>NC_059177.1:12761919-14011919 GCF_019923935.1 Bubalus bubalis | reverse complement strand
TTCGTCTGGGTATATGTCTAGGAGTGAGATTGCTGGATCATGCGGCAACTCTAGTTTTTTGAAGAACCTCCATACTGTTTACCATAGTAAAGCCTGCCATTCTTTTAATGAAATTGCGAGGTTCTACAGCCTGGGACTGAGTTGTATCATCTGTGCACGGCAAGCATGTGAGTGATGGTGTTTGGGAAGCACACTGAGGTCTGACTTGGGTTGGTCTGGCCACACCACTGCTGGTTATCCTTAATTTTAACCTGCTTAGGACATCAGACAGCAATTGCCTGAAGAACTGACTGTCTCTTGTTCTCTACAAATGCCTTGTTGTGTCTCAAATGCTCAGTTGTGTCTGACTCTTTGCAACACCATGGACTGTAGCCCACCAAGCTCCTCTGTCCATGAAATTCTCCAGGCAAGAATACTGGAGTGGGTTGCCATTTTCTCTTCCTGGGGATCTTCCCAACCCAGGGGTCAAACCCATGTCTCTTACATCTCCTGCATCGGCAGGTGGGTTCTTACTTGCCCGCTGTGTGCTAGACTCATGTAGTAATGTTAGATATAATAGGGTTATATCCTCCCTGGCCTTTTTTAATGCCAATAAGTTAGCTGAATCCCTTCATCTCATTTTAGGTAATGCTATTAATATATTCCCATTTAATATTACATATGGCTCACAAGTTGTCATTCCCACATTTTACATGTCTACAACCTAGGGATCTTATCTGAGATCTATTCTTAATATATCCAGTAGTTTCCTAAACAGGACCACTAGAATGTCCCATGGTCCCCTCAAATTCAGCCTGTCCAAAGCAGAGCTCAGGATCCACCTCCCACACCATCCTCCTGCTCGCAAGCCCCACCACTCTCATCCTGCCATACTAGAAACCTGGGAGTTAGTCTTAAAATTTCCCTTTTTCATATTCCTACTCCAATCCTTCACCAAATCCAGTAGATTTTACTGGTAGCACCTGGCTCAGGCTGCCATCTCCTCTTGTTCAGGCTGTAACAGCTGGGGGGACCAAGAAGCCAGGATGGCCAGGAGTGGGGTCAGTTGCCACCCAGCAGTGCCTGGAGCAGTGAGTTGTGGGCAGGGGTCGGGGGACCACAGGCAAAGGCAGAGCACTGCACAGGGAGAACAGCAGTGACATCGTGGCAGAGGCGGGGTGCTTCTTGCTGTTAAAAGAGCCCTCTGGGCATCCCTGATAGCTCAGTTGGTAAAGAATGCACCTGCAATACAGGAGACCCTGGTTTGATTCCTAGGTCAAGAAGGCCCACTGGAGAGGGGATGGGCTACCCACGCCAGTATTCTTGGGCTTCCCTTGTGGCTCAGCAGGTGAAGAATCTGCCTGCAGTGCAGGAGACCTGGGTTTGATCCCTGGGTTGGGAAGATATCCTGGAGAAGGGAAAGGCTACCACTGCAGTATTCTGGCCTGGAGAATTCCATGGACTGTGGAGAATTCTATAGTCCATGGCGTCACAAAGAGTCGGACATGACTGAGTGACTTAGACTTCTGGGGACTTCCCTGGTAGTCCAATGGCTAAGACTTGGCACTCCCAATGAAAAGGGCCTGGATTCGATCCCTGGTCAGGGAAGTAGATCCCACATGCCGCAACCAAGCGTTCACATGCTGCAACTAAAGGTCCCACATGCCACAACTAAGACCCAGCATAGCCAAATATATAAATAAATATTAAAAATAGATCCCTCTGTAACATGCACACATAAGGCCGTGGATCTGGGAATCGAAAGGCTGACTGAGAGTGTGTGCTGTTGGGGAGCTGGAGAGACCCTGAGAGAGGCTAGCTGGGCCTCGGGTTTGTTGCTCAGCTCCCCGCATGTGATGCACTTAGCACACAAAGCTTCTGCTGTGGACCTGTACCTTGGGAGGGTTGAATTTCAGGTGCGTCCCTGATGTGCTCCTCCCTCTGTGTAAAGCTGTAGCAATCCCTTTCTGGAACCCTCGGCATCTCTGCAGGGAGTTGGTACCCAAATACCGGCAGGCAGGGTTGGGATGTTTCTTGGTGACAATAAGAAATGACTGTAGATTGTGGAGGGTCTGGAGGGCCACTGGCCATCTGGGTGGAAAGAGTCCCACAGTGTGTGCTTGTGTTTGTGGATGTGTCTCCTTGCTTACATGTGTTTGGAAAGGAAGCAGTGGCACGGTGCCCTTCGCTGTGTAGGTGCTGGCTCGCAGGACTACCTTATCTTTTCCAAGAGACAGTCATCTTCTCTAAAGGCTAATGTGCTAATGTAAAAAGGTCAGTATTCTGCCTTACATCATGCTTCAGAAGGCAAGATCAACAGCCAAGCCTCACAAAGGTTCAGACCTAGGGTAGTGCTACAAATCTGTTTTCTGGGAGAAAGTCCCACCTTTCTGGTAGAGGCCAGGGGTTGAGATAGAGCTAGGGGAGAGGTGGGACAAAACTCCGAGCTACTGATTACTGTCATCCCCCTTGGCTGTAGAGCAGTGCAAGCTGTTAAAAGGCAGATGTCTGATTTTCCATAATGTCCTTTTGAACCAAGGAAAGCAGGCAACCCAGATTCCATCCATAGGCCTGGAGGCAGAAGGAGCCTTGACATTTATGAGAGGGGCCCTAGGGTCCAGAGTAAGGACCTGAGGTGGGGCAGCCTACTCCAAAGGCTCTGGCAAAGGTCATTACCTAGTAGTTTTGTTCTGAGTGAAATTAAAAACAGAGAGCGTATATGCAAATGAAAAGTGTATATACTATAGCAAACACAATAATCAGTGACTTTTCTCAGTTTAAAATTACTCATCTCTCATAGAAATCTCCTCTAGAATGAGACAGTTTATATAAAGCTCCTGGAAAAAGACATGCTTAAAGCCACTCCTTTCTCAATTCTTATTTCATTGCATTCTTCCTAGGCACTGTAGACCCGTATCTGAGCCTCTTCATGCAGTAGTCCAAAGTCTTGTTGATGTTGTTAATCACTCATTTGTGTCCAACTCTGCGACCCCATGGACTGTAGCCCACCAGGTTCCTCTGTCCATGGGATTTCCCAGGCCAGAATATTGGAGTGGGTTGCCATTTCCTTCTGCAGGGGATCTTCCCGGCCCAGGGATCAAACCAGTGGCTCCTGCCACGTCTCCTGCATTGCAGGTGGATTCTTTCCTACTGAGTCACCAGGGAAGCCCCATTCCAAAGCCTATTCGTTCGATAAATATTTTAGATGTTATTCAAGCAAATGTGTGCGTATAGAGTTGGAGAACACAGTAGAATGGATTTGGTTTGCATCATAAAAGGTGCATAGAAGTGCCCAGAAGAAGCGAGCTTGGGTTATCTGGAGTCATTTAGCCTGGATTCATCCTCCAGCTAAGTCATCCATTATCTGTGGGACTTCAGACACACTACTCAACCTCTCTGAACTTCAATTTTCTCCCCTGAAAAATGGGGATGACCTCACTGTCTCTCAGGATGGTTCAGAAGAAAAAGTGCTTGCCCCCCAGGGTCTGTCAACATCAATATCATCCTGCCAGTGGCCACCCTTGCTGTTGGTTTATCACCCACACCGCTCTGTGGCCTGAGCTGGTGTCAGCGTGTGCTCTCTCTGCCACGTGGTGACCGCACGACACTTCTCCTGGGGGCCTGCGGTTAGAGGCCTCCCCGGCCGCCATCAGGTGTTCACTGGTCTCCCGTAGCCAAGCTGACTAATCTCCAAGACCCTTCCCCTCTCCTCTACCTGTTCAGGCACAGAAATCCGGCTCAGGAGGGAGCACTCAGGCTGCGGAAGACCTGCTGCTGCTCGGCAAGCCTCTCATAGACCTCGTCAGCCTGCTCATCCCGCTGGTAAGAGCTCACGCACCTGCTCGTGCGTCTCTTGGGCCATTGCTGAGGGTGAAGTGATTATGTTAGTCTCGTGATGTCTTGAGTTTCTCTGCTATTTTGATTCCTTTCAAAACTGGAACCAAAAGAAATGTCAGAACAATGTTTAGCCTAGAAATACTAAATTTCTGCTTTAACTCCCAGTGACTTATGATTCGTTTAAGTGGATATCTAAGTAAGACTGAGTCTCAAATTCTTCTTCATGGGTATGAGGTTAAAAAAAAATCAATGAATTCCAAGAAGGAAGAAGAAATCCATTGTGGGGATCAGTTCTCTTTCAGAAAGACATATTAGAGTTACTTGGCGTGCAGGATTCCCCTAAAATGCAGAAGCACTGCTGTCTCCATAGAAATAGAAGGAAATAAGTGAAATTACACAAGAGACTGCACAAGACTACAAAGTATGTGAAGAGAACCTAATGGAGACTTGGAGTTTGGAGCAAATGAATCTCATTATCTGTTTGACTTGCATTTCCCTGATAATTAGCAATGTTGAGCATCTTTTCTTGTGCCTATCGGCCATCTGTATGTCTTTGGAGAAATGTGTATTTAGGTGTTCTGCCCATTTTTTGCTTGGGTTGTTTTTTGTTATTGAGTTGTGTGAGCTCTTTATATATTTTGGAAATACAAATGGGGCTCCAGTGAACAGAGGGAAGGCTAACCCAAATCATGCTCTCTTTATGGACGTATAAAAGATTCAGAACATCCTCATTAAATATAACTGATGCAATATGTGATCTGTAGGATAATACTTACATCAATAGCATATAAGATTTAAACAATAAAAATAGCTCAAAGCAGATGAAGAATCTATTTCAGGTAAACTTCTAGGATTCTCTTTTTCACATATGTCTCTTATGGATGGATTTTGGCATTTGCCACATTCTGAGATTTGCTTTCTTTTAACAGTTGAATTTATTCCAACTAGATTTATTCTTAAGCTTATTTTTAGTCTTAATTTTATTCTCTTATTGTGTATTTTCTTTCTAAATGTTTTCCTAAATTAGATGTAGGGTTTAATGCAAAGCAAAGGAAGCTTTATCAGGACAAAGAGAAGCACTCTACAATGGTAAAGAATAAAATGCACAGGAAGATATAATTATGAACTTTCTGTGTCAAATATAGAGCATAGAACTCTAAAAAGGGAGAAGAACCAGAACGTACAGGGAAAAATATTTTTAAAACACAGTAGTGAGAGATCTAATCTATCTCTTGGAGAAGGCAGTGGCAACCCACTCCAGTACTCTTGCCTGGAAAATCCCATGGATGGAGGAGCCTGGTGGGCTGCAGTCCATGGGGTCGCTAAGAGTTGGATGTGACTGGGCGACTTCGCTTTCACTTTTCACTTTCATGCATTGGAGAAGGAAATGGCAATCCACTCCAGTGTTCTTGCCTGGAGAATCCCAGAGACAGGGGAGCCTGGTGGGCTGCTGCCTATGGGGTTGCGCAGAGTCAGACACGACTGAAGCGACTTAGCAGCAGCAGCAGCAGCAATCTATCTCTCTCATTGCTTGATGAATCAAGTAGATAAAAATGATAATGTAGATCAGGGGTTGACAGATGAGGCAGTGTGGGCTAACTTCACCCTCTTTTTGTAAGTCAAGTTCTATTGAATACAGCCACACAAACAGTTCATTTACGCATTGTCTGCAGCTGCTTTTGCATCTCAGCGGTAGAGTTGAGGAGTTACAACCTGGACTCTAGCTCATAAGCCTGTGATGTTTACTGTCTGACTCTTTACAGAAAAAGTTAATTGACCCCTCACTCTTGCCTAGAAAATCCCATGGGCAAGGGAGCCTGGTGGGCTGCAGTCCATGGGGTCGCACAGAGTCGGACACAACTGAAGCGACTAAGCAGCAGCAGCATAGAGGATATGAAAACTTTAATAAGATTAATAGAAACATATCTGAAAATTGAGACTGTACCTCCTTTTTGAATTTCTGGAAACACTTTACCATGCATTAGGTTAAAAGAATATCAATAAATATCAGAAGAATATCAATAAGTAGGAATTGTATAGACAACATATTTTAACCATAATACAGTTACACTAGAAGGAAAAATGAAAACAATGAAAAATACACTGTTAACAAATATTCTTAATGAGCACAAAGATCTTATGATTGTATCTCTCTGGATCCCACCAAAAGACAAAAAACACATAGTGATTTAAACGGGAGAATTTCAATATAAAGACTTATTAAACAGTAATTGAGAGTAAATGTAAGTTTTACAAAGAACCCTATAAGTTATTCAAAAGCTGAGGGAGAGTACCCAAGGAAGGACAGACTTGAAGGGTCAAGAAGCAACAGTTAGAACTGGACATGGAACAATAGACTGGTTCCAAATTGGGAAGGGAGTACTTCAAGGCTATATATTGTCACCCTGCTTATTTAACTCATATGCAGAGTACGTCATGCAAAATGCCAGGCTGGATGAAGCACAAGCTGGAATCAAGATTGCCAGGAGAAATATCAATAACCTCAGATATGCAGATGACACCACCCTTATGGCAGAAAGTGAAGAAGAACTAAAGAGCCTCTTCATGAATGTTAAAGACAAGAGTGAAAAATTTGGCTTTAAACTCAGCATTCAGAAAACTAAGATCATGGCATCTGGTCCCATCACTTCATGGCAAATAGATGGGGAAACAATGGAAACAGTGAGAGACTTTATATTTTTGGGCTCCAAAATCACTGCAGATGGTGACTGCAGCTATGTAATTAAAACACGCTTGCTCCTTAGATGGTATGTTAAAAAGTAATATAAAAGTAAAAAAAAAAAAAAAAAGTAATCCCAACAAAGGTCTGTCTGGTCAAAGCTGTGGTTTTTTCCAGTAGTCATGTATGGATGTGAGAGTTGGACTATAAAGAAAGCTGAGCGCTGAAGAATTGATGCCTTTGAACTGTGGTGTTGAAGAAGACTCTTGAGAGTCTCTTGGACTGCAAGGAGATCCAACCAGTCCATCCTAAAGGAGAGCAGTCCTCAACATTCATTGGAAGGACTGATGCTGAAGCTGAAACTCCAATACTTTGGCCACCTGATACGAAGAACTGACTAACTGGAAAAGACCCTGATGCTGGGAAAGATTGAGGACAGGAGCAGAAGGGGACAACAGAGGATGAGATGGTTGGATGGCATCACCAACTTGATGGACATGAGTTTGAGCAAGCTCTGGGAATTGGTGATGGACAGGGAAGCCTAGCATGCTTCAGTCCATGGGGTTGCAAAGAGTCAGACACGACTTGAGTGACTGAACTGACTGACCTCTCCCCGCAGGCTGTGGATCAGACCTCACTGGAGATGGTGTGACTACAGCCCACAGGACAGTGGACAGATCTGCTGGGTTGCCCCAGCCAGAGCTGGTTAACAGTCCCTGGGCAAGCAGGAAGCAGCCCTTCACACTGCAGGTGCATCGTAGCCAGTGGGTAGACACACGGGGGGAGGCAGGGTTCTGACGGTGGTGGGAGGCCTGGAGGGTGTGTAGGAGGATCACAGGAGACAAACTCAGAGAAGAGGACAGACAGGGGAAGTGGGGATGCCAGTGCCCTGGAAAGCCTGGAGTGCATGATATCCCTGGGGGTGGGGGGTGCGGGGGAACAGTGGACTTGTGATCACAGGCCAGGCTAGGACGGGGGCCACAGAGGGGCCCATACTGTGGGCCCACGGAGAGGTCAGATCTCTGTCAGATGCCATCACATTTCACACTTCTGGCCAGCAGTACAGCTGCCAGAAAAAACAGGAGAGCGCCTTCTTTTTGTGTTGTTGTTTATTTGTTTGCTTTTTAAGATTAAAAAAGTTTTTTTTTAATTGGAGGATAATTGCTTTACAATATTGTAACAGTTTCTGCCATACAGCCACGTGAATCAGTCATAAGTATACATACATCCTCTCTCATTTGAGCCTCCGTTCTTCCCTCCCCCATCACACCCCCTTGGTCCTCACAGAGCACTAAGCCGAGCTCCCTGTTTTATATAGCAACTCCCCACTAGCTATCTGTTTTACACGTGGTGATGTATATGTTTCAGTGCGACTGTCTGAGTTCTTCCCAGCCTTTCCTTCCCCCAACTTTGTCCACTATTCCATTCTCTACATCTGTGTCTCTGCTTCTGCCCTTCAAATAGATTCATTGGTACCATCTTTTTAGATTCCATGTATATGCCTTAAATATACGATATTTGTTTTTCTCTTTCTTACTTCACTCTGTGTAACAGGTCTTAGGTTCATGCACCTCAGTTCAACTGATTCAAATTCATTCCTTTTTATGGTTGAGAAATATTCCATCAAATATAGGTAAAGGCAATGGCACCCCACTCCAGTACTCTTGCCTGGAAAATCCCATGGATGGAGGAGCCTGGAAGGCTGCAGTCCATGGGGTCGCTAAGAGTCGGACACGACTGAGCGACTTCACTTTCTCTTTTCACTTTCATGCATTGGAGAAGGAAATGGCAACCCACTCCAGTGTTCTTGCCTAGAGAATCCCAGGGATGGGGAAGCCTGGTGGGCTGCCGTCTATGGGGTCACACAGAGTCGTACACGACTGAAGTGACTTAGCATAGCATAGCATGTATACATATATACCTACATATATATATACACATACATATACGTATATATATATGTGTGTATATATATACCACTACTTCTTTATCCATTCAACTTTCAGTGGACATCTAGGTCGTTTCCATGTCCTGGCTATTGTAAATAGTACTGCAATGACCATTGGGGTACATGTGTCTTTTTCAGTTATGATTTTCTTAGGGCATATGCCTAGTAGTGGGATTGCTGGGTTATATGGTAGTTTTATTCCTACTTTTTGAGAGATCTCCATACTGCTCAATATCAGAAAAACAAACAACTATATCCAAAAATGGACAAAGACCTAAAGAGACATTTCTCCAAAGAAGACATACCAGATGGCCAACAAACATATGAAAATATACTCAACATCTCTCATTATTAGAGAACTGCAAGTCAAAACTATAATCAGGTGTCACCTCATACCAGTCTGAATGGCCATTATCTGAAAATCCATAAACAATAAATGCTGGAGAGGATGAAGAGGAAAGGGAACCCTCTTGTACTGTTGGTGGGAATGTAAATTGATACAGTCCCTTCTTGCTGCAGTGTGTCCTCTGAGATATTTTCACCAGCCTTTGGAACTCTGAACTCTTATTACTAGTAACTTAATCACACTTAGGTTCTAGTACGTTGGCCAAACATTTACCCAAGGTATGTGAACTCTTGTATACATACATATTTATCACTGAAGTCATTAGCTTTAAAAATAGCCTGCAGCAAACATTCAATTTATCTTCTCTGGAAAAGATAATACACATTTATATCTATGTATAAAGTAAAGAAAAACAGACATAAAGCTATTGAGGGCCTCAACTGGAGCACGTACAGACCAAAGATAAATTTTACAATGGTTGTTAAAAAATGTAATAAGTTACAGAATGAGGTGTTGGAATTGCTTTCCCACAGGGAAAAATAAGCACACTTTTAGTTGTCATTGGACTTGGGTAATTGTAGAGGTATTTTGCCTAAAGGAAGGAGAATGAACTTGTTAGCTTTTGAGGTTCTTTTCAGATAGGGTCCTGTGAATGTAAGCATACTTATCCTTCAGGGAATATGAAACCTGTCAAACCATACTTATACTATACCCTATGGAATCATAATGAACTATGAGAATAAGACAATGATTTTAAGTCTGGTTAGAGAATATGATGATTCTAGACTCTCTTCCCAGAAAAATGCATAGGCTTACCTATATTCTAAGTTCTCTACATAATGCATAATTTCAATGGGATCTTTGAACCCTCATTTGGTAACTATAGTATAAGATATGGCCAATCAGAGATGTAACAATTTGACTGTATCTCCTGAAGAAAAGATAAATCAAAGTAATTGCTTGACCTGAAATTTTTTTTTTTTTTAAATAAAAAGTCAGGCTGTACTTCCAGGATGAATTTTGTAAATAGGTAATTAATTGCTATTTAAAAATATATGCTACAGATTCCTTTTCCCTATATTAACATAGGTATTTTCAAATTTATAAGAGATAACTGGTCTTAAATTTTTCCTTATTATATGCCAAAGTTGCCAGTCTTTAGCCTGGCTTATACTTTTCATATTAGCCATGCCTTTCTCATCTGCTGCGACACGGACTCTGCCGCTTGGGTAGGATTGCAGTCCTCATCTGATATCTCCACTATTGATCTCCTAAAATATTTGCTGGATAACGTTTTTTTTTTTTAGTGAAATGTCTGGCAGTTCTTCTTGTAAACTTGTAGCCTCCTGACAAAAAAATTTTTAATTACAGAGATCCAGCATATACTCTGCAGTTGATAATATACAAGATGCTCAACATCCCTTCATAAGCATCCTGCATAAGATCAAGGAGCGGCCATTGCGTACACAAACATGCCAGCTTATCACACAGTGTTGTTGTTGCTGTGCAGTTGCTGAGTCGTACCCAACTCTTTGCGACCCTGTGGACTGCAGCATGCCAGGCTTTCCTGTCCTTCACTCTCTCCTGGAATCTGCTCAAACTCATGTCCATTGAATCAGTGATGCCATCCAACCATCTCATCCTCTGTCATCCTCTTCCCTTGCCCTCAGTCTTTCCCAAATCAGAGTCTTTTCCTATGAGATGGCCAAAGCATTGGAGCTTCAGCTTCAACATCAGCCCTTCCAATGAATATTTAGGGTTGATTTCCTTTAGGATTGATTAGTTTGATCTCCTTGCTGTCCAGGGGACTTTCAGGAGTCTTCTCCAATATCACAATTCGAAAGCATCAGTTCTTTGGCACTCAGCCTTCTTTATGGTCCAACTCTCACATCCGTACATGATTACTGGAAAAATCATAGCTTTGACTAGAAAGACCTTTGTTGGCAAAGTGATGTCTCTGCTTCTTAGTATGCAGAGGTTTGTCATAGGTTTTCTTCCAAAGAGCAAGTGTCTTTTCATTTCATGGCTACAGTCATCGTCTGCAGTGATTTTGGAGCCCAAGAAAATAAAATCTATCACCGTTCCCACTTTTCCCTTATCTTTCATTAAGTGGTGGGACTGCATGCCATGATACAGTTTTTTGAATGTTGAGTCAGTGCAATGCAGAAAATTCTGGGCTATACTTCTCAGTTCCATGGAGCCTGTGGAGGGAATAACTAACTACATTATTTGGGGCAAGGAAGAAGGGCAAAATTCACCCTCCCCACTCCAGTACTCTTGCCTGGAAAATCCCATGGATGGAGGAGCCTGGAAGGCTGCAGTCCATGGGGTCGCTAAGAGTCGGACACGACTGAGCGACTTCACTTTCACTTTTCTCTTTTCATGCACCGGAGAAGGAAATGGCATCCCACTCCAGTGTTCTTGCCTGGAGAATCCCAGGGACGACGGAGCCTGGTGGGCTGCCGTCTATGGGGTCGCACAGAGTCAGACACGACTGAAGCAACTTAGCATAGCATAGCATAATCATTTTAAGTGCATAGTTCACTGGTATTAAATACATTCATAATGTTGTGCAGTCATCACACCTGTTATCCTTCTCATCTTTTAAACTTAAATTCTACCTACTAAATAACTGTCCAATCCCCACTCCTCACAGCCCTTATCAACCACCGTTCTGTTTTCTCTCTGTGATTTTGACTATTCTAATCACCTCATATAAGTAGAGTCATATAACACTTGCCAGTTTGTGAATGGCTTATTTCTTTTGTCATAATATCCTCAAGGTTCATCTGTATTAACATACGTCAGAATTTCCTCCCTTTTTAAGGCTGAATAATATTCTGTTGTATGTCTAGGCCACATTTTGCTTATTCATTCATCTATTGCTGGACACACTTGGGTGGCTTTCCAGTTTTAGCTATTGTGAATAACGCTACCGCGAACATGGATGTACAAATATCTTTTGGAGACTCTGCACCAACTTTTTTGACTATAGCCAGAAATGAAATTACTAGATCCTATGGTAATTCTAATCAAGTTACTTGCCCAGTTTTTAATTATGTTGTTTGTTTTTTTGTTGAGTATTAGAAACTCCCTGTATATTCTGAATGTTAATCCATTATCCAATATGTTATGAAAATACTTTATGACATTCTGTGGGTTGCCTTTTTACTCTGCTGATAATGTCTTTTGCTGGACAGTTTTAAAAACTTCATAAATTTTCATGATTTGCCTAATTTCTCATTTGTTGCCTGTACGTTTTGTGTCATATCCAAGAAATCATTGCCAAATCTGGTATCATGGTTTTTTCCCTATGTTTCTTCCCAGAATTTTACAGTTTTAGGTCTTACATTTAGGTTTTTCATTAACTTTGAGTTTATTTTTGTGTGTGGTGTTAGATAAGGGTCCAACTTCATTCTTTTTGAATGTGCATATCCAGTTTTCTCAGAACTATTTGTTGAAAAGATTGTTTTTTCCCATTAAATGGTCTTCATACCCTTATTAAAAATTATTTAACTACATATGTGGGGGTTTATTCCTGGGATCTCTCTTTGTTGGTCTGTATGTCAGTCTTTATGCTGTTACCACATGTGTATGATCATTGTAGAGTAAATTTCAAAATCTAGAAGTCCAGCCATGTTCTCTCTTTTCAAGATTGCTTTGGCTATTTTGGGTCATTTGAAGTTACATATGGATTTTTGGATGGGGTTTTCTATTTCTGCAAAAAAACTTTATTGGGATTTTGAGAAGGATTGCATCAAATATGTAGATTGCTTTGGGTAATATTGCTGTGTATTATTTTGATTGATTTTCATATACCGAACCATCCTTGCATTCCAGGAGTAAAGCCCACTTGTTCATGGCATTTGATACTTTTAATATGCTGATGAGCTTGGTTTTCCAGAGTTTTGTTGAAGAGTTTTGCATCAGGGGTCATCAGGGTTATTCATCTGTAGTTCTATTTTTTATAATGTCTTTTTCTGGATTTAGATTCAGGATAATGCTGGACTCATGGAATATGTTAGATGTTCCCTTCTCTTCAAATTTTGGGAAAAGTTTGAGAAGAATTAGTATTAGTTCTTTTTAAAATGTTTGACATAATCCATTAGTGAAACCCTGAAGTGTTTGGGACACTAAGATCCTGCAAGGTGTGGCCAAAAATATAAATAAATAAAAGGAAAAATAGACTTTTAAAAAATGGCATTATCTCAGTTGGCATCTGGCATGGGTAGCTGAATTGGTGTTTGAGGTATAGCTGAGGACCCTGGTGGCTCAGGCAGTAATGAATCTGCCTGCAATGCAGGCAAGCCGGGTTCAATCCCTGAGTCAGGAAGATGCCCTGGAGGAGGGAATGGCAACCCACTCCATTATTCTTGCCTGGAAAATCCCATGGACAGAGGAGCCTGGTGGGCTACGTTTCATGGGTCACAGAGTCAGACACGATTGAGCAACTAGCACTTTGACTTTGTGTGGCCAAGGAGCCGGCCTTGTTTGTATGCCTCCACTTCCTCCTGTAGTGTCTCAGCTCTGCTGTGGTCTGCAGAGACTTAATACTATTCAGTCTCCTTGTTAGTTACAGTTCTGTTCAATTTTCTGCTTCTTCATGATTCAGTCTTAGAAGATTTTGTGTTTCTGGGAATTTTTTTCAGGAGAATTGGTATTGTAGAAATTGTTTAATTTGTTCTAAAATGTTCATGGAATACAAAGAATCTTAGTATAGCCAAGGCAACTATGGAAGAAAATTAAGTTGAAGGGTTTAACACTACCTCATGTCAAGATGTACGTGAAGTTATTATAATCAAAATGGTGATGTATTGGTGGAAAGATAATTTTGAGGTTTGTGGATATGTTTCTTATCTTGATTGCTATATGTTATAAATATGTACAGTTTTTTTGCCTGCTAATTATGCTTGAAGGAAGCTTTAAAAAATAAAGTCCCTTTGAAGTTACTCTATTATTATCATTTCTTCCAGAGTGAATTCTGGTAGTCTTTGTGTTCAGTGGTCGTCTTCATTTTAGGCTTCCTTCCTAGTCAGACTCATGAAGAGTAGAAGTTATTTGTGCTGTATGAGGCTACTGTTCCTTTTCTCTGTGCGAATGGCTTGCTGTGGTTACCTTGACTGCTCTGGGTCCCCTAATTCCCATATTATGGTGATACTGGATGTATCACAAATCTAGACACCGGGCCTGTCGAGGGTTTGGCATAGGTTCTGTTGCTGCTGTTTTCAGTAGAGCAGCTTCATTTATTCGTGGAAGCCCCAAGGCTGGAACAGCTATTTCAGCTTCCTCTGGTGGACAGGGAACACCAGCCTCCACTTCACATTCTGGGCCTGACTTTTGTCCTAGCCCCACATGGGCTCTGGCCCCAGTTATACTGGTGTTCCTAGTTGCTGCTTCCAACAGCTTTTGGACCTCAAGCTTCTGTGTGTTTGTTTCATTTGTGGTCCACAAAGATATTTCTCAGTATCTTAATTTTTTTTTTTCTTCTTTCAGTGGTTATACAGTTGGTGCAAAATTTAAGTCACACTCTGTCTTGACTAGAAGTCACTTGTCCGTTTCCCAGCTTTCCCAGCAACTTTCAAAATGCTTGGCCCCCACAAGCTCTCAATAAATAATTGTGGAGTACATGGATAAGTGCCAAAACCTAGTTAGGAAACAAAATTGTAATAAGAGCTGATTTAAGTCATGCCGTACATATGTGTATATAAAGGACACCAAAAGAAGGGAGGGTGGGGTGATTTATACCAAAGATTTATTTTTTTTTTATTTTATTTTATTTTTAAACTTTACAGTATTGTATTGGTTTTGCCAAATATCGAAATGAATCCGCCACAGGTATACCTGTGTTCCCCATCCTGAACCCTCCTCCCTCCTCCCTCCCCATACCATCCCTCTGGGTCGTCCCAGTGCACCAGCCCCAAGCATCCAGTATCGTGCATTGAACCTGGACTGGTGACTCGTTTCATATATGATATTATACATGTTTCAATGCCATTCTCCCAAATCATCCCACCCTCTCCCTCTCACACAGAGTCCAAAAGACTGTTCTATACATCAGTGTCTCTTTTGCTGTCTCGTACACAGGGTTATTGTTACCATCTTTCTAAATTCCATATATATGCGTTAATATACTGTATTGGTGTTTTTCTTTCTGGCTTACTTCACTCTGTATAATAGGCTCCAGTTTCATCCACCTCATTAGAACTGATTCAAATGTATTCTTTTTAATGGCTGAGTAATACTCCATTGTGTATATGTACCACAGCTTTCTTATCCATTCATCTGCTGATGGACATCTAGGTTGCTTCCATGTCCTGGCTATTATAAACAGTGCTGCGATGAACATTGGGGTACACGTGTCTCTTTCCCTTCTGGTTTCCTCAGAGTGTATGCCCAGCAGTGGGATTGCTGGATCATAAGGCAGTTCTATTTCCAGTTTTTTAAGGAATCTCCACACTGTTCTCCATAGTGGCTGTACTAGTTTGCATTCCCACCAACAGTGTAAGAGGGTTCCCTTTTCTCCACACCCTCTCCAGCATTTATTGCTTGTAGACTTTTGGATCACAGCCATTCTGACTGGCGTGAAATGATTTATACCAAAGATTTAACAGGGTATTTCTTGGAAGTTTTTTTCATTAAAATTTTGGTTTAGGATGTGAGTCATAAAACAGAAAGGTTTAGTGTAATGAGGTGGGACAAGGATCCTCCCGAGGGGGCACAGAACAGCAGATGTTCAGCCTCGGCCTTGGAAGCATTCTCCACTCAGGAGTGTCCAGAAGGTGGCCTTGGAGGGAGCTGTCACACTGCACCAGTGGGGACCAAAGGGTCTTCTTGCTCTGCCCAGAGTGTAGGGTGTGAGGCATGGAAGCTCAGCAAGGGAGCTGCTTGGTCTGACTCTTTCCACTCTCGAGATAGCTGACATTCTCTCCATCAGATGGAGAATTGTACCTGGAGTGTAATTTTAGCTTCAGAATCTTGAGCGTTTTTCCTAATACACTGTATCATTTTTAGTAAACAGTGAGGTTTCCACACCCGCCCCCCCCCATCCCTGCTAAATTTAGGATTTGAAATCTGAGTCAGATCTGACAGGTAACTCCACCTTGGAGTTACGCTTCTTAGATGATTCAGAAGCACGTATCTCTCCATCCTCTCTGCCAGTGGCCAGCTCAGTAGGAAAACTTCATAAATATTCACCAGCTCTGCAACTCTTAAGTTTCTCACAGTAGCTGTTACAACAGAATTCACTCTTTAATTCTGCCAGTAAAGGTCAACATACTGTTCTGTTCTGTGGAGGCGATGAGCAATTTGGTTGGATTTCCTGTGGCAATAAATTGACCCTGTACTGCTATAATACAGTGTATTTCAGTCCTCCAAAATAAGCAGCTAGGTATGTCTCAACAGAGCATAAAAGTTCATTTTGAATTTAAAAATGTTGTTCTTCTACTTTGAGACTCAGTAAGTTACATGTCTTGGCACCTATGTTGCATCCATGAATGATAAGAATAGTGATTTATTTTAGGAAGAAAACAGGTGAAGATTTTTTTTTTTGATGTACAGAAAGGTTTTTTGGGGGGGGCATGATTTGCTAATCAATTAATTCTTTTTAAAGATATTGTTCCTTTTTTATTGCAGTACAGTTGATTTACAGCATTGTATCAGTTTCAGGTGTACGGCACAGTGATTCATATATACATATATATATATTCCTTTTTCAGATTCTTTTCATCTATAGGTTGTTACAAAGTATTGAGTATAGTTCCCTGTGCTATACAGTAGGTGCTTATTGTTTGTCTGTTTAGTACTATGTACATGTTAATTCCAGATTCCTAATTTATCCCCTCCCCCTGCCCTCTTTTCCCTTTGCTAACTGTAACTTTGCTTTCTATGTCTGTGGATCTGTTTCTGGTTTGTAAATAAGGTCATTTGTATCTTTTTCTTAGATTCCACATATGAGCAACAGCAGGTGATATTTGTCTTTATCTGTCTGACTTACCTCACCTAGTAAGATGAGCTCTGGGTCTATCCAGTTTGCTACAAATGGCAATATTTCATTCTTTTTTTAGAGTTGAGTAATAATCCATTCTTGATGCCCTTTTGAGTAGACATGTCACAGGCAGCAGCCCCTGGGCCTGCTCTCTAATTACTGTCAAAGAGCATGACTCCCTGGTCCCCCTTCCCAAGCAGGACATTTTGGGCAGACGGGCTCTAACATGTCCTTATATGATGGCCCAGCACAGCCATTTCATCCAGTTTATGCGAAAGATTCACCAGGGAGTTGAAATGACCATTTGTCACTTACAAGTCAGTAATTGGACCAGAGGAGTTCTTCTGGCCCTTTCTATCATTCTAAAATTCACTCAAGAGAGAATGAAAAATACTTAGTATCAGTAGCAGAAAAGGTGTAATATTTTTCCAAAAATATTTTCAAGGAATCTTTGTTGTATGCAGTTCCATGTTCCTACTTGTAAGGTATCACTTGGGCCAGGAAGTAATTGTATTGGTATTTAGTTCAAAGTTAGGACTTATTCTCACTTGAATCCTAACCATTTTAGACTTATTTTTGGGCCATGTCTGCATGATCTGGTAAAATAGATTGAGACTCATCAGCCTTGACTGATTTGAACTTGTTAGCATACTTCTTAGGAATGTGTATTGTTGTGGATTGTGTGCCTGTGTGCGTACCTTCTATTCGTTATTTTTATTTTCATTTTGATTGGATTCCCTAGGGTCATTAGTAGTCAGGTTTCCATAATGTCTGTCTATCCTTGGAACTGAACCATCTTCAGGAACAACAGTGGGACAGCACTAAAGGCTTGCCATATAGACTGCACTTCCTGTTATCATTCTGCCATCACGAGCATGCCTGTTGGACTGGAGACTTTCAAGTGCAGTAGACAAACACTCATTTTACAGAGAAGTAAATGTGAGGATAAGCTCTTTCGTTGAGCTTTTCCTGTCTTTCTTTTCTGTTAGTGTGAATTGAAGGGTTAAGTTTTCAGCTCATAAGTTTTTTTTTTGAAATAAGCGTGGTTTCGCTCATAATTAAAGATACACTTGAGGCAAAAATAGGAAACTCACATTTCATGTAAATGAAACCTCAAAGCTGTTTGGAATGTGGAGACCAAGATAATTACAAAATCCATCATGCAGAAACACTGCAAATACAGACAATTCAATGAGTTACCCAGTTATCAGTTTCTCTTAATTTATCACTGAGAGAAAAACAAATTGAATATTTGATAGCTAACCTCATTTTTCCTGTACTAGTAATTGTTTAAAAATCAAGTTCAAAACACTTTGAGCATTAACACTGGGAAAATATAAAGTACCAAAATGTAAAACAATAATATAATAATATGTTTTTTATACTGGAACCTCACATATATGATGCCAAAAAGTATGAATGAAAAATTAAAAAAAAATTATTTGATAATCTTGATTTATGGGCAGGTGAAACATTGTTTCTGGTGTGCCTTTGAGGGTGTTTCTGGAAGAGATTAGCATTTGAACAGTAAATTCAGTAAAGCAGATTGTCCTTATTGATGCAAATAGCCCTCACTCAACTGTTTGATGGCCTGCAAAGAACACAAAGGCCGAGGAAGGCACGTTTGCTGTGCGTCTGAGCTGGGATGTCCATCTGCTGCCATCATGCATTGGAACTCCCGGATCCTGGGTCTTCAGGCTCAGACTCGAGTTTGCTCCATTGGCTCCCCTGGTTTTCAGGGCCTTTGGATTTGGATAAGAATTATACCATCAGCTTTCCTGGGCTTCGAGCTCTTGGATGGCAAATCCATGGAACTTTTCAGCCTCTATAATTATGGGAGCCAGTCCTTCATAATAAATCTCTTTCTGCATAATTTTATATCTCCTGTTGGCTCTTTCTCTGGAGAATCCTGTCTAATATACTAGTTGAAAAGGCTGTAAATTTAAAATTTTAATATGTGTTGCCACATTGCCATCCTTAAAAGGTAGACTGCCGTTTTCATTCTCACTAAAAGAAAGGCTACCCATTTCCCCACAGCCTTGCTGATACTGAGTTTTATGAACTTACATCATTTTGCTTTTCTTGTAGATGACATTTTGTATGTCTTTGGTGTTTTGTATTTATTTAATTTTTAATGTAATTTAACATCTTTGGTGGGTTTGTTAGCCACTGGTATATCTTTTTCTATAAATTCCTTTAGTGTATTCTTTGCTGATTTATTTTCTGTTTAGTTTACTCTTTTCTGTTGATTTTTAAGAATTCTTTGTCTAGTAAGATGTTTATTATTTTGTCATAACAAATATACCTTTTATTTTCTTTCTGTATTTCTAATTTTTTTGGTACTTTAGCTCTAAAGGTAGTTTTCATTTAGTAGTCATTTTTATGAGTTTTTCTTTATGACTTTTGGATTTTATGTCATCTTTTAAAAGGTCTTCCCATTCCAAGAATATAAATATATTCATCTGTATTTTCTTCTGGTACTTTCATGATTGATTGTTTTCTACCTTTCGGTATTTGGTTTAGTCAGGATTATTGGAGAAGGCAGTAGCACCCCACTTCAGTACTCTTGCCTGGAAAATCCCATGGACGGAGGAGCCTGGTAGGCTGCAGCCCATGGGGTCGTGAAGAGTCGGACACGACTGGGCGACTTCACTTTCACTTTTCACTTTCATGCATTGGCGAAGGAAATGGCAACCCACTCCAGTGTTCTTACCTGGAGAATCCCAGGGACGGGGGAGCCTGGTGGGCTGCCGTCTCTGGGGTCGCACAGAGTCAGACACGACTGAAGCAACTTAGCAGCAGCAGCAGCAAGATTATTATTTTGTTGTTAGGAGTAGGGTGGACATCTATGTGATAGTATATTTGTAAAAGATTTCAAACATCACATACTATTAAGATTTTGTTTTTTATCCTTTGGCATATAATTGTTAGGTTAGTGGGGGTAGCACCTACATATGTCTTATGAAAATACATTTCTTTGAATACAGTTGGTTCTATTTGTTCTTTGCATCACAATCATTACATAATTGGAAGTAGTTTGTGTTCTAAGAGACAATAGGAAAGCATGTCCTGTGAAAATAGCATCTCTTTGACCTAATTGGAAATCTTCCTAATAAAACTAAAGGGGATGAAACCATAGTGATTCTTTTATAGCACAGGAAAGAAGGTGAGTATTAGCCGCCAAGCAGAAGAGCTGTTCTGATATGACCCAGCACCTCCCCACCCCGCCCAGGGATTACCAGAAGAGCCTTCCTTTTACGTTGTGTGATCCTCCAGAGAAACTAGCATTTTCAGTGTGAAAAGACAGCTTTTCTCCACTGATTCATCAAGTAGAAATAGTCATGATCAAGACATTTGGGGTGATGATGAAAACTCCATATAAAGTCAAGAGGTGTTGTGGATAACATAACTTGATGTGTGTGTGTGTGTATGTGTGTGTATATATGTACTTTATATCTACTTCAGTGTCATACTGGTTGCATTTTACTTTGTCAGTGTTGGTCTTTAATGTCTAGGCCTCCTACAGTGTATGCTAGATTTTTAAACTGTGGAAACCGCTATTGCTTTGTCTTCCACGGGGCTAATAGCCTAGTGATACTGAACTCTGTATTTATAGGTGATAGCAACAAAAAGGGAAATGGTTACATCTCTTAAAGGGAGAAACAAAACTATATTAGCTGGTTGATTTGACAGTCCATGTGAGGCTGTCTGGGGTGGCACAGTGGAAAAGAATGTGCCTGCCAATGCAGGAGAAGCAGGAGATCCGGGTTAGGTCCCCGAGTCAGGAAGATCTCCTGGAGGAGGAAATGGCAACCGACTCCTGGATTCTTGCCTGGAAAAATTCTATGGACAAAGGAGCCTGGTGGAGTACAGTCCATAGGGTCCCAGAAGAGTCGGACACAGCTGAACACACGTGCACATGAGGCTGTTTGGCAAGACGCCTTGTATTTCCGTGATGCAGTTGGGTCATCTCTGAACACCAATTCATTTAGTTGTGGTTGAGTTGGCTTCATTGGTTACCAGATGAAAGGCTTTGGGCAAGTTAGTAAGTCTCCATTTCCATGTCAAAAAAAGGAGGAAATTGTAACACCTCATGGGGTTTTAGGAAAGCTAAAGGAACAATGTGTGAAGCACTCTTGTCACAGCACTTGGCACATAGTAACTGCCACCATCACTGTGTTCTTCTCTCTGTTGTGTCCGTACCCATGGTGGTCTTGTCTTTATTACTCAGTAATGTATTAACATGCGGTGAAAAACCATCCTGGCTACCACCTCCAAATGTAATTCCCAGGTGCCTTTAGAAATGAACTGTATTTAAAAGATGAGCAGTAAACACTCTGAGTTTGTTTTATTTTTGCCACCCTGGAAAATAAAAAAACAAAAAAACAACTTTTGATTTTATACAAATTCAGAAAGCCTGTCTGCACATCATTTTTGAAGCAGAAAAATAATGTTGATATTTAGTAGTATGGATATTTAGCCGTGACTGTGATGCAGTGAAGTTAACAGTTTTGATAACGATGTTTGGCTTTTTTGTTTTGTTTAATGCCTACAAAATTATCCTGCCTACGGCTCCCAGAGGCCCTTCCCATACAGCATGTTCTGTAATCGTATCACTGATCTAATAAACATCTATCTCTTACTGTAATAAACTCTCTTTGTGAACAGCCTCATTAATGTGCTGAAATAATGGACCCCAGGGTATTTCCAGCAATTTCACTGTAGCTCCAAAGTGAGCTGGCCCGACAGCACTGTCGGTGGGAAGCATACCACTTCAGCTCCGATGAGTGAGTCCCCTGCGGTGTCACAGGTCACAGGCGTGCAAGGGGCAGAGCCTCCCAGCAAAGCTGCTTCTGGGGGCAACAGAATCCTGCAGCGTGATGCTTCAGACCAGCGGTCTCATTTTAATTCTGGATCCGTCTCTTTCAATAAATGAACCATTAGTTTGTGAAGCTCAGACTTTGCCGTGTGGAATTTATGTGCATTGTCTGGATAATAAAGCCATAACTATGATTAACCAGTTTTATGCAGAGAATTTTCTTCTTCCAGTTGTAAAAATTGCCTGGTTTGGCAAGTTTTTACTGTTAGGAAGTGGTTTTTTAATTTTATTAGCTTGGTAATTTTACTATAAAATATCCGTTCATTTATTGAAAATAAAATCCATTTTTAGAGATGAATGTATTATCGCCTATGCGTTTTCCTTTGGAGTATATTCTCTACCTCAGACCTCTTCTATTTAAATACAAGCTTTGCAGAAAGGGGTTATTTTAGCATAAAGAGGACTCCAGGTATTTTTCAATATCCTGAATTCAGCAAACAGTCATTTTTGCAGAATTCTAAACTATAATTCTATAATACATTTTTTAAAATTCAGATCTCTTTCTGCATTATTTGATGGTCATAATAAATTATGACGGTCTGTTGCAGAAACTATTATATACTACCTTCCTTCTTACTTTTTCCGGCCATTGTCATTTGTTATAGTGAGTCTTGTATTTGCTTTTTGTGAGTTAGTGAGGGTCATTACAGAGGTACCCAGGAAATTGCCCCTCTTTAAAATTTTAGGGATATTTATCTTTCTCTTTCTGACTTCACTTTGTATAAACAGTGTCTAGGTTCATCCATGTCTATACAAATGACCAGTTCGTTCATTTTTATGGCTGAGTAACGTGTACTGCATCTTTATCCATTCCTCGGTTGATGGACATTTAGGTTGCTTCCACGTCTTGACTATTATAAATAGCGCTACTATGAACATCGAGGTGCTTGTATATTTTTTGAAGTATGGTTTCTCTCAGTATATGCTCAGGATTAATGCATATATGTGAAATCTAGAAAAATGCATAGATGTTCTTATTTGTAGAGCAGATATAGAGGCACAGATGTAGAGAGCAGGTATGTGGAGGGAATGAGGGTGGTGAATTGGCAGACTGGAGTTGACACATATACACTATTGATACTATGTATAAAATAAAATCGATGAGAATATACTATATTGCACAGGGAACTCTGCAACAAGTGCCTTGTGTGTGTCCACTTAACACATCACTCTACTAACTCCCCAAATTAGATGTAATTATTTTATATTGTTAGGTTAATTATGTTCCTATTATGGCTTGCAGTTGTAATTATCTTTTATTTCTTGTCTGGCTATTCATTGTGAAAACTAATAAATATCTTTTACTATTGTGATTATGTAACTATTATTCATTTTAATACCATTGCATCATGATCGGTCAACCAGAATATAATAGAATTCTGTAACATGAAACTACAATTTAATAGAACCTGTAATCACTTTTTAAAATTCAGATGCATATTAGAATTATCTTGTAACTTTTCTCAAAAATATAAAATGCACAGGTATTGGTTTTTTGTTTCCTCCAAATCTCCAGATGTGATTTAGTTTATGTTTTCCAATTTCTCTCTTTTTTCAGTTGTTATTTCTCAAGCCTTTATTAAGTGTAGTAAGCACAAAAGCTTTTGTGTACATATATGTAAATAATATGTATAATATATATATTTTAGAAAACTTATGAATTTTTGCTCAGCTAAAAAATTTATGACATTTTGGTTCCACTTGTTTAATTAAGTATGACTAGAATGCTAGATTTCTAATTTGTATTCACTCAAAATTTTGATATAATTCCATTTATTCTGGCATCTAGTATTACTGCTAAAGTCTAGAAGGCTTGTTATTTTAGGGATTTTTAAAAAAAAATTTCAATGAGGCTTGAAACTTCTAATCTAATTCTGAAAATACAAGAAATAGTATGTTGTAAAACAACAACAACAAAATTAACATGTGATACAGTATTAACTGAAGTACAGATTTTTCTTGAAATTTCACAAAATTTTATGCTACTGTCCACTATTTGTTTTCATACCTTATTTAAGATTCCGCATTGTATTTGGTTACACTGAGCAACTTTCAGTTCAGTTCAGTCGCTCAGTCGTGTCCCACTCTTTGCAACCCCATGAATCGCAGCACGCCAGGCCTCCCTGTCCATCACCAACTCCCGGAGTTCACTCAGACTCCCGTCCATCGAGTCAGTGATGCCATCCAGCCATCTCATCCTCTGGCGTCCCCTTCTCCTCCTGCCCCCAATCCCTCCCAGCATCAGAGTCTTTTCCAGTGAGTCAACTCTTCGCATGAGGTGGCCAAAGTACTGGAGTTTCAGCTTTAGCATTATTCCTTCCAAAGAACACCCAGGGCTGATCTCCTTCAGAATGGACTGGTTGGATCTCCTTGCAGTCCAGGGGACTTTCAAGAGTCTTCTCTAACACCACAGTTCCAAAGCATCAATTCTTTGGTGGTAAGCTTTCTTCACAGTCCAACTCTCACATCCATACATGACCACTGGAAAAACCATAGCCTTGAGCAACTTTAGCATTCAATAAATTCTGATAAATTCTCTTTTCATTTTTATTCTGTTACACATTATTTTCTACTTTTCCTTTTTATGGTTTCTTAGATACTCCCATCATTTAAAAGTAGACATTTAATTTCCAAATACATGGGGTTAAGTATCTTTGATATTAATTGCTCATTTCAAAGCTTTTTCTCTGTAGTTACCCTCTGTGTTTTTTCAGTTTTCTATCTTTATTGAAGCTTTTAATGGCTAAAGTCAAGGATCTCTCTTGGTAAATGTCGCAATATTGTTTGATACTGATTTCTACATAATTCCACAGTGATACGAGAGCAGACTGTATAATTTCAATACCTTTAGACTGTGAAATTTTTGCACCTGTTTTATGTCCCTGGTTGTATTCCAGTGTCTCCTGGTTTATAATCTATGAGAGTTTGAATAAAATTTGTATCCTACTGGGTGTGTAAACATTGCGTGCTGTGCTGTGCTTAGTTGCTCAGCTGTGTCTGACTCTTTGCAACCCCATGGTCTGTAACCTGCCAGGCTCCTCTGTCTATGGGGATTCTCCAGGCAAGAATACTGGAGTGGGTTGCCATGCCCGCTTCCAGGGGATCTTCCCAACCCAGGGATCAAACCCAGGTCTCCCGCATGGCATGGGGATTCTTTACCATCTGAGCCACCAGGCAAGCCTGTGAAAATTGTATAAGTCTTAATAATGTTGAATTGGTTCATTGCTCTTTAGGTCTACTCTGTCCTTCTACTTTTCTGTCCATTCTATTAAGTTTTGAGAGTTTGATACTGAAACTTCAAATAAAAATCTGAATTTATCGACTTAAAAAATAATTGTAATATATAGTGTAACTATGTGTAACTTTGTTCTATGTTTGCCAAGTCTCCCACAAATGTGTTATAATAATCTTTCAATAATTTAAAAAATCAAAAAAATATAATTTAGAAAAACAAAAATTCAGTCAAGGGTCAAGGCTTATAAAAATGCTCTAGGAAACATTCAAAGAACAAAAGTTCAAAAAAGAAAACCATAATTATATAATATAAAAATCCAATAAAAAGACAAAATAGCATATTGAGCAAAGCTAAATGGATAATGAAGATGACGAAGTCAAGAAAACTTTTTTTTACAAAGGTCAAAGAGAAAAGGCAGATTGCCAATCAACATTCCAGTCATTCTGACAGTGGATCATTCAGGAGTATTAATAGAAACCAGAAGATGATGGAGTGCTTTATAAAAGGTCTGAGAAATAATGATGAACTTTGAAATATCTGTTAAATTAAACAATCATTTTCACACACACACACACACACACACAAGACATTGTTACCAATAGACCTGCAACTTAAAAAACAGTTACTGATAAACTCAGTATACTGGATAAATCAGGATTTGGAGGAGAGTTAAGGGTATGCAGAGGAGCTTAAAACTGCATTTGTTGGATCATCAGTAATTATCTTGCAATACTTCATAGATCTTTATGTTTGACAGACTTCATCGCAATTTAAAAAGTGATTATAGTATGAGAAAATAGATAATAAAAACACCACAGTGTTATTAATGACAATTTAAGAATACTGTCTAAGAATTTAAAGGAAGAACAAAAGGAAAAGAAAAGTAGATCAGGGGATTTCCCTGGTGGTCCCGTGACTAAGACTCCGCGCTCCCAATGCAGGGCGCCCTGGTTCCATCCCTGCTTAGGGAGCTAGACCCCCGTGCTGCAGCTGAGGAGTCTGCATGCTGCAACTAGAGTGAAGTGTTAGTCGCTCAGCTGTGTCCAACTCTTTGTGAGTCCACGGACCCCTGCCAGGCTTCTCTGTCCATGGCATTTCCCAGGCAAGCACACTGGAGTGGGTTGTCATTTCCTTATCCAGGGGATCGTCCCAACCCAGGGATCGAACCTGGGTCTCTTGCACTGAAAGCAGATTCTTTACCATCTGAGCCACCAGGGAAGCCCACAACTAAAATATCCCGAAACTAAAAAGATCCCACATGCCACAACTCAGACCCAGCACAGCCAAAGTAATTAATTATTTTTTTGATAAGGAAGGGAAGACTAGAGCATTTACAAGGAAGGCGAGCTTGCACGTCTTAAGTGGGGAAAGTGTTTCAGCGGTTGGAGAGTATTAAGAGCCATAAAGGGAAGACAAAACAAGAAGGAAGAGAAAGTTCCGACTGATATATATGTGTATAATATAAAAACTTAGAATCAACTTATTGATTTCTACCAAAACAAACAAACAAACAAAAAACCCTATTGGGATTTCGACTGGGATTACGTTTAGTCTTAATTTGGAGACAATGGCATTTTAACAAAATTGCCTTCCCACTCATGAATGTGGTGTATCCCTTCACTTATTTGGGTCCTCTTTAATTTATCTCAACAATATTTTGTATTTTTAAGTGTATAGGTCTTTCATCTTTTTCAGACTTATCCCTGAATATTTTGGTTTTTTGGATGTTATGGTACATGATATTATTTGTTTTTTTGTGAGTATCTGTTACATTTATTGATGGACATTTAGGTAGTTTTTAGTTTTTTCAGTTACAGCAATGCAGTGAATAACTTTGTACATGCAAATATACTCACATCTGATTATTTCCCTTAAAATTTTAAAAAAATTTTTTATTGTAGTTGCTATGCAGTATTATATTGATCTCATAGTATAGGTATACAATATAGTGATTCATAATTTTTAAAGGTTGTACTCCATTTATATTTATTGTAAAATATTGGTTATATCAGAGAAGGCGATGGCACCCCACTCCAGTACTCTTGCCTGGAAAATCCCATGGATAGAGGAGCCTGGTAGGCTGCAGTCCATGGGGTTGCAAAGAGTCGGACACAACTGAGCTACTTCACTTTCACTTTTCACTTTCATGCACTGGAGAAGGAAATGGCAACCCACTCTGGTGTTCTTGCCCGGAGAATCCCAGGGACAGGGGAGCCTGGTGGGCTGCCGTCTATGGGGTCGCACAGAGTCGGACACAACTGAAGCGACTTAGCAGCAGCAGCAGCAGCAGCAGCAGCATTGGTTATATTCCCCACATTGTACAATATATCCTTGTAACTTATTTCATATAGAATAGTTTGTACCAGGAAGAAATGGACAAATTCTTAGAAAAGTACAACTTTCCAAAACTCGATCAGGAAGAAATAGAAAATCTTAACAGACCCATCACAAGCACGGAAATTGAAACTGTAATCAAAAATCTTCCAGCAAACAAAAGCCCAGGTCCAGACGGCTTCACAGCTGAATTCTACCAAAAATTTAGAGAAGAGCTAACACCTATCCTGCTCAAACTCTTCCAGAAAATTGCAGAGGATGGTAAACTTCCAAACTCATTCTATGAGGCCACCATCACCCTAATACCAAAACCTGACAAAGATCCCACAAAAAAAGAAAACTACAGGCCAATATCACTGATGAACATAGATGCAAAAATCCTTAACAAAATTCTAGCAATCAGAATCCAACAACACATTAAAAAGATCATACACCATGACCAAGTGGGCTTTATCCCAGGGATGCAAGGATTCTTCAATATCCGCAAATCAATCAATGTAATACACCACATTAACAAATTGAACAATAAAAACCATATGATTATCTCAATAGATGCAGAGAAAGCCTTTGACAAAATTCAACATCCATTTATGATCAAAACTCTCCAGAAAGCAGGAATAGAAGGAACATACCTCAACATAATCAAAGCTATATATGACAAACCCACAGCAAACATTATCCTCAATGGTGAAAAATTGAAAGCATTTCCTCTAAAGTCAGGAACAAGACAAGGGTGCCCACTTTCACCATTACTATTCAACATAGTTTTGGAAGTTTTGGCCACAGCAATCAGAACAGAAAAAGAAATAAAAGGAATCCAAATTGGAAAAGAAGAAGTAAAGCTCTCACTGTTTGCAGATGACATGATCCTCTACATAGAAAACCCTAAAGACTCCACCAGAAAATTACTAGAACTAATCAATGACTATAGTAAAGTTGCAGGATATAAAATCAACACACAGAAATCCCTTGCATTCCTATACACTAATAATGAGAAAACAGAAAGAGAAATTAAGGAAACAATTCCATTCACCATTGCAATGGAAAGAATAAAATACTTAGGAATATATCTACCTAAAGAATCTAAAGACCTATATATAGAAAACTATAAAACACTGGTGAAAGAAATCAAAGAGGACACTAACAGATGGAAAAATATACCATGTTCATGGATTGGAAGAATCAATGTAGTGAAAATGAGTATACTACCCAAAGCAATCTATAGATTCAATGCAATCCCTATCAAGCTACCAACAGCATTCTTCACAGAGCTAGAACAAATAATTTCACAATTTGTATGGAAAAACAAAAACCTCGAATAGCCAAAGCGATCTTGAGAAAGAAGAATGGAACTGGAGGAATCAACCTACCTGACTTCAGGCTCTACTACAAAGCCACAGTTATCAAGACAGTATGGTACTGGCACAAAGACAGAAATATAGATCAATGGAACAAAATAGAAAGCCCAGAGATAAATCCACGCACATATGGACACCTTATCTTCGACAAAGGAGGCAAGAATATACAATGGATTAAAGACAACCTCTTTAACAAGTGGTGCTGGGAACTCTGGTCAACCACTTGTAAAAGAATGAAACTAGAACACTTTCTAACACCATACACAAAAATAAACTCAAAATGGATTAAAGATCTCAACGTAAGACCAGAAACTATAAAACTCCTAGAGGAGAACATAGGCAAAACACTCTCCGACATACATCACAGCAGGATCCTCTATGACCCACCTCCCAGAATATTGGAAATAAAAGCAAAAATAAACAAATGGGACCTAATTAACCTTAAAAGCTTCTGCACATCAAAGGAAACTACTAGCAAGGTGAAAAGACAGCCTTCAGAATGGGAGAAGATAATAGCAAATGAAGCAACTGACAAACAACTAATCTCGAGAATATACAAGCAACTCCTACAGCTCAACTCCAGAAAAATAAATGACCCAATCAAAAAATGGGCCAAAGAACTAAATAGACATTTCTCCAAAGAAGACATACAGATGGCTAACAAACACATGAAAAGATGCTCAACATCACTCATTATCAGAGAAATGCAAATCAAAACCACTATGAGGTACCATTTCACACCAGTCAGAATGGCTGCAATCCAAAAGTCTACAAGTAATAAATGCTGGAGAGGGTGTGGAGAAAAGGGAACCCTCTTACACTGTTGGTGGGAATGCAAACTAGTACAGCCACTATGGAGAACAGTGTGGAGATTCCTTAAAAAACTGGAAATAGACATGCCTTATGATCCAGCAATCCCACTGCTGGGCATACACACTGAGAAAACCAGAAGGGAAAGAGACACGAGTACCCCAATGTTCATCGCAGCACTGTTTATAATAGCCAGGACATGGAAGCAACCTAGATGTCCATCAGCAGATGAATGGATAAGAAAGCTGTGGTACATATACACAATGGAGTATTATTCAGCCATTAAAAAGAATACATTTGAATCAGTTCTAAGGAGGTGGATGAAACTGGAGCCTATTATACAGAGTGAAGTAAGCCAGAAAGAAAAACACCAATACAGTATACTAACGCATATATATGGAATTTAGAAAGATGGTAACAATAACCCTGTGTACGAGACAGCAAAAGAGACACTGATGTATAGAACAGTCTTTTGGACTCTGTGGGAGAGGGAGAGGGTGGGAATGATTTGGGAGAATGGCATTGAAACATGTAAAATATCATGTATGAAATGAGTTGCCAGTCCAGGTTCGATGCACGATACTGGATACTTGGGGCTGGTGCACTGGGACGACCCAGAGGGATGGAATGGGGAGGGAGGAGGGAGGAGGGTTCAGGATGGGGAACACATGTATACCTGTGGCGGATTCATTTTAATATTTGGCAAATCTAATACAGTTATGTAAAGTTTAAAAATAAAATAAAATTTAAAAAAAAAAAAAACATAAAAAAAAAATAAAAAAAAAAAAAAAAAAAAAGAATAGTTTGTACCTCTGAATTTCCCACTCATATATTGGCTCTCATCCCTACCCTTTCCCCATTGGTAAACACTAGTTTTTTCACTAGTTTTTCTCCATATTTGTGAGTCTGCTTCTTTTTTGTTGTATTGACTAGTCTGTTGTATTTTTAAGATTCTGCATAAAAGTGATGTCATACTGTATTTCCTTTCTCTGACTTATTTCATTGAGCATAATGCCCTCCAAGTCCATCCAGGTTGCTGCAAATGGCAAATGTCATTCTTTGTGTGGCCAAGTAGTATTCCATTGGCGTATGTGTGTGTATATATCTGTGTGTGTGTGTATATGTGTGTGTGTGTGTGTGTGTATAGTGCATCTTCTTTATCCATTCATCTGTTGATGGACACGTAGGTTTCTTTTGTACCTTGGCAATAGCAAATATTGCTGCTATGAGCTTTGGGTTGCATTTATCTTTTCCATTTCGTGTTTTTGCTTGTAACCTTTAAAATCATTTTTGGACTCTAGTGGATTATTTGTGAATTCCACTGAATTTTCTACATTGAGAATCATATCTTCTGCAGATAAGCAGTTAAGTCTTATTTTCCAATCTGAATTTCTTATATTTATTTATTTGTTTGTTTATTCATTTTGGCCCAGCTGTACTGGCCAGAACCTCCCTTGTTGAGTGGAAGTGGTGAGAGCCGATGTTCCTCTCTGTCTTCTCGATTAGGGTGAGGCATTCAGTCTCGGACATGTTTTTATCACCTTCTACTCCTTGTTTGCCGAGTTTTTGTTAGAAACAGGTGTTGCATATTGAATACTTTTTCTATTGAGATGATTGTGGTTTTTCTTTTTAAATTATTAATATGATATTATGGATTGACTGTATCCCTTAACAAAGATGTGTTAAAACCCTCACCCCCCAGTACCTCAGAATGTGACCTTAGTTGGAAGTAGGATCATGTACATAATTGGTTAAGATGAGGTCACCCTGGAATAGTGAGGGCTCCCTGACCCACTATTACTGGTGTCCTAGTAAGAAGATGGCCATACGAAGCCAGAGACACAAGGGAGATACGCGTGATGATGGAAGCAGAGACTGGAGTTCCGCTGCCACAGGCAAGGCACGTCTGGGGCTCTCAGAGGCTGGAGGAGGCAGGAAAGATTCATGCTTCATGCAGGAAGGATTCAGAAGGGAAGCCTCCAGGCGTGTCCCCTCCTTGATATGAGACTTCTAGTCTCCAGAACTACAAGAAGATCAGTTTTTGTTTTTTAGCCCTCTCAGTTTGTGGTCCCTCATTATGATGGCAACCCTTGGAAATTAATACATATGATATGTTACACTGACTGATTTTTTTGAACGTTAAACTGACCTGTATTCCAGGGATACACCCCATTTTGTCAAGAGATGTTATTTTATCATTATCCTTGTCATATTTTGTTGGCTTGGAGTTGCTATAATTTTGTTTAGAATTTGTGCATCTGTGTTCATGAGGGATGTTGTTTTGTAGTTTACTTTTTTATATGGTTTTTGTCTTGTTTTGGTATCGGGGTAATGTTGATCTTAGCAGATGAATTGGGAAGTAAGTATTCCCTGCTCTTTGATATTCTTGAAGACTGTGCAGAGTTGTTACTGGTTTTTTGAAAAAGATGTATCAAGAAATAACGCACACCTTTAACCCCTCTAAAGTGTACAGTTCACTGCTGTGTAGTGTATTTTCAGAGTCGTGCATCATCACTGTTATCGGATCACAGAACATCTTTGTCACCCCACCAAGGAATTTCATACTCATGAAAAGTCACTCCCCATAGTCTCCCCTCCAAACCCTTATCACTCACTGATTTGCTTTCTGTTTTTGTAGATTGGTCTGTTCTGGTTATTTCTTATACATGGAACTGTATAATATGTGGCCTTTCTCTGAGTATGATATTTTTCTGAGGTCCACTCATGTTTCTAGCTTGCAATAAAAGTACTTCCTTCTTTCTTTTGGTGAATAGTCTTCCACTGTATGGATATACAGTATTTGTTTATCCATTTATTGATGGACATTTGGGTTGTTTACACTTTTTGGCAATTTTGAATTAAGGCTGCTTTTAGCAATTGTGTACAAGCTTTTGTGTAAATATATGCTTTCTTGAGTATGTATCTAGGAGTGGAAGTGCTCAGTCCTAAGGTCAGTCTATGTTTAACCTTTGGAGAAAATACAGTGCTTTCCAAAGCTGCCATTAGCACCAGCAGTGTATGAAGGTTCTAGTTTCCCCACACCCTCGCTGACACTTGTCATTATCTGTATTTTTAATTATAGCATCATAGTGGGTGTGAAGTGGTATCTCAAGGTGGTTTTGATTTGCCTTTCCCTGATGGCTACCATCTTACCCAAGTAAGACGGTAGTTGTTGCAAGAGGGCATCAGAGGGCAAACACACTGAAACCATACTCACAGAAAACCAGTCAATCTAATCACACTAGGACCACAGCCTTGTCTAACTCAATGAAACAAAGCCATGCCCGTGGGGCAACCCAAGATGGGTGGGTCATGGTGGAGAGATCTGACAGAATGTGGTCCACTGGAGAGGGAATGGCAAACCACTTCAGTATTCTTGCCTTGAGAACCCCATGAACAGTGTGAAAAGGCAAAATGATAGGATACTGAAAGAGAAACTCCCCAGGTCAGTAGGTGCCCAATATGCTACTGGAGATCAGTGGAGAAATAACTCCAGAAAGAATGAAGGGATGGAGCCAAAGCAAAAAGAATACCCAGCTGTGGATGTGACTGGTGATAGAAGCAAGATCCGATGCTGTAAAGAGCAATGTTGCATAGGAACCTGGAATGTCAGGTCCATGAATCAAGGCAAATTGGAAGTGGTCAAACAAGAGATGGCAAGAGTGAATGTCGACATTCTAGGAATCAGCGAACTGAAATGGACTGGAATGGGTGAATTTAACTCAGATGACCATCATATCTACTACTGCGGGCAGGAATCCCTCAGAAGAAATGGAGTAGCCATCATGGTCAACAAGAGTCCAAAATGCAGTACTTGGATGCAATCTCAAAAACGACAGAATGATCTCTGTTCGTTTCCAAGGCAAACCATTCAATATCACAGTAATCCAAGTCTATGCCCCAACCAGTAACGCTGAAGAAGCTGAAGTTCAACAGTTCTGTAAAGACCTACAAGACCTTTTAGAACTAACACCCAAAAAAGATGTCCTTTTCATTATAGGGGACTGGAATGCAAAAGTAGGAAGTCAAGAAACACCTGGAGTAACAGGCAAATTTGGCCTTGGAATACAGAATGAAGCAGGGCAAAGACTAATAGAGTTTTGCCAAGAAAATGCACTGGTCATAACAAACACCCTCTTCCAACAACACAAGAGAAGACTCTATACATGGACATCACCAGATGGTCAACACCAAAATCAGATTGATCATATTCTTTGCAGCCAAAGATGGAGAAGCTCTATACAGTCAGCAAAAACAAGACCAGGAGCTGACTGTGGCTCAGACCATGAACTCCTTATTGCCAAATTCAGACTTAAATTGAAGAAAGTAGGGAAAACCACTAGACCATTCAGGTATGACCTAAATCAAATCCCTTATGATTATACAGTGGAAGTGAGAAATAGATTTAAGGGCCTAGATCTGATAGATAGAGTGCCTGATGAACTATGGAATGAGGTTTGTGACATTGTACGGGAGACAGGCATCAAGACCATCCCCATGGAAAAGAAATGCAAAAAAGCAAAATGGCTGTCTGGGGAGGCCTTACAAATAGCTGTGAAAAGAAGAGAAGTGAAAAGCAAAGGAGAAAAGGAAAGATATAAACATCTGAATGCAGAGTTCCAAAGAATAGCAAGAAGAGATAAGAAAGCCTTCTTCAGCGATCAGTGCAAAGAAATAGAGGAAAACAACAGAATGGGAAAGACTAGGGATCTCTTCAAGAAAATCAGAGATACCAAAGGAACATTTCATGCAAAGATGAGCTCGATAAAGGACAGAAATGGTATGGACCTAACAGAAGCAGAAGATATTAAGAAGAGATGGCAAGAATACACAGAAGAACTGTACAAAAAAGATCTTCATGACCCAGATAATCTGACCTAGAGCCAGACATCCTGGAATGCGAAGTCAAGTGGGCCTTAGAAAGCATCACTACGAACAAAGCTAGTGGAGGTGATGGAATTCCAGTTGAGCTATTCCAAATCCTGAAAGATGATGCTGTAAAAGTGCTGCACTCAATATGCCAGCAAATTTGGAAAACTCAGCAGTGGCCACAGGACTGGAAAAGGTCAGTTTTCATTCCAATCCCAAAGAAAGGCAGTTCCAAAGAATGCTCAAACTACCACACAATTGCACTCATCTCACATGCTAGTAAAGTAATGCTCAAAATTCTCCAAGCCAGGCTTCAGCAATATGTGAACCGTGAATTCCCTGATGTTCAAGCTGGTTTTAGAAAAGGCAGAGGAACCAGAGATCAAATTGCCAACATCCGCTGGATCATGGAAAAATGAAGAGAGTTCCAGAAAAACATCTATTTCTGCTTTATTGACTATGCCAAAGCCTTTGATTGTGTGGATCACAATAAACTGTGGAAAATTCTGAAAGAGATGGGAATACCAGACCACCTGATCTGCCTCTTGAGAAATTTTTATGCAGGTCAGGAAGCAACAGTTAGAATTGGACATGAAACAACAGATTGGTTGCAAATAGGAAAAGGAGTACATCAAGGCTGTATATTGTCACCCTTTTTATTTAACTTATATGCAGAGTACATCATGAGAAACGCTGGACTGGAAGAAACACAAGCTGGAATCAAGATTGCCGGGAAAAATCTCAATAACCTCAGATATGCAGATGACACCACCCTTATGGCAGAAAGTGAAGAGGAACTCAAAAGCCTCTTGATGAAAGTGAAAGTAGAGAGTGAAAAAGTTGGCTTCAAGCTCAACATTCAGAAAACGAAGATCATAGCATCCGGTCCCATCACTTCATGGGAAATAGATGGGGAAACAGTGGAAACAGTTTCAGACTTTATTTTTCTGGGCTCCAAAATCACTGCAGATGGTGACTGCAGCCATGAAATTAAAAGGCGCTTACTCCTTGGGAGGCAAGTTATGACCAACCTAGATAGCATATTCAAAAGCAGAGACATTACTTTGCCAACAAAGGTTCATCTAGTCAAGGCTGTGGTTTTTCTTGTGGTCATGTATGGATGTGAGAGTTGGACTGTGAAGAAGGCTGAGCACCGAAGAATTGATGCTTTTGAACTGTGGTGTTGGAGAAGACTCTTGAGAGTGCCTTGGACTGCAAGGAGATCCAACCAGTCCATTCTGAAGGAGATCAGCCCTGGGATTTCTTTGGAAGGAATGATGCTAAAGCTGAAACTCCAGTACTTTGGCCACCTCATGCGAAGAGTTGACTCATTGGAAAAGACTCTGATGCTGGGAGGGATTGGGGGCAGGAGGAGAAGGGGACGACAGAGGATGAGATGGCTGGATGGTATCACTGACTCGATGGATGTGAGTCTGAGTGAACTCCGGAGTTGGTGATGGACAGGGAGGCCTGGTGTGCTGCGATTCATGGGGTCGCAAAGAGTCGGACACGACTGAGCGACTGATCTGATCTGATCTGATGGCTAATGATGTTGAATATCTTTTCCTGTGCTTATTGCCCATTTGTATACCTTTTTGGTAAAAATGTCTTTTTTTCTTTGCCCTTTAAAAAATTAAGTTATTCGTCCTGAGTTGTAAGATATTTTATATTTAGTGTGTATACACATCCCTTATTATGTATTAGATTTACAGTAATTTTCCCTTGTTCTGTGGGTGATCTTTTCATTTTCTTCATATATGGAGATGAAATCGTTAATCAGTTTTGTTGTTGTTCTTGTGCTTCTGGTGTTATATGCAAGGAGCATTGCCTAACCCAAAGTCACGAAGGTGTAATTACTTTTATATTTTCTTCTAAAAGTTTTGTATGTTTTATTTCAGTTCAGTTGCTCAGTCGTGTCCAACTCTTTGCAACCCTGTGGACTGCAGCCCACGAGGCTTCCCTGTCCATCACCGACTCCCAGAGCTTGCTCAAACTCATGTCCATCAAGTTGGTGATGCCATATGTTTGGCTCTTATATTTAGATATTTGATCCATTTGGAGACAGTTTTTGGATGAGGTGTGAGGTATGGGTCTAACTGCATTCTTCTGCGTGTGGATACCTACTTGTCTCAGCACAATTTGTTTAAAAAGGCTATTTTCCCCCCATTAAATTGTCTTGGTATGCTTGTCAAAAATCAGTTTACCATAAATGTAATTGTTGAATTTGGGACTCTAAATTCTATTCCACTGATCTTTTTATATTCTTATGCCAGTACTACATTGACTGGATTATGGTAGCTTTGCAGCAGAATTTGAAATTGGGAAATGTGAGCCTTCCAAATTTATTCTTCTTTTTTAAGATCATTTTGGCTATTAGTCTCTTGCATTTCTAATGAATTTTAAGATCAGCTTATCAAATTTCTGCAAAAATAATCCAGCTGCAGCTCTGAATGCTTTTTATCTGCAGATCAGTTTGGGCATATTGACAACCTAATAATATTAACTCTTCTGATCCTTGAACGTGACATGTTTTGCTGTTTATGTACCTTCTTTAACATTTCCTAGAATGTTTCAGCTTTCAAGTCATGTGCTTCTTTTAACTTCAGTTTTAAATATTCTTTTTGATGCTATTCTAATGCAGTTGTTTTCTTTGTTTCCTTTTTACATTCTTCATTGCTAGTGTGCAGGCATACAATTGATTTTTGAATATGGATCTCATATTCTGCCCCTTTGGTGAACTTGTTTATTTTTGATAGTTCTTTAATGGATTCACTAGTATTTTCTGTATGTAAGAGTATGTCATCTGCAAATAGAGGTTTCCTTTCTAGGTGATTTCTACTTATTTTCCTTGCTTAATTGCCATAACTGAAACTTCCAATATAATGGTGAATATAAATGGCAAGAATGGACATCTGTCTTGTTCATGATCTTAAACCATGTAAGTATGGTGTTAGCTGTAAATTTTTCCCCAGATACCCTTTATCAATTTGAGAAAGTTGTCTTCTATTTATAATTTGTTGAGTGTTTTTTAATACTAAAAAGGTTTTTAATTTTGTCAAATGCTTATTCTGTGACCATTGAAAGGCTCATATAATTTTTGTCTTTTATTCTATTCCTGTTGCACAGAACATTGATTGATTTTTAGATGCTAAACTAGCCTTTCATTCTTATGATAAATTCCACTTGGTCGTGATGTATAATCCTTTAATATATTGCTGAATTTGGTTTGTGAACACTTTGTGGAAGTTTTTGCATTTATATTCATAAGGGCTATTGGTCAGAAATTGTCTTTTCTTGGAATGTGTTTGTCTGATTGTGGCATCAGAGTAATACTGGCCACTAGACCATTCCAGTATGACCTAAATCAAATCCCTTACTATTATACAGTGGAAGTGACAAATAAATTCAGGGGATTAGATCTGATAGACAGAGTGCCTGAAGAACTATGGACAGAGGTTCGTGACATTGTACAGGAGGCAGTGATCAAGATCATCCCCCCAAAAAAGAAATGCAAAAAGGCAAAATGGTTGCCTGAGGAGGCCTTACAAATAGTTGAGAAATGAAAAGAAGCAAAAGGCAAAGGAGAAAAGGAAAGGTATAACCATTTGAATGCAGAGTTCCAAAGAATAGCAAGGAGAGATAAGAAAGCCTTCCTCAGTGACCAGTGCAAAATTTCATACAAAGATGAGCACAATAAAGGAGAGAAATGGTATGGACCTAAAAGAAGATATAAAGAAGAGGTGGCAAGAATACACAGAAGAACTATACAAAAAAGATCTTCCTGACCCAGATAACGATGGTGGTGTGATCACCCACCTAGAGCCAGACATCCTGGAGTGCAAAGTCAAGTGGGCCTTAGGAAGCATCTCACAAACAAAGCTAGTGGAGGTGATGGAATTCCACTTGAGCTATTTCAAATCCTAAAAGATGATGCTATGAAAACGCTGCACTCAATATGCCAGCAAATTTGGAAAACTCAGCAGTGGCCACAGGACTGGAAAAGGTCAATTTTCATTCCAATCCAAAAGAAAGGCAATGCCAAAAAATGTTCAAACTACCACACAATTGCACTTATCTTACACGCTAGCAAAGTAATACTCAAAATTCTCTAAGCCAGACTTCAACAGTATGTGAACCGTGAACTTCCATATGTTCAAGCTGGTTTTAGAAAAGTCAGAGGAACCAGAGATCAAATTGCCAACATCCACTGGATCATCAAAAAAGCAAGAGAGTTCCAGAAAAACATCTACTCCTGCTTTATTGACTATGCTGAAGCTTTTGACTGTGTGGATCACAACAAACTGTGGAAAATTCTTAAAAGAGATGGGAATACCAGACTACCTTACCTACCTCCTGAGAACTCTACATGCAGGTCAGGAAGCAACAGTTAGAACTGGACATGGAACAACAGACTGGTTCCAAATCAAGAAAGGAGTACATCAAGGCTGTATATTGTCACCGTGCTTATTTAACTTATATGCAGGGTACATCATGTGAAATGCCAGGCTTGATGAAGCACAAGCTGGAAACAAAATTACCGGGAGAAATATCAGTAACCTCAGATATGCATATGACACCACCATTATGGCCGAAAGCAAATAAGAACTAAAGAGCCTCTGGATGAAAGTGAAAGAGGAGAGTGAAAAAGTTGGCTTAAAACTCAACATTCATGTGCACGTGTTCCCATGGCGGATTCATGTTGATGTATGGCAAAACCAATACAACATTGTAAAGTTATTAGCCTCTAATTAAAATAAATAAATTTAAATTAATAAACCTCAACATTCAAAAGACTAAGATCATGGCATCCAGTCCCATCACCTCATGGCAAATAGATGGGGAAACAGTGGGAACAGTGAGAGACTTTATTTTTCTGGGCTCCAAAATCACTGCAGATGGTGACTGCAGCCATGAAATTAAAAGACGCTTACTCCTTGGAAGGAAAGTTATGCCAACCTAGACAGCATATTAAAAAGTAGAGACATTTCTTTGCCGACAAAGGTCTGTCTAGTCAAAGGTATGGTTTTTCCAGTGGTCATGTATGGATGTGAGAGTTGGGCTACAAAGAAAGCTGAGTGCTGAAGAAATGTTGCTTTTGAACTGTGGCGTAGGAGAAGACTCTTGAGAGTCCCTTGGACTGCAAGGAGATCCAACCAGTCTGTCCTAAAGGAAATCAGTCCTGAATATTCCATTGGAAGGACTGATGTTGAAGCTGAAACTCCAATACCTTGGCCACCTGATGTGAAGAACTGACTCCTTGGAAAAACCCTGCTGCTGGGAAGGATTGAATGCAGAAGGAGAAAGGGATGACAGAGGGTGAGATGGTTGGATGGTATCACTGACTCAATGGATATGAGCCTGAGAAAGCTCCGGGAGTTGGTGAAGGACCAGGAAGCCTAGCATGCTGTGGTCCATGGAGTTGCAAAGAGTAGGACATGACTGAGCAACTGAACTGAACTGAAATATTGGCCACACAGAATGAGTTTGGAACTGTCCATTTTCTTTAGCTTTCTGAAAAAATATGTATAGACTTGGTATTACATCTTCCTTGAATCTTTGGTAGAATTTGCCATAAATGCCATCTAAGCTTATAGTTGTCTTGGTAGAAAGGTTTTTAACCACAAATTCATTTTCTCTAGTAGATAAAATACCATCCAGGCTACTAGTTTCTTCAGTGTGAGCTTTCCCTTGCTGTCTTCTCTCTAGTACTTGGGCCTATGAACTCTAGCTGCTTGATTTTCTGAGACTTTTCACTCTGTCTCCTCAGCTTAAAAAAGCTGCTGGTACCCACCTCAGTCGCTGTCTCTCTTAGGCCTGGAGACCTCCGTAAGCCTCTAACCTGGGAGAGGAGTGGAGCTCACCTCAGTTATTTGTCATCACTGTCCTACGTGGCCTCGTATCTTAAAAACCATTGTTTCGTGTATTTTTCTAGCAGTTTGTTTCTTCAGACAGTTGGGTATATCCTTATTCTGTTATTCCAGGGAGATTTTATACCATCACCATCTTTTTTGTAGTGGTGGGGCAAGGGTCACACACACGCAACACAACATCAATTTTACAAGAATCCAACAAATAAGCCATCTTTGGAGTTACTACTTATGATAAGCATCCTCCCATCAGTTCAACAATGGAACTAAAGTAACTCATAAATGAAGAGATGTTACAGTAGATTGAAGTAGAAGCGTGAATACCTGTGCCTGTCTCACTGGCTATTCAAAAGTTATGAAAATAGAGAAAGCCTCAAATATAATCATGGGAGAGCAGAAGAAGCTCTTAATGGAAAAGAAATCTCATGCAGTTACTCAATGATAGAAAGCAGATGGAACTGAATCAAAATCTAGTGAAGAAACCTATTACCCAGAACATACAGAGGAGAAAACTCACCAGAAGGTGGGAACAGATGCTGTTGATCTGTAAACTTCAAGTGGAAAACTGCTGAGGGCCCTAGACTCCTACCAGGCTATTGAAGACGAGCTTTTAGAACTGGCAGGCCAGTCAAGCCCCTTGCCTTAGTCATTGTGCTCAGCTTTCTTCCAGCTTAATATCTTGGGGTCTGCACTGTGAAGAGGATGAGCCAGCTATCTGGTGTGATTTCTAAGATGGGGTCATTACTTAGAAGCATTTCAGAGTTTGAAGAAATCACAGAGAAGATTTGAAGAAATCACAGGGAAAGCAGCATGAAGAAACAGATATACACAAATGCAAAGGAAGTTGGAGCCATCTGCCTGTACTAATCTGCCCACTCTTTCATTCATAAAGTAGGATGCCAGGGACCACCAGACATTTGGGGAAGCCTGATAGCCTGAAGCAGAGAAACCAAGGTGAACAAACAGCTGAGCCCGAAAGAGACAAAGTTGATAGGCAGTGTAACAGGTTGAATTGTGTCCCCTCCCCCCAAAAATGAGATGTTGAAGTCCTAACTCCCAGCACCTCAGAATGTTAAACCTTATTTGAAAACACTGACATTCCAGATGAGGTCAGACTCAAGTAAGAGTGCATCGCTACTCCACTATGACTAGCGTTTTCATTAGAAGACAACCATGTGAAGACAAGAGACTCAGGAGAATTCCATGGGATGACGGGGGCAGAGATAGGAGTTATGCAGCCACAAGCTAAGGAATGCCTGGAATTTCCAGAAAATCACCAGATGCCAGAAAGAAGCAAGGGAATATTCTTCTTTGAGTTTCAGAGGCAGCAAGGTCCTGCTCTTTGATTTTTAAGCTTCTAGCTTCCAGAGCTGTGAGGTAATACATTTCTGTTGTTTATGCCACCCAGTTTGTGGTACTTTTTATGTCAGCCCTAAGGAACTAATACTGGGAGTAAAAGAGAATTTAATAATTCTTATCAAAAACATAAAATGTTCAGATAACCCACAGGAAGGTTAAAAAAAAAAAAGGATCAGGAAAGTAGATGGGGAATAAATAGAAGACAAGTAATAATATTGTATGTTAGACTTAAGCCCTAGCATTTTTATGTTATTTATCTTAAAAATTAAATGATCTAAAGGCACCAAGTAAAAGATAGAAATGACTAGAGGGGATAACAAAACACGATCCAACAGTATGTTGTCTACAAAAATCTCACTTCAAATATAATGATACAGGCAGGTTGAAAGTAAAAGGTGGCAAAGTATATATGGTGAAAATATTAATTTTTAAAAAGCAGGAGTGGCTGTCTTAATATATAGGTTAATTTCCTGGTTGTGATCTTGTACTATAGTTATGCAAGATGTTTCCATTGGGGAGGTCGGATGAAGTGTGTATGGTATCTCTCTGTATTATTTCTTATAATGGCATATGAACCTGCCAATGTCTCAAAATAAGATTCATTCACATGCAAAAGAATGAAGTTGGTTCTCTACTTATATGCAAAGATTAAAATGGAAAGACTTAAATGTAAAAGTTAACTATAAAGTTCTTAGAAGGAAAAATGTGCGCTAACACAATAAAAATTCTTAGAAGTGTAAATCTCAGGACTTTGAAATAGGCAATGGTTTCTCAGGTTTGACACCAAAATCACAAGCAATAAAATGAAAGGTAAATTGGACTTTATCAAAATAAAAAATATTTTGTGCTTCAAAGGACACTGTCAAGAAAGTGAAAAGACAATCCACAGAATGGGAAAACAATTTTGAAATGTGTATCTGCTGAGGGAATTATATCTAAAATACATAAAGGGAATTGTATTTAAAATATATAAAGAATACTTAAACTTAATTATAATAAGACAAATGACCTAGTTTTAAAAATGAGAAAAGATCTGAGTAAACATTTCTCCAAAGAAGATACACAAATGACCAAAATGCACGTGAAAAGATGCTCAGCATCACTAACCATCAGGGAAGTACAGATAAAAGACCGCCATGGGTGGCGGTCCACACACACTAGGGTGTCTGTAATTAAGAAGATAGGTAATGACGAGTGTTGGTGAGGAGGTGGGCAACCTGAAACTCTCATGCTTGGCTGGTGCTAATGGCGGCTTTGAAAAACAGTCTGGCGATTCTTCAGAAAGTTAAACATAGAGTTACTTATTGTATGACTCAGCAATTTCATTTCCAAGTATATACCTGAGAAACAAAACATGTGTGCACAAAAATGTATACACACATGTTCACAGCAGTACTACTCATACTGGTCAAAAGTGAAAACAACTCAAATGTCCATCAGCTGATGAATGGACAAACAAAATGTGGCATATCCATTGCATGATAAAAAGAAATGAAATGCTGATGCGTGCTACAGCGTGGGTGAATCCTGAAAATATGCTAAGAGAAAGAAGTCAGTCACAAAGGATCATATTTTATATGATTTCAAGTATCTGAAATGTCTACAACAGGCAGATCCAAAGAAAGCAGGTTAGCACTGACTGGGTAGAGAGGAGGAGATGATACAGGGTTTCTTTTTCAATTAAAATGAAAAAATTCTAAAAAAAAAAAAGAAAAAAAAATTCTAAAATTGGTTTTGGTGGTGTTTGCACAACTCTGAATATACTAAAAAAATCATTGAATGATGGATACACATGAAATCACTAAGTTGTATGACCTAGGAATTGTATCTCAACAAAGCTATTAGAAGTAAAACTTTAAAAATTAAAAGATCAAAATGCTATGGTATGATTATTATTTCATAATATACCTTGTAATATAGAAACAATACTTTCTCTCCCACCTGTTTAGTCAATAATGATTTGGAAACAGTTCAAACAATTTCTTAATATCTTCTAGGAAGTGGATTTTCCTAAACAAGCTATGTCAACAAGAATGTAAGAGTTGTGCCTTAGAAAAATCAGTGTTTCCACACCCATAGACACACACACTCCTGTATGAACATATGCATGTGTAAATATGCATGTAATGTATAATTGGTCCTTTGCTTGTCACAGGTCATTCATCACTATGGATTAAAGAAAAGACTGTAGAATTTCCTTCTGATTTTGTGCTGTTAGTCTTGTTTGAGTTACTCTTTACATTTTGAAAAAGATCCATTCACAAGAATATTCAATTAATTAAACTTGGTACTCAGACTGACATTCTATCTTTTAAGCTGTAATTCTTGAGGAATACAAACATCATCTTCATTGAAGCTGATGAAGTCCTGTTTGTTAATTTTCAGCTTCCTAACGAGGATCCGGAAATTTTTGAAGTTTCATCCAAGTGTCTGTCTATACTGGTTCAGTTGTATGGAGGGGAAAACCCAGAGAGCCTGTCTCCTGAAAATGCAGAGACCTTCGCTGATTTACTGACATCCAAAGAGGACCCAAAGGACCAGAAGCTTCTGTTGAGGATTCTCAGAAGAATGGTGAGTCCACACAGAAACTGGGCGGGCGGCCTCAGTGGGAGCCAGGAGACGGGGAGTAATCAGGTTTTTTGACCTCCTTTCAAGAACTCATGATTTCCTTTCCCTGTAGTCACCTACTGTTAACATTTATCATATTCCACATATCTATTTGTATGTACACAGAATTTTTGCTGAACTATGAGAGAGTTAGACATATTGTTTGTGCTTATCCCTTAATATGTGAGTGTGTATTTCCTAATGAAATGAATGTTCTCTTAACTATAGTTATCAAAGTCAGGAAATTTAACATTGATACAAATCTTTTACTAATCTGCCATCCATATTCCAACTTTGTCACCTGTCCCCATAATGTCCTGTATAGCTTGTTTTCCAGTATAGATTCCAGTCCAGCATCATGTATTTTAATAGACAGATGTGCTTAATCCGGGATAGTTCTGTAGCCGTTCTTTGTCTTTCATGAGGTTTCTGAAGAATGGGCCAGGTATTTTGTAGCATTTCCCCTCCATTTAGGTCTCTCTGCTGTGTTCTGGACAGCTTGATTCAGGTAAGTCCCAGAAGAAATCCATCAGATCCAGAAGCTCATGATGTCTATTTGCCGTTTACTGGTGATGTTAGTTTCGATCACTTTGTTAAATCAATGTGTGGTTATTATTTTTTTAAATTTTTAGCAGCTGCAAAGTGGAGATTTTCAAACTCACAGTATTTCTAACTTCCAGTATTGTACTTTAGGGAAAAAAATCCCCTTTTGCACCTTTTATGTTTTGTTTTTAAAAATGTGTACAGCTGATGTTTACCTGAAGGTCCTTTTGAAGACTTTTTACAACAAATCTTGTTCTGCTGGTTTTAAAGGCCATTGTTTACAGTAGCTGTTGGTGAAGTTAGCTGAGGAGTAGGCTCATTAGGTTGTGCCATGTTTTGGCTTGTCTGTGTGTGGTCACTTCTAGATCCAGTTGTTGTGAGGGAGCCTTTGGCAGCAGAGGCTGTGGATGCTCCAGAGAGTTGTCCACAAGACAGATTGTGTTAATTTGATAAACATCTGCAGTACAGGATGGAGCAGAATCTCCATGGCAGATTATGGGTGACAGAACTAAAGGAGAGAGAGAGAGTTACCCTTCTTGCTGCGACATTTTACCTTTGTGTAATAGGCAAGACCTCCCAACCCCGGCAGTGCTTCCTGTCTAGTGGAGTAGCTCCCTGCATAACAGAGTTTAGGTGAGATTCCCAACGTGTAGGATAAATATTTCTGGGCACAGTAGAGCTTGGAATGGTAATCCAGCCTAGCACTAGATGACACTGAATCATATAATAAAGCAGGTATTTCCTCTTCCATTTCATTTTGCTCTTTCTGGTAATTTAAAGGTGAAACTCTCAGTTTGGCACTACTGTGTCTTTAACACCTCTTGAATCTTCCTTTTTTAATAGAGTAAGCCTCTCAGATGACCACCTTTTTCAGTAGAGAGATTTCTTTTTTAAAATAGTTTTATTCAGTTAAAAAAGGCACGTCAATGTGAAATCAAGTACTAGAAAATGTAGTAACATGAGTGATCTGTAGATGTGGCAAAATTGTGTATTTAGTGTTGAATTACAAAAGCTTGGGGGTATATTGACCTCCTATCTGATACGATTAATTTTATAGAGATCCACCATCTCTTATTTGAAAATCTTAGGATGAGGTTTGGCTTGGAATTTACAATTTTCAGGTCTTCTTGGCATGGTTTCTTAGGCTATACATGACATGATCCTATAGGGGTCACGGGCACCACTGTTGTCAAGCATGGTAATATTTCTGTCCCAAAATATATGAACATTCACACTAAGTGGGCAAATAAAAATTATATGTGACTCCATGGAAGTCAGGTTTTGTCACCAAATATGTTTTTAAATGAAACTTACAAAAAAAATTGATTTTCAGAGCTTTCTAGATTTTAGATTTGCAGATGGGAGATTATGGACTTGTCTCTGAAATAAATTACATCATTTTCTAAAACCAGATTAATTTAATCATGCAGAAAACAATTAGATACCAGCTTAGTCAAAGGAACCAGACTATACCATCTTTTAGTTAATTTCACAGTCTGAAATGATTTCCTTATAGTTTCTGACCTGCCCCCTATAGGACCAGGTAGGTTTTGTCTGTGGGAGAAAAGTTGAACCCTAGTGACTTTATCTGTGTATGTGAAATTAAAAGTAGTTTCTGGTGCTGCTCATCCTTTTTTTTTAAATTGTAGTAAACATAATATAAAGTTTGCCAGCCGTCTGTGGTAAGTGCTTTATCATCTGAAAACTTTCTAAATTATCCCTGAATCAATCAGTGTTGGATTCAGGTGATGCAAAACACACAATCAGGAATTCTGGGTCTTGAGCTTGCCTATCCTGAGGCTCAACTGTTTAAACTTGGTACTGATTTCAGTATGTTTGGAGAGAAACAGCAGCAGATGATGCAAAGAGGTGTATGGTGCCAGCGCCCACTCCCCAGCTGATGTGAGCCTTCCTGCCCTCTCTCTCTCACTGCTTCCTGTCTTCACCTCCGTGGCTGCCATGGATCTGTACTGTCAACTGACTGTTTATTCTCACCTTCACACCTTACCCTTGTTCAGGGTAGTGATGCGATCTTGTTCGTTTTTGTATCTTTAGTGTGTTGCAGTGGTCAGCCAATAATGTTTCTAACTGTGATAAGAACTTTTGATGCATCACCTCATTTAATCTTCACAGCACTCTTAAAGACCAGCTCCAGTGATTGTTCCCATTTGTAGGTTAAAAACTAAGGCTCAGAGAACTTATATAACACTCCGTAGGCCACCAACTGGGAATCGGCAGGGCTGGCATCAACCAAGTTCAACTGAGCCTCACCTGTACCCTTGCCAAGTAGCTGACTGCTTTGCCACTGCTCTGCCCAGTACTGGTCTGGACTCTGAGGGCATTCAGTAAGCTGAGTCTGACTGAGTTTCTATCAGGAAGGCACCTAAGAGATTCATTCTTCATTGTGGGAAAATAAGAGTTATTACTCTGTGCCTGCACTACACTGGGGATACAAAGAAAGTAAAGAATAATCTTCCTGCTCCCTGTCCTCAAGGATCGCTAACTGGAGTGAGACAAAAACACGAGCTTCATTATGAAGCAGAATCTGATTGGTACTGTGTAGAGGAGCCAGCAGAGTTCCACAGAAACAGCCCCTTGGGGGAGGAAATTGAGCAGGACATGGTGTTTGAGCTGAGTGTGGAGGATGTGTTGGTCATCCATGCATGGACCAGGAGGAAGCACATCCTGAAAAATGGCCCTGAAACCCACAGGGCTAGACAGACAGACATGAGAAAGGACCAAGACGGGCCAGAGGGGACCAGACATTTGGAGTTTAGACAAGTTGTTAGAATTAGGAAGTTCTAGTCTCTGAAACCAAAGGACAGTGGTAGCACCTCAATTGAGTTCAAATTACGTTTACTGTGAAATAAGGCTTTCTCATAGTGCCTGGCCTGCGGTTGGAATTTAATAAGCAGCCACTGAGCTGAGTAAGAAATGTCTATAAGATAATCTCTACTTTTGTTGTGGGAGAGTGTTCATTTTTGCTCTTCATTGTATATTGTCTGCTCGTTTGAGTGCTTTATAGATGCACAGGTGAGACTGAGCGGCACTTTGATAGGCATTCAGTTGGTCCCCAGCCTGACACTTCAGTCCCCTCCACTGTATTGCCTTCAGGTTTCTGAGGAATGGATGAGACTGGATAGGCAGATGCATGGAAGATCGGAACCTGGGAGAAAGAAAGAATGTGACAAATTTCCTGTACTTAAATCCTTAAATCTTAAGGGGGCCAGCTTCTCAGGCTCTCCTACTTGGACTGGAGGAACCAGATTTGATAGAGAGACAGGGATCAGTCAAGATTTGTTACCTGATTCAGTAACTGGATTAAGGAGGCCTGTTAATTGCAGCCTTCTGTTTGTAAGAAGTTGAAAAGAAAAGCTCCTTAAGGACCTACCTTAAAGGACATTAAGTGCACATTCCTTCCAAGAGCACTTCTCTTTTTGTTTTTCCTAATTGAGGCAAAACTGACATATAACATTAGATTAGTTTTAGGTATGTAAGATAGTGATTTGATTTTTGTATATATCACAAAATGATCCCCATAATAAGTAGAGTTAACATGTATCACATACATAGTTACACATTTTTCTTGTGATTAGAACTTTTAATGTTTACTATCTTAGCAGTTTTCAAATATACAGTATAATATCATTAACTATAGTCACTGTGCTATACATCACATCCCCATAACTTACTTATTTCATAACTGGAAATTTGTACCTTTTAATCTCCTCACCAATTTTGACCCACTCCCCAGCCCTCACCACTTATCTCTTCTCTGATTCTATGAGTTTGGCCTTTTCTTTCTTTTTTTCTTTTAAGATTCCACATATAAGTGAGATTATGTGGAACTGGTCTTTCTATGCTTGGCTTACTTCATTTAGCGTAATTCTCTCAAGGTCGGTCCATCCATGTTGTCACGAATGGCAAGATTTCATTCTTTTTTATGGCAATAATATTCCATTGTATATGTGTATGTATCACATCTTCTTCTATTCTTGGACATTTAGATTGTTTCCATATCTTGGCTGTTGTAAATAATGCTGCAGTGAACATTGGGGTGTATATATCTTTTTGAACTAATGTTTTTGTTTTCTTTGGAAGAATACCCAGAGGTAGAATTTCTGGATCTTAAGGAAGTTGTATTTTTAAATTTTTGAGGAACCTCCTCACTGTTTGCCAGGGTGGTTGCACCAAATTATATTCCCACCAACAGTGACTAGTGTTCCACGTTTTCCACGTCTTTGCCAATACTTGTTATTTTTCTTTTTGATAATACCCATTCTGGCATGTGTGAGGTTGATATCTCATTGTAGTTTTGATTTGCATTTCCCTGATTTTTAATAATGGTGAGTGTATTTTCATGTACCTGTTGGTTATCTGTATGTCTTCTGTGGAAAACTGTCTATGCAGATCTTCTGCCCATTTTTTAATTGTTTAATTTTTAATTGGATTGGTAAGGTTTTTTATTATTCACTTGTATGAATTCTTTCTATATATTGGATATTAATCCCTTGTCAGACATATGATTTGCAGGTATTTTTTTCCCATAAGGTAGGTTGCTCTTTCATTCTGTTGATGGTTCCCTTCATCGTGCGGAAGCTTTTTGCTTTGTCGTAGTCTCACTTGTTTGTTTTTGCTTTTGTTGCCTTCACTTTCCATATCAGATCCAAAACATCATCTCTAAGACCAGAGTCAAGGAGCTTACTGCTTATGTTTTCTCCCAAGAGTTTGATGGTTTTAGCTCTTATGTTCAAGTCTTCAATCCGTTTTGAGTTAGTTTTTGTGTATGGTGTAAGATAGTGGTTCAGTTTCATTCTTTTTCATGTGTCCAGTTTTCCCAGCTCCATTTATTGAAGAGACTGATCTTTCTCTGCCTTATATTCTTGGTTCCTATGTCAAAAACTAATTCACCGTATAGGCATGGGTTTATTTCTGGGCTCTCTATTCTATTCCATTAATCTGTGTGTTTTTCTGCTAGTACCATACTGTCTTGATTGCTATATACTTGTAATATAGTTTGAAACCAGGGAGTGTGATGCCTCTAGCTTTGTTGCTCTTCTTCAAGATTTCTGTGGCTGCGTGGGGTCTTTTGTGGTTCCATACAAATTTTAGAGTTCTTTATATCTGTGAAAAATGCCATGGGAATTTTCAAAGAGATTGCACTGAATCTGTAAAACACTTACGGAAAGTTCTACTCTGTGAGACCGTCTCCTTTTAAGCCCTGATTGAGGAGTGCCCACTTTTCCGCAAGCCCAAGTGAGCCTGGAGGATTTCAGAAAGGGTGACTCCAAATACACTTGGCCCTGCCATTTCTAGGGCCCAGTAATGAGTGTGTCTCAGAGAAGGCAATGGCAACCCACTCCAGTACTCTCGCCTGGGAAATCCCATGGACCGAGAAGCCTGGTAGGCTACAGTCCATGGGGTTGTGAAGAGTCGGACACGACTGAGTGAATTCACTTTCACGCATTGGAGAAGGAAATGGCAACCCACTCCAGTATTCTTGCCTGGAGAATCCCAGGGATGGCAGAGCCTCGTGGGCTGCTGTCTATGGGGTCATACAGAGTCAGACACGACTGACGTGACTTAGCAGCAGCAGCAGCAATGAGTGTGTCTGTAACAGGTACAATGTGGTTACTAGAGAGCTGTCTTGGGAATATTATGGCAGTTTCCTCCCTATGAGTTACACAAAAGGCCCTTTCTTGAAATATCTGTTTCAACTCCCAGTCTTGTGACTAGTAACTTTGTAAAAGCAGAATTTTCACTAACAGATGAAAGAAATAGGATGTTTAATTTGTACTGATGGCATTGGGATATGTTTTGCCCCCAGGGTGCTCTTCCTTATTTAGTCTGTATTTAGAACATTGAAAAAAAGTTGAGGAAACCTAAGGATTTAATTATGTAACTGTCATTTACCAGGAAGTTTGGTGGTTTTATAATTATACTTTGCACTCCAGCTTTACTGTGATAGAAACCCTTCAGATCTCTTCCAAGTTTCAGTCAGTTCAGTTCAGTTGCTCAGTCGTGTCTGACTCTTTGCGACCCCATGAATCGCAGCACGCCAGGCCTCCCTGTCCATCACCAACTCCCAAAGTTCACTCAAACTCATGTCCATCGAGTCAGTGATACCATCCGGCCATCTCATCCTCTGTCGTCCCCTTCTCCTTCCCCGAATCCCTCCCAGCATCAGAGTCTTTTCCAATGAGTCAACTCTTCGCATGAGGTGGCCAAAGTATCAGAGTTTCAGCTTCAGCATCAGTCCCTCGAATGAATATTCAGGACTGATTTCCTTTAGGATGGACTGGTTGGATCTCCTTGCAGTCCAAGGGACTCCCAAGAGTCTTCTCCAACACCACAGTTCAAAAGCATCAATTCTTTGGTGCTCAGCCTTCTTTATGGTCCAGCTCTCACATCCATACATGACCACTGGAAAAGACTGATTCATTCATTCTAATCCAGTCTTGTAGTCATGAATGGATTAGTATTAAAGATTATTACAAATATCCACTCCTTGGGGACCCTTTTCCCTGTGCCTTTCAGAAAATCTTGCTGTATGCTCACCATCATTTCTCTTCCAAATTCTCATGTGGGCCCCCTCGCCCTTTCATTTTCACCATAAGAACAGAGATGTTGTGTTGCTAAAAATGGGTGTAACAGTAGTATCTTCAAGTACAGAGTTTTCAAAGCTCTGAGGATACCAAATAAGAAAAGGAGGAATTCTGAAGCCGTTCGTTTTCTATTTCAGTAGCAGGATAAGTTGTAGATGTCGAATCAGAAGGGACCTAATTGCTATTAGAAAAGTGAAGAACTATTCCTTCAGGTGGAGCAAAAGGCAAAATGATACCTCTCTCTCTCTCTCTCCCCCTCTCCTAGCTAATTTTTCTTATGGTAAATCCTTCTTTTCTTGGCTTATTTTCCTAAAGGAGAAAAACGTGGGGAGATTGTTGTGAAAATTTTTAGAGAAACACTATGTACCCAAAGGCATAAAAAGCCACTGTCATCCATTCTTGTGAAATCTCATCCCTTAGAACATTTTCCTGAGACTGAGAGGATTCTCTCAGGAGTTTCCAAGACGGATCTTTCCCTGAATCCATATACACCATTTATGGTTGAGCATCTCTGCCCATGATTGCCATAGGACTCACAAGTTATTGAGAACTCTTTAATTTAGCTGTATCTTTCCAACAAAGAAACATCTTGCCTAAAAAGTTTTTCCTTAGTTTCCTGAGATTTTGAGCAACACAGAATCAGGAAGCTTATGGCCAGTGGAATAAGGTCACCATTTACTGCCTCATTCTTAGGACCGAAACTTCTGTGTTTCTGAGAGTGAAACCACATCCACCTCAAAGAGCCCGAGGAAGTGTGTGGATCCTCGCTGTAGGTTTCCTGAGGATGTGCAAGTAGCAGAGAAGGCATCTGTGAAATCCACTCTGAGCAGGTCTCATTCTCCTCCTGATTCCTCTACTCATCTCGCCCCCCACCCACTGCACCCTTCCACTTGGAGGCTCCTCATGACCAGGCTGGGGTCCTTCCTGTCTTCTTTCTCCATCTGATGTCTGTGGGCCCTGGGCAGCATCACTTCCTTTCTTTTTTGACTTTTTTTTATATCAGAAGATTCAGCTCTCTACTCACCAGCTGAAATTCTTCTGTCAAATAAAATTCTTTCTCCAAGGGCCCTCTCCTCTTTCAAGTTCCCATTGCCATGGATGATATTTTTACTCACCTTTCTGTTATAAAAACCACACAAAAGTTGGGCGAGTAATATGATGAACACCTGCTTGATCAAGAATTATCAGAATTGTCATTTTACCATATTTTTCAAGTTTCTGTATATACTTTATTCACACAAAGGGGTGTCACGCTGATATTTCTCTGTGTGCCTTCCTCTGACTTTAATAAATGAACTCTGTCCACTGGAAGAATGGTTAATGTCTGTGTTGGATTCATAGGAATACCTTCCTTTATTCTAAAGTGTTGTTTTCAAGTTGTTAAGCTGTACATAACAAAGAATCAGAATTGGGTTTTGGATTTTCAGTTTTTTAAATAATTATAGAAAAAACTGAAGATAAATTAATTTCAGTTGATATTTAAAATATTTGTGAGAGTATCATATTTTTTTAAACTTCTTATTTTGTATTGGGGTACAACTGATTAGCAGTGTTGTGATAGTTTCAGGTGGACGGCAAAGGGACTCAGCCATACACATCCCTGTATTCATTCTCCCCCAAACTCCCCTCCCATCCAGACTGCCACATAACACTGAGCAGAGTTCCCTGTGCTGTTGGTTATCCATTTGAAATACAGCAGTGTGTACATGACCATCTCCCTAACTACCCCTTCCGCCTGGCAACCATAAGTTCATTTTATAAGTCTGTGAGTCTCTTTCTATTTTGTCAATAAGTTCATTTTTGTATTGTTTCTTTGTAGATTCCTCATATAAGGGATGTCATGCGATATTTCTCCTTCCCTGACTTATATCACTCAGTATGACACTCTCTAGGTCCAGCCATGTTGCTGCAAATGACATTATTTCATTCTTTTCAATGGCTGAGTAATATTCCATTGTATATATGTACCACATCTTCTTTATCCGTGTCTCTGCCGATGGACATTTGGGCTGCTTCCGTGTCTTGGCTGTTGTAAACAATGCTGCAGTGAGCACTGGGGTGCGTGCATCCTTTCAGGTCATGTTTTTCTTCAGATATATGCCCAGGAGTGGGATTACAGGGTCATACAGTAGTTCTGTTTTTATTTTTTTAAGGAACCTCCATACTGTTCTTCATAGTGGCTGTACCAATTTACATTCCCAACAGTAGTGTAGGAGGGTTCCTTTGAGAGAGTATTTTAAATTCAGGCTGTTAGAAAAAAGTTGAATTTAAAGGTGAGTTATGAACTCTTATTGTTGTTTTGTATAAGCAGGTGTTTTTAAATTGATCACCAGAAATATTTGACCATGTTTAAGATAAATGATTTGCAACACAGGAGTTCCTTTTTGTTCTGGAGTAAGTAATTCTGGAAAACTAACCACTTCATGTAGCTTCACGTAAACTGGCCACCTGACAACTTTGGTAAATAATGACAAAATGTTTGACTAGGGCTTGATCTCAATAAATGAAACTGAAATTTATTTAAGTTAATTGATTTTGTCTTTTAACTACATTTTGAGGGCATTCTTATAAGGAGTTACATAGCCTTTTGTAATACTATACAAAAGGAAGAGTCTTCACTAAGAGTGACCACTGAGTCAGCAACAAGTTATGAAGTGCCTGCTCAGTCCTGGGGATAGAACTGTGACCAGCACAGACTAGGAACACTGCCCTGCTGGAGCCTACTGGGGAGAGTGAGAGGATAACTGCAATCGCAAAATAAACTATTCATACTTTAGATAATAAAAGCACTAAGGAGAAGATCATTGAAGGAAAGAAAGAAAGTGCAGTGGGACACCTGCTACTCGAGTCGGTGTGACCAGGGAAGGTCTCAGCGAGATGACACCTCAGTAATGGCCTAAAGGAAGTCAGGGGGCTAGTGGAGCAGGGCACGCTAGACAGGGGCCAGCATTTACTAAGTCTGCAGGACAGGTGCCTCCCCAGTGTGTGCTGGGAGCCCCAGAGTGGGCTGTGTGTCCAAAGCAAAATGAGCAAGGAATAGATTTATCAGGCAGGAGGGAGATGATGGGAAGGGCTTTGGTGGAGGGGGGAGGTTATCCTTGCAAAGATCATGATGTATGCCCAGGAGTGGGATTACAGGGTCATACGGTACTTGTGTTCTCACTCAGGCCTTTATCCCGAGTGAGCAGGGACCTGTGGAGTGTTTGGGGCTGAGGGGTGGTGCCACACCCAAGAGAAGTCACTGAAGCAAGTGCAGGGTGAGAGATGCTAGTGGGTTAGTGGCACCCAGGGAGTCCTGGTCAGGGCTGGGGCAGTTAGATTTTGGATAAATCTTGAAAGTAGAACCAATAGAATTTGCAGAAGATTGGATATGAGCTGTGAGGCAAAAAGAAAAGTCAAAGGTGATTTCAGTTTTAGCTTTAACTCAAAACCTCAACGGGCAAAACCCAAGAGGAGCTTATCTGGGGGATGGAGGGAAATCGAGAGCAGAGTTTGGGACGTGTTATGGTTGAGAAGCCTACCAGACATCCAAGTGGGAATGTCTAGCTGGCTGTGGGGGCTCCAGCACTGGAATTCCAAGTGAGAGATGTTCGGACTGGGGGCAGAAATGGTGAAAGGTGGTGATCAGAGCGCGAGCTGCTTGTGTGTGGATTCTGGAGGGCTGCCAGGTAACTGCAAAGGTCAGGTCTCAGGTAAAACCACACGAGCAAGTGTCTGAGACGTGAGGGAAACAAGGTCATGAGAGGGAAAGCCAGAGACCTGAGTGGTACTAGAAGAACCCTCTTTACAAACAAAATGTTGCCAAGCACTGTGACACGCGTGGTGCTGGGGACAAGGACAGAGAGCTGGGGACGGAGTGATCCCCAGAGAGCTGCAACAGGGGAGAGTAGCAGGTGCCACGCTCTGGTGACATTAGATTTAAAGCTGGGGAATTCTGAAAGCAGGGTGGAAAATGGTCAGGAAGCAGCAGGGAGGACCACGGAGCCACCTCCAGGCTGGGGGTCAAGAGATGCCTGCAAGGGAGGTACTGTCTTGGAGAAGAAGCTTGGTGTTTTCATTAGAGCCAGCAAGTGAAGGGAACATCCTGGAAGAGGTTGAGATGGTGCTGTTGACTGTCCAGAGGGCACAGTGGACAGAGGTCAAGAGGAGGGGTGAGCAGGGAGCCGGAGCAGGGGCTGCAGAGAGCCTTGTGAGTGTGCGTCCAGGGCAAGAGGGGTGACCAAGGCTCCGCTTAGTGGTCAGCGTAAACTAGGATGAAATGTGGGTGGTGAGATGGTGTGGACAGAGTGGGTGAGACTGAGCAAGAGGCAGGGACCTTGCTGGCACCTTCAGAGTTCTGGGTCTTCTCCTGACTCCAGCCGGGACACAGAGGGGACCCCTCAGCCCCCTGCCCATGGGAGTCAGCAGAGGGTTGGTCTTATTCTGAGTGTTCAGCTACCCCCCAGAACCTGTAGCTGGACCCTTTCACTCCATCACATTGGGCTGTACCAGCAGTTCTAGGCATTTTCGTGTGTCATCTCACATTATTGACATTGCATGGTGGTATAACAGCCTTCATATTTTTAACCTTCTCAGCATCATCATAAAATGGTGTCTTTTTTTTTATATATATATACAGCTGGTTAAGGTCTTCATTTATTTTCCATTGCTACTCAAATTAGCATTTCCCTTTGAAGCTCCTGCCCTTTTTTCTCTTCTTTAGCTGGTGACCATCCAGTCTTGTTGATCTGTCAGACCTTCCCTCGTCCAAGGCTTTGGATGTGGTTCTTCCACCATTGCCAGCAATGATTTAATGAAGTCCCATATATTTTTGCAAGATTTGAATTTTCACTTTGCAGTTGACTTGTATATCACAGATATGCTAATAAAAAATTGTGCCTAAGCCTGGATGAAGCATGTGTGTGTGTATACACACACATGAGAGAGAACCACCAATCCAGTCTGTCAGTAAAGATATCCGTGCTCCAAGTTCCTGGGGGCTGGGTTTTGAAAATGAAAATTTGGATCATAAGAACCCTAAGCCACTCTGTAACCGCCAGTTTAAATTTGCAAATCTGATGATCTCACATGCTGGCATAGTTTCTGCTTAAGAATTTGCCTTTAAAATCAACCATCACAATAAATGACCCTTCTGATCTATGTCAGTACTTTGATCTTCCTGTGTTTTGATTTGTGGGATGGATAAGACTGACCAAACCACACAATCCCTTTCCACTATATATTTTTACTTAGAACTTCAGGAGATGGATGAGGAGGCTAGGTGGCCCCCCATGTGGGGTACAGAGACCAATTCTCATGAGCATCTTAGTGAGCTGAGCCGCAAATCCTAGACCAGCATCCCAGTGACCACATGTGGGACTGAGACCTGTCACAACTTTTCCTGTTTCAGGGATTGGCTTTTTCCGACACCATTGCTGAAGGAAAGAAATGTATGAAAAGTGTTCCTGAGAATTATTTCCTGTAGCATCTTACATTCCTGTTTCAGTTGCAAACATGCCACTGTCATGACCCTGCTTGAAGCAGATAATGATTGGGACTCTCATTTCCTATTAACCTTGCCTCCCTTCCTGATTTATACCCAGAACATATTTATCCATTCTTCAAAGAAAGTCACTAAGTTCTACACAGTACGATGTTTTCAGGATATGAACTACTTCATTCATTCTAAACTGATAGTACTTTATTTCTGTGAACCCCCAAGAAACAATGTAGGTTTCATTAATTGGGTCTCCAAAATATTTGGTTTTTAAGTCCCAGAAAAGTTTGATGCCATTTGCATTTTTTTATTTCTTCATTATGTTAAGAAACTAAGTCTGTTTATAAAAAAAAAAAAAAAAAGAAGAAACTAAGTCTGTTTATAAACTCCACATGGACTTTCTGTATAATGGTTATGAGGTTTTAATGAAATTTGAGAGTGTCTCTAGAGATCACAGATACTGGGGCCTTTAACATCGCAGTGTTGCCTAGCAACCTGGAAGTCATTACATTTCCAGGCTCTGTAATAACATGATATACGTTTCTTTGCCAGTCCCTGATGAAAATGTAATGGAAATAATCCCTTTCTAAAGGTTGCACTCCACGAGTGGGCAGCAAAATAGATTTTTTTCCCTCTTTTTTCACGGTTTGGGTAGGTTTTAATTCAGCACACAAATATTGTTTTCTGGATGTTGTACGTGACAGAATGAAATATATTCTAAGATGATATTCTTAAAAGGAAGACCTACTTTTCTGATCTCATGAAATACCATAGAAGTTGTTAACTTCTATGGTAACAACTATGGTAAGAGATACCATGGAAGTTGTTAGCATACATCAGTGTACTCTTACCATGTTGAAATGAAGGTTAAATTTATTAGTTGACTACCAGTTAATGCAAGAATGTATGCTTACTTCTAGAAAATTTATTAAACCTAAGTATTTGCAGGTATTAGAAAGGTTTTAAATGTATGTGTGCACGCTAAGTCACTTCAGTAGTATCCAACTCTCTGTGACCCTACGGACTGTAGCCTGCCAGTCTCCTCTGTCCAAGGGATTCTCTATAGTAAAATCAAATACTTTTGAGTAATAGGAGCAAAGCCAGTTTACATTATTAAAAGGTTTGACTTATTGACTATTTTTGAAAAGATACTTTGTAATTTTTCTAAAGTAGTATTTTTTAAATTATAAAAGTAATACACAGTTTGGACATGAAGTTCATAGCAGCATTGTTTGTAATAGCCAAAAAGTGGAACCAATCTGTCTATCAGCTGATGAATGGATAAATAAATGTGATATAGCCATGCAATGAAATATTATTCACCCATGAAAAGGAAATACTGATACACACTACCACATAGATGAACCCGGAACACATTTTGCCAAGTAAGAGAAGTTAGATGAAAAATGCCACACACTATATGATTTCCATTTTTGAGAAATACTAGAATAGACTAATCTAAAGAGACAGAAATGTTGGTGTTTGCCAGGGGAAGGAGAGAACAGGGAATGGAGAGTGACTGCTAATGGATATGGGGTTTTGAAGGGAACAATGAAGGTGTTCTAAAATCAGTCATGGTGGTGGTGATACACCTTTGTGACTGTACTAGAAACCGCCGAGTTGTAGACTTTAAAATGGTGAATTTTATGATATGTGAAATTGTTATAAAAAATTACAGTATCAAAGAAAGGGACTATGACTTGGGAAATACATAACAGTAAAAAGAAGAAAATAAGGGCGTCCTTAAACTTATCCATACATTACCATAGTTGATGTTAAACATATATGTGTCTATGTGTATACACATAGACACATAAACATACATGTATATTGACATACATTTTCTAAACAAGCTGAGATTTTATATTACAACAGTGAGAAAATTCATGTGTTTACCTTGATTGCCTCTGCAAATCATTGAAATGATCAAAATAAGTATAAAATTAAGTGAAAACACAATCAGTCTCACTGGAAACAAGGTAAAGTCTCAGTAATAGATGCCTAATTTGGGAAATTTCTAGAAGACACAGTTAATTAACAGAAAAAGTATTCAGAATTTAGGAGACCAAAGCCCACCATGGGGAAAGAAGTGGGAATACTGAGATGCTCTGGAAGAATTCCAGGCTCAGAGGAAGGGCAGGGCCCAGACCCAACCCACACCTCGGAGCTGCTCATCACAGGATCTTCCCCAGGCTGCCCTGTGTGGTGTGCGCACCAGTAACGGACTTCCAGGCCGGACTGCCCTGGTCTCTCTCTTTGGCTGCCCTCCACCAGAGTGGATGCTCCTCTCAAGTTAGGTCTTCATTCCTGTCTCTCTCACCCACCCCAGGGCAAGGCTGCCCACAGCTTTCCACAGCATCCTTCAGGAGCAGATCTCCCAAGGAACTCAAAGTGAGCTCCTAAAAATTCCTGAGGGCCCAGTACTTACTCATGAGGTCTTCATTTATGAAGACAGACAGACAAAGAAGAATCGCTGGACATTTGAGGGGAGTCTTTGGCCCAAGAATGGCCCCAGGTGAACCTGATGAGCCGGTGGCCACAGGGGGGGAAATATATATAAGAAAGAAGACTTAAAAAAAAATTCTAATTGGTATTCTCACAAAGACTTCAAAGACTATTGCATCCATAAAACAAAAACATGACTTTCAAATTTTAAAACCCAGTAGAGGGATTGAATACCAGAATAAACTCTGACAAAAAGCCAAGTGAATTGTTTATGAAACCAACTTGAAAAATTCTTTGTGCACACAGAGCGAGGGAAATGTTCAGAATTGTGGACAGGTCCAGGAAGCCCCACAGCTCTTCATGGGAGTGGTGTTTAGCAGGTCTGGGGATCCACCCACCTCAGTAGCCTCCTGGCACAGAGGACAGGATGGGACACTCAGCTGTAGTGTGGGGATGCGTTCCCCACACCCTTCAAGGACAGCAGTTTGCTTCTAGGACCTCTGCATAAGTGTAAATTTATTTCCTTCTTTTCTCTCTTTAATGAGGCAAGTGTTACTGTTTGCTGTGAAGTGAAGATGCGTTCACTCGTGACAGGCCCTGATACAGGACAAACAGATTTTCCAGAACAGACACTGAGATGACTCAGCAGAGGGCACTTTTTAAAAATTGAAGCGTAGTTGGTAAACAGTGTTATGTAAGTATTGCACGGGTGTACAGTATAGTGATTCATCATTTTAAAGGTTATGCTCCATTTACAGTTATTTTAAAGTACTGGCTGTATTCCCTGTAGTTGTACCGTACATCCCTGTAGCTTGTTTTATACATCATGGGATGTGCCCCTTACTCCCCTGCCCCTCCCCTCTTCCCACTGGCAACAGCTACTTCTTTCTCTATATCTGTGAGTCTGTTTCTTTTTTGCTTCATTCACTAGGTCGTTGTATTTTTTAGATTCCACATATAAGTGGTATTATACAGTATGTGACTTATTTCACATAGTGTAGTACCCTACATATCCATCCATGTTGTTGCAAATGGCAAAATTTCATTCTTTTTTTTACGGCTGAGTGATATTCCATTGTGTGTGTGTATGTGTGTGTATCACATCTTCTGTATCCATTTTTCTGTTGATGGACACTTAGATTGCTTCCATGCCTTGGCAAGTGTAAATAATGCTGCCGTGAACATTGGGGTGCATGTGTCTTTCCCAATTAGTGTCTTGGATTTTTTTTTAAATATATACCCCAGAGTGGAATTGCTGGATCCTGTGGTAGTTCTATTTTTAGTTCTTTTGAGAAGCCTCCATACTGTTTTCCACAGTGACGGCACCAATTTACATTCTCACCAACAGTGTATGAGGGTTTCCTTTTCTCTGCATCCTCAGCAGCATTTGTTATTTGTGGTCTTTTTGATCTCCTTTTTTAGGTTTGCATTTCCCTGATAACTGGGAGGTTTTGAGCTGCTTTTCATGTGCCTCTTAGCCATCTGCATGTCCTCTTTGGGAAAATGTCTATTCAGGTCTTCTGCCCATTTTTAAAACCAGGTTGCTTGTGCTTCAGATGTTGAGATGTATGAACTGTTTATGTATTTCTGAGAATTAACACCTTCTTGGTCATGCGTGTGCATGTGTTCACTCGCTGAGTCAAGTCTGACTCTTTGTGACCTCATGGACTGCGGCACACCAGGCCTGCCTGCCCCTTGCCAGGCCTGCCTGCCCCTCGCCAGGCCTGCCTGCCGCTCACCATCTCCCAGAGTTTGCCCATGTTTGTATCCATTGAATCAGTGATGCCATCCAACAACCATTTCATCCTCTGTTGCCTTCCTCCTTTTGCCCTCAATCTTTCCCAACATCAGGTTCTTTTCCAGTGAGTTCGCTGTTCAAATCAGGTGGCCAAAGTATTGAAGCTTCAGTGTCAGTCCTTCTAATGAGTTGATTTCCTTTAGGATTGACTGGTTTGATCTCCTTGCTGTTCAAGGGACTCTCAAGAGTCTTCTCCAGCACCACAGTTCAAAAACATCAGTTATTCTCGGCTCTCTGCCTTCTTTATGGTAATGTCATATGCAGGTATTTTCTCCTGTACAGTAGGTTGTCTTTTCATTTTGTCAATGGTTTTCTTTGCTGTGCAAAAAGCTTTTACGTTTAATTGGGTCCCATTTGTTTATTTTGAAAAAGCACTTTGGGAATCAGAATTGTGTCTAGTGAAAACACTCAAGATGTGCTGTCTTGGGGACAGCTTGCTGGTGTGTGGTGTTGACAGGACCTCCAGCCCATTGCTACTCCGAACAGGATCCCAGACCTTCAGCAATTTCATTACCTGGAAGTTTATTTGAAATGCAGAATCTCAGACCCCACCCTGTGCCTGTTAAATCCGAGTTTGCACTTTAACGTGGTCCCCAGGGAGTTTTAGAGGTGATACTTACATGGTCTAGACGTGACCTCTGAAAATCCAGAATGGGTAGTTAACACAACACAATTTGAGTCTGAGAGACTCCCTTTTCAGAATCTAGTCTGTCTTTGCCAATTCCAAACTTTCGGTTATGCTTGCTGAGAAGGGGATTGGAACTCTTAATTCCTGTCTGTCTCTTTGTTTCTGGAAGACCTGATGACAGATCTTTTTTAATTTTTCTTATATTTGAAGGTGATAATGACATCCAAAACTGACTCAACTGTTTAGGGTTTCTGTCTCTAAACGCTGTTTTATCTAGTAAAGAATTCACAAGAGAAGAGACTCTGAGCAGCACTAGAAGGGAAATATCAGCAAGAGAATACTGGTTAAAGAACGCTGTGAAACAGGCTAGTAGAAAGTAGGATAGCTGTTTTATCTGCTAACATGGTCATATCTGCCTGCTCACGCATTAGTAATGCAGTACAAGGATGGAGGGCCCAGCTTTGGGTCTGGCTGAGGTCAGGGGCTCAGCAGGCTTGCTGCGCCATCAGTTCAGGCGCAGAGGCTGGCCTCTGGGGATGGGGGAGTGTCGAGTGAGCCCTTTTAGACAGTCACAGCCCAGTGGCTGGCCTAAGGGAAGACACTGGAGCGTAGCTAGCAGGTTCAGACCTTCCTCTGTCACTTACCTGCCGTGTGTCCTTGGACAAGTCATGTAACACCTCAAAGCCGAGTGCTGACTTACCTGTCACGGTCCTTAAATGAGGATTACCGGGGGTAGTTTTGCATGAAGTTTATCATAGTGCACTGCATCCCTTGTTACAGCCCAGAGAAAGCCGTGGATAAAAGACATACCTACAGGCGCATACACACACGGATAGATATTTTGGAAACAGCAAGTGTCTTTGTAAATATCCAGCACCTAGACGTACATGCCTACCATATTCTACACTTACATCCTTCTTCTTTGCTCAGTCAAGGCTGTGTCTGTCTGAGAACGCACATCCTTCTTGTCAGGGACCCACACCTTCTGCCGAGGTCTCCAGCGGCAGCCAAATCCGAACATACTCTGCAGAATGCCCGTGTTTTTATTAAGTGCCTATGCAAGAGCCTGGGGCTCTGAAGTCAGTGTTCCTGCAGCCACAGTCAGATGCTAGGAGGCAGCCCAGGCCCCAGCGGACTCCCAGCCCTGGGTGGGGTGGGGGGAGTCTCTGCTGACTGCTTCCCCACATCAGGGCCCGGCCTCTCTGTGTCTGCCCCAGAGTGCATGGAGCAGTCAGCGGGCCGCTCATGACTTATGCATGAAGCTGCTCCCATCTGGCCTCCCTCAAGGTCTTGACCCTTCCTGGGCCCCTCCCTGCTGCTGACGCATAATCCCCAGCCCCTGGGGAAGCCGAGGCCCACGGCCAATTACTGTGAGCACCTCCGTGTGCCCCCCGAGGAGCTCCTTGTGCCTTGTTAGGCTTAATTGCCAGGCCACTGAGAGCTGGAGCCTCTGGTATCATCTCATCAGTGGCCCCAGGGCATCCTGAGGCCCGATCCTGGGGATGGGCAACAAGGCTCCCAGAGTCCACTGCGAGGTGGCGCGCAGGCTGGCGGCCTCCGTCACCGTGACAAAGGCCTGAGGGTGGCGACCAGTGTCAGGGCCACAGCTGCAGCAGCCTACACAGGAGACCTGTCACCACCCAGAAACTTCCCAGGGACAGTGCAGCCAGAGTCCGGCTTCGTTTTCCTGAGCTCCTGAGCCCTAGTGAAGCTGGCGTGCTCACTGCTGCTAAGTGTGGGACCTTCTGGTGACTCCAAAGACTAGGAGACAGTTTTCTTCAAAGTTACTGTCTTGAAAACAGTGAAAGTGAAAGTCACTCAGTCGTGCCCAACTCTTTGCAACCCCATGGACCTGCCAGGCTCCTCTGTCCATGGAATTCTCCAGGCAAGAATATGGGAGTAGGTAACCATTCCCTTCTCCAGGGGATCTTCTCGACCCAGGGATTGAACCCAGGTCTCCTGCATCACAGGCAGATTCTTTACCATCTGAGCCACCAGGGAAGTTCTTGTTACTGTCTTGACCACCCTCTGAATAATGACACAGAAGCCAACAGTGTATTGGGTGTTTTCTCAGCTGACCACTAAGCTGAGTCGTTGACCTGGCCAAAGTTAGAGCCGCCCTTGGAGGGGAGGTAGGAATACTGTATTTTCCCCAGGTGAGAAAACAGAGGCACAGGAAGCCAGGTGAGTACATGGGACATCCAGGATTTGAATCCAGATTTAACTTAACATCTTAACCGTTGTGAGTAGTGTCTATTGTATCACACTTATTCCAAATAAGGAAGAAATTGTACACCTTAAATGATTAAGGTGGTAAATTGTGTGTTATGTGTATTTTAATCACAATTTTTAAAAAGTAAAAAGGAAGATTTGGCAAAATCCTCCAGGGACCTGTTTTATCAATCTGTTGCTGATGTGAGTGTCTAACTGATCTCGCTGTTTTATCAGTAGCCTGAATATGTCTCGCTGTTTTATCAGTAGCCTGAATATGTCAGTCTCTAATTCAATCATAAATTCTAACTCTATCTTTTCTCTTATAATTGCCTTTTCTCAAAACAAACAAAAACAAAAAATGCCCATCTCAGAGGAAAACCCCAGCATTTCCCTTACCTGCGAGGCCCCCAAAATTTGGCCTGCTCCACTCCCGGCACATCTCAGCACTTCCTGCCACTTTTATACTTGCTCTTTCCAATCCCGACGCACCTGCTAGTCCTCAAACACAACCCAATCCCACATGGCCTTCTGCCTCCTTTTAGGTCTTGACTCAGGAATCACCTGGTCAGAGGGGCCTCCCCTGGGTACCCTCAGTGAACAAGATGCCCCTGTGCCCTCTGACGCCTGACCCAGCTTGCTTTCTCACCATTACACTCATCGTCTTCATGTGCCTTGTCTATATGCTTGTTTATTTTCTATTGAGTATCTCCCCCACTAGCATATATGAACTATAAGGTCTGCTTTTCACACCTTTTCTGTGTCCCTAGGTGCATTAGGTGCGTGCATGATCAGTCGTGTCTGACTCTTTTTGACCCCGTGGACTGTAGCCTACCAGGCTCTGCTGTCCATGGGACTCTCCAGGCAAGAATACTGGGTTACCATTTTCTACCCCAGGGGATCTTCCCAACCCAGGGATGGATCCCGCGTCTCTTGTATCTCCTGCATTGGCAGGTGGATTCTTCACTACTGCACCACTTGGGAAGCCCCTAGCACCCAGAATTACACTGGACCTGTGGTTTGTCTGGGTAAATGAATGGTTTTTGTAAACTTGGCACCTGTTCCTCCCTGGACGGACTCAAGCCACAAGCTGTCCTGCAGAGCCCACTCCTTCGTGGTAGATTTGGCCCTGTGGCTAGAGATTGTGTAGGAGGCAGTGTGGTGTAATGACACACATCATGGGCCCCAGAGCCAAAATAGCTCATTTGCAAACTGGCTCCACTTACTAACCCTGTGACCTCAGGTGGCTTAACCAGCAGTGTCCTGGTGCCTTCATCTGTGATTTGGGGTCTAATAACGCTCTCTCCTTGAGAGGATCAGGTGAGTTACTGCTGCAGAAGCAGTCAGAACAGTGCCCAGCATGTGGGAGGCACTCTCTACCTGTCAGCTCTATGGTTTTTGTTGATATTTATCTTTGGATCTGCCGTGACACCGGCTACAGCAGCCTCAGCTAAGTGGCATTAATTAGATTGGCATGTCGCCTGTTGGGGGGACAGCCTAAGTGAGAGTGGATAGCACATTGGATTGGCAGGCAGCAGACTGATTCCCAAGCCACCCCTGTTTCCTGACCACATTCAGCAAACGTGCTGAGCCCTGCTTTGTGCCACTCTCTATGCTGGGCATTGGGCAAAGCCATTAGGAAGCATTCTACCTTGTACCCCACTTCCCAGCCTGTCCCCTTCTTTTTAGCTTCTGCTCCCCCTGGCTTGTCCCTTACTTAGGACTTGTACTCGCCACTTGAAGCTGCTCCCAAGCTCTTGGTTCTCATGGGTTTTGCCTGGTTTCACCTTCTACCCTGACCTTGTCTTCCTTGTGGACCACCTAGACCAGAGGAACATTCTTTTTTCATAGCTAGCAAAATTAAATCTTTATTTTCCAATTGTACAAATAACATCTGACCTTTAGTCATAATCATTCAAACACTGCAAAAATGCCTGTGAAAGTTAAAAATCCCAGAAAGGGGAGTCCAGCTAAACATACTATCCTATAACTGCCCTTTTGCACTGGCCGGTATGGCATGGAGGTTTCAATCTGGTTCATCTACAGTTAATAAATAAGTAGCATATGGTTTCCACTGCTGTGATCTGGAATACCACTGCGTTCTCGGACTTCTGTGAGTGATTGTATCAGAAAAGAAAGGTCAGAATCACTAAGAATTCAAAAGAGAGTATCAGGATAATAGGGCAAAGCTGACAATAAGAGGTCAGATGCATTCCTGCCAGACAGCTTCAGGTCTGGTCTGTATGTCAGACACACCCAGAGCCTGTCACAGCCTCATCTCCGTTCACAAGGCCTGACGTGTTTAGAGTGATCCTCTTTCCTTTAGCATAGAAATACTGTGCATAAAGTCACAGTAGAACTCCTAAGCAGTTCAGCACAGAGAACACCAGGGGACAGGACCCCTCCATGGTGGCCTTCAGTAGGGACACAAATCTAATTCTGAGAGCCAGGTTAAGAGTGATTTTTAAATATTACCTGTATGGAAAAATGACTAGATAGTTAAATGCAGTATCCAGGTGTTTATCTAAAAGAGGCTGTGAGAGCTCCTCCAGGCTTGAAATCTGCCTTACCGAGAGTATTTTGTTCATCATAAGTTTTCTGTTTTGAGTTTGATGACATTTTTGTTTTTAAGCTAGCAGTTTCATTTTAGCATACCCGGTAATGAAATAAACAAAGTGTGAAATGTGAGACACTGCTAGTTAAACATTTATACCAGCCCTATCCTGTCATTTCTGGAAACTATTAAAATGTAATGTTTTTATATGAAATCATTATAAATTTATAACAAGTCTAATCTGTGGCAACGCACTGTTCCATGGTCTGTGAGTTAGTGCTCTGAATGTTGGGTGGCAGATGCTTTCCCTGAGAGAGACAGGGCTGGGATGACTAGGTCCTCTGATGCAGCGTAAGAATATGTATTCTAATTTGCATAAAACATGAGTGCTGATTATGCAGTTTGATTTGAGACCTTCTAAAATATTTTTCCCAAACAACAGTCTTGACAATCAGCTCTCTTACAACAAGGAAGTGCTGATTGATTGTGACTATTTCCCTGAAGACTTTCTACCCCCAGTATCTCTATTAAGGATGTATCTGTAGAGATGATAACACACACACACAAATCACTGAATCTTCAAGATGGGTACAATAATTGGACTGTTCGCAGATGTCAGGTTCTGCAGGACTTTTGCTAAGCCCGAGGGCATTCTTGGGTTTGAAGATGGGGATTCAACTCAGGCCTGGACTGGATCTGTCTTCCAGGGGTAGTGTAGATGTGGGTGGTCCAAAGGCTACCATGTTTGGGGGTGTTTGAAGCATATTGAGAATGCCTTTTCACCTCACAATATCTCTGCCCTTCAGGGCTTCCCTGAAGCTCATCATCATTTCCTACAATTCCACTATGGATTTCACTAGAGATGTTTCTTTGGGAAATGAGCTCTCATTAATAGGCATGCAGTCTTGGAAAAGTGATGTCTTTACCCTTATCACAGTTCGTTCCTTGGGAAAATAGGAGTTTTCTAGTGTCTTTCCAAGGTGACAGGGAGCTGAGAGCAACTCCTTGGAGAATGTGGAATGTAATAGGAGCATGGCAGAGCCTTGATGCCATGGGGGTAAGGAACGATGGTGACCCAGATCACCAGGGGTGAGGGATTCACGAGGGAGGGGTGGGGTCACTGAGCCACTGTGGATTTGTTTCCGAAATATAATGGACAGCAAGTGTTTGCCTGTACTCTTGAGAGCATAGTCAGTAGTCCTCGCCTGCAATTCCATATATCTGTGATTAATACGTTATACTGTAGTAAACACAGTTTTTTTGGCGAGCTGGCCTGAACCTGGCAGAGCTTTCCTTCTCTGTCTCAAAGTGAGGCCCTTGTTTCCTGAGCTTCTAGGGCCCTTTTACAGGTTGGCCTCTGTTATGCTCCTTTCTGGTTCCCTCCTTTTAAAAGCAGATAAAGTTACAATAAAAGAGCACTCTATTGTGTCTTGACCTCAAAGAGCTCCCAGTCAGGAGGCCTATTACCGCACGTTGTTAATTAGAAAGTAAAATTAAGAAGAAACTTGAACAGAAATGAGAATTACAGACAAACATGACCCATAAATGGGAGAGCTGGTTGAAAACCATTTTCCATGCACATGCCTCAAATGGCCAGAGAGGCTGGTTTGTGATGGAGGCAGTCTATGAAGATGGCTGACGGTAAAGCTTGAGAAAGGAGAAGCCCCTGCCAAGTCCCTCAGGCCTTCAGTGAAAGGGGATTGGTCCTCATGGTCTCAGAAGGCCTCTGCCCATGAGATCATGACCCCAGCACAGGCTGTGCTCACTCACAGTGGACTGATGGGAGGAGGAGGGTTATGGGGGTGCCTGTGAGGCGCCGACCGTAGACTTCCTCTCACGTGCTCACGGCTGGACTACATATCCCAGTGTGCCTTGCGCTCAGGTTCTAGCCAGTGGGGTGTAGGTAGCACATGTTTGTGGTCTGTGAGTTGGGGCTGCTTAGGAGACAGAGGCGTCTTTTCCACGCCCTCTTTGTTAGCTGGATACACAGGGCTGTGAGGCAGTTGAGCCGCAAGATGGAAGGCGCATGTGCCTTGGAGGCATCAGGCCACCTTTGAAGCTGGCACTGAGCTGTCGGTTACAGAAGATGATTATAAACTTCCAGGGTGCTAAGCTCCCGAGATTTAGGTGGAGCCATGGTGGAGACTGTCTGATAGTTCGTCTGGCATTATTTTCATTCATGTAATAGGTGTTACTCTATAGAAGTAAGATGGAAAGTTGTTTTACTCTAGTTATGATTGGCTTCATATTAACAGTCTCTTACACCGGATTGTTAACCAAATACATCAGTACAGACGCGTGCCTATTTCATTGGCTCTCTGAGAGCCTTATCTGGTTTGTACTCAGTGAAGCAGGTTACTGCTTAGTGAAGACAGACCCTGCTTGTTCTAGCCAGTGGGAACCTGATGTCCAAAGAGGCTTCCGAGGTGGGGCGGTCCAGGAGCAATGGGTGCCACACTTAGAACTTCACAGAGTAAGTGGGAGACGGGAGGCTTGGGGGAGGTTGAAGTCAGATGGTGTCTGAGATTCTTTAAGCCCAGAGAAGGCTGCTGGATACTACTAGCTTGGAAGGCAAGTCAGTTGAAGAAACGCATTGGAAGGAAAGAGCAGAAGGCAGATTTCAAGGCCCATGGGCACCATTCTGACTCATTGGGTGGAAGATGCTACAGATCTGTTTTGCTTGAGATTTGAAAACCGTATGCCCGCTCTCTCTGGTTTCCTCCATTAAAAGCAGATAAAGTACAATAAAAGAGTACTTTATTGCATCTTGACCTCAAAGAGCTCCCAGTCTAACAGGCAGGCCTTGTTAAGGCTCCTTGTTAAGGAGCTTTCTCATTCCCTGTCAAGTCACCTGCCTTCCTCCATGCCACACAGCTTCCTGTTTGGCTTTGAGGCTCTGCAGAGGCTGGGAACCTAGTCTAAAGGAGGAAGTTAAGCAAAGAGGAGCCAAGTTGCTCTGCTGGGCACATCAAAAGTGTGCTTTTCTGGGAGGGGAGGTTACCGTGGTGTTAAGTGCTTTTGGCTTCCTCTTTGTGTCTGGAGAGTCCTAAGCCTGGAATCAGAGCCTGGGGAGAGCGAACTGCTACCTAAAAGAGGTCGGCGGGTGGGGGGGGTGGGGGGGGCGGTGGTTGGGGCTTGTCCCAGCAATGTGACGGGGGATGGGAAAGCGCTAGTCAGCAGGGACCAGCTAAAACCCCTAGAGGGCCACCAGAACTTGATACAAACTTCTGAGTTGTCATTTTTGAATGGCCAATCCCTTCTCATACTCTGAGAAAATACTGTTATAAATATTATTCAAGAAAGCATGAAGGGAGTGGGACCAGTGTGTGCCCTCACAGGGGCGGCGTAGGTGTGGCCTCACCATCCGCTGTGGCTACAGTGACAACTGGAACACCCGGCGGGGAGGGAGGCAGTGGGCTCTGAGTCCAGGTGGTAGCCCAGAGCCGAGCCGGAGGATGCCTGCAGCTGAGTAGGAGTACGGGGCCTCAGCTAGATATGGGAGCAGTCGGGAGACATCTCAGCACTCTCAAATACACTGCAGCAGTGTTTGTCCTTTTATTCTTATTTTGTACCCAAGGAAATGTAAGATGTTTTTCCTAGTTGCTTCTCCATATAAAATTTAAATGCCATAGATATTATATATATATATGTGTGTGTGTGTGTGTGTGTGTGTGTGTATATATATATATATATATATATATAATTGTGTATATTATAAGGGCTTCCCTGGTGGCTCAGATGGTAAAGAATCTGCCTGCAGTGCAGAAGACCCAGGCTTGCTCCCTGGGCTGGGAAGATCCCCTGGAGAAGGGAATGGCTACCACTCCGGTATTCTTGCCTGGGAAATCCCATAGACAGAGGATCTGGTGGGCTATAGCCCATGGGGTCACAAAGAGTCACACACGACTGAGCAATACAATAATGTACATATGTATGACTGTGTCCTGTATCAGTATATATGTAGCAGTCCTTGGGGGTGGATGGCAGACAGGAGATATCTACACCTTGTAACTGGAATAAGAAGAGAAAGAATGAAGCAGTGACTTGCCAAACACCTGAAATTTCAAATTATTTCAGAATACATCTTTGCGAAATTGGCAGTTATCCCATTTTTCATCAGTTGCAACTGGGTGAAATCCGTGGTGTATTTCTGGAAGACCAGTCCATGGCTTTTGTCCATTAGAGGTGTGTGGTTTCCACCAGAGAGCTCCTGGTTTGACTCCTTTTGTGCAGCAGGAAGGACCCTTGGTCTCTGCCTCCATGTGCTCTGGTTCCCAGCCTTTTGCCAACAGTCCCACCAAAGTACTTCCCACCAGGCTAAGTTGTTTCTTCGGAGAGCCGAGGCCTTGACTTACGAGCTCCTAAAGCGGGTGTCAGGTGGTGATGCAGGCTGTGACGTTCCTCTCCAACTCAGAGGCTTGCTGGCTGTCCAGAAGATGACTCTCGGGAGGCTTAGCCAAAAGGGGTGGCCACTCTGAGAGCCAGCTGGGAGGGAAAAGTTTATCGTGTGATGTCCTTAGAGGTTTTGTTTTTATTTTTGCCAGATGAATGAGGGAAATTTTTCATTATGAGGTCCTACACTTGCCAGTCCATGGAGTCACAAAGAGTGGTACGTGACTGAGCACATGAGCATGCGCACGCGCGCGCGCGCGCGCACACACACACACACACACACACACACACACACACACGCCGCCACTGATGCTCCTGAGAAACCCTGAGTTCTCATAACTGGGCTTTCATCCTGGAAGAGCAGGATGGAGGCAAATATCTAGTGAACCTCCCTGCTCTGGAGGAAGAGGCCCTGCAGCTCAGTCTCCACGAGGACAAAGTCTCATTAACTTCTCTGCAGAAAGAAATCGCACACAGCTGGCAACAGTACCCAACACCTTTGAGACTTGGAAATTCGAACTTCTGGATCTTTTCTGTGATGACAGAGGCACCTCCATTGACGCAGACCTTGCCAAACACGAAGATACTTCTTGAAAGCCATAGTAAAGAGTGAGCCATGAATTTGTTGAAAAGGAATACTACACAATTCTGGAGTTGCTTGATGCAGGCTTAGCTTTCATTACTGTTAAAACCTAACTACACACACACACAAGCTATTTATAACAGTAAACCTTCAAACTGAAATTTATTCTGCAACAGGATTACTTTTTGGTTTATATGCATAGTAAACATGAAAAAATAAAGTGGGTTGACCAAAAAGTTTGTTTTTATTTTTTCTAAAGCGTCTATCTACAGTGTGGGAGAACTGGATTTGATCCCTGGGTTGGGAAGTTTCCTGGAGAAGGAAATGGCAACCCACTCCAGTACTCTTGCCTAGAAAATCCCATGGATGGAGGAGCCTGGTGTCCATGGGGTCACAAAGAGTCAGACATGACTGAGCGATTTCACTTACTTACTTACTTACTTACTTAACATCTTACAGAAAAACCCAAATGAGTTTCTTGGCCAACCTAATATATAATTCTTTATACCAATTATTTCTACATTGTATTCATCTTAAAGAAACAAAATTGCAGTGAAGTATTACTAGTTACATGAAAACTCTGGTGTTATTCTGAAGGATGGATCCATAACTTTTAGTCTTAAAAAGGCCCATGACTTGAAAAAGAAAAGAAAAAACAGAAGGTCAGGGACAGGCTGCCCCTCTGTAGGGGGAGAGAAATAGCTATGTTAGAATTTTATAAAATGAATCCTTCAGCTTACACTTTCATTATCTTTTTAGATTAAATATGAGGGCACTAAATATGATGAATAGTAAGTTTGCATAAAATATGGACAAGATCTGTGTTTGTGAAGGAATGACTCTTACCAATCACATTTATCATGATGTAATATGAAATTATAAAATATATATCATGTGCCTGGAAATATACCCATGAAATAGCATAGAGAATTTATGTCCATATTAATAATGGCATGATGGTCAAAATAATTGAGGACTTATTTTTCAGAAGGGTATCGTGACCTTGACGGGGGCACCATGGTGATACTTCCTTTACTTCATGGCGGAAAACCTACATAAAGAAAAATTATTCTGTGTCATTGACAGTAGGAATGAGGTACCCTGGGCTCTACATTGCATAGAAGGCCCCATCTGAGGGAAAACTTACGTGCCTTGTGTGCGTGCCCAGCGCTCCAAGGGGAAATTGGCCTTATGTTTGTATTTGATAAATGGGGTGAGGGTAGAAAAGGCCCATTCCTGTTTGCCTGTTCTGAAGCCTGCTTTTGCCTTTCTTAGGCTTCAGTTCTACCTGAGGGACAGCACTTTGAAGCTGATTCTTATTATTACAGCTACTAGTAATACTAATACAGTACTATTATAGGTCCCTCTCAGCTGTCTGCTCAAGAAATGTTGGCCGTTGGCGAATGGGGAAGTTCCATGCTGACCTCTGAAGAAGACTCAGAGTTTGGCTTAAATCATCCCAAGCTGAATGGACTTAGAGGCTGGCTCCCAGGAACCAACCTGCATAGCTAAGGCTTCTTTGAGGATGACCCCAGAGACCTGCAGTTTCTGAGCATGCAGTGTCTTTTGCCCCTGGTCAAGTCACAAGAGCCTATGACTGCCTTCCAGGAGCTGTATTAGGTATGGACAGAGAGACGGAAGGATGTTGTGGTGAGAAGACGAGGCTCTATAAATGATACAGTTGGGGTGGGGGGCGGTATATGTGGTCCATTCAGTAGTTCAGCCTTCCATCTTCTGTTGCCCTTGGCATGGCCTGACCCCCAGGGATCCTCTGGTCTCCCAGATATGCCCCATCCTTTTCTTCTTTTCACCTCCTTTTGATCCATTTAGTTTATTGAATCAGCAAATCTGCCTGTTCATGACTTTCTAATACCGTACTGCTCATGTAGGGAACAGATTCTAATGCCTGTTATAAGTCAAGCTCTACACTAGGGATTACCTTGTATTTATGCTGCCCTCAGTGAGCCCAGAGTAGATGGCAGGAGCAGGGCAACATGTATGCACTGGGATGATTCCTTTGGGAGAAGGGCCTCCTTTTTTTCCTGGAGATACTAGGGCTGCTTAGAGAAGGTGGTATCAGAGAAGAGTCTGATATATACGTGTATGGTATAGACATGCAGATATGGAAGGAGGAGCCTTCCAGAGACAGGAAGAGCATGAGCAAGAATGTGGAGGCAGAGAAGGGAGATCCATGTATAGGGAAGAGAAGGAAGTTTTAGATGGAGGTTTTCTTAATGTTTTTATTGAAATATAGTTGATTTACAGTGTTTCAAGTGTATAGCAAAGTGACTCAATTATATATATATATACACACACACACACACACACACTTTTTCAGATTCTTTTCTATTATATGTTATTACAAGATATTGAATAAGGTTCCCTATGCTATACAGTACGCCCTTGTTTATCTATTTATATATATACAAGCATTAGTATGTATCTGTTAATCCCAAATCCCTAATTTATCCCTCCTGCTCTCCCAGTCCCCTTTGGTAACCATAAGTTTGTTTTCTATGTCTGGGAGTCTATTTCTGTTTTGCAAATAAGTTCAAATCATATCATTTGTATAAGTTCATTTGTATCACTTGCACATGGAATTGTTAGATTCTGTGTATAAGTGATATCTCATGATATTTGTCTTTCTGTCTGAATTACTTCACTTGACATGATGATCTCTGGGTCCATCCATGTTGCTGCAGATGGCATGAGTTCATTGATTTCTTCTGTTGTGTGTGTGTGTATACATGCCCAGGTGTGGGATTGCAGGATCATGTGGTTTTTAAGGAACCTCCATACTGTTGGGCATAGTAGCTATACCAATTTACATTTCCACCAACCGTGTAGGAGGGTTTCCCTTTCTAGATGAGTGTTGAGTACGTGAAAGAGAAGAGGAAGAATGAAGTTGGCCAGATGAATCAGAGCCTCAGTTGGCAGCAGCTTGACTGCCTCTTGACGTTTTGAGAGCCAGGGAAACTATCTGTGTTGTTTCCTGCAACGTTATAGGCTGTCAAAGGATGTATGTTAGTCACTCAGTCATGTCCAACTCTTTGTGACCCCATGGACTGTAGCCTGCCAAGACTGCCAGGCTCCTCCATCCATGGGATTTTCCAGGCAAGAACACTGGAGCGGGTTGCCATTTCCTTCTGTAGGGGATCTTTCCAACCCAGGGATCAAACCTGGGTCTCATGCATTACAGGCAGACTTTTTACCATCTGAGCCACCAGGGAAGCCAATATAGGCTGTTAGGGTCTCCCTTTTCCTTAGACCATGAACTCTAAACTAGAAATATGCACAGTTAGAAATATTTTTATTTTATGATTTGTCCAAAACTGAAGAAGCATTTAGTATGCTAAGGACTTGAAAGCAACAGACACACAGCAAGGCTAGTTAGAACAAGTGTAACTTTGCGTCTATTCCTGGGATAAACTTTAAAGCTGGTACAGTGTGCCTTTGAACTCAGCTAGAGCTGCAGGGAATGAGACTTTTATTTAGCGCCTGTTCTATTAAAAAAAAAAGAAAAGTATAAATCTTGACTTGTGAATCCTATGATTTTGTATTTTTTTGCCTAGATACTTGTTCCTATGTCTAAAAAGGGGGAGATTCCAGTGACTAAATTCTGTAATTGGAATTCTTTGAAGATAATCCCGAGTAATGACTCATGTATTATAGGTTATTTTTAAGCCATGAGAATAGTTGGAAGCTCATCAGAAAAGACAATGAGTATACGTGACAGAGCCCCCGATTCACACAACTGGCTCACTCTCTCGTCAGGTTCACTGCTGTGTACTCCAAAACCCTGGGGACATGGCTTTTAAAGTGAATTATTTTAGAAGAAGAGAACTCAGGGATATAGCATCGCTGCTTGTCATGTTTTACCTGAGAGTTATTTGCCACAGCATACATGAAAATGTTCTTATTCCTTATTCATTTTGCAGTTATTATGAAAAGTCATCCACGATGAAAATGAACATCAGCTTGAAAATACTAATCTAAGCTGGAAATCATTCAGTGGCAAGATTCAGGCTTAGTTTAATGCCATTTCAGGCACCCTTGCTCCCTCCCCACATCTGGTATAGAGGCGCCTCCTGCCCCGATGCTGGGAAAAATTGAGGACAGGAGGAGAAGGGGACGATAGAGGAGCAGATGGTTGGATAGCATCACTGACTCAATAGGCATGGGTTTGAGCAAACTCCGGGAGATGGTGAAGTGGGAAGCCTGGCGTGCTGCAGTCGATGGGGTCACAAAGAGTTGCACACGACTGAACGACTGAGGAATGACTTGTTCTCCCCAGCCCCGTGTCTGAGCACTCGTAGAAGCGCTGAGTGGGTGCTTGCAGAGCTCACCTCCTGGAGAGGAGGAGGACCAAGGACTTCAGTAGCCAGAAAGGATGGGATTAATGCTGTGAAAGAGGAAATCTAGTGTTAATTGTGTGACAAGTACAAGAAAGAGACAATAGGAACTTTGGAGAAGCCGGTAAAATTAAATCCTGATGTCATAATGTGTCCAGACTTGAGTGGCGTGTCACGTTGAAGGTGACAAGGACCATCCCAGTGAAAGCATGTCCTCGGTGAATCAGATGACCCACTTGGTAAGCACTGATTGATCACCTCATGAAAACACCTTCCTTCCCTGCTGAAAGCCCATTGGCAGGTCCCCAGTGCGCTCCGGATAAACTCTGGAGTGTTGAGCTTGGCTTGAGAAGTCCCTCTGACTTCTGCCCTAACCCTCCTCGTACTCTCACTGCGGCTCTTCTGGACCCTGATAGCTCTCCTCGCTGGCCAGACTCTTGCTCACCCTTGAGGCATTCCCTATCCCTGGAGCTGTGTCCCCTCCCAGCCCCCGCTCCCGTGCTCACCTTTTTCCCCTGGCAAATCTCTCCTGTCTCTGCAGGCTCACTTTGCAGTCTTTTCTAACCAAGATCAGGTAACATCTTTGTCTTCCCCAGTAACATTTCATGGCATGATTGTGCTTTGTTTTGGCACATAGACTGGATGGTCTTTGATGAACTGTGCTATTCACATCCACCAGCAGTTATCAGAGTGTGTGGACTGTACATAGCAGACACTCAGTGATCGAGAGGGAGGGAGGGCGGAAGCATGGAGGAAAGAATGAAGTGGGGAGTGAGAAGGAGAATTGAAAGTCTGCAAGAGAGTGAGCCAGGTACTAGGAATAAAACATCAGTTAAAAAAAAAAAAATCCGCCACAGGTATACATGTGCTCCCCATCCTGAACCCTCCTCCCTCCTCCCTCCCTCCCCACACCATCCCTCTGGGTCGTCCCAGTGCACCAGCCCCAAGCATCCAGTATCGTGCATTGAACCTGGACTGGCAACTCGTTTCATACATGATATTACATACCTGTGGCGGATTCGTTTTGATGTTTGGCAAAACTAATACAGTGTTTCAGGTTTAAAAATAAAAAAAAAAAAAATCCCCTCACCTCCAAGGAGCTCACAGCCTGGTGGGGAAGAGAGCTTTGAACTGAGTTACGAAAACTACAGCATGAGAAAACATATGACAAGGGTGCAAGTCATATGCAACCAAGTGTGCGGAACCCGCTCAGGGCAGCTCCTGAGCACACACCGCGGGGTCAGCGGGGAGCAGGGGCCTCCAGCAGGTGGGTCCAGGCGGTTGAGTGAGGAGGCTGCCGTGGGTCACAGGCGCCCTGGCTGAAGGATTACCGTCTGCAGACACAGGTGCCCACTGGACCCTCCTTGCTTCCTCTCGAGATGGTTGGGTCAGGCCTGTGCTTTGTGTAGGGACACTGAGGGTCTCTGGGCTTCCCCAAATCACCAGAAAGCCCCAGGGCTGCCCTCCTGCAATCCCTGCAGGTTCTTCCCCCACCCCCACTCCCATCTCTCTCTTGTATGAACAGGAAGAGGGATACTTTCAGCATTAATATTGTTCTGATGAGCTGCTTGAAGTCAGGTTTACCCTCTACCCGAGCTTGCCCGACCAACCTCAACAGTTGCTGCAGTGCTGTTATAATAAAGAATACACGTGGGCAAGTATATAGAAGCTTATCAGACTTGCACATTAACCAATATTCTCTTGTTTAAAGTGTAAAATATATAAATACGTTTACATTCATACACATATATAAGCTAACCTAAAGATGCCCAAAGTGCAGTCTGAGTCGCTGCTGCTGCTGCCAAGTCGCATCAGTCGTGTCCGACTCTGTGCGACCCCATGGACTGCAGCCCACCAGGCTCCCCCGTCCCTGGGATTCTCCAGGCAAGAACACTGGAGTGGGTTGCCATTTCCTTCTCCAATGTCTGAGTCACTGTTTATCACGTAAACTGTAAAAGTGAAGAGAAGGGCACGTGAGCCCTGCTGCGGCTCCTCGCTTCCCTTTTCCGTCCCATCAGTAATCTTCTCCTGGGGTTCCCAGTGGGAAAGAAAAAGATAATTAGCTCCTGGCTGTGGAAGAGGCTGCAAGGTGGCAGAAGCACATTCATCGTTATAGATGACTACTGTGCGACCAGAACTCGTAGGATGCAAATTGAAACAAGACCACAGCTTGTCGGTGGTTTGCTTTTTGTTCCTCTGCCTCTTTATTAGGCTGCTTGCGTATTTCTTATATGGCTTTAGCTCTAATCAGAGTAGCAACATTCTAATTATCAGGGGCCTCTGAATCAGCTTTGATGGCATCACAGACAAGGAAGGTCTGTTAGAAGCCTCAGCTCGGCAGCAAGTCGAAATGGAAGCTTTAGATTGCCGTGCAGGCGTGCCAGTGTCCCGGGCGACCTTCTCCTGTCCACGCCTGTCCCTTGCCCCTGGATGGGAGCGCCCTGTGGCTGTTTCTGATACGACTGGCTGTACTGGCCTGTCCCCATGCACGAAAGTGCACCTGGAAACCTGACTGTGAACCTTCACCTCGTTAACATCCACTCCTCCTACGGTCCTGTACTCAGCGGTGACCAAGAGCCTAAATGGAGGCAGAGAGACATATTAAACCATTCTGGCAGTTTCTTCTATTTCATCCACCATTTTAAAAAACAGGTTTGCATTTTTCCTCCAAAAATTACTTGATTTAACACATCTGCTCAATTTTTGTGCTTTCTTGGTTCTTAAGATAGTGAAACTTGTTTCTGAATGGCTTAGGGAATGTTCTTCTTTCAGGTGATCTTATAGGTGCTTTAGGTCTTGGCCTTTTCCCGTTAGCCTCCACCTGAAGATGTAGCCCACTTCCTCCCATGACCCTCAGGAAGAGTAGCCTTGAGTCCGAGGGCAGAGATGAGAGGGGTGCCTGCCCCACTGGGAGCGGATCATGGAATGCAGGGCCAGCGAGGAGGGTGACTCGTGTCTGCCGCTCATGCATTTCTGTTCTCCTGGGTGCAAAGTCTCACACGACTTTGCACTTGTGATGCAATCCCTAGAATGTCTGATGGTAACATTGGTGCAAGAGAAAAGAGGAAATGGGGATTTGAGGGATGAGCTTGTCTTCGAAGTTTCCCCCACCCTCTCAGGTATGAGGAATCGACGGTAGAGGCATGGAGTGTGCTCAGTGAGGATGACCTGGGCACTTGTGTTTTTGTGCAGTCGTGAAATCAGTCATGATACAGCGCTAGTGACGGCCCCAGCGTCAGGGTTCCTCTCTGTAGGGTGCTGTTCTGAGTCGGGCAGGTTTCCATGGTGGAGGTAAACTTGTGGTTATCCGTATTTCCCCCCCATCTGTTTTCATCAGGGGTGCCGCTAGGCCAGCTTCTCCAAAGATTGCAGCTTCGAAACAAAGTCACAGTACTTTCTCTGTAGTACTTTTTCTGAACCAGGCCTAGCCCTCTGGTCACCATCTGTAATGGCCACATATTAAGACAGTAACGCACAGGGCAATAATGCAACAAACCACTGCAGAACTCTGTAGCATTGCATCAATAAGCATTTGTTTCTTGACCACGAGATTGCAAGTCATCTGGGTTTCTCTGATCTAGTTGAGACTCAGCTAGGTCTGGCGCAGCCCACAGTTTGGATCAGCCCTGCTCCATTCCTCATGGCCAGTGGACCGGTCTGAACAAGGCCTCCTCCTGGCAGTGGCAGAATCATGAAAGACCAAACGCAACCATCTGAGTACATTCCTGGCCTCTGCCTCTGTCGCGTTCCCTAACATTCCATCGGCCAAGTCAAGTCACGTGGCCAAGGCCCAGTGAACAGTTGTTGAACATAATGTAAACTGTCACACCATCGCAGGGCCTGGCCACAGAAGACAAGCACATATCAGTCTCCTCGTTCCTCTTTTGCTGCTTATTCTGAAACACAGCTGCCGATGCTGAAGGATCCTAACATCTTCATGGTATAACCATGGCACTCACGGGAGAATTAAGGGCTCACATGCTGGAGAACAGATAGGCTCTTAATCCAAAGGGACTGCCACTCGTGACACCAGTCTGGGATGTTCCCACGTACGATGACTCAACAGCCAGACTTCCATCTGGAAGTTTGAGGAGACTGGTCCTGTCCTCAGCTTAGGAACCACGCTCTTACCCCCACTTGCCGTGTACTGTTTGTGCCCGTGTGTGTCTCCTCTCCTGGCTCTGATGTCCTTCACGACGGGAAGCTTGTCCCTCTGTCTCCTATCTCCCCCTCAATCCACCCAGTTCTATAAAAGGCTCCAGTGAACACCTAGAAAACAGCAGAAGCTCCAGTCTTGCACAAGTGGTTACCACTATGAACTTGGGCTTATTTTCCCATCATTTTAATCAGAGAACATTTGAGATAAAAAGACATTGAGTGGTCACGTAGTTCAGCAGCGTCGAGTAGAATAATCTGCAATTGGAAAAGCTCTATATTATACTGCCCAATACAGCAGCCACTAGTCATATGTAGCTCTTGAGCTCCATATGTGTCTAGTGGAACTGAGTTTTAGGTGTTATTTAATTTTATTAATTTAGATTTATACTTTAAAAGCCACATGTGGCTAGTCACTACTGTATCACAGTGTAGATCTAGTCAACCACTTGTTGATTCAGAGTACATATCAGTAGGTTTTTTTTTTATTTTTATTTTTGGCTGTGATGGGTGTTCGTTGCTGTGCACGGGCTTCCTCTAGTCGCAGTAAGCAGGGTTGCTCTGTAGTTGCGGTGGTCAGGCTGCTTCTTGTGGTGGCTTCTCTTGTCTCAGAGCACGGGCTCCAGGGCACACAGACTTCAGTAGCTGCAGTGCTCGGACTTAGGTTGCCCCATGGCATGTGGGATCTTCCTGGACCAGGGATTGAACCGGTGTTCCCTGCGTTGCAAGGTGGATTCTCAACCACTAGACCACCAGGGAAGTCCCCCGTAGATATTTCTTGAATGGATGCATGAATGAATGAGAAAGAGAGAAATGACTGCCTACTCCAAGGTCACACAGCTGACTCATGACAAAACTGAAATAAGAGCCTGGGGAGTGGGCAGGCTGACCCAGGCACCGCCCCCCCACCCCCCAACACACACACTCTCTCACCTTGAGGCCTGTTTGCCTTACTTTGGCCTTACTTCTGTACTTGCAAGCTTCTAGCAGTATCTGAGTACCTCATGGTCAAATAGGTTATGGGAAAGAAAAAAAAAGAACAGAAGAACAAAACTATTTTTCTGCCTTTAGTAATTTGAAGAGTGAGCATTAAAAACTCACCCAAACATCAAATAATTTTTACACAGTAGAAATAATATATACTTTCCATCCAAATTAAAACACATGCTCCCAGCAATTTAATTATGCAAATATGATACAAGCAGCAGTGAAACAGTGTTAAAAGGGGAGGAATGAAGATTGATAAGCTGAAATTTCTGGTGACATTTTCTTTTTTAATTTCCTCTTTTGGTTAATATTATGCTGATTTTCATGCACTGCTTAGGTGGAGACTTTGTGATAAGTGCCTCTACAAATTTATGCAAATAATATTAATCACCTTTGAGACAACAGCAGCCATTCCCAGCCCCATTGCCCACAAGAGTTAAGCAACCGCACTAGATGGATCTTGAGCTCTGAATGTGATTAAATTCGCTGGTAAGCAAAGCTGCTGTGTCGACAAAGCTGTTTTCCTTTAGCTGCTCGGAGAATTCTAAATTCAAAATATAATTCCCACCTTTATTCTAAAGGCGCTAGAGGTAAAGGACCTGCCTCCCAATCCAGGAGATGTAAGAGATGTGGGTTGGATCCTGGGGTTGGGAAGATCCCCTGCAGGAGGGGATGGCAACCCACTCCAGTATTCTTGCCTGGAGAAGAGGAGCCTGGCAGGCTCCCGTCCATGGGGTCACAAAGAGTCAAACGTGACTGAGCAGCTGAGCACGTTTGCTCTCAGGGGCAACTGAACTGGTGCCCAATCAAAAATTGAAGAGTGGGATTGGTTGTGTTGCCCTGTTCCACTAGTCCTTTGCAGTCAGGAACTCTGTCTTAGGGTGGGTCCTTCACAAGCTAGCTTTGAGGTGGGGATGCTGGTACAAGGAATTCATTGAGAGTGCTCCCTGGAGAAACCTGTAAGGGGTTGGGAGGCCCAGGATGGGGAAGGGGAGAAAGGTGGACAACAGTGGGATCTCAGGCAGAGCTCTGATGGTGGGGTGGTCCATCCTCATTTCACAGGGGACACCGAATGTTATTTATGCACCTGAATTTGTCCCCATTTGAGACTGGGGCACTGGGCTCTCATCCGTGGCCCTCCAGTCAGTCAGTCACTGGCAAGAGCCATCCTGTGGCACATGACTCCTAGGCACTCACCACCCTCTGGGAGTGCGGGCTGGGAGGGGCTCTGCAGAGCTGGGAAAAGAGCCCCGGGGGGTTGGGTAGAGCACTGGCAGTGTCCCTTGGAGACTTAGGCCAGCTGACTGCAGGCACCCCCAGCTTCTCCAGAGCACATGGTCCCTCTGCCCTGGAGTCCCCCTGGGCACTGCAGGGCTTCCTAATGTCCAGGCAACTGGGATTTCATTCATAATGACTAATTATTATTCCATCAGGTCACATGGGTATTTTAACAGCAGTCTTCAAGTTTTAAACAGAGAGGTGAGCTGTAGAGGAAATATGTAGCCAAGCTCATGAGGAATGTGTTCAGATCAAGACAGCTAGCTCCTCATGGGCAAGGCCAATCCTGAGGAGCCCATGTAATCCAGGAATTAAGATCTGGTGTGTTTTTTTTTTTTCAATGTATTTATTTTTAATTGAAGGATAATTGCTCTGCAGTATTGTGTTGGTTCTGCCAGACAAGATCTGGTGTTTTTGTTCAAGCATCTGGGAATTTCCATATACATCCTGGGGGTGCTATAATGGTTCTTTCCCCATCATGGCTAGAATGTTCAAAGCTCAATCTCTGAGCAGCAGAATGTGTTCTGGTGCCCTTCTGCCACTTCTGCAGCCCTGGATGTAGTCAGGGGCAAGAAACTGGAATTCCAGGGGCAGATACCCCTGATTCGAGGCACTCAGATCCTATTGGAGCAAAACCGGGGCCCCAGAGACTGTCTCTCTTCTTGTTTACTTCCTCCCTTTCAAAGAAGGTGCTCCTCTGATGGGCTGTTTCTGGAGAAGCAGAAATGCTCTTTCAAAGGTGAACATAAAAGCTCTCTTGGCAAAGAAATTTCTTTGTTCCATTTGAGAAACCTCTCTGCCTCTGAGAGGAGGGAGGGTGGGGGACCGTGAACCCGCATCAGCTTTCCCCCAGGTTTTCAGAGATTCCCCTGTTCTCCCTGTGGCTCTCCATGACCCCTAGTAATCAGGCTCTCAGAGCTGCTAGAGATCCTAGGGTTTCTTTTAGGATGGCAAACTTGGGGGGCTGGGCCCGGAGCCCAGACAGCGGGAGAGGAACCAGATTTGGGTTGGCGCTCTGGGTTGAGACAGACTAAGTGGCTTCGATAATTCCACCTTTATGAAATGAGGACATCGTGTGAAGGGGGACTTGTCGACTGTAAAGTATGGTGCAGTTTTCGCTGTCGGTGCTGATAATGGTGGTGAATTCTGGGTCTCAAGACCTCACAGTTCCATGCGTGTACACGATGTGCTTGCATCTGTGCACGTGTATGTGTATGTGTGTGTACTTTTTCCTGTCCTGGAAAGGGTAGTTGGTGTTGCTCTGCCCTCAGATATCAGCCCTTCTCCCATCCCCACCCCCTGGAACAGGGAAAGTGAGGAGCCCCCTTCTTCACCCAGGCCCTACCAGCAGCAGAGCGGGGTGAACGCCGTGCTTATTCCTGATCCCCTCCCCCGCCTCCAGCCTCTACAGAGAGTCTGTCAAAACAATGTCAGTTTTATTTTTTATTATGGACATAACATGCCTGAAAACCAGAAATTTAAAGATGAGGGAAAAAAAATCACGATATAACAGAGGATGAGATGGTTGGATGGCATCATTCACACAATGAGCATGGGTTTGAGCAAACTCCAGGAAATGGTGAAGGATAGGGAAGCCTGGCGTGCTTCAGTCCATGGGGTTGCCAAGAGTCAGACACGGCTTAGCGACTGAACAGCAGCAGCAGTTCGGTTTGAAGGCTCCTTTAGCAAGGGTCATTATTCTTCAACCACCATGTTTCCTCCTCGTTTCAAATTCTGTAATGTTGATAATAATGGGAGAGACTTTATCCAGCCATCATTGTTCGGTACATATCAGGGTATAATTAATGCAGGACAACTTTTCATATGTAATAAAATGAGTAAGATCTTTAGAAAAAGCCCTCTAGTGGTCTGCCTGGAGACCCCACCCTGCCTGGCCCACCCATCGCCAGGCTCTGTAAGTACAAACGCTAGGAACCTAACCTGGGGGAGTTAGCAGCCTGGCCAAAGAAGGGGCAGCCCACAGGCATCTGTAGAGTGGCTTTGGGATGCAATAGTTTCGCCTCCAGCCCCACACCTGACTGTACCAGCAAGCTGACTTCTGAAACCTTCAGTGCATTGACTCCTTCTTGAGAGCTGGTAGAAGTGGCTTCTTGCTTGTTCAGAAGCAACAGGGGACCCACATCCATAGGACACTCCCCTGACAGCTCCGTCAGCTGAACCCTAGGGACAGTGGAGAATGTTCCAGGGAGTTGAAGTTCTCTCACCTTCATTTTCTGGTATGTTTTCTTACCAGCTTTAAACTTAAGGAGGACCCCTTACTGCATGTTATTTTCCCAGAGCTCTTTTTCTTTTGGACAGAAAGTATCTTCCTCCAGAGGCAGTTTCCTTATTGTGGGGGTTTTCCTGGTACTGGGGTCCTGCTGGGAGTGCCTGAGGCTGGTACTCTGAGGGTTGCAGGGGAGGGAGCTGAGCCCTGATTCTCCCACTCACCTTCCCTGCCTGGCCTCCCTGGAGAGCTGAGGGAGTCTGGGTGGAGGACAGGCTCACCATTTTTGTGGCAAATGCTCTGCAGTCAGCTGGCAGAAGTGGTTCCCTCTTGTCTCCTTATAGCATCTCTTTCTCTCCTCAGCCTCCCTACCTCTCTCTCTCGCTTCCTCTCTCTCTGCCTTCCTGTCTCTTTCTCTTTCTCTGTCTGCCTTGTTCTAGAACAGGCTTACAGGGTGTTCCCCCCACCCCCTCTAATTTTCTGGTGAAATATTTCTTTACAAGAATTAGACCATTTTTTGTATGGGTTCCTTTTTTTCCCCATATTGCTTGAGAAGCTTTGAATGGACATTTAAAAAATATCTAAAATAAATAATTTCAGACAAGAAAGTTGTGTGCTATTCAAAGACCAAATCATCCTTTCTGTCCTTACGTGTACACCATGCAGCTCTGCAGCTCAGCTGGTAAAGAATCCACCTGCAATGCAGGAGACCCCAGTTTGATTCCTGGATTGGGAAGTTCCACTGGAGAAGGGATAGGCTACCCACTCCAGTACTCCTAGACTTCCGTGGTGGCTCACATGGTGAAGAATCTTCCTACAATGTGGGAGACCTGGGTTCGATCCCTGGGTTGGGAACATCCCCTGGAGAAGGGAATGGCTACCCATTCCAGTATTCTGGCCTGGAAAATTCCATGGAGCAACTTTCACTTCCCTTCTGTCCTCACATGTGTGACATACAGCAGTCTTAGATCCCTTGCGCCTCCAGGACACGCCTGGTTCGTCATCACTAACTTCTGTGGTGTAGGTCAGCATTATGCACAGTACTCCTTAACAAAACAGTCCTTTGCTTATATACCTTACAGGCTGTAATTTTCTTACATTTTCTGTCATTAGTGGTTGTAACTTCTTTACAGAAGGGAAAAAGTATTTCAGTTTACGATACTGTTTCTTGTATTTTTTTAGTCTGTCCCCAAGAAACATCAGCTAACACTAAGAAATATTTTTGTAATTTCCAATCCCATTAAACTTAGTGATAATATGAAGATGAAGGTATACTCATCTAACTACTTATTTATTTAATAAATAAAAGAAATTTATTAACTTTCTTAAATAATTTATTTATTAAATAAAATAGAGATTGATAAGTATTCAGAGTCACTGAAGGCATCAGTCCTACTGTGTCCCTGGTCCTGAAATGTGACTCTTTACACTCAGATCATCTTTGAAGGCAACCAGCATTATATGCTCCAAGCCTTGGTTCCTAACTCAAATTCAGCTAATTTAAAACTCCCTCTTACTTTGTTTTTTTTTGCTGTCTTTTAAAAAATTATTTTTTTACAAAGACATAACATAATAATTGACCATATTCTCCTCATTGTACATATCATACCCCTGACTTGTTTATCTTGCAACTGAAAGTTTGTACCTCTTAATTCCTAACCACCCTCCCCCCCAAGCCTCCTTCCCCTCTGGAATCTAGCTTTGTTCTCTGTACGTATAGGTCTGTTTCTATTTTGTTAAGTCATTTTTTCCTTAGATTTTACATATAGGTGAAATCATAGAGTATTTTCCTTTCTCTACCTGACTGACTTCGGTTGGAATGATACCTTCTCAGTTCATACGTATTGTCACAAATGGCAAGATTTCATTCTTCTTACAGCTGAGTAATATCCCACTGTATGTCTGTGTGTGAGCACATGTGGGTGTGTGTCTACGTATCACATCTTCTTTATTCATTTATCAGTGGGCATTTAGGGTGCTTGTGTATCTTGACTATTGTAAATAATGCTGTGGTGAACATAGGGATGCATATGTCTTTTGAAATTAGTGTTTTGGTTTTCTCTGGATAAAGACCCAGTAGTGGAATTGCTGGATTGTATTGTATTTCTGTTTTTAGTTTTATTGAGGAATCTCCATACTGTTTTTCATAGTGGATGCACCAATTTACATTCCCACCAACAATGCATGAGGGTTCTCTTTTCTCCACATCCTTGCCAACACTTGTTATTGGCTGTCTTTTTGATAATAACCATTCTAACAGGTGTGAGATAGTATCTCATGGTTTTTATTTTCATTTCCCTGATGATGTTGATCTTTTCATGTACCTGCTGGCCATCTGTACATCTTTTTTGGAAAAATGTCTATTCAGATCTAAAATTCAGATCTACCCATTTTTTATTGGAAGTTTTTTGGAGTGTTGAATTGTATGAGTTCTTTCTTTATTTTGGATATTAGCTCCTTATCAGATATATTCTTCACAAATATCTTCCTCCATTCAGTAGGCTGCCTTTCCATTTGTTGATAGTTTCCTTTGCTCTGCAAAAGCTTTCTGGTTTAATGTAATCCTATTTGTCTATTTTTGCTTTTGTTTCCTTTGCACAAGTAGACATTTCTAAAAAATATTGCTAAGACCAATGTCAGAGAGCATACTGCCTGTGTTTTTTTCTAGAAGTTTTATGGTTTCAGGTCTTATGTTTAAGTTTTTAATCCATTTTGAGTTTATTTTTGTATACAGTGAAGAAAAAATAGTCAAATTTGCTTCTTTTCATGTAGCTGTCCAGTTTTCTCAGCACCGTTTATTGAAGAGATTATGTTTTCCCCATTGTATATTCTTGCCTCCTTTGTTGTAGACTAATTGCCCATGTAAGTGCAGGTTTATTTCTGAGCTATTATATTCCAATCATCTATATATCTGTTTTTGTGCCAGTGCCACACTGATTTGATGACTGTAGCTTTGTAGTGTAGTTTGAAATCAGGGAGCATGATGCCTCCAGCTTTATTCTTTCTCAAGATTGTTTTGGCTCTTCTGAGTCTTTTGTGTTTCCATATGTATTTCAGAATTGTTTATTCTAGTCCTGTGAAAAATGTCATTGGTATTTTGATGGGGATTCCACTGAATCTGTAAATTACCTTGTGTAGTACTAGCATTTCAACAATATTCTTCCAGTCAGTGATCGTGGCATACCTTTTCTTCTGTTTGTCTTTTTCAATCTCTTTCAGTAATGTCTGTTTTCAGAGTATATGTCTTTAACCTCTTTAGTTAGATTTATTCATGGGTATTTTATTCTATTTGATCTGATTGTAAATGGGATTTTTTTTTTTGAAGTTTTGAAAACTTTTATTTTATATACAAAGAGCTAGTATTATTTCTGCCTAAGGTTGATGTGCTGGATGAGCCATCTAAGGAAGTTTGGTTAGTCCAACTTAATGAAGCCGATGTCCTTCGCATACTGGCAGAAACACTGGCGGCACATATTGAGGCCGTATTTCCGGATCAGACTGTGCCGGTTTGAGCAGACCCGGCAAGAGCGAGAACCCTGGCCGAATTTTCTCGGATGGCTCCAGTAGAGGTGCTGGTGACCCATGTTGCTTTCTTGGCTGCAACGAGGTAAAAGGGTTTTTTGTTAATTTCTCTTTCTGATAGTGCCTCCTTAATGTAGAAATGCCACAGATTTATGTGTATTAATTTTGTACCCTGAAACTTTGCTGAATTCACTGATGACTTCTAGTATTTTTCTGGTAGGATCTTTAGGATTGTCTATATATACCCTCATATCATCTACAAGTAGGGACAGTTATACTTCTTCCTTTCTAATTTGGATTCTTTTTACTTGTCTGATTCTTAAGGCTTTCAGTTCTGTGTTGAATAAAAGTGACAAGAGTGGGAATCCTTGTCTTGTTCCTGATCTTAGAGGAAATGCTTTCAGTTTTTCACAGTTGAGTATGATGTTAGCTATGGGCTTATCATTCATAGCCTTTATTAATTTGACATATGTTTCTTCTATACCCACTTTATAGAGAGTCTTTATCATAAATGGATATTGAGTTTTGTCAAATGCTTTTTCTGCCTCTGTTGAGATGACCATATGGTTTTTATTCTTTGATTTGTTAATGTGTATTCACATTGATCAGTTTGCAGATTTTGAATTAGTATTGCATCCCTGGAATAAATCCCACTTGGTTGTGGTGTGTTATCCTTTTAATGTATTGTTGAGTTTGTTTTTCTCAAATTTGTTTGAGAATTTTTGCATCTATTTTCATCAGTGATTTTGGCCTGTAATTTTATTTTTTGTGATATCTTTGCCTGGTTTTGGTGTCTGGGTGATGATGGCCTCATAGGATGAGCTCAGAAGCATTCCTTCTTCCCAAATATTACTCAGTAGTTTGAGAAGAGACATGTTAACTCTTCTGTAAATGTTGTTAGAATGCACCTGTGAAGCCATCTGGTCCTGGACTTCGTTAGCTGGGAGTAAAACTCCACTCTTAATAAGTATACTAACTACTATGTTTTTGTAACTTACTTGTACCACTTGCCTTGCAAAGAACACAATTATAAAGAATCTTGTGCCATTGTTAAAAGCATCTTTAAAGAAATCAGTTTAAATTTATCAAAGTTTTGTTTCGCTCATGTGTATAACTATCAGTTTCATGTAAATAACAATTTACCTTTGTAGACCTTTCTCTCCTTCACTATCAACTTTATAAATTTTTGTCCTGCTTTAACATTTCTGTCCTTAGGAAATGAGCTGTCGTTTTGACTCTCCCTTTCACCTACAGCTGTGACATTCCAGAGCCCCATTCAGTTTTTTCTTCCCCGTTTATTCAAATCTTCTTTCCTCATTCAAAGGGTGAATCAAAACATAAGTTAAACATGAAACTTTAAAGAAACTATTTGTGGTTATTTCTTTTCCACAAAATTCAAATCCATTCTGATACTAATATATCCATCTCACATGTCTTTCTTCAAAGACCCAGGACTCTTCCTTTGTTTAAATGGCATGTAGCCACACAAGGGGCCTTCCTGCTACCTATTTGGAAAGTGTGTGGAAGTTGAGCAAAAGAGTAGCAGAGAAGCACTCTCAGAGCCCACATTAGTGTTGCTCTCCGTAGCTCATGCTTACATACATTTATAGACAAGCATGAAGCCTCCAAAGAGGCTTAAAGTAGGTGTACCAGGTAAAAAAGAATATTTGTCTGTATTTATTTGTGCTTATATAAATATACAGTCCAAACAGAAAAACATTAAAAAAAAAAAAAACCAAAAAAACAAACCCAGTCATCTTGGAAGTCCAAGAATTTAGAACTGAAGGAAGCTAGGATATCAAATAGGACACCGTTTCTTTGTAGCCAAGGCTTTGGGCCCCTCCAGTGTGATGGGGGGAATGAAACACAGTGGCTAATAGAATGTTTAGTGACTTGATAGACCTCCAAATGAGAGGAGAGCCTCTCAACCCAGTTCAGAGGGATCATTTCAACAAAGGTTTCTGTAGGTTAAGCCCTCTCCAATTTGCAACCCCTTTCACAAACCTCTAGTTCTGCCCTCTTCCCATCACCATGGCAACACTTCTAATAACCGACCAGAGGGGAAGAAGCAATTTTGCAAATGTGACCATCTCCTACTCTCAGTTTTGCCGCTTTGTATGTGTTTTCTTCAGTTAGCCTGTCCTGTGGACTTCTGTTCTCCTCTCAGGATCTTATTATGTTATAATAAATAGCACCTGGCCATTAAAATGGGAAAGCCAGGCCTGAAAGCTTTAATAACTTGGCACTAAGTATTTCACTTGGATCAGTGGTTCCCAAGTGCCAGTCCATGGCCCAGCTGCTTTAGAGTCGATGAGACCCTAGTCCAGACCAGGCGAATCCCAATCTCTAGTCATGGTGCCCAGCAGCCTGCATTCTTAATGTTCTCCACTGAGGTGCCACCAGATGTGCCACTTACAATCAAAGAAAGGGTGTCCTGTCTGATATCCTTGGTTCCTTCAGCTCTAAATTATTATACCTCCATAATGACTTTGGGGAATTTTTTATGGGCTGTTTTTCTCTTTGGACCATATATTTATACAAGCACAAATAAATATAGACAGACACATATTTTTTACTTGGTATGCCTGTCCTGAATAACCAGCATCCTGACTCGGTCTATATATCCTATATAGCAAATAGATGAAGAATAGATGCAGTTCAGTTCAGACTGCATGGATGATAAAAGGAAACTATAGGATCTGTTTTAGACAAAAAAAAAAGAAAAGGAAAATTTAATCGCAAGATGGCCCCACCCTTAGTTATCATTAGGTAAGATATGAAAGATTTCAGAATTTCAATCCCACTCCTAGGCATACCCGAAGAAAAACATAATTCAAAAATGCATGGCACCCCAATGTTCTCTGCAGCACTGTTTACAATAGCCAGGATATGGAAGCAACCTAAATGTCCATCAGCAGGTAAGTGGATAAAGAAGATGTAATGTATATATATACAGTGGAATACTCAGCCATAAGAAGGAACAAAATTGGGTCATTTGTAGAGACATAGCTGAACCTAGAGACTGTCACACACAGTGAAGTAAGTCAGAAAGAGAAAAACAAATATTGTATATTAATGCACATATGTGGAATCTGAAAAAATCAGCATAGATCATCTTATTTGCCAAGCAGCAGTAGAGACACAGCCATAGAGAAGGGACCCATAGATACCAAGGGGGAACAGAGGGGTGAATTTGAGAGACTGAGATTTTTATACTATGTGTAAAATGCTAATGAGATCTTACTAGAAATCACAGGGAACTCTACTCAAAGCTCTGTGGTGACCTAAAGGGGAAGGAAACCCAAAAGCTGGGGTGGGGGGAATATGTGTGTATATATAGCTGATTGACTTTGCTGTACAATAGAAGTTAACACAACATTATAAAGCAACTATAATTAAAAAAAAAGTCAGAATTTTAAAAATACTAGAAAGAAAAGAAAGTGAAGTTGCTGAGTCGTGTCTGACTCTTAGCGACCCCATGGACTATAGTTTACCAGCTTCTCTGTCCATGGGATTTTCCAGGCAAGAATACTGGAGTGGGTTGCTGTTTCCTTCTCCAGGGGATCTTTCCAGCCCAGGGATCGAACCCAGGTCTCCCACATTGCGGGCAGACGCTTTACCATCTGAGCCACCAGGGAAGCCCTAAAAAGAGAGTAATGCAGGCCAAGGTGGGTATGAAACATCTGCCGTTTTCAACTCTCTTTCCCTAGAGGCCCAGTATAGACCCCCAGTGCTGATTGGCTGTCCAGCTTCTCAGCACTAATGTTTCCGTGATTGATACTGCGTCTCCACGGAAAAGGATGTAAAAGCTGTCACAGCCACAAATAGAAATGAGTGGTGACTGTGTATCACCAGCTCCCATCTCTGAACGCAGGCCTGTTGCTGTGCCGTGTGCACCATCGGGTTTCACTGTGGTAACAGTAATTTCCATAGATGCCACTGGCAGCCAGTCTGCAGTTTGAAATTTTCCGGGTCACACTTGTCTGCTTGTTTCAGTTTAGTGACTTGATCCGAAATGTTTCCAGGTGATATCCTCACCATTTATTCTGACTCTGATACAGTCTGCAATGGGACTTTCAGGAAAGATTCTCTTGTCGTGTTGTCTGGATTCATCACAGTCATGTGAAACTCATCCAGAAGTGTGTTATTTGCCTGCCCTCTGGGTTTCAGTGCTTCAGTGCTTTGCTGGAGAAAGGAAAAAAAAAAAAAAAGATTTGTTTCAGAAATTTCAGCTGAGATGACTAGCAAATGGTTTTGAAGATTGATTAAAGTTGGTTTAAAGGTTGGTGCCAACCTTCTTAAAGAAGGGATCTTAAACTGTTCTTATCTTGCTTGCTACACCATCTGGCCTTCTAAGCAGTGCAGTGTAGGCTTGGTCCGTTGAGCAGCCGAGAGTTCTGGCTTCTGACCAGTACAGACATTGAAAAGGCGGGAAGCTCTTCATACAGTCCTTTTATATCAGTGTCATTAATCATGATGAAATCAAGTGGATTCTTGCTCAGACTTGACTATTTTCCAGAATTTTTCCTAAAATCACTTGAATATTTAATTGGAATAATTCATAAACGTTGATGTGGCCCCCAGATCGTCTTTGTCATTGGTGCTTCTGGAGTTGATCAGCTTTGAAATGGAAACATTGGCTTGCTGGTTTGCATTTTATTTTTTCCCTCTTTGCTGGAGAATCTCTGCTTCCTAGAGGAATTGTTCCCATGCTCCAGGCCATACAGTGGTCCAGCTCAGATTTCCAGTAGGTGGAAAGAAAGCCTCATGAGCTTTTAAGATCCAGCATTCCAAGATCTAAACCTGGACAGCATATTAAAAAGAGGAAGCTTCACTTTGCTGACAAAGGTCCATATAGTCAAATCTATGGTTTTTCTAGTAGTCAGTGTACGGATGTGAGAGTTTGACTGTATAGAAGGCCGAAGAATTGATGCTTTCAAACTGTGGTGCTGGAAAAGACTCTTGAGAGTCCTTTGGACAGCAGGGAGATCAAACTAGTCAATCCTAAAGGAAATCAACCCTGAATATTCATTGGAAGGACTGATGCTGAAGCTGAAGCTCCAATACTTTGGCCACCTGATGCAAAAAGCTGCCTCATTGGGAAAGATGCTGATGCTGGAAAAGATTGAGGGCAGGAGGAGAAGGGGCGACAGAGGTTGAGATGGTTGGATGGTATCACTGACTCGATGGACATGAGTTTTGAACAAATTCTGGGAGATAGGGAAGGACAGGGAAGCCTGGCATGCTGCAGTCCATGAAGTCACAGAGTCAGACAAGACTGAGTGACTGAACAACAACAAAAATGATCTTGTACTGCTATAGCATATATATTTTTACATTTCATTTTATCTTTAAAAGCTATTTTATCTTATAGAAAACTTGGAAAGATGCTTAAGAGGAAAGAAAAATTATAGCATAGTCCCAGATAAATTGCTGGTTATAACTATGATGTGTTTCCTTCTAATCATATATCTACCCATTCCATATTAACAAATCCTCACCCATCACTTGCTCTTCATAAGGTACTAAAGAAGGCTCTGAAGTTATTGACAGTTAACCAGAGACCAGTTACATTATTAGGGAACTCTCATTAAATCCAAGTGGATAAAACAAAATGCTAAGAAATTTGTCTCAAATAACTTTAGAGATCCTCTGGTTTTGGCAAAGGTATTAATGATGAGGGAAGTGGCTTGCAGAGAAAAGGGTCATTTTCACCTTGATTCTATAAACTACATAAAGTGTGTAAGTTAATATAGAAAAAGGAGAAACAGAGGTACCCTAAATGATGTAGTGCCACTTTTGTTAACCTTGGGTTAGGAATATGGAGAGCAAAGAGGAGCATGGGAATAGCCTCAGGTAGACATTCTTCCTCAAGTTTTTACCTTCTCCTCTGGATCTAAAGGCAAGGAACTAATATTAAACAGTCGAGTTTTATTCTATAATGGCACCCATTATTATCCCAAGAACACTCCATTTTCTTCAGGTAATTAATTGGAGTAGGTTAGCTGTCAGGAACCCTGGAGTAGATGCCCAGTTTGAACTGACTCACCCAAATGTTTCTGCTCCCTTGGTGAGTCCCTTACATGCATCACTGCTGTGCCATTTTCTCAACTATTGGCCCAGAGGAGCTCCCTGCCACCCTGGCACACAGTGCTAGATCTCTTACCCTAATGAATGGTTGCAGGCCGGACCTGCAGAACTGACAGCTACCTAAGTCAGACCGGCGGCAACTCCCTTCTTTCACGCAAATGGCTGCTGTGCCTGAAAGAGTTCATTAGCGAGTTTAGTAATAGCCCATGTGTGTGTGTGTGTGTGTATGACAGAGAAAATGAGCAGACTCCTTAGGCTTTGGGTAACTGCAGTGTGTGTGTGTGAGAGAGAGACAGAGACGGGCCACTCCTTGTGGCCTCCTCACCTCATCTCTCTATGACCTTTGTGAGCATAACAGTGTGGCTTAATAAAAGCCCAGGAGCCCAGACTACTTCCATGGCTGTGGCTGAACTGCTTTCATAGGCTTAGCTCTACTGAGACTATAGAGACTATAATGCCTTGAGATTGTAATGGAGCCCAAGTGAAGCTGTGGGCATGAAAGTCCTTTGAAGCCACACAGTGCTGAGGGTGGAGGGTTCTTGGGGGTTTTTAGATGACTTGGGGGTAAATTGGATCTCCCAGCCTGTGACTTGGCTCTGAGCCTCTAACTCTCCAGTCACCCCTCACCTTGATGATCCACTACTTGTAGGACCAAGTAGGCAAATAGTTAGACCTCACCTTACTGGTTTTGCCTATAAAAACTGCCTAAGTAAGCATTCCCTGGGTAACTGGGGTCCTGTGTGAAGAGTGGCTAGCCTTGGGAAAGGTCCAGATGTGTTCAATTGTCCGATAATTCATAAAACTCACTTTTAAAAAGTCAGTATAGGATCAATTTCCTTGGGAAGGCAAAATTAGTCCCAGGAGGCATGTGGGGAGAAGACAGAAGTCGACTGAATGGAACAAGGAGGAAATAGGCACGCAGGCCTTCAAGAGATGCTGAGCATCCTTGGGCTGGCAAAGTCTAACCTCTGGCATCGACTCTAATGCACCGAGTCCAGAAAGCTCAGTGACAGCAGGATTGTAAAATCGGTGGCAGGAAGCAGCTCTTAGCTTCAGGGGAGAAGCGCATTTAACTGTCTAAAGAGGAACCTCTGGGTCTGTGGCGAGGAGGCCAATTAAGCTGATATTAATCTGAAACATCTTCGTGCTCGTACAAGTAGAGAACTTTAATTCTGGTGCTTATGTTGTAATAATCTCCTGTTTCTGTATTTTATTCCTTAATGAAATACCATTTTTCAAATCTAATGTGTTCTTCCAGTAAATACCCTTATGAAGAGCTTTATTTTTTCATTCAAACAGTTTTAAATCCTAAGATATATAAACAAAGGTGTTTATTGTTACATTGCATTAGTGAAAACTTCAAAATAATCTAATGTTCATCAATAGGGCATCTATTATGTAAATGGTTGGCCCATCTGTATAATAGACTACCATGCAGTACATAAAAATAATGAGATGGAACTACTTATAGTTAGGAAAAGATGTTTGTGGTATTGAATTATACAACTGTATTTTTAGTAAGATCCCATTTTTATAAATATCGAATATATATGACCAAATAAGCTTAGAAATGCTCTGTAAATAATAGTCATCAAACTGTTAATGGTGTGTTCCTCTAAAGGCAAAAGTTGTAGAGGAAAAATTTCATTTCCTTATCCATGTATATATGTACTGATCTGTAGCATATGGGTTTTTTACAGTTTTTTATTTTTCTAGAATTCAGTTTCCTTTAAAATTGAACGCCAGCAGAAAGAAAAAGATTTCAGAAAGAAAAGATCACTAGAGGCACCAGGTACTATAATTTTCTTAAACCGGATTCACTGCTTCCCAGATTAAGGCAAGAAATTTGAAAAACCTGAAAAAAGCAGAAATTTCAAAGTAGGCAAAATAGGCAATGGATGTTCCCCAACATCGTCTGCTTAAGAATTTGAACTGGAGATACACAGAGCCTCTCACTTGGATGCATCTCAGAGGCGTTGTCCTGAGTGAGAGAAGCCAATGTGTCTAAAGGTTCCGTAGAGTAGGACTCCGTTTATCTGACACTCTCAATATGGCAAAGCTATGGGGAAGTGATCAGTGGTTACCGGGGTTTGGGAAAAGGGATGGCAGAAGGCAATTGCCTTTGGTGAGGGATTCGCTCTGTATCTTGATTGTGGTGATGGTAAACATGCCACTTACATGCCAGAATTCATAGAACTAGTCACAGGAAAGTGCGTTTTACTCTCTGCTAATTTTTAAAAAGTAAAGCAATCAAATAACAGGGAACCAAGGAAGACTGTGTGTCTGACCCCCACACAGAAGCATGGCTGTGGTCTTCCAGTTGTTCGGCGCCATCTAGCCATCCACTCTGCAGGCCTCACTCTCCTTGACTGAGCCCCAGAGGCAGCCTTACCCTCACCTCTGCCCACGATTAGTTCCTCCACCCACAAACCATAAGGGATTGTTCAGTTTCTGTCTGAGTAAATCCCGTGTTCGGAAGCCTAGCATCTTTCAAGACTTTATGTTGGATTTGCATATATACCTTCTATGCAGCTTCCTCTCTGTAACTTCCACCAGTGGAATCTTATCTAACTGGTAATAAGATAAACTACGTCCAGCCTCTTGAAACAGCAGACACTTCTGTATACTGCAGTAACATCTCCGCTCTCTCAGCATCTCACGTCTCCTCCTCTGAGCTGCCTCTTTGCTCATCTGGCTGCATGCTGGTTTCCAGACACTCCACCTCTCTGGGCTCTTTTGTCTGCCGCCTCATTCACCAGCATCCCTCTGGAAACACAGGGGCCAGAGTGAATGTGCTTCTCTGTCCGTCTGTGGTCTGACAGTAGAGCTGGCCTGGCTCTGTCGCTGATGCTAACGGTTTGTCATTTGGTGACCCTGATGGTCGCTTTTCCATCTCCAGAAACCATATCGCTCTGTGGACTTGAAGTGTGCACACAGTTCCTGTTTACGCATGCTGCTGTGAAACCCCAACTCTCATCCCATTCTGCAGGAACAGGAGCTTTGTCTTTTACTGCAGAATGCCATGTGTATCCTGTTCAGTGGTGTCTTCCTAGAGTGACCGTCCCAAACTATCCAGACCACTTTACCTCCTGCAGGGTTCTGGTGTCTGGCATATCTACCTTTCCCTCCAGCCTCAGGCTCAGGCATGCCAAGTTTTCATCTGTGCCATCTTCATCTCCTAAAAGACTGGAAGAAGCGAGAAGTCTGAATATCATGTCTGACCCATCACTGCTGACTCACCAGGGGCGTCTTCTCCCCAGGAAAAGAAATGCCAGCCTGTCCCCAAGCTTTCCTCTGCTTGTGTTCCTTTCTGAAAAGATGGCTCTTGTGTTCTGAATGTTGTCACTCTTTATAGGTGACTGTTAATTGTACATAATTGTACACCGGTTTAGGTGGCTGGGGCAGAATGGCGCCGCCTAAATGCAAGTTATCACACTAATTAGCATCACTGCATACCCAAGCAGGTTGGAACCCTCCCGGCCTCCTCCAGTATGCCATAGGTGCACAGTTACTATGAAATTACCACACATCTGCGTGATTATTTCCATAATTGCTGCACTTGAAAGGTGACTGCCGGTCTCTTCCACAATGAAAAGGTGTTAATTATGTTAATGATCAGGAACTCTGAAGCAGCTTCTCTTAGTGGGTCCTGGAGGGGAGATGTGCTGGAGAAGACAGAGAAGGCAGGTGGCTGGGGACCTGGTGCCAACATGAGGGCAAATGGGCATGAAAGGAAGTAGAGTTTTTACAGAGAAAAGTGAGAAAAGTATCTGAAGGAAGAGCAAATTAGAAACGGTCATTGAAGCAATTTGTTGGTGTGATTAGAAAGTGCCCTTGCTATAATGAGGTAAATAGGCCAGAGATTTGGTGCAGTTTGTTTCTGAACAAAGTCCCCTGTGGTCATCATCTTTTAGCAGGTTGCTCAGGATGTAAGGATAAAGATGGAAGGTGCTAGCTTGCCCTTTTTCTTCCCTTTCTAGAAACCAGGGGTTTAATTCTAAAGTTCTTTTTTAAATTCTCATTTCACCAAATATAAATAAACTCTCCCAAAAGCAGAACTTCAGTGCTGGTCCACCTTATCAAATGCTTGAAAACACCAAGATAGCCTAATATATAAATGCAATGTTAACAAAGACTGAGCTGTTTTATATAGTTATTCCTAAATCAGTTGATCAAGAGCCTGCATTCATTTCAGAGCCCTCACCTAAAACATTGGGCTTTCATGATGGCTCAGCAGATAAAGAATCTGCCTGCCAGTGCAGGAGACACAGGAGACGCAGGTTTGATCCCTGGGCCGGGAAGATCCCCTAGCAGAGGAAATGGCAACCCACTTCAGTATTCTTGCCTGGGAAATCCCACAGACAGAGGAGCCTGGTGGGCTACAGTCCATGGGCTTGCAAAGGACTAAGTGACTAAACAACAATAGCAACAACAGTTCCAAATATATGAAGGACTCATGCAACTCATCAGCAAACAAACAGAAACAACCCTATTAACAAATGAGTAAAGCATCAAAAGATTCAATTAGATATTTTCCCAAAGATAGTAAAAAGATGCTCAGCATCACTAATCATCAGGGAAAGACAAATCAAAACCACAATATCACCTCATGCTTGTTAGGAGAGCTATTATCCAGATGACATCAAATGCTGGCAAGGATGTGGACTAAAGGGAGCCCTTGTGCACTGTTTCTGGGAGTGTAGATTGGTGCTGCCATCCTGGGACATGTGCCCTGGGCTCTAAAGGCCTGGCTCTCGATGGGGTGAGCAGGGCGGGGTGGGGACACGGCCTCTGGGTTGGTGGTCCCTCTGGGTGCTAGTCTGGCTCACATGCCCCTGTCCGTGGCCTTCACTGTGTCCCTCCCAAAGCATCAGACGCTGTCACCGTGTCTAGTGACCTTGAAATAAAGCCTACCAGTCAGGGTGAAGCGACTTAGGGAGAAAGGAAAGAAGAGATGTCATTAAAAACAGCCTGAAACTTCTGTCAAATGGATTTTGCATGTGACCACCAAAATGCAGATTGCCGGTGAGCTTTTCTTTTATTCCAGAGTCCCCAAACTCGTACCCTGTTGACTGTGAGCTTCTTTTGCCTGAAGAAGCCTAATATGTTTCTTTTTACCTTTGTTTCCAACAGAGGAGGAAGGATATAGTAATCTACTATATGCGTGTTCTTGTGTATATACAAGCACACAAATGGAACTTCCTTTAACTTAAGGTTAATACATTTTCTAACAAATGCAGGGTCATCTAGTAGAAGAAAAGAATTGGGAATTGTAGCCGGCAGGCGTTTCAATTACAGATTCTAAATTGCACTTCAGTTAATAATGAAATTCTTGCAGGAATTAGCTTCAAACTTGTATTCAAGGATCGAATTTGAGGAGTTGTCCATATTAATTTGTGAGGTGTAATGGTACCTCCCGTGATCCGAATGCTGTGAATTTGCTGCCTACAGAGAGAAGGAGAGCACAGATCAGAGCAGTCTGTTACTGGGGAGCCCCAGCTGTGCTAAAGCAAACAGCCCCAACTAGTGGGGGGGTCCGGGAGCCTAGTCATTGTGTACAGTGATTTTTATTGCAGCATGAGAAAGACTCGGCTTTATTTTATTACACACATAAAAGCATTATTTTATATGTCTATATAAGCTTGTGCATGCATGCCAAAGTTGCTTCAGTTGTATCCGATTCTTTGCAACCTACGGACTGTAGCCCTCCAGGCTCCTCTGTCCATGAGATTCTCCAGACAAGAATACAGGATTGGGTTGCCGTGCCCTGCTCCACAGTAATCTTCCCAACCCAGGGGTAGAGCCCACATGTCTTATGTCTCCTGCATTGGCAGGTTCTTTATCACTAGCGCCACCTGGAAAGCCCCTATGTAAACATGTTGGACGTGAATTTGAGCAAACTTCAGGAGATGGTGAAGGACAGGGAAACCTGGCGTGCTGCAGCCCATGGGGTCACAGAGTTGGACACAAGTGAGCGACTGAACAACAAATATAAACATATACATTTATCTGTATAGATATGTACAGACGTATATGCATGTATACAAGGCAATTATATGTATACACACTGTGTAAAATAAAATGTATCATTTCATTACAAACACCTCCTTCAGTGCCAGGAACCACTCCTCACATGCAGTTTGTGTCTCTAAAAATCATTTGTAACCAAGACTGTGACAAATTCTAGAATTTGCTGAATGGATGAGTATTTGTATTGAAAGTGTCTGCTTTACATAACGTAACATAAAATCTGATTTGTTTTTTATATTTAGTTGGAGTTTAACTCTTAACCTTTCCTTTAAGAAACCAATGAATAATTTATATTTAAGTGTAAATATTTTTTGAAAAGTTTCTCTCTCTAACCCACATATAGTCCATCTTAATTCTTGCAACTTCCCGGGACATCCCGACCTCCTGAGCTTCTTCTAGATGTTCTCATTTTTCTGAGTGAACAAACTGACACTCACTTTTTGGAAAGAGGGCTCTACCTTGGGCATTCTTGGGAAAATCCTGCCATGATACCCATCTTACAGTCACCAGGGTCCAGCTGAGTGTACAGTGTCAAGCTGTATTTTAATGAAAAACATATCATTTAAACCATCAGAAGATTGTAGTTTATGCTGTGAAGAAAGGAGGGACATTCTTGCAACTGTAACAAACCCTACTGGTCATTCCCTTTCTTCCTGCTAGTTAGGTGATCTCATTTGGCTGATTACCACCTTTGGAAGGATGATGGTTTGTTTTTATTCTCATGGTGCTAATGTTTTCCCAATCTATAGTTTTAGTACACGGTTTCCTTCATGCAAAAGGGAAACACACGCATTTTATCATGAGATGCTGGTTGGAAAACAGGAAACCCAAAGGTGACTCCTCTAAGATCATGGTGCACGGAGTAAAGGAGGAAGATGCCCTTATATTACTTTTGAGAAAGTGAAGAGAAAAATGCTACCCAGAGAGGGAGGGTACCTTTCACTTCACGCCTTTGCTTATATATATTTCCTTATTTTTATTTATTTGGCTACACTGAGTCTTAGTTGCAGTATACAGGACCTTCAGTCTTCCTTGTAGCACGTGGCATGTGGGAATCTAGTTCCCTGACTAGTGATCAAACCCGGGCCCCTTGCTTTGGGAACACAGAGTTTTAGCCACTGGACCACCAGGGAAGTCCCTCAAACCTTTGCTTTTGCTCACACTGTTCCCCTGTTGTTCTTTTCACTGGTCCGGTCTCATCCATCCTTCACGACCCATGGCCCTTTCTGCTCTCTCACTAACCGTCAGCAGCCCTCTGCTGTCTTCACACTGCGTGGTTGGTCCCCTAAATGACACTTAACCCTCTGTACCTGATGGTAGTTCTCTGTGCCCTGTTGCCTCCGGCTATTGAGTTCCTATTAAATCTTTTGTATCCACCCTCCTACATCTCATGCCTTTGCATAACTCTGTGTGTGGAGTGGGCCTTCCTGGTGGCTCAGTGGTAGAGAATCTGCCTGCAGTGCAGGAGACCCTCCCCTGGAGGAGGAAATGGCAACCCACACCAGTATTCTTGTCTAGAGAATTCCATGGACAGAGGAGCCTGGCGGGATACAGTCCATGGGGTCACAAAGTACATGGAGTAGATACTCCATAAATGCACTAAATTTGGTGAAGGATCTCCTAAGATGTTCTGTGGTACCCCTGTTGCTCAGCTTAGCTTTCTGATTCTGCAGAGAATTGATGAGTGTTGAGTAATAAGAGTTACAGTGACGCCAACTAGATATCGCCTCCCGCGGCCATGCCCCCATCTCTTTGTGTTCCCTTGTGTCTCGAGCACAGGCCACATGCACCAGAGGTTCTCAGAACCCGCTCACTGAATTGAAAGAAAGAGAAAGGGCTGCCTTCCTGATGCTGTGGCCCCAGATGAAATAGCTGCAGTCTCAGAACCCAGGTCTGTGGTCGACCTGGCTTCCTGTGGGGCCAAACCTGCACTGATAGGTATCGTTCCTGGAAGCATAAGAACCGAAATGCTGCCCGATCATGGAACAGCTTGAGAGAAGCAGGCGCAGGCTTTGCTCTATTCCCCTCCTTAGGGACCCAGGAAGTAACTAACCTGCACCATCCACCAGAAAGGGGAAACCTTTCAAATCTTCTTTTTTTCCCCCCTATTTTTCTGTGTTTTAAATTCTGAAGTCTGTCCATTTTCTCTTGGAATTGCAGTTATTTTTCTTGTTACTTTTTTGGTGACTGAGTAAAAATAATCCTAACACAAAGCCCCTACATCATCATACCTGCCTTTTACAACATCTTTGAGTGCTCATGGGAGTGAAATTGGGAAGGGGTATCAGGGGATTCTTAGCACACCCGCACCCAGCCCTGCCTGGTGGGTGGTGAGGAGGCAGAGCCACGGGCACGGCTGCAGGATTCCAGCCAGCATCAGCCCCCCGCCAGGTGATGAAGGATTAACTTCCTGTAGTACAGGAGTGCTGAGCCCACAAGAGTATTTAGTCAGTACTGTAAATCCTGATTAACAGCAATGTTCATTTTTGTCGTTTCTCTTTTTATTTTTTTTAAATTTAAATTTATTTATTTCAATTGGAAGCTAATTACTTTACAATATTGTATTGGTTTTCCCATACATCAGCATGAATCGCCACGGGTGTACACGTGTTCCCCATCGTGAACCCCCCTCCCACCTCCCTCTCCGTACCATCCCTCTGGGTAGTCCCAGTGCACCAGCCCCGAGCATCCTGTATCCTGGATCGAACCTGAACTGGTGCTTTAAATAGACTTACCTGGCGCATGTTTTGTTGTAGTTTGTTGTTATTCAGCTAGAAGTCAGGATTTAGTTTTTTCTTCTCCAATTTCCACTCACGCACAGAGAGCTCTTTTGGGTATATTTTTAACTTACACAGATGACACTGTACTGTTGATAGTACTCTTTTTTTATGCTTTTTCCCCCAACATTATAAAACGTTACTCGTGTTACTATATATCCATGTAGTTCTTTGCCTCTGGAATATATTAACAGGTCTCAGATGGACTTGCAGGACCACACTGAGGGCACGGGCAGGCTGTCTTTCAAGATGTACTGAAAGACAGCTTGACTTGATTTGACAGCCTGGCTGCACCAGGTTAAACTCTCTCCAACAGTGTTTTTTAGGACTCTTGGCTTCTGCACATCCTTGCAGGATTTGGTTTTACCCAACTTTCTGTTTGTCAGGCACTTACATCCATTTTAATGGGTGTCAAGTAATGACTTGTAAATGTAATGTGTGTTTCTCTGAAAATAAGTGCTTTTGTGAATTTTCTATTCCTGTCCTTTGCTTACTGTTCTGCTGGCACCCTTGGCCTTTTCTGGTTGATCTGCAGGGATCACTTATGTGTTCTAGATATTTAGATCTAAAGATGGCAAATATGATCTCTATACCTGTCGTGCTTGTCAACTCTTCCTATGATGCTCTTCATTAACCAGAAAAGTATCTGTTGTTTGTTTTTGGTGTGTACCTTTGGAACCTTGCTTAAGAATTCTTCCCCTTATCCCAGTATATAGATAGCCATCTACCATGTGTCCTTTCCACCTTAATTTTCAAAATGTCATCCTGTAAGTCTTTGGTATACATTGATTTCTGTTTCTTTTTAAGTGAAGTAAAAAATCTCCACTCTGGTTTTCAGATGGTTGTGATGTAGTCCAGCAGGTATGCTGAGCCCTGGGTGATATGGCCAGAAGAAAGCATCTGCCATGTCTTTCTCTGGTGGTTCCCAGACTTCAGTGTTTGTGGGGATCACCCAGGAGCCTTGAAGAAATGCACATTCTTGATCCCTACCAGATATTCTGGCTTATTAGGTCTAAGATCAGGCTCTGCTTTTTATCCAGTTCAAAGCGGTTCTGATGCAGGTGGTCTGTAGCCAGTGCCTTGAGAGACACTGCCTTATAGTAGGCCCGGTTGTAGCAGGTACCTCACTTTAAGAAACACTGTCCACAAAGATTCAAACAAGGGACTCAGAGCAAAGGGAATGCCATGGAAAATTTACCTGCAACACCCCCAACCCAGCTTTTAGAGTGGCGGGGGGCGGGTCTGACTGGCTGTGAGGGAGCCAGGCTTCTGTATGCAAGAGTTGTTAAATGTTTTATACCCAGCTCTCTGTACATGGATGCTGATTTTGTAAAAGACACAGGAGACTAGAAAAGGGTTTTTCAAGGCTGTTGTTGGTTTAGTCACTAAGTCATGTCCGACTCTTGCAACCCCTGTGGACTGTAACCCGTCAGGCTCCTCCATCTATGGGATTTTCCAGGCAAGAATACTGGAGTGGGTTGCCATTTCCTTCTCCAGAAGACTGTTACCACCCTGTTAATACCTCTGTTATTACCTGTTGCTTAATACCTGTAGCAGTAATACCTCTCATCTTATTGTATAGGAACCCTCTGAAGTAGTCATGGAAATGTGAAATCTTGGGAGGAAGAACCTTCTCAGGGTCCAAATTTGCTGTATTTTAAAGGGAAGAAGTGAGACCTGGCAGTTAAAGTTCATTGACTGTTTCCAGACTTTAAAAAAAAAAAATGGCAGTAAGATATAATTGCAGATATAAATTACTGAATCTCCAAATGTGTTTTGCCTCGATGCCTTATTTGAAGGACAGGCTTCTTAGGACCAATTCAGTAGCCTGTTCAAAACTGAGAAGCATTTTGGTCCAGGACCATGGCAGGTGACAGCTATTTGCGGTGCCCAGCCTGGGTTGTAGGGCTGGGCAAGGTTGGTGGGGATCCCTTTGGTTCTACAGATGCAGAGGACTTTATGCTAGATGCATGAGGCTCCTGGGGACCCAACCACTCTCCTTGTTACTGAAAAATAAAAATACGCTGTGATTCCAACAGTTGATGTTTATTATCACATTCATCGTCATCATCAGGGTAATAATAGTGATACCCTCTGGATTCATGCAGCATGGTTTACATAGGACTTTGCACTAGATTATCTCGTAGTCATTATGGCTACCTTTTGTTGAGTATCCACAGTGAGATGGAGGTTTTATGTTTATTGCCCTTAAACCTCCCAAGAAATCTGTACTTTTATAGTTGGGGAAACAGAGGCTCAAAACCACTAGGAGAATCTCCTTTAAGTCTCATAACCAGTAAGCTGCAGAGCAGGAATCAGAATTCAAACAGCAGATTTTCTAATCACTTGTGGCCCATTCTACAATGTAAAGGAAATTCAAGTTTATTTTTGTTTAAACTCTGAAACATTTGAAATTTAGCATATTTATATCACTACTGAGTTTTATTAACAGTAAGTTATGAGAAAGTTTTGTGAGAACTGCACTGTAAAGAATGCAGAATGCCAGGGAATTGACGCCTTCAAACTGTGCTGCTAGAGATTACTCCTGAAAGTCCCTTGGACAGCAAGGAGATTGAACCAGTCAATCTAAAGAGGGAGATCAACCCTGAATATTCACTGGAAGGGCTGATGCTGAATCTGAAGCTCTAGTATTTTGGTCATCTGATGTGAACAGATGACTCATTGGAAAAGTCCCTCATGCTGGGAAAGATTGCGGGCAGAAGGAGAAGAGGGTATCAGAGGATGAGATGGCGGGACAGTATCACCGATGCAATGAATATGAACTTGGAAACTCCGGGAGATGTTGAGGGACAGGGAGGCCTGGCATGCTGCAGTCCATGGAGTTGAAAAGAATTGGACATGGCTGCATGACTGAACAACAATATGAGAAAGTTTTGTATCTATATACATGAAGAAACCATTATGGAATCCACAGGTAAAAGCTTGAGCTCTCCATTTATTCAGTGACTTAGGCTCCACCTCTTATCAATTCAGTGATTTAAGGAAACTTATTTAACCTCTCTGACCTCAGTTTCCAGATCTGTTACTTGGTTAATAGCAGTACCTATTTCATATAGCTCTTAGGAAGTTTGCATGACCTAATACATAGAAAGTATTTAGAAAAGCATCAAGTACCTGGTAAACAATAGATGTTTGAAAAATGAATATGGTGGTATGTTGGCATGCATCTTGGCAGGTAGGAGATGTATGTGCTTTGACCACATACCAGAATATATTTAGTCTAGTAAAAGGATGTATGCATGGGTTTCTTCTTGTTTAACAGAACCTTGATTTTGAGACAGCCACAGACCAGCAGCTTCTCCCTTTTGATCTGGGCTCTCCCCAGGTTGATAGCATTTAAACACCTAACATGACTTAGCAACTGAACAACAGCAACAGAACACCTAACTCATTCTTGCTAAGTTACGATATGACCATGCATATATGCCATGAAAAGCACTTTTAAATCCTTTGAGCCATTGAGAGCTCAGCAGAAACAAGATGTCCTAATAGCTCTTATGATGGAAATTGTCTGGTTTACAGTATAAATTGCAATCATGAGCACCCCCTTGTGCTAGTCCACAGAGCTCCCCCGCCCCCCGCAAAGAGATGCCTGTGGACACCTGAGAAAGAAACATAATGTGCAGCTCCATTCCAAAGGCTGCCACAGTCTCCAGATGGCCACTTAAACGTCTCTGGGGCCATCCTGAACTAGTTTTAACATCGTGTTCAAGTTAAAAAGGGACCTATTTCTAGAAATCACACAATGAATATCTAAACTCATTTTCACAGAACTGTTTCAGCTAAACATACCTTTTCAGACACAATCCTTTATTCCTCAGAATCCATCTTAATAGATCCAGTGGTACTGACCCCTCTATCATTCTTTTTAGAACAAAATTAATGCACTTGGAATTAAGTTTTCTAAATGAATCAGTCATCTACCAGTTACGGGGACATCACTGATTAAGGCCTCTTCATTCCAAATGCTGCCTGTTTTCTTTGAAAGCTGTAATTGGACACAGTGTCAATCAACAGTGTCCAAGTTGTTTTTCTAGATTTCTTCTGACCCCACAGACCACACTGCCATTTGCCTTCCGCCATCTCTCTGAGATGGCTCAGATGGCCAGCTGACCCTGTTCATCAAGATTTCCCGCAGGGCCTATCACAAACCCTCCCCGACTTTTCTTACTACCAACATCGAGCACAGTATCCTAACTAGTGTTAGGCAGCTACAAACAAATCTTCATTTGTGGCATTTCTCCCAGTACTATTTATAATATAAAGTTCTGAACTAAAAGCTAGATAAAACTATGCATACTTACTGCATACAAAACCAAACCCAAGTATTCATTTTTATGAAAATGTGCAAACAACCATTAAAAAAAAAAAACAATCCAGTTCAAACAGATATGGACTTCTTAAATTATAGCATCAAACTTACACTACAAACTGAAATTATGTTTTGAGACCCACATTTTAAAAATACCCTCTCAAGTCTCTGCTCCAGGAAAACAAAACCCTGTCTACTACCACTTAGCATTTACCCACTCATGGAATAGAAGAACAGAGAACAGGAGGTTGTTTTTTCCTGTCTTATTTTTTTCCACCTGTATTTTCCTTCATTAGGATTTTCTCCAGAGAGAAGATAAAGAGTTGTGAGCCATTTTTGCCTTAAAACACATTAATAATTTATCTCCGTCCCTGGGACATCAGCATAGGATATAGCCATTAGTTAAAGGGTCAATAAAGCTGCATCTACAGGAGAAGGGAGGTCCAGTGACTCATTCCCTGCAGCATGTGTGAGTTAACAGGAAACAGGTATCAGAGGAAAGGAGTCGGCAGCAACTTTCCCAACTGCAAGACCAGAAAGTAAGTCCTTCTTGTCTGTCATCACGGAAAGTTATTCTAGTTGGGTGGCAGAGCTGCAGTCTATGGGTTAGATGGCAGTGGGTGATAAATCAGAACAGCCTCTGGAGTATTTTGGTACATTTCTTCATCAGAATTCCAATTCTGTTGAGTGTCAGCCATTTATCCTGAGGTTCCTACTATGATAAAATCAGTAATTTTTTGTTTAGAAGAATGTGTGTTTGACCAGGAAAAAAAATGGTGGCGGTGTCTTTGTCAGTGGTGGGGTGGGGGGACATTGGGCTGGAACTGGACTGTGTCACCTTCTCTTCTGTCACAGAAGTTTAACAAGCCCTTGTGTGAGATTATTTACCTGTATAAATAACTAACTGGGCTTCCCTGGTGGCTCAGCCGGTAAAGAATCCGCCTGCAATGTGGGAGGCCTAGGTTCAATCCCTGGGTTGGGAAGATCCCCTGGAAAAGGGATAGGCTACCCACTCCAGTACCCTGCCCTGGAGAATTCCATGGACTGTATAGTCCATGGGGTTGTAAAAAGTTGGACATGGCTGAGCAACTTTCACTAGCTCTAGGGGGACGGCTAAAAAGTGAAATGATAGTGTTTCAAAATCAGAAGTGAGTTTGGATTGCTGAGAGAGTAGATGTAATTGCCTACTTTACATTAAAATATTCAGTCATATAAACATGTAAATGTTTAAAGGGAGTATTAATTTTTTAGAAAATGTTTTTTAAATTTCATAGAAAAATATATGGGCCAAAGAGCAAAAGAAAAGAGAAATATTGCAAGATGTTAACTTACTCACTTAAGAAAGATTTGAGTTGCCTGTTACGTACAAGATACTGTTGTACATGCTGGCATCTGGTGAAGAACCAAAAAAAGAAAGATTCCTGCCTTCATGGAGCTTGTACATCCATTGTGGGGAAAAGGCACACAATTCTAGTTTTGTTGTGTTTTATTGAAGTGTAGCTGGTTTACAATATTAATTTAGTTTTAGGTGTAGAATTATATATGTTATTAGAAGGTAGTGACTGTCATTTGCGGAGCTGTTCAGTATGTGCTTCTTGTTCATCTATTTTATATATAGTTTGTATCTCATTCCTACGTTCATAATTTGTCCCTCCCATTTCCCTCTCCCTTTTGGTAACCACGAGTTTGTTTTCTGTATCTGTGAGTCTGATTCTGGTTTTTTTCTTAATTGAAGTGTAGTTGATATACGATATTATATTTCAGGGGCACAACATAGTGATTCACAATTTTTAAAGGTTATACTCCATTTATAGTTATTGTGAAAATATTGGCTGTATTCCTTGTGCTGTCCAGTATATCCTGTAGCATATTGCTTTTATACATAGTAGTTTATATCTCTTGATCCCCTCCCACCTATTTTGTCCCTCACCCCTTCCCTGTTTCCAGTGATACCCACTAGTTTGTTTGCTGTATCTGAGTCTCTTTCTTTTTTGTCATATTCGCTAGTTTGTTTTACTGTTTAGATCCCACATGTAAGTGATACCATATAGTATTTGTCTTTGTCTAACTTATTTCACTTAGCTTAATACCCTCCAAGTTCATCCACATTGCTGCAGATGACAAGATTTAGTTATTTTTTATGGCTGAGTAGTATTCCATTGTGTGTGTGTGTGTGTGTGTGTGTGTGTGTGTGTGTGTGTGTACCACATCTTCTTTATTCATTTACCTGTATACTTAGGTTTCTTGATTGTTGTAAATAATGGATCTCGGGATGCATATAGCCTTTCAAATCAGCATTCACGTTCTTTGGATATATAGCCAGGAGTAGAATTGCTGGGTCATATGGTAGTTCTACTTTTAATGCTTTCAGAAACCTCCATACTGTTTATACAGTGGCTACACTAATTTACATTCCCACCAGCAGTGTGTAAGGGTTCCCTTATCTCCTCATCCTTACCAATATTTGTGTTATTTGTGGTCTTTTTGATGGTAGTCATTCATCATAGTGGTTTTGATTTGCATTTCTCTGATGATTAGTGATGTTGAGTGTCTTCTCATATGCCTGTGAGCCATCTGGATGTCTTCTTTGGAAAAATGTCTTTTCAAATTTTCTGCCCATTTTTAATTGGGTTGGTTTTTTTACATTAACTTGTATGAGCTGTTTATGTATTTTAGATATTAATCTCTTATAGGTCTTCAGTTCAGTTCAGTTGCTCAGTCGTGTCCGACTCTTTGTGACCCCATGAATCGCAGCACGCCAGGCCTCCCTGTCCATGACCAACTCCCAGAATTCACCCAGACTCACGTCCATCGAGTCAGTGATGCCATCCAGCCATCTCATCCTCTGGTGTTCCCTTCTCCTCCTGCCCCCAATCCCTCCCAGCATCAGAGTCTTTTCCAATGAGTCAACTCTTTGCATGAGGTGGCCAAAGTACTGGAGTTTCAGCTTTAGCATCATTCCCTCCAAAGAAATCCCAGGGCTGATCTCCTTCAGAATGGACTGGTTGGATCTCCTTGCAGTCCAAGGGACTCTCAAGAGTCTTCTTCAACACCACATTTCAAAAGCATCAATTCTTCCGCGCTCAGCCTTCTTCACAGTCCAACTCTCACATCCATACATGACCACAGGAAAAACCATAGCCTTGACTAGATGGACCTTTGTTGGCAAAGTAATGCCTCTGCTTTTGAATATGCTGTCTAGGTTGGTCATAACTTTCCTTCCAAGGAGTAAGCGTCTTTTAATTTCATGGCTGCAGTCACCATCTGCAGTGATTTTGGAGCCCCCAAAAATAAAGTCTGACACTGTTTCCACTGTTTCCCCATCTATTTCCCATGAAGTGATGGGACCAGATGCCATGATCTTCGTTTTCTGAATGTTGAGCTTTAAGCCAACTTTTTCACTCTCCACTTTCACTTTCATCAAGAGGCTTTTGAGTTCCTCTTCACTTTCTGCCATGAGGGTGGTATCATCCGCATATCTGAGGTTATTGATATTTCTCCCGGCAATCTTGATTCCAGCTTGTGTTTCTTCCAGTCCAGCATTTCTCATGATGTACTCTGCATATAAGTTAAATAAGCAGGGTGACAATATACAGCCTTGACGTACTCCTTTTCCTATTTGCAACCAGTCTGTTGTTCCATGTCGTTCTAACTGTTGCTTCCTGACCTGCATACAGATTTCTCAAGAGGCAGATCAGGTGGTCTGGTATTCCCATCTCTTTCAGAATTTTCCACAGTTTATTGTGATCCACACAGTCAAAGGCTTTGGCATAGTCAATAAAGCAGACATAGATGTTTTTCTGGAACTCTCTTGCTTTTTCCATGATCCAGCAGATGTTGGCAATTTGATCTCTGGTTCCTCTGCCTTTTCTAAAACCAGCTTGAACATCAGGAAGTTCACGGTGCACATATTGCTGAAGCCTGGCTTGGAGAATTTTGAGCATTACTTTACTAGCATGTGAGATGAGTACCATTTGCAAATATTTTCTCCCATGTATTAGGTTGTCTTTTCCCTTTGCTGATGGTATCCTGTGCTGTGCAAAATCTTTTAAGTTTAATTAGGTCCCAGTTATTTATTTTTGCTTGTTTCCTTTGCCTTAGGAGACAGATTAAAAAAAAAAAATGTTGCTATGATTTGTGTCAGTGTTCTGCCTATGTTTTCTTCTAGGAGTTTTATGGGTTTGGGACTTATATTTAGGTGTTTAATCCATTTTGAGTTTATTTTTGTATATGGTATTAGAAAATACTATAATTTAATTTTTATATATAGCTGTCTAGTTTTCCCAGTGCCACTTATTGAAGAGACTGTCTTTTTTCCATTGTGTATTCTTGCCTCCTTTGCCATAGATTAATTATAAGTATATGGATTTATTTCTGAGCTCTCTGTTCTGTTTCATTGATCTGTGTGTCTGTTTTTGTGCCCATACTATACTGTTTTGATTACTGTAGCTTTGTAGTATAATCTGAAGGCAGGGGGTGTGAAACCTCCAGCTCTGTTATTTCTCAAGCTCATTTCAGCTATTCAGGGTCATTTGAGTTTTCATAGAAATTTTAACGGTATTTGTTCTAATTTTGTGGGAAATGTTCTGTGGAGCTGGGTTCAAGTCTCTGGCTGCAGGGCCCTGAGGGTCCTGGGGGTCCTGGGTCCGGTGCCTTGACTGGTCTGTGGGCTCCAGTCCTGGACCCTCTCATTGGGCTGGCTAAGGGCTTAGGGTGTCTCCAGGCGGCTGCCTCCTGATGAGCTGGGGCCCTGTCTCCACCCAGTAGTTGTTTGGCCTGAGAGATACTAGTTCTGGGGCCTGCATACTGGGTGGATAAGCGCTGGGCCCTGAGGCTGCTAAGCTAAAGGGAGGGTTCCAAAACGCCGCTTGTCAGCACCATGCCCGTGTGGTAGAATGAGCTCGCTGAGTGGCTGCCACCAGTGTCTGTGTCCCAGGGCGAGCTCCAGTTGCCCCTTGCTTCTCCAGGAGACACTCCAAGACCAGCAGGTAGTTCTAACACAATCTCCTTTCATATGGCTGCTTCTGCCCGCGTGAGATTGTGTGTGCTTTCTTTAATAGTGGCGTCTTTATTCTCACAACCCTCTGAGTCTCCTCAAAGTAAGTCCTGCTGGCCTTCAGAGCCAAACATTCTGGGGGCTTGCCCTCCTGAGGCAGGACCCCCGTGCTGGGGAGCCTGCTGTGGGGCTCAGGCCCTTTTCCTCCTTGGGGAGAAGTTCTGCAGTGGTCATTATTCTCCCATTTGTGGATTGCCCAGCCAGGCATATGGGTCTTGACTATACTACGTCAGTTCCCTTCCTGCCCATCTTGTTGCGATTCCTTCCTTATATCTTTGGTTGCGGAAGAGCTTTTCTTATAGGTTCCAGTCTTTTTTTTTGTTGATAGTTGTTCTGTAATTCTTTTGTTTTGTAATTTCGGTGTGCCCATGAGAGGAGGTAAACTCAGGCTGTTTCTACTCTGCCATCTTACAATCAAGTCCTCTTCGTGTTTCTTCACTCTGTTGTTTTGACTGTAGAATCTCTATCGATATAACTTCAAGTTTACAGAGTCTGTTTTCTGCCCTTTGAAATCTACTGCTGAGGGTCTCTAGTGAACTTTCTGTATCACTTTTATACTTTTCAACACCAGAATTAATTTTTTTAAAAATTTCTCTGTATTGATATTCTCTATTTGATGAGACATTGTCATCATATTTTGCTTTACTTCTTTAATCATGATTTTGATACCATCTTTGAGCATATTTATAATGCTGCTTTGAAGTTTATGTCTGTTAAATCTAATATCCGAGTCTGGTCATGGTTTCTGTTGTCTGCTTTTTCTTCCTGTTTGGGTCATATTTATTTTTCTGTTTGCATATGCATAATTTCTTGTTGGTAACTGGTATTTAAGATAAGTGAAAGTGTTAGTTGCTCAGTCGTGTTCTACTCTTTGCTACCCCACAGACTGTAGCCTGCCAGGCTCCTCTGTCCATGGAATTCTCCAGGCAAGAATACTGTAGTGGGTAGCCATTCTCTTCTCCAGAGGATCTTCCCAACCCATGGATCGAACTGGGTCTCCTGCATTTCGGGTGGATTCTTTACTGTCTAAACCACCAGGGAAGCCCCATTTAGGATAACGAATTGTAGCAACTCTGGTTACTGGTCCCCCTTCCCTCGGAGCTTGTCATTGTCAGTCACTTGCTTATTTGTTCAGTGATTGGCAAGTTATGGTAGTGGAGTCTGTTTCTTGTAACTCCACAGTATAAAGCCTTTCTTGAAGCTTTCTCAGAAGTGCAGCCTTGGATATACTTCACAGTCACCCTGGGGTGATCATGATTTTAGCAGGCTCTCTTTTCCTAATCTTTCCAGTAAGCTGTCTCCATTTTTGGTACAATATCCAGCCATGATCCTTTATTAATAACTGATTACTGTCTCTGTTTTCAAGGTGCTCTGGGGGAAAAAAAATTGCTCCACAGAACAATCCAAATAAATCTGGGCCCCTTCACAGGGAAGTTTATTTAGTCTTGAGATTTGTTCTGACCCTAGGAGGGCTTCTCTGAGCCACCTGTTTCCTTGATTCTGGCAAAGAAGCTGGCCTGCAGTTCAGCTTGTTGCTGCAATGCAGCTACTTGCCTTCCCTTGCTTGCCTACTACCAAAGGTTCATTTGTTTTTGAGAGCATCCTTAGCCTTGTATTTTCTCAGTTCCAAATAAAGTCAGTTCATCTGGGAAGAGCTTTGGCATGCTTTGTTCTTATATCCTGCCTCTTCTCCTGGGCAAACTCTCTTAAGTTACAGATCTGGACCTGGGAGAGGGGACGGTGACCAGTTTCTCTTAGAATGGCATCCTTGTTTTATGGCTAGTGTTGGGTGGGAGACTATAGCCCCTGGCCTTCTCAGCTTACATATTCTGGAATGGAACCTCTTATGAACAAACTGGGGCGAGGGCCATTGGGGCACCAGTTGTCCTGGCGACTTGACATAAATCATCTGCTCTCTGAGTGGGAGCCAGGTGGAGAAAGGGCACCTCTAGCCTCTCAGCTCTGATTTGTCAGGAATTTAGCCTCTGCAGCACATAGTTGGGTAAGATAAAAACACAGGCGGCTTGCCCCTGTTGGGGTGTATCATAGCCCTTAAGTGAAAAAGAGCCCTGTATTCTTGATGTACCAGCCTGGAGCAGAGTCTCCATGATACTGAGCTGAAAGGGTGAGGGATGGAGTGGTTGAAATGCCACATGGTTGAAATGCCACAGACTTTCACTGTTCTTGCTCAGTGTTAGTAGGTTTTCTTAAATAACAGTTTCTTCATTTGCTGTAATCCCTTAAGACAATTTTAGACACTTTAAAATAATAATTTCTTCCAGTTATGCTTGTTTTGCTGGGAATGGCTGATGGAGCTCCTCACACAGCCATTCCGGAAGTTGAAAACACCATTTTTACTCAGAAGAGCAACTACCGACAAACTGATGAGACTTGAGCATTTGGCAGTCATTTTCTCACAAAATGAATGAAGTCTGTCACTTCTTTTTTCTTAATATTTTTAAAAATTTTACTTATTTATTAGGTTGGTACAAAAGTAATTGTGGTTTTTGAATTGTGAATTTTAAATCATCATCCTAGGCTCAAACACATCTTTATTAATCAAAATAGGAATCATTACAATCAACACATTTTTGCCAATGAGAAATAAGTTTACTCTTGAAGCGTAAAAATCCATGCTTCAGGATTTGACAAACTCTTGGAAAGCATTCTGCCTCTTGCTGGTTGTGGAAGTGTTTTCCCTGCAAAAAGTTGTCGAAATGCTTGAGGAAGTGGTCATTGGTTGGCAAGAGGTCAGGTGGATATGGCGGATGAGGCAAAACTTTGTGGCCCGATTCGTTCTACTTTCAAATCGCTGGTTGTGCGACGTGCCGTTGGGTGTTGTTGTGGAGGAGAGTCGGGCCCTTTCTGTTGACCAATGCTGGCCGCAGGCCTTGCGGTTTTCAGTGCACCTCATTGATTTACTGAGCATACTTCTCAGATGTAACGGTTTCATTGGATTCAGAGAGCTGTAGTGGATCAGACAGGCAGCCGACCACCAAACAGTGACTGTGACCTTTCTTGGTGCAAGTTTGGCTTTGGGAAGTCCTTCAGAGTTTCTTCTCAGTCCGTCTACTGAGCTGGTCATCTTTGGTTGTCACATACAATCCACTTTTTGTCACACATCACAATCCGATCAAGAAATGATTTGTTGTTGTTGTGTAGAATAAGAGAAGATGACACCTCAGAATGACGATTTTTACCATTTTTGGTCAGCTCATGAGGCACCCACTTATCAAGCTTTTTCACCTTTCCAGTTTGCTTCAAATGCCGAACAACTGTAGAATGGTCGACATTGAGTTCTTCAGCAACTTCTTGTGTAGTTGTAGGAAGATCAGCTTCGATGATGGCTCTCAATTGTCATTGTCAACTTCCAACGGCAGACACTTCTCATCTTCAAGGCTCTTGTCTCCTCTGCAAAGTTTCTGGAACCACCACCACACTGTACATTCTTTAGCAGTTCCTGGTCCAAATGTGTTGTTGGTGTTGCGAGTTGTCCCCTCTGCTTTATAAAACATTTTGAACTCAAAGAAGAAAATCACTCAAATATGCTTTTTGTCTAACATCATTTCCATAGTCTAAAGTAAATATAAAATACACAGAAAATAATATCATTAGCAAAAAAAACCATAAAGTGAGAAATGCATATTAAAATAATGTATAACATAACCACATTTATTTAAGAATGTATTCCAGTATTAGATGGCAAATTTCAACAGTGCAAAAACCACAGTACTTTCGTACCAATCAGAAAAACATCCATTTCTGTTTTATTGACTATGCCAAAGCCTTTGACTGTATGGATCACAATAAACTGTGGAAAATTCTGAAAAAGATGGAAATACCAGACCACCTGACCTGCCTCTTGAGAAATCTGTACGCAGGTCAGGAAGCAACAGTTAGAACTGGACAACTGGAGTAACAGGGAGAGAAGTACATTCCAAATCAGGAAAGAAGTATGTCAAGACTCTATATTGTCACCCTGCTTATTTAACTCATCTGCAGAGTGCATCATGAGAAACACTGGGCTGAATGAAGCACAAGCTGGAATCAAGATTGCCGGAAGAAATATCAATAACCTCATATATACAGATAACATTACCCTTATGGCAGAAAGTGAAGAAGAACTAAAGAGCCTCTTGATAAAAGTGAAAGAGGAGAGTGAAAAAGTTGGCTTAAAACTCAACATTCAGAAAACGAAGATCATGACATCCAGTCCCATCACTTCATGCAAATATATGTGGAAACAGTGGCTGACTTGATTTTTCTGGGCTCCAAAATCACTGCAGATGGTGATTGCAGCCATGAAATTAAAAGACGCTTACTCCTTGGAAGGAAAGTTATGACCAACCTAGACAGCATATTGTCTAGGTTGAGATATTACTCTGAGATAAAAGCAGAGATATTACTTTGCCAAGAAAGGTCCATCTAGTCAAGGCTATGGTTTTTCCAGTAGTCATGTATGGATGTGAGAGTTGGACTATAAAGAAAGCTGAGCACCGAAGAATTGATGCTTTTGAACTGTGGTGTTGGAGAAGACTCTTGAGAGTCCCTTGGACTGCAAGGAAATTCAACCAGTCCATCCTAAAGGAGATCAGTTCTGGGTGTTCATTGGAAGGACTGATGCTGAGGCTGAAACTCCAGTACTTTGGCCACCTCATGCGAAGAGCTGACTTATTGGAAAAGACCCTGATGCTGGGAAAGATTGAGGGCAGGAGGAGAAGAGGACGACAAAGGATGAGATGGTTGGATGGCATCACCGACTCAGTGGACATGAGTTTGTGTAAACTCCAGGAGTTAGTGATGGGCCGGGAGGCCTGGCGTGCTGCAGTCCATGGGGTCGCAAAGAGTTGGACACGACTGAGCGACTGAACTGAACTGTGTATTTATGTACTTTTGGCTGTAATGGGTCTTTGGTGTTGCGTACAGATTTTCTCTAGTTGTGGTGTGCATGCTTCTCACTTCAGTGGCTTCTCTTATTGTGGAGCATGGAGTCTATGGTTCATGGGATTCAGTAGTTGGCGTGCACGGGCTTAGTTGCTCCATGGCATGTGGGATCTTCCTGGACCAGGGATTGTACCCATGTCCCCTGTCCTCTGCTTTGGCAGGTAGATTCTTAACCACTGAACCATCAGGGAAGTCCCATGTCTGTCACTTCTGAAAAGATTATTGACATATTTATTGTCACAGAGTGAGTTTTCAAGAAAAATTAGAATTTTAGAAATGAGTCATCACCATTGAAGAGTTTGATAGCTTCCCAATATTTGAAGACTTTTTTGATGAGATCAGTTGTGGTATTCATGGATAAGACTTTTTCTTAGTATTAAATAATGAAATGTGTCAACACTTGGATACATCTTTTCAACTCAGTAGAACAATGTCTTCAAGATGACGAACATGTTATTACAAAACTTTATGTAGTAAAAGACATATTTAAAGTATGTGGTAAGCCAAACAGTTTCAATGTAATAGAATATGAAAAGTTTACTGATATGATTTCCACTTCTTGTCACAGTTATCCTTAAGAAACTACCACCTGTTGTCTTTTGGTATGGTGTTAAAAAAGAATATTGACAGTTCCTTGGAAAGACAACTATGATACTTCTCCATTTTCCAGTTTTGTATCTGTGTGAGGCTAAATTTTCTTCATGTTCTTCGACCAAAATAATATACCCAGCAGATTGAATGCAGAAGCAGATATCAAAGTCCAACTGTCTTTTTGTACACCAGACATTAAAGAATTTTCAAAAGTGCAGAACAGTGGCACTCTTGTTGCTGAACTTTCTTGGTTTGAAAAATGCATTTTTTAAAAGTAAAACGTTTGCTAATATGCATGGTTTTATCATGATAATTTTTAATGAATTTACAAATGTTTTAAATGTCTCAGCTTTAATTTACAGTATCATAAATATTAATAAATATTTTTTATTACAAAACATGGTCCACTGGAGAAGGGAATGGCAGACCACTTCAATATTCTTGCCTTGAGAAGCCCTTGAACAGTATGAAAAGGCAAAAAAGATATGACACCAGAAGATGAGCCCCCCATGTCGGTAGTAATATGCTACTGGGGAAGAGAGGAGAAATACCTGCTCCAGAAAGAATGAAGAGGCTGGACCAAAGCAGAAATGGCACCCAGCTGTGAATGGGTCCAGTGGGGAAAGTAAAGTCTGATGCTGTAAAGAAGAGTATTTCCTAGGCACCTGAAATATTAGGTTCATGAATCACGGTAAATCGGATGTGATCAAGCAGGAGGTGGCAAGTGGGAACACGGACATTTTAGAAGTCAATGAACTAAAATGGACAAGAATGGGCAAATGTAATTCAGATGACTATTATATCTACTACTGTGGGGAGAGATCCCTGACAAGAGATGGAGTTGCCCTCATAGTCAACAAGAGTCCAAAACGGCAGTACTTGGGTGCAAGCTCAAAAATAACTGAATGATCTTGATTTGTTTCCAAGGCAAACCATTCAACATCACAGTAATCCAAGTCTATGCCCCAACCACTGATGCCAAAGAAACAGATGTTGAACAGTTCTCTGAAGATCTCCAAGACCTTCTAGAACTAACACCAAAAAAAGATGTCCTTTCATCATAGGGGATTGGAATGCAAAAGTAGAAAGTTAAGAGATATTTGGAGTAACAGGCAAATTTGGGAGTATAAAATGAAGCAGGGCAAAGGCTAACAGAGTTTTGTCAAGAGAACACACTGATCATTAATAAATATACCCCACATAAACAAAGTCTCCATTTTTAAAAATATTGTAAGGGGTCATGAGAACAAAAAGTTTGAAAACCACTTATCTAATGTTGACTTATATATAATTTCCATTAAATCTGTGTTTTCATATATATGTGTGTGTGTGTATTTGTACATATGTGTGTGATATATACATACATATTCATAATATATATGCACAAATACATATATTTATGAAAGCTTGCACTGACCGAAGATGTATTCTTTACAAGGACACATGGAACAATTAGGCTCACAGATTATTACAAAATTTCTTAACAAATTTAAACTATATACTCAGACCACATTTCTAACCACAGTTAAATTAAATTAGAAATGACCGCCACCACCACCATGCTTTGTTTGGAAACTATGGAATACATATTCTTAAGTAATTCATGGCTGTAAAATAATTTCATACTGTTAAAATTTTAAATGGAACAGTTCTGCTTGTCTGTCGCCACAAAACAAACCACCCTGAAACTTGGTGGCCTAAAAATATAACATTTATTTTGTTGACGGGTCTGTAGTTTGGCTTGGACTCTGTAGAGTCAACGTGTCTCTGCCCCTCTGTCCACGGGTCATCGCTGGCACGTCTCCCAGGCTGGGATTGGAGTCATCTGGAGCCCTGCTCTTGCGTCTGGTGCTGGCTAGTCACTGTCAGCAGCTGGAGCGCTGGTGCACACCCTCTTCACACAGCCTGGGCTTCCCCAGTAGATGGCGGCTGGTTCTAACAGTGGTCGTCTCAGTAGAGCTTTGCAGTAACTGCACACCTGTTACGACCTAGCTTTAGGAGTCACTCACCATGACTTCTTTCCACGTAAGTTCAGTCAGTGAGGCTAAAGGAAGCAGGAAATTAGACACCATCTTTTGATAGGAGGATTATCAGAGAACTCCTGGGCTTGTTTTAAAACCACTATAGAACTGAAGTAATAAAATTATGTAGCTTAACCTAAGCAGCACTTTGGTACCTTAGCTAGAAGCACATTTTTAGCATTAAGAACAAATTTTGAAAGCAAAACGCACTGAAAACAAATGTGCTAAATGTTCAGTTAAAGAAGTTTGTAAAAATAACAGATTAAGCCTGAAGAAAGCAGAAGGAGGGAAATGCTAGATATAAGAGTAGAAGTTAATGAAATAGGAAATGTTGCAGTTAAATAAGATCTACAGAATCAAAAGATGTTCCTAGAAAATACTAAGAAAATAGTCCAACTGGCTAAGGGGAAATAACAAATAAGTGCCCACAGTGGGAGCAACAGCTAACACTTGGGGAGCACTGGATGTGTTGGTTATTATCACATTTGTTGCCAAGAACTGATCTAAGCATTTTACATACAGTAACCAGTTTAATTTTCACAACAATCATGTGCGATTGGTACTTTAGATAAGGCTAATTTACAGATGATGAAACCAAAGCATTGTAGAGGTTGAATAATTTGCCCATGGGACACATAGCCACTGAGCGCCTTACTGCTTTTCATCTTTGCTGTGTCTGTAATTATGGACCTCTTTTGATTCCTAATGGTGTTTTTTGTCTTCTCTCATTTTCTCCTGAGGTTTGTCTACTCAGTTGGTCTTTAAGAACTGTCTCTTGACTTTGTGGATGTGTGTGTTTTTTTCACACATCTTTGCTCCTACAGTTCTATTTTCTTTAGATTTATTATTTTTCTTATTTATGTATTTGACTGTGTCAGGTCTTAGTTGGGGCGTGCACCGTCCTTAGCAGCGGCATGGGAACTCTTAGCTGCCGCGTGTGGGATCTAGTTCCCTAACCAGGAATGGAACTTGGGCCCCCTGCATTGGAAGTGCTGAGTCTTAGCCATGGACCACCAAAATTTCAATCGATTTCTCTATTACTTTACTGGGAGGTCTTTTCCCACATTTTCCCTGCAGCCTTTCCATATCCATGTTTTAGAAATGTCTCATAAAGAGCATGAAGCTGGATTTTGTTTGCTATTATTTGTGTAACTGTTGCACTTTTAACTCAAATGTTTTCTTAGTTTAGCTCCTTTATTGTAAAATATCTTTTATACAGAAGGGAATATGAATAACTGCATGGTTTAAAGAGTAATAATATAAAACAGATGGGTAACTGTGATGCAGTGTAGGAAACCAACATTGTCAATCCCTCGTATAGCCTTCCCAATACATTCTGCTCTCTTGCTAAATGTAACCTCTCTCCTCATTAAAAAAAAAAAAAAAAAAAAGGTTTATTTGGCTTCATCAGGTCTTAGTTGTGACATACAGGTTCTTCGTTGCACCATATGGCGTCTTTCATTGTGGTGTGTGGACTCTCTGGTTGTGCTGGGTGTGCAGGCTCAGTAGTTGTGGCGTGTGGGTTCCAGAACACATGGGCTTCAGTAGTTGCAGAATGTGGGCTTAGCTGCTCCATGGTATGTGGGGTCCTAGTTCCCTGACCAGGGATCAAACCCATGTACCCTGTACTGCAAGCGGGATCCTTAACCACTGGGGAAGTCCCACTCTCCTCACCTTTGTGATAATCTCCTCCTTGCTTTTCTTTCTGATTTCATCTTTCACATTAACTTAAAAATCTATTTTCTAATAAAAGCACTGTGCTGGTTTAGTCGCTAAGTCACGTCCCACTCTTGCGACCCTGTGGACTGTAGCCTCCTAGGCACCTCTGTCCATGGGATTCTCCAGGCAAGAATACTGGAGTGAGTTGCCATTTCCTTCTCCAGGGGATCTTCCTGACCCAGGAATCTAACCCAGGTCTGCTGCATTGCAGGCAGATTCCTTACCAACTGAGCTACAGGGAAAGCCAATAACAACACTAAAGACTTTATCCTTTCAGTAGTCTTTAGTTAAAAACTGTGAATTCCAAATGTCGTCTTTCTATCCTTTTTTGAATCTAAATATGTTCTGTGTTCCATTAAATACACTCTGTGTTCTCTGTAGTCACCCTTGTGGCATTTAGCAGTATATTTTAAATATTCCAAATTTATGCATTTTAAAAGTATCTTTACATTTTTTTCTATTTTAATTGTTTCATAGGTCAGAAAATACCATCTAGCTGATAATAGTCATTAGCTATTCATTGAGACTATTTTTGTAGCCAGTATGTGGTCAATTTTTTTAAGTTTTTTCCCACACGTTTGAAAACCAACTGTACATTTTTACCTATAGGGTACAGAATTTTATGGGCTTCCCTTGTGACTCAGCTGGTAAAGAATCCACCCACAATGAGGGAGACCTGGGTTCTATCCCAGGGTTGGGAAGCTCCCTGGAGAAGGGAAAGGTTACCCACTCCAGTATCCTGGCCTAGAGAATTCCATGGACTGTATAGTCCATGGGGTTGCAAAGAGTCAGACATGACTGAGTGACTTTCACTTTCACTCTTCACAGAATTGTATAGAAATCTGTATGTAGGTCAAGAAGCAACAGTTAGAACTGGACATGGAACAACAGATTGGTTCCAAACTGGGAAAGGAGTCCGTCAAGGCTGTATATTGTCACCCTGCTTATTTAACTTATATGCAGAGTACATCATGAGAAACGCTGGACTGGATAAAGCACAAGCTGGAATCAGGATTGCCAGGATAAATATCAATAACCTCAGATACACAGATGACACCACCCTTATGGCAGAAAGTAAAGAGGAACTGAAGAGCCTCTTGATAAAAGTGAAAGAGGAGAGTGAAACACCTGGCTTAGAACTCAACATTCAAGAAACAAAGATCATGGCATCTGGTCCCATCACTTCATGGCAAATAGATGGGGAAACAAGGGAAACAGTGACAAACTTTATTTTTTGGGGCTCCAAAATCACTGCAGATGGTGACTGCAGCCATGAAATTAAAAGATACTTGCTCCTTGAAAGAAAAGCTATGACCAACCTAGATAGCATATTAAAAAGCAGAGACATTACTTTGCCAACAAAGGTCCATCTAGTCAAAGCTATGGTTTTTCCAGTAGTCATGTATGGATATGAGAGTTGGACTATATAGAAAGCTGAGCGCTGAAGAATTGATGCTTTTGAACTGTGGTGTTGGAGAAGACTCTTGAGAGTTCCTTGGACTGCAAGGAGATCCAACCAGTCCATCCTAAAGGAAATCAGTTCTGAATATTCATTGGAAGGACTGAGGCTGAAACTCCAGTACTTTGGCCACCTGATGTGAAGAACTGACTCACTGGAAAAAACCCTGATGCTGGAAAAGATTGAAGGTGGGAGAAGAAGGGGCCAACAGAGTATGATGGGTGGCATCACCAACTCGATGGACATGCGTTTGAGCAAGCTCCGGGAGTTGGTGATGGACAGGGAGGCCTGGTGTGCTGCAGTCTGTGGGGTCACAGATTGTCGGACACGACTGAGCGACTGTTTATCTTGTTCATGCTGTTACTTTCCTATCTTTATCATCTTACAATGTTTTTGGCTTCCCAGTAGACATTTCTCACTGTGATTATAGATTTCAGTATCTTCTTACAGTTTAATCATTTCTACTTTGTATATTTAGGGTTGTAGTGTTCATGGGTATGCATATCCCAGTTGTTAAGTTCCTGGCAGATTTCCTAGAGAACTGGTCTTTTATCAGTATGTTCAGGCCTTCCTCATCTTCACGGCTTTTTTAAAAAAAGTTGTAGTTGCTATACAATACTACCCTGGTGGCTCAGATGGTGAAGAGTCCACCTGCAATGCGGGAGACCTGGGTTTCATCCCTGGGTTGGGAAAATCCCCTGGAGGAGGGCTGGCAACCCACTCCAGTATTCTTGCCTGGAGAATCCCCATGGACAGAGGAGCCTAGTGGGCTACAGTCCATAGGGTCGCAAAGAGCTGGACACTGAGCGACTAAGCACAGCACCCACAGCATAGGTGTATAATATAGTGATTCACAATTTTAAAGGTTATAATCAATTTATAGTTATTATAAATTATCAGCTAGATTCCCCATGTTGTACAATGTAGCCTCATAGCTTACTTTATACCTAACAGTTTGGCCCTCTACTCCCCTACCCTTATGTTGACCTTATGCTTTTTACCTTGAGGTCTGTTTTACCCTTCTTTTGCTCATTGTATTCGTCAGGGTTCTCCAGAGATGTAGAACCAACAGTATGTGTATAGAGAGAGGTTTATTTTAAGTAATTGGCTTATGCAGTTTTGGAGATGTGGTGAGCCCAGTATGCAAGGAGGCTGGAGACCCAGGGAAGTTGCGTTTTGAGTCCAGAGGCAGTCTGCTGGCAGAATCCTCTCTTCTTCTGGGGAATTCAGCCTTTTTCTTCTAAGGACTTCAGCTGGGGAGATGTGTCCTTCCCTCCTTCTGGAAGGTAATCTGCTTTACCCACAGTCTACTAATTTGAATATTAACCTCATCTAAAGAAGGCCGTCACAGAAACATTGCGAGTAGTGTTTGACAAAATATCTGGGTTTCTGTGGCCTAGCCCGGTGGAAACATAATGTTGGCCATCCCACTTGTCATTCCATTTTTCCCTTTACTCTCAGCCTTATTCCGCTTTCTCTGCTCTTAGGTGAGTTTCATGTAAATAATTTAAAGTTAGATTTTGTTGTTATTTTTATCTGATCTGACAATATCTGTCTTATCCATTTATTCTATTTGCATTTATTGCAATCATGTTTAGAGTTAATTTTTTCTACCATTTTATTGAGTTGGCCAAAAAGTTCGTTCAGGTATTTCATATACGATCTTACAGACATACCTGAATGAACTTTTTGGCCAACCCAGTATTTTGTGTTTTTCTGATTCTCCCCCACCCCTTTTTTCCTAGCTTCTAATAAATTGAAAAGTAAGTGTGTGTGACACACACACCTTTTTCTTCTGCTAGTTTGAAAGATAAATACATTCCGTTTGTTTTATTTAGTAATTATCTTTAAAAAGTTGGCAGGTATAATTGATTTAATGAAATCTAAATGCAGTGCTCCTCAAAGCATGAACTACAGATTGGTGCCAATCCAAGAACTTTTTTGTACAGTGAGATTTAGTTCACGATGAGGTTAATATAAGGTTGAGTTTCCTCAGCACATGAGGACGGAAAGTGGGACCTTGGCCTAGTATGACAAGGGAAGTGGAAACTCAAGCCTTTGGGTACCAAGATGAGCATGTCTGAAGCAGCTGCCACAGCTTCAGGTTCTAATTCCTTCCTTGTGTTTTCCCACTAGGAATTTCCCTAACTTCTTTGCTAGTTCTGCTATTCAGTTAAGAAAATGTGGATTATATTACCAGCACATCTAGGCTGTTACAGTGTGAGAATTTTCAGTGTAGGCTTTCACGTTAGAAATGGAAGTCTCTCCCAAGGCACCTTTATCATCAGGAAAAATATTAATATATTTAAAAGAAACAAAGGAACCCACCTTTACAGAGGGCTGGAATTTCCCTCCAGGTGGAAATCTTGCCTCTCTGGGCCCAGCCCTGTGGTTTTGATGTCCCAGCCTGTGTACCCCTCTCCATATTAGAGAATGTTGGACTTCCTGGGTGGCTCTCATGGTAAAGAATCCACCTGCCAATGCAGGAGATGTAAGAGACACAGGTTCAGTCCCTGGGTTGGGAAGATCCCCTGGAGGAGGGCATGGCAACCCACTCCAGTATTCTTCCCTGGACAGTGCCATGGACAGAGGAGCCTGGCAAGCTGCAGTCCATGGGGTCACAGATTGAAACACAACTGAGCACACACACCTCAGCTTGTAACTCTTGGCAGGAAGCTGCTAAGACTACCCCGAGTGGTGATAGGTTGTACTTCTGTTCTGGTGTCCCTTGCAACTGGGCTGCAGGCAGGGGTTTCAGCTCTACCTCTCAGATTCCCTCATGGCACAGTGACATGGGGGCTAGTGACATGAGAAGCAAGGGGTGGCGAGTGTGCTCTCAGTGGAGAAGTGACGGGCTCCCAGTTGGTGGGACTGACTCCCTGACTCTGCCAAACAGAAGCAGGGCTGCTGCCAGTCATGGCTGTGGGCTAGCGACCTTCCCAGTCAGCGGTGGCCCTGGTGCAGGGTGGGGTCCCTTGTAGCAGTGGTGGTAATTGGTATGGACTTTGTCCCTGAAAGCTTAGCCTCACAGCTTTCAACTCCCTGCAAAACTGTGAGTTCCTAATATCTTTCTCTGCTCACGTCAGTCAGGGTTGATCTTGGCGGCTTGCTGCTAAACACTAAGAATCCAAGTGTCACGTTTGTCCATGTTAAAAGTTCCTGTTGCTACTGAGCAAGCAAGTCTGTGTTCTCTCTCTCTTTTAAAGGTATTTATTTATGTGTTTGGCTACACCTGATCTTAGCTGCGACATGTGGAATCTTCAGTCTTCATTGTGGGGTCTTTAGTTGCAGCATGCGAACTCAGTTAAGGCATGTAGGACCTAGTTCCCGGACCAGGGATTGAACCTGGGCCCCCTGCATTGGGAGCGCAGTGTCTTAGCCTCTGGAGAAGTCCAGAGGACCACCAGAGAAGTCCCCAAGTCAGTGTTCTTTTGAAGAGGAAAACCCCGGGCAGATTGTTTACGATTTTATACATCATACTGGGTAACCCTACTTACATGTTCCAGGCCTTCAAAGGTGTCCCTCTCTTCAGTGACAAATACGAGCAGTGCATCCACTGGACATGCCTGCAGGATGTCCATCCCCCTTCCCAGTTCAGGGACGAGGGGGTTCTTGGGGATTTTGAACACCTCTCAGCCGCCACTTCTCACTGTATCCTCTGCCATGCACTGTATCCCCTGCCATCCACTGTATCCTCTACCAGATTCAGTCCCAGGTGCTTCAGTAGGCTGCCTCCTCCCCAGCTTGACATATCTGGGAGCACAGGTGTAGCCACAGAGTTTGCTATTCAAGGCGACCCTGAGTTACAGACTCCATCAAAGGAAACTGCATTGCAGGAAAGACGCTCTGGCAGCCGTGGTCGCGAAGGCCATCGCCGCTCCCTGCCCAGAGAGCCCCACATCTTCCAGGACACCGCTAGACACGTGGGCAGAGACTCACTTCCGTTTGTGAATTGTTGGAAGTTGGTTGTCTGGATTTTACTGTGAAGAAATAAGTTAGGGAGAAATCAAGCTTGACACCTCCCTAACTTCACTGCCTCACATTTGCATGTTACTCCAAATGTGCTCTAATATAAAGTGGGGTGGCATAATTCCGCCATCACAGGATCTTAATTTGAATGACTACCACTTCTCTCGTTCTCTTTGGGAAGTGGAATTAACACTCCGGCATGAACTAGAAATGCTAAATTTTTAATAGCCTCCCTAGAGTTTTACTTCTTGGTATGCCATCTTCAATGATTTAATCTTGATTTAGGCAGAATGAAATATCACAGTTGTAGGCTCCTGAACTGGAAGTTCTTTAAATGTTTTTCAAGAGTAGGAAAATCTTTTCTCTCAAACCCTGAAGAGAAGACAGTGTCAAAACCAGTTATGAGCCAAACAATGATGATCAGAGCCAATGCTATCATTTTTAAAGATTATGACTTAAGAACAATAATAACACTTGCTCGTTTGTATTTGAATGTTTACTGTTTTTGCAGATTATGAGCATGATATTGATTTTGGTCTTCTGACATAAATGCTTAATTCTGTCTTCTAATCTTTTGCTATAGACTGTTCTAGTATATTTCATTTCAAGAAAATGAATTCTTTAATATGAAATTCTCATGTCTATATAAAATCAGGTATAAATAATTTACATTTTTAATATTTAAATAAACGTGTTTATCTAAAATTTGACATAGAGAGAGCCAAAGATAGCTGCTTTGTTAACAAAAATCACTGGAATGTTTGAGATTATCCACACTCCCCAACATTCATCATGAATTTTTTATTTGGAGTCATAGCTTTTTATTATTTGTCTTCATTTTAAAATTCTCTGTTCAGTTTAAATAAGGACTTTATTTTGGCAATTTGGAATCTGAACTTTTAGGAGAATAATTAGGAAGAAAATAAATCTATGTTACAGCAAAGCAATATTCTAAGTATTTCAAGTACTTTGGAAATAGTTAAAGTAAGTGGCTTATCACAACATGGCAAGTTTTCATAAAACAACCTCTTTCAACCACAGGCTTGGTTATCAGAGAACAGTCTCACTGCGTCATCCCCGCCAGCCCTCTGTCCTTTCGTACTTGTCGTTTAGAGGCCCACCAGACATTTATAAGCCACAATGGCAGCATGGCCTCCACCGGCCTCCCTGTTCCCTCTCTTGTTATGGATTCGAGACACAGGAAAAGCCCTGTCTACTAGCTTGCTGAAACAACTGAGCCCTGATTCAAATACCATTTTGTTTCCACTCAACCATGAACTGGAGAAAACTCTGTTTATCTCTGAGAGAAAAGCTAAACATGTTTTAAACTGATAGTCAAACTCTTAAAATACATCTGTTCACTTCTCCACTAGCCAAGCATTCTTCATAACACTTCTGTTCATAAAAGTAGCTTCTTGTGAGAACACGTGAAATGCCCACTTTCTTCATCCAAGTATTCAAATGATTATAAATTTCTCCTGTTCTTGCTGTGACTCTGACATCCTCCGCTCGACCATTCATTATGGTTAAGCCTGGGCTTCAGTGTGGATCTTAAATAGAAAATTTTAATGTGTTAATATTATAAAACTACCTGTTAATCAAGAGGCCAAGATTGTTTTCGATTATTAAACTGAGATTCCCTGTAGGTAGTCAGCATCAAGTAGCTCTTAGAAATAGAGTGCCCCTAGTCAAGTGATGTACCATTCATCATGAATTCAAGCTTAGTTTTCACAGACATGCTTTGTACTTGTACGTATTTTGATTGTGAAATCATTCAGTGATAACATAACTGACAATGTCTGCTAAGTGGCAGCCCATCTCTTGATTTTATGTTTTTTCACATTTCTTCATTTGTGTTAATAGATAGGTGAAGATGCATTTACCCAGATGCATTCCTTTGCAAGTACTCTGAACAGAGGACCCTTGTTTCTGCAGATCATGATCAACTGTTCTAGCCAGAGCTTGAGCTGTTGTCTGGCTAAAACGTAAATAAGTTAGTGTTGGTGTCGAATCTTTTCAGCTGTCTCTGTGCCATTAATCAATTAGTGATCACATGTTACACCAGTTCCTGATGGATAACTCAGAGCTAATTAGGAGGTATCTTGGGTTTGGGGGAAAGATGCACTCCACTCTGTTCTGTCGTTATGTTGAAATGCACATCTCCCCTCATCTTAAGAGATTGAATAGCGTTTCACTTGAGAATGAAATAAAATGCCAGTCGGTTAAGAGAGAGAAAAAAAATCTACTTAATGTAACATTCTGCACATCAGCGGCACCATCCCTGTGGGTATTGATTTCTCCCCATTTCACTCAGCTCAGTCTCAACTATCAAAGGTATCCAGCAATGCAGATGATCCCTGATCAATCAATGATTCCGAAATCACGCCTTTTCATTTTGGAGTGAAATACAGCTGCCTTCTCAGACCCTTCCTGGGTCCTGTTCCATCCATATGGTGGTGTGACCTTAGACAAGTCCCTGAGTCCATCACACCAAACACTTCTATGACTCTCCTTTTCAGTCTGGATTCAGTTACTTCCTTATTGTGACTTCAGATCCCTGCCATCCTAGGTCAGACAGAAGCCCCCAAAAATCCGAGAAATGGTCAAAATTTGATTACATTCAGTCCAGGAAGTGTTCTGTCAGTCTTGTGAGATCTGAACACCAGAACCTCGCTGGGACTGATGTTCAGTTAGAGCATTCTGGTGCTTCCAGCTTTTCTGTTGTCCAGCCAAGGGCAGGAACACTGCTCCACACCCAGCCCTGGGTTGTGGTGCTGTTAACACCATCTTTAATTGCTTTGCAGCTGCAAATCAACATAACCTTTTTTGAAGTTGAGGGTTTCATAATTCCTCTCTTTCTTATCCGTGATCCCAGGGTCTAAAATTAAAGGGTAGAAAAATAAGTCAATTCAACAAATACTTTTACCTACTATGTATTTGACTTTGTTCCAAGACCTGGAAATGCATTGGTGAAACAGAATGGACATAAATTCCCACTCTTGTAGACTTTACATTGTAGCAGAGGGAAGCTGACAGTCAGCAGCAAGTCCAGGGCATGGTATTCTACAGTGTACTGTGAATTCTACAGTGTGGCAGAAACTACTCCGTGCTTGGGGAAAGTAACAAAGAGGGATGGGAGTATAAGGTACGAAGGGGGTTGGCTGCAGTTGGGAAGGTGACGTTTGTGTAAAGAATTGAAGGAGGTGGGGGAGTAATCCGTGTTGGTGTCTGGGAGAAGAACTCTGGGCAGAGGAAATGGCAGGTGCAGAGACCCTGAGATGAGAGTGTACTGGACTCACTCAAAAACCAGGAGGTTCAAGGAACAGCAGGGCCAGCGTGGGCAAAGGAGAGATGATGAGGAGAACACTGGAGGTGAGGTCAGGTCACTTATTCCAGTCTCGAGGACAGACACCTGTGGCGTGGCCCAGGGTGCTGACGACGGGGCGGTGCAGTGTGGTCAGATTTTCAGTATGTTTTGGAGACAGAAGTGGATTTCCTAACAGATTGGATTTGGGGTGTGAGAAAAAGAAAGGAGTCAAAAATGACTGCAAGTAGAGTAGATTTGGAGGGCAACATGAGGTGTTCACTTGCTCAATATGTTAAAGCTGAGATGTCTATTAGATACACAAGTAGGTGTCCACCTGCATATTTTTAAATTTTATTTTTAATTAGAGGATAATTATCTTACACTATTGTGATGGTTTTTGCCATATGTCAGCATGAATCTCACACCCCTCCCCATCCCGCCCCTCTAGGTTGTCACACAGCACCGGCTTTGGGTTCCCTGAGTCATACAGCAAAGCCCCGCTAGCTATCTGCTTTCCATAAGGAAGTGTGTATGTTTCAGTGCTGTTCTCCCAAATCATCCCACCCTCTCCTTCCCCCACTGAGTCCAAAAGTCTGTTCTTTATGTCAGTGTCTCCTTTGCTGCCCTGCACAGAGGATCGTCAGTACCATCTTTCAAGATTCCATATATGTGTGTTAATATATGATATTTGTCTTTCTCTTTCTGACTTACTTAACTCTATATACTAGCCTTTAGGTTCATGCACCTCATTAGAACTGACTTGGATGTGTTCCTTCTTATAGCTGAGTATTATTCTGGTGTGTATATGTACCAACACTTCCTTATGCATTCATCTGTCAGTGGGCATCTAGGTTGCTTCCATGTCCTAGCTATTGTAACCACCTCTGTATTTGACTTTTTCTTCCAGTCTTGATATAGACTTGGTCTTGGTGTGGCATGTACACAGGCTCAGAATCTTCTGGGATTTCCTTGTTCTTGTGTGGATGTGATCAGCTGAAAGTTATACTGAGTTCCTGGAGCATTAGCTATAACCCACCCCTTAATTTGCCACGCACAGGAGCCTGCCAGCATGCAAGAAAGTGAACGCAATGTTTCTTGGTGGTAACCTTGGATCTCAAATTTGTTTTCTAAGAAGAGAAAATTAATTCTTGTTATAAATGTCAGTGTTTTACGTACTGTTAGCCACGAATCACTTGTATCATGCCTGGGAAGATGTCACTGTAGATTCTCCTAGCTGAGACCTACATGGGGCTTTCACGTCCCCCTCTGCGTGCGCTGTGGAAGTGATGTGGCCTCACCACGCTGTCTGGTGGCTGCATGTGGACATCCTTAGTTTAAGACAAAGCTTCTCCCAGCTGTGCTCCTGTTATCTGGGGAGTGTTCTGCAATCACTAGTTAACTTTAATATAGAAATCAGTGAAAATTTATTGTAGATTCTATATGATTATGTTAAATAGTGCCCATTGAAAACATACATTTACACATACATAGGAGAGTGACACATACATAGGCAAATATTATATCTGTAGTGATGAAGATTGCTCCTCTAAAAATTCATTTAGAAAAGCCGGTACCCACCAGTTTTCACAATTTAGAGCTGCTGTAAATGTCCGAGAAATAAATATCTGAGTAACATTTACCTCTTCCTTAATTCTCTGCATTTTCAAAGTTTTATGCCAACCTTGTTTATCCAGTGATATATAAATCAGACAGCTCCATGGTTGCCCCAGGCGTTCATCCAGTCAAGGAAATGTAATCAAAGCTCCCATTTTTTCAGTTTTTCTTCTACTAAATTTGCACCTCCTAAAAAATAAATCCAGCGCTGGCAAGTGTGTGATGTCACTGGTGCTCACACCTGCTGCCGTCGCTGAAGGTGCTTCAGTCCACATGGGAGGCATCTGATGGCGCGCTTCAAGGGCCGCACTATCGTTAATAACCTTGACTTGGTAATTCTGTTCCTAAGAATCTACCCTAAAGAAATCATTTGGAACATGGGAAATGTTCTATGTATAAAATCATTTCTAATTATCAGAAATTATAAGCAATCTAAAAGCCTATCAACATGGGCACAATTAGGTAAATGATATATTCCTTCAGTGGAATATTTTATAGTCAGAAATTATTATAATAAATACAGATGAGCAGTGTGGGGAAAGTTGCAGGCTATGATGGTTGGAAGTAAAGCAGCCCAAAAATAATAAATTCACTGTGATTATAAACCATTCTTCCTGAGCAAAGAATCACAGAAGGTTAAGAGCCTCCCCAACTAGGAGACCCTCCCAGTTGCATCAGTTAAATATGGCTGCATTAACCAGTCACCCCGAAACCTGACTTAAAGCAAGGGCCATAGCCATAGCTCATGATTCTGCAAGTCAGCCCTTTAGGCTGGGAGGCACTGGTGATTGCTTTGCTGGCCTTGCTTGGGTGTCTCGTGCAGCCCTGCTCTGCTGCAGGTCAGCATGGCGGCACTGCAGGACCGCTGAATGGACTCATCTATCCGGGGCCTTGGCTGGGACAGTGGGGCCTGTTCTGCCCCATGCGGCCTCTTATCCAGCAAGCTCACCTGGGCTTATTCTCTACGAGGGCCAAGGGATGTGTGCAAAACCCCTCCAAGCCAGGGCTTGGAACTGGTACAATATGGGTTCCTTCACATCCCATTGGCCAAAGCAAGTCACAGGACCAGTCTGGAGTCACGAATGGAAAACAGACTCCACCTCTTGAGAGGAGCCGCAGGGCCGCATAATCAGGGGTGTAGATACAGAAGGGAGAACTGTGGTAGCTATTTTTATAAATGTTGGACCCCACCCACTCATTGAATTGTTGAGGCTCCTTATGCCCCACGGTGATTCTCTGAAGAGCTGGACTGATGTTTCACCCCAGGCTGAGATCAAACCCAAACACCCAGACAAGCACCACTTGGCAGGTGCCATGGTGTGCCCTCTGGCTCCCCTGCCATGCCAGTTCTGAGATATTTTGAATATTTTTTCCATCAGACCCTCTCTGATTAGAGGACTCCCATATGCCTGAAAATTTCCCTCCTCTAATGTACAGTTTGCAGAAGAAGAATCTGGTTGTTAAATGATTGACTCTTCAGTGACAGAGGGTGTAACTATGGAAGATGGGACCTTTATTTCTTATTTCTAGACCAAAATCTTATTTTTTTAATTTAAGAGGAGAAAATGAGAATAGGAAGATCCAAATATTTCTAAACAGCACTAATTCTGGAGAATTTATTTATGTTAAAGACAAGAAAATATGAGTGGACCAGGCATAACATTGAAGTTATCTCTCACTTCTGGAGACTGACCAATGTGGGCATGAATTGTTGTTCAGTTGCCAAGTCGTGTCCGACTCTTTGCAGCCTCTTGGACTGCAACACACCAGGCTTCCCTATCCTTCACTATCTCCCAGAATTTGCTCAAGCTCGTGTCTATTAAGTCAGTGATGCCATCTAACCATCCCATCCTCTGTCTCCCTCTTCTCCTCCTGCCCAGTCTTTCCAAGCATCAGGGTCTTTTTCAGTGAGTCAGCTTGCATCAGGTGGCCACAGTATTGGAGACTCAGCTTCAGAATCAGTCCTTCCAATAAATATTCAGGGTTGATTTCCTTTAGGATTGACTGGTTTGATCTCCTTGCAGTCCAAGGGAGTCTCAAGCATCTTCTCCAACACCACAGTTCAAAAGCATCAGTTCTTCAGCACTCAGCCTTCTTTATGGGCCAACTCTCACATTCATACATGACTACTGGAAAAACCATAGCTTTGACTATCCGGACCTTTGTCAGCAAAGTGACAGCTTTTTAATACACTGTCTAGGTTTGTCATAGGTTTCTTCCAAGGAGCAAGCTTGTTTTAATTTCCTGGCTGCAGCAAAAACTACTACTTTTGTCCTTTGAGTCCCATTGTTCTCGCCCCTTACTGACAGAAAAACTGAAATAGTTCATCCATCAGAAACCCAAAAGCTAAATTTCGAAAGTGTCTCAGTAGCTTTCTGGTTTGAGTTTATATATTAGCCTTCTAAACCAAATATTATTTTTAATGTCTTGCATTTTAAGCTGATTGTCAGCTGCTGTGTAAAGTCTGTGATATTCTTTGGGTGTCTGTTAGCAGAATCCAGTGTTAGATGTGATATCCTAAGTAGAGATGGGCAGCTTTTTGCCTGCTTTAAACCCAGAAGGCAAAGTGCTGCCGAGTCAGTTGTTGACTGAGAGCGTATTGATTTGTCTTAGACCTTTGGCCCATGTCTGCTATAGGTGTGGACATTACATTGCCAGGAGAGCATCTTTCTTGTCCTTCACATTTGGGATAATGAGCTGAAGTTCATGCTCTTTTTCCATATGATCATGCACTCTGCCATCCAAAAACTCCTCATGGCCTGACTGTCCTCAGCCTCTTGCAGTGAGAGGCCGTGCTTGGCAGGGCAGTTTGCTTTGGAAAGCAGCAGTGAACGGTCCATCAGAAAGCACCTCAGATATTGGAGAAAGCACACCAGTTCATGGTACAGGTTCATGCTACAGCATCAGTCCTTCCAATGAGTATTCATGGTTGATTTCTTCTAGGATTGACTGGTTTGAGCTCCTTGCAGTCCAAGGGACTCTCAAGAGTCTTCTCCAACACCACAATGCAAAAGCATCAATTCTTCAGCACAAAGCCTTCTTTATGGTCCAACTCTCACATCCATACATGACTCCTGGAAAAACCATAGTTTAACTATATGGACCTTTGTCAGTGAAGTAATGTCTTTGCTTTTTAATACGCAGTCTTATTTGTGTACTGCCCCGCATTTCAGCACATTTTCACAAAAGGAGGGACTTCTGCCATCACTGCTGCTGATCCTGTTAACCTGAAGTCACTTCCTTCCCCCTAATTCTCGTGATTCTCTGCTGCTCACAAAGTCAGGTGCACACTCCTTTGCATGGTGCACGAGGCCTGTCAGAGCTGGCCCCCCGTAGTCTCCCCCTAGGCCTCTCAGCACCGCCTCTGTAGACCCCACCATCCATACCCCGACCCGAGCTGGGTCCTGGACTCACCACACCGTTCATGCCAGCATGCCTTGGTTCCGCTGTCCTCTCTATAGGGAGCTGTTTTGCTTCCTCTCCAGCTCACAAACTCCATCTCACCCTTCAAGCTGCAGTCAGGTGTCATCTCCACCATGAAGCCTTCTCCACCCACCTCACACCTGCCAAATGCTAATCCCCAGGCATTTGCCTGAGCTGTTCCCAGTGACTCACGGCTTCTTTCTACCTGACTGGTCTCACCAGCAAGATCGAATGCACCACCAACTGGAAACGGAGTCTGGGAATTGCAGCTCCTGGGTTCCTGCTGACAGGCAAGAGCTTAGAAGGGTATTGGTAGTCCAGAGTATGAAGAAATAGCTTGCGTGTGCCACAGCCCTTCCCCACGGGAGCCATGACCTCGAGGAGGTCGGATAGTGCTGGGCGGCACCCGGTTTCTATAATGTTGCCTCCCGGGCGCTCAGTACCTCAGCCGTAGTCCGCGGTCCAATGACTGGGGCCGCCCCCAGCCCTTCCCAGCGCAAGCGCATCCGTCACTGATACCACTGCCACGAATACCACCAGCAGGGCTTGTTGAGTGAGAGCCGGGGGCGACGGCGAAGCCTAGGAGAGAGGCAGTGTCACCGGAAACCACGCTGTGAGGGCACGCCCCAGCCCCCCACTTCCCAGCAGGGCGGAAGTACTGGACTCCTGCCTCGGTTTCCCGGTCTGCTACCCGGAGGTGATAATCACGCCCTGCGTTACGCCGTGGGCTGATGCGGTGAGTACACACGTATAACGCGCCTGGTACGGAGTGCATATGCAGTGAGCACAGCAGCCGCTGTGGCGACCACGCCATCTTCATCGCCGCCATCATCCCTGTGGAACACGCGGGGGGCCTGGACCAGGGCGGGTGCCGCAGTGAGGTTGCGCTAATGGAGAAGGCGAGGGTCGGGGACCCGTCCCGAGCGTTAGCACTCCCCTCCTCGGGCTTCTGCCTGCCCGTCCCAGCTCTGTTTCCTCTGTACAAGGGGCACAGGTGGCTAAACATGCCCCCAGATTCCTCCTCTGTCAGCTGTGGGCCCGCCTCCCCCTCAGCCTGAGGCTCTGAGAGGGGCTGCAGAGGTCCCACTCAGGCTCTGGTGCTTGCCATGTTAACCCCAGCCTTGGCCTCTTGTCAGGGTCGAGTCACCAGGTCGAATTAAAGTCCCTTTGTACTTTGTAGACATTTTCAATAAGCTAAATTTCTCAGGGAATTCTGTGGCAGTATTTATCATTATTGCTGTGGGTGTTGGGTACAGATGATTATAAAAGCTAATTAAGAATTCCCTGGGGATTTAATCATTGATTCCAGTCATTTCATTGTGTCTTCTCCTCACATACCTGAAACAGTATACTCAGTAAGCAGTAGCCATGATTTTTCAATAGTCCTTGCAGTCAGGTAATGGGTGTTATTACAAAATTAAGGCCATTTTAAGTATGTGGTTTATAATCGCCATAACAGCAGCAGTAAGGAAGGAAAGCAATTTAAATAGGTTAACTAAAAGCGTGTGTAAATGCGTGGGTGATCACCTAGAACAGCACAAGGTCGGAAGCCTCACAAGTGGCCTGGCTGCTGATGCCCCTGCCCTCACAGCAGTGCTCCCTGACGCGGAGCCCCCTCCACACCCAGGGTGCTTGGTGCTGTGGGTCCCTGACAGTCAGATGGGGGCCCAGCTTGGGAGACCCTGCTCTCCCATGAACCAGAACAAAGGGGGACCCAAAGGTTCGTCAGGTTTGACCATCACATTTCAAGACTAGGCTGGCAGTGGTGGCCATTCAGACAATTACTCTGACGAGGCTTCTTAACCGGGTAAACACAGCCACAAGCAGTTCAAGGAGCAGGGCTGGCACTTCTCTGGCTGCAGTTACACGGGGGCATGACAAGTTGAGGTCCTCAAAGCATGCTCAGCGTCATATGCTAGGCACTAGTGACTATGTTACCAGCAAGTCACAAAAGCCCGGAGCACACTGTGTAAGCGGGCAGGGAGGGCGCTGAGCCTCCTGGAAGGGAGCTCAGAGGTGCACGGGGTCCTCAGGCTCTGCATGCTGCTCGGGCAGCTGCCCTCCTTCTGTGAGCTGCTTTCTTGGGCTGTAGACAGTGTGTTAAAAAGCAAAGACATCACTTTGCCAATTAAGGTTCGGATAGTCAAAGTTATGGTATTTCCGGTAGTCATGTACAGATGTGAGAGTTAGACCATAAAGAAGGTAGGGCTCAGAATTGATGCTTTCAAACTCTGGTGCTGGAGAAGGCTCTTGAGAGTCCCTTGGACTGCAAGAAGATCAAAGCAGGCAATCCTAAAGGAAATCAAACCTGAATATTCACTGGAGGGACCGATGCTGAAGCTCCAGTACTTTGGCCACCTGATGTGAAGAGCCGACACATTGGCAAAGACTCTGATGCTGGGAAAGATTGAGGGCAGGAGGAGAAGGGGACGACACAGGATGAGATGGTTAGATGGCATCACTAAGGCAAAGGACATGAGTTTGAGATGGTGAGGGACAGGGAGGCCTGACGTATTGCAGTCCATGAGGTCTCGAAGAGTCAGACACAGCTTAGCGACTGAACAACAATGATGAAGCAGGGCATTCACTGCAGTGCCGACCCTCCACGGTGTCTCCAAGTCCTGCCCAGGGACCTTTCCAAGAAGCTCCCAGCAGACGCACCCTGAAGTCTCAGTGAGCAGACTCAAGCCACTGGCTCAGACATGCAGAAACCACCTCCTGTTCTCCAAGGGCTCAGTTAGGAAGGAAGAAAAAACAAAAGATGGGCTGTTTATGATCACACATGCTGCGTTTCTTTTTTTTTTTCTTTCCTTTTGTGAAATCACTTGAAGTTCAGTTTTCCCACAAAACTAGGTGCAAAGAATAACCAGACTCAGACTGGATTTTAATATGATTCTTATCTTTGTCAAGGAATTCGCTGTGTTCCCTATGGGTCTTTCCACACCCACTTCAGAGTCAAGCACCCTGAAGGCAAAGGACCCTCAACTCAGTCACCTTATGTTACTCAGGCTTATAGGACCAAGAGCCAAAAGAAGGTTCAGTTCAGTTTAAGAAAACAAGGCTCACACTCTCTGTCCTCAAGTGCTCCCACGTGTAGCCCTAATAAATATAAGATTCACTGGACCAAACTTTATGAGCAAACACGGCTTTGGCTCCAGTGCAGGACTTGCCGATGACTCTCCTTGTTCCTGTGTTTGGACTCCAGCAAATGTCAGTATCATCCTACGAAGGTTTGAGGCTCTTCCTGGGATGATTTGGTTAAGAGAAAAACTCTGATTTCACGAGACCCAGATCTCTAGCCAGAAGACCAGCTCTCTATCTGGAGATGCTCAGACCCCCCAGAGAGCTCTGGCATCTGAGGGGTGAACAGAGAGTCTAAAATGTGCCCCCGTCAGTCACAGCTCTGTGCCCTGTTCTCTGCAGAGTGAAACTGCACAAGCAGCTGTCACCCCCAAGCGACCCCAGCTGATCTTATTTTGTTTCTGAATTTTGGACGGAGAAAAATCAGTAGGAAGATAAGCATCATATACACAGCCAGTCACACCGCAGGGCAGAGAATGGAGGAAGCCATGTCATCTTTTCTCTTCACATCGTTTTGATTCTTGAGCCAGCAGGAAGTCATAGCCCTCTCCTCACCATTTAGTCCCCCTTTCCTTCCTTCCACCAAGTGAAACGGGAACCATTGCTTCCTACTTGATGGTCCCTGAGCCCTTTCCTTAGCCTTTCTCAGCTCCTGGCCTTGCCTGGGCAGTGAACCTCCTCTGCTCCCCTCCTTCACCCCCTTCTCGGCCCCCCTCCCCGCCCCCCTCCTCAGCTCCCCTCCACGCTCCCTTCCGCGCCCCCCTCCTCTGCTCCCCTCCTCCCCCCTTCCCCACCCCCTTCCCCTCAGCCTGCCTCCATGCTCCCCTCCTGGCTCCTCTCCTCAGCTACCCTCCTTGCTCCCCTCAGGTGCAGCCCCCACCCTGACCTTTTGGTGTCCCCTGGAGATTTTGATGAGGCTCCACTGTGAGCTCCTCAGATGTGCAGGGAGTGCCTGGCACCTCGGCCTCTGCCAGCTTCTGTGGGTGGTTGGCACCAGCAGTGAATAGGGGCATTACAGGATGGAATCTCGGCACCCTTCCCCCGAGACGTACAGTCCAGGCCTTGCATCTTAGGCCCTAGAGAGATGCAGCTGGATAAAGATGCTGAACATCCCTGGGGAGCAGTGTGACCTCTGCCTCCTGGATACCTGACCCTCCCAGTGTGAAGGTCTTCAGAGGGGCTGAAGGCACCAGGCAAGGAGAGCTGGGGTGGAGAGAGACAGTGGCCCCGAGGGTGAGAGGGCCTCAGCGGGGAGTAGAAGGAAGATGCCCTGCAGTTTGGCAGGAAGCCGTGCCCCACACCTGTGCTCCTGCCCTGCTGTGAGTGGGCACTCGGAACCTGGCCCCAGCCGCCCTGCCTCCTTAACCATGGCTGAGGCCACAGCCTCAGGTGCTGCCGAGGCCCCGCCCCCTCTGCTGAAGGTCTGGACAGGCCTTGGAGCTGCACCCAAGTGGGGCCCTCCACTGCTCATCACAGCTCAGCCTGCCAGCCGCCCCTGCTCACTGTCCCGTGCGCTTCCCCCACTACTTAGGGCAGGCTTTCATGTGAAAATGCAACTTCCCTGAGGCTCACACATGAATTTCCGGCCACATCCAGGCTCGGGAACTTCCCTCTCTGAGCTGCACTCACTGCCTCCAAAAAGCCAAGATGAAAACAGTGCCCACCTCACAGGGTTATTCAAGGATTCAGGAAGATAGCGTATGAAAGACCTTCCCAAATGCACTGATCTGTTGTCTTTCTAAAGGAAATTGTTCCACACCGACCTCTGAAGACAGTCTCTGGTTCAGTGTGGCATGTCAGTCCATCCGTCAAAACGAGGTCCCAGAAAAGCCATTCTTTCCCTAGTCATTGGCAAAACAAGTTCAGCTTTGAGGCCATTTCAGGTTCAAATTTCAGTTGATGAAAAGAATATGGAGTGAACATTCTCTTCCAGTCCTGGTGGTTTCCAGTCTCCAAATTCTCCACTCGGGAGGCAGCCAGCGCAGTCCCTGTTCTGGCCATCCCTGCAGAGATGCTCTGGAGGGACGTGTTGGCTGTCCACCTTCTCCACTGACTCCGCACACCCCACCCTTCTTGTCTGCTCCCCCTCGGTTGTTTCATCTTTGCCAGAGGGAGTGGAAACGATATTTTGCCATAGTTTTCATTTGTATTCTGCTTCCTGTAAGTGAGACTAAGCACGGCTTCCTGTCTAGAAGCCACGTAAGTTTACTTTCTTATGACCTATGTTTTCATATGCTTTGCCCGTTGTTTAGAAGTTGACCCTCTTCTTACTGATTTCTTGGAGCTCTTTATTAGAGAAGGGAGCCCTTTGTGAAAGGTGTCGCAACTATTCTCCCAGTTTATCGGTTTTTACCTTTTGATTCTGTTCATATCAGTGGCTTCCGTGCAGAATTTGATTTTATGTAGTCAAGTTTGTGTCAAGATTGGATAAAAAAGGAGGACAAAGTGCTCTTCAGCTCTGACCTTCCAGGGAGTTTGTCTCGAGCCTTTATTCTTTCTCTGCCCCCCTGATCTCCCCTGTCAGCCAAGGGAAGGTGCAGGGATGGGGCTTTGACCTGGGCTGGCCCACAGAAGCAAGGGAAAAGTCCAAAGCTTTGAGCCTTGCCTCGGGCCAGGTGGATAGTGCGGATGAGAACCTGAAGTGAAGGGCTGGCTCGCGGTCAGGTCCTTGGAACACAGGGATTCCCTGGAGTTGTAGGAGGGGCTTCTTGGGTTCTCTTGGGGTTGGTTAAGCATTCCAAGCCTGCCCCACGTTTATCACCACCAGACATCTGGAGGAGTATGAGAGGATGCAGCTAGTCAGTGAGCTGGAATGCACACAGTGTGGTCAGCCACGGGGGGAGGGTCTGCTGTTCACAGATAGCTTTTCTGTCTCACTTTCTCTCCCAGATGCTAAGCCAGGCCCTTGTTACATGTTCTGTCATTGTGGAACCCTGGACTCAGGGGCTGGGAAAGGGGCTGGTTCTAAGTCCTCTCTGCATTGGTGTTGCTTCCTGAATACAGCCGTGGCAAAGCCCGTGGCCAACAAGGACAGCTCCCTACCCGCTTGCTCTGCTCTTAGGCAGGTGACAGAGTGGCTGGGTCAATCTTGGTCCGAGGACACCGCAGAGCCTCTTGTTTCCTGGGCAGATGGCGTCTCCACGGACCCCACCAATGTTACGAACAGTTCTGAGCAGGTCTGCCAGCACTGGGCTGTCTCTGGAGCTTTCCAACATCTGCTGGATGCGCCAACTTGTCCAAACTAGCAGCCGGAAGCTTTGCTTTCAATGCCGTTCTTGCTTCTTCCCCACCCTTCCTCTCTCCACCCCTTGGCCATCCCCTTAAAGCCGGTTTCTAATCTTTGTTTGAAAAGAATATTTCTCCAAAGAAACATCTTCTCCCTCCACTAGACACTCCTGCAGCAAGAGACGATGAACAGGAGGCTTTGATCTTGTAGGCATTCTTTTTAAGTTTGATCTTTTGATCTCATGTTTTGTTTCTGTGTACTTAATGGTTTGTTTCAAAATCGCCTAAATATCAGGTCAAAGAAGACAAATGCTTTTCAAAGGCAGAAACCATGCCCGTGCTTTACTGTCACTCCAGACAAAGTGCTATTAAATTGTCCTTTGCAACCGGTAGATTGTCTCTGCCCTGGCAGGAGGTGAAGGGAGGAGAGTCACCAACCTCGTGACCCCAAAGGCCAGATAGTAGATACCGGGCAGGCACTCTGCTCTGTCAAACACTGTCCTAACAGCCTTCTTAGGAAGCAGTAGATGAGTTCTTCTTGCAGGCGTTCACCGAGCACCGCATGCTGTGCCGTGGGCCTGTGTCTTTCTCGTGAGGATCATGGGATGACCTAATTCACCCTACTTCGGCCCATTGGATGTGGGTATGGCCTCCGAGCCAGTTTAGTGGGCAGCGCAGGGCACAGGTGTCTCAGGCAATTCCACACAGAACTATTAGGAGCTTCCCATAAAGAATCTGCCTGCCAATGCAAGTTCGATCCCCAGATTGGGAAGATCCCCTGGAGGAGAGCATGGCAACTCACTCCAGTATTCTTGCCTGGAGAATCCCATGGACAGAGGAGCTGGCAGGCTACAGTCCACAGGGTCACAAAGAATCAGTCACGACTGGGCAACTAACACTTTCACATACATATGTACAGTTTAGCAAATCGTACAACTGTGTCTGTGTAGATTATCATGTCAATCAAGCCTCAGTAAAGCTGTTAAAAATTAATATGTGCAGACAGAGTGAAACTGATAAAGATATAGAAAGAGGTTGTAGAAAAGAACTTTAAAAAACAGTTGTAAAAGTCCTATATCAACTAGGTAAAAGTTGCATGTGATATAGATGGTTAAAAAATTAGAAAGATGGTTATTCTACAAACTAAGAATTATTACAATAATTTTTGCAGTTGCCTTAATAATATAAAATGAGTAAATAGGAGACAAAAATGCACTCTCTTCTCGAAGTTTCGTCATTTTTATGGACTTCAATTTCAGTTCTCTAAGGTTTTTAATGACTTCCTCAGAAATATAAACTTTATGTGCCATGATCTCTTGGTGTATTAAATGGGAATTTGTTCATTCATAGAATGAGCGAATTTGTTTCTAAGCTCTGAGAACAGCAGGACTGGGCACGGAGTAAAAGCACAGTATGTGTTCGCCTCTGCCATGACCAGCTTCAGAGCATTGATTCCTCCACCTCTGTATATTCAGAGACAACAAAAGCTAGAAAAGAGATGATGGAGGGAAGGGAAAGGGCTCAAGATCTGTATTTGCACTTCCTGACTCCCAGGACTCAAGAGCTGACACAAGTGTGGAGCGATTCTTTGGGTTCGGTGGGAAGACGAGTGGACAGGTTGGGTTGTGGAGCCCTCATGGGCTTGCTCCAAGGTCATGGGCCCTCAGCTGGGTGCAATATGATGAGGACAGTGAGTACCTCACCTGAATGTCCAGCCCCGGCCCTCAAACCCTCTCCTGGTTGGGCTTTGTATCCTCCCCCATCGGACTGCCTCATCCTCACCTCTTTCTCTGACCGCTGCCCCCCACACACACACACTCACTCATGTCTTTGAGGAGGTAGTTTTTTGTGTATTACAGACCAGTTTTTCTCTGAATGACCTTCTGGCCTCTGCGTTTGCTAAGAACCTAGTCTCTGATTATCCTGGGCTGCTGACAGTAATACATGTATGTGTGTTTATTCTAATGTTTATTATATTCCCACGAGTTCAGAAAAGCCTGTAGTTTTCACACATAACAGTTCAAACTAGAGGTAGTAGTAGTGAGGTTAGAAAACGATGGGCCCCTGAAGAGTCAAGGAATTTCTCTGACACCCTTTCAACTAGAGTTATGTTGAAGAACTTGACTCCACACTTTTATTTATTAAGTCATTTAATGTTACAGGAAACCGTAACAGCTAATGCTTCCCATCTGAATAACTTTAAGAGGCATGGAGATTGTACTCTTTAAAGGAATCCTATGAAGATCCAGTAGATAGGTATTCTATGAAAGAATTTGTCAGAAAGTTGCATTTCCTTAAAACAGTCCCAGAATCCCCATCATCTTAACTCATGTTTCATGATCATGAACCAGAGCATCTCATCAAGGTAACAGTGGATCATGCTGCCATTTTTGTCATGGAGTGAAACGGACCGTGGCTTCATAATAGCCTTAAAGTAAGGGAGCTTACATCCTCCTAAAGCTGTCTCATCCAGATATTAGAAGACCGCATTTGCAGAGGACCATCAGTTCCTAGAATTTTCTGCAGAAGGACATGTTGAGTGACATGTAGATTTCCTACAGCCCATGGTCTTTATTCATGAATTTGCATTGAAATTATTAGTTAAGTTAATGGAGGAGGAGGGACTTATCCATTTCTAAGTGACACCTTGGAATGATGATCAAGTGATGATACTCTAAGTACAGAATAAGAACATCATGCCCATCACAGATTTTTTTCCGGAATCTCAAACTTTCCCAAAAATCATACAAAACTAATTTCAGAAGAATGTGATCAAGCTTGCTTAACTTAAATTCTCACTCATGTTGGTCTTATGGGTAAAAAAGAACTACCTATGACAGTTGAGTGCCAGCCTGGTCTGATATAAAACCTCTCCCCTGGCTGCATGAGTCAGTGTAACTGGTGAGCAGTTTGGTCCAGAGAGCCGCTGAGGGGCTGGCCTCTGTGAGCTGCATACGAGGTCTTGCTCCTGGGCTGGCAGCAGCTACAGGGAAACGCTTTACTTCCTGGAGCCACATTCAGGGATGGTGGCATGTGGGGCTTCGAGGATGCTCCTCCGGGGCTGCCTTGCATTAGGAAGCCTTGCAGGGAGGGGCCTGCAGCACAAGTGCATCCTGGGTGGGATGCATCCCAGTGATGTCCACAGACCTGGGTACCACAAAAGGAAGGGCATCATGTACTGTGACAAAGGCCGGTCCAGGACTCAGTTTTGTATGTTTTTTAAAAAAGTGCAGTAACCTCCTGAATTTCCTCAAGCATCCTAGTATAGCATGAGAAGGCAGCATGATCTACCTCAGCCAGGATCCAGAAGCCGGGGTTTCTCAGCCCCAGTGCTGTTGACATTTGAGTCAGATGATTCTTTATGGCAGGGCAGTCCTGTGCACTGCATTCTGGCCTCTACTCACCAGATGCCCCGCAGCCCCCCACCCCCATGGGTAACAACAAAAATGTCTCCCGGCGTTGCCAGATGTCCTCTGGGGGACAGATCGCCCCCTGCATAGACACACTGATGTGAAGGAAGGGACGGCGCCAGGGAGCCGGTGAGCCAGTCGCAGCAGCAGCTGTGTGACTCCTGCTCTCCAGCCTTCGGTGATCTTGTAGACAACTCGGCTCACAGCCCTGACCTGGCCCCTTCTTTCTCCCCCAGCGTCTCTTGATGATTGAGGTCAGGGGCTCTGAGTCAGGTAGACAGAGGCTAGCCACCTGGCCTCTTGGATGGGCAGTTTCCTCCTCTGTGGAATGAGAGGCGCCAAAGGACCCCTGTTGCTCTGAGTCCGTCATGGTCAGGCAGGTAAAGGACTTCTCACACCGACTGCTGTCAAGACCTAAAAGTCATGCGGAAGCGACTGTGTTAAGTATGTGGACTCACTGCCATTTTGCCACCTGTTGTGTTCACCATTTCAGGATAAGGGACTCGAAGATTAATTTATTTGGTTTTGTCTTTTTTAAAAAAAACCTTTTATTATAGTTTTAATTTTTATTGGAGCATAGTTGCTTTATGACATTCTGTTGTTTTCTGCTGTACAGCAGAGTGAATCAGCATACATATATCCCCTCTTTTGGGGGTTTCGAGTTCCCTGTGGTATACAGTAGGTTCTCACTAGTGAAGATTCGTTTTTAAAACCTTAACTGCCCCACCCCACACACACACATGAGCACACTCATTCACTCACACGCCTGGCACACCCTCTTCTCAGAAGGTGCCGAGGCAGCACCACCCTGCTGCGGGCATCGCCGTGGCTCTGGGAGAGCGGGCTCTGGAGAGAGTGGTGAGGGGACCGGGGCACAGGGGTGCGTTTGGGGACAGGTGGGGCAGCACTTCAGTTAGCGGGGCAGGAGCGCCTCTCCTCCTCTCCATGGCAAGTTTCCCCTTTCTCCATGTCAGTTTATTTTCCTGCCTCTGCCCAGTGAAAACCTCCTTAGGATACTTCTCCCTCTGAACCAGGGTCCATGAAGCACTTTAAGTCATGAATACCCCTCATCTGAGAGCTCCAAAAGGGTTCCTCTTGGGCGATGCAGCTTCTGAGAGGCGTGACCTTGTCCTCGGTGCCCTTAAGCAAAGTGGGGACAAACGGGTCCAGCCTGTGTCCAACTCCCTGCTCCTGAGAATTGCCCCGTGGTCGCTCGCCTGGGTTGGGGGTGGAGTGGTCTCTTGGTCTCAGAGCTCGGGGACCCGACTCCGCAAGGCCCTTTCTGTGTCCCCCATCTGCTCTGCAGAGAAGCGTGGGAGAGTCGGAGGCTTTTCTTGTCCCCCTCCCCCCACTGGAGACTCACGGGGACACAGGCTCCGACTCCCTGTGAAAGTGCCCAGGGCAGCCCAGAAGGAGGCCACGTGATGAGTGGTCACCCATCCCTTGAGTCCAGGACCCCAACCCTGTCCTGTCACCAGCCCCAGCTCCCCCACCTTCACCGGGGGCCCACGAGGATGAGGGCGGCGCCGGCCAGAGGTCATCCTGCCAAAGCCTTTTGTAGCAGAACATCCCGGCTCTTTGATGTTGCCCCGGAAGCCTCTGAGACCTGGCTTCAGTTAATTTTATCCCAAGGCAAGTTGGACGCTTGTCCTGGAAGTTGTTCCTGCACGTACCACCTCCGCCTGGCTCTGTGTGGTCCCTCGGGGTCGCCCAGAGTCGGGAGTGTTTGGGTCAGTGGACTTGTCCTGGGAGCTTTCCAAGTTTTCCCCTCCCACCACGCACACGCACACGCACACTCTGTCTCACACACGCACACACACACCCTCCCTTCCTATCACCACTCCGCTGTGTAGAATGGATGCTTTGGGCTCAGCTGACAGCTGACCTCTCTCTCTAAGGTGGAAATCTAGGAACTTCACCAGTTCTCCCCGCCACCCCCCACTTTGTGGGGCCAGCCTTTCTCAGAAGGCCTCACAGAGAACCACGGTGGTCTGGCCTGCCGGAGGGGAGGGCGAGATCTCAGCGGAGCGGTCATTAGTGGAATGCGTCCAGAGGGACTGTTTGATCACGGCCGTCCACGAACGTAACAGCCACAGGGGAGTTTTCAGCTGTCCCCCAGTCAGTGTCTGGCCTAAATTTGGACTAATTGGTGCCTGATGGTTTTAATCATATCAGCCAAATGTGCTTTAATTTTCCTTCCCGTTTCATCTTCCTCCCAGTTTTCTCCACGTGAGGAAGTTTCAGCTGCCCCTAATGTGTCCTTAGAGAGTCCCAGAGCAGAAGGGAACGTTTGGAGGGCAAGGACACAGGAGAGGAAGTGAAGTGGACTCTTGCTTCGCTCAGGTGTCTCCACAGCTCAGCCTGACCGAATCTGCCTTGTTCTAACGCCTGTCGAGGATGCTGCCAGGGTACCGGAGTCCCCCACAAAGCAGGGTGCTCCCCGAGGCCACACTCTTGCTGACTGCAGGTGCTGCTCTGCCCCCAGCCCGAGCGCCGCCCCGCACCTGCCTTCCTGGCTGCCTTGCCCCTCGCGCCCTGAGGCCATCTGTCCACCTCCACACAAACCCAACTTGATGCCTCTGGAACTGTTACTCATGGCTGTCCCCAGGGCCTGGGGGGACAAGGTACTCGGCCCAACCCCATGACACCCCCAAGTCTCCTTTTATCCTTGTGAATGCGGTGGGTTCACGGGAGCCAAGGGGTTCCTGCTCAGCACAGCCTGTAACTGTGAGCAGAGCTTACAGCCAGCGTGACCACTGGCCCTCCCCCATTTGTGACATGTGTTTTAGGAAAAGGTCAAAGACGTCACACATGTAGGTGACAGTTTCATCCTGTGTTTAAAAAGTACTCACTTACCAAAAACATAAAACGCTCATCTACTAAGTCTGTTCACAAGCTGGCTAGTGATAGTAGTTTATCTACTGATAAACTCAGCGCTCTGAGAATTACTGTGTAGTAATCCATCTTCCCCGTTTTCAGATCTAGCTCTCCAGGCCTGCCCTGTCCTCCTCCTCTTGGAAAAGTCTCTGAATTGCTTTCTTTTTTAAAAAAAAATTTATTCTTTATTTTTACTATTTTTTTGGCTGCACTGGGTCTTTGTTGCCACGCGTGGGCTTTCTCTAGCTGGAGCGAGCGGCGGGGGTTACTCTCTAGTTGCGTTGTGTGAGCTTCTCATTGCGACGGCTTCTCGTTGTGGAGCGTGGGTTCTGGGGCATGTGGGCTTGGCTGCCTCAGTGCATGTGTGATCTTCCTGGACCAGGAATTGGACCCACATCCTCTGCATTGGCAGGTGCATTCTTAACCACTGGACCACCAGGGAAGTCCCAAGAATGAATTCTTTTTTCTAAATATTTATTTATGACCGTAGCCTGCCAGGTTCCTCTGGCCATGGTTTTCCCTAGGCAAGAATACTGGAGTGGGGTGCCATTTCTTTCTCCAGGGGATCTTCCCAACCCAGGGATTGAACCCAGGTCTCCCACATTGCAGGCAGATTCTTTACCATCTGAACCACCAGGGAAGCCATGAATTGCTTTATTTCTGATAGAAATCTCAAGGGCTCTGTTTCTATAGCTTGAAGTCCAAGGTACAGCCTTCCCTCTCATTTCCCTCAAAAGGGTCCGTGGGTCGCTGGTCCCCACCGCCTTCACCTGGACCGTTTTTGCAGCCCCTCCTCACTAGCTCCCTGCTTCCAGAGGGTCCCTGTTTCTAGCAGGTCCCTATTTCCTCTGCCTCCAGGTCCCCACCAGGGTCCTTCCCACCTCGGGACCCATGTGACTGGTCTTCTTGCCCCTTGGCAGAATATGAGTCCCCAGATTCTTGTGTCTGGTTCTTTCTTATTGCTGCGTCCTCAGGCGTTATCTCCTGTATCCTGCCCACCCAGCCACCCCCTTCCTCACTTTCTCCTCTCCCCTTTCCCCTTCTTGATTCTCCTTAACACCCACCACTGTCTCAGAGTATCCTGTCTGCTTTTTTCATTGAAGCATGTTTCATGTACAGTGTTTCAGGTGTACAGCAAAGTGATTCAGTTATGTATGTATGTGTGTGTGTGTATATATACACACAGATATGTGAAAAGTCAAAGTGTTAGTTGCTCAGTCGTGTCCGAATCTTTGCGACCCTATGGCCTGGAGCCCTCCAGGCTTCTCTGTCCATGGGATTCTCCAGGCAAGAATACTTCTCCAGGGGATCTTTCTGACCCAGGAATCGAACCTGGATCTTCCACACTGCAGGCAGATTTTTTTTTTAATCATCTGAGCCAGCAGCAAAGCCCATGTATATACATACATACATATTCTTTTTCAGTCTTTTCCGTCACTGGTCGTCACACAGCAGTGAATATAGTTCCCTGGGCTGTGCAGGCCCTTGCCGTTTGTCCGTTATATGGAACAGTGTGACTCTCTCTCTTAAATTCCCCATTAATCCCTTCCTGCTCTTTCCCCTTTGGGAAGCATGAGTTTGTTTTCTGTGTTTGTGAATCTATTTCTGTTTTATAAGTAAGTTCATTTGTATCACTTTTTTAGATTCCACATATAAGTGATACCATATGATATTTGGCTTACTTCACTCAGTGTGATCAACTAGAGGTCCATCCATGTTGCGGCAGACAGCGTTGTCTCCTTCCTTTTTACGACAGATGTTCCACTACATGCGTCACAGCTTCTTTGCCCATTCGTCTGCTGATGGACATTGAGGTTGCTTCCATGTCTTGGCTGCTGTGAATAGGGCTGCTGTGAACACTGGGGTGGATACAGGCCCAGGGTGGGATCGCAGGATCAAATGGTAGCTCAGTCTTGAGTTTCTGAAGGATTTTCTGTTTCCTCTTTCGCCGTGTCTCTCACAGTGGCAGCTCTGCCTTGACGCACACCCAGCTGGGTCCCCAGAATCTCACCAGGGCCTTGGCGCGTGGCAGGCGCTCAGGACACTGTCGCCAAGCACAGTCCTGCTCGTGCTCGTCGCACCTGTCACTGCTGCGGGGGCTCCCTGTGTCCTCAGCTCAGGTCGGACTGTGCTTTCTCTTCTGCCCACCTCTCAGCAGACTTGAGGACCTTGGGAGTCAGGTTTATAACACTGGAGACTTCATGCTTACCGTGGCCCCATGCTCATTTTGTAGAGTCGGGGTCACGTTCCACACACTGTTTTTTATATTTTCTGCTTTTTACCCAACATTCCAGGGTGCACATTTTCCTGACTGTTCTTATTTATGATGGCTGGGTCACAACAGAGCAGTTTAGGGGCTGACTGGGTCCTCACGTGGTGGAGTGAGGATTGGGGAAGAAGCAAATTGGGGGGCCTATTAAGTCTTACTGATTTGCTATCATTCACTTTGCAACACCCCCCCCCCCCCCCGTCTCCCATTTCCCTGCCATCCGATAGGAAATTCAGAGAAAGGGCTGGAAACAGGCCCTCATTAAGTCACTCTGCCTACTCCTTCCCCCCCTCAAAGCCCTGCCATTAGCACACACACACACACACACACACACACACACACCACCCCACACTGTACACTCAGGGATTGCATCGTCAAATGGACTCCCTCAGTGTGACCCCATGGAACATTCCTAAGGATCAGCTGCGATTCATTTGGCTCAAGTACAAATAGCGTCCACTCATGGTTGCTCGCTTCTTACGACCCTCGTTCTCACTCCTCGTAACCCAGTCACAGCACGGTTCCTACCTGGAGAGTTTTCTCTCGTGGGGAACTTCCCGCCACGTCCCGTGGCTGACATCCCAGCGCCACTGCCTCAGACACCTGTTCTCCGGGGGTCGTGTGGGGAAAATGGTGTGTCCTGATCCTGTGTCTCACCAGAACTTTCTTTGGGCCAATCTGTTAATTCTTTTACCCACGAGAAGTCCACAATCCGGCCTATTTGCCAATTAAAACTGACTTTTCCTCACTTATTTTGGACCTAGGCTATTGTAGTTAGTTGAATCGGGTCTAAAAGTTTTCCCAAACCAGCTATATTGCATTCAGCATTTTAAACTTACTGGATTTAATGGCCAGAAACTGATGTAATTATGACCAGTTTCCCAGCAATAAGGGCATTTTTACTGCCCTGGAGAGAGCTGAGAGAACTGGCTGGTCCACAATGAAGGGGGGTAGGTATGGATAATTTTCTTCGAGAAAAGAGTCATGTCTTGAGGGGTGAAAAAGAAAAACATTCACGTCCTCAGCCTACCATCCTCATGGACTCTGGGCTTAGCAGGGGCCCACAGATCCAGACGGGAGTCTGGAGGGGAGAATGGAGGTGTCGGGCCAAGTTGGGGAGCCTATGGATCCCAGAGGAGGGTGCCCTCGACTTCCCTGAGATCATCCCAATGACTAAGCGCCATTCAGAAGGAGCCTCGCTTGCTTGTGTTGAGGAATATGACATCACATTTCTGAGCAAACTCCAGAAAAGACACAGAGGCCACATGTGAGAATCACTCCCTTGTGCTCCAGGTGCCCTCAGCGTCTCATGGAAGACACAGGGCGCACAGGGGCCCGGGAACGGACCAGCGAGTGTTCCCGTAGTCTCGCTTTAAACGTGGATGTGCAGGGCAGGTCAAGAAACGTCTGGAGCGACCCAGAATGAGCGTGCAACAGCAGGTGGAAAGCGGGGAGGGACTGCCAGACCGCTGACCAGGGGCTCTTCGCAGATTCCGTCCCAGCGTCTGAAGGCCAGCGGGTAGCATGTCTCGATGTGCAAGGGTTGGACAGACATGGCTTTGAAGTAACTTAAAAACCTTCACACTCCAAGAGGAGACAAAGTGTATGTTAAAAGTGCAAAATAAAGGGGCCGATGAAGAGGTTTATGTTTGAAACGGAAGCCCTCTGAAGTCGAGGTGTCAGTTTCCTGCTTGTTTGGGCTCGTGCCTGTGAGATCTGAAGGCCGCGGAATTAGAATAACCCTCCCGTGTGTGCAGAGCACCTGGGCCGCGCGTGCTCCTCGGCGCCGTCTGCTGGGTTTTTTCTGGTCTGTCTGGGTTGCCTGGGCCTGTCTAGAGGAACTCACGAATAAGAAAATAAGGTTAACTTGGCTTCCCTTTGCCACACACATTCAGTCCCAGTGGAGAGACAGACATGCATTATTTCCCACTGGTAACAGAGGCCCGCGGCCTGCCCGTACCTGCGTCCTGGCAGCCACGGCGCTCCACACCTGAAACCACATCCAGGCAGGGAAGCCGCGCCCGAGCTTTTACGAGCTGCACGAGGGCGATGCTGTGAGTCAGGTCCACGAGCGTCAGTTCACACTGTATCACCAGGATGCAGCATGAAGTACGTGCTGACTTCCACGTTTTAAGGAAGGTTGTCAGCAGGCCGGGCTTTGTCACCTGGTGGCCACTCGGCCCAGGTGAGCCACTGTCCTCTCAGCTGCCCCTGCACACTGAGGAGGTTACCACTTCAGGCTCCTGCCGTTACCCGGGGCCAGAGATGGCTTCTTGTGTTGGTTTGCATTTGGGAAGCTGAAATCCAGAAAGGAAGCCAACACAAACTCTGTCCTGGAGGGTGAGTGTGCTAAGAAAAGAAGGGAAAAAATAAAAGCCCCTCCCTTACAATTTATGAGCCTGGTGGGGAACATGAGGGATGATTCTGTGGGATACAAGCCTCTCCTTTTGGTGTTTTGGTTACACCAAGTGATTCCTGAATGCTCTCTGACACAACTCATGTTCCAGGGACGTAGCAGAAGGTTGAATAAAGTAGGGTGTTTACCCAGAGTCCATCATCTGCTTGTTTATATACTCTCAATTAAACTGATGTGGGGAATTGTCTTTCCAAGTTGATCTTCATTCTAAACTCGGATTCACAACTTTTTTATAATCTTTCCCTTTAAGACCCTATGTTTTGAATGGATGCCTGTCTGCCAGGTGAACTGCACGTATTTAGTACATTCATGTCTCCACTTTGATGGATTTTAGCCATCCAGCTACCAGTCAGACATCTTAGCAGCAGGAGAAATGTGAGGCAGGCATCCTTTGTTTGCAGGAAATGAACATCAGCCATTTGATGTTTCCAAATAAAATCTACTCTCTGCCATAGACAATTATTGCAAAATAAAACTGTTTCCTTGTCTTGGCTAATGGGCATTAACCGACTTCTAATGGAAATACTAACTGCAGGAGGAAGGCACTGTGCTGACACTCTTTGCAGTGTCCTCTTGCATTACTGATTTCTTAGTCACTGCATTGCTCGCTCTTGACTGCAGTGATCAGACCCATGAGAAGCTGTCTAGCAGCAGCTCAGCCCTGAACTCAGCATCTCTGTGGACAAGTGTCACTTTCCCACCTGCCTTACTGAGTATGGGTCTCAATGTGCCCAGAACATCCCCTGCTAAGGTGGCTCGGAAGAGAACGAGGCGGGATGACCTCTAAGCAGACTCACAATTCGCTTTTAACAAAGTTTAAGTCCTGAGAACATACAAGGTTAAAGGCCACACTGTCTGATAAAGGCAGTGGAATGTTTTAAAAGAAGGTTGGTGCCCATCATAATGGGCCTTCCCTGATAGGTCATCATAATTTATAATCTGTGGTGGCCAAAGAGAAAACCAAGCTCTTGGAGAAAGGAATCACTCATGTCTAGGCCACTTAAAATCCTAATATTTATTACAAATTAATTTAGCAAGGCAAATTAAAATTCTTATCTTTTCAAAAAGTATCCAGACTTATCTTTACTAGCATCTCATTCTAAGAATCCAATCAGACCTGGTACCTAGTAAGGCATGAAGGCTTGCTAGTTGTTTTTCCATTTTTCTATTGAAGGTCATCTTGGTTCCTTTTTCTTTTTAGTGATTTTGAATAAAGCTGCCACAGACTTTGCACACGGGTTTTCCTGTGGACACAAGTTTTCATTGCTCTTGAGTAAATACCTAAGAGCACAACTGCTGGATTGTATGGTACAACTATGTTCAGTTTTATACAGATCACCAAACTCTCTTCCATGATGGTGGTGCCATTTTGCAATCCTGCAGCAATGAATGAGAGTTTTTCTTACTCTGCATCCTGGCTAGCATTGATTATTGTCAGTTTTTATGGATCTAGGTGTGTAGTGGTATACACTGCAGTTTGAATGTGCATTTCCCTAGTGACGACTGATGCCAAGTATCCCTTCACATGTTCATTTGTCATCTACAATACCTTCTGTGACGGATTGTCTATTCAGATTTTCTGCCCGTTTATAAAGTTCTCTTGTTGAACTTTAAGAATTTCTTTTACATGTTCTGTATAAAAGTCCTTTATCAGGTATGTAATTTGCAAATATTTCCTCCTAGTCTTATGGCTTCCCTGGTGGCTCAGAGGGTAAAGCATCTGCCTGCAATGCAGGAGACCTGGATTTGACCCCTGGGTTGGGAAGATCCCCAGAGAAGGAAATGGCAGCCCACTCCGGTGGTACTCTTGCCTGGAGAATCCCATGGACGGAGGAGCCTGGTGGGCTACAGTCCATGGGGTCGCAAAGAGTCGGACACGACTGAGCGACTTCACTTTCACTTTGCTTTGTCCTAGGGGCTTCCCAAGCATCCGCCAGCAGTGCAGGAGACACAGGAGCCATGGGTTCAATCCCTGAGTTGGGAAGATCCCCTGGAGGAGGGCATGGCAACCCACTCCAGTATTCTTGCCTGGAGAATCCCATGGACAGAGGAGCCTGGAGGGCTACAGTCCATGGGGTCGCAGAGTCAGACACGACTGAAGCAATTGAGCAAAACACAGCACGTGTACTCTCTTATCAATCTTCTGCAAAGAGCAAAGGCTTTAAAAAAATTTTTTTTTAAATTGAAGTATAGTTGATTTACCATATTGTGTTGGTTTCAAATATATAGCAAAGTGACTCAGTTATACGTGCATAAATCTGTATTTATTCTTTTCCATTATAGTGTATTTCAAGGTACTGAGTATATAGTTCCCTGTGCTATATAGTAGGACCTAGTTGGTTATCCATTCTCTATATACCAATTTGTATCTGCAAATCCCAAACTCCTAATTTATCCCAACCCCTCCCACCCCCTCTGCTAACCATGTAAGTTTGTTTTCTTTCATTTATATCTTTTAGATTCTACATAGAAGCAACATCATACGATATTGTCTTTCTCTGTCTGGCTTACTTCACTTAGTATGACCATCTCTAGGTCCATTCATTTTGTTGCAAATGGCAGTATTTCATTCTTTTTATGGCTAAATAAAATTCCATTGTAAATATATAAAGGGCAAAGTTGTAAACACTGATAAAGTCCAATTTGTCAGTGTTTTTCTTTCTGGGACTGTGATTTTGTGTTGTGAAAACTCATCAGCAAACCTAAGGTCATATATGTATTCTCCTATATTTTCTTCAAGAAGTTTTTTGTTTGTTTTACATTTTACATTCAGATCCATGATCCATTTTGAATCATTTCTGTTTTGGGCCATGCCACACAGCTTATGGAATTGTAGCTCCGACCAGAGACTGAACCCAGACCCTCAGCAGTGCGAGTTTGGAGTCCTAACCACTGGACCACCAGGGAAGCCCCTTGAATGACGTTTTATTTGAGGTGTAAATAAGTGCTTAGGGGCAGGTTTTTACATAGAGGTGTCCGTTTGTTCCAGCATTGTTTGTTAAAAATGTTCCCCGATTCAGGTTACCTTCGCACACTTGTCAAAACTTTGATAGTATTTGTGTGGGTCTGTAAAAAATCCTGTTGGGATTATGATACGAATTGCATTAAACCTGTATTTTGGGGAAATCAATATATGTACTATATTGTCTTCTAATTCATGAACATAGTAAATATATCCATTTATTTCATTAAAAAAATTTTTATCAGCATTTTGTAGGTTTTAATGTACAGATCCTGACATTTTGCTAGTTATACCTTTGAAATTTGTCAGAACTTGCTTTATGACAGTAAATATATTTTGAAAACTTTACATGTACATTTGAAAAGAACATACATTCTGCAGTTGTTAAATGAATTTTTCTTTATATGTCTATAAGGTCAGGTTTGTTCATCTCGTGTAAAACATCCACATCCCTTCTGATTTTCGTGTACATGCTGGGAGAGATTGAGAAGTGTGCCACCGTAATTATGGATTTGCCTCACTTTGGTTCTGTCATTTCTTTAAACATATTCTGAGGCTGTTATTAGGTACATTTAGAATTTCGACTTGGTATATCTTCCTGATCAGTTGATCTTTTTATAAATATGTCTCTCTCTATTCTTAATTATGGTACATTTAGAAATCAGACTTGGTGTATCTTCCTGATCAGTTGATCTTTTTATAAATATATGTCTCTGTTTATTCTTAGTTATAATTATTGGCTTAAAGCTGACTTTGATATTATTATAACTGCACCAGCTTTCTTTGGTTACAATTTGTGTGACATATCTTTTTTCATTCTTAAAACTTCAGTAGTTCTTTGCCCTTGTATTTAAGGTATGTTGGTACACATCACATGGTCGCATTTTATTTTGCTTATATCCAGTCTAAAAATGTTAGTCTTTTATTTGTAGCACTTCGTAAATTACACTTAATATAGATGTTGATATATTTGGGCCTACATTTACGACATTACTCTTGATTTCTGCTCTTTTTTTCCTTCCGTCTTTGGGTTTGTTTTGCTCTTTTTCTAGTTTCTTAACATGAATGCCTGGATTATTGACTTGGACCTTTCTCTTTTTTTATGTTAAGTATTTAGTACCATAAAGTTCTCTTTAAGCACTGCTTTAGCTGCACCTACCCCCCCCCCCCAAGACTTTGATATATTGTATAGACATCTTGCAGCTCAGAATACTTTCTAATTTTCCTTGGGATGTCTTCTTTGATCCTTGGATTATTTAAGGGTGTGTTGTTTAATTTCCAAGTGACTGGAAATACTTTAGTTATCTTTGTTATTTACCCTAACTCTAACCCCTAACCCTCTGTCACCCTAACCCTAATAAACTCATGTCCATTGAGTCGATGATGCCGTCCAACCCTCTCATCCTCTGCCACCCCCTTCTCCTACCCTGAATCTTTCCCAGCATCAGGGGCTTTTCCAACGAGTCGGCTCTTGCATCAGGTGGCCAAAGTATTGGTGCTTCAGCTTTGTCAAGCTCTTCTCTGTCACCTCCCTAATACTTTCTGGTTCCCTGGGTCTCTCATTTTCTGTCTGGCCACTGACTACACACGTCCACACTTGTCATGTCTGGGCCAAACACTGGGAGAACAGAGGGGAGTTTTGGCTGATGGCTCCTGTTGCTGCCCCCACAGAACTGCCCGCTGCCTGGGGCGGAAGAGAACCAAGGAAAAGGAAAGGGGCTTTCATCTGCACTCTTGGAGCTTTTGGACATTTCCTTTCCCCTTCCTGAAGCCTGGCTTCTCCCGGAGCCCTCCCCTCTGCCCCTCAGTGCTCGCGTCCGGGGTTTGGGTGTGCTGAGGTCGAGGTGGGCTGCGCCAGAGGGAGAGCAGCAGTGGTGCTCTGGCCTCCGTCCCCGCTGCTGGTGCTGCTCACTTTTCTGTAATCTCAGAGAGCTGCTCTGTGTATTCTGTTCCGGTTTTAAATGGATAAGAAGAGTGGCGTGTGTTTTCTCTGTCTTTCCCAGAATTAGAACCTCTGACTGATATTATTTAAAATTTTATTTTCTAATGAACTCATCTTTATAGGTGGGATAAGAGTTGATGTGCTAGTAAGAGTTTAGGCAGCCAGACTGCATAGCTTTCAATTCTTCCGGCTTTATTTATGCTTGGCCTTTATGTCAGCTGCACATGATGCTATTTTGGCCTCTTCCTTTGATCATGTAATTTCCACCGTAGGTTTCTATTTGCACTTTCCAAATAGCCTCATGAGTAAACGTACCCGTGCTATTTCTTTGCGAGTGGGGCTCAGCCTCTTACACATGACACATGGCAGGGTTAGTAGAGCAGCGGGTTTGGATATAGCTCACCTGAACCGTATGAGGCACAGTTTTGAGAAAAATTAGATGGGAATCCTTGCTGAAGATCGTTTCCGGCTAAGTTTGTGCTTGCTTCAGACCTACTGAACCACAGCAGCCTTCTGAACTCATCAAGCTGGGTGTAATTTCAGATCGGATTCGCACGCAGCTCTTTTAAGATGCGAATCTTTGCAGAAATTACACCTGATGCAGTTGAGCTGGCAGCTGGTGTCTACACACTCAGGAAGTGGGATAGGATCTCCACGGAGGCTCAGATTCATTCACATGCAACTCAGAGTCCACATAAAGGTCTAATTACCCCCATGACCTTCCTATCCGCATCTGTGATTGGTTAAGAAATGGAGAGATGATACTCCAGCCCTGGTTGCTATGATCAGGTAGGAAGACAAAAGAACAGTGGGAGCAGCCAAGCTCAGCCTGGTTCCAGCCTCAGGTGGGATTAGGGGCCAGCTCCCTGTGTGCTGCCATCGCGGCCCCTCGTCTCACTAAGCCTCTGTTACCTCATCTATAAAGCACAGTACGTGCTTACCTTGTGAGGTCAGGCTGCTGAGAGGGAGGTGTGAGAAAATGTACAGGAAACTGCAGTCTGCTGAAATGTGAAGTGCCACCGAAGTGTTTATTAGAAAATATTTGAAGAATAACAGATAAAAATGGGACATGGATGATGAATCAAGAGAAACAACTCTAATACTAAAGCCAGGGTTCATTCCTAAAGCCTTCTCTTCTCTGTCCGTAGGGCATGGACTTCAGGGTCTGGATCAGGGAGTCTCTGGGAGTGGGGCTGGGGCGGCCTCTCTCTGAGTCCCTTCCAGCCCTGAGGGTTTAGGATTCTGCCCGTGGTGCTGCAGGCTCAAGGGTGCCTGAGTGTGTCTCCTGTTTCTCCCAGGAAGTTGACAAGGGCACATCTCCCAGGGTACCTGGGCAGGGGTGTTGCCCCGGTTCAGCTGTTAGTGCCTCTTCCTTCTCGCAGCACATCCACACACAGCTCCCCCCCCCACCCCCGAGATCACTGGAAACCCAGAATCACACTTCTGGCTGTAGGAAAGAGGCTGTGTTGGGCTTGGGACACAAGGCCAGCAGGGTCGTGGAACTGACAGCTGGCAAGTTTGTTCACCCATGATTTGCTTTCCCTGAAGTGTTCAGCTCCCAGAACACACAGCCTCCTAAGGGGCCAACAGGAAGCACCCCATCCTGACCTGGCACTTGTCCAACTGCAGTGGACTCCCTCCTGCTCACCCCCAAGGGTGCCTCTGTGATCAGCAGCACCCCGGGGCTCACTGCCCAGTAACATGGGCAGCCAGAGACTCAGGATGCCCAGCGAACAGGTCGTGGGTCAGGATGGAGCTGCTGACTGCTCTTCCCTCCTCCCTTGCAGATCACCTCCAACGAGAAGCACCTGGAGAGTCTCAAGAGCGCAGGGAACCTCCTGCGGGCTCTGGAGGGGCTGGCCCCGGCCGGGGGGTGAGTAGGCTTGGCAAACACTCTCCCATTTCTTTTTCCTCTCCTCCTCGTTTCCCCTACACACCAGGGACCATCACCCTCCCACCTGACACTGCCCACTGTGCGCCCTCCCTCCTGGTGGATGGGTCACCCAGGCCCCACCTGCTAAGGGGTGCCCAGCCTTTGCTGGTAGCTTTTCTTCAGAATCACGAGGTTGTATGGAACCTGCTTCCTGGTGTTTTGAGTATTGCGTTCATTGGAGAACATGTGGTTGAGGTACTGGGGAGATGGTGCTTCTGTGGAGGAGGCTCAGCTCCACCCAGCACTGCTGCATTAATCCTGGGTGGGGCAGCACCTCCTGGCCTCTCCCACCTTTCTTGTGCTTTCTGTGAGCTGAGGGGAGGGACAGGCTGACCTTGATGGAGCGGCCCTTCTTGCCTGGCGGCCCCTGTGGTGTAAAGTGTGGACGGTGGCTCCTGGGCCAGGTGGGTCCGTCCCCAGGGACAGCAGCGTCCTCAGCCCTGATGGGGCCTGACGGTGGGTGCGTCTCCCTTGCTGGTCACTGGCACTCGGTGCCGCTCTGGTGGGTGGGATGGGCTCATGGCTCCACTGGAGTAGCCTGGCCTGAGCCAAGAGCAGTTCAAGTGCATTCCTTCCTTTCAGAGAGACCCCTGATGTGCAGAGCAGGAATACGTGGCCCCATTCCCCTGCACCCCACCTCTTCTTCGCAGCCCCCAGTCCCACTGCTAGGCAGCAGCTCGCCTACCATGTAGTCAGGAGTGTGCCACCGGCTACTTTTACACTTCTGGGGGCATGGCCATGCACCATTCTCTGCTTTGGTGACAGTTGTTAAGGCACAAGTGTGTGTGTCAGACAATCGGCTCCAGTAACAAAGATTCCACATTAAGGTCTTAATTGCACATCCACACCTATGAGAATGAGAAATCCCGAGTTGCTGGCTGATTGGCCAGGAAGGAGCACCATGGAGCGTCTGGGATCTCTGCTGGTTGGCACAAGTCAGCTGCAGGCTGGCGCCAGGCAGGCTCCTTGTGGGCTCTGGGCTGACAGGCTCTGGCTGCCATCTGCCTGACTCGCTCTTGCAACTCGGCATCGGTGCAGTCTGTCCAAAGCAGCTCAACGCCAAGTGGTGGCAGGGCCAGGAGCTCAGGCATAGCTTAGGGGGCTTGCTATGGTGGGACTGGGGGCTTTGGGGTCCTCACCTCCACCCCTAGAGCCTGGGGAGCCTGTCTGAGCTTTTCAAAATGATGCTCAGGGCAGCTTTGGGAAGCAGCTGGTTCATCAGGTACTCAGGTGAAAAGGCCAACCCCTTTGGAAGATGGGGGCATTTAACCTTGGAAATGCCTAAATGTTTACTTTGCTTTTTCTCACAGGTCATCGGCCAACAGCGCAGTGGCGTCCTTGGCCCTGGAGATCCTCCAAGCTGCTGGACACTAGGCAAGAAGGCACTCAGCACAGTCCTCTGCGGCCGCCACCCCCGGCTACACACACTCCACAGGTCACCCACAGCTCTGTGTGGATCCAATAAAGTCAGCTGAATCCAGAACCTCTGGCTGAGATGCTCTGACTCCAGCCCTAGAAAACCCACTCAGAACGAGCCCTCTCGGTGCCTGTTGGCTGCATCTGGGAACCCAGGTTTGCTCGACGTTCTCAGAATGCTCTCCCCGTGTGTGGGCCACATAGGCCTCTGCTCAAGCCAGCGCTACCTGCGCTCATCAAAGTGGAGGGAAGCTGCGGGCATCTCCCAGCCTGTCTCCTCCAGAGATTTACCAGGCGGGATGAGACAGGAATGCTCTTCCAGCTGCAGATCTAGAGCAAGCCTTTGGAAGCTTGTTTTATTTTACCTGCCTGGCTTTTCATTTCAGGGATGAACTGATTCTAGGAATCCTGGGGAGAAATGGGCAAGACTCCACTCACAGGAGCAGGTAGTTGACACTTTGCCTAAAGGAATGCAGCATGCTCAAGGAATGCTGGCTTCCTTGCAGGTCTGTCTGCTCACCTAAGTGGGATGAAGGCATCAAGGTTGACTCCTTCCCCTCACCTTCTACCAGTGACCACCACCTCAAAACCTTTCCAGCTTCTTCCTCACACATATACCCTTAACGCCCCCGGCACTGCGGAGGGGTGCTCGGACCACGGCACTGGGGGGGGGATGGGGGGAGGGGGGTCCTGGGTGGCTGGAACCAGGTGAGCAAATTGAGAACATTCCTTGGCCTCCTCTCTGGGATCTGTTTCCTCAAACTGCAGAATGAAAGGGCTAGACTGGATCAGCAGCGGCAGTGCTCCAGAGTTCTCAGACAGAGGAGCCCCGTCCCCAGCCCCTATGCAGGCAGGATGGGCAGGGCAGGCAGGGGTAGGAGCTACATGGGCATGGGATTCTCCAGGCAAGAATACTGGAGTGGGTAGCCATTCCCTTCTCCAAGGGATCTTTGCAACCCAGGTCTCCTGCACTGCAGGATTCTTAACCATCAGAGCCACCAGGGAGGCCCCCTCTACTGTGTCACGGGCAGCTGGCCACACTGTCACCACCAGCCTCATCTGCCACTGTGATACGGGCAGTGTGCCCACTTCCATGTGGCTTTGCAGTGAACAGCTGCTCTGCGCCCCCCTCCCCAAAGGCATGGATGTAACTCACCATATTTAAACCCCACCACCTGCCAAGCACACCACCTTGTCTCCATCTCATAGCAGAGAAAATCGAAGCTCAGAGCCAGTCCACCTGCCCAAGGCCCCGCTGTCAGGTTGAACTTAGGACTCTGACTCCAGAGCCTGTTTGTCTAGCAGTGGGATATCCAGAGCCGAGCTGTGAGTAGCTGGGGTGTAAGGGGGACCTGCACCCCGGAGCAGGCAATTTCTTTTACTCCAGCCTCCCTAGTGCCCACATGAGGAGGCCCCACAGGAAGTCCTGCTGGGCAGCATGCCCATCACCCGGCTGTGCACCCCAGGGGCCCTGGCCTGCCTGGATGTGCCTGTGCTCCAAGGGTGAGGGAGTCGAAGGAGGCCTGGCCTTCAGCTCCTGTTGCTTTGCCCCTCTGCTGCAGGGAACAGGCACAGTTCTGTTTGCCCAGGCAAACTGTTCTCTCATTTCACTCAGATCTTGGAGGGAACCACCCTGGAGTTCTGGGCCGAGTCCTCCCAGAAGGTATTTCAGAGCAATGGAATCTTCTTTATGCTTCTGCGTTGAGCAGGGACTCTCTGCTGCTTAAGGTGAAACAGGAGAGCTTTAACATTCCAAAACCATGCTAAGTGGACCATGCATGGATGCGAGTCCCCAGCCTTGCTTCTCTGAGGAAAGGCATATCAGAATAGGCACAGGGTGAGAAGACAGTCCCTAGCAGGGCTTCTGTCCACCAAGGGTGCTCAACCCACGGTGTCAGGCACTGAAGCTAGCCCATGCCACGTTGTGCACCCTGGTGTGAAGCTCTTCTGTCCTCCTGGAGTTAGAGGATCCTTTATGTCCCTTCTCACAAAGGCACCTTATGGAAAGCAAGAGCCCCAGCCCTGCTGAGCTGAGGTAGGGGACATGAACTGTCTGGGTGGGCAAGGAGGATGTTGAGGGCGGTAACCCTTCCTGCCCCGCATGGGAGGCCCACACCCCTTTGTGGCTTCCCAGGCTCTGAGAACTGGCTGCTGGCCACCCATCAGGGCCCTTAGGATTCTGGCAACATCCCAGGTACCTACTGGTCTTCCCCTTCCTAGCCCCTCCGAGCTTCAGCTATTTGCCAATTGACTACAGTCCACTGGCTGAGCGCCCCAGGGAGGAAAGGCGTAACAGAGCTAAGTGCAAAGGCATCAGCAGCACGCCGTGCGTGGAGAGGACTTGCAAGGCCACAGGCTGCCTTCTCTCCACTCACGGCAGGCCCGAGCTTTGAGACCTTGCCTCAGCTTACAGCCTGAGCACACACCCAGGGAGCTGGCCCTCTGGGAACATCTGGGGTGACTTTGGCCTGGGAGGTCCCCTGGGCAGAATCTGGCAGCTAAGCAGCAGCAGTGGGATTTACTTCTTACGGTTCTTGGTACTTGTCTACCTGTTTATGCCTCCCGTATTACTGTGAGGTCACCATGTCACCTCATGAGGTTCTCAAGTCAGTTCTGGGATTGCAGGGCAGGTGTCAGCCCTGTGGCACAGGTCAGAAAGTGGGGGCTCTGCTGGCCAAGGCTCTTGTCAAAGGTCTGGGTCTCTTCTGCCCCCACTTGAAGCAAAATGCCGTTTTCTCCTTACTCAAACCACAGAAAACTACGTAGCAGTCAGTCTCTCTGATACGGGGACTTAGGCTGAGTGAGGTAGGAGCCTCAGGAAGGAACTGGAGGGAGGGGGAGGCTTGGTCCCTGGGGAGAGCTCTGGAGCTGGGGGACAAGACTCACCAAACGTGAGGAGGCTTTGGCCCCAACAGCCTCAAGCTTGGATAAGCAGAGGGAGGGAAGTGGCAACCATAGCAGCCTCGGCCCAGAATCAGGACCTGGGCAGGGTGAGGGTCTTGATATGACATGGAAGAAGGCTGGCCTTTTTCACCCGACCTCCACCTCTCAGAGGCATGATGCTGAGGTGGCAGAGGCCTGTCACCCCTCCCTCTAGCTTCCTCACCAGATGGGGTGGTGGCATGGACACCACATCTGATGCTAAGAAAAAGGACACACCCCCGCCGCCATTGTTTTCTAACTGCATTTGCCAGGTGCTCACTCAAGCAAGGCAGTAGGTTCTCACCTACCAGAACAGAACACCTGCAGTGCGCGACTCCGCTTGCTGTTGGCTTATGAACTATACAGCACGGGCAGATCTTCTGCTTTTACTGCACTAATCAAGACAAAAATGCAAGAGCATATTTACCCCAAGATCTTTCACTATCAAGGATTCAAATAACCAGACCAAAGCCTCAGGTCTCAAACACCTCCTCCAACATGGAAAAAGCTTTATTTTTCAGCTCAGTGGCGGTCACTGCAATGGGATCAAACGTCCCACGTACCTCCATCTCCAGGTAATAAATCACTATTCTGATTTTTTTGGTAAATATTTTTTTGCTTTTTCATTTTACCATCTGTGGATGGTTTGCTTAAGATAGTTGCCCCTTTTTTGTACCTATACGCTTCTACAGCATGCCTTGGTGACTTGCTTTTGCTTAGTATCAATCTCAGATATACCCGTACTGTTAACGTTGTATTTTACTGCATTGTGGCTGTTCTCTTGCAGTTACCAGACACATGGGCATCTGGTGTGGGCTTCTATACTTTGTTGATTATGGATTTTCTTCCTGCATTAACTTCAATTTTATCCAAATGGCTGCATACCTGTTCCACACTTTACTGAAAAGTCCCTCTTTTTCACATGACCTCCAGTGCTACCTTTCAAGTGTCTATTGTCTTCATCTTATTCTGCTCCTTAGTGTACACTTCTATTCACGTGCCAGTAACAGTAGTAACTCATTACTGACCATGTGATTTTTTTTTCTTTCAAACTAAAAACCACTCATGGCTGGCAATTTTTCTTTTGACTGGCTAAAAATTCTGTTGTTTCACTAACATTTTGTAGGTTATTACATTCAGTAGTTACACCTGACACATCTTTTTAGTCTTCTGATTTTTGTGAAATGTTGTCTTCAAACCATTTTTCTGCAGAAGCAAAGAAGCATTCTCCAGAATCTTGAGTTTTCTTTTTTCTTTCTGTATTAGAATCAATCACTAAGGTTTTTTGTTGGTATGATATTTACATTGTCTGAATCAGAACTATATTCTGAAGAACTCTCATCTTCTGAGACACTAGTATATATGTTGCTCAAAATTTTGAAAATTTTACATTTATAATACAGAGTTGGAACAAAAAGCGAACAGAACAAAATGTGAATAATGACAATCTTAAGTTGTATGCTCTAACAGTTTCTGACAGTGATGTTAATTCTATCCCTCTCTAAAAATGTGTTGATACATCTCCAGTCAATAATGTTAACTACCTCTAGCTTTACCTCAAGTTTTACAGTCATGCCTCAACAGCTTATAGAACACGTCCTCTTATCTCCTTTTTCACAAGTGTCCTGGCTGTTCTCGTCCCTTTGTCCTTTTCAGTACACTGCAGAGCTACGTTGCTGAATCAGATTAACCTTCATATTAAGTTTCTACATGGAACTTCAAAACTATGATGATTTTAGGCAGAGTTCTGAAATATTTTATGGTTTTAAAAAGTTCTTTAAATAAAACACCCTGCTGTGGTTCTTGATGTTAGAGGCTGAGCTGACTACGAAGATCTTCACTCTGACCTGCGAACAGCTCGTGCGGTGCTGCCTTCGTTCTCTGTGTCATGCACTGGAAGCAGAACTGCCCCTTCACCAAATACACACACGTTTTCCCTCTCATCCCAATTAGACCACAGGGAAGAATTTATACAGGGTCCTCATCCAACAACAAGGAACTAAGTACATGTTTAAATACACAATCAGAAACAGCTCTCTCTCAGTACAAACACTTTCACTCTTTTTAAAGCCCCAAAACACAAGTTCTAATAGGTATACTGACTCTGCCCTCAGGGATGAACTAAAAACTTGTCAGACCTACCACCAGGATGACAGGCTCACCTGGCAGAGAGCAATGGAAGAAGGCCCATTCTAGTTCGCTCTGATTATGTTCAGATAAACATCGACAGGTAAAGCATCTTAATTATCAGTTCAAAGTGGAGTTGAAGGAATTCCCCGCTCCAAATGAGTCACACTTCTGTGAAGGTGCTTGAAGTCCAAATCCAGGTGGGTAATTCTTCATCATTATTACCTTAAAGGAATGAGACCACGTGATGGAGTTTGGGGTTGGGGGCGGGAAGCTTATTTGGAGTTCAGAACCCCACGGACAGAGGAGCCTGGTGGGCTACAGTCCACAGGGTTGCAGAGAGTCAGACACAACTGACTAACACTTTGTTCTATGTCGCCAAGAACTAGATGCCTTTGAAGCGTGAGGCCTCTGGTCAATCGAACAGAATTATATACATACCTGCAGCCAGGCTGAAGGCGTCTTGGCCATAGGCTCTAAGCCCAGAGTCCTTCAGTTAGAGGTGGTGGACACTCTCCTCCTACACAGCTAAATGTGCAAAGCTAAAACATTTTGGTGCACTTTAAAAACCCAGGACCCAGTGTAAGAAATTTGACAGAACAATTCCATCTATTAGCAGTAAGGTTCTTCCATCATTACAACTTAAATTATATCACTATCTGTTTACTCAGTTCAACTTCATCCTGAGGAAAACTTATTACCCTCACAGACCGCTTAATGACAAGGAAAAAAAAGGTGACACAATCGAATGAATTAAAAGTTTAATTCTGAACCATTTTTATAACCGCATTTTCTCTTGAAGCATTGTATCACAGCAGGTTACAACAACTTTGGGATAAAAGGCAACTGGTAAACTGTCCAAAACAAGGTTCCAAATAACACCTCTTACTGACTTACCTACCCATACATATCCCAAATAAAGTTTTTGATCAAAAACGTGAAATAGATCCACCTGCTTATTTTAAGCATATTAAAAAGGAAACTAATTGGACCATTTCTATTTGTCTATTTTATACAAAAAGGCTACACAATGTTACACTTTATCAGATTACAATTAGAGTGATTATGAATTAGTGTTTCTACACCATTACTCGATTCTTAAAAATTAGAAATTGCTGTAGCAGTATTCACTATAACTTAACACTACAAGACTTAAAAAACTAACAGTTACTGCAAAAAAAAAAAAAAAAAAAAGCTACTTCAAAGCAAGCAAAGTCAGTACCATTACAGATATTAAAAAAAAAAATTTTAACAAGCAAGGCTAGAGTTTGATAAATTCCATCTTGTGATCCATTCTTGTGCATTCTTCACTTCTTGAGTCACTCCCAAAATCCATTTGTATTGTAACTCCTCGACCAAAAAGGACCAGAACAAAAAGTTTACTTCAATTGTTCCCATAGGAAACTCAGCTTGGTTAGTGTGTCAGGCACTTTCTGAGATACCAGCCCACCCCTCGAGCCCTCTCAGCAACTCTACAGGCCAATCACAATGCAAGTTCAGACAATACAGCTGTATAAAGAGAGAAAGGCTGCTATTAATGTTTAAAACAGCAAATGTTACTCATCTGAGTATTAAGTTGCAAAAGCTGTGGCAAAAAACATTAAAGTTAATAACTTCCACACATGACCACCTAACAACCAGAAATCTGAGAACATTCAAATGTTCCAAGACATCTTTAAAAGTACGTATCTTTTTTTTGTGGCAGATTTACAAATAGCCCTAAACCACTCCCACCCTACCAACCAAGTCTTTCTGAAGTTCTGTAGGCAGAGTAAAAGTATTTTACCCAAACTGGCTTGTTTAACTTCTTACCTAAAGGATGATTTACAGGTCAGTATCAAACCAGGCCAGCTGATTGCTGTCGCCTGGGGGCAGCCCATCCATGAGGTCCTGGGCATGCCCCAGATCTGGCAGCCCGTCAACTGGATAGTCAGCACCAGGGTGGTGGCCGCCCATCTCATGTTCCATCATGGGGTCCATCCCCAAGGCGTCCTGGCCGTACCCACCAGAGTGAAAAGAACGATAGCTGGGATCTGGGAGTTGGGGCAGCAACACGGTGGGTGAGGGGGGAGAAAGAGAGAGAGAAGACATGACGTGAGCACAGAGTTAGGGGGATCCCAGGATAGCAAATGTGTCAGAAAGCGTTCCTTCTAGCCTCTCCACCTTCTTGCTTTCTTAAGCTGAGTAACTACCCAGTGTCAGACCACACAAGGAGGCACACGGTCTGTTTCCACCAAAGGCAGACCAGCAGGTTCCAGTCCTGGACGTCTGGCCTTTTCCTGGGCAGAGACCGGTTGCTGAGCAGTGGCAACAGCTATGTATTTGTTATAAAGTCTAGGTGATACCCACAGAAGTACTAAGAAAACGTGCCACTTTCCTATGAAACCTTTGTATGTTTTTATCCAAAGGCTTAATATTTATATACCTGTCAAGGTAAGAAGCTTATGAGCTTTAAGTGTATTAACTAGGAAAAAACAGGTAAGATTGTAAGATAAACAGTATATATCCAAATTTGAATTGCTTAGATTTTCAGTTTTTTTCTGAAAAGCCATGTAAATACACATCCCAGATCTGAGTCTAGAATTATAGACACAGGTATTATATAAGGGTTCTCTGAACGAAAAATTGAATAGAAAGCCAGGCAACTTGTTAACACACTGTACTGCAGAGGTCTGGCAGCAGTGACACACACTTATTGGTATGATCCAGTGCTTGCTTGGTGTGTGGCTCAGAATTCCCTGTGCACAAATAAAGATATTACTGCTGACTCTAGAATTTAAGAACTGCCTTTAATTGCTACCACTACTTTCCTGCCAACAGGTCCTCCCAAGACCAGCAAAACAGCTCTTCTGACAAAGCTCTGGACCTTTAGCTTGATCTGGAGATAATCGAGAAATATGAGATACATACCATCCTGGCGATATCCAAGAGGTTCTCCCTGGGCACCAATATCAAGTCCAAGATCAGCAGTCTAGATGAACAGGTACAGGCAAGGAAGCAAAATGGAAATTCTCAACTCAAAGGATACTCTCTGATATTTTGAAAACATACTTATTCTCAGATTACAAAAGGAATAAAGAACTCAAACATTGTAGAACTACTTACAAAGTGCAGAATTACTTCAAAATACAGATGTACACAATCACAGAAATACTTTGTAATTTATTCTTTCTGCAAATATATTACCAAGTACTTATTAGGTGCTAGAAATATAACAGGAAACAAAATAGGTGTTTTGTTTCTACCCTCAATAGGAGTTGCTGACAGGATGTGTTATGAAAAGATCCCTAGAGCCTGCACAGCTAGAAGAACTAAGTTGCCATTAACTGTGGAACAGGTCTGGAGAAAGGGCTGGGTGAGGATGTTCAGAGCTCAAGTTGGAATGGTTGAGATTATCTATTCAACATCCAATTAATATATTACTATTACTGTTTAGCAGTTTGCTTCTTTTTTCCTAACAGTATATAGCCTCTCTCTTTATAATCCACCTTATGATTATGTACAATAACTCCATCAACTTTCAGGGTGGTTTGACTATTTCAATTTGTATCAAGGACAAAGACTGAACAAATTAATAGAAATTCAAGTAGAAAAGTAGGTGAAAAACAGTATATTTTAAAAGTACTGATACACTGACCTCCAACTAACAACGTTTAATCGACTGCCCCTAACAACTTTCAAAAGTGTTTTTTAATCTGTTAACTTTTTCATCTATCTCCCTTACAAATTCTAACTTGTTTGTTCTAAACAGGCTGTATAAAGCTGTAGTTTTTCCTTATAGCAGTTGCTAAGCTAGTGTAAAGAATGAATATTCAAGCCAAGGACATAGTCAATGCAAATGAATGTGCACCGAGTCGTTTGAGAGGAAACCATAAACTGCCTTGGTGCTCTAGCGAACCATCAAATAAATGTGCTCACACTGCCTACCTCATTCCAAGCCATTGGCTCCGTTCTGAAGAGAGAACTGGTCAGCTCAACCGAAAGCCGTTTCTTATAATCCTGTGGCTTGTCCTCAGACATTCGGAACAAAACAGCAGCTGCATATGTTGCTGGGAGAGGAAGGAAAAATGGTCCTTGAGGAAAAGCTGAGGCTTCACTGTACAGAAGCTAAAGGCTCTGACTCCTTTCCTACTTACCCACACCCTCATTCCTAGAATGAAGTAGTTCTGTCAGAGGAGCTGTGGCTCCCTCGGCTTCAATAGCTTCTGCAGCTTCCTTGTCCTGAGCAAGTTCACAGAGGACCCCTGCAGCTACTCTTTGGATATTTTCAATAGGAGAATAAAGCAGCTGAGGAGAAAACACACATGAAACCTAATCAAATCCAAAGGGAAAACATGGCGAGCACCCCACTGTGGTATAAACAGTCCCAGTTCACAGCGTCAGTGGTATCTGCACCACTTGTATTAAACAGGAAGCCTGCATTAAATCATACACTCTTGAGTTTATGTTCGTGAGTGTTTGATGCTTGGCAGCAGTGGTTTTCTGGAGCATTTTTAGCTACAAGCCTCTTCTCCTGAGTACTATTCAAATTAAGATTTGGAAAACCCAGAGGTGACGAGGGGTTTGTGCTGCGGCAGCCCAGGCAGCTTCCATCCCTTCTAACCGAGCACACCTGAGAGCAGAGTGGAGCCCTCCTCCTCCTGAGGCTCTAGTCCCAGTGCTTCTCCCTCTCTACTGCCCAAGAAAAACGAAAGGTGTTTTCATAAATGGATTCAACTAAAAGGACATGACACACTTTCTATTTTTTGTACTTGACAAATAGCATGAGCAGCACAGCCATTTTATAAACGGTGATAGTAGATGAAATAATATCTACTATTTTGGCCCCTAATTTCCTTATACTTTGCTTATCTTTAAAATCCTGAAATTTTACTGACATATAGAACACCTCACTTAAAACAAACATACCTGCACAAACAATGGAATGGTATTTAGTCCTCTGATAACGATTCGGTTGTGAACATCCCGAGCTAGGATGTGAAGGGCTCCAGTACAACCTTCAACTATTTCTTCCATGCGGACTCCCTCCTACCAAAAGAAATATCGTTAATAGGGGATTGTGCTCTCTAAAGTTTATATGCTTGAAAGGCTTTCCTGTTCTGAGTAGTAATCACTAGTTATTCACCAGAATTTGCAAGTAAGTTCAGGAATGAAGATGGATCCACTAACTGAGTGTCAACTTTGTGAAAGTAGCCTCTTGTCAGCACTAATTCCAAGCAGCACCTCCAAAACTGTGCACTGCAAAGCACAGCTTCAATGTACCTCTGACTCCCAAAGATCACTCTCTTCCCAACAAGGCACCCAGCACTCTGGGTAAAGGGAAGAAAGGAGACACCAAGATGGGAAAGTGATGTGCAAACACTGTGTCAGTGTTTTCCTTCAGGTACTCCCTCGATCTTTGTACACCTATGTGTATTTGGTGAAAATTCAGCTAAGTTTTACCACCTACTGCTAAATATCTACTGAGTTGGCAGGAGAAAATCCACTCACCTCCTCCAAGACTACTCAACTGATGGCCTATATAGAATAAGGAAGTTAGCTTTTGCAAAACATAGCTACAGTCTGCTTTCCCTCTTTCTGAGTTTTAAGAAAGGTTATAACTTTGCTACAGCTTTTATATCCAACTTTACTTTTATTATGACACAAAAGCTCCTTTCTTCCCAGAGAAGAGATTTTAAAAGGTACCCTTTGCATTCTGTTAAGCCACCTCATGGAGACTGGCCAATATCCAAAGTACTGAGTGGAGAAAGCCCAAGCGCCCTATGAGTGCATCCTAATTGTAACTAGCGACGTCTCAAGATCTATTGTGTCAAGTCTTGTTCTCTAACCTGATTAAGTAAAAGACTCTGAGTCTTAAAACACATGCTGGGGAATCAAAAGTATCTTTACTTAATAATGAAGCTACTTTTAAGACTGAAAACTTGACATCAAAGTTTCAGACTATTAAAAATTTCAGGCTAAGATTACAAGTAAAGATCCCAGAAATACTACCACATATTCTTGTTGATATTCTTATAAGTCCATGGAAGTAGTTTAAACCACTCTTGGAAGAGACAGTAAAAGATGTGTTAAATATTTATAGGTATCTACAAACAATAAATGCTGGAGAGGATATGGAGAAAAGGGAATCTTCCTACATGGTTTGTGGAAACATAAATTGATACAACCATTGTGGAGAAGAGAATGGAGATTCATTTTATTTATTTATTTATTTATTTAATTTTTTTGGAGATTCATTTTAAAAATATGACTATTACTACCGTATGACCCAGCAATCCCACTACTGGGCATATACCCTGAAAAAACTGTAATTCAAAAGGACACTTGTATCCCAATGTTCATAGAAGCACTATTTACAATAGCCAGGACATGCAAGCAACCTAGATGTCCATCAATAGATGAATGGATAAAACAGCTGTGGTAGACATATACGGTGAAATATTAGCCTTAAAAGGAATGAAACTGAATCAGTTGTAGTGAGGTGGATGAACCTAGAGTCTGTCATACAGAGTGAAAGAAGTCAGAAAGAGAAAAACATCGTACATTAATGCATATATAGAATCTAGAAAAATGGTACTGATGAATGTATCTGCAGGGCAAGAACAGAGATAGAGAAGAACTGGTGGACCTAACGGGAAGGAGCAGGTGGGATGAACTGAGAAAGCAGCACTAACGTATATATGCTACCGCATGTAAAACAGCTAACTAGTGGGAATATGCCTGAATACCATAGGGAGCTCAGCCTGAGGGCTGGGGGTGAGGGGGCTCAAGAGGGAGGGGATGTGGGTATACTCATAGCTGATCCATGCTATTGGACAACAGAAATCACCACAACATTGTACAGAAATTATACTCCCATTAAAAATAAATTTTTAACAATGTATGTTTATAGGTAGAACTGCAGTGGGGGATAACAGGCTCTGAAATCAGACAGACTTGGATTCAAATTAATGCCTCTGCTACTTTGGACAGGTGAACCTTTTGTATGGACAAGATGAGACCCCACAGCAGTAAATCACACCCCACACTCCCTTTGTAAGATTGAGGAGGCAGCGATGTGAAGGATATGTCAAGGGAGGTATCACCAGGGGCCATGTTACTCCTTTCATTCTCCACAGCCACAGACACATGGTGGTTCTTTAAGCCAGTAGCAAGCAGCCCTTCAGGAAGCTAAAGAATGGAGGAAGCCAATGACCGAAGTAGTTCAGGAGCCTATGGATTTACGCATTCCTTTTAAAAGGCCAGGGGTCACTACTAAGATTCACCTACCACAAACTGCTGCTGTGTTCCACCCATAGATGTACGACGCTGGGTATCCTGATGTGCACGAACCAGCAACTGAACTAGTCGTGGAATGGCACCCTGCTCGCGCAAAGGTGCATGATTTGCTGGACAAAGGGCAAGATTTCGAATCAATCCAACAGTAGCCTGCAGATAAGAAGAAAGAATAAAGAACTGGCATACAACAAAATCATGTTCTTAGTCTAAAATGCCTACCACACTGCATCCATCACTATCACCTGGCAGGAAAACTGCCTACACAAACACCTCAAACCCCTACCCTCATCCCACCCGTACTTCCCATTTACAACTCCTTGTCAGTCAGTCCCCAGTGCAGAGACTGGCTGCTAGTAATAGTCAGACGTAGTCTGTTTTCAATTCTGCAACCTTCAACTTTGGACAGTTTACCTTGATCAGAGGCCAGTGGGATGGTGGATGTAGGAGTTTAACCACCACAGGTAGCCCGTAGTGAAGGCGAACAGCGTTCTGGGCCATCTCAGCCTCCTGGTGCCGGCTGGTCAGATGACGAAGGGCACAGATGGCAGGCTCAGTGATGTCTTCCCTGTCCCCAGCACGGAGGACCGTGCGCACAAGGGCCTCTATGCCACCCACTTGGCACACCATCATCTTGTTCTTATAATTATTGCAAGTGAGATTAGAAAGAATTCCAGCTGCACAGGTGACCACATTGATATCATCTGAGCCCAGAAGCTGAACAAGAGTCCCAAGAAGACCTTCCATCCCTTCCTGTGGAGATGAAAACGGACACTCAGTACATATTCAGCTTGACACTTACCAGTAAGGTACCAATTTACTCTGAATGTACCTGTTTAGTTGCAGCATCTGAAAGATTCCTTAGAGTCCAAAGGCAGTTCTGAACAAGGCGCTGACTTGGATCTGTCAGGTGAAGTCCTAAAGCTTGCATTCCACCTAAAAAGATTAAAAAGCATCTAAGGTGATGGCCATTAGCTCACAATTCCTATCAGTACTAAGTGTCTTCTTTAGTCTCAGAGGGTATCCTTCTTTGTTGCCCAAGCTTATCCCCTCCATCTAAGTCCTTTATTTTCTTTCATTTTCTAGAATGCTGCTCAGTTTCCCTCTTTTCTAGTTCACCTCAGCTAGTGACAACTTGTGTTATGTATTTATTGTTTCTTCCCTGTGCAGAAAAGCCATCATTATCTCCACAGTCTCCCTGTAGGTAATAGTCCTATTACTTATTTCCTTTCATCCAGTCATTTCAAGAATATTTAATACCAGGCCCTGTTTTGCATTGGAGCTGTATCAGTGAGGCAAACAGTCTAAAAATCATACTTTCATAGAGCTTGTGGTCTAGTTGGAAGCACAAAATAAACAAATATACTATTAGAAAGCTAAAACTATATGTCAAATGGTGTTAAGTGTACAAACAACAAAGACAAAAGAGGGGGCTACAATTTAAAGTAGGGGAACCAGGACCCCTGACTGTGAAGGTGCCATCCGAGCAAATCCCTGAAGGAGCTAATGTAAACTCACAGGGTGGAAACAGTCTAAAAAGGCAGCACCAGAATGCTTACTCTCGGGACTGTATTAAAGGCAAAAGATGCTCTTCCAAGATTCACAACCTCCTATTGTTTAGGACCCTAATGAAGGACGTTTACACTGCAGGAGTCTAAATGGAAGCTCGATTCCCCACACACTGGCTAGCTTAACTTCACCATCTCTCTCCCATTGAAATCACTTCTAAATGCAGTGGGATATACTTTCCCTTGTCTCCTTGTTTATCTTTTCAGATCTGTTTTATTTCCTCAATTAGGTTAGGTCAGCCATGTAATGCTATGCATGCTAAGTCGCTTCAGTTGTGTCCGACTCTTTGCAACTCTATGAACTGTAGCCCACCAGGCTCCTCCATCCATGCAATTCCCCAGGCAAGAATACTGGAGTAGGCTGCCATTTCCTTCTTCAGGGGATCTTCCCCACTCAGGAATCAAACCTGTGTCTCATGTCTCCTGCACTGGCAGGCAGGTTCTTTACCCAAATGCAGTGGGATACAGTTCCCTTGTCTCCTTGTTTATCTTTTCAGGTCTGTTTTATTTCCTCAATTAGACTGGGTCAACTTGCTGCTATTCCCACACACCTTGTACTTTTCCTTCACAGCATTTTCCACAGCTATAATGGAGCCCACCACTCAGACCAGACCCTCCCTATCTGGTGCCTTCCTCATAGTAGCTCCAGCTGCTAACAGAGTGCACAAGGCTGATGCTCAGTAGTTTCAAAACGACTTGGTTCCTGTCTCCCTTCTCTCCCTCTACTAGAACCATCAACTCTGAGAGAGTGGATCTTAATTCCAGATGCCTCTCAGAACTGCCTGCAGAGACTTAAACACACACATATTCTGACTGAGCATGCCCAGGGTGAAGATGGCTTTGAGGTGGCCCCCTGACTTCCCTACAGCCCTTACCACATCCACTAAGAAAGGAACTCCCTAATCTCTATCCCCACCCAGTCTTCCCTAGCATTCCAGAAGCAAACATTTCCAGCTACCTACTGACCTTTTAGTCACTTCACAGATATCAACTCCCTAAATAACATTCATCCTTTGCTACATATTTTTAATATCAAATGATTTCATTCCTAAAAGTCTGTAACACATCCCAGAAGCCTGGTCTGCTTGCCTTTGGTCAAACTGTCACATGATGCTAATATTAATATTCCAAACACCTCACTGTGATGCTGTAGCCAACAACAGCTTCTCATTATAAGATCAAGACTGAATTCTTTAGCATAACCTTCAGGAACCCTTTAGGATTTGCACTTCATCTCAAATGGACCTAAGCATTCAACACCTGTGTTTCCAAAGCTGCAATAAAGCACGAATAAACATCATCCAGGGACCTAGAAAGTCCGGCACAACACAGGCCTGCCTGGCTCTGGCCCATCACCCTCATCCTGAGCTATTCATCCCACTACTCACTAGGTTCTAGTTACACAGACTTCCTCTTCAGCACCTAGAACACAACGATTTCTTTCCTACCTTTTGGACCATCTGGATTGCACTTAATCCTTACTTCTCATATACATGAAGCCTTCTCCTTCTGTGATTTCATTTAACATCCGCCTCTTACAGAAGGACATTCCTGCCCCATTAACTCTGTATCACTATTTGCTGTTCATTTCTCTCGTAACACATTCCAATTTGTAATCACCCCATCTTTTTGCATATTTCTGTCTCCTTCACCAGCCTGATTTTATTATACAAGAATAAATACGGGGACCATACCTATTTTGTTGCCCACTGCATACCAGCTTGAAACATAGGGGCTGAATATTTTCAGAATAAATGAGCATCAGAATAACCTGGGAAATTTTTTTTAATTTAATTGGAGGCTAATTAACTTTACAATATTGTAGTGGTTTTCACCATATACTGACATGAATCAGCCATGGGTGTACATGTGTTCCCCATCCTGAAACCCCTCCCACCTCCCTCCCCAATGGGAAACTTCTTATAATCGAGATTCCTAGGCCTCCAGTCCCATGCATTTCCAGCTATTACTGACTCTCGTCACTTCAATACTCCAGGAATTCTGATTCAGTAAGCCTAAAAATCTGTATTTTTTTTTTAAACAAACATTTCAGGTATTTCTGGAATAGCTGTTATCAAGCCTATTATCAGCCATTGTTTTTGGTAATATGATCTCTGCCTGAACTAGGCTTGAACAGCACCAAAGAAGGTGTCAAGCAGAACACGTCCTTTGTCTGAATGCAACTTTGGCTTCAAGCTGAATACAACCATTACTTTCAACCTGTGAAGGTCAGTTTGATCACCCTTTTCCTAAGAAAGGCAATCTAATGAGAACTACATATGCTGCACGCATGAGAACTCAGAATAGCCAAGTACACTTACCAGCTTCTACAATAGCCGGCTTGTTACTGGAGCAGACAGACAGCACCTTCAGCACTCTGCTTGTGGTCCACAGTAGCTTCTCATAAGTGTAGGTCCTCATTATATTCACTAGAGCTTGAGGTCCACCACTAGCCAGGATGATGAGCTAGAAAGATGTGTATATATTGTTAATCATGGAATCTTGATCAAATGCCCGAGAAAAGCCTTTATTACCAACTGATTTTATTATACAAGAATCTCAGCAGCGTAGTGACATAAATGTATACCTGGTCGTCATTAACTAGACCCCCAGACTGGGGTCATATTTAAGCCCTGCTGCTACAAAATTTCACTCACATTCGTGTACCTCAGTTCTCCCCAAAATATATAAACTCTGGCCCAGTATTATTCTTCCCACACTGATCATAGTAAAAGGAAAAAAAAACAAAATCCATGTTGTTGTGAACAGTAATGCCCAGATACGAAAGTTATGTCACAGCTGACTTGTTGCATGGAAATCTGAACCAGAATGGGCACTTATTAATAAAAACTCCTAATATATGCTTTGTCTCTTTGCCTTTCCTCATCATATCCACCTCAAAAAGAGACAGCATTAAATATTTTTCCCCACCTTTCCTTCCCTGCATACCCCACCTCCTGACTCTACCCTGATTTCCAAAGACAAATCTTTTCACTGTATGCTTCTGCTAAGAACTGTTTCCCATTATTCTTTTAACATGTTCCACTAAGCCCTGCAGGATCTGCCCTATCTCAACAGTCTTATCTCACACCCCTTCTCTTCCTTACTCTCTGTATTTCCTGAATTTCCAAACCTCACCTGGTCCTCCCTCCCTCAGGAGAACTGTCACAGACGCCATTTCCTCTCCCTAACCTTCATTCACCTTAGTCAATCCCTTCTCATCCATAAGAGCTGAACTCATCCATCACTTTCTCCAAGAAATCTGCATAAACCCTCAAAACAGGGTCTGGTTCATTTACATGCTCTCATATAGCCCTTCTACTTCCTCCTAAAACTTGAACTAAATAAAGTAGCTTATTATTTCAATGTCTCTCTTCCACTCGACAATGAAAGCTTTAAGAGCAGCCTGCATGCTATGTCCCTATCACCTAGTACAGTGTACACACCAACTCAAACAGTAAACAGAGATGTCCAACTTCTCTGAGATACATACAGAGTATAAGGCATACAATAAATCTGCAAAAATCTATAGAAGGACATGACACTGGGGGTCTCCAAGGCTCCGTGACAACCACATTCAGAATAATTCTTTTACCTTGCTTTCTTGATTGCCGTAAGCTAGAATCTGAAGACAATCTGTTGTAATAGCCAAGAATTTAACATTCGTTTTGTTGAGCAAGGCAACCATTTTCTGCAGCCCGCCAGCTAAACGCACGGCCATTTTAGCTCCTTCCTGATGCAATAAAAGGTTGTGGAGAGTTGTAATGGCATAAAACAATACAGAATCCACTGGTGAACTGGGAAGAAGGAAAAAAGTCTCATCAGAAATGGTATGATTGTACTCTCCTCCTCCTGAGCTTGGAGCATTCTGACCATGTTTTCTTACCCGAGCATCTTCACCAGGGCAGGAATGCCCCCAGATTTAAAGATGGCCAGCAAGCCCTCACGATGGTGGGAAAGATTGTGCAAGGTCCCAGCAGTGCAGCGAGCTGTCTCCACATCGTTCGTGTTCTGCATGGTGCGTACAATAGCAGACACCATCTGAGGAGAACGCATGATGGCGTGTCTCGAAGCTTCCTTTTTAGAAAGCTGATGGACCATAACTGCAGCCTTATTAACCACCACCTATAATATACACGAATTAAGAAACATTAGTTTTCAGTTTTCAAATACTGAAGTTAAGGTAGACATTTTAAGACTACTTCCTTGGGAGTTTCCTTCAAAGCAGATTAAAAAGTTGGCCATGTCTCTACTTACCTGGTCCTCATCATTCAGCAATTTTGTCAATTCAGGGATTGCACGTGTGGCAAGTTCTGCATCATCTTGATAGTTAATTAAGTTTACAACTGCATGTTTCAGCATCTGTGATGGTTCAGCCAGACGCTGGACGTTAGTGGGATGAGCGGCATCAAACTGTGTAGATGGGATCTGCATGCCCTCATCTAGCGTCTCAGGGAACATAGCAGCTCTCACCCTCTGAGCTCGAGTCATTGCATACTGTCCATCGATATCTGGAAAAGGTGAATTCAACAGTCAAATCTCCATAGCTCAGCATTAACCCCAACAGTCAAGCTGATGCTGCAATCACTCCCTTTTCTTTACCACGCTGTTTGATTTAAGCTGTTATATGCTAACTTTTATAAGAGTAACTATGCAGTTCTCAAAACTGCACCCTAACTTTGAGTAAGGTAGTAATATTCTTACCAGCTACTTGTTCTTGAGTGAAGGACTGAGAAAACCCCTGTTCCCACTCATACAGGACTTGGGTGGTATCCACATCCTCTTCCTCAGGATTGCCTTTACCGCTCAGAGAAGGAGCTGTGGTGGTGGCACCAGAATGGATTCCAGAGTCCAGGTAAGACTGCTGCTGCCAGTGACTGACGGCTGCTTTTCTGTCTGGCTCCATGGCCATGTCCAGTTCCATCAAATCAGCTATTAAAAAAAAAAAATCAAACAGCATCAATACTACTACCAGGAAAATGTTATCTTAATTTGAAAATAAAAATCTGTGATATGACCCACTGAAATCTTTTCAGAAATAAAGTCTGAAAGACAGCAAAGGATAACAGAATGATGGCCAGGATCAGCTCAGGGATGAAAAATCTATACTCTTAGGAGACCACCTAACAGTTACTCACTGAATCAGTGAAGAATGGTACTGCATCCAGGCTCCAGAAGCAGTCATCCAGACTAGATTCCTGCGGGTGGCTTGTTTGCTATTTCACCAAGCCATTAGGAGAAGTGGGCAGAAAATGGAGCAAAAGGTAGCCTGACAAGTAAGCAGGGAGAGAGGAAAGCTGGGGAATCTGAGCCAGACTGGGTTAATGGCAACGAAACAGAGCCCCAGTTTCAGTAACTAAAGACTACAATACAAACCTTGGGTAGCCATTGTCCACGCAAGATTTTCAAAAAGGTAGTATGGTGTACTTCAGAGACCCTAAAAGAGTTAATCAAAGTCATTAGTATTTAAAATTGTTTATTTTAATACTTATAAGTCACTAGGATAGTCTGTCAAACATCACGGACTACATCCACAAAAAGCCCCAAATCCTCTTTTACCATGTGATATAGTGAAACACAGACATGATCTCCTCTACATACTTCAACCACAGCTCTATCACTGCCAAACTTTTAAGTTTTCACTTAAACTGTAATAACCACCTCTTTTTCAGTATAAATACAAAGAAAGTATAAGCACTCTAGTAATGAAAGCCAGGGGGAAAAGGCTATTCAAAATCAACCCTTCCTTGGGTTTCAAAAGTCCTCTCCTCTCCCTTTTTAACTTCTTTCACAAAAAAAAAAAATCATAGGTCATCTTTGGACAACAGAGGTCCAATGGGATTTTTAAAACACCAAATTTCACTGAACAAGTCAACTGTTACTGTCTTCTGATATAATACAATGCCATCTAAAATAGCATCATAAAGCAGACTGTGGTGACTGGATCAGAACAGATTTCAGACGGTTTACTAAGAAGTAACATTACTTTTCAAATTAGTCTGTAACACAAAATTAGAAGCACCATTTTCTAAACTTTTCTAAGTTCAAATTTATAGCAACAATTTATTATACACACAAGTATTACTGTCTGGAATACTTTCATCAATATAAAAATCATTCACATATATATTAAAAATCTTAGCATCTAATTTTATGTTTGCATTTTGGCTTTTTTGTGTAATATTCAGGAAAATGCTGAATTATGCAGCTATTTGCAAATGAGACCAGTTTAAGAGCTCATAGTCTCCAGATATTCCTAACAAAATTTCCTTCATTACAAAGTCTGTCCCTTAACAAGTTCACTTTGTACTACAAATTAAATATTAGATGTAAATTACCAATGTGGACTAGATATTTAAATGTGAACTGTGTTTTTTATCAATGTACAAAAAAGTTTAAATGTGTTTAATGCAGCTGGAAACTTACTTTAAAGTCCTATTTTCTGTCTTATGTACAGGAAGTATGTGTTGATTATCCTGGAATTGCTCTTCCAAAACTGGATTTTTATAACCACAAATATCACTTGACACCTAAAGGTGACAAGAGTTGTGGATACAATTGTTTTATCATCCACAGTAGAAACAATCGACAGTTTACTTAGAAGGCAAAATGAAGGTCAGAAATTAACAAAGTCATTCCTGTCAATAAGAAACCTATATTTTAAAATCAAGTACCAAGCAGGATTATGTGTTCCATGCTTCCATTCAATAGGATGGAACTGGGGTGTAGAAACTTGCATTTTTAATGAACATTCTAATATGCAGAAAGCAATCTGTAAACCACATGGTAAGAAATACAATGATGGAAGAAACCTAGGTTCTTTGTCCACTTCTGGCTGTATTTTAGCTCCTTATCTTTTGCCTATCTGAGACTGGTTATTTAACCATTTCTTTCCCACCCCTTGGAAAAAATGGGTTCCCCATTCCAGCTCCCAATATATTACTAGGGAAGGGGACTTATATGTTGCACACTGAGCTCCTCCTCTGGCCAATGCCACAGGGCTCAGAAACCAACTACTCAAATCTACAGTTGCCACAGTTTAAGAAGTGCTTTGATATATCTGGCATTAAGAAAAAACATTTTATAGTGTTTTTTTCTTGATACAAAAGCAAAACATATTAGCCGTGTTACTGGGTAAAATGTATGTGGGCTGACCTAGTAACCTGACCATGATTTCCAAAGTCATTATGTAAAAGACATTTTAATGTCTTTGTTCCAAACTTAAAATAGATGAGTTTGTATGTTGGGGACTTCTTAGTACAATTTTATTCTAGCACTTTCAAACTTACACAGTATGCAACACACATAAACATTATTTTTACTCTTTATGGCAACCCTCTGAAGTGTGGGAGGCCAAGTGTCAATCAGAAAGTAAAGAAGTAAAAAGTAGAAGTAGGAATGAAAACGAGTATATACATAAGCAGCAGTATATACTAATTCACCCTCACACTATTTTTCAGACAAATCTAGACTTACCTAAAACCTGAGAATCATTTACTAAACAACTGAATATACTGACCAGAAAACTAGGGCAGAATCTTGCCTCAACAAAAAGCTTTCCTTATTCTTCCTCTAGGCAGAGCTTTCAGCCAAGGGTTGGCTTGCCTCCACTACACCCTGCCAATCATTAAGGGCCTAGAGTGCCTAATCAACTAAGGCTTACCAAAGACTTCCTGAAAAAAGACTCCAGAGAAACAGAACTTTAAAACGGGCGTAAAGTGGGGAGGGAAACAATGTTTCACTTTATTACCCTCATAAAGATGGCAGAGAATAAATAAGAATGAAAAGTTCAGGGACAGCGGATACATGTACATGCTATGGCTGAGTCCCTTTGCTCTCCACATGAAACTATCACGACATTGTTAATTGGCTATATTTGAATATAAAATTAAAAATTTTAAGTTCAGTAAAAAACTGAAATTGTGAAAAACTATAGAGCATAAAGGAAAAACACAGAATATAAGGAAAGAAGCAAGAGAATCAACTTGGGATCAAGGCTTCAACTGACATGCACTTCAAAAAGAAATATGAGAAAGAAAAATGTGGAAAAGCCCACTGTGTACCGATCAAGATAAAGGGAGTATGATGCTTTTCAAAAAAAAAAAATGAAGTACTAAATGTTCCTAGAGGCAAGTGACCTCTAACTATAGACTACATTTAGAATGCTTCATTTCCTGCCAGCTTTATCACCACCAAGAGTGCTCTGACAAAGAAAGAGGGTGCCAGGGGATCACCAACTTACCCAGTCTAATGGCGTAGTGGACACATGCATCCTTTTTTTATTTTTCTCTTTTTGCTTAATATATGCTCTTTTTCTAATGATACATTTTATAAAGAACATCTCAAAATTCATCTTATATCTAATACATATAATTTCAATCTAAGGATAAAGTTCATTCTGAACCATACCTTATTCAAAGTATTACTATTGAATACTTAGCAATCCGATAAGTACTGAATTACTTATTGATTCAATACTTCAACTGAATTTTTCCTTCAGTTTTCTAGCAAGGGTACCTAAGCATGCTAGGTTTTTCTTTTTTTTATTATGAAGATTTTCAAATATGCACTAAGGCAGACCCAACTTTCTACTGCACAAAACACCTATACTTAACAACTGTTAGTATCAGGCCATATTGGTGTCTTCCTACAGGATGATTTTAAAGCAAATTACATACATCAGTACGTTATGAAGCTATAAAAAACAAGGATATTTTCTTATATATCACATTCTAAATACAAAAGATTAGCCTTAAAGTTTAACTTCAAAATGATGGTTGGAGGCTCCACTTCACCTTCTGTACTAAAAGTGGTCCTCGGTCAAAACCTAGACCGAGGAAATTGTAACACAATACAGATTTCATCTATCAATACAAAATTATCTTGATTACCTTGGATTTCAAAAAGTTTGACCACTACTTAAAGTAACTTTGCTACATAAAAATAAAACATCTATTATAAAATCAGTTTATACTAAATTACTGGCAGTTCATGCTAACAATTCGCTTCTCCAATAATCTAGTAAGAAAGTTGATAAACTTTTCATATATTTTCGGGGATTTAAAAAATATAGTTTGTAGTAAAGTCTATTTTGTAAATCTAAAAGCACATACATATGCATTTTTACTAACTGTCACCAATACCTTGCCATTTAAAAATTTATACAGTCTCCTCAAATCTTCCTGTTTAAGCACTTTTTATTCAACGCTAAAATGTTTAAATCACAACTTATTCTAGTTTCCTTTCTGCTTTTACTCCCAGAAGTGGGGGGTGGCGGTGGTGTGTGTTCATCCATCCATCCATCCTGGGAGGGGGTGTGTGTGTGTGTGTGTGTGTCTGTGCATGTGTCCTGGGAGGGGCCTTTTCAAAATGGGCAATAAAAACTTAACATTTAATGAGACTTTCGCTCCTTCCTCTGAAACACCTACATTAATGTCACGGTACAAAAATCGCTATTATAAATCTGAACTGTGGCAAGGGGAAATCAGGATATTCCTGATCATTTTCCTGTCTTCTCTATCTCATCCATAAAATAATACATGTGTGTGCAAAGTCACTTTCAGTGACTTTGCCCATACATGACCACTGGATAAACCATAGCCTTGACTAGACGGACCTTTGTTGGCAAAGTAATGTCTCTGCTTTTCAATATGCTACCTAGGTTGGTCATAACTTTTCTTCCAAGGAGTAAGCTTGACTACTTAACTTGACTAAAGTCACTTCAGTCATGTCCAACTCTTTGTGACCCCATGGACTGCAGCCCCCCAGGGTCCTCTGTCCATGGGATTCTCCAGGCAAGAATACTGGAGTGGGCTGCCATTTCCTTCTCCAGGGGATGTTCCCAACCCAAGGATCAAACCCATGGCTTGTGCGGCTCCTGCACTGCACGCGGGATCTTTACCACTGAGCCACCAAGGAAGCCAAACAGTATTTTTCTTTGGTGTTCCTATAATAATGACATTTTGCTATATTTGGTTTTCTATTAAATTTACTATTAGGTATTTTTAACAAAAATAGAAAAGTCAGTTCCTTTTGTTGTAGACTCTTTACTAAATATTATCTGTACTTTATCATGAGTCTATATTATAACCACACCTCCAGATTCCTGAATATCTAGTTTGTGTTTCCTATTTACCTTGCTATTCAAAGTTTAAAAAATGTCTTTGCATATAAATTCATTCTCTTATTTTCATTTCCCTTCCACCCAAGGATTGCTTCAACTACTGGGTTCAATAAGAACTTTTAAGTTTTAAAGTTTTGATACATAGCTTGAAAATATTGATGCAGCATAAACTGATAGTCACCAAAGAAGGCACTGTACTAGTGACCAGCTTACCCCAAGGGCCTACCAAGCACCGGCTGCTTTCTCAGACAACTTTTAATAGCTACATCCACCTATCTCATGTATACCCCAACCCCCCTCCCTACAAGTTCTAAGTTCTGAGATTAAAATTAAATGCTTCATTTCCCTCCCTACATGTAGCCATTTGTCTTGCTAGACTTTTATGTAGTTCTTTTGCATTTTTATGCACTACATGTGTATGTTATGTGTAAGGAGTCACCGGGATAATCACTGATATAGCAAGTTAAACCAACTATGTGTGTCTGAGAATATGAATTTACTACTTAAAACAATTCAATTTTGGCTTTTATCCTTTACATGTATATGTTGTTAGTCTCAATGATGACTAACTTCACACAGAATCTTTGGTCAGTAACACAATCCTAATACAGTCCTGATCCTCTAGGGGAGAAAAAAATGTTTTTCAAGACAAATTTTCACTTTATCTACTCTAAGAACAAACTACTACATAAAGTAGAAACTTTTTCTCCAGCTTATACTAAAATATAAGCTACCAAAGAGACTGATTTTTTCAATTTTGTTTTTATTTTCATTTTTATTAATTTTATCTCAATTTTGTTTTTGAATTTAAAAATTTTATTATTATACTTGATTTAAAATATGTTCATTTCAGGCATACAGTTTCAGATTCTTTTCCATTATAGGTTATAAGATACTGAATATAGTTGTACTATATAGTAAATTCTTATTGTTTATCTATTTTATATAAAGCAGTGTATATATGTTAATCCCATTATTTCTAACTATTCCCTCCCTCTCCCCTTTCCCCTTTGGTAACCAGTTTTCTTTTCTATGCCTGTGAGTCTGCTTCTGTTTTATAAATAAGTTGATTTGTATCAAATCATTTTTCTTTAACTTACTTAGTATGATAATCTCTAAATCCATCCATGTTGCAGCAAATGACATTATTTCATTCTTTTTTATGGTTAAGTAGTCCATGGGGTTGCTAGGAGTCGGACACGACTGAGAGACTTCACTTTCACGCATTGGAGAAGGAAATGGCAACCCACTCCAGTGTTCTTGCCTGGAGAATCCCAGGGACGGGGGAGCCTGGTGGGCTGCCGGCTATGGGGTCGCACAGAGTCGGACACGACTGAAGCGACTTAGCAGCAGCCCACTGTGTGTGTGTGTCTGTCAGTGGACACTTCCGTGTCTTGACTGCTGTGCACAGTGCTGCTGCAAACACTGGTGTGCATTCAAGATTGATATTTTAAAATATAGCTATTTCAAAATGCATACAGAATAGCTTTATCTACAATAGTACATTTTATAATTTCCAAGTATAATCTTACACAAGTTAAAATAACTGTTTATGTAGTAAAAGTATAAAGAATATACACCAGTTTCTTAATACCCAGGGGTAAAAGGAATAGGAAAGGAAAGGATATTAAAAATGGCTTCAACTCATTAGCAGTGTGTGTGTGTTTAATCAAACACAGCAAAATTACATCTGTTAATCTGGGTAGTGAGTTCATGGTATTTACTATATTACTCTCCACACTTTACATAGCAAAAATAACTAAATAAAACAAGAACAAGCTATACATCAGCATTTCAGATGATATGATTTAAACTCCAAATATGATTTTAAAATAAGACTACCTCTGTTTATAAACAGAGTCTCACAGACATAGAGAATGAACTTACGGTTACTAGAGGGAAGGATTCCCGGGGGAAGGGATAGGGAGTTTGGGATGGATATGTACACACTGCTCTATTTAAAATGGATAACTAAGGAGGACCTAGTGCATAGCACAGGAACTCTGCTCAATGTTATGTAGCAGCCTGGATGGGAGGGGACTTTAGGGGAGAATGGATACTTTTATGAATGGCTGAGTCCTTTCACTGTTCACCTGAGATATCACAACATTGTTAATCAGCTGTACTCCAATATAAACCAAAACATTTTTTTTTTAAAAAAAGAATAACTTTGTATGTTAACCTTTTAAAATTCATTAAAATGGAATTACCAAAGATAGGCACAATAAAGGACAAAAATGGCAAGGACCTAACAGAAGTAGAAGAGATTAAGAAGAGGTGGCAAGAATACACAGAAGACCTGTAAAAAGCTCTTAATGACCCAGATAACCACGATGCTGCAGTCACTCACCTAGAGCCAGACATCTTTGCAGCGTGAAATCAAGTGGGCCTTATAAAGCATTGCTATGAAGAAAGCTAGTGGAGGTGATGGATTTCCAGGTAAGCTATTTCAAATCCTAAAAGATGATGCTGTTAAAGTGCTGCACTCAATATGCCAGCAAATTTGGAGAACTCAGCAGTGGTCACAGGACTGGGAAAGGTCAGTTCTCATTCCAATTTCCAAAGGAAAGCAATGTCAAAGAATGTTCAAACTACTGGATAATTGCACTCATTTCACATGCTAGCAAGATTATGCTCAAAATCCTTCAGGCTAGGCTTCAGCAGTATATGAACTAAGAACTTCCAGATGTTCAAGCTGGATTTAGAAAAGGCAGAGAACCAGAGATCAAATTGCCAACATTCAATGGATCACAGAAAAAGCAAGGGAATACCAAAAAATAAAATCTGCTTCACTGACTACGCTAAAGCCTTTGACAGTGTAGATCAAAACAAACTGGAATATTCTTCAAGAGATGGGAATACCAGACCACCTCACTTGCCTCCTGAGAAAGCTGTATGCAGGTCTAGAAGCAACATTTAGAACTGGACATGGAACAAAAACTGGGAAAGGAGTATGTCAAGGCTGTATATTGTCACTCTGTTTATTTAACTTATATGCAGAATACATCATACGAAATGCTGGGCTGGGTGACTCACAAGCTGGAATCAAGATTGCTGGGAGAAATGTCAGCAACCTTAGATATCCAGATGATAACCACTTTGAAGGCAGGAAGTGAAGAGGAACTAAAGAGCCTCTTGATGAGGGTGAAAGAGGAGAGTGAAAAAGCCTACTTGAAACTCAAGATTCAAAAAACTAAGATAACAGCATCTGGTCCTATCACTTCATGGCAAATAGATGGGGAAAAAGGGGAAACAGTGTCAGACTTCATTTTCTTGAGCTCCGATATCACTGTGGATGGTAACTGCAGCCATGAAATTAAAAGACACTCACTCCTTGGAGGAAAAGCTATGACAAACATAGTGCATTAAAAAGCAGAGACATCCCTTTGCCAACCAAGGTCCACAGTCAAAGCTATTTCCAGTAGTCGTGTATGGATGTGAGAGCTGGACATAAAGGCTAAGTGCCAAAGAACTAATGCTTTTGAACTGTGGTGCTGGAAAAGACTCTTGAAGAGTCCCTTGGACTGCAAGGAGAACAGTCAATCCTAAAGCAAATCAACCCTGAATACTCATTGGAAGGACTGGTGCTGAAGCTGAACCTCTAATATTTTGGCCATCTGATGTGGAAAGCCAACTTACCTGAGAAAGACCCTGATGCTGGGAAAGACTGAGGGCCAAGAGAAGAAGAGGGCAACAGAGGATGAGATGGTTGGATGGCATCACTGACTCAATAGACATGAGTTTGAGCAAACTCAGGAAGATAGTGAAGGTCAGGGAAGCCTGGCCTTGCAGTTCATGGGGTTGCGAAGAGTCAGACACGACTTAGTGACTGAAAAACACCCAAAAAAGATACAAGTATTTTATAGAAACTCTTGTTAAATCAGCTGAGCTTTACAAACTCAAGTCTCAAATATAAGGATAAGATAACTATGTCCATCTACCTGCAACGGTAGCTGTCACAAAAGCTAAACAAGGCTATAAGTCATTTTAAAAGGCTAGAAATTGTATGTATGTGGGAAATCTGTGGGAAAATGTTTGCATTACATCCTGAAACTGAAAATTCTGTTTCTCAAAGTTCACAAAATGACTGCCTAATACTTTTATACTAAGGACACTCTTTGCTAACATTCTAGAGACACTTTTATACCCATTTTAAGTGAATTTCAGAGTCTGATAAAGCTGCACAGAAAACATAATTCAATTAAATTTTTAGTGAAAGTTACTAAATTATATACAACTATATTTCTATATACATTTAGGATAGTCAGAAAAACATATCACAGAAAGAGTTCACTCATAATTGCAACAATAAAAAACAAAAAAAAGTACATAAAAATCAAATGGAAAGCTGCCTTATTCCTAACTAGAATTTGTTTGTACTGTATAAACAGGCCAGTTTTCTCGTAGTTCATAAAGTCAGTGTATTTCCAACAAAATAATGATTTCCTTAGGAGTGAAAATGATTCCTAAATTCATTTGAAATGGAAGTATGAAGGTAATTAAAAAAGACTGAAATAATGATAAAAAAGAACCAATTCTATCAGATACTAAAACTCAATATAAATCAACAGCCACAGCAATTAAACAATGTATATTATTGGGGGCAGGAATGGTTAAGAGACTACAGTAATCAGAAAACATCCAGACATAATGCGGCAATTTAATAAATGTAAAAGGCAATATTTCAACTGTGGGAGACAGCTGGACTATTTGAGTAATAATACGAGGAGAAAAGGACTTTGTTTCCTTGTAAAAAAATACTATTTTTAAATCCTTACTTGGCTATATTAAATCTACACAAGACAAATATTTACAGGCAAAAAAAAAAAAAAAAAAAATCAATGAGACAAAATATGGTATACACATGAAGGGTGGTATACATGGAAATAAAACTATGGTAAGAAGCCCAATATGGTAAGAAGCATGACTCTGAACTCTGAAATCAAAAAGTAAAGACAGGACTGTATGTGTCTGTCTGAGTGAAAAACTTAAAAAATTCCAAGCCCCCCCCCCCCCCAAAATAAACAACCATGCATGAAGTACTTTTAAAAATGACATATTGAACACCATAAGTGAAACATGATTATAGGCTAATACCCATAGCACACAAAGAACTGAGGAGAAATCAGTAAATATAGCAGAGGAAGGGCAGGAACCACCACTGAAGGAAAAATAAACAGCAAAAAATATACACAAGAGCTTAAATTCATTTTTTTTCTGCTTATCAGATTGTTAAGAGCAAAAAGATTAATAATACTGACGATATGGATATATTTAAACTGGCAGAAGGTTTTTGGACAGTAAGTTGGCACTATTCATTAAATATAAATGTAAACACTCTTTCACATAAAAATACCACTTTATAATAGAAATGTATTCTGCAGGATATTCACAGCAGCATGCCAAAAGGTCTGCACAGTGAAGCATTCATAAAGCTGGAAATTAACCAAATGCTCACCAACAAGAGAGTGAATAATGTATCCACTGGACAGAATGTATATTCATCTACTGAACAAATATTTAAGTACCTTTTATGTTACTAGCATTGCATAACAGTGAATAAGAGTCAGAGTCAAGGTCATAGTCTAGGAAAGCCTACATTCTATTAGAGAGTTAAGCAATAAAAACAAGACAATTTAAAGACTGAGAACTGCTGTGAAGACAATAAACAAGGTAAGACTAGAGTAACTAGCGAGTGGCTGGTGACTAGTTAAGAAAGAGTGCTGAGAGAGGAAGTGACAGGAATACAGGAGGAGCTAGCCAGGTGAAGATGGGGCAGAACACTCCTGTGCAGAAAGCCAGTGCAAAAAAAGCAAAGACCTGTAAAGAAATAGCACTGAAAGGTCCCCTGTGGAATCATGACAAGAGGTAGGGGCCATGTCGATAAAAGGTATACTGGGAAGCCAACAGAGTAACTAACACCTGTGATTCCAGATTTAAGTTCACTCTAGTGTCTATATTGGAGAAGGCACTGGCGACCCACTCCAGTATTCCTGCCCGGAAAATCCCATGGATGGAGGAGCCTGGTGGGCTGCAGTCCATGGGGCTGCTAAGAGTCGGACACGACTTCACTTGCACGCATTGGAGAAGGAAAGGGCAACCCACTCCAGTGTTCTTGCCTGGAGAATTCCAGGGACGGCGGAGCCTGGTGGGTTGCCCTCTATGGGGTCACACAGCAGCAGTGTCTATATGGAAAAGAAAAGATCATGAGGGGCAAAAGAAAAGCTGGGAGAAGAGTTAGGAGACTACCGTAAATCATCCAGGTGAGGGGGATAGAGGATTACTATGAAGCCATTAAAAAAACACAGAAAAAAATACAACATGTATCTAATACACAAGCTATTTACATACTTTTAGATAGACTTCTCACACACACTTCCAAAAGAAAATGTTTAGAAATAATATATTGGTATTAGAAATGATACTTTGTCCAAGAAAACAGCTATCATTTAGCACACTGTTAGCCAAACACTAAGTATATGTTTCTAAACATAAAAACTAAGTGATCTATAAAATGGACTTTCTGCAAAAGAAATGTGGAAACTACTCAGCTGATCATTAGCACCTCAAGACACAAACTGCTTTTTAAAAAAGACATTATTGAGGTGGATAAACCTAGAACCTATTATAGTGAAGTGAGTCATAAAGAGAAAGATAAATATCGTATTCTAACACACATATATAGAATCTAGAAAAATGGTGCTGAAGAATTTATTTACAGGGCAGCAATGGAGAAACAGACATAGAGAATAGACTTCTGGACATGGGAAGAGGGGAGGAGAGAGTGAGATATATGGAAACTTATATTACCATATGTAAGACAGCTAGCTGACAGGAATTTGCTGTATGGCTCAAGAAACTCAAACAGGGGCTCTGTATCAACCTAGAGGGGTGGGATGGGGGAGAGATGGGAGAGAGGCTCAAAACGAAGGGGATATATGTGTACCTATGGCTGATTCATGTTAAGGTTGATAGAAAACAACACAATTCTGTAAAGCAATTGTCCTTCAATAAAAAAATAAATTTAATTTTTTTATAAGACATTTTTTTATCTTAGGAAAAATAAACGTTTTCTAAAAGAAAGGAAATCAAACTTACAGCAATTTTAAAAATTATTTAGCCAAATGTCATTTTTATTGTATCAATAAATTTCTATTTTTAGTAAATTAATCTAAGAGTTTTTTCATTCAATTATTCTACTAAAGTGGAGATACTCTAAAAATCAACTTCACCACAAAATAATGTCAGATACTTGATTAAATTATTTATATTACCTTTAAAAGTATCTTTTACAGCTTTAGTGTGTTTCCTTATAGTATCAGGTAAACATCTAACTCTGCCCTAGAAATATTTAATAAGGTAGCATAATTAAATGCCTAGCAACTTCAGTTCTCAGACAAGTGTCATCTCACGAACTCTTCCCAGCAACCACATAAAGTAGGTAACATTCCCCCAACCATCAGATGAAAAAAAATGACTAGCAGCAGTTAATAAGAGTATAGCTAGTAAACTGCTCAGTTAAAACTCAAATCCAGGGGGCTTCCCTAGCAGTCCAGTGGTTAAGAATCCACCACACAAGGCAGGGGACATGGGTTCGATCCCTTGTTGGGGCACTAAGATCCCACATGCCGTGGAGCTACTAAGCCAGTGAGACCATGAGTCTCAACTACTGAGCCCGAATTCTGGAGCCTGCACACTTCGACTAAGACCCAAGGAAGACCAATAAATAAATAAAACTATTAAGAAAAAAAACTATTAAGAAAAAAAAAAAACAACCAACCCTCAAATTCAAGTTTGTTTAGCTCAGTCACATCCCTTTTCAATCAAATCATGCATCCCATCCCCACCCCAAAAGTTGTAAAAATTAGTATTTAACAATTACTGCTGCAGTTAAGAGCAAGGGTTAACAATTTTTAAATAAAAGTATCATAAGTAAGACTAAAGAACTACAATCTTTGCACAGTAACCACAGCATCACTACATACTCCATACTTCGTGCCTAGAACAAATGCTGACAAGAAAAATGCAGGATCATCAAATATGACTATATTATAGTAAGAAAATGGAAGATTTTACTTCAAGAAAATTTCCAGATGTTAATCTCTAAATTCAGGCTACCAGCAGAATAAATGGCAAGTACTCAATGGCTTCCATAAGCAATTTGATGCATTGCTTTATATCCCATAACCTTCCTCTTCTCCAACTTGTTACAAGAGTTTCCCTTCGCCACCATACCAGCACACTGATCTTTAAAAATAAATAAATGAAATTAAAAAAAAAAAAGTAAGCTCAGTAAGTGAACTTTGAGAGGGCCTGGGACTCTTCCATGAGTTTCTCACTGTTTCTAAAATGCTTAGCACAGATCAAGCTCTTACTTAACGGACTGAATATGCTAAAAATAAGAAAAATGTTCTAAAGTAGGCAGGATAACAACTAAAATGTAAAATAGAGGCTCTAAGCCAACAACAATTATATATAATCTAAGAGACTTAATGCTTTTAGGAACATGAAGGATTCACTTGTGAACAATCTATCTCACCTAGAACAGAAGTCGGCAAACTTTTTCTGTTAAAGGCCAGACAGTGAATACTTTAGGGTTCTGTAGGCCAGAAGCTCTCTGTAGCAACTATTAAACTCTGCTACTGCAGTAAGAAAGCAACCACAGACAATATGCACACTAACAAGCAAGGCTGCTGCTGCTGCTAAGTCGCTTCAGTCGTGTCCGACTCTTTGCGACCCCATGGACTGCAGCCCACCAGGCTTCTCCGTCCATGGGATTCTCCAGGCAAGAACACTGGAGTGGGTTGCCATTTCCTTCTCCAATGCATGAAAGTGGAAAGTGAAAGTGAAGTCGCTCAGTCGTGTCTGACTCTTAGCGACCCCATGGACTGCAGCCCACCAGGATCCTCTGTCCATGGGATTTTCCAGGCAACAGTACTGGAGTGGGGTGCCATTGCCTTCTCCCAACAAACAAGGCTAGGTTCCAATAAAACTTTATTCATGGAAAGTGCAAATCTGAATTTTGTAAATTTCATGTGTCATGAGATATTATCACCTGAGATATTATCTTTAGGCATTAAAAAGTGTAAAAATCATTCTTAGTTTGCAGGCCCTGAAAGCCAGGTGAGGTGGCAGGCAATAACTGACCAACCCCATTTATTACTTACTTTCACTGAGAACAAACCAGGGGGCAAGTGAGTTTACTTTTGAATTAAACCTAAATGTGAAGAACAGCAGCAGAAAGGGTTTCTAAGTGGGCTACTAAGAGTATTCACACACTGCTTTCCCAAAAGTATCTTCAAAAATAAGTATTACTTTAAAAAATGAAACTGGACCAAATGACATGAAAGCCACATCAAGACCATCTGTTTTAGAAAAACCATTTCAGGCCATTAAGAGCAGGTACATGCTAAAACCGAAATACAGTTCAACATATTCATGCATTTTTCTTCAATGTTAGCCACTGTTATTAATTAATGATGGTCATTATTAATATAGCACTTAGACCCACATGTTTGGCCAATGGTGACAGTGTCTGAAGAGGATGTGATGATAATACATAAATTATGTGTTACCTAGAATTATTTTTTAACTCTCTAGAAACAATTTCTAGTGCTATCAACATAGACAGAATGATTTATTTTTTCATTTACTTTTCCCCCAATAGTGTGTATTTATTTCTCATTATAAGTTAATAAACATCTTTATACAGAGGAATGTTAAGAATATTACTGTCTTAATAATTCCAACTTTCTATGCCATTTAGTTTAATTTTTCAACAGTTATGCACCTGGTACTTTCAGAAAATGTTCAATGAACATTTTTGAAAACATTAAGAGGTGGGGGTTAGGGAACCAATCTCCACATGGTGGAAAATATGAATATTGTTATCTCTACCCCTCAGAAACATAGGAATTGATAAATGACTCATCCAAGGATGACACAGAATCAAGATTCAAACACTAGTCTTTTTTTTTTTTTTTAATTCCACATATTGTGATCTCTAATCTGACAGAAACTTTTCCTCACATTTTATTCAAAAATCTGTAAAATCAAAATATAGGCATTATATTTACTGGCGGAAAAAAGTTTTTCAGTTGATGCATGTGATTCAAACCCGTTTTCTTCAAAGTCACCTGTATTATGTATGTTCATACCAAATGTGTTTCCTAAAGCATTTTTAAACAATGTACCACAGAGATAAAAATGAATGTAGACATAAGCATACGGATCAAATAAATTCCTTATAGCGAGCTGACTTTGATACAAATACTGTAACTTTTGTTTTTTATATATTGTTTGATATATTTCTGCTAATTCTTTTACCTTTTGACTCTTTTAATTAATTGCCTCATATATTGAAAATTCACTGGAAGGATTGATGCTGAAGCTGAAGCTCCAATACTTTGGGGCAAGAACCGGGCCATCAGAGGGGACCCTGATTCTGAGAAAGATTGAGGGCAAGAGGAGAAGGGGGTGACAGAGAATGAGATGGTGGGATGGCATCACTGACTTAATGGGCATGACTTTGAGCAAACTCGGAGAAAAGTGAAGGACAGGGAAGCCTTCACTATGAACTGTGCTGCAGTTCATGGGGTCACAAAGAGTCAGGCACGACTTGGCGACTGAACAACAACATACACTGAATAGGAAGTTGGATATTGTCCTTTTCTAACCCAGTTTGACAGTCTTTTTAAAAACATTTTATTTCATTTATAGCTGTTACAAATTGTATGTTGGTCCTATCCCTCATCTTATTTTTGTCTGCAAATTCTAACATCTGGTTTATTTCAGCATTCTTTTTTCCTCTTGATCTTTGGCAATTTTTTTTTCCTTAATTTTTCACATGTCTAGTAACTACAGATTGTATATTATATATCTGATATTGTGTATTGGATATATTGTGGAAACTCTGGTTTCTGGAGTCTTCTTTTAAACATTCTTTAAGGCAGTCAAATCATCTTAATTTTATAGAGCTTGGTTTCACACATTATTAGAAGTGATCTATCTCAGATTTTACCCTTAGACTTAGGGTGAATTACCTTAATCCTGGGAAACATCTTTAGTCCTCAAGTGTGATTGTTCTCTGGTTTCAAATGAAAAGCATGAAGTGTTTACCAAGACCCCCTAATTTGGTAGGATTCAAACTCCAAACTCTTCTTCACAGTGAGGGTGGAAGCTGAAATCTCTGCTCATACTTCTCAGTGTTCCATGTACTGCTTTAAAATGAGCTCCTTGAAATCGCCCCCGCTCCACACACATACACGTTTACACACAGATTCTGAAGCTTCCCTCTGGGACTCCCTTCACTCTGAATCTACCTATCCCCTACCCTCAATTTCCAGCCATCCTGGCAACCCTGAGCTCCATCGTCTGATACTACATGAGTTCTAGACTTCACTAGAAACACTGGTCGTAGTTCTCACTAGGGAAGCCTTAGAAATATGGATGTCACCAAGTGAGTGTGTCCCTTCTTTCATGGGTCACACAACTCCTCAAAATTCTGTCTTCTTCTGACCATTCTCCGGTACCTTCAAACAGCTATTTTTATATTTTCTCCCAAAGTTTCTAATTTTTTTCTTCTAGTTTTATTGAGATATAACTGATACATACTGTGTAAGATACATAATATGATTTCATTTACACACATCATGAAAGGATTATTACAGTATATTTAGCAAACATCCATCACCTCATATACAGATACAGAATTAATAGAAAAAAATTTCTTCTGGTGATGAGAACCTAGGATTTACTCTCTTAACAACTTCCACATATAACAGACAGCAGAGTTAATCGTGTCGTACATTACATCCCCAGCACTTATTTGTAACTGCAAGTCTGTACCTTTTTTGACTGCCTTCATCCAATTTCCCCCTTTAAAATTGTTTTTTTAACCAAAAAGATCTCCAATCTTGCTTGCAGAACCATTTAAATTGGTCCTCCCAAAGGTTCTAACCTGGAACTTTAAAAAACACAGATTACCTGGCTCCAGCCCCATGGTTTTCTATCAGCTGGGCTGGAAAGGACGTGGCCAATGCTGCTACTCCCAGAGCAAAGGGCTACAGATAGAGACAAACTATGATTCAACTCCATGTGTAACAGTAACCCAAGCTAAAAAAAACCCGCAAAAACAAAACATAAACCTGACTCCACAGAGTAACCCTAGCAGCAGTTCCTTGAGAACCATCTATTCATTAAGACAGCACATACTCTGACTTAATCTTTAGCTAACTTTTGCCCCCCACCATGCACAGCAACAGCATGGCACTCTTCCAAGCAGAAGGACCTCCTGCTGCCTTCGACAGCCTTACCATAGTATTAGGTCGCCTAATTACGAGGTTTTCATACATTTAGGAAGAAGAGAATATTATATAGAAGAATAAGCTAGGAAGCATTTACTTTCAATATGTTACTCTGGTACCTCAATACAAAGAACTTCAAGGAACTCTAAACTGCTGTTCTATTGTGAGTCCAAAAATATACTGGAGAGTGAGTCAAAACCTGGAGCTATATACAAATGCCCAATTGGTATATTATGTTCTTTGTCTTCTCAATTTACCAAATTGTGAGGTTAAGAGATTTTCTGTCCCACAAGAAATCTTTTCCATAATTTTTTCATTTACTCAATAGTTCTAGCATAAGCAATAACAATAGCATAAATGCAATGAATGGAGAGATTTCATATATTCAACAAATTTGTTATGCAACTGCTATATGCCAAGAATAAGAACAGATTCTGAGGATATAGCGGCGATATAAAACAGACAACAGACATGGTCCTTACATTCTTGACAGAGACACAGACAACTGAATAAACAATTACAAGGAGTGTAACAAGTGTGTAACAAGTGTAACAAGTATGTAACCTGTAACAATCACAAGTGTGTAGTTGAGTGACAAGTGGGAGAAGGCAGTGGAAACCACACTGGGACAAGTGAAGGCCCTGCGTGAAGAGCAGCCACAGGCTTCTGTGGCGGCCTTCAAGGGAGCCTTCAAGCTGAGACCTAAAGATGCACAGGAGCCAGCACATAAGGAGCAGAGCAGGAATATTCCAGAAATCAGAAATAATGTGCACAATTCCAGAACTGTTAGGACTATCTTTTACAACCACAGTAGTTTGATAATAGTGGGAAAGAGTAATTATAATGAGGTTGAAAGTAGCCAGACCATGTAGAGCTTTTCAGCCCTTAAAAAAAAAAAAAAGGATTTCTTATTCTAAATGCCATTGGAAATCCATGAAGGGTTATAAAGCAGGTGAACAAGATCCTATTTGAGTTCTTCAAAACTGACCTTGGCTATAATAAAAAAAACTGAAAGGGTAACAGGAAAAAGGTAAACCGGTAAAGCAATGTCCAGTGACAGATGGTGGCTTAGGCTAGGCTACCAGCACTGGGCACAAACAGTAGCTCGATTAGAGAAATACTTTGGAGACAGAAAAAAGAGGCTCTACTGATGGACTGACTGCAGTAGATGAGAGGAATTAAAGATGACTCCTAGAAAATAATAGCAAATGAAGCAACTGACAAACAACTAATCTCAAAAATATACAAGCAACTCCTACAGCTCAACACCAGAAAAATAAATGACCCAATCAAAAAATGGGCCAAAGAACTAAATAGACATTTCTCCAAAGAAGACATACAGATGGCTAACAAACACATGAAAAGATGCTCAACATCACTCATTATCAGAGAAATGCAAATCAAAACCACTATGAGGTACCATTTCACGCCAGTCAGAATGGCTGCGATCCAAAAGTCTACAAGCAATAAATGCTGGAGAGGGTGTGGAGAAAAGGGAACCCTCTTACACTGTTGGTGGGAATGCAAACTAGTACAGCCACTATGGAGAACAGTGTGGAGATTCCTTAAAAAACTGGAAATAGAACTGCCTTATGATCCAGCAATCCCACTGCTGGGCATACACACTGAGGAAACCAGAATTGAAAGAAACACATGTACCCCAAATGTTCATCGCAGCACTGTTTATAACAGCCAGGACATGGAAGCAACCTAGATGTCCATCAGCAGATGAATGGATAAGAAAGCTGTGGTACATATACACAATGGAGTATTACTCAGCCATTAAAAAGAATACATTTGAATCTGTTCTAATGAGGTGGATGAAACTGGAGCCTATTATACAGAGTGAAGTAAGCCAGAAAGAAAAACACCAATACAGTATACTAACGCATATATATGGAATTTAGAAAGATGGTAACAATAACCCTGTGTACGAGACAGCAAAAGAGACACTGATGTATAGATCAGTCTTATGGACTCTGTGGGAGAGGCAGAGGGTGCGGAGATTTGGGAGAATGGCATTTAAACATGTATAATATCATGTATGAAATGAGTCGCCAGTCCAGGTTCGATGCACGATACTGGATGCTTGGGGCTGCTGCACTGGGACGACCCAGAGGGAGGGTATGGGGAGGGAGGAGGGAAGAGGGTTCAGGATGGGGAACACAGGTATACCTGTGGCGGATTCATTTCGATATTTGGCAAAACTAATACAATATTGTAAAGTTTAAAAATAATATAAAATAAAAAAAAAAAAATAAAGATGACTCCTAATAAACAAGATGAAAAGACAATCCTCACAAAGGAAGAAAATATTTGCAAAGCCAACTGACAAAAGGATTAATCTCCAAAATACACAAACAGGTCATGTAGCTCAATTAAAAAACAAAACAAAACAAAACAGGGCTTCCTTGGTGGCTCAGTGGTAAATAATCTGCCTGTCAATGCAAGAGACATGTGTCCGATCCCTAGTCCAGGAATATCTCATATGCCATGAAGCAACTAAGCCCATGTGTTACAACTACTGAGCCTGTTCTCAAGAGCCTGAAAGACACAACTATTGAAGCCTATGTGCCCTAAAGCCCACGCTCCACAACAAGAGAAACCCCAGCAATGAGAAGTCCACACACAGCAACAAAGACCCAGCACAAGCAAAAACAAGCAAAAAGGTTAAATTTAAAATTATATATATATATATATACACACACACACACATATAAACAATCAAGAAGTGAGCAAAAGACCTAAATAGACATTTCTCCAAAGAATACATACAGATGGCCAAGAGGTGAATGGAAAGATGCTTGACATCACTAATGATTAGAGAAATGCAAATAAAAACTACAAGGACGTATTCACCTCATACCAGTCAGAATGGCCATCATCAAAAAGTCTACCAATCCTGAAGAGAGTGTGGAGACAAGGGAACTGTGCTGCACTGTTGGTGGGAATGTAAACTGACATAGGCACCATGGAGAACAGTATGGTGGTCCCTTTAAAAACTAAAAAACACAACCAACATATGACTCCAACAATCCCACTCCTGGGCATATACCCTGAAAAAATAATAATTCAAAAAGACACATGTACCCCAATGTTCACTGCAGCATTATTTACACTAGTCAGGACATGCAAACAACCCAAATGGCCAATGACAGATTAATGGAGAAAGATGTGTTACATGTATACAGTGGAATATGACTCAGCCACTGAAAAGAATTCAATAGTCATTTGTAGAGATGTAGATGAACCTAGAGTCTGTCATATAGAGTGAAGTCAGAAAATCAATATTGTACATTAACACATAAATGTGTAATCTACAAAAAAGGTACAGATGAACCTATTTCCAAGGCAGGAATAGAGTTGCAGACGTAAGAGAACGGAAGTGTGAACATCAGGGATGAAAGGGGAGAGTGAGACGAATTGGGAGACTAGGACTGACATATACACAGCACCATGTGTAAAACAGATGTTGCTGTTTAGTCGCTAAGCCATGTCTCTTTGTGACCCCCCATGGACTGTAGCTCACCATGCTCCTCTGTCCAAGGCATTTCCCAGGCAAAAATACTGAACTGGGTTGCTATTTTCTTCTCCAGGGAATCTTTCCAAACTGGGGATTGAACTCAGGTCTCCTACATTGGCAAGCAGATTCTTTACCACTAAGTCACCAGGGAAGCCCGTAAAATAGCAAGCTAGTGGGAATCTGCTATAAAGCACAAAAAGCTTGGCTTGGTGCTAGCTCTGTGATGACCTAGAAGGAAGAGATGAGGGGTTTGAGGAAGTCGGGGGAGAGGAGATATATTTATACATATAGCTGATCCACTTCACTGTACAGGAGACACTAACACAACATTGTAAAGCAATTATATTCCAATAAAAAAAGACAAATGTACCCCAACGTTCGCTGCAGCACTATTTACAATAGCCAGGACATGGAAACAACCAAAGTGTCCATCGACAGATGAATGGATAAAGAAGTTGTGGTGCATTTATACAGTAGAATATTACTTAGCCATAAAAATGAAAAAAATTGGGAAATTTGTAAAGAGGATGGACCTAGGAGTCTATCATACAGAGTGAAGCAAGTCAGGAAGAAAAAAACAAATGCTGTATTTTAATGCATATATGTGGCACCTAGAAAAATGGTACAGACTGCAGAGCAGGATTAGAGACACAGACGTAGATAATGAACATGTAGACACAGGGGGTTGGGGGTGGGATGAAAAAAAAAAATGACTCCTAGGCATTTGGATTGCGCAATTAGGCTGTGATACTTCCTGAGCTTGGAGTATGTGAGAAAAAATAGCCATTAGTCACACACGGCTATTTAAATTTTTATTAAAATTTAGCTCAGTCACATTACCACATTTCAAGTGCTCAAGAGTCACATGTAGCTGGTGGCTACCATATCAACCTCACAGATGTAGAACATTTCCATTATCACAGAAAGTTCTACTGGACACTCCTGTTCCAAAGGCAAGTTCAAAAACAAAAATGCACCAAATGCTAAAGTGACCCAGCAAGACTAAAGGTAAAAAGTATCTCTTTCATTGGTCAACATGGAGGTCCAATAATGAGTTCAGCAAAAGGAGGTTCACTGATAATAAAAGCCAAACACAAACTGAAATAGGAGATGAAAGATGAAGACCATATCCACAGGATATGTCTTTCAGAGTGTGAAAGGGAGCAGAGAAATTAAAGGGGCATTAGCTGCAAAGAAACAAAAGTCATCCAATTCCAGAATATTCACCTATTCAACCAATATTTATTAGCATCTAGAACTTCCACACACTGTTCTGAGTACCAGGTATACAAACCAGAACAAGATCGTGAAAGGAGAAAAGAAGCAAGTAAACACAGGTTACTTCAGAATATGATTAAGTGCAACAAACCAAGTAAAAGAAGATGGTAAAGTGAAAATGCGTCAATCGGGAAGAACTCAATCTAACGGGAGCCATAAATGACAGTAAAGAACCACCTCTGCAAAGATGGAATATACTTATGTGCTACTGGGAAAGATCCAAAGTGAGGTGAGAAGATTTAAAAGTCATTCACTCAACACATATTCACTAATCAACTAGTGTACACTATGATTCTAGGCACTGGGAAGAAAGCAAAAAGTGAGGAAATAGACAATAATCCCTGTCTTTCTAGAGCTTATGTTCTAGGAGGTGAAAAAAAAAAAGAGGAGGAAAAAATGGTAAAATATCTATGATGTTAGACAGTGTTGAAGGCTAAAGAAAAACAAGCAAGAAAGGAGGTAGGAAATTAATGAAGAACTGGGTTTACAGAGCCTGCACCTCCTAAGCATCCCTCCAACCTAGCTCTTCTGTGCCCAGTGCCACCTGACCTAAGTCACCACCACCTGTGTCACCGGCATGACTGCTGTCGTTATTTTCCTGGTTTCCACTCCTTTCTTAAATCCTTTCAGTTTTATTTCTTTGATGAGTGACAGGAGGAAAGAAGTAGGTGATAGAGAGAATAGTCTAAACACACAGGAGAGTGTGCTTTTACAGAATGAGACCATAAGCCCCTGGAGGTTTTTGAACAGAAAAGTTCTATGATCATTGCTTTAAAAGGATTATTCTGGTCACTATGTTGAGATTACATTTAAAGGGAACAAATGTAAGCAGGAAGACCAGTAAGACCTCTTCAGTAACCCTAGGATGGCATGGCTATGAAACGGCATAGTAAGAAATGGCTGAATTTTGCATCTATATTAGAAGAACAGACAATTTTCAGACAGGGTACAGTGACAGAAAGACAGTCAAGAAGAGCAAGGTTTTTGGTGTAACTAAAAAGGTGCATTTTAGGACATACTAACTCAAGCAGCCTTAGGAGAAATTGGGAGCTCAGTTTTAGATACATTACATTTGAGATGCTTCTTAAGACATCCAAAATGTTGGGGGAAACGTTGGCTATCATGACCTATAGTTCAGGGCAGAAACTCCGGCTAAGGATATAAATCTGGAAACCGTCAGCAAACAGGTTAAATACTATGTTTAAAGCTACGAGACTCGAGTGTATTTTGACAATGAAAAACGAGAGATCCAAGTGCTGAAGTTTCAGCCATTCCAATGTACAGATGAGACATAACAGAAAGAGCAAAGAGTAAGGAGGAACCACCAGTAAGGCAGGGAAAAAACCTGCTAGCAGATATGGTGGCCTAGAAGCCAAGTGAAACGTGTCTCAAGCAACTGTGCCAAGTGCTACTGAGAGGTTAAGTGTGATGAGGATGAGAGATTTATACAGTGGTGGTCACTGGTAGAAGTTGAAAAGGGGTGAGAGTGTATCCAAGCAATTGTTTCAAGGTGTCTTACTCAAAAGAGAAGCAGACTGGGTGCATGAAAGGGGAAACAAGAAGAAAAGATTTTTTTAAAACGGGGACAAAGATCATGCAAACTCACAGAAGGAAAAATCAAGGATGCAAGAGAAAGTAGGAAGAGTTATATTCTTGAGAGCAAGAGGGCATGGGATCTAGTATAGAAATGAGCTGGTTGTCCTCACCTCTGAACACTACAGTTTGTCCATAAATGACAGAGAAGGTGAACGGCACAGTCATAGATGTGAGAGCATACAGGAAATCTTCCAATTATTCGACATGCTTTGTGAAACAGAAAGCAAAGGAGACATATGGGGGAGGAAGTATTGGGAGGTTTGAGACGGAAAAGACACAGTCATAAGGAAAGATGAACTCAGAGACCAAAGACCACTGGGCATGAAGTCAGGGAGGGACAAGGTTGTTGAGAGCTGAGTAGAAGTGAGGGTGAGGGATACTGAAAAGCTTTGACAGAGTGAAGTTATCTATCACTGAAGAGCTGTTGGAATTAGGGTGGCTGAATCAGACAGAAAAATAAGGTTACTGGAGGAGAGGAAACCAAGGAACTAAGAGGTCAGAGTATTGGAGGCACTCTCTATATCAATGTTACTCAAAGCACCAGACCACAACACCCTACGGAGCTTGTGCCAGATTATATAAACCAACATACTGCTTCTTTCATCAAAAAAATTTTGGTACCAAAAAAAAAGTCAGGTGAACTAAACACTGAACTTAGTGACAGAGCTGAGTTACTTTCTGGCACAAACTATTTACTGCAATTCATACTGTAACAGTTCTCAGAGTGTGGGACATTTTGAGTAGCACTTGTCTACACAAATATTGGTATTACCAAGAATTATAACAAAAATAAGATGACAGTGAGCCAGAAGACAAGTGTTCAAGGAAGTAGGGGAATAAACCAGGAAAGTTGGTAATGACTTAAGATAACGAGAGTAGTAGGTGGTAATAATTTGATAGCATGAGAGTCAAAGCTGAAAGTTTTGGAAAAGAATGGTCAAGAAGTGACAATGAGGAACAAAGAGGACACTTCCTCCACCTTCTGGTTCACCAATAAAAGGTGCACAGGAAGAGGAAACACTCACCACCTGAGAGAGCTGCAAGGTCAGTAGCATTATGGGGAGAAGCTAGGCTATAGCTGGAGCAAGAAAAAGAAAACATTCTCAGAAAAGACTGACAATAAAAAGCATGTGCTGAAGACTATGAGTTCTAGACAGACAGTGAATGGATTCCAAGAGATGATAAAATGTGGGAAATGGAGAGCCAAAACAGCAATGGGATCCAAACCTGGGAAGATAAGGGTAATACATACAGAACAGAAGCATAACTAAAAGAAGCAAGTCCTACAAAAGTCATGTGTCAGGACTGGCCTCTGACTAGAATATAACGCTTCATTATAACGATGGATCCTCCATGCAGACTGATAATAGAAGGCGAAGGAATTCCTGCTTACTTAGTTTCTCATGGGGGAATGGGGGTTAGTTTGAGGAGCAAAGAAAAGGTTAAACAGTCTTCCTATCTTCGCACTTTGAAGAGAAATGTAATATGATCTGGTGTATAATGGCAATAAGGAGAAGCCTAAGGCCCTTCAGCATACAGTCAGGGCATTCTTCAAGCATGATTCAAGAATATAAGTATTCTTACAAAAGAAAATATCTATTTCAGTATTTTAATTATCATTACTCTGCCTTATGAATTACTCCCAGATTTCTCATCTCCTAATCTAGCCTCTTTTCATTCTATGGGGAATAGACTGGCTGGCACTCTGATTTAGGACCTATGAAAAAATGACAGCAGAATTAAGGCAGAAAATAGTGACCTAGGGACAACTATCATATATAACATGAATTTTACCTTGTAAATGGATCACAGAGGACATCTATAACTAAAAGTCAGAACAATATAAACCTCATTTCATATCATGTGGCTTTTCCAACTAAATGAACTTTAAATGAAACAACTTTAAAATAAAGCAAAGTACCAGAAAGACTAAATTTATGAATGTATCTAGAGAGTAGTACATCAACTTACTATGTTCCCTATGTAACATTTATTGTCTACTTTCCCTTGTGGCTCAGCTGGTAAAGAATCCACCTGCAATGCGGGAAATCTGGGTTTAATTCCTAGGTTGGGAAGATCCCCTGGAGAAGGGAAAGGCTACCCACCCAGTATTGTGGCCTGGAGAATTCCATGGATTATATACGCAAAGAGTAAGACAAGACTGAGCGACTTCCACTTTGTATCTAAATGAACTGTTGAATATAAAGTAATGTTTGACATTGCTACATTCTTTCAGTGGCTCAGGAAAGATTCTAAGTGTCTACCTCAGCACTTCTACACAAGAGAAAGGATACCACTCAGAAACATCCAGAGTTAACTGGATTGAGAAATGTTTCCAAGAAACCGGTGTTCCTCAGGTACACGTGTCATTCATCTACTACACAGATAACTCCAAAGACATACTCATTCTCTACACCCTTCTCTGCAAACCACTGAATTATACTTCGGGGTTGGGGGGAGGGGGGAGGCTTTTACAACAGCCACCCCTCCATGAAGCAAATTAAAATCATTAAGATCACCTTCAAATTGCATTTAAGAAAGTTTGCAGTAAATCTAACTTCTCACATTTTTATACAGATAACGTACAATAAAGTATGACTAAATACATGTCAAGTATTTCAGTCATCATAAACCTGTTCAGAGCAACTTAGCAGGCACCCTGTAGCACATGCACATCTTTTACTTCCAAGTCAGATCAGCCGCCAGCATGAAAGACAAGATTTACCACAGCTATCACCTGTGTGCCATGTGGACTGATGAACTTCAAATTAAACAGGTTAAAAATATCTCCCCAACCCCCAGATTTTTTAACTAACACACCTGTTAAATCAGTTAAAAGGAAAATCAGTCCAGCAACGAGAGTTATGAAATTACAAGTAAAAAAATGGGAATGTTAATGAAGAAACAGATGGAAATAAATAGGGGAGCAAATTGGCATTGCTATGAAGCAGCTTCACCTTAACAGCATCCATCCATATATCACACTTTTCAAACTATCTGGGGGTTGGGGACGCTTTTCAACAAGTTCAAAAGAAATCAGAGGCCGGAATTTTCTGGACTGTTACAAGAAAAATTTTACAGTGGTTCTGTAAAGTTATATGGGGATTGTGGAACAGGCCAAGGGGTGAGCACCTTGGGACAAACGTGTTCTGAAAAGTCCACTGCTCAGTTTGGCTTGCATTCTATATCATATCATATAAACACAATTGCAGTCAGCAGCACTATTTTCAGATGATACTTTTTAAAACCAATGCTGGCTTATGGTTTGTACTTTCAGTACAAACATAGTAGGCCACTTAAACATGTAATCTAAAGACTAAATATACAACTTTTCAAACTCTGGAAATGAAGAATCTTGCCCTATCAGCAAAAGACTTGACCAATATCTATTTGACTGCCTGCCTAAATTTATTCTGACCAGGGGATGCAATGGATTGGGAGATTGGGACTGCACTGCTGCTGCTGCTAAGTCACTTCAGTCGTGTCCGACTCTGTGCGACCCCAGAGACGGCAGCCCAGCAGGCTCCCCCGTCCCTGGGATTCTCCAGGCAAGAACACTGGAGTGGGTTGCCATTTCCTTCTCCAATGCATGAAAGTGGAAAGTGAAAGTGAAGTCGCTCAGCCATGTCCGACTCTTAGCGACCCCATGGACTGCAGCCCACCAGGCTCCTCCGTCCCTGGGATTTTCCAGGCAACAGTACTGGAGTGGGGTGCCATTGCCTTCTCCTACTATGTACAAAATAGATAATACTACTATGTATAGAAGGGACAACTAATGAGAATAGACTATACAGCTCAGGGAGCTCTACTTAATGCTCTGTGGTGACCTAAATGGGAAATAAATCCAAAAACAGAGGGGATATACGTGTACGTACGGCTGATTCACTCCATGGTACACAACATGGTACAGCAACTATACTCATAAAAAATTTTAAAATATATTCTGATCAAATAGGAGTAAGCTATTACTTAAAAAAAAAACTAACATTCAATTAATTTTTCATTATCTAAACTTTGCTTTTCAGTTTTAAATCTAGTCTGAAAAATAGATCATCACAGAAATGCAGACTTGAGCTGAAAACCAGGATGTGACTTAAAGACATCAATAAAACTTCAGGCTGATATGATTGTTTACACACAGCCAGAATTTGTCCAGCATTTTAAGCACCTTCAATGTTAAGTTTTAAGACCTCTTTCAAGAAAACACTTTAAAAACTATACTTAAGATGATCAAGTGATGAACAAGTCTGTTCTTTCTTCTCTTTTTCCTTGATCCAATCCATCTTAATTCTTAAGCTTTTTAAGTGCAGGTTTCCCAGGTTTCACAGAGTTAATGATATGAACCTGCTTTAAGTTCCTAATCTGTTTATATAGTCAATTGATACAAGGCATTCTTAAAATGCCAAATATGAACCTAATGGTTTATCAAATCTTTATTTACTAAGTTATGAAAGTAAAAATGTTACTCACTCAGTTGTGTCAATATGTATATATAGAGACAAAGATACAGAATTGTACTACCTTCAGTCACTTAATAGAATCATCATTAAACTCCAAATGGTTCACTGCAGATGTCACAAACTGGCAGATCCTGCCAATAGGTGTATTTAATTTGTGTTAAAATGTCTTAAAACATGAATTTCACCTACCAACATGTGCAAATCATGTGTGTGCTACATTGCTTCAGTAGTGTCAGACTCTTTGTGACCCTATGGACTTTAGCCAACCAGTCTCCTCTGTCCATGGGATTCTCCAGGCAAGAATAATGGAGTGGGTTGCCATTTTCTCCTCCAGGAGATCTTCCCAACTCAGGGATCAAACCCACAGCTTGTGCAACTCCTGCATCCCAGGCAGATTCTTTACTGCTAAGCCACCAAGCCCCATTGGTGCAAATCATGAGATGCACATTAATCCATATTTCCTGCTTCTCTTAGAAGAAAGAAAAAATTCAGATGATGTGGAAACCTAAACTGCTTTCCACACAATGGCTGCAGCTGAAGATTGGCTTAGATGGGACATATGTTCTCTTAATTTGTTGTAGTTCACAGGGGCCCAGTGAGCCCATACCGCTTGGAGATACCGAGTAGCTACTCCCACTGGGATGCAAGATCAATCCTATATGGTTTGTGACAGAGATCTTAGTCACTTATATTGTTTGTCAAATTGTTGCATGAAGACAAGTGGCCAATTTCAAGAGATGAATTAGGTCCCTAACAGGCAGAATTTTTTTTTTTTAAAGATGTACACAGTTTTCAAGAGAACTTTCAAATCTACTCTCTTCTCATAAAAATCTTTGAAACTGGAACACAAGCTATTTGACCTTGATTCAGTAAATGATGAAAATAATAGTTACGGACTTGGACATTACTTATTCCATACATGATCCTTTATGAAGGATCACAACCCATTCTGAAATATAAAACAGCTGAGGCATTCTTGCCTTATGTTTTTAAAAAGATATAACAATAATACATTTCTTAAATAGTCGAAAATCATTATCAATGTTTCCACAAAATCATACTAAATTCCAGAGCAAAATGGAGCAGTAAGTGATATGGTCATTTTCCCTCCCTACTCAATCAATTAACTTTTAAACTTCATTTCAACCACCTATTTATGGAAAACATACAAAGGTAAAAACATTTTTTCTAAGCTGAGTGTTTTCCATAAAAATGACCATTTGACTTCTAAAAGCTATTTTTAAATGGGTTTTATTCCTGTTATTAATCAGAATCTGATTTGAAATAAGCATTTTCATAAAATAATGCTACTAAGAGAAATAGCAAGAACTGTAACACAGGAGTGTGGAGGAGTTTTTATTGAAGAATTTAAAGGTCAAAATATGGGAATAGTGCATCAAAGCACTATACAAATGTATACTCTACACAAATGCCTGTAGTCACTACGCATTATACTCTGGAGTTCACATAAGTTGACTCAACCAGCTTTGTTGATAACCAATTCTTAACAGACATAATATTCTTTGTTGATAACCAATTCTTAACAGACATAATATTGAAAATGTAACCAGGTTGAAGACTTACTTCAGTTTTATTGTATAAGAAATTTTAGACAAATTGATAATTCACTTTTTTGTTAACTTTATCTGAGAATCTTAGTTTCTAAAATTCATTAATATGGCTCAGTTTTAGGTCGCTCAGCCACGTCTGACTCTTTCTGACCCTATGGGTTGCAGCGCGCCAGGCTCCTCTGTCCATGGGATTCTCCAGGCAAGAGCACTGGAGTGGATAGCCATTCTCTCCTATAGGGTATCTTTCCAACCCAAGCACTGAACCTGGGTCTCCTGCATCACAGGTGGATTCTTTACCATCTGAGCCATCGGGGAAGCCCAGATACTAGGATGTTTAGACTAAGTTTTTGGTTTATAATTATATTTAAGCAGAACTTCCTACAAAAAGTGACAGAATTTAACTCCTGATTTAACTTTGACCTTTCTCCTGCAAATAATGGCTGAGATGACATGTTCTAAAGCCAATCTTTTAACTAGCAATAATAATATGAACATCCTATTCTAGAATTAAAAAGTTTTCTTGACTGATGCTTTCTCACCAAAACTATTCATAAATATATTTCACACAAATTTTATGGGGGGAAAAAATCACCAGCATTACATTATATCCACTGGAGGGCACTCAATGTGACCAAAGCATGCAATGAAAACATGCCCTGACGCTATTGTCACTCAGCTGCATCAGGTTTGAGGAGACGTTGAGGCTAGAGAATAGTATCTTTTAAAACAAAAGATGCTCACAATTAGCAAGATAGTTAATCTCTAAAAAGGGTTGCTAACATGACTGATTCTTTTATAAGAGCTTCTTTTTCCTTAGGGAGCAAATTTAAATACATGCTTCAGGGATACACGGTTCAGGCCTCAACAGAAGTATCTAGATTTCAAACCTGGTCAAGCTCAGACTTGCATACAACACAAAAGCAGCATTCTTAAGTAAACAGAGGAAATAAAGAACTTTCTCCAGAGTTTAAGTGATTAAGAACTACACAAGGTAACTCCTATTCATTTTCAAGCAATACAACAAATCACATATTTTCCTTTCCTGGAACTTACAAAGTATACATTTATTTTAGCCCATTAGCCTGGTTATCTATCAAGACACAATTAGAACAGTATTACATAAACAATAATCTGTTAAAAGAATGAAGACTGATTTTGCAAATCAGTCTTCTCTCAATGAGGGTCCAAGAGGCAAAAGATACAAGCTCTGGACTAACACAAGTAGCTACTAGTCTATGTTTTACTACTTACTTTTAAGATACAAAAATGCTTTTTTACTCAAACTGTTTCAACAAAAGATATCGTATTCCCAACAAAAAGAGAGCTACAAGAATACAACTAAGTTAATACAACTAGTGTTTTCACAACCAAAGTCACAAGTCAACATGCAGCACGAAACAGTTGTTAATACTTTTTATTACAAGTTTGTCCTGCTCTAAAAGCATTCATCCTTTCTGCCCTGGGCTGGCAATCAAGCACGCTTCCAACCAAGCTCAAAGTACATACTTAAAATTTACCACCTACTCCTCTGCAGTTATTATCAGCAACTAGTAAACCATAAAAGAGAAACAAAATCTCATTATAACTGGATGCTGTATTGTTTCATTTCAACAACACAAAAGTTTCATTTGGCTGAAGATACTACAAACAACCTATCTCTGGGATTTTAATTTCACTGCTACTTACAAGTATAAAAGAGTGAGATTCAAATTTTTGAATTCTCCATGTCCCTAGTTTCAACAATACACTCTTCTTTCCACTCCTCCCAACAATGAAACAGGCTGTCTGCATATAGCTTTCCCAAGAACCAAATCTCAAAACACTCAGAGAAATTAGCCTACTTCAAGTTTTCTCTTCCTATTTGGGGAGTGGAGGAGGGAAGTGTATATGAAAAGAAAAATATACAACTTCATTTATATGGATAATTTTATTCCATTTATCACTAGTAACAGTAAGAAGCTCAATCCGGTTTCAGTTTTAATACTGGAATCTACATAATTATCTTGGTAAAGAATATGTTTAAAAAGAAAACTTCTGGACACTGACACTTTAACACTACTAAATGTTTTACTTTTTTTAAGCCACCTTTTAAAATTTGGTTTTTCTTGAAAGCAACTTTAAATGACTGCTCTAGCTTCTGGGAAAATCAGCCTAGAACTCCGCAAGGACTCTAAGTTACATGCTATACTAACTAAACTTTGCAGCACAGTTTTTTAATTCCCCCCTCAAGGACTTCAGACTTGAATAGTCTCAGCATTCCTTTAATCCTATAGAATAGTCTCCTGGAAGTTTTTCAAATTACTGTTGCAATCACTTTAGGGCCTCGTACATGGCCTTCAGAACAAAGACTAGGTCAAAGTAATGAATACTGGACGCAAATTAATCAAATTTTATGAAAAGATATTCGCAAACATTATGGCACCTTTTTTTTTTTAACCCAGAGATTTGTGCGCTTAAATGTAAAAATAAAATAAATGTAGCAGCCACCTTAGTTCAGACCGAAAAAAATGCCTCCCAAACAAATGTTTGTCACTAATCTAAGCAGATATTAAACAGAAACATTAACAACAAAAAAAAAGTCAAGCTATGTCCAGTATCTCTTAAGACAACACGTTAACAGGAAGATAGCCGAAGGTACTGAATGTACACCAAGAGACAGAAGGAAACGGCTTCCCAAGTTCCAGACAAAATACTTATAACTTGGCCATCTGAAAAACAGCAGCCCAGACTTTATCAAAGGCGAGCCGTCTCTTCAAGCTGCTGTCTAGTCTAAGCCACCACTATTCACGACACAAAGCTCTCGTTTCACTAAAACCACTCCTCGATTTCCTTTTGCCGACCTCTGCATACCAGCAGACCAGTCTCCCTTCATTCACCACTCACAAACCCGGGGTGGGGGTGGGGGGAGACCACAGATGTCTGGAAGATACAAAGTAGGAGACAATGTTCCCTCCAACACCGAAAAGAAAACGAAGCAAACAGCTACACCCGACTGGCAAAGCTTTCAAGTTTAGTGGACTCAGGAGAAGGCTGTGAAAAGCGAACTTTGAAAGTCTCAGTTCCAAGTCCTCTCTCCAGACAAAACACGGAACGAAGTTGCAACGCTTGAATTTCCTGCGGGCCATTTCGTAGCGAGGGGAAAATCCACCCCGCTGGAAAGTGCTCTCAAAATCAAGTTTAGTTGCCGTGAAACTATTTGAATAAAGAATCTCCAGGAACACAATTCTCGAAGCAGTCGCAGGCTGAGTCCTTTGGGTCACTTGATAAGAGACAGTAAGCCAGCCGCCCTCGCCCTTATTTTTCCCAGGACCTCCCTAGCACGCCCGCTTTCACTCACCTGCACCGTACAAGAAAATGTAGGTGCAAGACATGTATTTTTATCTGTGCAAATCCTCCTGGCGCATCGCACGGTCTGCACTAACAGTTTGGATCCTCTAAGGTTTAAAGTTGCTCCGATTTAAACGAGCGCACTCACACCGGCAGGCCATTAAAAATCACTAACCTCTTATTAACCCTCGAAAAAATTTGTCCTTAAGCACGAAAGACGGAACCTGGAGATAGGACCTCACGTGGCGTCCCAGGCCCAGCGCCCGCACCCCAACTCCCCGCGGAGGCCGGGAAGGCGGAGTCCCCCGTCCCCACCCCGCCCCCCACCCCGGCCCCGGCGCATCCCGAGGCGCAGGGTCCCTCCCCCAAACTCAGCCGCGGCCTGAGCCCGGGACGGAAACCACAGCCCCCTCCACCCACCCGCCCACCCCGCTGGCCACCCGACCTCCCGGACGCGCCCTCGCGGCGCCCCCTCCCCAAAAGCGGCACCCCCGGCGCCCCCGAAGGAGCCGCGCGACCGGAACCGGGCCCGGCCGCCGCCCTCCGCCCCCCGGGCGCGGTCCGCCTCTGCCGCCTCCCCGGCGCCCCCAGCCCACACGCCCCTCTCCGCTCCCCACCCCGGGGCCTCGGGCTGCGCCGGGTCCGGCTCCCAGCCGCCGCCGGGACCGCGCGCCCGCGACGAAGTTTGGCTCCGAAGCGGGAACGGGAGCAGCCCCAGACGGGTAAGGAAAGGAGCGCCCAAGCACCTCAGGGGAACAGGTTCCTCCCGCGGCGGGAGTCCGACCGTCCTCGGCCTGCGTTGGCGGCTTGACGGGGACCGGAGCTGCTCCTCGGACCTTGCTCCGTCTCCGCCTCCCCTCGCTCTTCGCTCCCGGGGCCGGGCTAGCACGGCTGCCACAGACCGAGAGGCTTAAAATGGCGCCGCACAAGGAGCTCTTATAAGTCGCGCTGGATTCACTGTATCCTGCCGCCAGCGGCGTAGCGCGGAGCGTTCCGCCGCGCGGGGACAAGGGGCGGGGCGCGGGCGCGCGGCGGAAAGTAGTCCCCGCGCCGCGGAGCCGCCCGCCGCCGCCGCCGCCGCCGTCCGCCAGCCCGGGGCAGGGGTGGGGCGCCCGCGCTCTTTGCGGGCGCTCTCCCAGGTTGAGGCTGGCGCTGCCCCGCCGCGCGGGACTGGAGGGCGGCCCGCCAGGGCGCGGTAGTCCGAGTCAGGGAGGCGCGGGTCTCTGCGAGCCGGGGTGGGCTGGAGGGAGGGCGACACCGGTATTCTCCACTGTCCCGAGCCCGACGCCCCGGCCTCGCGCATGCCCCGGGCCATGAGAACAGATGCGGGGCTGGCAGCGCGCTGCCGGCTACCCGCGGGAGGCGGCATCGGGACCCCGGCCCTGCAGGGCAGGCGGCACACGTCCCGGGAGGGTGAAAGTTCAGGGCCAGGGAGGTGGCGGCGATGCCGGAGCTGAGGTCTGGGCCCACCCGCTCTGGACTCTGCCAGGCGCTGCCGCCGCCGTGCTCCCGGTCAGGGGACCCCGGCGCGTTCGTGCTTCCGCTGCCGTTGCAGTCTGGGCCCCAAGCTCTCTGCAGGACTTGGCTCGCAGCCGAGCCGCACATCACCTCAGAGCCCCCCCACGGTCCGGATCGTGGATCTCGCATCCCTACCAGCTGTTCATCTTGAATCTGGGAATGAAGCACCCAGCCGAGCCGCCGGCTTTCCCCGCTCGTGAAGGCTGCGAACTCTCGTTAGGATAGGCGCCTAGCCCGCAATTCAACAAGTCCTTAGGAGTCCCTAACTGAACAAATGTCTGATAGGCATAGACGAGCTCCACAGCCCTGCCAACTAGGTTAATTCTTAGTTTCCATTTTTAACTGGTTCCACTTTGCTACTACATATCAGTATATTGGAGGGGTGGATTTTTCTTTCATTCTAAGTTCATTTCTAGGGTATTACTTATTTGAGAAATCCAAGTTCGTTGTTTATGGAAAGAGCTGTCCATTAGGCAGCTTCTAATTTTTAAAACTCATTTTGTATCCTTCAAAAAATTGTCTAATTCGTTTGAATAGGCTGGAGTTGGGTCTTCTTTTCCCTTGGAAATGTCTCCATTGTAATCAGCAGGTTTGGTGTTTGTCAAAGCTGAAACAATTATGATCGATTCACTTTCTCTAGTCTATTGTTAGATGCTTATTTTTCCTCCAAAACAATGGAGAGAGTACAAAAAGCAACAGTGAAAGTTATCTTGAGGCTTTTATCCTTGTAATTAATGCATGCAAACAATAGGTCTTTATACATAGGTACCGCCGGAAACCCTCTGATTCAATTGTGGAGTAGCTTGTGCAGTTTTAGGTATAGCTAATGCTTCAGGGCCAACATGTTCTTTAAAAATTCAATTTTCCCCCTATCTTAATGATATTTTATTATATACCAGTGATAATGTTAACTGCTGTCTAGTACCATAGCTGTAGTGGGCCCCTGCAGTGGAAAAAGTCCGCAGACTCAAATGATGTACAATGAGATCCATTGTCTACAATGACTTTCTCATTTGTGTCTTTGCTAGTAGTTCTGTAGAATTAAGAGTCGAGGATGGTTGTGGTTAATCATCTGGTCACAATTTGAACTGATTGAGCAGAAAAAGATACTTTATCAAAGCAGTGTTTCTAATATAAACTTTTAAGTATCAATGGCATTTTTCAGGTACTGATCCCCAATTTTAATCTTCATATATGGAGTTAAAGAATATGCAGTTGATTAAAGTCATATATGTAAAATCAGATGAGTAATAAATATTAATTTTTTAACAGAGGTTTCCTTTTTCTGTGTTCAGGTTTTACTTTTTGTTTTGCTGAACAAGGCACACCATTAAAACTGATTAAGAAATATTTACACCATTAGAACATCTAAAAGATAAAAACTTTCCTATATTTGTATTTCTCTTTTTAGATGACAAAATAATTGAAGTATTTCTCTATAATTTAGATACCTTAATCTAAATTTATAATTAATATTTAAAATCCCTAGTAATACTTCAAGCAAACACATGTTAGTAAAGGAAATGTAAAAATTTGCAACAATGCAACAAGCTATTTTTCACGTCACATTTAAGTGTACTGAAGAACTACTGGGTAACTAGCACTCAGACAAATTAGTTGAATTTAACAAATTGCTCTGAATTTTTATTTGCTTATCCCCCCCAAATAAAAATTGTTCCAATCGTCTCACCAAAAATATGAGATGAATAGCTTCTCTGAAATGAAGACAAATATTATCATTAAACCAACAAGAAATACAAGCATCAAAATAGCTGAGGAGTTGGTGAAATGATTTTGTAAAAATGATGTTTAACAACTGAACTTAGGTCATACATTCATAAAAAATACTTGGTTATCTTCTTACACATTTTCCTTCCAAAGCCAGTCACTTGAGTTTGACATAAATTAATCCATTTTGTGAAACTGCAGAGGACAAATGGTCCTAAATTTCAGGCTGTGTTCCTAGAAACCAAAAGGGTCTCCAGCTGGTTTAACAGAGAAAGTATTGCTTGTCATGATAACAGACCGTTGGCACACTCAGCAGTGGCTCCATGGAAGCTGAAGGAAGGTACAGCGTCCCTTCACTAAAATATATGCCTTTGAATCACCTTTTAGGCAAAGAAATAAATGCCCAGATTGTTTTTGCACTTCGGACAGAAACGCTGATCAAGGCGACATTGTCAAGAAGGCCCGTTTACTTTTCAAGATGGTTAAATCTATCAGATCCACTAATTAAACATTTATTGAGCGCTAAAACAATGAGCTTCCTTTAGAGAGAAAGAAATGGATGCTTGGCTCCTTTTGATGAGGACCCCTAAATGAATGTATAACTGTGATTGTTAATAAGCCCTCCTTGAAAAGAAACAGAAACAGTAGAAAACAGTGAAACGAGGGTGTGGTCTCTTCTGGACAATCTGAATCTCCTTGGGAAGAATCCTCTCCCCGCAGAAAGGTAAGACGAAATAATATTCCATACGCTTATAAACAATGAATGCCAACTCTCTAAGAAGGCTGGCTCAAAAATTTTTCTTTTCAGACAACCTGCAAAGACTGGACAGAAATTAGAATCAGCCTTTTCATTTAGCAGTTCATCAAGTGGGCTCTTTATGGATTGGGGCTTTTGATTTGCAATCCATCATCTCAGGGTTCAGTGTTATCTTTTGATTTCTTTCCAGCTGAACAGGCTAAGTAGTTGTAAATACCTCATGTCAGACTACATGGTTGGCTATTCTCACACACAGAAGTCATCTAGGAACCCACTGGGCAAATTCGGCAGAAAGTCACTGTGGAAAGCTTGTGTCTGGTGTGCACTGCGGAACGAGGGAGGGGCAGTGAAGGTGGTGGGAGGCGATGGCCATGGTGGTGGTGTGGCAGCAGCCGTGGTAGTTATGTTCATGGCCGCTTCAGATGTGCCAGGCACACTTTTCGTGCTTGGAGTTATGTGTTCTGCAGGCCTTCACTAGTTTGACACAACAGTCTTTGCCATACTAAGGAAGTACTTTCTAATGCTACCATAGATAGAAAGTGTAAGGAGAAGTAATGGAGACATCATCCATGATATTCAAAGAGCACAAAGGTATGTTTCTCAATGTTTCTAAGAACTAAGACAAATACCGCTGCATTGCTATAAAATCATGCTTTGGAGACATAAACCGCCCCCCTCCCCACAAACACACACATATACACACACTCTCCTCTATTAAAAATTTCAAAATGGTTGCAGATATTTCATTCACGAGAAGGTTAAAGGCGTTTCCCATCGAAAGAAGGATTAACTTACCGGAGGATTCTGGGACTGCAGATGTATACTGCGGCAAAATCCTAAATTCATCGAAAAAAATCATTTCTGGACTCCAGCTGCTAAAAATAATGGAATTATAGTAAATCATGGATAAGATTATAACATGCCATTTGCACATTCCAAACTGTTCAGGAAAAAGAAAATAATTCTTTTCTTTTAACTCATTTCTTAAACAATGCAAATTTTAAAGTAGCTTTTCCTTTCCAGAGCACGCAGCGCCATGAAATCGATAATTTTTGATCTTTCGGTTAGTAGGCAACATGGTGAGCTATTGCAGAGGCTGCAGGCAGCAGACATGTTCTTGTCAGCTAAAAAAATTTTCATATTGTTTTTGAATCCATTGAGATTTGTAGATGTGATACCACCGGGTTTTTTGTTTTAGCTTGCACTTAGGCTATGGGGACGCAAACCCTCAGTTTATCGACATATCCAGGTCTATCGCTTTATATATATTAAAAACAGGGAGTCTTACTGGATCTTAAACAAAAAATTATGTAAAAGGAGTGGCTGGTGTGATTATAATCCCATCATGCAGGGTCCACGGTTCCCATTTAGTGAAATTTCGCAGAGGGCAACTTCTTAAGAACATCCCTGCTGTGCAGAGTGAAAAGCATGAACAAACCAAAGACAGAATTCATCTGTGTTTATATTTTACAAACAATGAAAAACCTACTCTTTGTATGCCTTTTTTTCCCCCACCTTATTATTTCATGAAAACTGCAGCATTTTCCCCGCCCCCATCCAAACACTCACCACCCCAGCACTGCAGTATTCCGCCCCTCTGTTGCTTCTCCTTCGTCTTCTTTTTCGCTTTCACAAATTCTGCACGCGCCATCTTTGTGTGGGGTGATCCTTTGCTAATTTCAGTTACCCATTCTCTCACAAATCGGTTCAGAAATAGAAAATTATAGTGTGCTGTGGGGCTTAATTTGCCTAAATTTCTTCCAGCCTTCCCTTCTGACACAGAAACAGGGAAACAACAGGAGGGCGGGGGGAGGGGGGGGTGGCAAAAAAAAAAATAGAGATTTCTATTATTGCCATAACCTGTTGTATACAGTGGTGATAAAAAATATTATGAACATAATAGCAACAGCTGCAGCCTAAATAGAAGCTATGAGATAATTAATGTGCTACAACAAATTAATTTGCTGCAGGTGCCTCTGCTGTGAACTGAGTAACCCATGCCATAGAAAGTCTAAATAACATGATTCCCCCCCAGATTAAAAAAAAAATACAGAGCAAAATGTCTTGTTCAGTAAATATTATGCGTGCCTATTGTAAAAAAAAAAAAAAAATGCTCCCCAGCCTCTTTTCCCCATCCCCTACCAACATATCTCAAATGGTTTAGTCATCTGTGGGTAAGGGTGCAGTTGGATCTGTGTGTATGTTTATAAGTGTGTAAGTATACAGGTATATATAGCTTTCTTAAACATATGGAGGTTTGATGCTATGTCTTAGTTGGAAAATGTATGGACCAGCTATAGATTTCTTTTTAAAAATCAGCAATAGTTCATAATAGTTAAGAACTCTATTGGTTTTAAAACAAAAATTAGTGTATTCATGTGTATAACCAGAAGGAAAATAACAGGGATGAGCTGTACCCCATCTTTTAAAGATAATTAATCTCTTTTTTAAAATCATCTTACAAAAAAAAGGAAATGTGTTTGTAGTGTGGCACTCTTCATTGATGAGAAAGAGAGACTTTTTTTTTTTTTAACTCTCATTTGCTGTTAAGTTGAGTGTTTATGGAGAACGGTTGCTGGTTATATCACAAGTGTGTTCCAGAAATACACTGAATCAGAGAGGGCAGTGTGGACAGGGCCTGGAGAAGGTCACAGTGCCAGAAGCAAATGTCCATTTTCCCTTTTGCACCACTCAGCAAAAAATAACTTTAAGCCTAGAAAAGTGGGAAAACATATAGATTGATTTTTTTAACCACTTGACCAAAAAAAAAAAAAATTCTCTTTGAGTAAGGATACAGTCATTTCTGAGTTTTCTCCCAATAATGCTACCGAAAGAAATGACATTTCTGTTTTCACTGCAGGCTTAGTTTGTTGTTTGTTTAAAAGCCAAAAAAATATATAAATGTTATCACTGATACAAATTTTCAAGGTTGTTGGTTATTCAAATTTATTTTATTGGATGATCTTAAATTTTAATTCTAAATCTTACAATAAAGTAGATTAGTTTCTATAACAAGGCATAGATCTTTTAAATAGCATTTTGATTTAGCTTCGCAGAAATTTTATTTCTAGGAGAGGATATAAAATTATTGGAACAGAACACTGTTCCAGGTAGATCCAGAAGGGACACAGCATTTGCATGGGTTTTTGTTTAAATATAATTTTACTCTACACATTCTTTCAGGTGGACCACGATCCTCTGAGTCACCACCATTCTCTAGACAAAAGTACTGTGTATTTGCCACACCATTTCTCATGCAGTGACAGACGTGCGTTTTACTCCATCTTCCTTTTGTTTATGCGAAAGCATTTTCTTCATAATCCATTTTCAAATCTGCCCATATTTTACATTTACATTTATAGAATTTGAATTGGGAGGGGGGTAGAAATAGAAACAAAGACTGTATTGTTTCTCTCATAAAAAGAGGAGAAAGAAATAGCCAATTCTCATAAAAATGAGAAAAGTTGATAAGTATGAAATAAATCCATCTCCTTTGGGATTTTCCGGTAATTCTTCTGTTAGCCGACTGTGTCGTTCCACACAAATGGACCTCTCTGAAATCATATAGTTCTGTATTTGTAAAATCAATTAGAGAAAGAAAAAAACATGCTTTAATTTCTGTTGCTTCAAGGGATCATCCATTCAAAATATTTTTCCTTCCACTATAAACTGTATTAGAATCTAAGCTATAAGAAATCAAGATTGTAAGTGTCTCACACACATACTCGTCTTTCCTGTGAAAGTTCTCTTTGCGTAGCATCACGACCCCGATTCTTTCAACCTTTGCTCATACGACTTAGTTTTCAGAACCCGTATTCTTACATTAGAATGAGGAACATTGTGCAGGTTCTAAAATTTAAAAAAAAAAAAAGGTTGTTATAAACCAACTCATTTGGGGGTGGTTTGTTAAGGAGAAAAGCTAACTAATATAGCTAAGGTGATTCCATATTTGTCTTATTTTTAATAATCACATCATATTGCAGGTTAGCCTGAGCTTGTCTTCTAAAATAAAAATTTCTAAATATTTTAAATTATGCCATCTGATTAGGAAAATAATTTGGGGGCATAAGCTCTCTAGATGTTTATTTAAATTATATAATGTACTGTCAATACATATATCAAATATCAATGAAGCTTGGTTTCTTTTTTAGGATAAAAAGTCAATATAGTATATGCAGTCAATGCAGATATTTTATTTCCTCATGCCAGTAGATCCTCACAGGCACCATTTGGGTTATATTCACACTATTGAGGGCCACTCTTCTAAAACTCTGAAATCTTTTACAGAATCTGCCTGAAAGCTTTGCTGTACCTATTCTGAATGTGTGTGATTTGTTTTTTAAAACTAAACTCAGCTTTATTACTCATAGTTGCTGATTGTTACAGAATCCTTTCAGGAATTATACATTGATCTTTTCTATTAACTGAGTTTAAGTAAACCCCATTTGGTCAAAACCACCATTCATGTGGTTTTTTCCTAGCAAATGTACCTGGAATATATACTGATTTATGAGGTCTCTTGCATCACTGTTTTCTCTAGATACTAGATTCTTTTACGGGTATGTATCCCATGTCTTGTCTTTTCTTTATGTTTTAAGAAGCAGGTGCTAATGACATTTTCAACAAAGAGGATGAGGATGGCTTTTCAATGTTAAAGAATTCTAAGATACCTCACATGAGAGTAGCCGTACTTTTAGTATCTGTTGATTAAGAATCTACATAATAATAAAAGCTACTATAATATCAGTAATGTTTTTAAACAAATGTATGTTTTATTAACCACTGTGGAATCTATGTGAATGTGAATACTAGTCACACACATTTGCAGAGGACTCATTTTTCAGTGGACAGATGATTCTTCCTACCCTTCTGGGGTATTCAGGCCCTTGCTTAACATGGTAATAAGAAAGGCCCTGCAGGAAAGACAATAGGAGACACAAATCCCACTCTGGTGCACCAGTGTGGCAACCTGGACAGACCCCTCAGCCTCTCTGAGTCCTGGCATCCTCTTAATAGTGGCAGTAAAAACAGTGCTGGTGAGAGTCAGTCATCCAAATGGTAACTTCCATTGACTCAGTTTATAAGCTAGATAAACAGAGCTGGAATTTGAACTCTGTACTCTCCAGTGCAGTAGCCATTCAGTGTGGGTGGCTATTTAGATTTAAGTGAATTAAAGTTAAAGTAAAATTAAATTTTCATTCCTCAGTCTTGTTAGCACATTACAAGCACTCAGTAGCCATACGCAGCTACTATATTGCACAGCACAGATCAAGAGCCATCACCAGTTCCATTGGGCAGTGCTGAACCAGACTGCAACTGCAAAGGCTGTACTTTTGCCACAGTTTGGATTTCATTCTTCCTTCCCCATCTATTCCTTTACTCATCCATCCATTTAGCAAATGTTTATCGAATACCTACTACATGCCAGCCACCATGGTGAACACTGGGGAGTTTTCTCACAGTGCCATTGTCAAGGGCAAATGTAATGGACATAAAAGAGCTTTTTAAGCGATTAAGTTTTAGATGAAAGGTACTTTTAGGCTGTAGGTGCTATAATAGTAGGGCTCCACTTCACTGAGGGCAGGGTCTATGTTACTCTTCTTGGAACCCTCTCTTCTCACCCCCACTCAGCAGGGTCTAGTACCCATCAGAAGTGAATGCAGAGCCTCCAATCATAGTGCATATGTGTCCATTTTTGCCCATCACTTTCTGAACCGTTTTCCTCAATCAGGGACATTCATCAGGTAGTATATTGTGGGCAACATGGGCCATGGCAGCTCGATCATGTGCATGATGCCAGCGCTCAGCCAATCAGATTCTCTGCTTGGGAATTTGAAACTAGAGCAAATGACGTGAAGAAGCAGGTTAAAATATTTTAGGGACTGCAGCAGTAAAGTCCACTTTCTACTCAACTCAGCTTAACTGAGTCTCCAGTGGTGAATCTTAAAAGCAAACTTTTTTGTCCACCCCTGCCCGACATCCCCTTAAGCCTCCTTCATGGGGTTGGTTCCACTGTTACCACTGGATCCCGCATGAAGTGAGCACCCATGACCTTCCTGGTCTTTGTCATCTTACAAAGTCTTCTTGTCACTAAGTTGCAAAACACGGTCTCAATTTCTTCTATCTTCAGTCAAAGGCCAAAATGTCCCAGCTGGGGCTGCAAGGAGGGTGGCTTGATTCCTTCCTCGCACCGAGGAGCGTAAGGGGAATGTGATATTTCTTAACAGATTGGTTACTGTCATCACCTGGCTTTTGCTCTCCGGGTCCTGTCAGTGATTAAAGGTGGCCCTGTTGTGGACATTTCTGAGGAGTTTTGTAGCAACTCACCTGCCAGAGCACTCCACCTCTCCCTAGGATATGGAGTGACTCCAGCCCCTCTGGCCTCCTCTCCAAGGATCTGTCTCCAGTCTCAAGCTCTCATCCCTTTCATGTTCTCACCTGGCCCAGTTCTGGGTCATCAGCTTTGACATTTCTGCCTGGTGACCTGCCCCATATCTTATGATAACATCTAAACACTGTCCTATCTTTGTGGTTCAACTGAACTTTCTGGCCTGACTTCCGGCTCCCCCAGGGACAGCAGAGGAAACCAGGTCCAGCGGGGGCCGTGGCAAGTGTCCTCATCAGATGCGTCTGTAAGTAATGGTTCCCCGCCTCCTTGGGCTTCAGCTTTTATCTTGAACCTGTTGCTTCTGCCTTCTCTGTGATATTGAGAACTATCCAATAGCCTTCAAATAGGTTCTTTTTCTAGAGATGGGACAAATGAACTTACTTACAAAACAGAAAGAGACTACCAGACTTAGAGAATGAATTTATGGTTGCTGGGGGAAAGGATGGGAGAAAGGGATAGTTAGGGAGTGGATAATGGACAAGGGCCTACTGTGTAGCACAGGGAACTCTGCTCCATGTTATGTGGCAGCCTGGATGGGAGGGGAGTTTGGGGGAGAATAGATACATGTATATGTATGGCTGAGACCCTTTGCTGGCCACTTGAAACTCTCACAACATTGTGAATCATTTATACCCAAGTACAAAATTAAAAGGTTTAAAAAAAAAAAATGTTCTTTCTCTGCTTTAGCCAGCCAGTCATTTTCTGTTCCTTTTAGTTCAACACCTGCTCCGATCAGTGTTGCCACTGTCGTGCATCTTTGGCTGTTGTCTGTCTCCCTAGTTTGCACCTAGTCATTGTATCACTACTGTCTTTCACATGGCAAAGCAACGCATGCACCATGCAAAACATTCAGACAAATCAGAAATCCGTAACACATAATTATGCAAAAGTGCCACATAGTTCCGTGCCCCTCAGATATCCGTGTTCATCAGCATTGCTAAATTTAACTTTTGAATAATAGATTCACATGTTTGAAATATATTTTACCCTGTCCACCAGTCACCATCACCATAACCCTCACTTTAACTCTCTTTTTAAAAATGTACTTATTTTTGGCCACACCAGGCAGTATGTGGGATCTTAGTTCCCTGACCAGGGATCGAACCCGTGCCCCCTGCAGCAGAAGCGCAGTCTTAACCATGGTACCACCAGGAAAGTCCCTTAACTCTCTCATTAATCTCTGCTGTATCCTGCCAGTTTCTCTATGCATATATAAACAGATACACGTTGGTGTTATTTGTCTTCTACCTCCCTTTTTACACAAAAGGTATATCATCTTCTTGCACTTTCCCTTTGTCACTTAACAATCCATCTTGGAAATGTCACCACATCCACTACTCAGAGAACTGCCTCAATTGGTTTTTAAGCTACAGAAAGACACATACTGTAGGGTATCACTTATATGTGGAATCTGAAAAGAGACAAGAAACTAGTGAATGCAACAAAAAAGAGTCAGGTTCACAAATATAGAGGACAAACTAGTGGTGACTAGAAGGGCAAGGGAAGAGGGGAGGGGCAACACTGAGTTGGGGGAGTAAGAGGTTCAACTGAAATTAGCTACAAGGATGCAGTGTACAACACACGGAGTATAGTCAGTATTTTATAATTACTATAAGTGGGGTATAACCTTTAAAAAATTGTGAATCACTCTATTGTACACCTGTAACTTATATAATATTGTACAGCAACTGTACTTTGAAAAAAAGCTTTAACTCTCCCCTTCCCAGTGATGGACATTAGATTGTGTCCAAGAGTTTGTCATTACAAATAGCGCTGCAGAAATCATCTTACACGTGTCTTTCTTTTTTTTTTTTTATTTAATTTTATTTAACTTTACCATATTGTATTGGTTTTGCCATATATCAAAATGAATCTACACATGTGTCTTTCATGACAGCTGCAAACCTAAACTGTCAGGTAAGTTCCTGAGTCAAAGGGTAAATGTACCCGGAGAGCAGTGCATGCACGCATGCTCAGTCGTGTCTGACTCTTGCGACCCCAAGGACTATAGCCGGCAGGCCGCCCCTGTCCATGGGGTTCTCCAGACTAGAATACTGGAGTGGGGTGCCATTTCCTTCTCCAGGGGATCTTCCTGACTCAGGGATTGAACCCGCATCTCCCGCATCTCCTGCATCAGCAGGCGGATTCTTTTATCACTGTGCCACCTAGGAAGCCTAAATTTTGTGAGGTTTCCAATAACTAACTGGCACTCCCAGTGTTGGAACAGTGTCCAGTCTGTTCTCACCAGCAATGAGAATGCCTGTGACCTGGCAGCTTCACTGATGGATGGTCTGGGAAAGATGCTGCTGTGCCCTACCCACGCCCTCTGGGAGGTCTTCTCTAGACCTGCAGCTGCAACTCTGCCTCGGGGCTTTTTTCTGGCCCCAGGAAAGAGGCTTGACCTGTGTGAAAGCCTCGGGGGTGGACAGGGCAGAAATTCCTGAGAGTTCCTTCTCCACGAGCAGTCATCAGCCAGTGACAGGGAGTTGATGTATAAACACCCCAGCTTCTCATTCTTAGGGCTTCCCTGATAGCTCAGTTGGTAAAGAATCTGCCTGCAATGCAGGAGACCCTGGTTCGATTCCTGGGTTAGACCCCAGTTCAATTCCTGGGTTGGGAAGATCCGCTGGAGAAGGGAGAGGCTACCCACTCCAGTGTTCTTGGGCTTCCCTTGTGGCTCAGCTGGTAAAGAATCCACCTGCAATGTGGGAGACCAGGGTTCAATCCCTGGGTTGGGAAGATCTCCTGGAGAAGGGAAAGGCTACCTACTCCAATATTGTGGCCTGGAGAATTCCATGAACAGTATAGCCCTGAGGGTCGCAAAGAGTCGGACATGACTGAGCGACTTTCACTTCACTTCACTTCTCATTCAGAGGGGACAAGCCTGGAGGGTGTTCTGCACCGTGTCCATGGCTCTCCAACTGAGCTCCGGGCTTGCCTTCAAGACACACCATTCATAACATCCTTCTCTTTCCTCCTTACCTCCCTACGGGTGTTTTCTGCCCTTACCTCCCAAATGAACTACCTACATTACAATATTTGTCTTAGGGTCTGCTTCTGGGAGAAACCAGTTGGACAGTCTGTCATCAGAATTTTGGAAATGTATAAATGATATCTCAATGTCTTTTGGATTTGCATTTCACTTGTGAGTGAAGTCGAACATACATTCATACATTTGAGCTATTTTATTTATATTTCTGTGAATTGACGGTCATATCTTTTGCCTATTAGTCTCAATTTCTATAAAAATCACTCTGTAATAGGAAGATTAGCTCTTTGTGATATGAATATTTTTCCAATCGTCTTTTTTTCCCTGTTTTTGTGTTTTCTTCTTTCCATGTCTTCCTTCTCCTTTTTTTGGCGGGGGGTGGGGGGGCACCATTCAGAAGTTTTAAGTTTTATGTAGACAAATTCATCCATCTTCTCTTTTGTCCTGTCTGAATTTTGAGTCATGGTGAGAAATGCTTTTCTCCATTCCAAGATATAGAAGAAGAATGATACGTGTTCTGATAATTCTTTTAAAAAATCTTGGGGCTTCCCTGGTGGTCCAGTGGTTAAGAATCCACCTGCCAATGCAGGGGACATGGGTTCCATCCCTGACCAGGAAGATCCCACAAGTCTCAGAGCAACTAGACCCATGTGCCACAACTACTGTGCTCAGACGCTGCAACTGCTGAGCCCAAGCACCTAGAGCCTGTGCTCTGCAACAAGAGAAGCCACCAAAATGAGAAGCCACTGCAAAAAAAGTAGCCAGCCCCCACTTGCTGCAACTAGAGAAAGCCCTCTTGCAGCAACAAAGACCCAGGGCAGCTGTAAATAAACAAATCTTTAAAAAAAAAAAAATCATTAGTTTGCATCTTTAACCCACTAGAATTTATCCTAGTGGATATACTTTTTTTGAAAAAAAAAAAAAAATTATTTATCTGGTTGCACCAGGTCTCAGTTGTAGTGCATGGGATCTTTAGTTAGGATATTTAGTCACAGCATATTCCCTGACCAGGGACTGAACACAGGCTCTCTGCCTCGGGAGTGCAGTCTTAGCCACTGGACCACCAGGGAAGTCCCTATCCTAGTGGCTATTCATCAACTTTTACCTTTTACCTTCATCGTGATTTTCCTGCACCGTGACCTCTCCCAGAATCACCCTGACACTGAAACTGCCCTCAGGTTACTCTGAGTGAGGTATTGTGTTTCACTGACCCAACCTGTTTCCTCTTGGGAGACTACCATGGGTCTCTTGGCTTCCCTCTTAACTTGGCCTTTACCTCCCTTATGAGCAGAAGAGGTTCCTGCTGCAGCATCTTTCTATCTGCAATAGCCTCCTGTATCTTTTTTCCTTACTGAGCCCATAGTTTATCTCAGCTCAGAGTGTATATTTTCTTCCTTTCTCACAGCTCTTCATGTTTTCCCTTTTGTTCTGTTCAAAATGGCAGAGGAACTTGTGCGCGTTTTCTTGTGGACTTGGACCCAATCTCTCAAGAGTGCGGTGAGTTTTTCATTGTAGCCACAGAAAGTAATGAAAAAGATCGAGAGTGCCACAAACAATTTCATAAATCTGTGGGGTCCTTCAGCAACTCAGCACATTGCAGTGTACATTTTCAGTTTGTTTTTGTCTTGATAGTTGCTCACTCTTAGGGAGAAAAATACAAAGATAGATAGATAGGTGGATTTATAGATAGGTGGAGAGACAGTTATAAATATAGGTAGATAGATGGATAGAAACCTGATATACATAGATAGTTGGATAGATAGATATAAATATAGATAGACATGATCTATAGTCATCCATAGAATGCTAAATATGTCACAAAATTCACATCTGCACATGAACTTCATTCAATTCTGTTGTCTTGGCCAAAGTAGATAAACTAGAAGAATTCTACCTTTTTTGATTTGTTGCTGTATTTCTGTTTGGCATCCCTCAGATTTGCTTCTAAAAATATTGCTCTTGCACTTCTGTCCTTTTCTATGATATTCTAGGCCCATTCTGTCCCCTAAATGTGGGTGAAGCATACTCCATGATCTTTGACCTTCTTTTAATTAAGTAACAGCCACGGAGGGCCAGCCTCTTGGCATGAAAGACACTCATCATGTTCCATCGGCCTGGTTAACTGTCCTACGATTGAATCAGAGACTGTTCAGTGAGAGAAAAGGAAACCAGCTATCATTCTTTCCTCCCAGGGGCCTTTTGGGCTCCTTCTGCCCACATACATCACAAAGAAAAGGCATCACCTCTGTTTACTCATCTGCCTCTGTGTACTCCAAACTCTGATGCCTCTACCTGAGAAGCGAATATTCCTGCCTGCTGCCACTAAAACCAGGCAGGGGCCGCTTTCATGGATCCTGTCGGTGGCCTTGCTCTCTTTTTTCTTGCCCGAGACCAGGGGAGGGCAATCGGGTGGTGAGACACTCATCTCCCCCACAAGTCCTTCCTTCTTCCTGCCTGTCTGCCGAGTTGTCTCTGTGGAAGCTTCCATCACAGACGGCTCCTCTGGGCACCCCCACCCTCCTCATCAGAATACTCCTCCCCTGGGTGTCACGAGCCGTGGGATTGTAAGACTCCATTATAATAAAGGTGACGATGAGAGATCTCAAGGAAGTCGAGCTCCAAAGTGAGGGAGGGAGGCACATCAGAGGGAACGGGCTCCCGGAGCCTGGTAATGAGATGGAGACGACTTTTTCTGCTTATGGGTGAAAAAGACCGGGAAGTCTCTGAAGACAAAGCACATAATAATGTGATCACAGGGGCCTCCTAATGGGGCCGATGTGATGTGCAGAATATGTCTTCTTTTCGCTGCCTGACTCTCAGGTTCCAGTGGAAAGGGCTCCACATGGCTGTTTACTCAGCAGACCTCGCTCGGTCATACCACACTCCAGCCGAGATCTTTATTCCACTAGAGTTACATGCAGGTGTATGATTAATTGACTTAATAACCTTGAGTCTCATAGGTAATTTTTTCTAAATTCTTTGTCTCCGAAGAATGAAAAAAAAATGTTTGATCAGACGCACATTCCTTAGTAATGCTGTTTATTTCTTAAAGATTTGGTAACATGCTTAGCTGGATGCTCCTTTGCCCCTTTGCTTCTCCTAAAAGGTGGCTTTTTTTTCCCTTTTCTTCTTCTTTTTTTTTTTTTTTCCTTTTCTTCTTTCTTTTAAATAGAAGTGTATAAATTGGTTCAGCCAGCACGGCCAGCTGTCTGTGTAAGGAGTGCCTGGTTTTGTCCACGCTGGAATCTGGAGATGCAGGACCTCGTTAGGAATGACCTGAGGTCCCCTTGGTGATGAGGAAGGGAACTGGCCACACCTCTGCCCCGTGTGCTCTGGAGATAGCCGGGGATGCAAATGCTCATGTTTCTCTTGGACTGTGACCGGCACCTGACTTACTGCCATGGCCTGACTGGGTTAATAGAGTCTTTCCTTTTTTTTTTTTTTTTTTTTGTTTTTTTTTTTTGTTTTCCTGTTGATGTGCCTGTCACTGAGTCTGATGATCAGAAAGGCAATTAAGTGCACCTCCCTAGTAGCCCAGTGGCTAAGACTCCACACTCCCAGTGCAGAGGGACCAGGTTCGATCCCTGGTCAGGGAACTAGCTCCCACATTCCCCAACTAGGAGTTCACATGCCACAACTGAAGATCCCATGTGCAGCGACTAAGACCTGGCACAGCAAATAAATAAATATTAAAAAAAGAAAGGCACTCAAAGGCATGATTCTCCCAACCGCGTGTACATAATGGGGGACTTTCTAGAGCTATTCTTTCCCAGAGGGTTTTCTGGATGTTTCCTGAAATTAGGAACTAGAGGGATGGTCCACTATTCCTAAACATTTTTTGCTTAGGAATAAGGATTTCCAAATCCCTAACTGGGCATAAAGAATACTAATGGGTCTGGGGTTTCTTTTTTGACAGAAGTTTTATCTTTTTGATGAAAACTTTTCTAAAGTTGACTGTGGCAGTCATTGCCCAGTTTTACTAAATAGACTAAAAGTGACTGAATTCTACCTTTTAAATAGGGAAAGTGTATGGTATGTGAATTGTACTTCAACAAGTCTGTTATTAAAATGCATTCATAAATTTCCTTCTTAATAATTAATCCTATTCTTCTAGGACCCTGTCCTTAATGAATCTAATGATATGCACCTCTCAAGACCCATCCGTAGTCACCTATGACCAAGTGCAGGTGTCAGAAGAGATGAGCAGAGTCTGTGCAAAGATTTTTCCAGTGACAGACTCAGAAGCTCACAGAGTTCTTACAAAACACTGTTATGCAATTCATTCATTTCAAAAGAGGGAATCTGAGTTTTGCATTACTTAGGTAGGCTAAATTGGAGAAGGAAATGGCAACCCACTCCAGTGTTCTTGCCTGGAGAATCCCAGGGACAGGGGAGCCTGGTAGGCTGCCGTCTATGGGGTCACACAGAGTCAGACACGACTGAAGTGACTTAGCATAGCATAGCATAGGTAGGCTAAGATGAATTTTTTAAATGTCAGGGTAATATGCATGATCTTCTAGTCCCCACTGGCCTCATCACCTGGTATTTCCTGACTCCCCGGCACGAATATTCCCAGTGGAAATGTGGGGTCTCTCACGTCAGCATCTTCTCAGGGCCACTTCAGGTAGGGTCAGGACTCTGGAATGTCCCCTAGTCCAGGGCTCTAGACTTCCTGTACCACTCCAGGACCCCTCCCTTCACTTCAGTGTTGACCTCCAGGAGTACGCCCCTGTGTGTCTTTTATAGAAGCTGTTCCTCAGTCTAGGGGCCCACGTTGTCCATGTGCACAGAAAGTCTGGGAAGACATGTGCCCGCCCACACAGGGCATGGCCCTTCATCAGTGCCTGCGGGGTGTACACAGGGAGTGTTGAAAAGCCAGCCTCCCTGTCCCAGGTGCAGGCAACTCCGAGGCATCGCTCATGCTCTGGAGCCCCTCCGAGGGCCTCTGTGAGGGATCCCACCTTTGCTTCATTTCCTCCCCTCCCCTGCTTCCCCACAGGTCTCCCCTGGGAGCACGTCCTCTAGAAATCCCCCGCACACCCATCCTCCCCGCGGAGGCTGGGAGCCCGAGCTAAGACCACAGTCCGCATACCGGGCCCATCAGTGCAATGGTGGTCAGCGTGCCTGGACACGCTGCGGATGCAACTGGGCTCTGAGCCTTAACTGTGGGAATCCAGCCTTCCCTCTGGAACTCTGGAGTGCGTGGGCAGGCAGCGGGTCAGATGGGACTTGACAGAACCAAGAAGGAGGATGAGGAAGACACAGGCATCCTGGAGCAGAGCCCGCGTTGTGGGCATGCTGTCTGTGCTGTCACCAAGAGCTCTGCCCTTAGAAGGACCCTGAACCTGGTTTCATGCTCTTACACCATCATCTTGAAATTCTCAGCACTCTTTGGAAAAGGGTCTTGAACTTTCATTTTGTGCTGGGCCTTGCAAATTTCCTAGACTTTCCTGGTGGCTACAGTAAAGAAGTCACCTGCCAGTGCAGGAGATGTGAGACGCGTGGGTTCAATCCCTGGGTCAAGAAGATCACTTAGAGTAGGAAATGGCCACCCACTCCAGTATTCTTGCCTGGAGAATTCCACGGACAGAGGAGCCTGGTGGGCTACCGTCCGTGGGGTCACAGTCAGACACAAATGAGCAACTAGCAGTTTTATTTTCTTTCGCAAATTATGCAGCTAGTCCTAGTCCCTGTCTGGCCATATCTGAGACTACAGACTCCTGGGGGTTTTAGGTTTCACAAACCAACAAATGCCCTTTGGGCATCTGACGTTTGCAATGTATAGAGCTATGAGTACATGGGTTCCCAGATGCAAACGTCAGAAACCCATTTGAGCCAGTTTCAGCAGAAAATGCATTTGTTCAGGTATATCAACAACCCAGAGATTCTGAGAGGCCCAGAGGAACAAACCTGAACGCCCAGTAGCAAAGAAGAGTGGCCAGATTCTATCACAGATAGAAAACATCCCTGGACACAAACATCATGATCACGTACTTGAGTGCGGGGCTCGGAGGCGCCTTGGAAACTTGGTCACTGGGAGCTAGCTGGCTACTTGGCCGCTATGCTCAGCAGAATGGGTTCCATGTCTTTATGACATTAGCTTCCCAATCAAAGTCTCCAGTGGGTGTCACATTGGTGAAGGCTGTCTCTTACCTGCACCTGAGAAGCAAGAGGCATTCTAAATAGCTTCTCTCTTAAGGAGGCCTTGGTGGGGGCGGGAGGGTAGGGGTGGGAATGTGCAATCATGAGCCAGGGAATTTCCCCAAACACAGGAAGGGAATTTAAAGATGTTAGGAGGCATCCGGGTGTATCCACCACCCACTACTTACATACATTGGAATTCTGCTGCTGACCGTGCACATAGGAAGTGCTGGTGGCTCAGACGGTAAAGAATCCACCTACAACGTGGGAAGATCCAGAATCGATCCCCGAGTCAGGAAGATCCCCTGGAGAAGGAAATGGCAACCCACTCTAGTATTCTTGCCTGGAGAATTCCACAGAGGGGCCTGGTAGGCTACAGTCCATAGGATCTTAAAGTGTCGGACACGACTGAGCAAATAACACTCTCTCATAAACGTGGAATGGATCTCACACACTCAGTGATTCGGTGGTTTCCCAGTGTGCTCCCCCTCACCTAGCTCTTAGGACATCCTATACCTTATCGCCTTCTTGGGGCTCCCCAGGCCCGCTTTTCAACCCCATGTCCCTGGTACTCTACTATTTCCCACCCACCTGGAACCCCACACCAGGACAACATGGGTACATTTCTGCAAAGCAAAACAGAATCCTTAGGTTATAACCCTTAGGTTATAAGATGTTTGTTTACCTGGAGGCAGGTGGAAAGGTGCTTGCTGAATGCTGCCACAAAGCCAATCTCACACACTCACTGCAGGTGGCAGGTAATAAACCTATTTCTATGCAAAAAAGGATCTCTTTGTTGCTAATAATTTTTATGCCGGTTCAGAGGGAGTATTTTTCAGAATCAGGTGTTAACAAAGTAATGAACCAAATAAAATGTACAGTGAGCAATTATCAGTTTCCTTTGATGCGCCCGCCCTAGAGTTTGTTATTGCCGATGCGATATAAAAATTAAACAGGAGAACAAAAGAGTGCCTTTGGGAGGGGCATGAAATCAGCATTTAAAAACAACTGTTTCATCCATTTTGTACCTTCAGATGGAATACATTTATTTCAAAGGAGAGACTGGGGTAGACAAAGTGGAAATGGGAGGAGGGCCTGCGGTGGACACCAAGCTCCTCAAGGCGGGGGCTTTTCAGCTGTTCTGGAGGAGGTTCCGGGTGGCCTGGGGGCTTCCCTGGTGGCTCAGACAGTAAAGAATCTGACTGCAGTGTAGGAGACCTGGGTTCGATCCCCAGGTCGGAAGATGACCCAGAGAAAGGAATGGCAGCCTGCTCTAGTGTTCTTGCCATGGGCAGAGGAGCCTGGCGGGCTACCGTCCATGGGGTCGCAAGGACTGAGTGACTAACACTTTCATTTTCCAGGTGGCCTATGGGGAGAACACCTTGGTGTCAGAGGGATGAAGTCGGGCAGCCATCAGCAGAGTCAGAAACATGTCTTACCCTTGAGGACACACAGGGGTTAGACAGGATAGAATAAAAGGGCAGTGCCTGGTCTCTCCCCACCCTGGGTTAGCTCACGGGCTGGTTTTTCTGAAGCTTTACTACTAGTTGGGGAGGGGTTGGCATGAACCGGGGCTCCTCTGAGACGTTACTCTCTGCCCCCCAGTTGGAAGGACTGCCAACGTTCATCCTCCCAGGGAGGGCAGGCATTGCTAGAGCCTTCAGTGTCCTTTAAGGGGGTGTGGCTCTGACCTCTGCCTCCCTGGGAATAAGCGAGGAGGGCAAGGGCTTCCCAGGTGGTGCTGGTGGTAAAGAACCCACCTGCCAGTGCAGAAGCCATAAGAACCACGGGTTTGACCCTTGGTCAGGAAGATCCCTTGGAGGAGAGCATGGAAACCCACTCCAGTATTCTTTCCTGGAGAATCCCACAGACAGAGGAGCCTGGAGGGTTCTAGTTCATAGGGTCGCAAAGAGTCAGACATGACTGAAGCGACTTAGCACACATAGCATACATGGTATGTGCTCAGTAGACACCACTCATCAAGGTGTTCTTCCCGTTAAACCTTCATCTGGGCTGTTTCCACTAGCGCTTTCTGCCCCTCTCTGTGCTACCCACCCATCACTATGGCTTCTTAGAATTTTGACAGAAAGCATTAAAACAAAATGAAGTCATAAATCTTGAGGAAGAGGCGTTCTCTGGAATGTCAGGAATACATAGTCACCATACACGGACTGCCCGGCAGTCGGGATCCACTCCTGCACATCCCCAGTCCTCAATCCCAACTCCTCTGGGCTGCCCAGGATGGGAGAAGAACGCAGGTCAGATTCCATGTGTCCACTGTGAAGGAAGCAGCTGCATCCATAGAGGTAGTTTCTGAATAACCTGTGCTGTGTGTTTCCACTGACCTTAAATCTGAAGCTAGACAGACAAAGAGGAGCCACAGGGTTGAGATAGGCAGCTGGAGAGGTTCACTTTTTAAGGCATCACTTGCATCTAGGAACTCTCATCTCTGCTCCCACGTGCTGGTCTTCACGTCTAACACAGTGCTTCCTACTCGACCCTTCCCACAACTCTCCTTGCGCAGCATCCTTTGGGCTGTGGTCTCACCTCCTATTGTCCTGAGGAGATGATGAGGCTTTCTTCACATTGAAGGGGAGACACAGGATCCCACATCTCAGCTGCCATCCCTGAGATGTGGAACACACTCTTTCCCGCCCCTGGTGGAATCCTGGAAGTGGCCGTAAATTCACAGTGGAATTCATTTCTGGGCATGTGGGAGGTGATTTTCTGAACTGAGATTCCTTGCCTGCAGCCTCTGAGATCAGAGTGACTAAACAGAGCAATCCTAAAGAGAAATCAACCCTGAATGTTCACTGGAAGGACTGATGCTGAAGCTGAAGCTCCAATACTTTGGCCACCTGATGAGCCAATTCATTAGAAAAGACCCTGATGCTGGGAAAGATTCAGGATAGGAGGAGAAGAGGGTGACAGAGGATGAGAGGGTCGGATGACATCACCGACTCAGTGCACATGAGTTTGAGCAAGCTCCAGGAGTTGGTGATGGACAGGGAGGCCTGGCGTGCTGCAGTCCATGGGGTCACAAAGAGTCGGACATGACTGAGCAACTGAACAACAACAATAAGTTGAGCTTCCTCTTTTTCTCCCCATATTTGGTCAAGACAAGTTCTTCTATTGGGCCAAGCTGCAACTCACCACCAAGATATTTCTGAATCTTTTCTCTTCAATAGGATGCCTACATCCCCAAAGCGGGCAGAGGGGATGCCAAATCAGCTGCTCCTTACACATGTGAGAAGTACACACGGAAGAATAAAAGCCACACTGTGGAGAGCCCTTCTCACGCTGCACTTGGAAGGGCTTTGGCCTCTGAAACCTAAGAAATATCACTGGCCCAGTGGTGTAGGGCACACCCACGGTTCCATATCCCAGCTCTGCCCCTCTCCGTCTGTGTGACTTTGAGCAAGCAACTTGACTTCTGGGACTGCAGCAGGTCCATTGTAAAATGAGGGTCATGATTGCAGTGCCTTATAGGGCTGCAGCGAAGCAAATGGGACAGGGCATAGCCTGGTACCTGGATCACACAGTAGGAGCTTAGTGAACATCAGTCATTACTCCATTACTCAGATTGGGCGGAGGAGAGAGAGAGGACCTTCCTGTGAGCCTGGAATCCTGAAAGGTGCTCTCCTGAGAGGTGTATGAGCAGGAGCTTGGGGCATACGCTGTTGCCCTTTACAGCGGCAGCAAGGAGCCTTCCACTTTGACTGGCTTCCCTGACAAGGATGGCAGCATCTTCTGCCTGGATGACCTTTAAAACGGGTGAAGCTGTGGGCCCAGAAGTTATTGCTCTCCCTGTGACTGTTCTGCCTAACTGCCCTTCTCCCTGGGATTTGACTGACCAGAGGTGAGCTCGAGAGAAAAGGAGGGACCAGATTTCAATAAGACCTCCTGCCCAGCACAGGGGAACTTGTGGAGTTTTCGGAGAACTCGGGCAAACCTTCCAAAGACTTTGAGCAGGAGGGTGATAGAAAACTATGTTTCTGGAAAATCACCAGGGAAAATGTTGCACACCAACAGGTAGACGTCTGGCCATAGAGTCAGGCAGGAGCCAGTGGGTGGGGGAGACCAGTAGCGGAGTCCCTAGCCAGATAAGAGGTGACCCACCTAGACCAAAGCGGGCAATGGGGATGGAGGGAGGGGGGAGTGAGGTGAGGATGGGTCTGAGTGGGTCAAGAGGTAGCACCACAATGTTACGAGGCAGCCTGGACGGGAGGGGGTTTTGCGGAGAATGGATAGATGTATACGTATGGCTGAGTCCCTTCGCCATTCACCTGAAACTCACACCATTGATAATCAGCTATACCCCAACACAAAATAAAAAGTTTAAAGTTTGTTGGGGGTGGGAGGAAAGCATCAGCTGTGCTTTGTGAATGGCTGGGTGCAGCAGTGGGCTGGGAGGAGGGGGGCTGTCACGGTTCACACAACACTGCCTGAGGGAGCATGAGGACCAGGGGTGGGGGAAGATGAGCTTTGGGACAGGCTGAGTTTGGGGTGCTTGTGCAAGGCCCCTGGGACAGCTCCTCCCTGAAGATGTAGGCTCGGAGCGAGGTAAGATCTGCACTGGGGATGAGCTGCCCAGGGAGAGAAAACAGGCAAGCCACAACCATGCCTCTGACATCAACTCAGCGGAGTTGCAAATCAGCACAGCCTCAACACGGCTGGGCACTGCCTACCCTGCGGTCCTGGGGGAGGGGGAGGGGACCGCTGCTTCTAGAGAACTTGGAGGAGAAGCAACGCGGAGATTCCGTGCAGGGCTGGGGAACAGCGCAGTCTCAGGGGAGCCGTCCTCTGGGCTAACACTGGCACATGGCATCCCACCCTCTCCCCATCCCCTGCTCAGAGCCACCATCAAGTGGGAGGGAAGCCAGCCCAGAGACAATCCTCTGCCTGCCCTGGATCCCCGGGGATGCCTTCCAGGGAGCAGGGAGCAGGGGGCCTCTGGGGAGCTTTGCTTTCTTGCCTCTGGGGCTCTGCAGAGCCCTGGCTGTCACCAGGAGACAGGAGGGCAGTGTTCCCCAAGGCTCGGCACTACTGCGGGGGCAGCATGCCAGCTCCAGGAGCCTCTGCTCTGGCAGAGGAGGGAGCGGGAGTGGCAGTCATGCCTGGTGGCAGCTCACAGGTGTGCACTGAGGGTGTGGTCCATGGCTGCCGAGGGAAGAGGCAGGGCCCTGTACAACTAAGTCAAGCAGAGATGGACTAAATGACTCAGGCTCCTGGAGAACCTACCTGAGGCTCAAGATTGACCATGGGGTCCTCTGTAGTCAGGAACATTATTTTCTCAGTTATCATCATTTACTCACTTATTGTAAGTCTCGTGGAAATGCCACATCAAAATGGATCACTAGCACATCCTTAGGCTCTCATACTCGTTAATCACCTACCCTCTCAACATCAAGAGGAATTTCATCATCCATCTGTCCATCCTTCCATCCATTCATCCATCCATCCATCCATCCATCCCAGAGATCGCCACTGTGCCACACCCTCAGATGTATGTAGAGAACACAGAGGTGATTCAGACACAAACCTAAGAAACCCACAGCCTGGAAGGAAGGGAGAGATTAACAAACATGGCCCCCATTACCCCCACCATGACAGTCTTCCTGTTATGACTGGTGGACTTCAGAACAATGGTAGGGAACATAAGTGGACGTGATCAGTTCCACTTAGGTTGGAATGGGTGGCTGGTCAGAGAGAACACAGCTTTTGAGATCGGTCTTGCAAAAGCAAGGGGGAAGTTTAGATATATGCTATTCTGTACATCTCTAAAGTTCCTGAAGTTCTAGTAGTTAATCTTTGCTACCTTGAATGAACTTGAGGAGGAAATGGCAACCCACTCCAGTAGTCTTGCCTGGAAAATCTCATGGACAGAGGAGGCTGGCTGGCTGAAGTCTGTGGGGTCATAAAGATTCTGACATGACTGAGGGACTGAGCATACACACACCTTGAACTAAAGACCAAACCAGAGGTCTCTGGGGGGGGGGGGGGGATGGATTGAGGATCAATTGATTCTTTTGAATGTCCTGGTTAGATATTGGAATATGACTTAAATTTTCCAAATATTTTAAAATATGAATAACTGCAAAATTTCACTGAAAAAGAGAATTCATCTTTTCTAAGAGCCCTGGCTATTGTCAAAAGAAAGAACAAGGAAAAAGGCAAGAGGTGTTTTTTGTTTGTTTTTTTTTTTTTTTTTTTTTTTTTTTTTAACAAATGGGCCTTTATAACTTTTAGGGAAGAGGAAGCTAAAATATGGACATTTCTATCACTAATTTTTATTTTGTTTCATAATTGCCTGATTCTGTTAAAAGGGGCTTTTAAAACTCATAAGATTTAAACTATCTTTTAAAAGTAAGTGGAGGGCTTCTCTGGTGGTACAGTGAATAACAACCCACCTTACAATGCAAGGGACACTGGTTTGATCCCCGGCCCCAGAAGGGCCCACATGCCGTGGAGCAGCCAAGCCCGTGCGCCAGAGCGCCTGAGCCCACACGCTGCAACTACTGAAGCCCTCAGGTCAAGAGCCTGTGCTTCACAACAAGAGAAGACACTGCAGTGAGAAGCCCCCACACTGCAAGGAAGATTAGCCCCCGCTTGCCACAAAGAGAAAGCCCAAGCACAGCAATGAACACCCAGCACAGCCAAAAGTCAGTAAGGAAATAAATCTGAAGTTCCAATCCTTGGGCCACCTGATGCCAAGGGTCAACTCACTGGGAAAGACCCTGATGCTGGGAAAGATTGAGGGCAGGAGGAGAAGGGGGTGATGGAGGATGAGATGGTTGGATGGCATCACCAACTCAATGGACATGAGTTTGAGCAAACTCTGAGAGATAGTGAAGGACAGGGAAGCCTGGCGTGCTGCAGTCCATGGCGTTGCAAAGAGTTGGACATGACTGAGTGACTGAATAACAGCAATAACAAGAAAGTAAATCTAAAACTAAGTAGAGAGACAGGAGTTCCAAGACATCAGAAGAGTGGAAGCGCTGCTTACTGCACATGTCCCTTGGTATCACATGAGCCCTCCACAATACTTTGTTTCTGGCATGCCCCAGCCTTACTCTGGGGACTTGCACATCCCCAACTCCAAACACATGACCTGGGAGGGGGTATGACAGTCACGAGACTCTGACCCCTTACTGGGGGATCATGTGACCCAAACAAAACCAATCAGGGTCCGTCTCTGAGATTTTTCAGTTGGAGTTGGAGAAGGACCCTGTCCCAGGGGTTATGGATCAGAAAGGAGTTGAAGTTGAAGAAGAAGGTGGAAGGAAGGAAGGAAGAAGAAGGCTAATTCTCAGCCACCCAGAGAAAGCCTGTCTGCTGTAGGAGAGGATGAGCCAAGGAGATACAGGCAAAGCGGTGAGAGAAACCAAGAGCTCTGGTTTTGTTACTTGTCAGTAAAAGGGTACAGAAAAATTAGCTTCGTATGGCTCAAAAGGATTAGGGAAAATAGGTCAACTAAGAGAATCCAAATGTAAGTGGTTCATTGGGAGCACTCAGTGTGGTAGAGACAGAAAGACGAGACAGTTTTTTCGTTACTCATTGCTGTGCTCTGTGATATCTCCTTTTCTTGATCTTTAACTGATCTTACTGCTACTGCTAAGTCACTTCAGTCATGTCCAACTCTGTGCGACCCCATAGACGGCAGCCCACCAGGCTCCCCTGTCCCTGGGATTCTCCAGGCAAGAACACTGGAGTGGGTTGCCATTTCCTTCTCCAATGCATGAAACCGAAAAGTCAAAGTGAAGTCGCTCAGTCATGTCCGACTCTTTAGCGACCCCATGGACTGCAGCCTAGCAGGTTCCTCTGCCCATGGGATTTTCCAGGCAAGAGTACTGGAGTAGGGTGCCATTGCCTTCTCTGTAACTGATCTTAGCAGAGTCCATAACTTTCTGGCCACTTTCAAGGATTAAACACAGCTGGGTCCTGATAGAAACACCACCCTTCTATCCAATGCCGTGATTTCTCCTCTGCCACTGCTGCCTAGATGTGTGGCTCAAAGGACTTGAATGGACAGAAAAGATGGTCTTCCTTTGCCTGACTCCTCCTCCCTTGTGTTTACAACCGGTCTACACTGGGGCAGTCAGGGAGGGATGGGAAGAAGAGATCAACTTACCTGAGTCTCATATGGTGAGGCGGCCTTGATTTCTCCTCTCTGGTTCAGGACAGTCTGCCGGGTGGCGCAAGTTCTAATGGCTTCCAAAGTGCTTAGATAAGTGACCAGTGGACCCTTCTGTCTCATCTGGTAGGCTGAGAGGAAATTGAGCTGCCAAGCCCTGTGAAGCCCTGGCTAGAGATTTGAAGGAAGATGAATGGTGCTTAAGTAACAAGAAGACCGTGAAATCAAACCATTAAAAAACAATTTCAAGACCAGTCAACTTCCCTCACCTTCTTTTCAGTGTGATGAACCCCCCAAAGTCATCTGAGGGCCCTTTTGATCTTGCACAAGTTGCTGTGTTGACTGCCTCACCACGTTCCACCAGGGCAGAGGGGTGCTCCCTGCTCTGGGGAGAGGCCGCCTCTAGGAGAAGATGGAGGAAAGCGACACTCCCACCTCCTTCCCCCATGTCTGCCCAGCTGAAGTCACTAAGGTTGCCTGTAGGCGCACCTCAGAGAGAGAGACCGAGAGAGACTCACTAGGGTCACCTTCCTCTTATTTTTAAAAACTTCTTGCATCCAATCTGAGCTCTCAGTCCCTCTGCACTCCCTCAAATGAGTTCAGTATTGAGATCTAGGGCTTCCCTGATGGTTTAGCAAAAAAGGATACCCTTGCAATGCAGGAGACTCAGGAGATTCAGGTTCAATCCCTGGGTCAGGAAGATCTCCTGGAGGAGGAAATGGCAATCCACTCCACTATTCTTGCCTGAAAAATCCCACGGACAGAGGAGCCTGGAGGGCTGCAGTCCAGAGGGTCGCAAGGAGTTGGACACGACTTAGTGACTGAGCACATGAGCACACATCAAGGTCTAGAGAAGACTGGTGTGGGGTTTTTGGCTCATGGAACAAGATGCTTTAAATCTACTAGTGATGGAGGTGTGGGTGTCACCAAGGAGGACATATATTTCTTCTTCTGTCTCAAAAGCCCACCTTCCCATTTTTTTATTTTTTAATTTAAAAGTTAATGGTACAAATTATAGAGACATGCATTCTCCTTTGAAACGTTAAATCAAAACACTTTGGATGAGATTAAAGTTCACTTTGGCACACTGTGCCCCCTTCCCGCTGAAGAAGTAAAGGGTTGTTGCAGGAAGATGTGTGCCCTCCCCAGTCTTTTTTCTACTCATTAATGTGCTCAGCATGTATGTATGTCCTCATAGAAAATATAAAGAATGTGTGTTCAAATTTATCACAGGCATTCTCTTCGGCACACTATTCTACAACTTGTTTTTCCATTTGATGTGGTTGTTCAGGCTGGAAGGACTGAACTCAGAGCCGTCTCTTTGGTTTCACAGCCCAGAAGGCACGAGGGAGGCTGAAACTCAGTCCATCTCTGCTGACTTAGCACAAAGGAAGGGCTCCCTTTCTCTGACTGGTCTACCCAAAGGGGACTATCTTTTTCTAATTCATTCAAAGATGGGGTGTGTCTGCTATATTTAAAATGGATAACCAACAAGGACCTACTGTACAGCACATGGAATTCTGCTCAGTGTTACGTGGCAGCCTGGATGGGAGGGGGGTTTGGGGGAGAATGGATACCTGTATATATGATGGCTGAGTCCCTTCGCTGTCCACCTGAAGCTATCGCAATATTATTAATCAGCTGTATCCCAATACAAAATAAAAAGGTTTTAAAAAAACAAAGATATGGTGTGTGGTGTGGTGGCCCTGAATGGATCCTCTATGCTCTACTTAATTGCTTTGCAGTATTCCCTAATGTAGATATATTGCTTTTTTTCTCTTTTTGATTTTTTTATTGAAGGATAGTTGCTTTATAGAACTTTGTTTTCTGTCAAACCTCAACATGAATCAGCCATAGGTACACATATATCCCCTCCCTTTTGAACCTCCCTCCCATCTCCCTCCCAGTCCCACCCCTCTAGATTGTTACAGAGCCCCTGTTTGAGTTTCCTGAGCTAAATAGCAAATTCCTGTTGGCTGTCTATTTTACATATGGTAATGTAAGTTTCCATGTTACTCTTTCGATACATCTCACCCTCTCCTCCCCTCTCCCCGTGTCCATAAGCCTATTCTCTATGTCTGTTTCTCCATTGCTGCCCTGTAAATAAATTCTTCAGCACCATTTTTGTAGATTCCATATATGTGCATTAGAATACGATATTTACCTTTCTCTTTCTGACTCACTTCACTCTGTATAATGGGTTCCAGGTTCATCCACCTCATCAGAACTGACTCAAATGTGCTCCTTTTTATAGCTGAGTAATACTGCTTCTTTACCCATTCATCTGTCGATGGACATCTAGGTTGCTTCCATGTTCCAGCTCTTGTAAATAGTGCTGCAGTGAACAGTGGGATACATGTGTCTTTTTCAATTTTGGTTTCCTCAAGGTATATATCTAGGAGTGGGATTGCTGGGTCATATGGTGGTTTTATTCCTAGTTTGATATACTGCTTTTGATGGATCTATCTCTGTGGTTGGACATTTACATTTTTGCTAGTTTCTCATGATAGTAGGAAATAACTGCCATGAAGTTTTGTATGTGTCTCTGTGCACACGTGCAGATAGTTCTCTAGAGAAGTAGTGAGATATCTGAGTCATGAGGATGCTTATTTTAAATTCTACTGCTAAGTTGCTTCAGTCGTGTCTGATTCTTTGAGACTCCAGGGACTGTAACCCACCAGGTTCTTGTGTCCATGGGATTCTCCAGGCAAGAATAATGGAGTGGGTTGCCATTTCCTTCTCCAGGGGAATCTTCCTGACCCAGGGATCGAACACACATCTCTTACATCTCCAGCACTGGCTGGTGGGTTCTTTACCACCAGCACCACTAGACAATATTAAAGTGTCCTCTGACCAATATGCAGTCTCATCAGCAGTGTGCAAGAGTGACTGTTCCCATTATCCTCTCCAACAGGGGAGGCTGCAGACTTGGCTCTTCCTTCCAATTGCCATCCCCTTCTTAACGTGCACTGGTCGACCCTACTGCTGTAGGGTTGTCCCCAACTGACTGTCTTATTTTGTCCTTGGTTTCTTCATCTACTTGATCTCAACCTTGGCTCTTTAGCCACCTGAGTTTCTTGCTCCTTGGTCCTGACAAGGAGTGTCTGCTCTCATGCTGGCCTAAATTCCAGGTGGCAAGAGGGCAGGAGAATAGCTTTGCCTCTACCTAGCTGTGTGACCACAGACCAAGCCCCAGTTTCCCCATCAGCACCATAAAGGAACCGAGTTCCAGGAACTCCAGGATCCTAGCTCACTTTAACAGGTGCTTTTGCCTGCATCAGAGCTAAGCACTCTTTGGTCCAGTTGAAATCCTTTACTGCAAGTGCACATGGGCAGACATGAGTCATTGGAAGCGGTGATGGGTAGGTATGGACTTTATTGCTCCAATAAACTATATCACCATTCATTTCTGTGTTTTCATGGGTGGGGATGGGTGATGAAGGAAGGACCTTTCGGTCTGCCCAAGCTCTCCATCACGTAGTGAACATTTCTTGATTAAATCAGGCTTACTTTCACTACTGCAGCCACTTCCTTCTTGCTCCTCGGACCAGATCCTCATCATTTATTTCAGAAATATTTATTGAGCACCTGCAACGTCCTCTACTCCATGGCCACTTTTGGAAGGGATGAGAGTAGAAGGTGCAGGGGGTGGCAAAGTGCTTTTATGAGCGGCCTGCTGCTCACTGCTTAGTTCACTGCTGTTTAATAGGGCTGTCTGAGACGATGGATGCGTCCTCTAAAACCTGTGCTGTCCAGTATGGGCAAACAGAAGTGCCTCGGACCACGTGCTACAGAAGGCATGCTTGGGAGCCCTGTGCTAATGTTTAATGAATGCAAGGAAGCAAAGCAGTGCTGGGGGCCTCACGGCGGACACTTCAGAACTCAGTCCTCTCCACCCTCTCTTTAAAGCTTCGGTCTCTTAATCTGTAAAGAACTGTATTGAAGATCAAAGAACACTGCGTGTGTAGGCCTTGGCATAGGGCCTGGCCCGCTGTAGATGGTCAACAACTGGAGTGTTTCTGTCCCCTCTGCTGGGCCGTCTGGGTTCTCAGGGCTACTGCAGGCTTCCACCAAGTAAAAGCTTCTCCGTGAGGAGGCGGGACTCAGGGAGCAGAGCCTCTGCTTCAGGGAGGGGCAGGTTGGAGAGGCCACCTCCCCCTTCTAAGGCTCCAGATCCTCCAGTTCTGAGTCACCCAGGTGAGTTGCACAACTTTATGGACGCCACCAGTCAGACAGTACTCCCACTGTGGGGATTGTCAAGGGTGGGAATTTGCCTCTCCCACTGCTGCCTACCAAGACAGGTGCCGGAGCATAATAGATGCTTAGTGAATGGGGGTGCGTGGGTGGGTGGCCCAAAGTCATGTGGTTTGAGCGGCAGCCAGGAGCTAGGAGTTTTAGATACCTTTCTGTCCCACCTCCAGCTCTGTTCCAGGAAAATGCAGACTTCAAGTTAGGATTTGAGCCTCTGACCTTGTCCCGGGGCTCTGTGATCTCATCAAGTGCTGACTGCTTGGGGTCTTAGTTTCCGCATCTGGCCTTCAATGCTAGGACCTGAACACGTACGGGCAGCTTTTGCTGGGCAGGTCCTGAAGCTGGTCTAGCTGTGGAGGGCACGCTCTCCCCAGGCTGGGGTTTGTTCTCCCACCCCTCACATCCCCACCCCCTCTCCCGAGCGGAGCTTGCAGCTGGCTTCCTGCGGCTCCGACAACAGGCGGGCGGTGTTCTCCTTCCCTTCCCTGACCTCACTAGGCAAACACTCCAGAGGCGGTCAAAGCAAACAGGACTTGTGAGACCCGGCCAGGAAGTCCAGAACAAAGGAGGGCTTCTTTTATCAGCTGCTTCCTTTTGTCAGATGATAAATTGTGAGAGTAATTACCTTAAAAAAAAAAAAAAAGACTAGAACAGAAGAGAAACGAAATCGGTTATACGCTACTTTGACAAATTTGAGCAATCCATTTATTTTTCATTCAATGAGGATGTGATTATTACGTGTCAGGTACGTGGAGCCGTGGCTGATCACGGTGTACAAGACATGGAAGCATTCGGGCTCTGGTAGAGGAGATGAGCAAGAAGAAGCCGACGGGACTCTAGTGTACTATGACCCAGGGTCACTGACTTTGTCATCACCGTGTCCCTACTGCCTGGCATTCGGTGGGCATGTGATTGGTGCTTAATAATGATTTTTGAGCGACTGAATGAGTGAATGAGGACGGATGCTTGGGAAGCTCAGAGGAGGGGTGCTTAATGACAGACTGGAAGACTTGAAGAAAGGGCAGTTATTTAGAAAGGCAGAAGGGGTGAGTCAAGGCAGGGAAAGATGGGAATAGACAGCGGTTGGGTTTTGCAGGCCAAGGGGGCAGCATCTGGTTGAGGATGAGGGTCCTGGGTGAACTCAAGCACATAAAGTTGCCCATAACAGAACATCTTCGACTAAGAAAAACTGCACCGTCATATGGTTCAACCAAACATTTAAAATGTCACTAACTCGTCAGGGACAAGATCATGTGGGGCCTTATGAACTGCAAAAAGAGACTGAATTTTTCTCCTGAGGACAGGGAGAAGCAACAAGGTTTTACCTTCTCTTAACCCCTCTAAAATAAAGCCAATTGTTAAATATATAATTTTAAAAATTCATGTTCTAAGAATGTAAAGAAAAAAGATAGCAGTCATCTTTGATCTCACCACCCAGATAACAGTGGCCAGTTTGAACCAACCTAGTCACAACAGCGTGGTGACTGTTGTTCCAGACTTTTCTCTCGAGTCCTATCTACGAAGAGGAGCAGAGCATGAAGCTGCTAGTTATTTAAGAGTTGCCAGCGTGGCCTCTGTGTCTAACTGAGGAGGCTGGAGGTTACCATGGAAAAACTCATTTTTGTTTTGTGAGCAGTCAGAGTGGGAGAAAGACACAGCAGGACTTTTTCAGACTCAGCGCCTGTGCCTCCTCACACATGGTTGACACGAGGTTGCTTGGGACAAGGTGGGTATGTTTGTACAAGGTCAAGGAACCCCCCTGGGAGACAGGGCATTGAGATCTAACATCTTCTCTAAGAAAACTGAAATAAAACCCAGGACATTGGAAGTTTGAGAAATTCACAAAAAGAAAAGGATTCCCTGTAGTCCAACCTTGCAGAATCCCATTAATGACATTTTGGGTATAATTGCTCCCAGTCCTTTTTCTCTATATACTGTGTTCACATATATAGTGATAAATCAAACTGAATCAATGTTCAGCAAATATTCACTCTTTTGTATTTGCATATGTATGCATTCATACGTGTACAGCCATACCCCCATATATACCCACAGAAAAGAAGTAGGAATGTCGTGGGTCCCTCTCCCTTTTGCCATTTCATTTTAGAACTCTAGCTTGGAAGTTCATGAACTTTTTGTTAGCCTGAGCTAATCCTTCACAACTCTTTGATGATATGCCCTTAACCCCAAGAAGGTCTCTTATTCCCTAAAATGGGCGGGTTGAAGCCACGGTTGGTATCTCTTCAGCCCCAGAGCCTCTGCCTTCTTTGGCGTTCTGTTTCTCACCGGTTTTACCAAGGGTGGGCATAACTGACATTTATAGAGCAGCAAGTCAAGTCCTGCAGCTTCGAAAACTGGTATGAATAAGTGGGCCACAGATACTTCTCTGCCTCTGTGGTTGGTTCCCATGGAGTGTGGGTGGCGGGCAAGGCTGTCCACACAGGGCCCAGAGCTGCCGCCCCGAGTGGAGAGGCACACCTGAGACTGATCAAGCAGATGCTTGTCCATTACACGACCCCTGAACCCTTCCCACTTCAGACCCACCACCAGCGCCTCCCTCTTCCCTGAGCCCCCTCACCAGGGTTCCAGCCTGACTGTCTCTCCATGATGGGGGGAAGCTTCAGACCACAGGCCCTGGCCCTCCCATCCCCAACCCTGGATGGGCTGGCCATGGAGAGGCAAAAATTATAGAGACTGCGACATCTCACTGATGCACTCCATCTTTGCTCCTGCTTTTCTCTTGGGGAAAGTATTAAGACCACTCCAGGGCAAGAGGCAGATGTCTCAGGTCTCTGTTCCCTTTTAAGACCTTTCTGTCTTCTGACTTTTTCTAAGTGCCTTTAAGTTTTGCAGTTTTAAACAAAAATTCTCTTTCCAAACTTTTTCTTTCTGCATATGCTCTTCCCCTCTTAATGACTTGCCCTAAGCCACCAGCATGTCCCTGGGTCAGGGGTTTTGCATCTGCAGGTTAAGGGCTCACTGCACTCCAGAGTCCTGGGGGAGGGTTTCCTTGCAGTTCCCAGAGTTGCCGTGTATCTTGAGACTCAGCCTCTTTCTCTGCATCATCTCATATTCATTTTATTAACCAGAAGAAAGGCGAGATTCTGTGTGGTCTGGCAATCAGAATTCCAGCCTTGACCCCTTCTTTGTTTCTTGTTCTCTCCTCTGCTGCTTTCCCTAGCGAGCTTTCAGGCTCCTGATCAAAGACATGTTTATTCTTCATCTAGTATAATATTAATAACCATTCAAAGTAATAATAAAACAACAACAGCAGCAGCTTGCATTTACGGAGTGCACGCTACACAGTCGGCACTGTTTCTTGGACCTTACCCATATGATCTCTTTGACCCTAATAACCATCTCCACTCTACAGATGACAAAAGTATGGGAAATTTAAATAGCTTTACCGAAGTGCTAGAGCCAAAGTAGGAACCCAGTTAGTACCCCCAGATTAAGAGCCATGAAAATATGCTGTTTTTAGAAATACCTGCATATCCCGTTGGTTCACTTCTCAAAGCCAGCTTCCGTGGTCTGGGGAGATCAGATACTGTTTGTCCCGAGGACATGGATGATTGCATCTGTCTTCTGGAAGGCTCTGCATCTAGACTGTTTGTTGTTGCTGTTGCTGTCTACACTGGTGGCAGCTGCATGTTCTCAGGGATGTGCTTTATCAGGATTCAGATGGCCCTTCCCCAGGCCCAGGAGGCGCCTCTGGGACGCACCCCTGATGGCAGCCCCTGCACTTTTGTTCCCAATACCTTGGCCTAGCCTGCGGTGATTGCATGACGGGCTCAGGACTTGGGCCCGAGGTGGGAATCCGCGTGCATCAGCCCGGGGCTGTTTCTCAGCTTCGAAGGTATATGGGTGAGGCAGGCAAAGCCATCAGCTCTGAAACGCCCAAGGCAGCAGTGACAATCCTTGGTCCTGGAGATCATGTTCCTGCTGGTATCTCTTGTTCCCAGCACTCCCCACCCCCCAGGGACTCCCTGGAGTCAGTCTCCTGGGCTTCCTATAGCCTTCTTGACCCCAGGGATACCAGGTGCTGGGATCAATCTCCCTAAATGGCTCTGTCAGCTTTTCTGGTGGCTCAGCTGGTAAAGAATCCACCTGCAATGTGGGAGACCTGGGTTTGATCCCTGGGTTGGGAAGATACCCAGGAGGAGGGCATGGCAACCCACTCCAGTATCCTTGCCTGGAGAATCCCATGGACAGAGAAGCCTGGTGGGCTACAGTACATGGGGTCGCAAAGAGTCGGACACGACCGAGTGACTAAGCACACACGGCTCTATGTACAATTCCACGGTCATTTTGACTGGTGTAAATGACAGTGGTAGAGAATATAACCCCATGGGCAGAATGACTCTGGTAAGGAGGGTTGGCCTCAGTGGCAGAGGCGTGGGTTATGATCAGAGTGAGGCTTCACTAGAATCTACAGGGACCCAGCAACCCCATCAGAGACTCAGGCCTCATGGAAACGAGGGATTTTCTTGGAGTAACCCTGGTGTTACCAGGGGTCCCATTTCTCTGCTGTAGGATCACTCCTCCAACTGATGACTGGATGAGTTAGCTGAGAATGGTGTCCCTTCTTGCCTGCAGGAAGTAATACCCAGAGACCAGGAAGGAGGCTGAGGGTGAGAAAATTCCCATAAAGGCAGAGGAAGTGCTGATGTGGGGCATTTGGGCCAGTGGTCCCTGAGAGGGTGTGGAGAGGTGTCAGCAGCACGGATAAACACGGAAAAACGATCTATAATCCAAACCTAGAAGCAACCCTGGTTAGTGCGTATGTCCTCTTCCAAGTCTTACTATGCAAATAAGATGCTTAAATTTGCCTTAAAATAATATATCATGCACTTCTTTTCAAGTCACTAAACAAACATTATATACATAGTTTTTAAAATTATTCTATTTATTTGTCTTAGTTGTGGCCTGGGGGATCTTTTGTTGCAGCTCATGGACTCTCTAGTTGTGAGGCTCTCAGACTCAGTTGCTCTGCCCCATGTGGGGTCTTTTTTCCCCGATCAGGGATAGAACCTGTGTCCCTGCACTGCATGGCAGATTCCTAACCACTGCACCACCGTGTGTGTGTGTGCTAATTTGCTTCCGTTCAGTTCAGTTCAGTTCAGTCGCTCAGTTGTGTCCGACTCTGTGACCCCATGAATCGCAGTATGCCAGGCCTCTCTGTCCATCACCAACTCCCGGAGTTTACCCAAACTCATGTCCATTGAGTCGGTGATGCCATCCAACCATCTTATCCTCTGTTGTCCCCTTCTCCTTCTGCCCCTAAGCCCTCCCAGCATCAGGGTCCTTTCCAATGAATCAACTCTTTGCATGAGGTGGCCAAAGTATTGGAGTTTGAGCCTCAGCATCAGTCCTTCCAATGAACACCCAGAACTGATCTCCTTTAGGAGGGACTGGTTGGATCTCCTTGAAGTCCAAGGGACTCTCGAGAGTCTTCTCCAACACCACAGTTCAAAAGCATCAATTCTTCAGTGCTCAGCTTTCTTCACAGTCCAACTCTCACATCCATACATGACCACTGAAAAAACCATAGCCTTGACTAGATGGACTTTTGTTGGCAAAGTAATGTCTCTGCTTTTTAATATGTTATCTAGGTTGGTCATAACTTTCCTTCCAAGGAGTAAGCATCTTTTAATTTCATGGCTGCAATCACCATCTGCAGTGATTTTGGAGCCCAAAAAATTTGCTTCAGTTGTGTCCAACTCTTTGTGTCCCTATGGGCTGTAGACCACCAGGCTCCTCTGTCCATGGGATTCTCCAGGAAGGAATGTTGGAGTGGGTTGCCATGCCCTCCTCTAGGGGATCTTCCCAACCCAGGGATTTAGCCCATGTCTCTCAGGTCTCCTGCACTGGCAGGCAGGTTCTTTATCACTGGTGCCACCTGGGAATTTCGCACCACCAAGGAAGTCCCTCAAACACTGTATTTTTAAGGTGCAGAGGCCCAAGGCCTCACCAAGGGGTGCTGCTGGAGCCAATGTACTCAGAAGTATAGACAGCAGCTTACAGGCTAAGTGAAAGTGAAAGAAAGTGAAGTCGCTCAGTCGTGTCCGCCTCTTTGCGATCCCATGGACTGCTGTCTACCAGGCTTCTCTGTCCATGGGATTTTCCAGGCAAGAGTACTGGAGTGGGTTGCCATTTCCTTCTCCAGGGGATCTTCCTGACCCAGGGATTGAACCCAGGTCTCCTGCATTGCAGGCAGACGCTTTACCCTCTGAGCCACCAGGGAAGCCCACAGGCTAAGTGAGGAGGCATTCAAATGGCCAGATCACTTGGAAGAAGTGCCCCACCTCATTTCTGTTTGTTAAAAATCAGGTTGGCAAAGATGAAAACAACTTGTAAAATTGAGTATTGGTGAGCACATGAAGAGAACAGCACTGCCAGGGGAGCATAAATTAACACCGGTCCATAATCCATTACCAGAAACCCTTGGGGACAGGAATGTGTTGGAATTTAGAATTTTCCAGATTTTTGAAAGGCAACACAATGTATAAATTGTACATCATATAACACTCCCTGTAGGAACCAGGGCAATACACACATTTATGTGCCTGCATGAAATGTATAAATACTCATACTATGTGGGAGAAATGAAAGGCTTTAAATGGCCTTGTGTCCATGCAGGTCAGGGTCTGCCACCAAATGAGTTTAGTTGTTAAACTTAGTAAAGCATTTTCAGTTTTCAGAGTTTTGTGGATAAGGGATTATAGACCTTGTGACCTTTCTGGAGGGTGATTTTGCCATAAGCGTTAAGAACCTTAAAATACACCTACCCTTTAACCCAATAATTTTACTTCTAGGAATTAGTTCTAAGGACATAACTGTGATTATGCGCAATGATCTAGTATTAAGTAGGCTCATTACTGCATTGTTTTTGTTTGAAAGAGAAAGAAAGAAAGAAATTAGAAGCAACCTAAATGCCTACTAATAAGAAATTGTTTAAATAGGCAGTGATCTAGAAGGCAGTCCTTAAAAACACAATGTTCGCTTATAGACTTGGAAAGTAATGCATATTGTTTTAAGGCAAATTTAAGCTATGAAGACAATCTTATTTGTGTAGTGAAACCTGGAAGAGGACATGTATACTCAATAGGGTTATTTCTAGGTTTGTATTATACACAGTTTTTCTTTATTTATTGCTAACGTGGGTTTTCTCATTTTCTTTATTTTGAGTTAGAAAACTAAGACTTCCAAAGAATTCAGATGTACATAAGTCAAAACAAAGGCCTCCACTTCTCTCACCCTTCCCTAGCTCCTCCTCGGGGTAATACATATCCATTGAGTGGGTTTCTTTCCAGACTCTTTTTCTCTGTAAATGCATGAAACTTTGTAATTTTTCCATACGTGGAGTTTTAAGCAGCTTTTCCGTACTGTGTATATTGTCCTATGTCTGACTCTAGCACTAAGTTGTTCTCCATGCCACAAAAGTGAACCTTTGTTTACGCAACCCTTTCCACATTGCTGGACATTTAAGTAGCTTCTGTTTACTTGCTATCTCAAACAATGTTGTAGAGAACATTCTTGGGCATGTACCTTTGTGGACCTGTGTGTCATTTATGTGCAAGAGTTATTTTTCATCTTCTTACCATGAACATGTGTTCCTTAGATTACTAAAAATCTTATTAAACACATTAAAAGATTCCATTAGATTGTTTCAAATTGCCTGAAGCCACTCAGTTGGCCCACTTTTTTCTCAGGATAAATGAGCTATTCAATAGCACCACCTTGTAAAGTAATAACCACATATTTTTGAGCCACATATATTTTTACAGATTCATCCTCCCCAAGGAGGTCCAGGGCCGCAGATGGGAATCTTGGATACAGTTGCCAAATCCTCGGTGGGGGTGGGGGGTGGGGCGTGGAATGGAAGTGTGGATTGTCCTTGGATGCCTGTCAACTTTTCACCATTAGGTGACCTGGGGGCCTTTCCTTGGCAGTTGCTGGTTGCTGATCACTCCTGGGAAGGCATCATTGCTGATTCCAGAGGGTAATGGTCTCCCAGGGTGTGGGCTGGCTCCTCTGGAGCTGGGGCCTGAAGGGTTTTCTGGGGGGTACACAGGGTTCCTGGATACAGAGAGGGGCTCCTGGGGTTGTAAGCCAGGCGGAATGGGTCATCGTCCTGGGCCCAAGCTCTGGGTTTCCAAGCCCCCTAGCCTCTCTCTTCCTCGTGCGTGCAAAGTAGATTTGCACACACACTTCCTTAGCTTTCAGATGACCATTTCTCTTCTGTGCAGTAATGCACCCATGATGGGAAGTGGACACTGAGTGTGGGGATGACCTTCCCCTGGCTCTTCCTGAAGCTGTTCTTAAAAAGGGGGTGCTTCGGACAGTTGGTGGGTCCTAGGGTCAGGAACATAGATGCTCTTTATTTCTCTTCACCTCCAGCCCAGGTGGCGCTAGTGGTAAAGATCACGCCTTGCAATGCAGGAAACTTAAAAGATGCAGGTTCAATCCCTAGGTTGGGAAGATCTCCTGGAGAAGGGAATAACAACCCACTCCAGTATTCTTGTCTGGAGGATCCCAAGGACAGAGGAACCTGGCAGGCCACAGTCCATGTGGTCACAAAGAGTGGGACACGACTGAAGTGACTGAACACCAGCCCCACCACACAAGCAGTTCAGCTGGCCCACCACGCCAGGGGCTGGACAATCCCATCCCTTGCAGGTAGAGGATGGGGGAAAGTCTTTTCTGGAATTCAGACTGGACTCGAGTGCGAGGCAAAAGCCAAACTCATCATTCCTTTCTCTGGCTGCTCAGTTGCCCATCCCTTCCTATAATGCTGCCAGAACCCTCCTGTGTAATTACTAGGTGCATAATTAATACATGAGAGGCGTCTTCCTAACATACCTGAGCCAGTGTACTGTCTTAAAATGGGATGGGAGGCAGTCCTTACAGGCTTCTACATGTCAACCGAAAACATCCAGTCAGACAATCGCATCGTCAGCCCCGGCCATGCACATTTATATGCTTCTTGGACGCACTGGCCCCATGGAGGGAAGCCAAGAGGTGAGCAAGGGTTCTGAACTAAGGATGGGAGAGGGTGGGCTTAGAGAGGCGGGAAAACCATGAGCTGGGGTTGCAGTAAGAGCGTCTTCAGAAGGCAGAGGTAGAGTGGGTGGGGAGGCAGACTGGGGATGTCACAAAGAAGCAAATGTTTGTGACGCACCTACTGCGTGCCAGGCATTGAGATGCTGTCCCATTTCACACCTGAGATAAATGTCAAGATCTCCCCTCTTACAGGTAGCAACAGGGAGTCCTGCAGTGGTGATGTGACCTGCTGAAGGCCACAGTTAGGGACTCAGTTTCTTCTGATGCCCAAGGCTTAAAGGAAAATCACTCTTGCTGCCATCTTTCTTCAGTGTGGTTTCCCATCAGTCCATCAAGCACACCGTTGCTAGGATGAGCGTTCCAGAATCTCCAGAGCCTGGCTGGTCCCTACCTCTGCAACCTCACTACCTGTGGCTGGAAACATGTGCCAGTGAAGAGACTGGCTCAGACGCTCTCTGAAGTCTCTTCCAGGCCTATGGGTCAGGATTTTATGGTTGCAACATATTTATAAAATTCATAAATATTTTATTAATTTATTCTACAGGTTTCTGACTGCCAGTCGGCACAAGCGGTACCCTTGCCCCCAACCGTGACTTCCCACCACTTGGCTGACCAAGCAGGGCCTTCGTGCTCCTTTCCCCCCTCATCAGCCTTAATCAGTCAATCGCTAATCATTAACGAAGCCTAAATAGACTCTAACCCACCCCTATCTTTCCATTTCCCTTACCTCCAGACCTTTCCACCTGCTCGTCTTTCAGCCTTGAATCCTCTCTCTTCCTCTCTTGGTTGGTGGATTCCCACTCATCTTTCAGGATCTCAATTTGGAAGCCCCTCTTTCAAGATGCCTTGGAGCCATTTTCGTCCCCAGGTTGGGGATGGAAGCCCCTCCGATGTCTTCCTATGGCTGGATGACCTGGCCTACCGTTCTCCCGTGGTGTGATGCTGCTGCTGCTAAGTCACTTCAGTCGTGTCTGACTCTGTGCGACCCCATAGACGGCAACCCACCAGGCTCCCCTGTCCCTGGGATTCTCCAGGCAAGAACACTGGAGTGGGTTGCCATTTCCTTCTCCAACGCATAAAAGTGAAAAGTGAAAGTGAAGTCGCTCAGTCGTGTCCAACTCTTAGGGACCCCATGGACTGCAGCCCACCAGGCTCCTCCGTCCATGGGATTTTCCAGGCAAGAGTACTGGAGTGGGGTGCCATTGCCCGTGGCATGCACCAGTGAACATATGTGAAGGTGACTTTAAACTATAAAGTGCCATTCAAGCGTTCCTTCTTCTTGTCCTCTTTTCTTTCTTCTTCTTGTTCCTTCTTACTTCCACCCATCTTCCTCCTCCTTGTTTAGCAGAGGTGCTTCCTCTGAGGGCTGGTGGAAGGGTGGGTGGCACTCCCCATGTTTGGGTAAATGTGTATGTTTCTGGGGATGAGGTCCAGAGCTTTCCTCGGCATCTCAGGTGTCCTTGACCCAAAAAAGGTTAAGCATCACCATAAATTTTCTTGACACAAATGGGGAGCGAGATGAAGCAGGCTTATTCTTTAGCTCATTACCATTCTCTCTGTCCTGCTTTGTCTTTCTAGAATGTGGACACAGACTTCACGTGGTAAGCCAAACTTTTAAATCTGGATTGAAGCAATACTGGAAGCACTAAAGTTCAACCTCAAAGCAACTTCTTGCTTCAGTGCTGTTTGTCCCCAGGAAGGCAGTTCCAAGAAACAGTGCTTCCTTTAGAGGCCAGGGAGGGACTTCCCTGGTGGGCCAGTGGCTAAGATTCCTCACTCCGAATGCAGGGGGCACAGGTTCGATCCCTGGCCAAGGAACTAGATCCTGCATGCTGCAACTCAGATCCCACATTGTTGTTGGTGTTTAGTTGTGTTCAGTCACTAAGTCGTGTCTCTTTGCAACCCCAGGAACTGTAGCCCACCAGGCTCCTCTGTCCATGAGATTTCCCAGGCAAGAATACTGGAGTGGGTTGCCATTTCCTTCTCCAGGGCATCTTCCTGACTCAGGGATCGAACCCGAGTCTCCTGCACTGGCAGGATTCTTTACCATTGAGCCAGCAGGGAAGCCCCAAGGCCCCACACACTGCAGTGAAGCTCAAAGACCTGGTGCGCCACAACTAAGACCCGGAGCAGCCAAATAAATAAACAGTAAATAAAAGAAATATTTTTTAAAAATAAATAAATGCTGGGTAGAGTGAGGCCTGAAAGGCTCCCTGTGTGGCTTGATTTTCCAACGGCTCAGTCGAGGCAAGCAGGTGATGAGCAGGACTGGCTCCAAGGAAGGACCAGAAGCACGGCCCCCAGTACCCCCGGGGAGAGCTGCCTTCCTGCCTCATGGGCCCAGCATTGCCAACTGCTTCCTCCCAACGAGACCTGAGGCTCTTGTGAGAAGCGATCACTATCACTCAGTTTAATGCCCATTTAATATATATATTTCAAGATAAAGACTGAGGATTCATGGGTTCAGCCTGTGAAGGTGCAGCATAAATGTGTGAAAATAAAATATCTCCTGACCTTGCCATCAGAGACATAGATTTTATTTATTTTCTTAGGAGTGTCTGGTGAGGTTTCTTTCTTCCTTTCCCTTTTTCCTTTTTTCTTGGTGGTGGTGGTTGTTGTCGTAGCTCAGCAGGGCATTAAATTTAGGGAGCAGTCTGATCTGTCATAGCCAGAGCCGGCAGGAGCGGGGAAGATGTGACCTGGAGATACAGGCCTCTGTGTTTCGTAATAAATCCCTTGATCTGCAGCTGGAGCCCTGTGGGAAGGCTCAGGCATTAGCCTGCCCTGAACAGAAGCGTGGAGTCATAGAAACAGCGTCATTGTAACACCCTCAGGGAGCTCACAGAGGCTCCCTTAGTGGAGGGTCCCCCAAAGCAGATCGAGCTAGGAGAGGTTTGGGGAAGTGGGACAGGGGAGGGAAGGAAGCTCATCTAGGGTGAGTTCACTTGAGCAGGTTGCCTCTGTGGGCAAGGGGGACGCCACCCACTTGAGAAGGAAGTTGGGCATTTATTCATGGATTCCTGTACCCACTGGTGAAGGACCACGCTCCAGGGTGTTTTTTGGCTTCTGGGACACAACACCCTGCTACCTCCAATGGTTTTCAGTCTACTTTTGGGGATCCCCTTACTGTTGCTGTTCAGTCCCTCAGTCAAGTCCTACTCTTTGTGACCCCATGGACTGCAGCACACCAGGCTTCCATGTCCATCACCAACTCCCAGAGTTTGCACAAATTGAGTCAGTGATGCCATCCAATCACCTCTTCCTCTGTCACCCCCTTCTCCTTTTGCCTTGAATCTTTCCCAGCATCAAGGTCTTTTCTGATGAGTCAGCTCTTTGCATCAGGTGGCTGAAGTATTGGAGCTTCAGCTTTAGCATCAGTCCTTCCAATGTATATTCAGGACTGATTCCTTTAGGATTGATTGGTTTCACCTCCTTGCAGTCCAAGGGACTCTCAAGAGTCTTCTCCAATACCTCAATTCAAAAGCATCAATTTCGGTGCTCAGCCTTCTTTATGGTCCAACTCTCATATCCATACTTTATGGTCCATTTCTCCAATTCTCTTACTCTGCCCATCATTAAATGTAGAAGTACCTGAGGACTCGGTCGCATCCCTGTTTCCTTGGTTGTCTACACAATCATCTTACACTATTTATCTCATCTGCTCCCTTGGCTTTAGTTCACCTATGTACTCCTGACTCTGTCACTGCCAGCTTGCACAGACTCTGAGTTGTGCCCCCAAATGTCACCTGCATCCCTAGATATTTGTCAAACACCACCCCCAGCTCTGGAGCCTAGGAACGGGGAGGGATCGCATCAAAGGATGAGCTCAGGGAAGGGTCTGCTTAAAATAGAGAAGACTGACAGCAAAGGAACCCATGGCTCATCCTTTTCAGTTACTTCCTTGTAAACAGCGATGAGCACCTTGCCTTTTTTTTCGGCAGTCTAATCACTACGAACTCCCCTCTGGTGGGTACTTTTTTTAGAGCATAATAGAAGGTGTGATATCTTGTGAGAGGCGCCAGAATCACTCAGAGCACAGCAGCTCTGGGACTGAAGGAGGAGGTGACAAGTTCCTGGGAATATTAAAGATTAACACCAAATACTTTGTTGCTATTTAACTCTCTGACGATTCATGTTGCTGGCGCGGAAAGAGAACATTTCTTTCCCTCCCTTCTGTTTATGCCTTCCCTTCTCTGTTCTGGGGATCCAGAAGCTGTGGATGTCAGATGCCAACTCCTTAAGGGCTGAAATGGTTTTATATAATACCAGAGAGGGGGAGCCTACAAAATGAAGAAAGAATCTAATTCAGTGCTTGGCCGGCAATGGAACTGGAAGGAGGGAGGGGGGAAGAGCGGTCTTAAAAATAGCTCATTCGGAGAGAAGAATGCGGCTTGTCTCCCAGCGGCAGGCAGGCGCAACCCTTGGGTGAATTATAGGAACCTACTGTAGGCCTGTGCGATCGCTTTTGAAATGTTGATCATGGCTAAAAGGAGATGCGTGAAGGGAAGGCTGCCCGTGTCTGAGTGCCTGACGCGGGGAGTGACCTTTGGCAATGGATGGGGCTCTCAGGCCCAGGTCCACTGCCTCCACAGGCAGCATGCCACTTGGATATGTACGCCCGGTGCCCTGAGGCCAGTTCTTTATGCAGCTCCCTGCACGGAAACTCGAAGCCTTCCCGCAGGGGTACCCAGGTCTCCTAAGGAGATGAGGGAGAGGTGAAGAGAGAGAAGGAAAAGAGAGGGTGGAGACAGGAGGTGATGGTGAGCATCTCAGACACACACAGAATCAAGGGACAGAAGTCCACAGGGAGAAGCAGAGAGAAACCAGACAGACACAGAGACAGAGGGAAGAAGGACGATCGGCAGTGGCTTTGCTGATGAGAAGGCATGTGACGCAGCCCTGTTCCCCCTCTCCCTCTGCCCCGAGTCTGCAAGGATGCCGTCTTCCTTCTCATGCTCCGGCACCTCACTGAGCTTGCAAGAGAAGCCACGGCTGATTGTGCCTCATGGTCATCTCCGCTTCTAGTGGCCCACTCCCATGAAGAGACTGCAGTCCCTAGGATTACTGCAGGCGTTCATTGCAGACCTCTCACTCTGCGGGTGGGCCACCAAGGTCTTAGCTTCTGTGCCCAGTGCATTGAGGCATCTCTGGGTCAATCCCCTTTGTTTTCCCTTCAACTGATGATGACCCCAAGGGCCTCACCTATACCTCCCTCAGGCTTCCCCAAACTGGGAAGTGACTCCTGATTCCTTCTTCCCTGGCCCAAGAAGGCATGTATGCAAACAGACCAGGTGACCAAGAACTCCTCTGATAGCATCGTGCCCATCTAAACCCATAAGGAAGAGGAGGGGGAGAGGCCAAGCGCCCTGGGCTGCATCCTGGGTGTCTGGCATGGCACCACTATGGTGGCCCCCTGCCCACACTCCCTCAGCGCTCATTAGTCAACAGATGCAGGTTCTGATCCCAGGCATGCCTGGCTCTGCCTGAGGACTTTGACCCCAAGTGCATTTGGCTTCGGGAGCAGACCTGAGCCAACGACTGGGGATAAATCCTCCAGCCACCTCATCTCCTGGATGGCACAACTCTGAGGTCTGTCGACACAGCTTCCCAGAGCACCCCAAGTGCCCACGTCAGTGCCCTGCCCGTCAACACCCCTGTGTTGTTTTACCTATCCTGTGCCACTTCTCCCACTGCTTGCCTGTAGCTTTCTAGGGGTGGCCTTCCAGTGACCCAGGTGGTCTCCGATTCCAATCCTTAGGGCAACACCCACCCCCAAGAAAGGGTTTGTACAGTTACAGCCGTTTTCTCCCAGGGCTGTGAACAGGCTGGACTCCGTCACTGCCATGGAAGGCGTCACACCTCATTCTCGTCTGGGTTGCCCAGAGACCACCCAGGGACCTTACTGGAGTCAAAGTGTGTCTCTACGAGTGCCGAGCAGGAGCTGCCGTAATTGATAAATACAGCCCCCATCTTTCTCAATGGGGGCATCACGGGACACTGAACTGAGTTCCCTGCACTGGGCAGAGGGCTCCCGCAAGTTATTATTTTCATCAACAGATGAATGGATCAAAGAGATGTGGTACATATATACAATGGGATATTATTCAGACAAAAAAAGGAACAAAACTGGATCATTTGTGGAGACGTGGATGGACCTAGCGTCTGTCATACAGAGTGAAGTGAGCCAGAAATAGAAAAACAAATACCATGTATTAATGCATGTATGTGGAATCCGGGAAAACAGTACTGATGAACCCGTCTGCAGGAATAGAGACTCGGATGTAGAGCATGGACTTGTGGACACAGCAAGGGAAGGAGAAGGGGTGATGAACTGGGAGATTAGAACTGACATGTACACACTATTTTCTTTCTTTTTTTTCTTGCTGAAAGAGCAAATAAATATAAGCTTTGGAGTCAGACCAAAGAAAAAAATAATAATACAGTAGAGAAACAAGAAAATCACGGGAAAAGAGTAATCACGGTTATTTCTGTAGTTTGACAGACATACCATGAGAACTAACAACTCAAATTAAGACAGACACCCTTGAAGCAAACCCTGAACTTGGAGTGAGCAGACCTGGCCTATCTCAGTTCTTCTCAAACTCTGGATGCCAGTGGTCATGTGCGAGGCGGGTGCAGGCAGTAGAAATGTGGGGAGTGACGGCCGCCACCTCCACATTTAAGGAGGCAGATTCTGGAAAGAGCGATCCTCCTAAGAGACGTGGCCGTGTCTGGGCAGAGCCTGGTTGCTGAGGGAGAAGGGCTGGAGTCGAGTCTCTGCTCCACCATGCCCTGGCTGTGCTGTTCCACACCAGAGATGTAACCTCTCTGAGCCTCAGTTTCCCCACCTGTAAAATGGGGGCTATAGCAGCTCAGGAAATTGTCATGAAGTTAAAAATAACTTCATGCAAAGTTCAGCAGCTGATATCAAGTATAGCCCACCCCCTCACCCCCCCCCCCACTTTCATCTTCTTTGTCCTCCTCCTCCGAGGGAACCACCCCCTGACGGAGGGCAGGTTGAGGGTAAAAGGAAGTGTGTCCAGCCACACAGCCAGGGCTCAGGACCGCCGGACACCATGGCTCCCACACACAGCCCGTCTGCATCCGTGGGCGTGGGAAAGAGACATAAACGCAGACGGGCATCAAACACGAGTTAGACATGCCATTCCGCGCCACCGACACATTTCAAAAGTGCACATCACAAGGCTCTTGTGGAAGTCCTGGCGGGCAGCCAGGGTCAGACCACAAAAGGAAGCTGGTTCCCCGACGGGAGCAGCTGGGTGGCCGGGCGTGGCCAGGGCTCCACGTCACCGCCGAGTGCGGGGCTCAGCTGGGCTTTCCTGCCCTCCCTTCCGCCCTTTCTCCCGTGGGCCCTGCCACCAACAGCTTGGGTGCTGGTGCTCTGGTCAGCAAGGAAAGTCAGCTTTCCCCGGACCCTTCCCCATGCCCCCGGGGTGGGGGATGCCAAGCCCGGGCAGTGTACACAGGGCTCTCCACGAGGCCCTGCTGCCCTTGGGACACCAGCCTGGTGCCTCCTCCCCTCATGGTACCAAGGAGAGGCTTCTTCTGTCCACAGTTGGTAGAAGTCACATCCTGTCTGTGGCCTCAAGGTCTGAGAGGCAGCCACAGGCCGAGAGGTGGCAGGAGGTCTCTTGAGGCGGTTGGCCTACGTCAAACCTCATTCCCGGCAGACAATCTGCAAATATTTACTGAGGGGCTGCTCTGTAGCTGCTCTGTGCCCCCGTCTGCAGGGCAGACAGTGATGCCCTGTAACAGACAAGGGGCTTGTGTTCCAACTGGGGAGGCCAGACTGACACTCGGAAACCAGGGGTCCTGTTGATCTCGAGCTATGCTTGTAACACTCCAGTGTGTGGGGAGGTGCAGACCAAACTCAGAGACGCTGGGCTTACTCTTGGAGCCCCAAGGAGGCTGGAGAAGAGTCCTGGTTTGGCCCGAGGACTGTCCTCCACGCAGCACTAAACGCATGGAGTTCGCAGATGGGCCCCCTGTGGTCTCCGGCTTCCTGCCTTACTCTCACTGGACATTTTACCCCATTTCTTCATCCCCACAGAAGTTTGATCCTTTCCAACTAAGCACAAAAATATCCTTGCAAGTGAGGTCCTGCTATTCTGGTTTTGCCGAGGAGAAAGCTGAGGCTTATGCAGTCAGGATGCAAACACAATGCATGCATGTGTGTTAGTCATTCAGTCGCGTCTGCCTCTTTGCGACCCCATGAACTGTAGCCTGCCACGTTCCTCTGTCCCTGGGATTCTCCAGGCAAGTGGGTTGCCATGCCCTCCCCTCCAGGGGATCTCCCCCACCCAGGGGTCGAACCCACATCTCCTATGTCTCCTGCATTGGCAGGCATGTTCTTTACCACTAGCGCCACCTGGGAAGCCCCATCAAACAGGATACCTTCCACCAATAGCATTGTGCTTTTGTGGAGCCCCTCAGCTCCATTTTCTTATGCGTCCAGTGACAGCTTGGCTCCCATCTAACTCTCCCTCATCCAGGGGCCCTGAACACGGTTGGCCACACAGTAGCTTCTGGGTGAATTAATTTCACCAGTGAGTTTCCTCCTGACTCAGAGCTGAGCTCCCTGTACTGAGGGATGGAGTATTTGTACCAGGTAAACAGAAGGGGGCGGTCACTGTGAGACTGAGGTGCAGACATGGGGGTGGGGAGAACCTGGGGCCTTGGAGGCTGGAAAAGGGGGTCCTAGGAGGTCGGAGATGGACATAGAAAAGGAGATGGAGGCAGTCAGAGACAGGTTTCTGCTGGGCCTCCTCTGTCCTCCGTGCAGAGGGAACTCCTAAGATCTAGGGGAAGGCAAACCCTGACCATGTTGTGATGTTCTTTTTGACAAAACTGTCTTTTAGGTAAATACTTTTTTGGGCCAGTCTCACTGAATTAACTATCTGGGTCATTTGAATTTCTTCTCCAGGAAATAATTACGGCCTTTGGGAAATGTAAAGTGTACGGCAGCCCTGTGAGCGGACAGGAAGCACCAGCCTCTCTCTCTCTGCCTGCGCCACCGCCTTCCCTTTCTGTGTGACCCAGGGAACCAAATTAACAGTGGCTCCCATCTCCGGGGTCCAGCGTGGCTTTGGATCCCTCTGGGGGGGAAGTCCCCGGGGCGTTCGAGGTAGCTCTGCACATGAGGGAAAGGAAATGTGTGTTCTTTTCTGTCTATGAGGGCAGTGACTACCTTCCAGGCAGCAAATTTTTATTTTTGGGGGAAAATACCATTCTGTAGATACCCTCTCCAATTCTGGAAGGTGAAACAAAGCAGCGAGGAGTGCCGTTACCCTGCTACGGCATTAGGGGGACTCACGCTGCGGCTTCACGGCGCAAGACAAGACAAAAGCTCTCAGGCCAGAGTTGGGGAGCGGGATGCTGGTGGGGGCAGCTGCGTAGCTTTGATTACGGAAATGAAATGTTGTAGGCGAGCAGCTGCCAGCCCCTTTTCTGGCTGGGGGATGTGGGAAGCCACTGCGAGCATGAGAATGGTTCCTCTTCATCACGAAGTTCCTCTTCATCAGATGAGGAGGCGGTGTTGTCCGAGGGGAAAAGTGACCACCTTTGGCATCAGAACAAGGCTGGCCCTTAAACCCCTGGGGAGGCAGAGAGGGGAGATGGTGGGAAAGTTTGCAAGGGGCTTTCTGTTCCTCTGCTAGGACAGCCCTAACAAAGCACTTCAGGGTGGGTGGCCTGAACAACAGAAATTAATTAATTTCACAGTTTTCCTCACCATTCTGGAGGCCAGAAGTCCAAGAGAAAGGTGTCAGCTGGGCTGCCTTCTCTCTCTCCGCGTTTGTAGTTGGCCACCCTCTGCCTCTGTTCTCACACGGCTTTTCCTTGTCCAGGTCTATAGTCTAACCACTTCCTGTTATAAGGATGCCACCAGTCAAGCTAAAGTAGGGTCCGCTATATGCCTTACTTTCACCTTCATTACATCTTTCAAGGCCCAATCTCCATAAAAGGTCGCAGCTGGGGCTTCCCTGGTGGTCCCGTAGCTAAAACTCTGAGCTCCCAATGCAGGGGGCCTGGGTTTGATCCCTGGTCAGGGGACAGATCCCCCATGTCACAAGTAAGTGTTTGCATGCCAGCAATTAAAGATCCCACATGCTGCAAAGAAGATCAAAGATCTTCTAAGGTCTCTACTAAGACCAGACACAGGCAAATAGATAAATATTTTAGAAACAAACAAAATCCCTCAAAAAGGTCAAAGTGTGGGGAACTAGAGATTACAATTTCAACATACAAATTCTGAGGAAGACAAAATTCAGTCTCAGGTTTCCTGAGAGCCGAAGAATTGATGCTTTTGAACTGACTGTGGTGTTGGAGAAGACTCTCGAGAGTCCCTTGGACTGCAAGGAGATGAACCTTGCAACCAGTCAACCCTAAAGGAAATCAGTCCTGAATATTCATTGAAAGGACTGATGCTGAAGCTGAAGCTCCAATACGATGCGAAGAACTGACTCATTGGAAAAGATCCTGATGCTAGGAAAAATTGAAGGCAAAAGGAGGAGAAGGGGACGACAGAGGACGAGATGGTTGGATGGCATCACCGACTTGATAGACATGAGTTTGAGCAAGCTCCGGCAGATGGTGAAGGACAGGGAAGCCTGACATGCTGCAGCCAATGGGGCCGCAAAGAGTTGGACATGACAAGTGACTGAACGACAGGCTTCCTAGGTGGGAAGGTGGAAGCTAAGTAACTGGGGAGTCGAGGGGAGATGACTGCTGATGCTCAGAGAGGTTAGGACCTCCTGGGGAACTGGGCCATCCTGACTGAGCTCCTTGACCAGAGGACACCCAGGGGCCCAAAGGTGAGCTCACCACGAGGAAGGGAGGCCTGAGCTGGTGAGCCTGGCTCACCAGCATTGGAGTCTAGAGGCTGGTGAGTGTGGGGGGTGAGGAGCAGGGCGGGTAGGAAGGCAGGGTGGGAGCTGCGGTTGGATGTTCCTCCCACTGCACACACAGAGCAGGCTAAGCATATGTGAATGTGCATCAAAGAACTGCCACCCTGGAGCCCTAGCTGAGGCATCCCAGCTGTGGGGAGGTTTGTGTGAGCCAGGCTGCTGTGCACAGCTGAACCAGCTGCAGACGGCATGTTTGTATTCTAGGGCCACATGGCTGTGTGTGAGCACTGCATTTCTGGAGCCGGGGGGCAGCCTGCACAGTGGGGCAGTGTGGCTCTGACCCCGAGTCTGCCCACCCCTTCAGGACCAGTCTTCTGTGATGATACCATGTGGCAGCCGCAGATGCGATTACCAGGAACAAGACTGGGCAGACTCTCGCTCTCTCCACCAGCCATTTCAAGGCAAGACTGACCTCTCAAGTTTGTAAGGCCCAAGGATACTGGGAAATGGGGATAGAGAATGTCCAGGGAAGGAATTTTCTTCCAGATGATATGGGAAGGCGGGAGCTGGGTGATCAGAGAATAGAAGAGAGACGACTGGTTTGTATCCCAAGTTGGGTGAATGGGACGTACCAGTCGGATTAAGATCCTTCTGGGAAGAGGGGACACCTTTTATGGGTGAGGTTTTAAAAATATGCACTTTTGTGCTCGCTTTGGCAGCACATATACTAAAATTGGACCAATACAGAGAAGATTAGCAGGGGCCCTGTGCAAAGATGACATGCAGATTCGTGAAGTCTTCCATATTTTTTGATATATGGCAGAAACCAACATAATATTGTAAAGCAATTATCCTCCAACTAAAAATAAATGAATTTATTTTGAAAAATCTGCACTTCTGACACCATAAAACTCCTAGAAGAGCTCATAGGCAAAACATTCTCTGACATAAAACATACCAATGTTTTCTTAGGTCAGTCTCCCAAGGCAATAGAAATAAAAACACAAATAAACAAATGGGACCTAAGCAAACTTACAAGCTTTTGCACAGCAAAGGAAACCATAAACAAAACAAAAAGACAACCTAAGGAATGAGAGAAAATATTTGCAAAGATGTGACCGACAAGGGCTTAGTTTCCAAAATAAATAAGCAGCTCATACAACAGAACAACAACAAAAACTCAATTGAAAAATGAGCAGAAGACCTGAATAGACATTTCTTCAAAGAAGACATACAGATGGCCAAAAGCACATGAAAAGATGTTCAATGTTGCTAATTATTAGAGAAATGCAGATAAAAACTAGAATGAGGAGCTACCTCACAGTGGTCAGAATGGCCATCATTAAGAAGTCTACAAACAATGATAAAAGATGGAGAGCGTATGGAGAAAAGGGAACTCTCTTACACTGTTGGCTGGAGTATACCTTGGTATAGCCACTATGGAAAACAGTATGGAGTTTCCTCAAAAAACTAAAAGTAGAATTACCATATGATCCAGCGATCCCACTCCTGTGCATACATCCGGACAAAAGCAAAATTCCAAAAAGATACATGTACCTTTGTGTTCATTGCAGCACTATTTACAACAGCCAAGACATGGAAACAACTAAGTGTCCACCGACAGAGGAATGAATAAAGAAGATGCTGTACATACATACAATAGAATATTACTGAGCCATAAAAAGAATGAAATAATGGCTTTTGCAGCAACCTGGATGGAACTAGAGATTATCATACTAAGTAAAGTTAAGTCAGAAAGAGAAAGACAAATGCCAGATGCTATTACTTGTATGTAGAATCTAAAATATCACACAAATGAACTTCTCTACAAAACAGACTCACAGAGAGAGCAGACTTATTGTTGCCAAGGGATGGACTGGGAATTTGGGATCACCAGATGCAAATTAGGATCGATAAACAACAAGATCCTACTGTATAGCACAGGGAACTAAATATCCTGTAATAAACCATAATGGAGAAGAATGTTAAAAAGAATGTGTGCGCTGTGCTCAGTCACTTCAGTCGTGTCTGACTCTTTGAGACTCTATGGACTGTAACCCACCAGGCTCCTCTGTCCATGGGATTCTCCAGGCAATGATACTGGAGTGGGTTGCCATGCCCTCCTCCAGCGGATCTTCCTGACTCAGGGACTGAACCCACGTGTCCTGCATCTCCTGCATTGCAGGTGGATTCTTTATCTACTGAGCCACCTGGGAAGCTCATATATATGTATAACTGAGTCACTTTGCTGTACAGCAGAAATTAACACATTATAAATCACCTATGCTTCAATAAAAAATAAAAAAATCTGCATTTATGGATCTTGGTTCAAATTATGACTCATCATACATCCAAAGGCACAGGTTTTTACCAGTGTGTACTCATCAACAGGCAAAGATTCTTGTGCAGGCACTGCGGTGGGCACAGAGAATTACTGGCCCCCAGTGACTTATTAATGAAGGAGGAGAGACCTGAATTGTTCCGACAACTCTGCCCCAGATCCGAGTCGGCTGTCTTCAGGGAGGAAACCCTCTGCCTTAGGGTGAGTTTCTCAGACGCAGGCTCAGAGACAGGGATCGTGGGAAATGGATTTATTTGGGTGGTGCTCCCAGAGGGAGAGGGCTGAGGGAGCAGGGCTGTGAACCCAGGCACAGCTCTGCAAGATCACACCTCAGAGTTTATGGGCTTTCCTCGTTCCCAGTCAGTCAGTCCTTGGCTAAGGGACTCCTGGGAGGTCAGAAACTTCCAGGCATGCAGAGCTTTTTGCTCTTGTGGGCAGAGGGCTGTGGCAGCCTGTAGACAGTCCTCCCAAGTGAGTGGCGGGTGTGGAACTGGAGGAACCCACTGCTGGGGTAGGCATGCACAGAAAGGGTCGAAGGACCGCCTCTGGGGGTGGGCAGAGGTCTGTCTACCGTCCCTCTTCAGGCTGAACAGCTCCCATACCTCACGTTGACTCTTCCCCCAGAACTGTTTTAAGATCTGATTCAGTGGAGGGGGGTGACACGGGTCAGAACCACCCAGGCTGAGGGTGACTCCTTAATCCCCCAGCTTTGTGACCTTGAGCAAATGACTCTGACCTTCACTTTCCTCCTTGGCAAGAGGGGAACAGTAATTCCTGCCTCTCAGGGTGGCTGTAGAGATAAACAAGGCAGAGCCGGCTAGGCACCTGCCCCCTGCTTGGCGGGCAGCAGGAACCTGGGAGATGCCAACTTCCTGCCGTCCCTTCCCCTCCCTCCTTTTGGTGAAGAACCTATTTCCCGGTGAGTGCCAGGTCTGCTGAAAAGTCCCGGCGACCTGCTCGTTTTGTTTATGTACCGCTCTGTGGAAGGTAACAATTTAGATGGCAAATTGCACTGCCAGACTCAGGGAGTTGGTGTATTAATTCCTGACTATTTACTGTGACAGGTTTAAAGCGCAATATGTCAGGGAGCGCTGGGGCTCCCGCTCCACGGCACATGGAATTGCAAAGCCAGACAAACTTCCTGCTTCCCGGGAGCATCAAGCATCTCAGAGTGCTGCAAGTCTCCTCTGCTCAGGGGGCTGGGAGCACCCAAGCGGGCAGATTTCATCCCGGTTCCTCTCCCAGCCACACCCAGGCTTACGGGTGCAGCGGTGGGAGAAACTATCCTTTCTTTCTTGGAGGGGCACAGACAAGCCCCTCCCCAGCCTGGGCAGCTCTGTAGAGTTTGGGTGTGGAGTGAAAGTGCCACCTAGGTAGCTCTGTTGGTGCCTGTCCCAGTCAGGCCATGGAGGCACTGGTGGCCTGGGAGATGGCACTAATGGAGTCCCCCCTCCCCCTCCATGCTGACCTCAAGCAAACGTCTGTGTTAGCTGGCGCCAGCCCCATTCTGCAGGTCAGAACACTGAGGTTTAAGCAACCTCTCACAGCCCACGAGAGGCAGACTCCAGCACTGAGCTGCTATCTTCCTGGTTTCCTTTCTGGGAGACCCCAGGCCACCCTGAAAGTCCTGCCTCCCTGCATTGCTGCCCCCAGGCCTATACGTGAGGGTCCTTCCTACATCACATAGGTTTCCTAAAGAGATAGAGGAGGGACTTCTGTGGTGGTCCAGTGGTTAAGAACTTGCCTTGCAATGCAGGGGACATGGGTTCGATCCCTGGTTAGGGAAATAAGATCCCACATGCCACAGGGTGACTATGTTCACACGCTTCAGTGAAGATCCATGTGCCTCAACTAAGACCTGATGTAGCCAAAAACATAAATAAATATTAAAATAAAATAAAGAGATCGAGGAGCTCCATGTGCGCCTCTTGCTTCTACCCTCCTGATGCTGCCTTTTTCTGTCCTCTATCCACTCCCCAGCAGGGCAAAAAAAAAACCGTTATAATTTGACAAATGCCTTTTATTCCTTGGGCATGAGCCTGGAGTGTCAGCCTTTACCTTGAGCAGCGTATTAAAGCATTTCTTCCCAACACATTACTTAATAATGAAGGGGAGAACATTCTCGTCACCAGAATTTCTCATTACGCTTAAAAGCGCGCCCACACCTTGGAGTCGTGGGGAAGCCGCTGTGAGTAGAATACCGGGCACCTAGTCAATCCACAGTTGCTGTTCATGACTATCAACTCTGTAGGGAGAGAGGGGTGCTGTTTGGTGTCTTCGCTGACTTGGAGGATGTACTTCATGATAAACTGGGACTCACTTGTGGAAATGTAACAGCACACAAAGGTTCTCTCTGTCCAAAGAGGAGTAGTTTGGGAAACACGCACGAGAACTTTCTGCCATTGTAGGAGATTTCTCTAGCACACACTATCTGACACAGCAGCCACCAGACACGTGTGGCTGCTGAGCCCTTGATGTGTGATGAGTACAGACAAGAATCTGCATTTGTAACCTTAGTTTAGATAAGGAAGCTTAAGTTTAGACAGGCACACGTGGCAGGTGGCTACTGATTCACAGAGTACAGAGGTAGTTTCCTTTTGTTGTGACTTATGGATGGGCTTCCCTGGTGGCTCAGATGGCAAAGAATCTGCCTGCAATGTGGCAGATGGAAATGGACAGAGGAATGGCTACTCACTCCATGCCTGGAGAATCCCATGGACAGAGGAGCCTGGTGGGCTACAGTCACTGGGGTTGAAAGAGTCGGACACGACTGAATGACTTTCACAGCACACATGGGTAGTACACGTGAATAACCATGAATAGCACACATGAACGCTCTGCAGTGAGTTACTGCTAGAACATACATCTTAGTGAAGTTCAGAAACAGAGCGGGAGAGGAGGTTCGTAAAGATATTGTGGATCATTCCATGGAGGTGATGTGCCTAAGACACAAATACTCCTAAGTGGCTCCTGCCTTCCAAGTTAAGGAAGGATTTCTGCCTGAAGGATCATGATGGTCACCTCTGTTTAAGTGAAGCTGGTGATTTCAGCCTCAAACTGAAACAGGAAATGAAGGCATTTTGGCCCCATGGAATCCAAATGGGCAAGTCTCCACTGATGTTCCTGGCTGCTTTCCAGGGATGAATTATTTCAAGAGAGGCAAATATCCTGGGGTAGATCGAATAGGCCAACTCCTATCTCTTTTCTTGAAGCTTCTGTGTCAAACCCTATTAACATATGAAGAGGACCTTTCTGCCAGAAGGCCAGATGTCTACCCTAAAATAAACCTGCAAGGGGAGCCTTTCAGAAATGTGAATAGCCAGTGACACTTTCAGACGCAAGCTCTCAGAATGCGGTGTGTTTGATAACACAGGGACAGATGACTCAGAAGAGTGACCTGCATCGTCGAAACTGCAGGTGCTGTGAACACTGTCCTTTATCATGCAGTCAGGGAGGGTGGACCAACTGGCCCAGGGAGTGATCCTGCAGAAGAGAGTGAGGAGGTGCAGGGAGGGGAGGGGGTGGAGTGCGACGGGAAGCCTGCACAAGGGCAGCAGAGACCAGTCAAGGCCAGGGGACCCGAGGGCGACCCAACCCAGCCAGTTATATTTTCCAATTCTCCCAGTCTCTTGAATGAACACCTACCCTCTATGCTAAGGGAGGTTGCCCCTGTGGATCATTTAGGGAAATGGTGACAGTTACAGCCTCCTTGGGAAGGGATTACAAGTACAAACTCAACCTTGTGTGTAGGAACATGAGAATCAGGGCCAATGGAAGGCTTGATTTCAGAGCAGTCAGAGACAGTCGGCTGCATTCCAGGTACCATCACGCCAGATCATGTCCTGGATCATTTGTCCTTGAGTCCCTTAGCACACAGCATTCTGTGCCTCAGCTTCCAAAAGTATCTACTGTCATCTAGATTTCTAAAAGCTTCCTCTTATTCATTACATTACCTACAGATTTAAGAATCCTCCCCATATGGTCACAGGACTTGACTCAAGAGCCTCGAGGAAAGGAGGTAGGAAGGGGTGTGAGAGATAAGGACGAGAGAGGCGTGGCTGTCTTCCGGTTGCTCCTGCTAGAGTAAGGGAGATGGGATGGCAACCAACAATTATAAGATCATGCAGGGAAGGTTTAAACAAAACTAACATGGTGTATCCTGGAGCTCAAAGGAAAGGATGACTAACTTGGGAGCCGGAAGCAGAAGGTGAGATAAGAGAAGAGAGCTACAGAGGTGTAGCAGCTTAATAGGTCTTGAAAATAAGTAGTAGGCCAGAGAAAGGCAAGGCGGCCTTTCTGGTGAGGGTGCAGAGGGTGCAGAGGGCGCAGGCACAGAGATGGCGGCTAAATGGAGTACTGTGGCCTGCGGTGGGGGGTGCAGTCCTCATGAGCCGAGACTGGGGAAGGAGGCGCAGTGGACCAGACAGGGCTCTGGGTGTGAAGTGGGGGGGACCACAGCTTGATCTCCCAGTTACTGGGAAATAGCAGAGGTCTTTGAACAGGAAATTTTATGGTTTTGTTTTTGGGGACTGGAACTGGGTATTCTTCCTTCTTTACCTGCCTGTGGTTATAAGTGTAAGTTACAGTGAAAGTGAGACCCGTGTATCACTCCCATAATTTCATATCCCCCTTCCACCTGCTGAAGGGAAAGACCCCACCCCAAATGTAAGTTGGTACAGCCTCTATGGAAAACAATTCCTCATAAAACTAAAAACAAAGTAACCATATGATCCAGCTATCCCATCCCTGGGCACATACCCAGGAAAAACTATAATTCAAAAAGATACAGGCACCCCTATGTTCACGGCAGCACTGTCCACAGAGCCAAGATGAGGAAGCCACCTAAATGTCCATCGGCAAATCAACGGATAAAGAGGACGTGGTACATACATACTTTGGAAAACTACTCAGCTGTAGAAAAGAATGAAATGCCATTTGCAGCAACGTGGATGCAACTAGAGATGATCGCAGTAAGTGCAGTAAGTCAGAGAGAGAAAGACAAATAAATACCAAATGCTATCACTTTTATGGGGAATGTAAAATATGACACAAATGGCCTATCTATGAAACAGAAAGAGATTCACATACATAGAGAACAGACTTGCGGGTGCCAAGGGGGAGGAGGTGGGGGAGGGATGGAGTGGGAGGTTGGGGTTGGCAGATGTTAAGTTTTTATACATAGAATGGATAAACAACAAAGTCCTACTATACTATATGAAATATCCTTTGGTATAACAGAACATTGTAAAGTAATTATATTCCAATAAGAAATACCCTATGATAAACCATAGTGGAAGAGAATATTTTTTTTAAAATGTACATGTATGTATAACTGAATCACTTTCCTGTAGAGTAGAAATTAACACAACATTGTAAATCAGCTATACTCCAATAAAAATATTAAAACTGAAGGTCTTAATTTTTTAAAAGAAGTTTAAGGACTTCCCTGGCGGTCCAGTTGCTAAGACTCCATGCTCCCGATGCAGGGGGCCTGGGTTCGATCCCTGGCCAGGGAACTAGATCCCACCTGCTGCAACCAAGACCTGGTACAAGCAAATAAATAAATATTAAAAAAGAAAGAAGTCTAATGTTCACAGCCAAACTTCTCTTTCAGTGTCAGACACCCCTCCCCCCTCCACTTTCTTCTCAGAGCATGGGACTAGATTTGAGACTATTAACCAAAAAGTTTGCTGGGCTGAAACATTGCTGGAAGCTGTTTCGCCTCCCCTGAAGCAGGCAGATCATCAGTGGGACTTAATGATTGTGCTTAAGTGAATTCTCCACAACTCAGAAATACTTTAGAAGGCAAACTGAATTCTGGAGGCTTTTCTATCCTGAAAGCTGTGCTCTTCCTCTGGAGTGTCAGTAATTCTGTGGAGGAAGGCAGGGAAGTAGTGATGTGGGCAGTTCCCGGAAGGGAACCCAAGTAGTGCAAAGCCCAGTTCTGCCAGTTGCAGTGTGACCTTGGCCCACTTACTCAGTTGGCTCTGCCTCAGTTTTCTCATCTGTTAAATGGGGATCATAGCAGTATCTCCTACATAGAACTGTTGTGAAGATTAAATGGGTGGGTGGAGTTTAAGGCTCAGGCAATGGTGATACGTGATTACCTTCTGCTCTGGTTAACAGGAAGAATGGAAGGTTGGATGGTAAAACAGCAGTGTTGTAGAAAACCATTAAACTAGTAGGAATTTCAGGTGGCTCAAGCTGTGGGACACCACTTTGTTTTTCAGATGAGCATGATTGCAGGAGGTCAGAGAGTATTTTTCTGTGGAGAAGATTCGGGCAAATGCTGACAGCTATTTTTATGGCTGCTGCTGCTGCTGAGAAAGTCACTCAATCGTGTCCGACTCTTTGTGACCCCATGGACGATACAGTCCACGGAATTCTCCAGGCCAGAATACTGGAGTGGGTAGCCTTTTCCTTCTCCAGGGGATCTTTGACCAGGGATCAAATCCAGGTCTCTTGCATTGCAGGCAGATTCTTTACCAGTTGAGCCACCAGGGAAGTCAATGTAGCTTTGCCCAGAGTCAAGGCAACAGATGGATCTGACCTGGACGAGTGTTGTCTCTGTGAGACAATGTGGCTTTCATCGCGGGGTGTGGAGGAGTCTGCAAAAGTGAGCTATTAAAGGAGACAAGTTGTAAAAGGCAGACAGGATGCCCCTTTGGCTCTTACACTATGGTCGAACTGAGCAAGGTGCCCGCGGGCTCGGAGACTAATTAAATGACTGCTAGAAGCCCCCAGCTCTCCTCTGGAGGCAGAAGGTTACTCAGCTGCTAACTCAGGAAGGCTGAGTCTTTCCCATCCTGGCCTTGAAGCCTGGGGCTGCTGCTCAGTGTTTAGCCTGGAAAGCAGGAAGCATCCTCGTGAAGTCCATGTCTCCAGCAGGTCTCCTTGGTCACAGGCAGGAAATGCAGAACAACCACAGGAACCCCAAGCGGGCATCCACACTCAGCATCCCAGTGGTTCTCTGCCCTAGACCCAGTAGGTAAGACAGGTCAAGCGCTCACTGTGGCCAGGCTGGACGGTGCTCTGGGCAGAAGGCTGCCTCCCCAGGTTCTTCAGTGACGCCTGGCTCTAGTGGATTCCACGGGACAGGAGTAGTTGGCTGGCCACCAAGAGAAGTGTCTTCCCTCCATTTTTATGTAAAAGTGATTTTCTTTCATCAAAAGCTTATTAGTATCAAATTATAGTAATTAAAGTCAGCTTTAGTGAAAGAATAAAATCCTCTTTCCATCAACACAATTATTTTTGCATATTCTCCTTCAGTCTTAGCCATGCTGTTCATATAGTTTCAAAGATCTGCAACCAGTAGTCTGCAACTTGTAGTTTGGTTTTTACTTGACATTGTCATGAGCGTCATTAGTGTGGCTCTATGATTTCATAATTAATTTCTAGAGCTTTACGACAGATATTCCACCGAGTTACTAGACCATCATTTATTTAGTCATTCCGTCTTAATGAGCATTTGGATCATTTTCAGTGTTTGGCTATGATGCTGACTGCTGTGTGAATGTCTCTGTATTTATAGTTAGTTTCTTCTATTAAATTCTTCCTTAGGATAAAATACAGGAGATGCGTCTACTGGAATGAAAGGCATACACTTTTTTTTTCTTCTTGATACATCTCATCTTCCAAAAGGATTGAACTAATTTATGTCACCAGCCGCATGTGATGGTACCACTTCCTTTCCAATTTCTCTCACACTGGCGACTGTAATACAAATTCGTGTTATTCATTTTTACAGTACCCTAAATCTGCCTCAGTTACATTTCTTGGGTTGTTACTGTCTTCCTCTCTGTGACCCTTCAGTCCAAGAAGATCTAGCAATCCACCATGCCCTGTTGGCTTTAACCTTCTAAGACATCCCTACAGCCCCCAACTTAACCCTCAATCTGTTTTCACTGATTCTCTCTTTTTTTATTTAATATTTTATTTCTTTATTTTTGGTTGTGCTGGCTCTTTGGTGCTGTGAGGGCTTTTCTCTAGTTGCATGAAGAGGGCCTCCTCTCTAGCAGTAGTGCGTGGGCTTCTCATCGCGGTGGCTTCTCTAGTTGCGGAGTGCAGGCTCTAGGGCATGAGGGCTCAGTAGCTGCCGTTCCCTGGCTCTAGAGCTCGGGCTCAATAGTTGTGGCACATGGGCTTAGTTGCTCTGCAGCATGTGGGGTCTTCCCCAACCAGGGATCAAACCCTTGTCTCCTGCGTTGACAGGCAGATTCTTTACCACTGAGCCACCAGGGAAGCCCTTGTTTTCACTGATTTTTACAGCTGGGTAGAATCTCCTTGCCTACCCCTGGCACCTGCCAGATTTGATTCTCTTCCAGAACCTCCTAGCATGGCACGTTTTCTGTCTCGTCAACCCCTCCAATTGTTTCAATTAAGGAATTACTGTTCCATGCTGTCTGGACAGCATCCCACCCTCTCCTGATAGTAAGCTCTGATGTAGACAATTAGTGCAAGTGATAAGGAACATTTACCCATATGCTTGATTATGATGTGCTTTCTCTTGTGGGAGTTGTCTACATCCTTTGCCATTTCATTTATCCACCCATTCATTCACATTCATTCGTACCTTAGTGAGTGCTTAAGGTATTCTGGATGGTAGAGATATGACAGTGAAAATGTGCACCCTCATCTCACTCACAGTTTACTGGGGCACACACACTATTAACAAGCAAGCAAGTAACAAGTAATATATCAGGTAGTGATAAGAGCTAAAGAAACAAAAACTAAAGTACAGTAAAAAAAAAAGAAAAGAAAGTGAAATCGCTCAGTCGTGTCTGATTCTTTGTGACCCCATGGACTGTAGCATACCAGGCTCCTCAGTCCATGGGATTCTCCAGGCAAGAATACTGGAGTGGGTTGCCATTTCCTTCTCCAGGGGATCTTCCCACCCCAGGGATTGAACCTGGGTCTCCAGCATTGCAGGCAGACACTTTACCCTCTGAGCCACCAGGGAAGTAAAGGTAAAGCCACAGTAAAGGGCTAGATAAACTTTTCTCAGCACGAAACTGGATATGGTGTTGCCATTCTGTGTGGGTTAGTCAGGGGAAAATCTCACTGAGAAGGTGACATTGGTCCTGCAGGAGGTGAGGGAGGAGCCCAGTGTATACCTCAGGGAAAGGCAACCAGGCAGAGGGAAGAGCTGAGTGCAAAGCCCCGACACAAGGTGTGGTCCGCGTGTTTTAGAAACAGCAAGGAAGCCAGTGAAGCTGAAACAGACCTGGAGGGTCTGGGCAGCAGCAGAAAGGTGGGGCAGACTGATGAGAGATAAGATCAGATGTTGGCCTTGTAGGTTACTATAAATATTTTGGCTTTTACTCCTGATTCGAGATGGGAGTCACTGGATAATTTTGAGCTGAGATGTGACCTGTTCTGATTTGTTTCAAAAGGACCACTCTGGCTGCTCTGTTGAGTGTATAAATGCAGAATTCCAATCATTAGTAGGCTCTATATATCATCCAGTAGAGAGTTGATGGTTGGATTGGTAGTGGAGGTGAAGGAAGGTGTATTCGATTCCAAACACACAGTCCAGGAAGAATCCACAGTATCTGCTGATGGTTCAGGTCTGCTGTAGGTGAGAAAGAAGCCAAGCATGGTCTCTTTCTACGAAGGTCATGTCCTATGTTAACTTTAAGGAAAGTGTTTCAGTTTAGGAAGATTTGAGGCATGGTGGCAGAGACCACTGCTCAGCTCTTTGGTTTTTACTTCTTTCTTCTTCATGTGTCTTATTCCGAGGAAAGGTTTTGTTTCAACCATGTTTGATTTGGGGCAACCACGCACAGATGTAGGGGAGAGCACCAGAGACACAAGTGTTCACTGTCCCCCATTCTCACACACAGTAGCAGAATTCACAGCAGGTGTGGGGCAGCTGGATGCATCTCTGGGATGAGTATGGGCAGAGAGGAGGTGAGTGGAAGTATCCCCTTGAGGTGAGGGCCAGTCACAAGAGACAACATCTTCCCTCTTCTCCTAGCCCACAAGCTCAAACATTGATGTCAGATATGCCGATGACCTGGCTGTGCCCGTGAGCCAAGAACTGTGAAGGGAATGATAGAGGATGCTGAGGTTCTGAGATGACTGGGGGAGCAGATCTGCCCCCTGCCACTTCCCCAGGACTGTTATTTGAGACAGAAAACAATCTTTTTTTTAAGCCACAGTTTCTTGGGAGTCTTTTTGGTACAACAGCTTAACCTTTACCCTAATATAAGAGCCAATTCCAGGGACTGCCCTGGTGGTCCAGTGGTTAAGAAACCACCTTCCAATGCAGGGAATATGGGTTTGATCCCTGGTTGGGGAACTAAGATCCCACATGCCCTAGGGCAACTACATGTCACAGCTACTGAGTCCACAAACCACAACTAAGACCTGACGGACAAATAAATAAAATAATAACAATAAAAAGAGCTAGTTCCAAACAAATAAATGAGCCAGTGGAAAATGAGAAGGTAGAAAGTGACATATTCTAACCAAGGGAGGAAGCCTGAAGGATCAGATCCTTTGGACGAGTACAGAAAGGAGGAAGACAGAGGCTGAAGCATCATCCAGTAGCTGGGCACACCAACAGAAAAGAAAGCTAGCCGCGATTTCCGGTGAGCATGGTTGGAACAGGTTGGCAGTGGTTAACAGTGGGTGGAAAGACATTGGGTGGAGGAGACAAAGAATTCTGGAGTTTTAAGGCAGGAAGATTTTCCCAGCATGAGGCCAATAGGTATTGGGAAGTGGGGCTTGAGGTCAAAAGACTGGAGGGTAAGTCACTCCACTGTGAAGAAGGCAAAACATGAGAAACCATCCTGGGAGAACACATTTTTGCAGTCACTGGGGAGGTGGGTAGAAAGGACCCAGTAGGTCTCTTGAAAAAATATGTCTTTTATTAGCCACGCACTAACCTTGATCTATGCTAAGGGAGGGGGGAGAAGACATCTAACAACCTTTCCCATTAAAGTTAATGGGGAATCTCCTATAAAGTCTAAGGGCAGAGTACGGCATGATGAATCTGTATGATTATTTCATGAAGCGTCCCAAAGATAAATAAGGCTCTTAAGAGACATGTTTATTGGTGAACAATTTATATCGCTGTATGTACCATCAGCTAGAATGTAATACACAATTGCTGAGGAAACGATGACCAAGTTTGGCTCCAGCTGGCGCTGCACCCATGGGAATGCGGTAAATAACTCCTGAATCTCAATGAAGATAAATGGGCGTGCTGGGTGAACACTGCCAGGGAGCCAACGCGCACCTCCTTACTCTCTTTCAGTGTGTTAGTCACTCAGTCATGTCTGACTCTTTGTGACCCTATGGACTGTAGCCCGCCAGGCTCCTCTGTCCATGGGATCCTCCAGGCAAGAATACTGGAGTGGGTTGCCATGCCCTCCTTCAGGGGATCTTTCCAACCCAGGGATCAAACCTGTACCTCCTGCATTGCAGGCAGATTCTTGACTGCCTGAACCATCACTGAAGCTCATATATATATACATATATATACATAAGAGTATATGTATGTACATACACACATATGTTGGACAAAGAAATGGCAACCCACTCCAGTATTCTCGCCTGGAGAAACCCATGGACAGAGGAGCCTGGTGGGCTACAGTCCATGGGGTTACATGACTTAGTGACTAAACCATCACCACTATACATATGCATTTCAGATTATTTTCCATTAGAGATTATTATAAGATTTTGAATATACTTCCCTGTGTTATATAGTAAATCCTCATTGCTTATTTATTTTATGTAAAATAAATAAAAATACTATATTTTGTGTCTGTTAATCCATAACATCTTATGGAAAAACCCGAATGAACTTTTCGGCCAACCCAGTAGATTGGGATCCAACTGAGGTCAAGTCCTTCAAAGCAGAGGCAATGGGTTGTCTGACCCTAATCAGTTGCGTGTGTATGTAGAGGGCTAAAGTTTCTGGAAGAATTGAAGCAGCCAATTAGATACAGGGTGCAGAAAATGGGATGAGGACTGGCTGTCATCATCTCCCTGGTCAGGCTGTGTATGGCAACCTGGGTTGGACGGGGAGGGCAGTAGTGAGAACCTTCTTGGGGAAGCATGACATGGATACTAACTGGGCTGGTGTTAAGCTGGCTGTGCTATATTATTTGCCATAACAAACTTCTCTCACTATAACCATATACCTCTTTGCAATGATCCTGTAGCTCTTGCCTTCAGGAGATGAAGCCTTTCCCCTACCTCCTGTATCGGGGTTGACCTCATGACCTGTTTTAGCCAACAGAAAGTGGCAGATGTGGCATCGTGCCAAGTCTGAGCCTAGGACTCAAGAGGCTGTGTAGATTTTTCTCTCTTGGAAACCAGTCCAGTCCTATGAACAAGCCCAGGCTAGGCTGCCGGATGACGAGAGACTAAGTGGACTGGAGCAGAGTCAGACCAGTGGTCCAGGGCAGGCCTCAGAAATGTGAGAGCACAGTGACCATCAGCAAAGCCACTAGACAAATACCCCTGTAGCCAGGAGCAGGGGGAAATTTCTTCCTGATGTGTAGGTCAGTGGCACAGCTGATAAACTGGATGGTCAGTCTAGATCCTGTCTCAGAAGGATGACTTCCAGAGCCCTGCTCACCTGTGGACATCATCCCCAAGGACCCACCACACCACCATCTGAGCTTCTTCTGGGAGGTGTGTGCCATGATGGGTGAGCATGGGAAGCTAAGGACCATGACTCTGGCAAGTCTAGACCTGACACCTGACACGGGCTCACTGAGGGACTTAGCCTCCTTGGGCCTCAGTTTCTTCATCAGTAAAATGGGGCTCCAGGGCTGCATTCAGATTATTTTACAGTCATCAGAGGACGCCTGAGGCAGGTGGGGCTTTCCCTCTGTCGCGGAAATCCTGTGCCTGGTCCTGTTCTTAACTACTCAGCTGCTGTCCGGGTCAGGACAGGGCTGGGCTCTTGGCAAACCTTCTCCGCTCCTTGTGCTGGTGATGTCGTGTTTAGTGAATTTCTTTCTCTTTTGGAGCCCAGAAAGGATTGTCCTGGTGGCCCGAGCCATGCGTTTTTCCTCATGGAAGAGCAAGCGGGTGGGGAATGGTTTGATCGTTTGCAGCCAGGTCGCCCCTGCTCCCCACCAGTCTGCACCCCCATCACCCACAACATTGTTCCAATTCCTGTGGGCCAGGAGGCCGTGCCCAGGGGTGTGGACTGACGTCCATCAGAAGTCTGATTGAGGGTTAGGAAAAATCATGTGGGACGTGATGACAATCGAGGCACAGACCCTACACTTGAGGCTGCTGTTTCTTTTCATAGACTATTCCCAGGGGACCTCCGTCCTAAGCAGCTGCCAATCTCTGTTAAAAAGCTCCGTATTTCCCCACAGCTCTAGAAAATCTTAAAGGGGAAAATCCTTAAGCTTTGAGTCATCTACTCCTTTTGCTACCCTCTATCTCATTCCATACTCTTCCAGAAGTTTTGCACATGCACACATATATATTCTATGTATATGATATGCGAAAGTACCTCTCTCCATATATGTGTAGAGATAACACATGTATATGTGTATGTACACACATACATATATGTGTCTGTGTAAAATGAAATCATACTAATTAGCAGTCTTTTGTTGTCACTTAGTATATCATAAACAGCTTTTCTGATCACTGAGATTTTTATTAAAAGGCCACAGTCTCAAGACCAAAAGCCAAATTCAGTGCCTAAAAGGTCTTATTTGATGGTGTCTCTTAAAGAGTGGGACTTTCCTATAGCTCAGATGGTAAAGAATCTGCCTGCAATGCAGGAGACCCAGGTTCGATCCCTGGGTCAGGAAGATCCCCTGGAGAAGGAAATGGCAACCCATTCCAGTATTCTTGCCTGGAGAATTCCATGGACAGAGGAGCCTGGTGGGCTCCAATCCATGAGGTTGCAAAGAGTTGGACACAACTAAGCGACTGACACACGCACACAGGAAGGGGCATAAATCCTTCAATCCTTCACTGGCCCTGGAGGCATCTGAGATTGTCACCCTGAGTTTTCTATTATAATTTAAAATTATTATCATCCCACCATCAGTTTAGTTCAATCGCTCAGTCATGTCCAACTCTTTGCGACCCCATGGACTGTAGCATGCCAAGCTTCCCTGTCCATCACCAACTCTCAGCTTGCTCAAACTCATGTCTATAGAGTCAGTAATGCCATCCAACCATCTCATCCTCTGTCGTCCCCTTCTCCACCGCCTTCAGTCTTCCCCAGCATCAGGGTCTTTTCCAGTCAGTCAGTTCTTTGCATCAAGTGGCCAAAGTATTGGAGCTTCAGCTTCAGCATCAGTCCTTCCAATGAATATTCAGGGCTGATTTCCTTTAGGATTGACTGGTTTGATCCCATCATATCAATCAATATTTCTCAGTAGTAATTGGCATTTGGGACCAGACACTTTCTGTTTTCTGAGACTCTTCTGTACATTGGAGGCAGAGTATCTCTGGTCCCACTCACTCAATGCCAGGATGCCCCAGGTCCACGTGACAACCAAAACTGACATGCATGGCCAACCTGGGCCATCTGTGAAGGGTGAATGACGAGAACATCGCAGACTCTCTTCATTGATACGTCTCAGTAAGATGCCCTAGTTCACCTGGGGCAGTCCCAGGAACTCCAGGGTCCAGATGTATTTATTAACAGCACCCATTCTCACTCTCCGAAGTAACCTTGATTGGATGATAAATGGCTACCCCCAAGTGCAAGGCTTTACTTCAGAAATGGCTGGACTTGACAGACTTCTGCCTGGGAGAGACTAGATGCTAAAGGCACTTGGCGTGTCTTCCCAGAGTTAACCTGTCTGTCTGATGGTGGACACTTCTGCTGGGCGCTGCCATGGACAGATCCCATTCCCAACTTCAAGGCTAAAGTCATGGCATTCAGTGACCTGGGCACATTTTTTTTTTTTTTTTTTTAAGTGAGCAGAGAAATGGCTTAAGGATAAGGCTTGGCTGGAAAGTCTGAGTGTCTGGTGACCTCTTAGATTAAAGAAGACCTGGGGCTTTACAAAGAGGGAGAACCTCTTTTATCCACCCTCTGAGGGACCCCAAGCAATGAAACAGGCTGCATGTGTGGTATTAACATTTATTCTATGTATTGCATATCTATTTCCATGCTGCATGTAGAAATGTGCTTTGTGTGTGTGCTCGGTCGCTTCAGTAGTGTCTGACTCTGCAACCCCATGGACTGTAGCCCCCAGGCTCCTCTGTCCATGGGATTCTCCAGGCAAGAATACTAGAGTGGGTTGCCATTTCCTCCTCCAGGGGATCTTCCTGACCCAGGGATGAAGCCTGTGTCTCTTAAGTCAGCCGGGTTCTTTAGCGCCACCTAGGAAGCCATCTGTGCTTTATATCTAAAGATTAAGAATTTTTTCAAGACCCTCTTCATTTTTTGCCTGCTTAGGGGTAACAGCTCTCCTGTTGAGACTGTGTGACCAGGAGAGGTCTGCTGGGCTCCACATTTAACAGATGGAGCCCAGGGGAGAGAAGGGAAGCAGAAGCTTAGGGTATGAAGGGCTTCTGGGTTATCTCACCCTCCCTACCTTGGAAACTTGCATTCCCCCTGAGCATACCCACAGGTGGAGGGTCAGCTTGGCTTTGAAACCCTAGCCCTAAGCTTCACCCTGACTGGCTGGTGGATGGTGGGTCGTGGATATCACTATGGCAAGAGGCAGAACCAGGACTTGGGGCTCCTAGTCTTGGGTTAGAATTCTTTCTTGGGTCCTTTATGTCTCCCTTTGGATTTCCTCCTAAGATGTTTAAACCTTCACTCTCCCATTTACGTCTAAAAGATGCAATAGGTTACAAGGGACCAGATGTCTCAGAGAGAAGGCTCCCCGAGGCTACAGGGGATGCAAGTCAATAGTCACTTAGAAACCAAGCCCAGTGGACTAAGACTCTTCTCTTCTGTGGGCTGGCTGGAGAAGTGGGTTCTGTCAACCTTCTAGGTAACCCTTTCACATGTGGACATTTCATTCACTCAGGGCTGGGGAGAGGTTCTCCCCCAGGAACTACGCCCAGGCAGCAGCTGGTTGTCTAGGCCATGAAAGAAGATTCATCCCAAACCTCTGACTGCAAAGGGGCTGGGCTGAGGGTAACTTTGCTGCTGCTGCTGCTAAGTCACTTCAGTCGTGTCCAACTCTGTGCGACCCCATGGACTGCAGCCTTCCAGGCTCCTCCGTCCATGGGATTTTCCAGGCAAGAGTACTGGAGTGGGTTGACATTTCCTTCTCCGAGGGTAACTTTAGCCTAACGCTATTTTCACGTGAACCCTAAGTGTTTACAGCAGGCCTGTGCAGGAAATGTGTCCTCTGTTGAAAGCCAAGGTTCTTGCTACAATTCATTCTCAATTTATGGCCTTTTATGGATTGGCGCTCCTTTAAAGAGACCTCTCAACTATTCCTGTGGGCAGCTCTGTGTATCGACACACGATCCACTCTGTGTCAGTTATGCGTGAATCGCAGGCATTGCTACCATCTGGAAGACCACAGAAATGTTTCACGAGGTGCTACCTTTCCTGCCATCAGACTTCTGCAATGTCCTTCCTGATCTTGCTCATCTGACCTCAGCTCCGATTCATACTTTCCACTAGGAATGATGTATTGCTGCTGCTAAGTCACGTCAGTCGTGTCCGACTCTGTGTGACCCCATAGACGGCAGCCCACCAGGCTCCCCAGTCCCTGGGATTCTCCAGGCAAGAACACTGGAGTGGGTTGCCATTTCCTTCTCCAATGCATGAAAGTGAAAAGTGAAAGGGAAGTCGCCCAGTCATGTCTGACTCTTCGCGACCCCATGGACTGTAGCCCACCAGGCTCCTCCGTCCATGGGATTTTCCAGCCAAGAGTACTGGAGTGGGTTGCCATTGCCTTCTCCAATGTATTGCTACTGGATTTTAAAAATTAAAAATATTCAGATCTATGTAGCAAGAAGCACTTTGTGGGAATCAGTATGTATTAATATCAATATTAATTTAAATAATAATATTATTTACTGGGTTCTGTGTACCAGGTCTGTGCTGAGCCCTTCAATGGACTAACTCATGTGATTCTCATGAATACATTGTGATATGTGTGTTAGTCACTCAGTCGTGTTCGACTCTCTGCGACCCCATGGTCTGTAGCCAGCCAGTTTCCTCTGTCCCTGGAATTCTCCAGGCAAGAATACTGGAGTGGGTAGTTATTCCCTTCTCCAGGAGATTTTTCTGACCCAGGGATCGAACCCGGGTCTCCCGCATTGCAGGCAGATTCTTTATTGTCTGAGCCACCAGGGAAGTCCACATTGTGATATATATATATTATTAATTTCCTCATGTCCCAGAGGATAAGACTCAGGCTCAGAAAGGTTAAGTAACTTGATGTCACCATTCAGAATAGCCATCATCAAAAAGTCTACAAATAATAAGTGGTAGAGAAGGTATGGTGAAAAGGGAACCCTCTACACACTGTTGGTGGGAATGTAAACTGGTGTGCCACTACGGAAAACAATATGGAGGTTCCTCACAAAACTAAAAATAGAACTACTATGTGACCCAGCAATGCCATTCCTGGGCGCATATCTGGAGAAAACCATAATTTGAGAAGACACATGCACCTCAGTGTTCCCAGAACTATTTACAATAACCAGGACATGGAAGCAACCTAAACGTCCATTGACAGATGAATGGATGAAGAAGACATGGTCCATGTCTACAGTGGATTAGTACTCAGCTATAAAATGGAAGGAAATAATGCCATTGGAGCAACATGGATGGATCCAGAGATGATCATACAAAGTGGAGTCAGACAGAGAAAGACAAATAAGAATCACTTATACATGCAATGTAAAATGTGACTGAGATTTTCCGTGTGGTCCAGTGGTTGAGAATCTGCCTGTTGACTCAGAGGATACAGGTTTGATCCCTGGTCTGGGAAGATCGCACACGCCACGGGGTAACTAAGCAAAGGTCGCGTGCTCTAGAGCTCATGCTCCACAATAAAAGAAGCCACGATGGAGAGGCCTGAACCTTGCAACTAGAAAGGAGCTCCTGCTCGCTGCAACTAGACAAAGCCCGTGCACAGCAACAAAGACCCTGCACAGCCAAAAACAATAAGTATTTTTATAAAAGGATAACAAATGACACAATTAACTTATCTACAAAACAGACTCTCAGACATAGGAAAAAACTTGTGGTTACCGAAGGGAAGGGGGCACAGAGGGATAAATTAGGAGTTTAGAATCAGCATATACATGGTGAAAGTGAAGTCGCTCAGTTGTGTCCGACTCTTTGCGACCCCATGGACCCCAGGCTCCTCTGTCCATGGGATTTTCTAGGCAAGAGTACTGGAGTGGGTTGTCATTACCTTCTCCAGGGAGTCTTCCTGACCCAGGGATCGAACCCAGGTCTCCCACATTGTAGACAGATGCTTTACCGTCTGAGCCACCTGGGAAGTGCATATACATGGTGCTATATATAAAATAGGCAAAAAACAAGGACAGGCATAGCCCAGGGAACTACAGTCACCCTCTTATAATAGCCTATAAAGGGAAAGAATCTGAAAGGTATATTGTATGTACGTAACTGAATCACTTTCCTGTATACCTGAATCTATCACAACATTGTAAATCAACCATAGTTCAAATTAAAAACTAAGAGTACACAGCCACTGGACAGCCGAGCTAAGATGCAAATTCGGATCGATCTGATGCAGAGCCTGAGTTCTTAACCACAGGAATATATGGGCTCAGAGAACTTGTGGGAAGAGAACCCCACTTACCTGTTCTCTGAAAGGCACACACACTCCCAGTGCCTCTGCTTACCAGGCATGCAGGTGAGGTCACAGTGACATCACCGCCCCAATGTCAGAAGGTCAGGATGTGAGTAGCTACAACGGCCCACCTGTATTCAGTTTATCATAAAGGCTGAAAGCTACAAGGTGCATGACTAAGGTTTATATAATTGTAGGTTGTGAAGACTTTCATAAAAGAGGGCTGTTACGCGTATGCACACACCTGTCTCCACACGCTTATACACAACACGCACATAGACACGCATACAGGAGTAACCAGAAGGTTCCTGAGATCGTCTGTACTTTACAAGTGAGGACGGTGAGGTTTGGTAAGAGCTTTCTTTGTACTTTTCGTGGGGCTGGCAAAATGACACCCAGGCTTAGGGAACAAATGACTGGAGGGTAGGCAGGGGCCACAGAATTGTAACACTGAAAGGGAACACTGGAAAGCCTGGCTCCCTGGGGGGTAGGAACCCAAGTCCAAACCAGGAGGGGAGCCGACTGGAACCAGAGAGACCATCAAGATGATGGGGTGACGATGGAGTGGGCAAAGGGGAGGTTCCAGGTGGCAGGACAATGCTATTTAGGGAAGAGTGTTCAGAAAAGCTTTACACTGAGGTGACCTGATACTGTTTCTTCCTTACGTGTCCCCATACTGCTCATTCCCAAATTGGGAATTTGGGTTTAACAGCGACACACTACTATGTACAAGAGATCAACAAAGACCTACCTACTATATAGCACAGGGAAACGTATTCAATGTCTTGCAATAATCTATAATGAAAAGAATCTGAAATATACATATATACATATGAATATATATGTAAAATGGAATCACTTTGCTGTACACCTGAAACATTGTAAATCAACTATATTTCAATAATAAAAAGTAGGATAATTTGAGACAGTGGTGGGCGTCAGGAAGAATCAAGCAGGAGAGAGGGGAGAGGAGAAAGTGCAGTGGGGGGAGGCCAGGGGGGCAGGATACAGTCTCCAGAAGATGGTGCCTGAGGATGCAGCGATAACAAAGAACCAGAGGAGTCTGGGAACTCGTATTCTGCCACTTTCCTCAGAGGTCCAGCTGACCTCACACTCATCAAGAGCAGTAGGGAACAGTGTTCCACAGCTGCCCACCGAGGGGTAACCGGGCTTCACTATGCTCAGGGAGGCTGGTCTGAGAGTTTATATTTGACATCTGACCAGGAGGCTGGACTTGGCAGCGTCCTGAGGGCGGCCTGGCAGTCGAGTCAGCTCCCAAGACTAGGAAGTGGTTAAGGAGGGAGCCAGAACTGAGTCCACCGGTCTCAGGTTGGAAAGACCAAGGTGAGGGGTTTGATTACTAAAAGGGTTGGGAGCCATCTGGTCCTTACAGAAGTGACTCCTTGGCCACATTTCATGCAAATCTCATCCACGATGCCCCCAGACTTCACATCTGCCCATTCCTTCTTCAGAGGTCCAGTGGACCCCACACTCATCTTACCCTACCTTCCTGCCAATGCCTGGTCCCAGACCAAACAAGATGAGAAGGCACCGACAAGCAATCCAAGTCCACAGCTGGCAAAACAACCCACGGCACATGTCCTGTGCCCAGATGGATGGGGACCGGGGGTCAACTGTGTCATCTGTCCCCACGAAGAGAGCATGTTATTACACTAATTACAGGGTCCTAGGCTTTACTGGGAACCAAAAATAGACATGTGTGGCTTCTGGGGACAGGCACCAACATTCCTTTGGCTTCCTTTGCTATGTGATTTTTTTTTTTTGGACAAATCATTGCCACGATTAGTGAAAAAAAGTGTGTGTGTTGGGGGGTGGGGGGGGCAGGCTGCCAAAGGCTGTGCTGCCTCAGGGCGTTTCTGGAAGGGTGTGTGCATTGACTTGAGCTACTGTTACACACGTCCTCTTCACGGTGCTGTTCTCCATGGTCACGTGTGACCGCAAAGGACTCGGAAGAGGCAGCCCTGCTGTGTCCTCTGTGCCAGCTTTTTTGATTTCCAGGCTCTCTGCATCTCCTAATGAGGCACTGCACATGCAAGCCCAGCCTGGTGGGCCCACGAGGCCTTTTTCCTGGAGGAGAAATTGGTGAGAGGTTCAGGCTGACTCGGCACCAGGCGGAGAGAAGGAATTAGCATTTACTGAGCTCCTGCGGTGTGCTCCCCTGAGCCAGATGCTTTTGCTGGCACGTGGCAAAATCTGTGGAAGGTAAATGAAGAACCAAAGGCTCTGCAGAAAGAAGTCAAGCGGGGAGCTGGAATCTGGGCTCAAGTCTTTTCATTCCAAGCCCATGTTCTTCCAGCATCATCTCAGGATAGAATTAATCCAAGGCCAATCAAAGGATGAGTAGCACTTCGTGTTTGGCAGGTGCCTTGAGATACAAGTGGTGGGACATGGTGTGTCTGGTGGGACGTGGTGGGACATGGGGCATTGTGTCTGTCTGGGCATTGAGAGAGGGTGAGTGGTGGAAGGAGATGGAACAGGGAAGTGGTCAGAACAGTACTGGGTGCCATCAGTACTTGGAAGATTCAGAGGAGCCGGTGAGGAAGGGGTGGTGGGTCCAGATCTGTGTCCTACAAGCACTGATCTGACGGTAGTGTGGGGGCTGGGTGGAGGGGAGAACTGTCTCCGTAACACAGGCAAGAAGTCATCAGGGCTTCGTGAGTTATGGCTTGTGTTGGCTTCGGGTTTAGAAATGCAGGACTGCCGGGGACTCAGCGAGGCACGGACAGGGACAGGCGCTGTGAGCCTGGGCTGGGGCAACGGTGCCGAGTCACGTGCATCAGAGGCCAGCCTTCATCAATGGGAGCAGAAGAGAGTTTGATGGAAAGAATCCTGAGCAGCTAGAAAATCGGTTGGAAGGCAGATGCCTGAGCTGGGGGATAAGCAGCCTGGAGCAACACCCAGAATCACGTGGCAGGAGGAGGCTGGGGGAACTCCTGCTGCCCCCACTGAACCCTGGGTGGCATCGCTGCCACCTCCACATCACAAACTTCAACCTGCAGCAGAGAGGGAGAGGAGGAACCAAACCGTTCCTGCTTCCAGCGCCGGAGTCAAGGCCCAGCGCAGGCACAGCACTGGGGGCTCCTGCAGGTGGCTTGTGCCCCGGCTGCAAAGGCTGCTGGAAGCTCCAGTTTTTGTTATCCTCTACAATGGGCACCACGGATCCAGGACAATGAGAGCTCAAAGTAGCGGACTCCTCAAATTAAAAAGGCGGTTGAGACGCTGGATGGCCAGATACCATGATTGAAATTCACTAGCATAGCTTTAGTTGAGAATTGAGAAAACGGGATAAAGTGGAGAAACTGGGTGCTGATGATAAAATATTCTCTAACGGGTATTGAGTGATTGCTCTGTGTGCTAAGTGCTCTAAATGCAGAATCTCATTTAATCCTCATGACAAATCTCCTGGCAATCATGAATATTATATCAATTTTACAAAAGAGCCAAATGTATTACAGAAACGTCCCTGCACACGCCTAGCAGGTGGCCAGACTGAGATTCCAGCTCGGGCCGCCCATCTTCAGAAACTGTAGTCATACTTCCATCAGAGAGGGCTGCATGAGGAACTCAAGGTGTGTTTCCTTAAGTCAGAGCATTGTAACCAGCTTGTCCCTAAGCCTCACTATTCACAGGGGAAATTATGCCACATAAATTGCTCACCGGAATTCCAGTCTTTTGCAAGCCCCATCTCAAGGTTCTCCTGGGAGTTAAGAACAGTTCAGTGGGCTTATGAGTCAGACCAGGATATTGGTGGTGACTGGGTCGTCAGCATCCTTTGCCAAGCTCGGACCTGCTGTGGGTACTGCTGGCCACATGTAGAAATTCCAGTGCTCCCATCCAGGCTTCTGATGAGTGGACACTCTTGGGAAGCCTCTCATTTTTTAAAAAAAAGAATTGAAGTGTACTTGCTTTACAAAGCTGTTACTTTCAGGTATACAGCAAAGTGATTCAGTTATACATATATTGTTGTTTAATCGCTAAGTCGTATCTGACTCTTTGTGACACCACGGACTGCAGCATGCCAGGCTTCTGTGCCCATCGCCAACTCCCAGAGTTTGCTCAAACTCATGTCCATCGAGTCGGTGATGTTGTCCAGCCATCTCATCCTCTGTCGTCCCCTTCTCCTCCCGCCTTCAATCTTTCCCAGCATCAGGGTCTTTTCCGGTAAGTCAGCTCTTGGCATCATGTGGCCAAAGTATTGGTGCTTCAGCTTTACCATCAGTCCAATAAAATAATCCGGGTTGATTTCCTTTAAGATGGACTGATTTGATTTCCTTGCTGTCCAAGGGACTCTCACACATATATATGTGTATCTATTCTTTTTCAGATTCTTTTCCATTCCAGGTTATTACAAGATATTGAACGTGACTCCCAATGCTCTACAGCAGCCCAGGAAAGGACTTCAGAAGCAGATGTCTGCAGCTCACTCCGGCCCTTGCAGCCCCAGCCTGTGTGAAGAGAGAAGAGGATCGGCTCCCTGGGCTGTCCTCTGTGACAGGGGCCGTGGGATGTGCAGCAAGGCTACTTGCTCTAATTTTGGTGGTGGTGGTGGTAGGTGGGGTGGCAAGTTTAGTGACTCCTCTGTCACAGCCACCCCAAGTCATCCTCCTCCCCTCCCAACCTCACGTTCATTCATTCAATCAGTCAGCAACAAATATTCATTGTGGACTGATAATCTATAAAATAATCATATCTATGGAATCTCTTTATCTTGGTTTGGGTCTCCCTGCAAGCAGGGTTGAGACAGGGACTTAGGTGTGGGTCGTTAATTTGCAAAGTGACCCCAGGAAGTCACTTTTGGCCACCTGATGCCAAGAGCTGATTCATTGGAAAAGACCCTGATGCTGGGAAAGATTGAAGACAGGAGGAGAAAGGGGCAACAGAGGATGAGATGGTTGGATGGCATCATCAACTCAATGGACATGAGTTTGAGCAACCCCGTCCCCCCTTATTGGAGAGCTTCCCGTGGTGAAGGACAGGGAAGCCTGGCACGCTCCAGTCCATGGGGTCACAAAGAGTCAGACACAACTGAGCAACAGAACAACCAAAGCAATCCAGAAGGCAGGGGTGGAGGGGCAGGAAGATGAGCTGGGAAGAAGGGAAGGCCCAACACGAGGGTATGTTATCAGGGTCTGAGAAGTGTGCAGAACACACCACCACCCCGCTGGAACTGTCTTCCTGAAGGGGCAGGGGCAGGAGCATTTATCCACAGCTGCAACCCCGCACCTCCCCCCATTATTGGAGAGCTGCCCAGAGTGGGAGCCAGGTACTAGGGGCCACCTGCCCTGCCCTGCCCTTCAGAAGGCTGAGTTGGCTTCTGCAGCTTCAGTGGGTCTCAGAGGCAGAGAGGGTCAAATCTGGGCACACAGCTGAAGGGTCTCATCCAAGAAGAAAGTCCCCCACTACAGTGGACTAAAATCTGGGGTGGGACAAGGGGCCTTGATGTGGCACCCAAAACATATGCTACACTTCCCTATGAGGTTGTTACTGGTTAACTTGAGTTGACTTATGTATGATGCCTAGAACAATACCTGGTCCCAGGAAGGCTGTGTATGGGATTATTCTTTTGTGTGATAATTGCAACATGCTTGGCACTTCTCTTGCCTCTGTGGATAAGCCTTATGGGACTTACCTTCAAGTCACAAAACATGCCTTGTTTATGTATCAGAACTCTGGCGTTGTTCAAATTCCTTTACCAGGAGGTTCTTAGCCCCCAGGTAAACGGGTCACTTGAGGATGGTGGGATGACATGGCCGCACCTGCCTGTTTGTCTTATGTATCTATGTTCTATCTCCCCCCGCCGCCCACCCCGGCTTTACAGAGGCCTGTGCTTCACGCCCTGCTGCTCATGCTCAGGATTTGAACAAGGATTTGAGAGCTAAAAGTTTGAATCCTGGATGTAAAACAATCAAACCCAAGTTGTCCATCTTCTGAATTATATCCTGATGGGAAGAGAAGACAGCTGGAGATGAAAGTCACTTAGCTTTTTAATAATTGATGGATAAGAGATTGCAGTGTGTGTAAAAACATACTAAGAGCGGTTCAGGCAGGAGACACCACTTTCTGACCCCTGAGGCTGGCCTGCCATTAGCTAATCCGATGACCTAATCCTTCTACTAAGGGCTTCCCAGGAGGCGTCAGTGGTAATAACCCACCTGCCAACACAGGAGACATAAGAGATGGAGGTTTGATCCCTGGGTCGAGAAGATCCTCTGGAGGAGGGTATGGTGACCCACTACAGTGTTCTTGCCTAGAGAATCCCATGGACAGAGGAGCCTGGCGGGCTATAGTCCATAGGGTCGCGAAGAATCAGACCTGACTGAAATGACTTAGCACACACGTGCAATCCTTTCACACAGGGGAGGACCAAGGACTGTGCTACCAGGCCAACAAATGCACCATTTCACTGGAGCCTTCTGAAGGCCAATCTGGTTTAGCCAGTGGTCACCCACCCAAGCGAGCTGACCTGCCTCCAGACCCAAATAGGAACGTCCAGTCCTCCTCCTCCTGCTTGTTTCCCACCTGAAAAGTTAAAGTGAAGTCACTCAGTCATGTCCGACTCCTTGTGACCCCATGGTCTGGAGCCTACCAGGATCCTCCGTCCATGGGATTTTCCAGGCAAGAGTACTGGAGTGGGGTGCCATCACCTTCTCCAGGGGATCTTCCCGACCCAGGGATCAAACCCAGGTCTCCCTCATTGTAGGCAGATGCTTTTACCATCTGACCCACCCCATACGAGTCCCTAAGATACAACCCTCAATATGGTGACTATCTTGGCCACCTTCCTGCTGGCTGCCTCCTCGGGTTGCTGCAGTTTCTGGCTTCGCAGGGCTCCCCCTTCCCCTGAACCCTGTAATAACACAGCCAGTCATGATTCCTGCAGTCCTGGCTACAGCCTTCTCTAGCTCCATCTCAGCTCTCACATGGAGGAGCTGGTGAGGGCTCGCCCATGGCAAGAGCCAGAATTCACTTACCTTCCCAATGTTAATATATGGCTATGAAAACTTGCTTCTATCAGTCTATAATTTTCTAGTCACAATCTCAAGATCCAGAAAGCTCTGTAAAGCAAAAGCTGAGTATAATCCCTGGATGAGGGGATGCATGTCTTCAAGGGTAAGGCCCCAGCTATGTACTGATAAGAAAGTGCCCAAGTCTCCTAGTTCACTTCCAGGCTGTTTATAATGTCCTTCTCCAGACATGGTCAAACTCAATGCGCTGGACTGAAGGAATTAACTATACCTCCAGGGTACTTCTCAAGTGGTCCAGTGGGTAAAACTCTGTGCTCCCAACGCACAGGGCCCAGCTTCGATTCCTGGTCAGGGAACTAGATCTCACATGCCTCAACTAAAGACCCCACAAGCCGCAGTGAAGAGCAAGGAGCCCTCGAGCCTCAAATAAGACCTGGTCAGCCAAATAGGTAAATAAATATTTAAGAAAAATAATAAGCATACTTCCATTCAATGGTGAACTAGTAAATGTTTAACACATGGCTCTCAGGGGAAAAAAAAAAAAAAAGTCTTGATATGTAGCATTTGCCAAGGTCCACAGCAACGGACTGACTTCAAGCTAGAAACAGGCAGAGCTATGCACAGAGGTCCTCCTGGCCACTGTGGGGGGTCTCCTGAACTCTGTGCCATCATGCCACATCCTGCCTCTCCGAGACTATGTCCAGATGTCCTGATGGGAGCTGTGAGCTGTTCCCAGACTTCTTAGTAGCACATTTACCAGGTTAGTCACTGCCATCGAACATGAACTTTTTCAGTTAAATTCTTGGGGAAAGGCCTCATTTTTGATTTCTTAAAGAACACTTCATTTTTACCCCCAGCCACCACCACCGACGGGCTTCCAGATGGCACTAGTGGTAAAGAACCCGCCTGCCAGTGCAGGCAGATGTAAGAGATGTGGGTTGGATCCCTGGGTCGGGAAGATTCCCTGGAGGACGGCATGGCAACCCACTCCATTATTCTTGCCTGGAGAACCCCCATAGACAGAGGAGCCTGGCGGGCTACGGTCCATAATCACAAAGAGTTGGACACAACTGAGTGACTTAGCAGGCACGTAGCACCACCAACAAACACAGCGGTCAGGTGCCCATTATAGCAACTAGGAACCTGATGGGCTCAAGAAACCAAAAATGAATTTTCTTTTCATAGTGTCTTAAGTCTGGAGTTTTGTGGGGGAAAAAAAAATTATAGAGTGAGTTATAGGGTCTGCAGTGGACTGAGAAACACCATGGAGAGCAACCAATGTATTAGTATAGAAGAATCTTCTGGAACACCCTCCTCCCCTGCCCCTGCATTGATTCGCTGTCTTGCCCAATATAAAATGACAGGGGAAAAGAAAAAAAAAAAAAAATCTGTGTTGCTTAGTTGTTACTAGGCATTCCCCCCAGGACGCAGGGGGAGATAGGTCAATACAACTGAATTAGGGCAATAACAACCCACGGAAACTCCATCTTGAGGATTTATAGGAAAACCAAAGCACATTTGTAGTCACACTGGCTGGTGGGGGAGTCCCATTAGTTCCCAGCACTGGGATATTTAAGATGAAATGTCTGGGATATGGATGTTGTTTTCTGGGAAGAATAATCTATTCTGAGGTCGTCAAAATCAATAGGCCACTTTGAAGGCTGGCTCAAGCCATTATTGGTAATGCTTTGGTTGTGTTTGCGAATCAACCATTCAACAGAAATAGGACCATTTAGCAGTTCCCATGGAGGGCCCTGTCAGTCCCGCAGTGAAGCCTCTCCATTCACTGAAAGTACTGGCGTCTCCCAGGGGCTTGGGGAGCCTGAGGGAGCCTTGCAGGTGAAACCAGCACAAAAGATGGAGCCTGAAGCTTCCAGGGTGCCCAGTGTTCTGAGTTTGCCTGGGATTGAGGGGTTTCCTGGGATGCTGAACTTGTAATGCTAAAACCAGGACGAGGAGAAGATGGGACAAATGGAGAGAGTAGCATAGAAACATATACATGAAATAGACAGTGGGGACTTGTATGTAAAATAGACAGTCAGTGGAAATCTGCAGTATGACACAGGGAGCTCAATCCAGTACTCTGCGACATCCTAGAGGAGTAGGATGGGGTGGGAGACGGGAGGGAGGCTCAGGAGGGAGGGGGCATGTGTATACCTGTGGCTGATTCATGCTGATGTATGACAGAAATCAACACAATATTGTAAAGCAAGTATCCTCTAATTAAAAAAAAAAAAAAGGACAGTCCTAGTCAGACCAGTCCCGTTGGTTACCCTAAGCAGTAGTTCTCAACTGGAGCTGATGCTGCCCCCCACATAGGGTTCCCAGATAAAACCCAGGATTCCCTATTACATCTGGACTTCACATAAGCAACGAATACTTTTGTAAAGACACATGTATCCCAGCGTTCACTGCAGCACTATTTACAATAGCCAGGACATGGAAGCAACTTAAAAGTCCATCAACAGATGAATGGATAAAGATGTGGTACATATATACAATGGAATGTTACTCAGCCATAAAAAGGAAAGAAATTGGGTCATTTGCAGTGATGTGGGTGAACCCAGAGTCTGTCACACAGAGTGAAGAAAGTCAGAAAAAGACAAACAATATCGTATATTAACACATGCATGGGGAATCCAGAAGAATGGTGCCGATGAATCTATTTGCAGGGCAGGAACAGAGAACAGACTTGTGGAGCCAGTGGGGGAAGGAGTGGGTGGGATGAAGTGAGAGAGTAGCCTGGACTTATATACACCACCCTGTGCAAAACAGATAGCTAGTGGGAAGCCGCTGTGCAGCACAGGGTGCTCAGCTTGGACGGAGCTCTGTGATGACCAGAGGGGTGAGGTGGGGTGAGTGGAAAGGAGGCTCAAAAGGGAGGGGATATGTGCATATGTATAGCCGATTCACTTCATTGTACAGCAGATGTTACCACAATATTGTAAAGCAACTACACTCCAATTTTTAAAAAATTTTACTGAATACGTTTTTAGTATAAGTATGTCCCAAATATTAAAATAAAATGAGTCCTTGCTTAGCTGAAATTCACATATGACTAGGCATCCTTTTTGCTTCTTTCCTTCTCCTGTCCTTTCCTCCCTCCTTCCTCCCTTCTTCCCATCCTCTTTCCTAAAGCCGGCAAGCCTACTCACAGGGCACATGTGGCAACCGCTGGAGATGTTTTTGGTTGTGATAAGCACAAGTTGTGGGTGGGGGCACTGCCACCAGAATTGAGTAGTGAGGGGTGCTGCTAACCTTCCTGCAGGGCAGGCGGCAGCTCCTGGTTACAAGGAATTATCCGGCTCCAAGTGTGAGGAGTGCAGAAACTGAGAAAGGCAACCTCACTTCAGCTGAGCACCCACGTCTTCTCGGGAGAATACTGAAGGAATGATACATGCGCCTCTGCTTCACACACACAGAAAAACGGAATAAAAGTTCTTGACTTTGAATGCTTTCAGCCCATCAGTCACGCAGCCATTAACGGCTAAGAAGTGACCAGAAGAAGGCTCTTCCCTTGCAAGGGACCCCCCTTCCATAAGGAGAGCCAGGCAGGGTGCACGTGACACAACAGCGCCGATAAAAGCTCTATCGGTGTGGTCTCCAGGACGCTTCCATCTCCCCGGACTTTTATGGTGACATTTCCTGGCACTCCTGAAGCTTGTTCTTGGCTTTGAAAACAAGGCTTCAGACTGTCTTCATTGTTTTACCTACACCGGTACTGGCAGCGCCTGGAGTTTTCCTGAAGGAAACTGTAGCAGCAGGAATTTTCTGTAACACTGTAATAAGGGGGCTTTATCCTTTCAAAAATACATCCTTTCTCCTTGTTGCCAGCTCTCCCACAGCCCTGTGAAAAATGTAGCTGAGGAGTTACTGAGGCGTTTTTATGTTTCTCCTGTCTCCCTGTAGTTCATAGCAAGCAACAGAAGGCAATTATTCTGGAGTTCGCGCTTAGGCTCGCTGGCTGGAAGGAATGAATGAATGAACCAAAATGGCACCTCTGTGCTCATTTCCCTATTGTGTGAGACGTAAAATGTAAACAGGGATATCTGCTCAAGAGGAACTGGTGAATCTGACCACCCCTGGGACCTCAAGTTAAAGGAATTACTGTTTTATGGGTACAGAACTTGGGGAAGATGAAGAGGTTCTGAAGATGGATGGTTGTACAACAGTATGATTGTACTTAATGCCACAAAACTGTATGCTCCCAAGTGGTGAAAATGCTGAACTGGAGTTATATGTGGTGGTGGTGGTGGATTAGTCATTCAGTCATGTCCAACTCTTTTGTGACCCCATGACTGTAGCCTGCCAGGCTCCTCTGTCCATGGGATTTCCCAGGCAAGCATACTGGAGTGGGTTGCCATTCCCTTCTCCAGGGGATCTTCCTGACCCAGGGATCCAACCCAGGTCTCCTGCATCAGCAGGCAGATTCTTTACCAACTGAGCCACCAGGAAAGTCCTTTTACATTTTACCTGCAATGCTTTGGACCACGGCCTCTCTGCCTGGATGTCCCTGTGTCCGGTTGCTTGGGACGGTTGGTGCTATTGAGCAGCCTGGGGAGTTCAGGGATCTGAGAAGGGGGATGGAAGGCCTCAGGGTTACTTTGTGGTTTAGCCAAGAATTCTCTTACCTTCCCCAGAGCTAACTCACCTGGTTTAACATCTTGCAACCTTCTATGTGCACCTATGTGAAGCTAAGCCTACAGCCAAGGGCTTAGGAACCATTGGGTCTTCCAGATGCACCTTTATGTCCTGGCTCTGTGGTCTATGTGGTTTGGGGCCACAGATACACCCCTTTTCTCATCCATAAAATGGGACTCACTTCACAGAACCATGGTAAGGATAAAATCATCCAAAGGATAATTTTATCATCATGCAAAGACCTTGGCATAAACTAAGTGCTCACATACTGAGAGACATTAAGGTACTGGATCTGGCCCTTGAAAGGATGACTCAGTGTATTCAAAACCTCATTCCATGGATTACAGCGTCAAAGTCTTTCTCAAATACCCTAGTGTCTTCTGTTTTTTTTTCCAGGTATCAGTTAAGGACAGGCCAGGAAGATAATGGTTGAGGCCAAACAAGGACATGTGTGGGTGAAGCGTGACCAGAGGGGAGGGTGTGGTCTGTGACAAAGCAGTGAGGGGAGGCCCTGCCAGGGAGCAGCCATCTCTGCTCCAGCCAAGCATTGCCAGGCAGTGGGAGTTTCAGGATGTCAGTATTTTTAAGAAAAGTCAGAAAATCAGATTTTTTTTTCCCCTGAAATTCTCCAGATTTTTTAAACTCTTCAAGTAATTAAAAAAAAAAAAAAAGTTAAACCCTGTCCAGCCCAAACGAAATAGAAGTCAGGGCTGAATTTGGCACAGCTCCCCAGTTGTTACACTTGCTTTGAAGTCTGGAGGTCAGTCTGTGAGTTCCAAATGCCAAGGCCACCTGGCCTCTGTCCCTGCTCTCTGTCCCTGCATGTCTCCATCCAGCCTCTTGACCCTCGAAAGGCAGGGAAAAATACTTTTACCTGTGGACAGCTGAAGATTCGATGTGAAAACCATCAGAGGGAAGAAATGGACATTTCTGCAACTCCCTCCCCACCGTGCAGACATTCTGTTTCCTTGGAGGCCAAAAGTCAACCTGCTTCAGCTGAATTCATTTCAACCAAATTTCCTAAATACCGCAGGCCAAGCACTAAGCTAGGCCTTGGGTGTGTCTTTTTTTTTTTTTTTTTTTGCATGCCTACTGTGTGCTTGGCATAGAGTTAGAAGTTTTAACTACTTCATCTCACAACAACCTTGTGAGGTAGAAAGGATTGTTGCAGCCAAAATCTTGGCTGTCTCTGCTCACCGAAGTTGAATAAAAAAATACAGAGACAGAGTTTGGAGGAAATAGAAATGTGGCTTTAACTCTCAGCGGGTGGAAGGGGGGCTCAAGCCCTCAAGGGGCTTCCCAGCTAGCGCTAGTGGGAAAGAACTCATCTGCCAATGCAGGAAACACACGAGACACCGGTTCGATCCCTGGGTCGGGAAGATCCCCTGCAGGAGGGCATGGTAACCCACTCTGGTATTCTTGCCTCAAGAACTGTGCCCCCGCCCCTTTTTCATGAGGAATCTGGTGGATTATAATGATGAGGGCTCACAGTCAGGGGTTGATGATGAGGAACAAAAAGTCTAAGGATCTTGTATTCTTTTTCCTCTTCAGTTCAGTTCAGCTGCTCAGTTGTGTCTGACTCTTCGTGACCCCATGGACTGTAGCACACCAGGCTTCCCTGTCCATCACTCCTGGAGCTTGCTCAAACTTATGTCCATTGAGTCAGTGATGCCATCCAACCATCTCATCCTCTCTCGTCCCCTTCACCTCCTGCCTTCAATCTTTCCCGGCATCCGGATCTTTTCCAATGAGTCAGTTCTTCCCATCAGGTGGCCAAAGTATTGGAGTTTCAGCTTCAGCATCAGTCCTTCCAATGAATATTCAGGACATATTTCCTTTAGGTTGGACTGGTTGGATCTCCTTGCAGTCCAAGGGACTCTCAAGAGTCTTCTCCAACACCACAGTTCAAAAGCATCAATTCTTCAGCACTCAGCTTTCTTTATAGTCCAACTCTCACATCCATACATGACTACCAGAAAAACGATAGCTTTGACAAGACAGACCTTCATTTCCTCTTGCATTGTTTCAAAAACAGTTATAGGCTGGTGTCAGGTAGCCTATTTGAATTTGTACTGGGGTCTCCATTCTGTGATGCAAAAAGGAGAACTTCAAAAAGTGGTCTGCAAAGAGAGCGCTGTAATTTCGAGCACCAAACATGGGATGTGATTATCATAGAGTTAAAAGATAATAGGTGCAGAAGTAGCTCATGCTACTTTGAGGGTGATAGGTACAGGATGTAATTTACATATCAGATTAGTCTTGATTACCGACAAGTGAGCAGGAACAGCTGAAGTAAGAAAGAACTCTGGAAAGGGCAAGAGAAAAAAGACAACTTTTCCCTCTTTTTCACTGCAACAGGATCCTTTACATTGCGGAAAAATAAAGACTCAAGAGTGGTGAAGCTCAGACATAAAGAACAGACCTGCGGTTGCCAAGGGGGAGGTGGCTGAGGGAGAGAGTTGGAGTGGGAGGCTGGGGTGAGCAGACATAAGCTTTTCTATATAGACCAGATAAACAATAAGGCCCTAATGTAGAGCACAGGGCACTACAGCCAATATCCCGTAATAAACCGCAATGGAAAAGAAGATGAAAAAGAATGTATATATTATGTATAATTGAATCACTTTGCTGTACAGTGAAAATTAACACAACATGGTAAGTCAACTAAACTTCAAAAAAATAAATTAAAAAAAAAAAAAGAGCGGTGAAGCTTCTTGCCTAATGTCCCCTCACTACTCAGCGACACAGCTGGGCTCGAGCCCAATCTGTGATCTGTGCACCTCCAGGTCCCTTGCAGGCTTCAGGCTCCCATTCTTTTCTTTTCTTAGATGCAAACAAGTGAAGTGTAAAACTTGCAGCAAATGTGCTAAGCATTCCAATGTGCTAAAGCAGTCCAGAGAACGGGCTGGGGAAGACAGGAAGGGGAAGGGCCTCCCCCAGCGATTCTCCTGCACAGGGATCACCTGGAGCTTTTCAGACCTGGTGGTTCTGAGTCAGAGGTCAGGGGCAGGGCTCCAGAGTCTGCAATCCTAAGAAGTGCCCAGGGGAAGTCCTGGCTGTTGCTCTGTCTGCCACACCTTGAGAAGCAAGGCTCTATCCCATTGATAGGGACAGAATGAAGGGGCAAAATAGGTGATTAAACAGTTAATCCCACTAGGGGATTATAAGTAGAAAAATTTGGGAGACCCCTGTAAGTTAATGATTACTCGAGAAAGCAGGTTTGCTTAACCACACCAAGCAGGCTTGCTTAGCAACAGAGCCACATAACAGAAGCACAAGACAGGCCCCCAAACAATAAGACAGCGGTGCCATGAGCCCCACACCCTGCCCAATGGGCTCAGTGAGTTAACAACCCTCAAAACGTCTTCTTTGGCCCCTGAGACATGTTCTTTGCACAACGCCCCCCAAATAATAAAACAATAGAAGAAAATAAGGCCTACACCCTGCCCAGTGGTGTCATCAAGTTAATAAACCCCCAAACAAGCTCTGGGTACAGAAAAAAAACTATAATTTATGTAAGGGTGATTCAAAATGAAAGACCCTCACTGCACTGAGACCTGAAAATATTTTTCCAAAGTGCTATGATGATCCTTATGTAGAGTCGTCTCTTGTGCTGTTGAAAGAGGGTGTTTGCTATAACCAGTGCGTCTTGGCAAAACTCTGTTAGCCTTTGCCCTGCTTCATTTTGTACTCCAAGGCCAAACTTGCCTCTTACTCCAGAGATCTCTTGGCTCTACAACATGGATATCACCAGGCGGTCAATACCGAAATCAGTTGATTATATTCTTTGCAGCTGAAGATGGAGAAGCTCTATACAGTCAGCAAAAACAAGACCTGGAGCCGACTGGGGCTCAGATCATAAGCTCCTTATTGCAAAATTCAGACTTAAGTTGAAGAAATTAGGGAAAGCCACTAGGCCATTCAGGTATGACCTAAATGAAATCCTTTATGATTATACAGTGGAGGTGAAAAATAGATTCAAGGAATTAGATCTGGTAGACACAGTGCCTGAAGTACTATGGATGGAGGTTCATAACACTGTACAGGAGGCAGTGACCAAAACCATCCCCAAGAAAAAGAAATACAAGAAGGCAAAGTGGTTGTCTGAGGAGGCTTTACAAATAGCTGAGAAGAGAAGTGAGCGGCAAGGGAGAAATCCAAAGATATACCCAACTGAATGCAGAGTTGCAGAGAATAGCAAGGAGAGATTAAAAAAAAAAGAAAAAGAAACCCTTCTTAAGTAACCAATGCAAAGAAATAGAGGAAAACAATAGAATGGGAAAAACTAGAGACCTCTTCAAGAAAATTGGGAATATCAAGGGAGTATTTCATGCAAGGATGGGCATGATAAAGGACAGAAATGGTAAGGACCTAACAGAAGCAGAAGAGATTAAGAAGAGGTGGCAAGAATACAAAGAGGAACTATACAAAAAAACGTCTTAATGACCTGGATAACCACAATGGTGTGATGACTCACCTAGAGCCAGGCATCCTGGACTGTGAAGTTGAGGGGGCCTTAGGAAGCAATACTACAAACGAAGCTAGTGAAGGTGATGGAATTCCAGCTGAGCTATTTCAAATCCTTAAAGATGATGCTGTTAAAGTGCTGCACACAAAATGCTAGCAAATTCGGAAAATTCAGCAGTGGCCATAGGACTAGAAAAGGTCAGTTTTCATTCCAATCCCAAAGATTTTCATTCCAGTGCCAAAGAATTCACACGCTAGCAAGGTAATGCTCAAAATTCTCCAAGCAAGTCTTCAGCAGTACATGAACAGAGACCTTCCAGATGTTCAAGCTGGGTTTAGAAAAGGCAAAGGAACCAGAGATCAAATTTCCAACATCCATTTGATTATAAAGAAAGCAAGAGAATTCCAGAAAAACATCTATTTCTGGTTCATTGACTACACAAAAGCCTCTGACCATGTGGATCACAACAAACTGTGGAAAATTCTTAAAGAGATGGGAATACCAGACCACCTTACCTGTCTCCTGAGAAACCTATATGTGGGTCAAAAAGCAACGGTTAGAATCAGACATGGAACAATGGATTGGTTCAAAATTGGGTAAGGAGTATGTCAAGCTTGCATACTGTCACCCTGCTTATTTAACTTATATGCAGAGTATATCATACAAAATTCTGGGCTGGATGAATCACAAGCTGGAACCAAGATTGCCGAGAGAAATAGCAACAACCTCAGACAGGCAGATGATACCACTCTAATGGCAGAAAGTGAAGAGGAAGTAAAGAGCCTCTTGAGGAGGGTGAAAGAGAAGAGTGAAAAAGCTGACTTGAAACTCAACATTCAAAAAATTAAGAGCATAGCAACTGGTCCCATCAAAGAAAATTAGAGATACCAAGGGAACATTTCATGCAAAGACAGGCTCGATAAAGGACAGAAATGGTATGGACCTAACAGAAGCAGAAGATATTAAGAAGAGGTAGCAAGAATACACAGAAGAACTGTACAAAAAAGATCTTCATGACCCAGATAATCACTATGGTATGATCGCTCACCTAGAGCCAGACATCCTGGAATGTGAAGTCAAGTGGGCCTTAGAAAGCATCACTACGAACAAAGCTAGTGGAGGTGATGGAATTCCAGTTGAGCTCTTTCAAATCCTGAAAGATGATGCTGTGAAAGTGCTGCACTCAATATGCCAGCAAATTTGGAAAACTCAGCAGTGTCCACAGGGCTGGAAAAGGTCAGTTTTCATTCCAATCCCAAAGAAAGGCAATGCCAAAGAATGCTCAAACTACTGCACAATTGCACTCATCTCACACGCTAGTAAAGTAAGGCTCAAAATTCTTCAAGCCAGGCTTCAGCAATACATGAAACATGAACTTCCAGATGTTCAAGCTGGTTTTAGAAAAGGCAGAGGAACCAGAGATCAAATTGCCAACATCCGCTGGATCATGGAAAAAGCAAGAGAGTTCCAGAAAAACATCTATTTTTGCTTTATTGACTATGCCAAAGCCTTTGACTGTGTGGATCACAATAAACTGTGGGAAATTCTGAAAGAGATGGGAATACCAGACCACCTGACCTGCCTCTTGAGAAACCTATATGCAGGTCAGGAAGCAACAGTTAGAACTGGACATGGAACAACTGACTGGTTCCAAACAGGAAAAGGAGTACGTCAAGGCTGTATATTGTCACCCTGTTTAATTAACTTACATGCATAGTTGCTGCTGCTAAGTCACTTCAGTCGTGTCCGACTCTGTGCGACCCCATAGATGGCAGCCCACCAGGCTCTGCCGTCCCTGGGATTCTCCAGGCAAGAACACTGGAGTGGGTTGCCATTTCCTTCTCCAGTGCATGAAAGTGAAAAGTGAAGGTGAAGTCGCTCAGTCATGTCCGACTCTTGGCCACCCCATGGACTGCAGCCTACCAGGCTTCTCTGTCCATGGGATTTTCCAGGCAAGAGTACTGGAGTGGGTTGCAGAATACATCATGAGAAATGCTGGGCTGGAAGAAGCACAAGCTGGAATCAAGATTGCTGGGAGAAATATCAATAACCTCAGATATGCAGATGACACCACCCTTATGGCAGAAAGTGAAGAGGAACTAAAAAGCCTCTTGATGAAAGTGAAAGAGGAGAGTGAAAAAGTTGGCTTAAAGCTCAACATTCAGAAAACGAAGATCATGGCGTCTGGTCCCATCACTTCATGGGAAATAGATGGGGAAACAGTGGAAACAGTGTCAGACTTTATTTTTTGGGCTCAATAATCACTGCAGATGGTGACTTCAGCCATGAAACTAAAAGATGCTTACTCCTTGGAAGAAAAGTTATGACCGACCTAGATAGCATATTGAAAAGCAGAGACATTACTTTGCTAACAAAGGTCCGTCTAGTCAAGTCTATGGTTTTTCCAGTGGTCATGTATGGATGTTAGAGTTGGACTGTGAAGAAAGCTGAGCACCGAAGAATTGATGCTTTTGAACTGTGGTGTTGGAGAAGACTCTTGAGAGTCCCTAGGACTGCAAGGAGATCCAACCAGTCCATTCTAAAGGAGATCAGCCCTGGGTGTTCTTTGGAAGGAATGATGCTAAAGCTGAAACTCCAGTACTTTGGCCACCTCATGTGAAGAGCTGACTCACTGGAAAAGACCCTGATGCTGGGAGGGATTGGGGGCAGGAGAAGAAGGGGACGACAGAGGATGAGATGGCTGGATGGCATCACCGACTTGATGGATGTGAGTTTGAGTGAACTCTGGGAGATGGTGATGGACAGGGAGGCCTGGTGTGCTGCGATTCATGGGGTCACAAAGAGTCGGACACAACTGAGCAACTGAACTGAACTGAGAAAGGGAAAAAGTGGAAATAGTGACAGGTTTTATTTTCTTGGACTCCAAAATTTCTGCAGACGGTACCTGCAGCCATGAAATTAAAAGACATTTGGTTCTTGGCAGGAAAGCTATGACAAACTTTGACAGCATATTAAAAAGGAGAGACATCACTTTGCTGACAAAGGTCAGTATAGTCAAACCTATAGGTTTTCCAGTAGTCATGTGAGAGTTGGACCATAAAGAAGGCAGAGCACCAGAGAATTGATGCTCTTGAATTGGAGTGCTAGAGAAGACTGTTGAGAGTCCCTGGGAAAGCAAGGAGATCAAACCAGTCAACCCTGAAGGAAATCAACCCTGAAAATTCACTGGAAGGACCGATGCTGAAACTGAAACTCCAATACTTTGGTCACCTGATGCAAAGAGTTGACTCACTGGAAAAGACCTTGATGCTGGGAAAGACTGAGGGTAGGAGGAGAAAGGAGCGACAGAGGACGAGATGGTTGGATAGCTTCTCAAATCACTCACCATGTCCACCCACTCAAGTGGACTCAATTTGAGCAGACTCTGGGAGACAGCGAAGGACAGAGAAGCCTGGTGTGGTGCAGTCCGTGGGGTTGCAAAGAGTCGGACACAACTTAGAGGCTGAATAACAACAATGAGTCCTGGACTGACCGTACCGGGAGGGACAAGTAAACCTCCCTGCCCTACCTGGGGGAGGAGCTGACGATAGAAACACGATGCCTACTCAAGAAAGACAAAGAAGGTCTTCTCCCCCTCCCTACTTTTTCTTTGATTGTAAAACTGTAGCCCACTAAGTTCTCAGGGCATGGCATTTCTCACCCACCCGCTTATAAACCTCACAAGCGTCCTATTCTAATAAATCACCTTATCGACCACTTCACTCTTGCTGAAATCTTCTCTGCACTGAGACATAAAGGACTATGGTGCCAGAGCTCTTTGGAGCACCCCATGAAACAGCACCAGTCGGTTTTACCATGATCTCAGACCCTTTGAGGAGAACAACTTTCATGGCATGATGGCACGGCAAGGACATAGGTCATCAGTATGGACCCATCAGTGGGTCTTTTGACATGTAGCTGTCCGGCTTGCCAAGGACTTCAAGGCTACTGTCCAATTTAATCCTCAGTTATCCCTGTACACATGTTACAGATGGGGCTCAGGTCTCTGAACAGTTCTAACAAATCCAGTCTTCCTGATTTCAGGGAGGGGAAATGAGCTTGGACTCCAGCAGGAAGGATTCAGCACAGTAAATAATGGGGCAAACCCACCTACCCCCAGAACCCATGTGAAAGGGACTAAGACCTAACGAAGCCCAGAGGGACTGGTGGAGGGGTGAGACGTGGTGAGTGACTTGAGAAGCCTGGGCACTGGTGGCAGGCTGCCAAAAGTGGTGTCTCAGCAGGGCTGTGCTTGTTTCCTGGGGCAGATAAAGTTCCATGCCAGGAACCACCCTCTTCACTTAAAGGAACTGAGTCTGAGCTTTCTTGAGAGGCCCAGCCTTGTGGCCACCATCTTTATGGTTGCTAATGCTCACCTGCCCTGTGACATCCCACCCCACATGGTGGTTTTTCTCAGATGCCAGTGATGTGCATTGCAATCCTAAGAGTTGCCTGCCAGTCTTCCATTTTTGTGACTTACCGGTGAAGACACATTGACAGATTTCAAGGACAAGACACGCAGGATGACAAAGAGGGCATTAGGAACTTGGGGGATTACGTTCCGAGGTCCCTCATCATGAGAGGTGCACTGGGCTGTCACCTTGGAGCCCCAACGGTAGATCTCTTAGGACAGCAGATGCCCACAGCTCAAGTTTTTTGGGCCACTGTATAATCTTGGTCTTCAGCCACCTCTGTGCCTCTCTGTGGAAACTAGAGGAAGGAGGGCTACTGCTTGCTAGTCAGGCCTTGTGATGGACAGAAGATCTGGTCAGCTCTGTGATGCCGGGTTTGAAAAGACTCAAGTCACACAGGAAATTCTGGATAAGTACAGCCCTCTTGGAGAAATAAACATGTGCTGCTTCTTGAAACCCTCCTGAGTTACCAGAAATGTGCTCTCATGCCCTAATGAGAACCCCAATAGTTTCTAAATTTCCCCTGGCCTAGCTGGAACTTATTCTCTGAAGGCAGAAGAGGTTAAAAATGTGTTTTGAGCTCCAGGCAATTAGTGCAACCATGCAGAACCCCTGACACCAAAAGGACTTATATTGGATTTTGGCTAGTATTAATAATGATCGAATGCAGTTTCATTGTAGCCCTTAAGATTCTACAGGAGAACATCTTCTGGTTTGAGACCGGAGGGAAGACAAAGTGATGCTTCAGGCACAGACCTTGCCAGGAAAATATAATCAGGAAATGAAAGACCTCCCAAACTAGAGCCTTCTGCTCCTATTTTTTAAATATGCCATGAATGTAAATTGGTGCAGGCACTATGGAAAACAGGATGGAGGTTCCTCAAAACCTGAAAAATAGAGTTGTCATGCAACACAACAACCCCACTCCCGGGCATATACCCAGAGAAAACCATAATCCAAAAAGATACATGCACTCCTGTGTTCATAGCAGCTCTGTTCACATTAGCCAAGACATGGCAATAACCTGAATGTTTATCAACAGATAAATGGATAAAGAAGATATAGTATATATACACAATGGACTATTCAGTTCAGTTCAGTCGCTGTCGTGTCCGACTCTTTGCGACCCCATGAACCGCAGCACGCCAGGCCTCCCTGTCCATCACCAACTCCCGGAGTTCACTCAGACTCACGTCCATCGAGTCAGTGATGCCATCCAGCCATCTCATCCTTTGTCATCCCCTTCTCCTCCTGCCCCCAATCCCTCCCAGCATCAGAGTCTTTTCCAATGAGTCAACTCTTCGCATGAGGTGGCCAAATGAAATAACGCCATTTGCAGCAACATAGATGGACCTAGAGATGACCATACTAAGCGAAACAAGTCAGAAATAGAAAGACAAACACTTTGGGATACCACTTATATGTGGAATCTAAGGTAAGACACAAATGAACGTATCTACAAAACAGAAACACACTCAGACATAAAGGACAGACTCATGGTTGGGGGAGGGGCAGGAAGTGGGGATGGGAAGGGTTGTTGTTATTTTTAGTTGCTAAGTTGTATCCGACTCTTGTGATCCCAGGAACTGTAGCTCACAGAGTCCTCTGTTCATGGGATTTCCCAGGCAAGAATACTGGAGTGGGTTGCCATTTCCTCCTGCATGGGGATCTTCCTGACCTAAGGGTCAAACCCGAGTCTTCTGCTTGGCAGGCAGATTCTTTACCACTGAGCCACCACGGAAACCCATGGGAAGGATTAGGAGTTCGGAATTAGCAGATACAAACTATTATTATATATAGGATGGAAAAACAACAAGGTTCTAGTATAGCACAGGGAACTATATTCAGTATCCTGTGATAAACCACAATGAAAAAGAATATATATATGTGTGTGTGTGTATATATGTATGTGTGTATATATATATATTTGTATAACTGAGTTACTTCGCAGTACGGAGGAAATCAACACATTATAAATCAGCTATACTTCAACAAAATTTAAAAAATAAAGTAAACTAAAATAAAAACACACCCTGAAGACAGGCCCCTTCTGGCAACCCTGGTTACTAACAACAGCAGTGGATCTCACAATGTGGTCCCAGGACCAGGCACATCAGCATTTCATGGAATCTTGTTAGAAAAGCAACTTTCAGGCTCTGGTCCAGAACTGCTGACTCAGAGAGTCTGGTGCTGGAGCCCAGCGAGCTCTGTGTTTCACCACGGGCTGTGACAGACTGTAATGCTTACTTAAGCTGGAGAACCACTGTTCTGCATCAGACAACAGGAGTGGATCCACCGGCAGATATAGTTGTAATTGACCAGTATGGTGTTTGAAATTTTCTGATTTCCAGTGTTTCAAAACAGGCATTTCTATATGAAAATTTATGTTTCTGGCTTTTCTTGGGAAAAAAATCAGAAGGTCTAGCCACAGGGGACTCTCACAACTGCTTGGCAATAATTGGCTGGTGCTGAGAAGAGGCGGCTGCTCTTAGAAAGGGTGTGAGCCCTCCTGGGAGTGGCGGCCCCTCATTACCCGCCTCACTGGCCGGCTGCTCTCACTTCCACCGGGGGCCTCTGAGCCACTGGCTCATGGCCTGTGTAATGCCGAGTGTCACCTTGAATTGAAGTTTATTCATAAATGCCTGTTGCTGAACACATGCGAGAGAGCATGGGCTTTCTGCTGCCCTCGCAGGTTTCTTTTCTCCCTGACCCATATCATTCCTATCCTCAACTCCTTCCACTTTTGGCTGAGATGGGAAAAAAAGGACAATCTTGGTTAGGGCAGTACCCAGAGTTCAGGCATGGAAGTCACTCAATAACCAGAAGAAAGAGGTTCATTTGTTTTGCCTAGGTTTCCCTCTGACCTCTCAGCCTTGAGAAAGTGAATCATTATCACCCTCAGAGGGAAGGGTCACTACCCTTCTTTCGCGCTTGGGCAGGCTTTTATCCGTGGTTTGAGGGTGCTCAGGGTGGACAAGTTCATTCACCAGCTCGTGCCCCCTGAGCCTGGGATGGTCTGGGACAGTCACTCCACTCTGTGTGACACTGGGCTGGGCTGCAAGGACATAGAAGGTGATAGAGATCCTTCTTCTCTTCCTTTTGGGGATGGTTGGCAGGGTCAGCAGGTAAAAGTCGCTTTGCATTGTTAACGCTAAATACACAGTCCTAAACATTCCCTTGCTGGTGGCAGACACTCTACTCTTTACATCATTCCATGAGTCCCTTTCTGTGTCCCTTTTTACAGAAGTAAAATCCCTCTTTATAGAGGAAGGGTCTCCCATGGTGCTTTCATCCATTAAGTCAACTGGTCAGCAAGCGAGGGGTAGATTCTGGGGAAGGAATGCAAATAAAAGCTGGGGAATGAGAGGGATTAGAGGATGGCTGTGTATGGAAAGGGAGGGGATGCTGACAAAGATACACTTGGCTTTTCTAGAGCACCTGTGACCTGACACCCCCAGGCACCCTCTACTGAAGATAAACTTTCTCCTTTCTGAACATACATCCATGGAGGCAGCTGGTGTGCCCGCTGGGGCCTCACTCTCCACCGGGACCCAGTGGTGCTGGGTGGGAATCAGCCAACAAAATAGCGTCTCTCTGATGGGTACACACAGATACTGACTACTTCCTGGGGCCTGCTGGCTCAGGCACATAGGGCCGAAAGAGGGGATGTGGGTCCTGGGGATCAAGTTAGCAACAGGGGATGGTGAGTGTTAACGGGAGGCTCAGTGAGGATTTTTTGGTGGGAGGCTGAAGTAAGAGCCGAGGTCGGGCAGCAGAGGGGTGGAGGCGGGAATAGATGGATAAGTTTGTTCAACAGAAATGAAGCGGAGTGAGGACTGGGGAATGAGGCAGAGCAACTGGAGGCTCACTCCCATGGCCACCATGGTAAACCTGGAGCTCATCTTGACTTCGTTGGCTCGGGGCAGGTCTTGAATAATGATTACTGTCAGTAGGACCCATCTTCAAAAAGAATGGGAGGTGGGAGAGAGGGAAGGGGGCAGTTAGACTCAGGAAATGTAGTCGTTAAACATAAGCCTCACCGTAACCCCGCCAAGGCTGGAGTTCCGTTCCCATGGAGCACAGTTATCAGCTGTCCTGTTTATCCTCTGACATCTAAACAGAGACGGTTCTGCCCCCGAGACAGGCCACAGCCCACACTGAGATGTCCATGATGCTCCCTCATGTGACTTCTCAACCCCTGTTTTCACGCCCACTTGCCTTCCAGGGCCACATCCCCTCTGCTCTGGCCTCACCTTCCTCCTTGTCCCATGCCTGGCCTCTCTCCTTAAACCACCTTTCGTGTGAGTGGCAGACCTTATCCAAGTTTGGAAGCGGCAGAAAGCTTTTCATTACAAACAGCATAAGATGATACTAGATTTTCTTGACCTTAAAACCTTGTCTAAACCAGCCCAGCCCTGGCATTGCTCTCTCCCCCTCCAGATCCCATCTCCATTGCTTACGTGGTTCTCTCCCATCCCCACACATCTCTGATACCCTTTGAGTCCAGGGTGTGTTAGCTGCCACCTTGCCTCACTGTCTCCATGCAGACCACTTTCTGGGGTTCTCTCCCTCCCTACGGAGGGTGACCCATCACAGTGTTTCCTGAAAAAATACGTAATAGAGATGCTGTGCATGCTAAGTCACTTATGTCCTACTCTTTGCAACCCCATGGACTGTAACCACCCCCGGCTCCTCTGTCCCTGGGATTCTCCAGGCAAGAATACTGGAGTGGGTGGTCATGCCCTTCGTTGGAGGATCTTCCCGACCCAGGGCTTGAACCCGTGTCTCTTACGTCTCCTGTATTAGCAGCCAGGTTCTTTACTACCAACCGCCACTTCAGAAGCCCAAAAGGGATGTACAGCAGTCAAAATAACGTTTTTTCACACTGCTACAACCGTTTTACAGTTGAAGACTCTGAGGCTCCAAGAAATTAAGCAGCCTGGCCAGGACACATGGCTTCTGGGCCACCTGGGGAGATATCTGAAGGCGCTTCCTGCCCCACCACCCCCAAGCTGCTGGACACTCAGAGGGCTTCAGCTGGTGGGAGTCTTGTCCTGCTGTTTCCTCTGTGTCACGAGTCTCCTGTGCTCCCAGGGCACCGTCTCTTACAGCAAGGTCGTGGAGAGAAGGCTGTGATGGGGCCCACATTTCATCATTCCCCTCTCCAAGGGGGAAGAGCCGTGGGTGCTGGGTCAGGCCAGAGTGCTGTGCTGCCAGAAAGTCCCATCCTTCAGCTGTAGCCAGCCCAGCACACTTGTCTCAGTTTAACACACCGCCAGGTACATTGTACCTCGTAGCTCAGAATCAATAAAGTCAAGGCAATTTCCTTAACATGCCATCAATAAGAGATTATGGGAGGGGGAGGGTTTTCTTTAGAAGCTAATGCCTTACTAAAGTTCAAATGAGGCAATATATAGTAAAATAAATTCAATCTCTATTTTCACTCCTTGCAATTTTAGTGGAGACTAAATGAAATGGAACTGTGTTGATCCTAACCCGTTCAATATATCTTCACTTCCTAAGAACCAAGGTCATTTTTACCTTCACGGGAAGGGAGGCAAAATATAAAATACTCACCCATACCGAACAGAAATGCATTTGCAGGGTTTTGAAAGCTAGGTAGATGGCTGATATATTATGTAATTCATTTCAAGGCATAGCTGAATGTGTTTTATAGATAGTGTTTAACCTTGCCAATTCTGCTCTGAGATAATCCCCCTTCTGAGGATAAAAATCATATATTTAACATAAAAGGAAAGGCTGGCAGGGAAAAGTAACATAATGTGTTCTGTACAACAGATAACCAGAAGTTGCTTACACAGAAAGATGATCAGAGCAAGTTCATTGCTATTTTGCCTTATTAGCTAATCAGCATGTTAATATTAATCAGAAGTGAGGTGATAACCACTTGAGTGGCACTGCGCTACTGAATGACAAAATATATCCAGCACTGCTCTGCAGGGTGGCATGTGGGCCACGACACAGAGCCTACATGGATCCTCTGTTCTATCACGTAACTGTTCTGTGACCTTGCATAATTTACTTAACTCCGTTGAGGTTCAGGGTTTTCTTTTTGTCTGTGAGTGCTACAATCACTGTAGCAGCTAAGACTAATTATTTATTCATCATTCATTCCTCTTCTTCCTCCTTTCGAACAAATCCCCAATTTTGCTCAAGTTTTCCCAACTCCTAATTCCATAGAGGAATCTTGATTCATCTCAAGCAGTACATACAGCCTCTGGCGTCTATTATTGATCCAGGGAAGGGCACGTGGTCCCAGTTGGTCTAATCAGATTAGAAAAAGTATTTTATTGTCAAAATGACTATACTACCCAAGGTCATCGACAGATTCAAATGAAATTTATCAAATTACCAATGGTATTTTTCACAGAACTAGAACAAAAAAAAAATTTTTTTTAATTTGTATGGAAACACAAAAGACCCCTACCAGCCAAAGCAATCTTGAGAAAGAAAAAGGAAGGTGGAGGAATTGGGTTCCCTGACTTCAGACTATACTACAAAGCAATGGTCATCAAAACAGTATGGTTCTGGCACAAAACCAGAAATATAGATCAGTGGAATAGGATACAAAGGCCAGAAATAAATCCACACACACCTATGGTCAGTTAATCTATAACAAAAGAGGCGAGACTATACAATAGAGGACAGTCTCTTCAGCAAGTGGTGCTGGGAAAGTTACATGTGAAAAATGAAATTAGAACATTTTCTAACACCATACACAAAAATAAACTCAAAATAGATTAAAGACCTAAATATAAGACCAGATACTATAAAACTCCTAGAGGAAAACATAGGCAGGATACTTTGACGTAAATCACAGCAATATCTTTCTGGACCTGTCACCTGCAGCAATGGAAACAAGAACAAAAATAAACCAAATGGGATCTATCTAAATTTATAGGCTTTTGCAGAGCAAAGCAAACCTAAACGAAATGAAAAGACAACCCACAGAATGGAAGAAAATATTTGCAAATGATGCAACTGATAAGGAATTAATCTCCAACATATACAGCTTAGGAGAAGGAAATGGCAACCCACTCCAGTATTCCTGCCTCCAGTATTCCATGGGCAGAGGAGCCTGGTGGGCTGCTGTCCATGGGGTTGCACAGAGTTGGACATGACTGAAGCAACTTAGCAGCAGCAGCAGCAGCAGCATATACAGCTTATACAACTCAATACCAAAAAAACAAACAACCCAATTAAAAAAAAAAAATGGACAGAAGACCTAAATAGACATTTCTCCAAAGAAGATACACAGATGACCAAACACATAAAAAGATACATGGCATCACTAACTATTAAAGAAATGCAAATCAAAACTACAATGAAGTATCATCTCTTACTAGTCAGAACAGCCATCATCAAAAAGTCTATAAATAATAAACATGGGAGAGGGTGTGGAGAAAAAGGAACCTACACTGTTGGTGGTACTGCAAGTCGGTACAGCCATGATGGAGAACAGCATGGAGGTTTGTCAAAAAACTAAAAATAGAGCCACTGTATGATCTGGAAATCTCATTCCTGGGCATATATCTGGAGAAAATCATACTGTGAAAAGATACACGCACCACTGTTTACAACAGATAAGACACGGAAGCAGCCTAAATGTCCATCAACAGACAAATGGGTCGGGAAGATGTGTAACATTACTCAGCCATACAAAGAATGAAATAATGCCATTTGCAGCAACATGGATGAACCTAGAGATTATCATATTAAGTAAGGCAGACAGAAAAAGACAAATATCATTCGATATAGTTTGTATATGGACTCTAAAAAAAATTATACAAATGAATTTATTTACAGAACAGAAAGAGACTCACAGAGATAAAAAATAAACCTATGGTTTCCAAAGGGGAAAGGTGTTAGAGGGATAAATTAGGAGGTTGGGATTAACATACATATTCTACTATATATAAAATACATAACCAATAAGGACTTACTGCATAGTATAGGGAACCATCCTCAATATTTTGTAATAAGGTATAAGGGAAAATAATCTGAAAAAAATATATATATATAAAACACATGCAGCTCTTATACAACATTCAACTTCCGTGATACAGTGATATCCACACCCTTGGTATGAAGGAAGATTTACTTGGTTAGTGCATTTAAATAATGTAAATATTTATAACCAATCAGGTTGGTGATACATGTCATTTCAACAAGATTTTGATAAATTACAACCTTGCATTTAAGGAAATTTCCATATACACATGAAATGATTTATCCCAGTTTTGGATGGCATCATTTACAGCTGTAAAATCAATAAATTCACCCTAATTTTACTATATTTGTGTATATATATACACATATATATGAGTCACTATGCTGTTCTATAAATCAACTATACTTCAATTAAAAAGTTATAAAAATAAATAAATAAATTTTGAAGCCAAAAAGAAACACCAGATATTTTCACTGTCTCCTGGTGGGTATGAACAAGGAAGCAGACCGTCTCAAAGGGCAGCAGTCGTCATCTTGCAGCCACGTGGGGAGCTAGACTTGATGTGAAGGTAGCAGCGAGCATGACGAAGCACACGACCCAGAAAATTATCTAGCGGCTCTACAGAATAGTTCCAAAGAAGTCAGGGAATTTGAAAAAGATAAAAGGAGAAATTAAAGGCTAGAAAATGAAAGAACGCATAGCCAATAAAGCTTAAACTTGTTCTTTGAAAAGACCAACAAAAAGATAAACCTCTGGCAAATCTGATCAAGAAAAAAAAAATGGACAAGATAAAAATCTGAAATACACAATTACAAACTTTGTCCTGCCCTCTTATTTTAGTTTTATATTTTAACATCATATGTGTTCTCTTTTCCCCTGATTCTGGTTTTTAGTGGACTGACTGCATTTCATTTGATCCTTTTCCAATTTAATGATTTGAGAACTTATATATTACTTCTCATCTTCTAGTGGTTACCTTTACTTTTCAAGTAAAAATATTCAATCATATTTTTTTCTATCCATATTTAAAGTTAATAAATGTTTATATCCTCTTTCAAATAAGAACATAACTTTGGCATGTTTTTATTTCTCTAGTTGCTGTGCTATCTCCCTTCCATCGCACTGCAGTAAACTCCCATGCTGAGATCATTTAGCATTTTATCTTGAATTTTTATTGTTTCTATTAAGTCCATGCCTTTTCAGACAGCTGTGAATTTTGTTGATTTCTTTGTCACTAAACCTCAGCCACCCAACTCACACGGTCTTTTTCTAGTCTAGAATTTGTATTCCATAACAAAAGAATCGTGACCGAATTCTCCACGGTGAATACCCAACTATCTGATCAGCATCACCTTTCCTTCTGTCTCATTGTTCTGGTTCTCTCATAGCAGAAAATATCTGACTTTCCTGAAACTTCTAAGTCTTTGCCTTTACCTTCTGTCACCATCCTTCGCTCCTGACCCACTTCGGTGACAGGGACAGCACAGTATGATCACCCCCTGTAAACTCTTTGTCCCTCTATCCCTTCATAATGACTCCTGGAAAAACAATCTGGTGAAGCCCAGATTTCTGCTTAAGCTATGTTTGCACCCAAGAAGCTCCATATTACTGGAGAAAATTATATCACTTTAAATTTATGACCTTAGACCTCACAACGGCACGCCACCCTTCCAGACACTTCTACTACTCTTCCCCAGTAAATGTACTTTTCCACCCTCACAAACAGACACTTTACTTCTCGAGACTCCAGAAGCTACTCACCCCCTAAGCCTCAGGCAGAACCTCAATTCTGACTTCATAGAGAAAAACTTAAGCACTAAAGGACCTTGTCTTTCCACCTTTTGGTCTGCCACGTTGTATGTGTTTGTACCTCATTGTGATATCGGAAAGCTTGTGTCCTTTTCTAAGTCCTGAATTTAACCTTGCATCCCATCCCCCTCTGGGGCTTTCCTGATAGCTCAGTTGGTAAAGAATCCACCTGCAATGCAGGGGACTCCGGTTCGATTCCTGGGTCGGGAAGATCCACTGGAGAAGGATAGGCTACCCACTCCAGTATTCTGACCTGGAGAATTCCATGGACTGCATAGTTTCCATGGGGTTGCAAAGGGTTGGATGCAGCTGAGCAACTTTCACTTTCACTTTCCCATCTCTCTCTAAACTCAAGGATTTGCATACTGGGATTATCCCCATTCTGTCCTGCGCTGACACTCTCTCCCTTTCAATTAGGCATCGCATGTATTCTATCTTAAAATCTCCCTCCTTGAATAAACCCCTCTTGATCTGGCATGTTTTTTCAGCGTTCCTATTTCTCTGTTCCCAGTCACAGCTAAAGTCCCTGAAATATCTTTTTTTTGGACCTAAAGATTATTATTTTTATTTTATTTTATTTTTAAACTTTACATAATTGTATTAGTTTTGCCAAATATCAAAATGAATCCGCCACAGGTATACATGCGTTCCCCATCCTGAACCAATCTTTCAAATTCCTCGCTTCCATTTTCACCTCAGTCGCTCCAGCCACATTTTAGTCTCATTTGCCCTCACCAACAGCACTTTTACTAAGGCTGCCTTTGACCTACATCTTGCCAAAGCTGAAGGTCAATTTCCTGTCCTCACCCAACCTCTTGGTGGCACCTGATCACACTCACTGCTCCCCTCCCTGACAGAGGACTTCTGATACTGAGATAACACGCTCTTCTTCTTTTCTTATTCTACCACCCACACGTTCCCAGTCTCCTTAATTGGCTGCCTGCTTCTTTCCTGATCTCTAAAAGCTGGAGTGACCAAGGCTCTTTCTTTGATCCCTCTCTATCGGTGGTCTCCTCCGGCTTCAAGTGTGTAAATAAAATGCATGTGTTGACAACATGCACATTTTAATCAACAGACCTGATATTTCCTCTGAGTTTTAGACTCATATATTCAACCATCTCAATACCTCCACATCCTTGCCTATTAGACATCTCAAACTTCACATGTTCAAAGACAACCAGAGGTGACCCCTCCATCCTACTCACAACTATCCCCTCTAAGTCATAGCCATGGTGAGACCATTTACCTCAGATTGAGACTTGAACCCATATGCTGGGACTCAAACCCGGCCAAAACCCTGCTTGGGACTCGAACCCCCATGGCCAGGACTCAAACCCGGCCAAAACCCAGTTTGGGACTTGAACCCACAATATTTAATTAGAATCACTCACCTGATGTCCGGACTTACTGAGGCTCAGGTTCTTTGTGTCTCAAAGCAGTAGGAATTCAGTGAGACGCAAGGTGATAGGCAAGAAGTAGATTTATTAATATAGGATGCTTGTAAGAGACGCAAACGGGCAGGCAAGGCAGCTCTGCCCTGAAGATTGAGTGGGCTACAATTTATGATGGAAAACAGGGGAGGGGAAAAGACCGCCTTCTTCAGGTATATGTAGACGCAGACATTAAGGCACACATTGTTAACACCTCCTTCACTAGCTCCTCCTTTATATTAGGTAGGAAATAGACCTGGGTTCAACCCCTGGTCGGGAAGATCCCCTGGAGAAGGAAATGGCAACCCACTCCAGTATTCTTGCCTGGAAAATCCCATGGACGGAGGAGCCTGGTGGGCTACAGTCCACGGGGTCGCAAAGGGTCAGACACAACTGAGCGACTTCACTTTTCACTTTCATGAGGTCAAACTAGGATTTTCCTATTAGTAGAAGGGTGGTGACTTTTCCTCCATCTAGTGGCATATCTTGCGGTTTTGTTTATGGTTTTATAATTAAGCAAGACTGCTTCATTGAATAATGTTCCAATAGCTTTCCTGTGCTATCATTGACTTACAAAGGCCTCCCAAAGTTTCCTAGGTTTCCTTCTCTACCTATAGTCCCCTACTGGGACTTCTACAACTATGTGTATAATTATCCTATTCTATCCCTATCAATGGTACTCCATGTCACCACCCTCCATGGGGTTTATGATGCCAAGAACAGGTTCTTCTTTTTCCCTCATACGCAACACACAATTCATTGGCAGGTCTCACTGGCTTTCCCTCAAATTCATAACTCAAATCTGTCCACTTCCTTTATAACAACACCATCTTCAATTTAGTTCAATTTTCCTTTGACCTCAGATATCTGGATCCAAATTCACACAATTTGCATAGGGTCTATCAACTGCGCTGGACCTTTGGACTCTCACTGTGTGCACTGATCCACTTGCTGGTACTTCTGATTTCTCCCTTTGTCTCACTGACATTATTTGAAATCGTGTATATATTTATGGAAGTTGCTGCAAAACATTTTCTTATAACTGGGCAAGGCTCAGGTCAATAAATAAATATGTGAATTTGACACCTCCTAAAAGAAAGAGGAGAGTTTGATATAGATCCTTGCATGGCTGTGACGGTAAGCCCTTTTTAAAAAAAAAAAAAATTATTTATTTTTATGCATTCAGGATTCTGTGCTACAACTGACCAGGTCACCTTGTACTGTCCCAGAGGCTAATCTCATGTTTTAATAACATTTTAGGATTAGCTGCATTATTCAAAACTGTTCTGTAAAGGACCATGAACTATAAGCCAGCTGCTCAGACACCTAACCACACAATGTCATTATAACGATATCCCACGTCTCCATTTGCATTGGAGTGTAGCGGTGGAATAAGGACATAGGAAGTCCTCTCTGAATTCATATTTATGATATAATATATTTAAGATCACCTCCATTAAGCTGTCTACTTCTTTGAGACAATTCTAGCATTGAGTTTCAAGGAGAGGCTGGTACCGTGGTAGGTTATTGTGTCTTTAGAAGAAAGTAAGTCTAGAATAACAGAGAACACAGCAGTTTCCATCAGACCTGAAAAAGGCGGCCAGAGGGCTGGGGTTTTCCCGTGTAGCCCCAAGAGTTAGAACCAGGTCAAAAGGTTTAGTTCAGTAACAGAAAGAAACTTTCTCAGGGTCGAAGCTGGCAGAAGATGGAGTAGTTTAAGCTGGCTGTTATATTTTAGGTATCGAGACGAGTGAAAAATGAGAAGAGTGGATAAGGTCAGCTGTGTCCTCTGGTTGATAAAAGTGAAGTCTCCATTAGTTGTGACACAAAACGACACTGCTCATTCCTAAAAAGTTTACAGATATTCCTATGATACAACCATGAATTGAAGATGAAGAATTCTGAGTGTTTAAGAATGTTGCCCAATCATGATAAAAATGTGGGTGTTTGAGGGAAGGGCTGTGACTTCTCTATGGGAGTTTCATTTATTCTGTGTAGACGTTTCCCAAGGTGATGGTGAGAGAGGATCCTTGAGCCAATGAGGAGGGCTAGGAGCTGAGAAAACTGGAGGACTTGCGGAACTCTGCTGGGGCTCACTTGGCTATCAGCCCCGTACCCCGAGTGATCAGTGAAAAGGACGAGAAAGGGACTTCCCTGGTGGTCCAATGGTTGAGAATCTGCTTGCCAATACAAGGGACACAGGTTGGATTCCTGGTCGGGGAAGATTCCACATGCTGCCGAGTAACTGAGCCTATGGACCGAGATTACTGAGCCTATGCTCTAGAGTCTCCGCTCCACAATAACGAGAAGCCTGCACACCACAGCTAGAGAGTAGCCCCCACTCGCAACTGGAGAAGGCCTGCATGCAGCAAATAAGACCCAGCACAGCCAAAATAAAGAAAAAACTAGCAGCTCCAGGGCATTCGAATAGTTTTTTAAAAAATAAGACAGAGACAGAAAGAATAAAAAAGGATTGCTCTGTCTTGGCATGTAAAGTGTTAACCCTGGGCAGTGTGCCCAGCAAGTGAGCAGCAGTGAGTAGACGGATATGTGAGATACTGAGTGAGTCAGGGCTGAAATTGTCCATTTTTATTTTCTTGTGTATTGTTACATGTGTACTCTGTCTTTCCATAGTCTGGAATTCTGGCAGTCCTATTCGAAAAGCAGTGTTTCACAACAAGCATTAATACTTGTGCATTTGAATTCCATATTCTAAGCTGCCTTTCACCCTATGCACAAGGCCAGTGGCCACGGCTTCCGCATCGGTCAGTGATGGTCAGAAACGCTGGGGCACCTCACCATCAGGACAGCAATGGGTCCATCCCACCTGCCTGTCCTGGGTCAGCTGCTCTGCTGCCCACAGCCAGGAGTACAGGGAGTGAGCCTCCCATGGTGAAACCCTTGACCCCTAGGGACAGAAGCTGGCGTCCTTTCCTTTTCCCAGCACTCCGCTCCTGTTCCTTAGGACCAATCTCCCAAATCATGCAATTGCCAAGCAAGCCCAGGTCCCAGGTTCTGCTTCAGGGAGTAAACTTGGCTGAGACAGACACCAATTTGTTTTACTTTGTGCACGTTCCTTTCTCTCCCCGGGCTTCTGTTTCCTCTTCCTTAAAATGAAAGAAGCAAGCTTGTTCATTCCTCCCAGAACTAACACTCTATACAATAGAGGAAAATTGTCAAGAATTCCAGGAAATCCCATCTTTCTCACTAGTTCCTTTATCAACATTCAAGTGAGTTAACTACAGTTCAGATAAGGCTTCCATAGCTTGAAACACTTCCATTCCCCCTTGTTGGGCTTCCCCAGTGGCTGAAGAGTAAAGAATCTGCCTGCAGAGCGGGAGACAAGGGTTGAATTCCTGGGTTGGGAAGATCACCTGGAGGAGGAACCCATTCCAGTATTCTTGCCTGGGAAATCCCACGGACAGAGGAGCTTAGAGGGCTATGGTCCGTGTGGTTGCAAAGCGTCTGACATGACTGAGTGACCAAACAACAACAAAAACTCCCCCTTGTGTGGGTGCCACAATTCTGTTTTAGAGTTTCTGTTATCTCCCTGGCCCTTTAGAATTCATCCTGAAGTAGCAGAGAATGTAGTAATGGAAGTGGTCACAGGCCCACTCCCTTACAACTTTCTTACATTCAGGATGAATGCCTCACCCAGGGAAACCTGGAATGGGTTTTGGTCTCTGTAAATGACAGTGGCATCGCTGAGCCCAGTGGTCACAAAGGGCAGGGACACAGATGACGTGCTGTCAGCAAACACTGGTGCAATAAAGGAATAAAGACAGTCAAGCAGCTCTCCACTCAGAAACTTCACCTTGAGGGCCCAGACCTGGACACACTGGACTGAATACATTTTAGGCTCCCATTCAGCTACAAACTTTAAGGCAGTTGAAGATGGAGACAAAATATTTAGTGAAAATAAAGTGTGAAAGTGAAAGTGTTAGTTGCTCATTTGTGTCTGACTCTGCAACCCCACGGACTGAAGCCCACCAGGCTCCTCGGTCCATGGAATTCTCCAGCCAAGAATACTGGAGTGGGTAGCCATTCCCTTCTCCAGGGGATCTCCGACCCAGGGGCTGAACCTGCATCTCCTGCATTGCAGGCGGATCCTTTACCGTCTGAGTTACCAGGGAAGTCCCGCAAACAAAGCACATTGAGGCTTATTTATTGGTTGTTTCTGATCTGAGTAGCAGAAGTCAGTAGAAAGGTGCCTTGTGGCCAGAGGTTGGAATTTTTGCACTCAGATGGTGGGGGACAGTCTCATGGAGCCAGAGTGCTAGGAGGAGCTTCTAGCTTCTAGGGAGTCTGGGTCTAGGGCTGATAACTTCCTGCACTTGGGCATCTTTGCAGAGTTTGTAGGGGGTAGGGTGGTAAAGCTGCCACCCAGTGGAGGTTCCAGTGAGTTTCTTTGTCCACATTTCTAACTCCAGCCACTTCCCTTTCTTCAAGCCGTCATCAGATCTCCCGAGAATGGCCCTCTGATTTGTTTTTGTGCCCCGCTGTCTCTGTTCTTCCTGCATAAGGCAGCCAGTGTGTTCTTTAAAATATTAAGTCCCATCACGTTTCCCCCAACCTAAATACCCCTGGGGATTCTCACTGCATTAGAGAAGACCACAAGGTCCTACTTGATGCGTTGTTCCTGGCTCTTCAGACCCACCTCCCTCACTCCCACGCTCCAACCCTGCTGCTCTTCTCTCTCATCCTGGAGGATTCAAAGTGTCTTCCCGCCTCTTCCTTCCCTTGGTTGGTGACACGCTCTGTTTTGCATCCAGGGGTTTGCGTGGCTGGCTCCTCACTGTTTGGGTACTGATTCAAACATCACCTCTTCATGAAGGTGTCCCCTGACCCCCTAAAGTCCCTGTGTTGCATCTCCTCGTTTGTCTCTGCAGCTTTGTCACTATCTGAAAATATCTTGATTATTTATTGACTTGTTTGTTTCCTTTCCTGGCCCAGGAGAACATCTGCTCTAGGAGAGCAGGGGCATCTGTGTTTTGTGGACCCCCATAGCCTCAGCAGTATGGCTGTCCTTAGGACTTGTGTTGTTGCTCTTCAGTCACTAAGTTGTGTCTAACTCTTTGTGGACTGTAGCCCATCAGGCTTCCCCTGTCTTTCACTATCTCCCATAGCCCAAATTCATGTCCACTGAGTTGTGGTGCTGTCTAACCATCTTATCCTCTGCCACCCGCTTCTCCTTTCTCCTTCAATCTTTCCCAGCATCAGGGTCTTTTCTAATGAGTTATTAGGTGCTCAATAAATATGAGCTGAATTGCTGATTCCAAATGTCCTCAGGAATTCTCAGTTGTGTTCAGAGGGCACCAAAGTCCTCCAGAAAGAGAACACTCCCCATACCCAGGAGAATGCAGCAGAGGGAACTTGGAAGGTGAAACTCTGGCTAATGCTAGAGATGAGGAGGTGTCCTCAGCCTCAGCAGTTCCTTCTGATGAAGGCTCTTGTGCAGAGAGAAGCCATGGAAACAGGAGGCCAAGCCTTTAATTCATGTCTGTTTCAACTCCACCGGCTTCCCTGGTAGCTCAGCTGGTAAAGAATCTGTCTGCAATGGAGAAAACTCCAGTTCAATTTCTGGGTCAGGAAGATCACCTGGAGAAGGGATAGGCTATCCACTCCAGTATTCTTGCCTGAAGAACTCCATGGACAGAGGGGCCTGGCAGGCTACAGTCCATGGGGTTGCAAAGATTAGGACATGACTGAGTGTCTAAGCACAGCGCAGCACGACTCCACAGGTAACATATCCCATCACCAGGGACTGGGAACAGAACATGTGCCAGGAGGCCACCCTGAGACCGACCACCTGGCAGGCAGTGGGCTGCCCAGCACACCTGAGGATGCATGGGGTCCTCCCCCTCCCATTCCCAGACACTCCCCGTGCAGCACCAGGGGTCTCAGGAAGGGAACGACAGTCACCTAGACACTGAGTGTCCCCCAGAAGGAAGAAGTGACCACTGGGCTGGTCCTACCACCTTTCCTTGGGACAGCAGAGCTGGCCGTGGGGTCAGCTGTGAACCAGAATTTGTTGCAGTGAGAGCTGGGTTTAAAAGCCTGGCTTTTAACCTGGATCGATGAGAGGGTGGGAGTGATTGATGTTGAGGAAGTGGAGCTGGAGGAGTGGGGTGTCACCCAGGTGTGCCGGTCCTTTCATCTTCACATCAAATGTTACCTGGTGAGTTATGGGGCACAGGCTGGGGGTGGGGGGAGCCAGGGGCAGGCCACTGCTGCCCAGAAGCAGAGATGGGACCACGTGGCTGAAGACACCGATCCTGGCTTCCAGTCGGACAGCTGGCTGTAAGTAACAGACGGCAATTTCCTGGGAGGGGCAGACAGTTTAAGAGTCTCCTAGTAGATGAAAGACCTGGGGCTGATGATGGACACAACAGAAATCTGATAAATTATGCTCGTCATGTATTCTTTCGTTAATTTAACAAGGATCTGTAGCCTTGATCAGCAAAGTGGGGGCCATGACCCAGCAGTCTCATCAGTCTCTGGGGAGCTTGTCAGAAATGCCAGATCTCAGTCCCTGTCCCAACCCTCTGAACCAGGATCTGCCTTTCAATAAAACTGCTAGGGAACTCTTACCCACAGCCACATTAGGAGGCGTGATGTGCAGGGTAATGTAATGGCCTGCTACTGGGGGTGGCGGGCAGCTACTGCAGAGATGCTGAGGGGGTACATCTGGCAAACATCACACCCCCCACAGTGGGGTGCTCAGAGGACGGGCCCAGTGTGCCTCTTGCAGGGTTACTTCTGAGAAGACACATTTCACACCTGGGGTGTGTACATGTTCAGTTGCTTCAGGCATGCCAGATTCTTTGCGACCCAGTGTACTGCAGCCCGCCAGGCTCCTCTGTCCACGGAATTCTCCAGGCAAGAATACTGGAGTGGGTTGCCACGTGCTACTCCAGGGGATCTTTCCAACCCAGGGATCAAACCCACGTCTCTTGAGTCTCCTGCATTGCAGACAGATTCTTTACCCATTGAGCCACCTAGTATATTCCTCTCCAAAGTTCAGGCAACACCTGCCCACTTCAAGGAGACAGGAACACAAATGACAACCACCTGAAGCAGTGGCAGTCAACAAGGGAGGCACGAGTGTCCTTTCTGATGGGTCCGACACAAAGCCACTGAAAGCCCCAGTCCCCTTTCTGTATCCTCTCTCCACACCACTGAAAATCCCAGTGTCCTCCCACCAAAGAAAGCCTGTTCTCTTTGTAGGAACTGAAGGGGTCCTGAATCACTTACCCCTCTGCATGCATTTAAATCTATGACCATTTGCACTTTGACACTCTTGATGATGGTTACAGCTATGCCAGAGCCGACAAACAGATGGGAGAGGCATTCAAGGACAGAGAATTTATACCATTCAGGTTAGCTGTGTCATCTGAGAATGAAAGTCCTGAAAATGACCCTCCCAACAAAGAAACCTGAAAAAGCATTGACAGTTAATAAAAGTATGTCTGTCCTCAGCCACCTATTCTGTAGATAAAGAGACCGAAGTCCAAATAAGCTGTGACTCGTCCATGGTTGCATAAATAGTGCTAAGTGGTAAAACTGAGATTTTAACCTAGCTCTCAACTGGAGAATGTGTTCTTCATATACACTGTTCATCTGCTTCTACAGTAGGAGTGTGCATGCTAAGTTGCTAAGTTGTAGCCTGCAGCCCCATGGACCATAGCCCTCCAGGCTCCTCTGTCCATGGGTTTTCCCAGGCAAGAATACTGGAGTGGGCTGTCCTGCCCTCCTTTGGGGATCTTCCCAATCCAGGGATCAAACCTGCATCTTCTGAGTTGGCAGGTGGATTCTTTACCACTAGCACCACCTGCGAAGAGCTCTGGGTTATCCAAAAAATCCCAAGTCCCTCATCTTTTTCAATTTTCCATTAATTCATGCAAAGAGAAATTTATTGAGTATCTTCTTCATGCTGAGAATTGAGGAAATAAAGGGCAGTTACAAGGATAACTGATCTATCTGCCCATCCATCTTTCCATCTATCCACCATCCAACCATCCATCCATCCACTGATCTATACAGCCAGTTGCTGCCTTCAACCTCAAGAAACTGATAGAACAATAAAGGAGAAAAGACCTACTGAGACAACTGCATTATGCCCAGGCCCTAGTGGTAGGAACTAAACTTGCTTCAACACCCAATTTCGTGTCCGCATACAGTCGGCGTCCTCCCAGTGACGAATGCTCAATCTAGAATTCATTCTCTCTTGGATCTCTTTACTGCCAGCTCCTGAACCATGTGTACTTAGCACATTTCATCGTGTCAGTAGACACCTGGAACCAAGCCACTTTACCACAGCCCAAAAAAATACCCGTTCCTGCACCCTCCAGCTCAGACAATGCATCGAGAGCTGAGAGTTGCTGGGTAGCAGTGACATCGTGGGGTTAGAGCTGCTCCCCAGCCAGCCTTCCACCTCTCCTCCCCACCACGCCCTCTCCACTCAAGGAAGCACCAGAGCTTTTCTTCCTGTTTCAAAGCAAACTGGTGACCCATCTCCTAACCCCAAAGTTGTACAACGAAATGTACCCTAGTTCTTGGCAGAAAAAAGACTTTCCCTTTGCCAGAAGGACTTTGGACTTCTGATATTTTATCTTTAAACACACTCTGTTGTTGACATACAGCATACAGGCAGACAGTGTACACACTGGAAGCCTATGTAAGCTTCACAAAGTGAACACAGGTGAAGAACCAGTACCCAGACCAAGAAACAAAGGCAGAGCAGCCCCCCAAAGCCTCTGTCTGACGCAGCTGGTAACTGAGTGAGCAATACTTCTTCCTGTTACAAATGTGAGAGGGACACGGAAAGGGTCATGAAGGAGGAAGAATATCCTACACAGAAAAATGGAGGAGACTTTAGTGCAGCAAGAAGGACAAAGGAGGCTTCAGAACAGAGCCCTGCAGGATGGCTGGTGTTTGGTCAAACAGGGAAGGGAGTGGTGCACCAAGCTGGTGGGGATGGCTTTAGCTTTCTCAAGGACAAAAAGGATTTCAGTCTGTGACTGGGGGTTGGAGAGAACGCTGGAGAACCTAAAACTGCACTGTGAAAGATCTGCAATGTTCACTGGCTGTTGTAGGACTTTAGCCATATCTATTAGACTCAGTATTGCAACGGACGCACACGCAAAATTAGATTTGTTTAAGCAAAACATAAAATATAAAACTACACATCGCCTCAGGCACTGCTTGATGGAGAGTTCAAATGATGATGAAGAATAAGTTTTCCCCCACTTCTTCATTGTATGTCTGTTTTTGGAGTTGTCTCCTTTTAATATGGGTTCTCCCAAAGCAGACCCCAAGGCAGGGATCTGAATGTCATTTGGGAAATGCAGGAAGTACCAGTAGGGGTGTGAGGAAATGAGCAGAGAAGGGAAGACAGCAAGACAATGGTGCGGCACGGAACCGCTCTCCCCGAGGGCATCTGTCTGGAACCGTGGGGGGCACACACTTCAGTGCTACCCTGCTCGAGGGGCGAGGGCACAATTCCACTGGTCTTTGGAGGAAGGCTGCTCATAGGGAGCATTAATTCTCTGGCACTCAGGGAACGTAGCCTGCTGAGATTTTTGAGAAAGCCCCTAGGCAGAGATGCAGTGGTGAGTGGCTGGTGCCCAAGAAGAGGTGACACCCACACCTATGACAGTGGGGCCCTAATGGCATCAGCCATTCTTAGCGGGACCCGCCTTTACATCCACAAAAGGCAGCCAGCATTTCTTGCAGCTGGAAAGGAGAGATCTTTCTTCCCCAATACATGAGTAAAAGGCCCAATTCTGGTTTTCATTTTATCCAAACTGGGTCACTGGAGTTAAGCTCTCAGGAGGAGGTGATAGTCTAGAAAAGACCCTCCATGCCATTATTTGACTTGTTAGATGGAGGCGGAGAAATTCGTTCCTACAGTAAGATGTGGAGTCTGGTCGGGGTGTGATGGGGTGTTGTGGGGGTACCTGGTGTGTGGAACGGAAGCCTGAGAGAGGGCCTGGACTGAAAATGTTGACGCAGGTGTCTGTCATCATTTGGGTCTCCCCAGATCAGATCCCAAGGCAAAAACCTGGGTGCTGGTGGCTTATGTGGGCGAGGGTCCCCGGAAGCAGGAAAGAGGGATGGGGGAAGTGAGACAGAGAAGGAAAAGAAGACAATTCAGGAGGTGTTGACTGCATGTCGCCTCTGTGAGTGAGTGGGACTCAATCACGTTGGGACCTCTGGGAACCAGTACAGAACACACCTCAGAATTTCTCACTGAGGCAGAGAACACTGAAGTTTCCATTCACTAGCTCCTATCCCTCCTGGGCTGAGAGACTTTCTGGGGTATTTTCTACTCCCCAATTCCTTCCTGCCTGATCTCTCTGTGGAGTCAGCCTGTGCCTGTGGACAGAGGGTGCCCTCAGGCTGAGAGGCACTGGAAGCCATCAGCAGCATGGCCATCCACTGGCTGCAGGAATCCTCCGGGGCAGTCAGATGAGCCATGACTGGAACACCATCACCATCTGCTGCGGGTCCTTCTGTCCTCTCGTCACTGCGGCAGAGCCTCTCCCCAACCCAGTTCACACCTTTTCCAGTCTTTAAATGCTTCCCTTTCTGTCCCCGAGTGACCCCAGAGCCCCCCGTCTCCTCTTATCCCACCATCTATACCTCCACTGGCCCTGGATGCTGGTGTACTAGATGAAAAGTGTAGTTCTTTGATAAAATTCCACATTAAAAGGAATCAAGGAATAAAAGTCTGCAGAAGGGAGGGTCCGGTGTTAATCCAAAATTGTCCCTGGGAAGGGAAATGGCAGTTATGTAGGTAGAAATTATGCCACCCTGGTTACTGGCTTAACTGAATCAGTGCTTCTCAAGTGGCTTGGAGGACAGTTGAGAATTTCTGGGGAGCTTCAACGAGGCATGCATCCCCTCCTAAATCTGACAGGTGGGCCTCCCTGCAGAGGGGTGCAGAGGTGGGGACACGGCCCCCTCTCAGCCTCTTGGGTGAAGAATCCTCATGTGAAATCTGGGGAGTTACTGATGGGCTAGCCTTGGAATGCAGACAATGCGGCAGCACGGGGAAGGCTGAGAACTGCCGTTCTGAAATGTAACTCTGCAGTCCGCGTGCGCAGTAGAATGGGAGGAACTTGTGGAAGGAGGATGTGGATCTAAATTCAAAACTTAGCCTCTGAGCTTCTCTGCACCCCAGTTTCATCATCTGTAAAATGGAGGCAATAATACAAACTTCAGAGGGCTGCTGTGGAATTTACAGAGTTTCTGCACGGCGTTAGGATCTCACACTTATGTATTATTGTTAACTTTTGTAATCTTTAATGCAGAGCCCTACCCAGCCTGGTCATGAAACAGCTGTCTCCTGGGCCCCTCCCTTCCACCCATATCACTGACTCCCCTGCAGAGCTCCTGATCGGTGTCTGTCTCACAGCTCAGGCTCCCTCCACTGATGCCAGAGCGGTCCTGGAAGCAAGGGGTCAGGGCGACGTCCCTTTACCTCATGGTCACCTCTCTCTGTCTTATAGGCTTGGAGAGTGGGGGCTCTGTGACGGGTTCAGATGTTCCAAGGGCTATGGTAGAGTGAAGATGAGGTCTGCTTGGCAGTCTTGCAACAAAGGGTGATATTTACCAGGAAAGGGTTTGCTCAGGCAGGAAATGGAGGGTGAGCATCCTTCCTGGCAGGGACAGCGGAAGTGAGAACCATGACCAGGTCACCTCTCCAGAGCCCCCTTCCTGACCTCACCCCTCTCCTCCTCCTGATGTGAACTGAAAGATGTTTGCTCCCTCCCCCTTGGGGCCCGACAGGACACATTTTCACAGAAGCACAACCAGTCTCATCAATTACACGCATTTGTCTGCAAGACTATTTCTCCCTTCCTTATATATCTGCAGTTAGTACTGAGTCATGGCCCTCACATCTTCAACACGGTTATTTTTTTTAAATACAACAACAATAAAACAGCACACACACACACAAAGAGCACATACAAGGAAATTTCACTTGCATTCCTAAAAAGATGCTGATGGCTGTGGATTCTCCAAGAAGCCTGGGTAAGTTAACAAGGTATCCTAAACCCAAATGCAAACACAGATGCCATCAGAGTGAAAAGCCTCTTGCAGCCATTTGGAGGAGAGGAAGTGGGTGGAAATTCCCAGGAATTCCCTGGGTGAATCCTGCAGAGGCATTGCCTCCAGGAGACTGACCCCAAATATAGCAGGTGCAGCTGGCCCCGGGGCAGGAAGGCATTCCCGGGTTGTTCTCTGCCCTAGGTTGGGAGGGGCTCTGCCTCACTCTGTGCTCTTTTTCTTTTCTGCCTCCTGGATCCACGTGACATGCTCTGAGCTTTTTTCCCTCCTTAAAGCCCCATGTGGCAAAATGAAAAGGAAACTGCTAAGCCTCTCTCCTCCCCCTACTTGCTTCACCCAATGACAGTCAAGGACATATTTTCGCTCTTTTCCTGTGACTGCTTCCATGCTCTCACTGCATACACCAGGAGGCCAAGCAGAGAGCCCTGCAACGAGAGCCTGTCCAGGTCAAGTCCCCCCAAGGCAGGACCCGACACACAAGAGCTCGGTTGAGGGACACAGGTGATGCAAACTAAGCCCAGCTAGCACTCTACTGCACTGGCTACTTCTAATGCAAACCCTGCGCACAATCCTTTCTGGAACAAGGTGGGAAACAGGTGAAGAAATAACTACATAATGTTTGTTACATATCAATATATTTAGCTTCGTATAGGGAGTGCATTTTCAGAATAGTCTGCAAGTATTCTACATTCAGGGACTCACTGTGTGCAATGTCTCCTCATATTTGAATCTTTCTGTGATAGCATTTGCTGAAAAGTGGAGAAAAGACTGGACCATTCAATAAAGGTGTTGGAAAGAAACAATATTACACTCCTACACCACACCATGAACAGAAATATAACTGAAGAGGATTAAGAACTTAAATCTTAGCAACAAAAAAGTAATGGTATTAGAATAAGGCACAGGTCCATTCATCTTCAGCAAAAAACAGTGTTTGGATGAAGGCCTTCATAAGCAAGAAACAAACTCCAAAGGGCCACAGTGATGGGAGATTAAGAAAATTCATCTGATAAAAATGAAAATTTTCTGAACAATAAAAAATACCATAAACAAAGTTAGATGGCAAAAATTACAGGCAGAAGAAATACTTGCAATATATTGAACACAAAAGGGATTATTAGCCAGAGTAGATATGTGTGTGTGTGTGTATGTGTGTTTTAGATCAATAAGAAATAGTTGTTGTTATAGAAAAGTGGATAAGATACCTAAATAGGCATGTAAGATTTTGCGTGAATCTGGGGGGAATCAAATTAAGACAACTGGGTCCTGCCGGAAGGAAGGAATTGGTGGCATCACCCTTAAGCGACTTCCTGGTCAGTGAGCATCAACAAAGGGACCAGACAAGAGGAAAGGACAACCATCCCAGAGCATACGTATGACCCCTGCAGTTCGGAGGAGCAGGGTGTGGACATATTTTTGGCTTCCCAGATGGCATAGTGGTAAAGAACCCACGTTGGAGTAAAGAACTTCAACACAGGAGACCTAAGAGACATGGGTTCAATCCCTGGGTCAGAAAGATCCCCTGGAGGAGGGTATGGCAATCCACTCCAGTATTTTTGCCTGGAGAATCCCATGACAGAGGAGCCTGGCGGGCTACAGTCCATGGGGTCACAAAGAGTCGGACACGACTACGCGCCTGAGCATGCACGCACGCAGGCTTGTGCCACTGAAATGTAATTGCTGGTGTTGGGATCCCTACTTTGCTTACATTGCCATCAGGGGGACAAAACACATGCCATGTGAGAATTTCTCACAGTCCCTGCTGTAAATAAGACAGGGACAGCTGGACTTGTGGGATTACCGAAGGTACACTTTTCCCAGCACCAGCAGTCGCTGCTCAGAGATTTAAATTTCACACATGGAATCTGTAGCCTGTGAACGGCTGCTCCTTAAGTTGGACATTAATAATTTGTGCTCCTTCTACGACCAAGAAAAAGTTTTGAGAAATTACTGCTTATGTCATGAATTTTAGAACATCCTGAGTCAATTCATCTTCGAAAGTTAACTGGTTGAAGCAGCTACTGTTCACAATTATCAAAGATTAAATTTTCACAATCCACTGTGGGCTGGCTCCAAAGACTAGGCAGAAGTGTCCAGCTTCCCTGGGGATGTTCGGTTTGAATCTTTTTCTTCCACACACAGCAATCATTGTTGAATCAGTTCAAGCCAACTGGACTTATGAAGATCATTCTTTCTGGAAGGTGATATAAAGTCAAGATAGCCCTTAAAGGTACTTCTGAGTCTCTGCAAGTGCGTTGTGCTGTGGGTGTTGTTCAGTAGCTAAGTCAGCTCCAACTCTTTGAAACGCCATGGAATGCAGTACGCCAGGCTTCCCTGTCCTTCACAATCTCCCTGCGTTTGCTCAGACTCATGTCCATTGAGTCAATGATGTTAACCCACCATCTCATCCTCTGCCACCCCCTTCTCCTGCCCTCAATCTTTTCCAGCATCAGGGTCTTTTCCATGAGTCAGTTTGCATCAGATGACCAAAGTATTGGAGCTTCAGCTTCAGCATCAGTCCTTCCAATGAATATTCAGGGTTGATTTCTTTTCGGATTGACTGGTTTGATCTCCCTACTGTCCAAGGGACTGTCAAGAGTCTCTGTAGCACCCGTTGTGTTGTTACTACTGGCTATATCAGAGTGGAAGGCATAGTAGAGGTCAACAAGCTCATGCCAGCTCAGATGTGCCTGAGCCACCTGCCATCCTGCTCTCACATTACACTGGGCTTAGCTTCTCTGAGATACAGCCTACGGAATGATCAATTAATACCGCTGTGTGGCTTGACAGTGTAGACTGTGCTGGTTGACAGGTGCCTGTATAGGTACAGGTGAGTGGCAAGTAACAAACATTTCAGCAATTCAGTTTATTCATAAGCCACAGAAATACCCTGTCTTCTTAAAAATGACATGTAAGAGAAAACTCTGTATTACTATAGAAGATAATTTTTGTGGTATGTTGACCCTATAACTCATTCAGGTATTGCTCATTTGATAAAATGCCAGGTGGTTTGGAAAAGAGTTTAACATTTAGCATGACTGGTCAAAAGATTTTGATGAGAAATCCATACAGATTTTGGCAAAATGAGCACAAAGGAAAAATTTCTTGACATAAATCTATCTTGATGGAAATCAATAGCTATTTATCCATCTATTTAGTCTGAGTAAAGATGTGCTTGTCAACAGTAGTCTCAAGCAAATATTGGAGTTATAAAATTTCAAGGTTAGGGTTACGTTTATGAATTACATAAACCAAACTTTCAGAAAGCCCCAGACCTTTAAGAAAGGTCTCATTCAGTGGCTGGGTCTCCTGGGACAGAGGGAGGCACATGACTGCCCAATCTTAGTAACATGTCTTTGAAAAAATAACCTTGTGTTTCCACCTAATTACAAGTTTCTTTGCTTATAAAAGATCTGGATGCGATTTTGTTCCCTTTTATCACCCAGCCTGGATGCACAGCAGGGTGGGGGGTGAGTTGTAAAAATGCAGACGGGCTTGGAGTAGGACACAATCAGACCTCAGAAACACAGGCTTATGGGAGACAGAGAAGGCATGGGAAGAATGGGAGAATGAGGGCTGTGGTGAAGGACAGGACTGTAGATCAGAGGACTGCCGGGACGACCCAGACTCTGGTAGACCTTAGAAGAGTCCAGAACAGCAGAGGCCGTAGGTGGTGCTCTAAGCTGGAGAGGCCTGAGCCCACAGGGAGATGAGTCCACTAACCAGGCTACCTAGCCCTGCTGCAGCCACAGTGCACAGGATCATGTGGGCCCGCAAGGGTGTGGTGGGCCCTGAGCAGTTTCAGGGCTCAGGCCAAGAAGCCTGAAGCTCAGCATGAGGCTATAGGCAACGGAAGGTGGGCGGCTGACCCAACACAATGCTATGAGTGAAAGGCTGACATGGGGTCTGGGGAGCCCTTTGGTAGCCAGAGGATTTATCACAGGCTTGTAGCACAGCAGGAATAATTCCAACCCCACATGCTGGGGCTGGGCTACTGAGATGCTATTTCCTAGAAGGCATGTTGGAAGGACTGATGCTGAAGCTCCAATACTTTGGCCACCTGATAAGAAGAGCTGACCCATTGGAAAAGACCCTGATGCTGGGAAAGACTGAGGGCAGAAGGAGAAGGGGAGGACAAAGGATGAGATGGTTCGATGACATCATCAACTCAATGGACATGAGTTTGAACAAATTCCAGGAGATGGTGAAGGACAGGGAAGCCTTGTGTGCTACAGTCCATGGGGCTGCAAAGAGTCAGACACAACTGAGCGACTAAACAACAACAAATGTCCCTGATTGGTCAAGAGATATGCCTTGCATCTTGAAGGATGCAGCTGTCTCATGAGAAGCCCAAGGATGGTCCAGATGCATGCAGGACTGTCTAATAAAGCAAGTACCATGTAGTACGCTGACCGCACCACTCGTCCCTGTCCTGCTGCGTTCCCACATGCAGTCTCGGCCGCACTGGTCTCCTTGTTTCCCTTTAGGAGCCCCATGGCTCTACTGCCTCAGGGCCTTTGCACTTGCTGCCTCTCCACCTGCACCACTCCCCCAGACATCCTCTGGACTCGCTTCCTCACTTTATTCCAGTTGCTGCTCAAGGTCTTTCCAGATCATCCTCACTAAAACAGTACTTTTTCTTTCTCAAGATGTTTACTCTTGGATTTCTTTTTTCATAGTATTTGTAATTCTTTCCTATTTGATTGCTTTATTTATATTTTCATAAATATAGTCATATAAATTAATAAATAATATATTAGAATGCTATAATTTATTTTATATTTTATAATTTATTGTTTTTATTTATTATTCATTTTATTTTTATTATTTCATAATTCATTTATTTTATTTATAAATACATATAATTTATATTTTATTAATATATAGTTAATATATTATTATAAAAATATACATTATACATTTATATTTATTTATATATACTTATAGTTAACTGTTAGTGTTAGTCACTCATTCATGTCCAACTCTTTGTGAGCCCATGGACTGTAGCCTGCCAGGCTCCTCTGTCCATGTGGATTCTCCAGGCAAGACTACTGGAGCAGGTTGCCCTGGAGCAGGGCAGAAGATGCCCTTCTCCAGGGGATCTTCCCAACCCAGGGATCAAACTCAGGTCTTCTGCATTGCAGGCAGATTTGTTACTGTCTGAGCCACTAAGAAATAGAAATATATATTATATGTGTTTATGTATAAATATATATTTATACATATTTATATGTTAAATATATATTTATACATATTTATATGTTAAATATATATTTATACATATTTATATGTTAAATATATATTATACTATGATATTTCTTGTACAGTCTATCACCCTACTCTAATAAAAGCACTGTGGGCAGAGAACCAACTTTGCCATCATGTTTTCAGTGTGTAGAACCAGACTTGGTACAGAGCTGCTCAGTGAGTATTTATTGAATGAATGAATGACTGAGCAAATTATCAGCGCTCATCACCTGAAGCGAGTGGCTGTGGGGTGCGCCACCCGCCCTCGTGTGCTTTGATCAGCACAGTTAAGCAAACAGGATTGCCTAGGTTGCCAGTGATCCTAAGAGGAGACTGGAGGACTCTGGGAAACTTGGGGTTGCTGAGTGTTGTGAAGAGAAGCCTTCCGCTCACAGTGAACTTCCCACCTCATCCGTCTCTCCCCAGTTGGCCTTCCCCATTTCCTGGGCACAATGGCAGCCACGACTTACACAAGCATCTCCAGACCTCCTGCAGGGGCTGGAGGTACACAGACGTGCAGACAAGTCACAGCCTGAGAACAGCATCTCCCGGAGACAAAATCCTCTAATTTGTATGCTCAGTAAGAGTCAAGAGGACACTGCGCTGTGCAAAGCTGGGAAACCTGAAATCAGGATAGATTACTTTCTGATGAAAAACATGCGTTCCTTAGAAAACCATCCCAGACAGCATAAATAGCATAGTGGATAAGGCAGAAAAGAGACTCACTGATTCTGAAAGATGGTTTGATAAATTATCTGATTACTCAGAAAGGTAAAAAGATTTCCTCTGTAGAAAGATTGAGATGGTGAGCAAAAAGATAAATGTCATGAACTATTGATTCAGGATATATAATAAAAGCTATTTTCCTGAGCTGGAAAGACTAGAACCTTCAGAATAAAAGAGCTTACCAAGTGTCAGAGAAATTAATATAAAGGAACAATACACACTTAGAAATATCTTGGAACATTTTTTTAAAAATTTAAGAGTAAGAAAAATAATCTTACAAGGAACCATGTAGAAAAAAACAAAACGATCACATTGACAACTTACTTCTTTTTACTTTTTTGATCAGAAGCAAATGAAGTAATGTGACAAGTGGCAGTTAAACAGTTATGGGGGCAAGGCAAAGGGAAGAGGAATTCCCACACAGACAAGGTCTCAGGAAGGATGCAACTCACTTCTTTTTCTTCATTCTGTTTTCTCAAAAAAGTAGTCCAGTGATTTTAGAAACAAATCGTAATACAGAACTCAAGCATGAGGAAAATAAACACAAAAGACATGGGGTGAGCACTGACAGAGTTAAAAGATGTGGTAGTTGTTGGTCAGTCACTAAGTCATGTCCAAATATTTTATATATAATTATTCAACCATAAAAAAGAATGAAATAATGCCATTTGCAGCAACATGGATGGACCTAGATAGGATCATACTAAGTGAAGTAAATCAATGACAAGTATCATATGATATCACTTATATGTGGGATCTAAAACAAAATGATTCAAATGAATTTATTTATAAGACAGAAATAGACTTACACACAAAGAAAAGAAACTTATGGATACCAAAGGGGGATAGGGATAAATTAGGAGTTTGGGAATAGCAGATACACATTGCTCTATAGAAAATAGATAAGCAACACAGTAGAGCATAGGGAACTATATTCAATACCTTGTAATAACCTATAATGGGAAAAAAAAAAAGCTCGAGGGACTTGGTAGTCCAGTGGTTAAGAATCCACCTACCAATGCGGGGAACATGAGTTCAGTCCCAGGTCCGGAAAGATCCCTTATGCTGCAGAGAAACTAAGCCTGTGCGCCACAAGAGAAGCCACTGCAATGAGAAACCCACACATCACAAGGAGAGAGGAGCCCCTGCTCAAATATGAAAATAACTGTAAAAAGAAAAAGATTGATAATTAAACAGTATCATTAGCTTGGATTTGAAAGCCAAAGTTGTATCAAAAAAAATCTTGGGAATTGGGAGGTGGACATGAGTGGGAAGGATAGGCAAGGGTATAGGTCTGTCACTTTCCCTGGAGAGGGTCACCAGGGCTGGTAGCGTTCTTGACACTGATGTAAGGACACAGGAGCGATCACTTTTTGAAATACAGCGATAACCATTAACCCAGTAAACACAGAATTCACCGCTTTTCAAATCACTTGGGTAAAAAGAACAAATACACAAAACATTTGGCCAAAGGTTGGAAGAACAAAAGGGCTTCCCAATGCAAGAGACCTAAGAGATGTAGGTTTGATCCCTGGGTCGGGAAGATCCAGTATTCTTGCCTGGAGAATCCCTATGGATAGAGGAGCCTGGAAGGCCACAGTCCATGGGGTTGCACCGAGTCCAACACGACTGAAGTGACTTAGCATGCATGCACACAGGAAGAAAAAAAGCCAAGAGGCCTAAAAATGCCAAATGGATTGCATAAACCAAGATGAAAGAAATAAGACCCACAATGTCCATCTTCATAACAAATACAATAACAAATAAAAGCAAAGAACCCACGTTGAATCCAAACATAAGTGATTTATAAGACACACATCTAGAACAATGACAGAGAAATAAAAATATGTTAGTAAGTAAATAAACACATTCATATATAATGTTGATGCGGCAAGAATCTACAGGGTAAGATACACAATGGAGATCAAACCAGTCAATTCTGAAGGAAATTGACCCTGAATATTCATTGCAAGGACTGATGCTGAAGCTGAAGCTCCAATACTTTGGCTACCTTGATGCGAAGAGCCGACTCATTGGAAAAAACCCTGTTGCTGGGAAAGATTGAAGGCAAAAGGAGAAGGGGGCGACAGAGGATGAGATGGTTGGATGGCATCACTGACTCAGCAAACATGAGTTTGAGCAAATTCAGGGAGATAGTGAAGGACAGGGAAGCCTGGCGTGCTGCAGTTCATGGGGTTGCAAAGAGTCAGAGATGACTGAGTGACTGAACAACAAAGACACACGAAGGAGAAAAAAGGAATCTGTTTAAAAAGCAGGCTTGTGGAAGGGAGCTTGATATTCCCCATAATTCTCCTAGCAGGAGCATCATATTTATGTGGAAGAACTAGCCTGATGGGCCACTGGAGTGGTGTTGGGAGCCCAGGGGCAAGCTTAAGCCTCACGATATGAGGTGCAAGGCCCAACAGAGGACTGAACCGTGATCCCCAGAGGGAAGCGGAGAAAGAAGAAAAGGAAGTGGCCGGATGCTAATGGGCTGTGCTCTGCACCATGGCATCAGCTAGGTCAGCTGAACCCCAGCTGAGCCCTGAGTATCAGTGGGCTCTTTGTGGAAATGGGCAAAGGAGCTGGGCTCGCCGTCCGAGCTGATGAAGGCGGAAATATTTCAAGCAGACTCCAGAGGCAGTAGGACCCTAAGGAGGTCCTCAGCAGTGGCAGCAACACAGAGGAGGCCTGCTGAGCTTTTCTGGGGCTGCAGGTTTAGGGTCTGATGCTGATTTGCTGACAATGAGATCACACCCGTAAACACACTCTGATGAAGATTCGGGGAACACACAAACCAGAGCAGAGGCTGAGTGCTGGAATGTAACAGGCAGGCGCTGAGCTCGCTGACCACATCCACACCAGGGCTGGGGGAAAGAGCCCAGGGTGAGGAGGTTGTGTCCCCAGCATCTGTGCTTGGTCAGGGGAGGCCGTCTGTAAGTCTGAGCCTGTGTCCTCTGCTGAAATAAGTGCACGTGGACCACATCAATGCTCGGTCCACAAACCCTGAGACTCCTGTCTCCCACCCTCGTGTGCTCCCTGTCCGCCTCGTATTGGCACGGCCGACAGCCAGCGCCTCCAGTGTTCTTCTGGAGGGCTCCTTGGGCTGCTGGAACCCACGAGGCCTCACAGAAGGATAGGCTGGGAGTTCCTGGGAGTTCACTTCTCCACCACAGTCCTTTGCTGATGATTAGTGAAACGAGTGGGTAGATTCAAGCCTATTTCCTTTTCTGAGGCATTCCTTCCACTCTGGGCTTCCCAGGTGGTACCTTGGTAAACAATCCACCTGCCAATGCAGGAGACATAAGATACTTGGGTTTAGTCCCTGGGTCGGGAAGATCCCCTGGAGAAGGAAATGTCAACCCACTCCAGGATTCTTGCCTGGAGAATCCTACTGACAGAGGAGCCTGGTCGGCTACAGTCCACAGGGTCACAAACAGTTGGATGTGACTGAGTACACACACACACACACACACGCACACACACACACAAGCCCCCTACGCCCATCATCTCTGGGGGAATCCAACTACAACAGATGTGCCAGCCTCATGCGGTTCTATTTCTACCATCCACTCTCTTCCCTTTGCTCTGGCCTCCTGCCAGAAGCAGTCTCATGACTTGTTTCTCTTTCACAAGGAAGGAGTGAGTTGAACTCCAAACACCAGCCTCGGGGCGTGCTCTCACTTTACACCTTGCTCTCGGAGGACCTGTTAAAAAATACCCCCATCCAGCTTTTGGAAAACCTGTAAAGTGGCCATGGAAACTTTGAGTTGTTGGAGTCCCTCTCTGTTTATACCAGGTTTCTTCTCTCTGAGACATCAGGTCTGGGATGCCGGAAAAACAAAGATACGTGGAAGACAGTCTGTTTGGGAACACTAACTTAAGTAGGGAGTGTAGAGAGTCAAGTTCTACCTAGAAAAGAAATCAGGATTGGATAAAACACATCAATGCAGGATATCACCTGCAATGTAGGTGACAAGGGTTCAATCCCTGGGTCAGGAAGATCCCCTGAAGAAGGAAATGGCAACTCACCCCCATATTTTTGCCTGGGAAATCCCACGGACAGAGGAGCCTGGCGGGCTACAGCCCATGGGGTCACAAAAGTCAGACGTGACTTAGCAACTAAACTCCCACCACCACCACCACCACAACAGATCATGGGTAGAGTCAAATCCAATACCAGGAGATGGACAATGACTAAGGAGGGCTTAAGAGAGCAAAGACAAGAGCTAAAGTGAGCATCCAGGGCTGAAAAAGAGCTGGAGACGTCTGAGCAGGCAAGAAAATCTGCTCTCATAACTTTTACTCAACACTGTACTAGAGGTCTCAGTCAATGTAAAAATGCAGAAAGGAGGAATAAAAGAGATACAAATTGGAACGGAAAAAAGAAAATTATCTTTACTCACAATGACATGATTGTCTCCAGAGGTTACCCAAAACAATGCAAGAAAAAGCTACTTGAACTGATAAATGGACTTAGCAAATTTACACTGTATAATATCAAAGTAAAAAATCAACTGTAAATCTATATACTAGCAACAAATAATTGGAAACTGAAGCAAAAATGCCACGTAAAACAGCACCAAAAAGTATGAAATACTTAGGGACAACTCTGACAAAAGATATGAAGGTCTGTATGCTGAAAACTATACATAACATTGCTAAAGAAATTAAAGAATTTCCAAATAAATGGAGAGCTGAACTTTATTCATGGGTTAGAAGACTCTACATTGTCAAGGTTAATATTATTCCTAGACTGATCTACAGATTTAACATCATCTCTATTAATATGCTGGCAGACTTTTTATAGAAAATGACATCCTGATTCAAAATTCTCGTGGAAATGCAGAGAACCTAGAATAGCCAAAAAAAACTTTGGAAAAGAACAAAATGGATGTGCTTTTCTGGAGGCTCAATGGTAAAGAACCTGCCTGCCAGTGCAGGAAATGTGGGTTTGATCCCTGGGCTGGGAAAATCCCCTGAAGAAGAAAATGGCAACGCACTTCCATATTCTTGCCTGGGAAATCCCATGGACAGAGGAGCCTGGCGGGCTACAGCCCATGGGATTGCAAAACAGCTGGACATGACTTAGCAGCTAAACAATAGCACAAAGGTGGTAAGCACTACCAGACTTCAAGACTTAATAGAGCTAGTTAGCAAGATAATGTGGCACTGGTCTCAAATTAGACAAATAAATCAATGAAACAGAAGAGAGAGCCCAGAAACTGACCCAAACATATGTGGTCACTGATTTTTAACTAAAGTTACATGCAGTGTGGAGAAAGATTAGTCTTTTCAATGGAAGGTACTTAACAATTAGAAAACACACACGCATACACACAAATGATGAACCTGAATCCATACCTTCTATCATATACAAATATGAACTCAAAATGGATGATAGATATAAATGCAAAACTTAAAAATATTAAAGTTCTAGAAGAAAACATAAACCATTTTTTGATCATGAGTTAGATATGTCTTAGATATGACACTAAAAATTAAATTTAATAAAATTAACATCTAAATCAAAAATTTCTTCTCTTAGAAGGACACTATTGGAAGAATAAAAATACAACCCAAAGACTGATATAAAGTACTTGCAAAACATTTTTTCTAATAAGTAACTTATATGCCATATATATATGTATAAGTCTCATAATTTAATAAGAAGACAAAGTGGGTAAAAGATTTTAAAGCGGGTAACAGATCTGAATTGGGCTTCCCTGGTGGCTTAGACAGTAAAGAATCTGCCTGCAATGCAGGAGACCCAGGTTGATCTAAACAGGGACTTCATGAAAGACAGATACATCGATCTCAAATGAGCACCTCAGAGGATTCTCAACATCATTAGTCTCTATGGAAATTCAAATGAAACCATAATGACATATAGCTACACATCTATTAAAACGCATCCAATTAAAAAAACCTACCCTATGAGGTGTTGGTGAGGGTGTGAAGGAACTCGGACCCTGCTGTTGGATATGTTAATTGGTCCAGTCGCTTTTGAAAACAGTTGGGCTACTCCATTTCTAGGCATTTATCCGAGACAAAAGAAGTGTATATTCGTACAAAAACTTGTATTGAATGTGTACTTTATTTGTAATAGTCAAATATTGGAAAAAATTCAAACATCTATTAACTGGTAAGTGGATAAACAAGTTGTGGCATATCCACACAATGAACACTATTCAGCAATCAAAAGGAATGAACTATTTATACAACAACAAGAAATTCTAGAATAATTATGCTGAGAGAAACAAGTCAAAGAAGAATATATATAAATTCCATTCGTATAAAACTCTTGAAAATGCAACCTTATCTTCAGTGAGAGCTTGCTCAGGGAGGGAGTGTAGAGATGTGAGAGAAGAGGTTATGAGGGTCAGCAGGGAGCCTTCAGGAGTGGTTGCCATGTTCATTGTCTTGATTGTAGGATGGTTTCACTGCAGGATCTAGATATCAGAATGTATCAACCTGCCTTTTTGATACATGCTGTTTACTGTGCCTCAGTCATACTTTAATAAAGGAACATCACTTTCCATTTTCTTTTCACTGGGGGAAGGAGCTGAGCCCACTGGCCTCACGTTCAGCCTCCGGCTCTCCATTGCAAATCCAGAGGTGGCCTGCCCATTGCTCCTCTCAGTGATCAGGCTTGATGGGTAGCATTGCAAAGCACGGCTGGGGCTCTGCTGGAAGATGAGCACCATTTTCAGGGGAGAGGAATTTAATCTCATTACCACCAGCAGTCCGGTTAGGGAGGATGGCCTTAAGACTGCAGACCTGATCAACAAGATAAGGTGCATCCATTCTGGGAGATGTAGGGTTGCCACTGCAAGATTATTTTTAGGAAGCTGCTTTTCTGTCCAGAACATCCACCTGAAAATAGCTCTGAGCGCTGGGGAGGCAGCACTCTGCAGCATCCTGAGCTGAAAGCTGAAACCTAAAGATGTATGGAGCGGATTTTACCTCTAATTCCAGATTTTGTAACGATACAGAACGTATTGATAATAAATAGCTGCTCTAAGAAGCTTGAGAATATGATCCAAATTCAATTTACTCCTTGCCTTTTAGCCAGGAATAACTGAACTGTTATGTTTCTAGAGGCAGGGGGAAACAATTAATATTTCACTCTCTTCCCAGATAATAAAGGGTTGTAGTTCTTGAGGTTTAGTTGCTCATCCTGTCCGACTCTTTGCGAACCCATGGACTGTAGCCTGCCAGGCTCTGTCCATGGGACTCTCCAGGCAAGAAAACTAAAGTGGGTTGCCATTTCCTTCTACAGGTGATCTTCCTGACCCAGGGATGGAACCTGTGTCTCCTGCACTGGCAGGCAGATTCTTTACCACTGAGCTACCTGGAAAGCCCCAATAGTGGGTTGATCTAATGCATTTCCACTCACAACTCGTTTCCTTTTTCTTCCCTGCTATCGGGGCCCTGATTTTGTTCAGATAACAAGTCATGTGAGCCAATCATGGCAATCCTGTTTCATTTTGCTGGTGACTAATCCAGAGGTGGGCATGAAAACCAGGACTGGCAAAGGAGATGGAAGGGGAAGCTTCTAGGAACTTCTGGGGAAATATTAGATTGCCCCCAAAAGTTCCTTCAGGTTTTTCCATAACATCTTATGGAATGAATTTTTGGCCAACCCAATACAAGAACTCCACCACAGGAAGGAAGCCCTCTCCATCAGCTCTTCCCTCCTATCTTCGGGGCTGGGTATAAAGGATCTGCAGCAGCCGACTTGTCACCAGAAGAACAGATCCAGAGGTGGTCTGCCCGCTGCTCTTCTCAGTCATTGGGCCCGGTGGGTAGTAAAGCCATGGGAAGTAAAGCCAGCACACTACAGAGGCAGAGCCTCGCTTCGTGGGTGCTTCGTGACATGGTGAAGTACTGGGGCAAACCTTAAACCAGCTACCTCTGGATTTCTTGATAATTAAAGGATAAAAGTCTTAGCAGCTTCAACCACTGAAGACTGGGCTTTGGCAATTTATAGCTAAAGCTATCCTAAGGGACTCACATCCACTTGTTTTCCTCCAGTATCTGTTCTCTCCATTCTCCTTAGTAAAAAGAACCCCTCAATTTTCATCTGGGCATATAGCCACATGGATTAATGCTCCACTTCCCAGCCTCCCTTACAACTAAGCGTGCCGGTGTGACCAACCAGAGCAACTGTGTCCAGTGGCAGCTGCTGGGAACTGTCCTTAAAAAGAACGGTTGCACACGCTTTGCTCCTTTTTCTTTATCCTGTTCTTTTTCCAGCAACTTGGAATGAGAATGCGATGGCTGGAACTTTGGCCACCATCTTGGACTGTGAGAAGGAAGGTCTCCTTGTAGGGAAAGTGGCAAGGTAAGAGAGCCCAGGTCCCTGAGTCTTTTGAATCTAGGTTCAAACAGCCCTGGATTGCCTATCTTCAGACTTTTATATGAGAGATAAATCAGCTTCTACCATGTTTAAGCCATTATAATTTTTTTTAATGTAGCAGAATTTAATCCCAACTGACACATTAAATAACCAGCTGCTGGTGGTACCCCATAACCATCATGGCTATAATGCCCTGGGTCTACAACAGCCCTCTAGCTTCTAGATGAAAACAAAGGAATTGACAGGAAGGTGCAGCCACTGAACTCTGCTGCTATGGCATGAAAGCAGCCAACAGAGAATATGCAAATGCATGGGTGTATCTGTGTCCTAATAAAACTTTATTTATAAAAACGGTAGGACCTCCCTAGTGGAGTAGTGGGTAAGAATCTACCTGCCAACGCAGGGGTCATGGGTTGGATCCCTTGGCTGGGAAGGTTCCACATGCCGTGGAGCAACTAAGCCCGTGTACCACAACTACTGAGCCTGCGCTCTAGAGTCTGCAAGCCACAGCTATTGAGCCTGCGTGTGGCGACTACTGAAGCCCGAGCGCCTAGAGCCCATGCTCCGCAACAAGAGAAGCCACCGCAATGAGCAGCCTGTGCACCACAGCTAGCCAGGGGCCCCCACTTGCTGCAACCAGAGAAAGCCCTCACAAAGCAACAAAGACCCAGCACAGACAAAAATAAACACATACAAATTAATTTAAAAAAAGAGGTGGTGGGCTAGACTGGACCTGTGGGCTAGGTGTTTCCAATGCCAAGCGCTATGTTAGAGGCTCATTTATCAAGCATTTTCAACATGACTGACCTCTGAAATCCATGCCCATTTGAATATACCACTCATGCTATTTTCTGCAAATGAAATTTATCTTCTAACAACTGTGTGAGCTGTGCCTGTAACATGGTCAACAGGCACACCTGACCACATTTCCAACACTCCCCAAGGACCAGAAGAGAAGAGCATGCTGGCAAAGCCCTGGAATGAGGCGTGAACACAAACATTGTCTCATTTAACACACTTCCTGCAGACAGAACAGTCAGCTTCAAACCGTGGGTGGGAAAGGAAGGGAGAGACAATGGAAGGAAAAAAGAGAGGCACGAGGCATTGAGGAATTCCACAGCAGAATAGCCTAATTATAGTGTCTCCTCTCCGGGGCCTGAGAACCCAGTGGGCAGGATGTTAGAAATACCAAGCCTCCCGACTGGGATCTACCATGTGCTGACCCTTGAATGAGGGGCTTTCTTTCTGTGATTTTATTTAATCTCCACAAAATCCCTATGAAGTAGATACCAGGACCCCTGTTCTTAGTGGCACCAGAGACTCAGAGAGTTGGGTAGATTTTACAAGGCCACCCCTCGTGAGGGGCACAGCTGGGAATTAAAGAACACCTTTCTCATTTAGAAGCCCAAATCCTCTCTCCATCCCCTGGCTTTCCAAGGTCACTTTTTTTTTTTTAAACTTTTTATTTCATACTGGAATTTAGCTGATCAGGTGGCACTAGCCATCTGCCAGTGCAGGAGACATAAGAGACATGGGTTCAATCCCTGGGTTGGGAAGATCCCCTGCAGGAGGGCATGGTAACCCACTCCAGCATTCTTGCCTGGAGAATGCCATGGACAGAAGGGCCTGGTGGGGTACGGCTCGTGGGGTCGCACAGAGTCAGACATGACAAAGCAATTTGGTTGATCAACAATGTTGAGACAGTTTCAGGTAGACAGCAAAGGGACTCAGCCATACATATATATGTATCCATTGTCCCCCAAACTCCCCTCCAAGCTGCCACATAAGGAGCAGAGCTCCCTGTGCTGTACAGTAGGTCCTTGTTGGTTCTCTACTTTAAATATAGCAGTGTGTACATGTCCATCCCGAACTCCCTAACTATCCCTTCCCCTCCAGGGTCACTCTTGAGATGAAGGAGCCATGAAGGCTTCTTTGGGAATGGTTTATCCCAAAGGCAACACCACTGATCAAACTGTTTGCCTGTCCAATCCTGGTCTTCCCTACTCACTTCCCTGTGGCTGAGGCAACAAATACGCAGGGACAGAGGGCCCTCGGCTCCGGGTCGTTCCAACTGCTCTGTGAGAACAGAGCACTAAGCGTAAGGCGTCGATGATCCAAGTGGGAGCTAGGACCACGGACGTGGACTTGGAGGTGGAAAGAAATAAACAGATTTGGGAGCACAATAGGACAAGGTCATGGACTCTATGGGGGAGCCAGGAGGAAAGAGAAACCCAGGGATAATGTTCCAAGTCTGGTCTGAGTCAGCAATTTGAGACAAATGGGTTACGAGTTCCATTCTAAATCAATTAAGTTTGAGATTTCTATGACATACCTAAGTGCATGATGTCACTTAGTAAGTCTAAACTAGGAAGTGAGGTCTGGGCTGAAAATAAGACATTTGAGAGTCGTTGGCACTCGCCTGTGTGGAGCCAGGATCCTGCTCAGTGTCCCAGGCTCTAACAGACACCTCAAACTCAAGCTCTTCCCTGTGCTGACCGGCCCAGCATCTTGGGAGAGCCCTGCTGACCCCAGCACACCTTCACACTGCCTCTGAAGTGGCCTTGGAAGCACATGGGGCCTCCTCTTCTCCGGAACAATCTTGTGTGAGCAGGGACGGTCCTACCTGGGGCACCGGGTCCTGAGCACTCTGTCCTCCTTGAATGCCCCATGGTACCCACACTCTCCAGGACTGGGAGGCCAGGCGCCGGGTAGCCAGTGCAGCACATGGAGCTTTTTGTTAAGATGTCTTCGGGCTCCCTCGTTCCTGGATCCTTGCATCTTTGGTCCTGGTCTCTTCCTAGCTTGGAAAGAGCCCCCATCTCCCTTGTTAAGCTGTCTTCTCCCAATTTTAGCACTATGTGCTCCGTGAAATTTAAGTAATACTCATACACTCCAAAGTTCTTTCTTGAGTCTTTTATATATCACCTAAAATGTTCACTCTCTTTGCTCTAGATGTTAACAGAATTATCAGAACCAGGCTCTCTTAGTGGCTGCAAGGGGTGTTTCTCCAAGTTTCATATTACCTGCTATCATCATGGACGTGCTGGGATTCAGGTATAAACACTGCTGCTCAGGAGGCAGAGGTGAGGTAAGGGAGGCTATCGCAGGTAAAGGGCATCCCAGGTACTGCTAGTGGTAAAGAATCCACCTGCCAATATAGGAGATGTAAGAGATGAGGGTTCCATCCCTGGGTCAGGAAGATCCCCTGGAGGCGGGTATGGCAACCCACGCCAGTATTCTTGCCTGGGAAATCCCATGGACAGAGGGAGCCTGGTGGGCTACAGTCCATAGGGTAGCTGGTGGGAATCTGCTGCAGGGTCCAGAGAACAGTTCTTGTGATGGACCCAGACAACCTGAGTTCAATGCCAGGATCCACCTGTGACAGCTGTGTGAATGAGGGCATGTCACTTAACTTCTCTGTGTCTCAGTTTCTGCATCTTAAACAGTAATAACAACTGCAGGCTTGTTAGATTATGAGGTATGTGGGGAAATTGCTTTGTACACTGTGTACAGAATCACAAAGGTGATGTGTTAGTTCCTGTGCACAGCATTCAGCGATTTGTGTCATCAGAGTCCCTTACGTTTCTGCTCTCCTGCTTGCTTTAGACGGTATACATCTGAGGGCCACAGGTCACCCGAGCCCAGACGGCTGCGGGGGCCCAGTGAGCAGGGGACCAGGCTTATGGCAGCTTCTTCTGTTCAAAGTTGCCTTTGTCTTTGAGCCCTTGCACTTGGGCCAACTTTTTCTTTCTCTCCATTCACACAGTGATGTCAACTGGTTCATATTCAGCAAATATCAGGATTGCCATGAGAAAGGATGCAGGGCCGTGAGTAGGAGGGAGAATCCAGAGATTATGAAGCTATCAGGGCTCATGTCTTGTTTTTTCTCTTTACCTGGACAAATAAATGGGAAGCAGCCCACCGCAAGTGGCCATAACCCCAGGACCTTTATAACCCGTCCTCCTGGGCAGCTACCTGAGGGGAACCTTCCAGCTGAAGGGGTCTCAGCCACACCTCCTTGTCCATGAGTGTCTAGGGGTTCCCTGTGTGCCCTCCAACCCGGGAGAGCTGCCGGAAGCCTCCTCAACGTCTGTCTTGACTCTGCTTCTCTGACTTTTCTCGGCCTGTTTCCTGTTCACCTCTGTCCTCGACTGTCGGGTAAGTCTGACTCATAAGAAACCACAGCCAAGTCACCTGGAGGTCTGAGTCACTGGCTCTTGGAGTATCTCTTTCTCAAAAAAATAATAGAGGCAAAATCAAGTGCCTAAGTCAGGACTGTATTTTGCAACAGATTGCAGCCAAGTATTGCTTTAAATGGTTAGTTCTGGGAATTCCCCGCATGGGTCAGATGACTTAACTCTGGCAACTGGGACACAAGTGAATCATTTCATTTCGTCTCCTAGCAACGGACTTCCCTCCTCCTCCCCACCCGCTGTCTCTCCTTTGCCTCCACAAGGGTTTGCAAAGAACCCCTGTGTCCTGAGCATGACACTAGGTCTTAGGTGCGGAAATGAGACACATGGTGATGCTAAAGGTGCACACGCGGAGACACACGGGACAAGCTCGCCAGTCGGGGCAGCACAGGGGCACTGAGCTCAGCCTGCGAGTGTCCTGACCCAGGGTCGGGTGTGGCCCAGCCTGGGCAGGGGAGCAGTGGAGCTATCCTAGGATGGTCGCCGGAAATGCTCTCTTACACAGCAGCTCTCTTCTATGCCTGGGGCCAGGCGAGCTTGACCACTCACCTCCATCACATGGGAGCGCTCTGCAGGAGGGCGGATATGACAAAGACCGAGGCCAGAAGGGAGATGGAAGACGGTGGTCCTTTTCTCAAGGAGCCCCAAGAAAGGCAGTACCTTCCAAGCCAGTGTCCTTTGGGCTAGACCCATTAATCAATCTTCTGCAGCAAGCCTGCAGGGGAATGGCAGACGCAGAGCAACACAGTGGTGGTTGATGCCGGTGGTACCCCACGACACATCCTCTCGACCCACCTATATTTCCAGCCACAGCTCTGATGGAAACTCGAGTGGCAATGTCCACCTCAAACTAGAGGCGAATCTTCCTGCTTCCCCGCCACAGAGCTAGCTCCCTCCGAAGCAGGGAGCCTCACACAAGCACAGCCTGGAAGTGAAAAGAGGAAACAGCCCAGGAGCCACCACCAGCCCACAGAGCATGAAAGCCAGTCGACAGAGTCTCATCCTCTGGGTGGGATGTTCCTTGGGTGTGTTTACAGTCCAACAAGAATCCTGAGGAGTGAAGGTGTGAGTGCAGGTCTGCTCCGTCGCTGTGACGGCCAATAACTTCTCCAAGTGGCCACGGGTGTGGCTTTCTACCCTCTGGCCACATCCCACCTCCTGCTCTGGGGAACCATCTCATAGGTACAGCTTGTTCCGGGCACTAGCACACCACGTTTCTCCCTCGGCCCTGGGGAGCCACACCCTCTCATCTGGGAGATCTGCGGCCTTGGCTGACTAATCAGTTGGTCGAGCCACGTTGGTTAAAGGGTATTCTATGATTGAAGACCTTTGACTGGAAAGGAGAAGAGGTTGAGATTCATGGAGCTAGTGCTCTTAATGGGCTTCCCTGATGTCTCAGCGGAAAAGGACCTGCCTGCAATGCAGGAAACATGGGTTCAATCTCTGGGTCGGGAAAATCCCCCTGGAGAAGGAAATGACAACCCCCTCCAGTATTTTTGCCTGGAGAATCCCATGGACAGAGAAGTCTAGCGGGCTACAGTCCACGGGGTTGCAAACAGTCAGACAGGACTGAGCACACACGCCCGGATGGTGCTCTTGATATCTAAGATATTCTCCTCCCCTCAGCCCCACGCCAGCGGGCCCTGTGCTGGGCACGGGGGTTACAGCGGCAAAGCACAAGCTGTCCCTGCCTTCATGGAGCTTGCGGGGGAAACAGACATGGAACAAATCAGTGCTGAACTCCCTGCCAAGAGACCAGGGGCCGGAAAACCAAGCCGGGAAGTCCCAAGGAGATCAGGACAAGCTCCTTTGGGCTGTCCCTTCAGCTGAGTGAGGCGGGCTAGGGGCAGGAGGCTGGCAGGGTGCTCCAGGAGGAGAAGCAAAGAGTGCAAAACAAGGGTCACAGAGCCCCTTGAAGCGGTTCAAAATTGGAAGGGGGCTGGTCCAGCTGCAGAGTGGGCTGCCGACGGGCTGTGGTGAGATCCAGCCATGGCCAGCGATGAACAACGACGGCACAGCCTCCACTCCTTCCAGCGGTCGGCCTGGGAAGACCCCAGGGGCTGAGGTGCACTTTGTGGGGTGCAGAATAATGTCTGGGCCCTGCCCTTAAGGGATTTCCAAGCCACAAATGAAAAGAGACGTGTACTTCAAGGAGATGTGTTGTTTTTCAGTCTACGAAAGGGTGAGCTGGCATTGGCAGCCTGAAAATATCACCAAAAGGTCTGACCAGCCTCTGCAGCTGTTATACATTACTGGGGTCCAAAGGTCTGACCTTGAATGTCTGATTTTTTTCTCTCCCAATATGTTTGCTTTAAAATAGAAAAAAAAAAAAAAAAAAAAACCCAACCAACTTAAAAACAGTCTTGTTTACTTTATCCAAGATTAAAGAGCTTGAACCGACTTGGATGGTCTAAATGGATTTTTAAGTGCTTTATGGACAAGTACCCCTAATTGCTGAAATGCTAGACTGGGCTTCTGTGACTCTCTGCAGTGCTTGTTTTGTCTGGGTTTGCTTATTTACTCTCCTTGTTAGAGGTCAAAAGCTAAGTCTCGGATTAGAAGATTTTAATTTTTGAAGCTGAGGACTGAGACAAGTTCCGTGTCTTGTGTGCCATGTCACACAGTGGGCAGTGGCCTTCAATTTTCTTCCCTGGGTAGGGCTGTCCAAGGTCTAACAGCGCCTCTAATCCAATGGTCTGCACACGAGAACCCAGTGAAATGGTGAAGCGCCCAAGGGGTGCGTGTCGCAATCCATGTGTTTTGGAAATTCAGAACCACCACAGAGAAGGGTAGGGAGGGCAGAACTAGAGTCTCTGGCTTCTCCCTCCTCTTCTTTTCACTCGTCAGGGAAGCAGCCCAGGATGGTAGAAAAGAGCCCAGGATACGGAGCCCCAGGGTCTGAGCATCAACCCTCAGTCCATGGGAGGCAACACCTGCCCTCTCTGAGTCTCCGGTTCTTTATTTGTCAAGTGGGGATGGTAATACCTGCCTCGGGGATTGGTTACTGGATCTAGATCATGAATCACAAGCTCAGGCAACCCCAAAGTCATGAGACTCCACAGAGTTCTTCTGTGAGAGTCCCTCCCCAAGAGAGACAAGTCCTAAAAGTTTTCCAGAACCCATCCTCCTGGCATCAAATGAGATTATATACTTAAGAGATTTTTCCAGGGATTGGGGAACATTTCTTAGATACTTTGTAAAGCTCTATTGCAATATTCATGGGAGAGGCCAAGGTGGGGCAGGGCAGTGTTTATATAATTTTTTTGGAATTGATTATCTAACTGAGTTTATTATTAGTCAAAGGTGTGGCCCTTCTCTTTCTGCTGCGTCACCTCAGCCCTTGCTTTTCTCATGATCTCAGAGGGATGGTGGGCAGGAGGTGAGCTCTGCAGTGTGGACTCACCCAGCTGGTACAGGATACCCAGTCAGTCTGGTTTTTACAGGCTAATAAGATGAGTCTGTGGGTCTCCAGACCCCCAAGGTCTGAGACCTGGGGGCCCCTGGCTCTGTGGGATGCTGGAATCCCCCGCAGGGTGGGGCGGCATTCCTGAGCAGTTTTCACGGACAGATGACTGAATGTCCCTTGTGTCCCTTATGCTCTGGAGAACAGGGCCAAGCCCCATACTAGAAACCTGCTCAGGAAACAAAGGGAGATAAAGGCCAACCTATGAAGCAAGCCCGGCTTTGTCAGGGACCAGCCAGCGGGTGTGCGTTTCGGCCGGGCGGTGCTTCCTGCCCGGAGGAGACACTCCCAGTCCAGCACTAATCACAGCGTGGCGTGCAGCAAGGGGAGGGGGACCAGCAAGAGGCTGATCCCAATCAGGGGAAGAGAGATGGGGCTCGCTGAAGGTATAGTCTGAACCAGGCCTTTAAGGAGAAGATTAGAAGAGGGGTGGGGAGGAGGTGTGAGCCGAGGCAGCTGAAGCTTCAGACATACAGAGGTGTTAACACAGGTATGGTGTCTGGAGCTGTGAGTTCAGTGTACACCAGCTGTCGAGTACCGCGGGGAGACCCGGATGAACAGGGGGCTCACCAGCCTGGATTCTCCGCCGAGGCTCTGGCTGGATGTTTGCTGTCATGCAGGTAACCAGATAAGTTGACAAGTTGCATGTTAGTATGAGTCTCTTTTCAATCATCTACCATGTGGTGTGGGAAGCTCTTTCAGTATCCTATCTAAGAAGAATTCATGATTATACAGAGTGAAGTAAGCCAGAAAGAAAAACACCAATACAGTATACTAACGCATATATATGGAATTTAGAAAGATGGTAACAATAACCCTGTATACGAGACAGCAAAAGAGACACTGATGTATACAACAGTCTTTTGGACTCTATGAGAGAGGGCGAGGGTGGGATGATTTGGGAGAATGGCATTGAACATGTATAATATCATATGTGAAACGAATCACCAGTCCAGGTTTGATGCATGATACAGGATGCTCGGGGCTGGTGCACTGGGATGACCCAGAGGGATGGTGGGGAGGGAGGTGGGAGGGGGGTTCAGGATGGGGAACACGTGTACACCCGTGGCAGATTCATGTTGATGTATGGCAAAACCAATACAATATTGTAAAGTAATTAGCCTCCAATTAAAATAAATAAATTTATATTAAAAAACAAGAATTCATGGTGGAAGAAGTAAACCATTAAAGAAAGTCAAATGAGTGGAATCTTAAAAAATGGTACAAATGAATCTATTCACAAAACAGAAATAAAGTCACAGATGTAGAAAACAAACTTATGGTTACTAAGGGAGAAGCACGGGGATAACCTGGGAGATTGGACTGACATATACACACCAGTATATATAAAATAGATAACTAATAAGGACCTACTGTATAGGACAGGGAATTCTACTCAATACTCTGTAATGACCTATATGGGAAAAGAACCTAAAAAAGGGTGGATACATGTTTGTGTATAACTGATGCACTTTGCTATACACCTGAAACATAACATTGTAAATCAACTATGCTCCAATAAAGATTAATTTTTAAAAAGAGAAGGGAAATGAGATCAATGATCTGAAGAGAGAGTTACAAAGAAGAGTGAATGAATTTTAAAAAGGAAAAAAGCCCACAAGGTCAAAGGAACAGGGGAGGAAACAGCAACCGAGGAAAAGTCTGCAATAGAGGCTTGGAAACCAAAATGTGGGTGAAGCATGGTAGAGCCGATTCATTCTACAGAACCTGGACTCGACAGGGACGTCCCTGGAGTTCCAGTGGCTAAGACTCCGCGCCCCCAATGCAAGCGGCCTGGGTTCGATTCCTGATCGGGGAACTAGAGCCCACACGCTGGAACTAAAGACTCCACATGCCACAAAGAAGCTCCCACGTGCTAAAATACATTTTTGTTTCTTTAAAGCACCAAGGACAGCAAAGGGCAGCCCTAGAGGGGGCCGGGGAGCCAGTTAAAGATGGCTGTACCTTCGCTATACTTTTCTGCAGGTCAGTGCCAGGGAACCTCCCCCCTCAGAGGGAATCTGCCTCCTCCTGTGTAGGCTGACTGAGAAGGACTCAGAATGCCGAGGACACAAGATACAGTCAGGGATGGTACAGAATTCAGGGAACGTGTGTGCTGAGCAGGGGAAGCACTCCACGATGTTCTTCTCCCAATCCTCCCCAGAAGGCTGACAGCCAAGCGTGGACAGCAGCCAGGGAAGATTGAAGCAATAACCTCTGGAGAGGATAGATATCTCTGGACTAAAAACCTGATGTGAAAATGACCAGGACAGAACACATTGTCTGTTGAATCCCATTATTCACTCTGCTATCGTATTGGTTATTATTGATTCATTTACTGTACCAATAAAGAATACAGAAATTGTGCATACACTGAAGTTAGAAGGTATTGTTTGACCCTTGGTCGGGGGATAAGGAATGTCCAATGACCTCCTAAAAAGCGACTTTCTAAAGATGGCACAAGATCACTCAAACGTCATTTTAGATAAATGGAAGAAGAGTGTGACCTGGAGAATTAGGTAATAAGAGCTATAACAATGCTGCTTGTGTTTTGAAGCCCACAATATAAATGTTTTCATTAAGTTGAACTAATATCCAAACATCTTTGACACCTTGCCAGTCGCACATGGTTCAAACCAGTAAAGAGGGATTCCATACGACAGGGGGAGAGGGACTGCTCTGGGTTTTGTGGCTCCGGGTATCATGTCCTAGCAAAAAATCTCTAGTAAGAAATCTCTAATAAGAAATTACCTGGAGCAGAATTTAACTTCTTTAACAGGTAGGCATCTTTAAACCCACAGTAAGATTTAGAATTAAGGATACAAAGGCATAAGAAATAAAAATCATTCTACTGATTTTTTTGTTGTTGTTAACAGGGAATCATTTTATATTTGGTATTTTAGGTATGTATAAGAATTTGGCTAATTATAATTGAAAACCTTGAATTCAAATTTTAAATGTGTATTAACATTTTCTGTTTGTATATATCCATGTATATATCTCTATCTCTATTTATCTGTCTATCTATCGGGTCCACTACTTGTCTTTATAAATAAAGTTTTATTGGAACTCAACAATAAAATTAGATAAAATAAAATGTGCATTAAATATTTCTTTCAAATTTGTGACTTTAGGTTGAATTAGAACATTTAAGATAACATTAGATTCAGCACAATTATGAATATAATATTTCATATTATACATAATAATAAACATAAAATTATTGAAAAACGTAAAATTATTTACATTCTTAGGAAACTTCCATTTGTTCGTTCATAAAAATGAAGTGTTTAAAAAGAAAGTTGAAAATACATAGAACAAAAATGCCTAGAAATAAAGGGAGAACTTAACAAAATCACAATGAGAGTAAATTTTATTACATCTCTGTCATTATTTGGTATATCAAAGACCTAGAAATAAGCAATGTAAAAAGGATTTAAATATCACAACCAACAATTTAATAGCTCTATATGATTTTTTTAAATCATATGTTTAAAACCTAGCATTTATTTGACTATGAAGAAAATATCAATCCTCTTCAATAAGAGATTTTTCTAGGACTTCCCTGGTGGTCCGGTGGCTAAGACTCTGTGTTCCCAATGCAGGGGGCCCGGGTTCAATTCCTGGTTAGGGAACTAGACCTCACATGCTGCAACTAAGTGTTTGTATGCCTCGACTAAAGACCCTGCTTGCCCCAACTAAGACCTGGAGCAGCCAAATAAATACATACATAAATATTGAAAAAAAAACAAGGGATTGTTCATGTCTCATTTTCAGAACACACACATCACAGAAGCAGGCTATTTTGGCATCCCCTTTCCACAGTCCACTCCAAGGGAGATTAAATCAAGCTTCCTCGGGGTAGTAATGAGGGGGGGCAGAGAGTGCGGGATGGGGCAGAGGGAACTGGGGCTATCAGCGCCTGCTGTATGCCTATGCATCTGTGTACCATGTGTCTTTGCTGTATTTTCTCAGTTCCCAACATAGTCCTGTCGAGGCAGCACCCCCTGTTTCACAGGTGATGGAGAGTTATTCTCACTGTTCACTGTTTGGACCATCAGATCCCCATCATCTCCATCCAACAAAGTTCCTGCCTTTAACTGGCAGAAAGGGCTTTCCCCTTGGCCCCCAGATTCAAGTCCTCTTTCCCATCTCTGGGTGGCTCCCCTCCACCTCTGCCGTGAAACGGTGACTGTCACACTGACCCACTTCCCAGCAGGAGTGTGAAATGTAACAACTAATTACGAAGGCTAATAAAATATTTACAGAGCCTATAGCACACTCTGGAAGTGCAAGGGCTAACTTAATAAACACACAAGGACAGCACTGGATAAACAGCACACGGAGCCTAGTGCCGCTCTGGAGAAGGGTAAACAACTTGCCGGGCTCATTTCAGGCTCTATTAGATGCTTGCAGCAAATATCACTGTTATCCAAGAGGAGAGAAAAGCTGCCGCACAGGAAATCCTGACCGAAGGCCACAGCCTAGCCATGCAGATCAACGCGCGCTGATTAAAATGAGCAGTGACCTTTCACGCGAGTGCTGGTGTCTCTGGGCTTTTTCAGAATTCAGGAAGGTAGATGTCAGCTGGCTCCCTGTAACCTTGGGCTCAAGCCCCAGGGCCTTGTCTGCCTGGGAAAGAAACCCCTCTCCAGGAATCTGAAGCAGAGGCAGCTCTGGGCTGGCCAGGCTTGAGAAAGGAGGGATGGTCTTGATGAAACGTGGAGTGAATTTGGATCTTTGCAGGGGACAACAGAAGGAGCGAGGAGCATGGCCATTCAAGAAATAAAAAGAAGGCCAGTGTATCAGAAGGGTCCAGCCAGGAAGACAGGTCCTATGCCAGGAGTTTGGTGCAGGGACTACAGTGAAGGGAAAAGCTGAGAGGTCACGAGGCAGACACTGAGGCCACCCATGGACCACGGACAGAGGGAAGCCGCTGTCACCCCAGGGGCTGGAGGAGCAAGGGTCGGGGAGGTGTGGCCAGAGCAAAGATGTGAGTGGAGCCCATGGAGAAGATGTAGTTGATGCAGAGACATGCCTCAAAGCAGAGCAAAGAGGGGACAAATCCTATGTACCCATCGATTGCACGGTGGGTTCTTGTAACACTGAGCAGGGCAGGGGAGGGCTGGCAGGGCCAAGGTCAGATATTCAGCTCACGGCAAGACAGTGGAAGGCAGGGCTGAGCTAGTTCGACTAAGAGATAGGATGTTAGGCTCCCACTGAAGCACAATGGGAAATAGCCTTTGGTTTTTTTTTTGGGGGGGGTGGGGGGAGTGTGTGGTTAATACTCTGCTCTTAATTTCTCTCTTCTACTCCCCCCACACCCCTAAACATCCCCTTTGGAAACCATCATTTGTCTTCTATGTCTGTGAATCTATTTCTGTTTTGTAAATAAGTACCATTTCTTTAGAGTCCACATGTAAGTGATACCATATGATATTTGAACACATACAGGTTTTTAAACCGGGGGTGACCCTCCCATCCCATGTGCTAGATCAAGAGAAGGTCAGGAGTGATGCTCTGGACAGCTAGTTCAGTTCCTGAGCCACCTCCTGGGTGGCCTGTTACCTGCTGCACACACTGCCCATCAGAACAAGCCTCTGGGTGAAGGAAGATGATTTTGGTCACTTAACACGAGTTTTGAGAACCTCAAGGCTGGCAGTCCCCTGGAGTGTGTGAGCTGTCTTTCCCTGAATCTGAGTTCCAGTCTTTCACTGCTTCAAAGACGCAGTGCAAGGAGCAACCTCGTTCTAACGGAGTCACCAAATTCTCATACCACATGGGCGTGGAATCCCAGTTATAGAAAGTCACCTTCACTTTCACCACGAGTTACTAAGCCTGACAACAGGGTCAGTGGACGGAGCAATGTGTGAGAGACATCAGAGTACGTGCACCAGCCAGGTGACCCCAGAAAGCAATCTTGAAAGTTCCAGACAAGCCCTGCTTTAGTTTCCCTCCCCAAGAACGGTGTTCAAAATTGTAAACTGTCTCATGAATCAAGTGAAGAGTGTAAGTTCATGGGGTGTTAATTTAACGGCTCACTTGGGCGCTGACTAATTTTGTTCTTGTGACAGTGTGATAATTTTGGAAACTCCAGACTGGGAGATGACACTAATTCATTTCCACTCACTCTGTGTTCACAGAACTGAACTGCTGGGGACGGAATTGTTGCGTTCCTGTAGGTGGGCAAGGAGATGAGGGGAATCTCATAAAGTCACAGAGTCAGGGAAATAATTGGCTGAAAGTTGTCTAATTTGTTAGGGGCAGAACTGGAGCCTAGAATTCAGGACTCCAGGCCACGGGCTGTGTCAGTGACATGAGGACAGCCATTTGGTTAATACCATCCCCCCACATCTCATGTTCTGTTCAGAGGCACATTTATCTTTCAAACAGCAGCACATGAATATGTACTTGCACCTCCCATGGACATGGGGCCTCCCTGGTGGCTCAGTGTTAAGAATTCACCTGCAATGCAGGAGCCGCAGGTGACGTGGGTTCGATCCCTGGGTAGGGAGGATTGCATGGAGGAGGGCATGGCAACCCACTCCAGTATTCTTGCCTGGAGAATCCCATAGACAGAGGAGCCAGGTGGGCTGCAGTCTATAGAATTGCAAAGAATCAGACACGACTGAAGTGACTTAGCACACACAAGTACAACCATGGACATAACACTTTGTTCTGGAGCTCCAAGACTTATAAGAGCTGATCCTTACCCATGAGCTGTGAGGAGAAGCCCATGGGACTCAACCACTGGATCAGAGAATAAAACGAGGGAATGCATTTTCTGGTGCCTCGCACAGAGCCTGGCATGCTGCAAGAACTCCAGCAAGGCAAGTGTCTTCCATGATGGTGCTGTTTATCAGCGAGTGTGTCTCGCCGCCTTTGCCGGCAGCCCAACCCTGAGAGCAGGATTTCCATCACTCCATCTTCTGTTCAGTGTTGTGTGGGAGGCACTGGAGGGTGAAGGAGGGTACATTCGAGGACTGCGCTCCTCTTCCAAAGGCTCTCATGCAGGTCTTCACCCTTCTCTGCCCCACCTCAGAACTAGGGATGCAAAGGCCCACATGGGTGCTAGCCTCAATCAGCCCTTGCTGGCTTCCTAATCCTGTGCACATCCTCAAAATTCATGCTTCCGTAAGGAAGAGTGCAAACTCTCCTCCTTTGTGTGTGCCTTCCTTTTCTTTTCTAGATTCTATTTAATCTTGCAGTTGTCGTCACTCCGTTGCTAAGTCATGTCCGACTCTTTGCAACCCCATGGACTGCAACACACCAGGATCCCTTGTCCTTCACCATCTCTTGGAGTTTGTGCAAATCCATGTCCATTAAAGTGGTGACGTCCATTAATGATGGTGATCATTCTCTGCTGCCCCCTTCTTTTGCCTTCAATCTTTCCCAGCACCAGGGTCTTTTCCAATGAGTTGACTCTTCACATTACATGCCCAAAGTACTGGAGCTTCAGCATCAGTCCTTCCAATGAATAGTCACGGTTGATTTCCTTTAGGATTGATTGGTTTGATCTCCTTGCAGTCCAAGGGACTCTCAAGAGTCTTCTCCAGCACTCCAATTAGAAAGCATCACTTCTCCAGTGCTCAGCCTTCTTTATGGTCCAACTCTCACATCTGTACATAACTATTGGAAAAACCATAGCTTTGATGATACAAACCTTTGTCAGCAAAGTGATGTCTCTGCTTTTTAATATGCTGTCTAGGTTTGTCATGGCTTTCTTTCCAAGGAGCAAGTGTCTTTTAATTTCATGGCTGCAGGCACCATCCACAGTGATTTTGGAGCCCAAGAAAAAAAAAAGAATCTGTCACTGTTTCCATTTTTCCCCATCTATTTGCCATGAAGTGATGGGTCCAGATGCCATGATCTTAGTTTTTTGAATGTTGGGTTTTAAGCCAGCTTTTTCACTCTCTTCTTTCACCCTCAAGAGACTCTTTAGTTCCTCTTCACTTTCTGCCATTAGAGTGGTATCATCTGTGTATCTGAGGTTGTTGATATTTCTCCTGGCAGTCTTGGTTCCAGCTTGTGACTCATCCAGACCAGATTTTGCATGATATACTCTGCACAGAAGTTAAATAAGCAGGATGACAATATACAGCCTTGTCATACTCCTTTCCCAATTTGGAACCATTCCATTGTTCCATGTAAAATTCTAATTGTTGCTTCTTGACCTGCATATAGGTTTCTCAAAAGACAAGTAAGGTGATCTTATTCCCATCTATTTAAGAATTTTCCAGTTTCCTGTGATCCATACAGTCATAGGCTTTCTCATAGTCAATGAAGCTGAAATAGATGTTTCTCTGGAATTCCCTTGCTTTCTCTATGATCCAACAAATGTTGGCAATTTCACCTCTGGTTCCTCTGCCTTTTAATCTAGTAGTTCAGTAAACTATATTTCACAGTAAAAAAAAAAAAAAAAAATCAGTTTGAAAACTCTCAGGGCCTGTCATAGGCTCTTTGCCCAGCTGTGATCTGGGTACACCTGTGTCTTTGTTACTTCATCCTTTCAAAACTCCTCATTGGGCAGGTTATGGGAGAGGAAATTAGGGGAACTTGGACCTACGAGGTTGATCGGACACTTGACGTATGGCCTACGCATACAGATTTCTGAATCGTGGCAATCAGAAGTATTCTGTCCCACTGTAACCACAAGTGGGACTGGGTACCAGTGCCAAGCTCATGAGTCCTATACACCTTTCTTCTGTATGGGCTAGAGATTCTTTATTTTCAGCTGATTTTTTAATTGTAGGGTAACTGATTTACGATGTGTGTCAGTTTCTGCCATCCGACAACCCAAATCAGCCACAGTTCTAAAAAACACACGTACCCTAAGGTTCACTGCAGCGCTGTTTACAACAGCCAGGACACGGAACAGAGAGTCGTAAAAGAAGGACGATATCCAGACCATTTAGTGTGATTCAGGTAAAACTGAGAGAAGTTTTAGGCACACCACAGGGGACTCAATACCCGTTTATGGACTAATGAATGAATTCTGAGATCTACCACATCCTACCACAGTTGGCATATGGGGTAAAGTCATAGAAGTGTGACTTCTTGAGTGGTGTTATGCCCCTGTGTCTCCATGCCTACATGTTCAGGCAATATCTGTAGAATGCAATCGAAGGAACGTTGCTAGGTCCCAGAAGAAGCCTGCAATAGGGTCCCTGATTTTCAGCTGTCTTTTCTAAGGGAATATACCTTGTTTCTTGAGGCTGGCATTTCATTGCAAGCCACTGATTTTAGCTTCTTAATGGACTAAAAGAAAAAAGGAGGAAAGTGATGCTGGGAGATAACCAACAGCAGAGATTGTCTATGTGAACATTTCTAAAAACAAGAGCATCAGCTCCCAGAATGCAATTGCCAGAAACTGCAGGTATGAGTCCCTAACCCTTTGCATTGCAAATTACCAATGTCTGCTAAGAACAACACAAGGGGGAAAATGCAACCTGTCCCATAAACAGAGCATGAATAAATGCTATGGAGGAGAAAATAATGGGAAAAAAAGAACAAAGGATGAGAAGACTAAATCTCTGCAGCTATCTCTACCAACTCAAGGTTGCAGAACCTGGAGCACAAGTTGCCAACAGGAAGCGTGAGGCCTTAGTCATTCAGTTGTGTCTTCCCGCCAGGCTCCTCTGTCCCTGGGATTCTCCAGGCAAGAATACTGGACTGGGTTGCCGTGCCCTCCTCCAGGGGATCTCCCTGACCTAGGGATCGAACCCGAGTCTCCTCCATTGGCAGGTGGGTTCTCCATTGCTGAGCCACCTGGTAAAGACTCAGACTAAAATACTGCTTGTACGCCACAGGTCCTTTTCTCTCTGCGGTTTGGTAGTATTTTTCTGCCCCCGAGTCAGTGCCTCTTTTCTTCACTAACCCTGGGGCTCCAGGGAAATCTTGATAGAGAATTCGGATTTGTTTGGCCTCCGAGCCCTCAGGCCTCAGTGGCTAAGCCTGTACTTGTTTATTAGTTGCTTTTCTGAATGGTCACACTTCACAGAAAAAGGTCCTGTTAGAATGTGTACTTCCTGGAATATGAAAGACATGGATGGGAGAGTTTTTGTGGGTGAGGGGGTGGGAATATAGAAATACTTAAATTTGACTAGAACATATTTAAATACGAAGAGAAAAAAGAAACTCACATTCCAGCACCTGTCTACACAGAAAGAAAGAAAATAGAGCTGAGAGGTCAGGAAGTGGGCTAAGAGCCCAGGCCCTAAAGCGGTGTCCTTGATCTGAACTTCCTACTGGTCAAATTTTTCTTCCAGGCACTCTCTCTAACACCCCAGAGAGCCTTCTGCTTTAAGACCTGGTAGTGTGGGCAGGAACCCAGCCTTTGCCACATGTTGGCTGTTGGAAGTGCAGCAAAATGCTCAGGAACTATGAGCTTCAGATTCTTCATAGAGAAATGAGTTAAAGACACTCATTTCTTTTCTTTTTTTTCTTTTCTTTTATTTTTAAACTTTACAATATTGTATTGGTTCTGCCATATATCGAAATGAATCCGCCACAGGCATACACGTGTTCCCCATCCTGAACCCTCCTCCCTCCTCCCTCCCCATACCATCCTTCTGGGTCGTCCCAGTGCACCAGCCCCAAGCATCCAGTATCGTGCATTGAACCTGGTCTGGCGACTCGTTTCATATATGATATTATACATATTTCAATGCCATTCTCCCAAATCATCTCACCCTCTCCCTCTCCCACAGAGTCCAAAAGACTGTTCTATACATCAGTGTCTCTTTTGCTGTCTCGTATACAGGGTTATTGTTACCATCTTTCTGAATTCCATATATATGCGTTAGTATACTGTATTGGTGTTTTTCTTTCTGGCTTACTTCACTCTGTATAATAGGCTCCAGTTTCATCCACCTCATTAGAACTGATTCAAATGTATTCTTTTTAATGGCTGAGTAATACTCCATTGTGTATATGTACCACAGCTTTCTTATCCATTCATCTGCTGATGGACATCTAGGTTGCTTCCATGTCCTGGCTATTATAAACAGTGCTGCGATGAACATTGGGGTACATGTGTTTCTTTCAATTCTGGTTTCCTCAGTGTGTATGCCCAGCAGTGGGATTGCTGGATCATAAGGCAGATCTATTTCCAGGTTTTTAAGAAATCTCCACACTATTCTCCATAGTGGCTGTACTAGTTTGCATTCCCACCAACAGTGTAGGAGGGTTCCCTTTTCTCCACACCCTCTCCAGCATTTATTTCTTGTAGACTTTTGGATCGTAGCCATTCGGATCGCAGCCATTCTGACTGGCATGAAATGGTACCTCATAGTGGTTTTGATTTGCATTTCTCTGATAATGAGTGATGTTGAGCATCTTTTCATGTGTTTGTTAGCCATCTGTATGTCTTCTTTGGAGAAATGTCTATTTAGTTCTTTGGCCCATTTTTTGATTGGGTCATTTATTTTTCTGGAATTGAGCTGTAGGAATTGCTTGTATATTTTTGAGATTAGTTGTTTGTCAGCTGCTTCATTTGCTATTATTTTCTCCCATTGTGAAGGCTGTCTTTTCACCTTGCTTATAGTTTCCTTTGTTTTGCAGAAGCTTTTAAGTTTAATTAGGTCCCATTTGTTTATTTTTGCTTTTATTTCCAATATTCTGGGAGGTGGGTCATAAAGGATCCTGCTGTGATGTATGTCGGAGAGAAGACACTCATCTTTAAAAGTTGGTCTGAGGATGAAATTAGATAACGTGAGTAAGGATTTCAGATTAGCTAAGGGACGGCATATGATCAATGCTAAACAAATACATGATTACTCTGCCTTCTTTTTTATTAATAATATGTATTATGTATTCTGCTGCTCCAGGGCTTAGTTGCAGCATGTGGGATCTAGTTCCCTGACAAGGGATCAAATCTGGGCCCCCTGCATTGGAAGTGCTGAATCTTAGCTACTGGCCCCCCAGGAAAGTCTCTACCCTGTCTTCTGAACTTAATTAATTTAATTTCATATTTCTGAAAACAAGGCAATGTACTCACTCATTCATACATCCATTCATTCAACCAACAGTTACGGCAGTGACCTGGGTCTTGGGTACATAACCCAAGCATAACCTAAGTGATGAACAAATCTAACAGGTTCTTACTCTGAGGGAGTCCCACAGGAGAAAATGAGCATTAATGAAGCTCCACACGAAGAAAGTCTTAGCTACATGTGCTTTAGAAAGAGAAAGAATATGGCCCATGAGACACTATTTTATACAGATATAAGTTTGTATGTGGAGGAGCTCAGGAAATGCCTCTCTGAAGACGATACTTTTACATTGAAACTAAAGGAATTGTTAAGAGTTTGTTGAGCAAAATCAGAAGGGTGAGTGTAGAAGGAAGAGGAAAACTCTGCAGTAGATCAAGATGTATGAAGACCCTAAGGCAGGAAGATGGATGGTGTGCTCAAGAAACTGTAAAGAGGGCGTCATGGCGGAAGAGCCTTGAGGGACCTAGAGAGGGGGGTCCAGTGACAAAGGAGAAGAGCAGCCACTGATTGTGCAAGGTATGCTGGTGGCCTCAAATGCAGTCGGAAAAGCAGACCAGAGGATTCGTAGCCCTGTGTGCCCCACATTTAGAGATGGCCAGCTCCCACCGAAGATCATGCTTCCAGAGCACAGACTTGTTCCTAGGAAAAGTCTGTCCAGTCCAGACACCACTGGATTCCTAAGTCCCTTGTATTTAGATGTGGCCATGTAACTATAAGGGCTTCCCTGGTGGCTCAGTGGTAAAGAATCTGCCTGCAAAGCAGGAGACATAAGTTTGATCTGGGCTGGGAAGACCCCCTGGAGGAGGGCATGGCACCCCACTCCCATATTCTTGCCTGGAGAATCCCTACGGACAGAGGAGCCTGGAGGGCTACAGTCTATGGCGACTCAGAGTAGGACACAACTTAGCGACTAAACAACAACAACTTGACTATAAATCAGAATGACACATGTTAACTCTAGGCCAAGACTTTGAAGAAGCAGGTCCACCTTCTCCATATGCCCTCCTTTCCATCCTTCCAGCTAGAAGTAGATGTCTATGACAGGAAGATGCTGGAGGACAAAAGAGAAGAAACTCTGGTCCCTAAACCCTGGGGGGGATAGCTGCTGGCTGACTAGGGCCATTCTCATGGACTGTTCTGGTGCTGTGAAGTAAATTTCTCTTGTGTTTCAACTGTTACGTAATCTTTTGTTCCATTTATTATGGCACTTAAGCATTACTCTAACTTAGACATTGTACTAAGGAGTTTTTTATTTTATCCTCAAAATGTTATCTTGAGTTCTAAGTGTAATGGGAAGTCACTGAAGGATTCTCAGCAAGGAGCAGGCATGACCTGCTTCCACCATAAAATGATTACTCTGGTTGAACAAGTGGGGAGGGGGTTGGGAGGTTAGAACTGTATAATGAACAAGGCAAGAGATGACAATGGCTAAAATAGTGGCAGCAGCTGAGAGAGAGAAGTTCTGGTGTGCAGGACTACTCGGACTCAGTGATGGGGAGTAGGTGGGTGAATATAACCATCATGTTCTGATGGAAGCATCTGGCTTCCATGATAGATGGTGGACTCAGGGAGAGTCCTGGCTGCGGGGGGATGCAGTGAGGGTCAGAATGAGCAGGGCAGAAGCAGGGCACTTCTGCATCACACTTCTCTGTGCCAGTCTTTGCGATGGCGCTCACCTCCGTGGGATCCTGCAGTCATGTGACCAGACAGCCTTTGGTCTGGTTAGCATGGGATGCCTTTGCCATACTAAGCAGAAAACCCATTTTCCATTCATTCATTTGCTCGTTCGTTCACTCAACCAGGCACTGGGCTAGGGACTGGCAGTCGGGATGGGGGTGGTCAGCACACAGTCCGGCTCTTGAGGAGCTCACGGTCCTCATCCTCTCCTCCTTGAACTGTTCACGTCAATCTATCCCAGAGGGATCAGTAACCAGAAACACGTGGCCAGAGGAATCGACAATTCATGAAAATGGTTTCCGACACAGAGAGGGTGTTATGAGGGGCAAGGGTGGAAAGGGAGGAGGTTGAGAAATAGAAAGGGCAAAGAAGGACTGTTTTCTCTAAAAATTTACAGTGCTTCCTCCCACACAACTTTCTAGGACACTTAACATGTGCAAGAAAAAAATCAGGCCCCAGATGCTATGGGACCTCCCCGAGGTGTGACAACCAGAATAGTCTCGGACTCAAGGTCCGCACCTCCGTCACTGCACACCACGGGATGCCTCCCTGGAGGGGGAAAGTGCTGTTTGTAAATGAGTCTGGAGGAAAACAGGTGCGTGTGGGGCCTAAGGAGAGGCTGCGCTGCAGAGGGGCAGAGTGATGGCCTCACCTGGCCAGGTGCCCAGGGCTGCCTGGCCATCCACCCTGGCTGAGGTCCCAGGGCTTGGAACTGGTCTGATTGGATTTCCAGTACGGAGGCAGAGGGAAACTACAGGCTGTGACCTGCGGAGCCTGGGGGGAATTCTGTCTTCTGGTCAGGTAGGAGGGTGCTGGGCTGGAAATGAGGACATGCTGACATGGTCAGTGTGTGCAGGCAGTGGACCATAGGGTCTAGACCTCAGGGCCCCGATGGATGTATTACTGGGGGTGCTGTTTAAATCTAATCAGAAACAGTGTCATTTCCTTAAAGCCAGGAGAGTTTGGAAGGATAACCCTGGCATACGTGTGTGTGTGTGTGTGTGCACCCACAAGTATATGTGCATGCTCACATACTTCTACACATATGTGCTCAGGGCGTGCTCCATGCTGGTGTGGAGCTGGATATGGGTAGAGTGGGGCTTCCCAGGTGGCGCTAGTGGTAAAGAACCTGCCTGCCAATGCGGGAGATATTTGAGACACAGATTTGATCCCTGGGTCAGGAAGATCACTTGGAGGAGGGCATGGCAACCCGCTCAAGTATTCTTGCCTGGAGAATCCCATGGACAGAGGAGCCTGGAGGGTTACAGTCCATGGGGTCTCAAAGTGAAGGACAGGACTGAAGCAGAAGTGTACAGTCTAGAGTTGGAAGCAGGGGAACTTTAGGACAGGAAGCTGGCTACCTGGAAGCTGAGAAAGTTAGCCTGGAAGGGCACTGGTTTCTGCCCATGTGGACTCTCTCTGCAACACTGAGTCTCCCAGTTTTGTTCCCAAGAATCACCACACACAGTTCTTTCTTACACGATTCTTACTTATAACTAGGGAGGTATGCTGCAGATCCGCAGGTGCTTCTAGCTCTCCCGAAGATGGAAGAGTCTTTGCTAGAAAGAATCAAGGGCAAAACAGACGCTGTGCTATTATTAAACACTTGGATTCCATCTGTGAAAGGTGATCTGTCAAATACAAACACACTTTAACGCTTCCACCTTCTGTAGGACTTTTCGAGAATATATGCTTATAAATAGTGAAAGTTCTGCCTTGATTTTCAGCTTGGAAAAAATGGTTTCTGTCTCAGCCTATAATGACCGTGGATTCCCTGAGGATTATAGCCAAGTTAACACCAAAGCGCTTACGTGATGTGCCAAACACTCTAAAAATACTCTTTTAATCCTCTAACAACTCCACGAGGAAGGTACTCTTATTGTCTTCAGCTTACAGATGCAAGCCACTGAGGCTCTGTGAGGTCAGATAAGTTGTCCAAGGTCACACGACTAGGAAGTGGTCCTGGCAGGATTTGGATCCAGGCTGTCAGGCTCCAGAGGCCATGCTCCCTTTTTTTTTCTTAATTTATTTATTTTTAATTGAAGGGTAATTGCAATATTGTGTTGATTTCTGCCATACATCAACATGAATCAGCCATAGGTATGCATATGTCCCCTCGCTCTTGAGTCTCCCTCCACTTCCCACCCCATGTCACCCCTCTGTTGTCACAGAGCCCCAATTTGAGGTCCTTGAATCACACAGCAAATTCCCACTGGCTGTCTATCTGATATATGTTAGTGTATATGCGTCCACACTACTTTCTCCATTTGTCTCACCCTCTCCTTCTTCCCCTTCCACCCCATGTCCGTAAGTCTGTTCTCTATGTCTGTGGTCTCCATTGCTGCCCAGCAAACAGGATCATCAGTACCATCTTTCTAGATTCCACAGATGTGCGTTAATATATGATATTTGCTTTTCTCTTTCTGACTGACTTGCCTCTGTGTAACAGGCTTTAGGTTCATCCAGAGAAGCCCTGCTCTTGACCATGCGCTTCTGCTTCCATGGACAAGAGCAGCCTCTGCTCTGCCGTGCTGCACTGGATGGTTACCAGGCTGTGTCCTGTGCTAAACAGAACCTTCCGGGAGGTGCTGTTTCCAGTTTCTTGTCACTCCTCCAGCTGGAGGCCCAGGAGCTGGCACGCGGGAGAGCTCACAAGGGCTTGCTACATGCCTGCTGTTGGGACTGGTGAGGCAGGCCAAGGTGACCCGTCCCTTCCCCTGCCCCAGCAGCAGCACTTGGGACTCTGCGCTCGGCGACCTTATCCACAACGCCTCGCCCCGTGACAGCTCTCCCTCCACAGTCTAATCCCTTCTCGACACGCTCTGCTGGCAGACCAAATCCTGGTGCACCATCGTGGGCATCTGTCACCTCTCTGCCGGGCCAACAGGAAATGTGCCTGCGGCCCCGAACAGTAAACACATCATCCGGGCTGGGCACCAGAGCAGGCTGTGGGCGCTCGTTACCTCCACCACAAAACGAGGGGTTTAGCCAGCGAGCCTGTGGCCAGTTTCACTGTGTTCCTTTCGTTCCAGGAGCACAAGAGGTAAAACCCATCCGTGTGGCAGATACCGGATTCAATTTAGAGATTCAGATGCAGACACTTTCCTGAGTGGGAAAGAAAGAGTCCACGTGGCTTGGATTAGCTCCAGAATGTTGCCCTGAGGCCAAATAGGAATGAGAGAAATAGATGGGCCTTTTCCATTTTGCTGGTAGACATGGAAGAGAAGGGAATTCAATTTTAGAGATTTTAAAGTCCTAACCACATTTTCACAATGGTGGATCTTTTCCTTCAATTTTAATTTTTTTAATTGAAGTTTAGTTCATTTACAATGTTGTGCTAGCTTCAAGTGTAAGGCAAAGTGATTCAGTGATACATATATATTCAGTTACACACATAGATACATATTCTTTTTCAGATGCTCTTCCATTATAGGTTGTTATAAGATACTGAGTGGAGTTCCCTGTGCCATACAGTAGGTCCCCGTTGTTCACCTATTGTACATATAGTCATGTGTATCCGTTGGGCTTCCCAAGTGGTCCTAATGGTAAAGAACCCAACTGTCGATGCAGGAGATGTAAGAGCCATGGGTTTGATCCCTGGGTTGGGAAGATCCCTTGGAGGAGGGCATGCCAACCCACTTCAGTATTCTTGCCTACAAAATCCCATGGACAGAGGAGCCTTGCGGGCTACAGTCCACGGTCGCAAAGAGTCAGACATGACTGAAGTGACTCAGCATGCACACAGCCATGAGTGTATCTGTTAATCCCAAACTCCTACAGAAATGGTGGCTCCTGATGCAACAAGAAAGCTAGAAGAGGCAGAAGGGTGAGTTACATCTGCTGGTCTCCTGCTCTGTATCAGGTTTTTGCACAGGTTCCTTTAAAAGTCCCAATACGTTTACAAAGTGACTATTTTGAGGTGCACACAGATGAGCATGAGATTCAGAGGTTACGTGACCCGCCCAGTGCTGCGTGACCAGTGGGTCACGGAACAGGAATATGAACCAAAGTGCGTGTGACCCCAAAGCTCACAGTGTTCCCAGCACACAGCACAGCCACGGACCTTTTCTTCACTGAGCTACCTACAAAGAATGACTGAAATTAGTTTCAAAACACATTTTTTTCTATACCGCTGCAAGAGATGTCTCTAACCTTTCAAAACACCACAAGCATATAAAGAAAAGTCTTCTATTTTGAACACATAACACCTGTTCTGAGATTTATATGGTAAACAGCATAGTGGTATGTTATATTTTTGGAAATAGCATAGTTTTGAAAAGCTCTCCTGAACTAATTTAACAGAAATAAAGTGTACCAAGTAAAAGTAAAGGAAGTTACAGCTGTTCCATTTGGTGCTTCAAAATTTTTCTTTCTGACCGAAGCTAACAAGCCACAGAGTCAAACAAGGAGATGTTAACTATTAACTTCGGGGTGAAAAGTCAATGGTTAGCACATTCTCGGTACTACCCTTCCCACACTCCAGCAAATATTAACATACATGGGCAAGGACCCTTTCCTGTAACTGGACAAGGGGGCTGTATACATTTGAAAAACACCAGCAGTGAAGGCTAGGCGCTGGTGTCACAGAGGCCCAGCAAAGTGGCCTCTTAAAGTCAGGTGGCCAGTTAGAACTGGGATCCCAGAGGAAAGCGAACCCTGGCACCCCGCTTTTGTGTGATGGTTGTTGGATGGTTTTGTCCTGCTTGGACAGAACTACAGCGCCTGGCATGACTGCTTCCATGAACAAAACAATGATGAGCTCATTATCCTCTTAGAATGAATATCCCATCTGAAAGGAAAAACAAATTCACAGCCCCACTCTGACCTTTTGCCTCAGTAGTACCTACGGTCTGGGGCTAGCGTGACTATTGATATCATAACTTTTTCGCTTGAGTTTGTGGACTGATCTTCTAGAAGGAGATTGCTACTTAGTAGAGAATGCAAGGAATGGTGTCAGACTGAGCTGAGTCCACAACTTAGCACTGCCCGTGGGCTGCTGAGTGCCAGGGCAAGTAGTATATCTCCTTTCAGATCTCAGCTTTCCTGCTGATGAAAAAATAATGATGTGTAATAACCCCCATGTGTAGAGGGTTGAACACTGTCCCTCCCTAATTCATGTCCACTGGGACCCTCAGGATGTAACTAATCTCAACTTGGAAACAGGACCTTCGCAGAAGCAATTAGCTAACGATCAAGATGAAACAGACGGGATTCAGGGGGACCCTAAATCCAATGACGGATAGGCTTATGAGAAGAGGACAGGATGCAGAGACAAGACCGTGTGAAGACAGAGGCAGTGACTGGAATTATACTGCCACGAGCAAAGGAACGCCAAGAACCATCAGAAACTGGAAGAATCGAGGGGGGATCCTCCCCAGAGCCTTCAGAGGGAGCATGCCCCACCAACACCCTCATCTTGGACCTCTGGCCTCCTCAATTTTGAGAGGAGAAAATTCTGTTGTTGAAACCACCACTTTGTGATAATTTGTTCTGGATCCCAAGGAGACTCAGACACTATGCAAAGGGCTCAGTATGGTGCCCATCATGGGGAGAGTAACATAAATAACGGATAAATGCCTGTGCTAAGTTGGAAGATAGAAGATGTTGCAAGTGAAGTTTGGGGCAAGCCCAAAAGGATCTCTAGGCAGAATGCTGAAAGTGTCTGCTGGCTCTTAGTGCTATACATGGTTAAGTTACCACAAAAAAGAAATGGACTCAAAAGAGAACTGGCCGGTCTGGAAGTCAATTTTAGATGGAATATAGAAAGGCTTGACTTGAAAAATTATAATTCTCTGGCCTCTTGAGTAAGGAAAAGATGATCAAATTAATACACCACCTCAAGGTAAGATCAAATCAAGGACGTGATTATGAAACACTGAAAGAATTAAGGTATTCCTGTAAGTCCACTCAGCCAGACAGAAGGGCTTTCAGAAATTTTAAGGACGATGTCCCGCAGTGGATCACGTATTCAAAATGGCAGTGACTAAGTCTGTTGAGAGAGACTTGTTTTACAAAGGATCGTGGATTTGACCTTGTCTGGTCAGAATGGGGTCTGGAACACAATCTACATTTGTTCAGTGAATGGGTGTATCAATGAATAGGCTACAAGGAAAACAAGTCTAGAATAAAAGATATATCTGGAGCTTGCATTCTAAATGAGGGACACAGACATATACAAGTAAATAGAAAAAACAAAACCAAAAAAGATTTCTTATAGTTGCAGATGCTACGAAGAAAACAGATAAAGGGACAGAAAGTGGCCAGATCTGGGGGGCTGATGAGAGGCTGTATTAGACTGGCTAGTCAGGAAAGGCTTCTCTGAGGAGCTGACACTTTGTGACCTGAATAACGAGAAGGAACAAGGCTCTCCGAGGGGAGAATCTCCCAGGTAGAGGGACTGACAGGTATAAATGTCTGAGGTGGGATGAAGGGTGGGTTTTACAGTTTATGTTGGAAACTCATTTCTGGATGACTCATTTCTGGAAACTCATTTCTGGAAACTCATTCTGAGCGGAGGAAAACTCAATTCTGGATGACGATATTTCTTGGAATTCAGTGGGGACCAGCTTGTTATCTGAATACCCTTGGAGGCATTTTTTTGGTGGCCTCTGACAGTAGACCCGGCGGTGCTGGGATAAGGAGGGAATTTAGGGGGACAGAGGAACAGAGAAAGGCAGTGTATGCATTTGAATTCGCAATTCCAATATGAATAGCTGAGTTGTTGTTAGATTATCCACTTGGTTTTTAGATTAACGAGCTTCAAGCCCTCCCACTACAGCAGACATTTGAGAGTGGCTGGTTCACGTCTTCAAGAATCTGTTCTTCCCTGTTAGGCCGAGAAGCCTCCCTGTGGACCTATTCTCTCTCTACCCAGGCTCCGCCTTCTCTGAGCTGTGCGGTCAGAGTTGACCTCTGCTGGCCAGGGAGCTTCTGCAGGGTGGAAGAGAGAGAGAGAGAGAGTGTGTGTGTGTGTGTGTGTGTGTGTGTCTCCTGGGCACCTGCCCTCCTCAGTACAAGCGGGCAGCTATGTGACCCATTGCTGTTCCTTCTACTTTGGCAGAAATCTCTGGGGCTCAGAATGGTGACCAGCTTTGTCAAGGTCACAGGGCATGCCCAATGGTAGCCGCTTGGATCTCAATGCCTCCCTTTTGTGTCTGCAGTGACCCAAGAGCACTGGGTCTCTTCCTTCCCTGAGAGGCGCCTCTCCACCCAGAACCAAGCCCCACCCCCTAAACCCTGCCCTAAAGCTGCTCCAGATGCTTCTGTTGCGGATTCTCCAGCCCTCGAGCCATCACCACTGGCCTTCCTGGAGCTGGAACCCCCCACTCCGGAACTTCATCTTGGGGTGTGTGGCCATGTCAGTCAGGCAAATGACTGTGACTCAGAGTCTGTTTGAGGGTCCCTCATGGGGCCCCACCTGGCTTTAGCCACAGGTGGGAACAAAGGTGGAGGGGCGGGGTCTCCTCTCCTTCCACCAGAGCCGGAGCCTCCGCTGGAGGCACAGAAAGCCCTGCCTTTGGTAGATTGATACAATTCCTCTGTAATCACTGTGGCGACAGCCTTGGCTCTATTTTTACAGTCCTTGTTTTGGATCTCTTTGGGGCAAGGCTTCCCTGGGAGCCTGCTAAGACAGACAGCCCCCAAGGGAATCCGGGGGAAGCCTGCCAGGCAGAGCCACCAGGATGGGACCTTCCCAGTGAGCCCTGCAACACCGCCTCCTCCTCCACATCTCTCAGAGTCCTGGGGAGTGCAGCTACGGGACCGGCAGTGCCATGGTCAAAACACTCTGACCCTCCAGTGACCATGGATTTGGCTAAATCTACATGTCAAAGGGCTTCCCAGGTGGCTCAGTGGTAAAGAACCCACCTGCCAATGCAGGAGACATAAGAGACACAGGTTTGACCCCTAGGTCAGGAAGATCCCCTGGAGGAAGGCATGGCCACACACTCTGGTATTCTTGCCTGGAGAATCCCACTGACACAGGAGCCTGCCGGGCTACAGTCCATGGGGTTGAAGAGTTGAACATGACTAACACGACTTAGCATGCCGGCACGCACATGTTAAAGCCTGGAGCATCTCCTGTGGGCCAGGACTTTGAGGAGCTGGTACAAGCCCTGCGGTGACAGGTGAGGACACTGAGCTGGACAGAGGCCAGCTCTCTGCTGGAAGAGCTTTCCTTCCTGCCTCACAGCATCCCTGCACGAGGCCCACGGTTCTTCCTGAACCAGCTCCTTCCTCTCTTCCTCCGTTTCAACCTCCCTTTGTTGTATTTTGGTAAAGAGATGATGTGGCGCCAAACTCCACTGGCCTCGTTTAATCTGTGATCTGTTAGTGTGGAAAGGTGCCGTGGCTGTTCAAGTAGAATTCTAGAGAAGAATTCTAGCCCTGGCCCTTCTCAGGACCCACTCCTGTTAGCAGCCACTTGTGATTTCTGCCCGAGGAGCAGGGAGCTACAGCACCAGGCGTGCTGGGGTGAGTGGGCCTCGGGTGTGGACTGAATTCTCTGAGGCTCAAGGGTCCATGGACTAAACCAAGGACAGGTCTTGGGGATGGTCTCAGAACAGGGATACACGACTCCCAGGTCACCAGGCACCCATCCCATCCCATCCTATAGGGTGTAATTGCTGCTGCCTGGCGCAGAGTGTTAGATGCTCAGTCGTTCTGACCCCATGGACTCTTTGTTAGATGCTCAGCTCTTTGCGACCCCATGGACTGTAGCCCACCAGGCTCCTCTGTTCATGGGATTCTCCAGGCAAGAACACTGGAGTGGGTTGCTTTGCCATCCTCCAGAGGATCTTTCCGATCCAGTGATTGAACCCAATCTCCTGCACTGCAGGCAGATTCTTGACCGTCCAAGCCTTTGCCCTGGTGCAAAGAGCACTATTAACTGAAGCAAACCATCAGGTTGGTGTGAACAGCTCACAAACTACAACAGGAAGTGCCTCACACCACTGGGAACAAACACTGTGGAAATTTCCTTGATAGAAAAGGAAGGGAGAATGTTAACATTGTACCAGACATTTGTACCAAACGGCTAGATGTAAAAATCATAAGTGAAGTTATTTCTTTCTAGTTGTTTGTTTCCCATTTATTCTGATGCAATTCTCCTTAGTATAACGGTGCGGTGCGCACATACACACGTGTCTTCAGGCCTGCAGTTGAGGAGACCCACCCTCAGCGGTTTTCGTTTGGTTGTGCACCCGGCAGGTAGCATTGTACCCACCGTCCCTTGTGACCATCTGGCCTCACTCCAGGATCTCATCAGGCCCCTCACTGCTGCAAGAGCATGAACCCTGCGCCTGGCATAGGGACCTGCTTGGACAATCTCGATGCCATTTTCACAGCCAAGCACATTGAATTTACATTTCTTTTTTTGTTTGTTTGTTTGCATAAGGCTGTTTCATTTAGCATATTCTAAAATCGGGGTTAAAAAGCCCAGGTTGGTGTGGGTGGCGGGTGGGGGATGGGGGTGGTGGTGGTGATGGTTAATTTATTTATCTCTGAGTTTGGGTTCTCCTAAAAACGAAGAACAAAGTCTGACACAAAGTGTTACATGCTAGCAGCTTTCAAAAGGTGGTTTCAGGAAGTAGAAAGAAATGGGGAGGCTGAGACATGAGGAAGAAAAAGATAAGGGACTAGGGCTTCCCTGGCAGCTCAGTGGAAAAGAATCTGCCTCCCAGCGCAGGAGACATGGGTTTGATCCCAGGTCCGGGAAGATTCCACACACAGTGGAACAACTAAGCCTGTGTGCCACAAGTACTGAGCCTGTGCTCCAGAGCCCAGGAGCCACAACTACTGAGCCCACATGTCACAAACACTGAAGCCCACACACCTTACAGGCCATGCTCTGCAACAGGAGAAGCCACTTAATGAGAAGCCTGAGCACCGCAACTAGACAAAAGCCCAAGCAGCAACCAAGACCCAGCACAGCCAAAAATAAATAAATATATATTTTTTAAAGATGAGGGACTGAAGCAAACGAAAACTGGTGATTTCATGGGTACCTGGAGCAGTCTTTCTGGGGACCATCTATAGAATCATGTAGAATGCACCTTAGAACTGGCCACTTGACCAACAGAGCGTTGGGACATTTTTGTACCAATTCCCACCCTCCTTTGATTAAAGGTTTCTCCTGGGAATGTCTACCCATGCCCCCCACCCCAACTGGGTTGTGCTTGTGTGGACTGCGTAAACTCTGGTGGCTCTTGGAGAAACTCCAAGATAGAAAAACCAAGAGAAGCTCAGGAGGTTGGGATGTTCTTCCCTGCAAAGAACAGTCCATTACAGCCTCAAGATGAAGCTGGAGAGTACAAATGCATCAACTTTTCTCATTCAAAAGAAAAATAAAGGAAAATAAACAACAGATTTGCTGTGGCATACACAAATACCTACAGTACACGGCATCAAAGATGTGAAGAAACTGGGCACTGAAGGGGGAAAAAAAAAAACAGAACAAAATTTCTCTCTGGTCTTCCTAGCAACCAGTGCAAAGAGAATGTGACTCTATTTGGAGATGAGGTCTTTAAAGAGGTAATTAAATTACAGTGGGGATCATTAGTTTAGTTCAGTCCCTCAGTCATGTCTGACTCTTTGCGACCCCATGAATTGTAGCACGCCAGGCCTCCCTGTCTATCACCAACTCCCGGAGTTTACTCAAACTCATGTCCATTGAGTCGGTGATGTCTGTCGTCCCCTTCTCCTCCTGCCCTCAATCCCTCCCAGCATCAGAGTCTTTTCCAATGAGTCAACTCTTCACATGAGGTGGCCAAAGTATTGGAGTTTCAGCTTTAGCATCAGTCCTTCCAAAGAACACCCAGGACTGATCTCCTTTAGAACAGACTGGTTGGATCTCCTTGCAGGCCAAGGGACTCTCAAGAGTCTTCTCCAACACCACAATTCAAAAGCATCAATTCTTCAGTGCTCAGCTTTCTTCACAGTCCAACTCTCACATCCATATATGACCACTGGAAAAACCATAGCCTTGACTAGACAGACCTTTGTTAGCAAAGTAATGTCTCTGCTTTTGAAAATGCTATCGAAGTTGGTCATAACTGTCCTTACAAGGAGTAAGTGTCTTTTAATTTCATGGCTGCAATCACCATCTGCAGTGATTTTGGAGCCCAAAAAAATAAATTCTGACACTGTTTCCACTGTTTCCCCATCTATTTCCCATGAAGTGATGGGACCAGATGCCATGATCTTCGTTTTCTGAATGTTGAGCTTTAAGCCAACTTTTTCACTCTCCTCTTTCACTTTCATCAAGAGGCTTTTGAGTTCCTCTTCACTTTCTGCCATGAGGGTAGTGTCATCTGCATATCTGAGGTTATTGATATTTCTCCCAGCAATCTTGATTCCAGCTTGTGCTTCTTCCAGTCCAGCGTTTCTCATGATGTACTCTGCATATAAGTTAAATAAGCAGGGTGACAATATACAGCCTTGACAGACTCCTTTTCCTATTTGGAACCAGTCTGTTGTTCCATGTCCAGTTCTAACTGTTGCTTCCTGACCTGCATACAGGTTTCTCAAGAGGCAGGTCAGGTGGTCTAGTATTCCCATCTCTTGAAGAATTTTCCACAGTTTATTGTGATCCACACAGTCAAAGGCTTTGGCATAGGCAATAAAGCAGAAATAGATGTTTTTCTGGAACTCTCTTGCTTTTTCCGTGATCCAGCGGATGTTGGCAATTTGATCTCTGGTTCCTCTGCCTTTTCTAAAACCAGCCCTAATCCAATATAACTGGTGTCCTTACAGGAAGAGGAGACTAGGACATAGACAGAGGCATGACCACATGAGAACATGGTGAGAAGGCAGCCAAGTGCAAGCCAAGGAGAGAGGCTTCAGGAGAAACAAACCTGCAGGCCTGGATGTCTAGTCTCCAAAACTGTAAGAAACCAGATTTTAGATGTTCAAGCCACTGAATCTATGTGAGGTTGTTATGTGTTACTGAGCTGACTCAGACATAGTATGTGCTGTTGAATGCGCTGGGTCATGGGATCTTAACCTCCCTGATTGAGCTGTTTGCTGGAGGCCACCGATGGCACCTGACCCTACTGAGACCTGACTGCAGGTTCACTGAGAGTTTGGGATTCGCAGATGCAAACTATTATATACAGAATAACAAGGTCCTACTGTACAGCACACGGAACTATATTCAGTATTTGGTGATAAACCATAATGGAAAAGAATATGAAAAAGAATGCATATATATGTATAATGGACTCACTTTGCTATACAGCAGAAATTAACACAACACTGTAAATCAACTACATGTCAATAAACTAAATTTTTAAAAAAGATATTCATGACTCCTAAAGACTTCACTTCCCACATGCCTAGATTAGTTTCCTGTTTCTGGAATACCGCTGATGTACAGATTTTTGTTTGCAATGTTTAAAGTCCATTTTATTATAAGCTTTCGAACTCTTAACTCCATCATGGCTGGTTAATTTTGTGGAGAAATTAGAAGCTACAACCATAAATATTTTTTTAATTTTATTTTATTTAACTTTATAATATTGTATTGGTTTTGCCATATATCAAAGTGAATCTGCCACAGGTATACATGTGTTCCCCATCCTGAACCCTCCTCCCTCCTCCCTCCCCATACCATCCCTCTGGGTCGTCCCAGTGCACCAGCCCCAAGCATCCAATATCGTGCATCGAACCTGGACTGGTGACTCATTTCATATATGATATTATACATATTTCAATGCCATTCTCCCAAATCATCCCACCCTGTCCCTCTCCCACAGAGTCCAAGACTGTTCTATACATCAGTGTTTCTTTTGCTGTCTCGTATACAGGGTTATTGTTACCATCTTTCTAAATTCCATATATATGCGTTAGTATACTGTATTGGTGTTTTTCCTTCTGGCTTACTTCACTCTGTATAATAGGCTCCAGTTTCATCCACCTCATTAGAACTGATTCAAATGTATTCTTTTTAATGGCTGAGTAATACTCCATTGTGTATATGTACCACAGCTTTCTTATCCATTCATCTGCTGATGGACATCTAGGTTGCTTCCATGTCCTGGCTATTATAAACAGTGCTGCGATGAACACTGGGGTACACGTGTCTCTTTCCCTTCTGGTTTCCTCAGTGTGTATGCCCAGCAGTGGGATTGCTGGGTCATAAGGCAGTTCTATTTCCAGTTTTTTAAGGAATCTCCACACTGTTCTCCATAGTGGCTGTTTTTAATGCATTATACAATGTGACACAAGTCTATCTTCTGTTTTTCATATAAAGCTTTCAATAAAATATTTTAAGGCAAATTAAAAAAAAAAACCTCTCTGTAACTTTATAGTAAACCGCCCGGGATGGAGCATCTAATCCTTAAGCTGACTGAGAAGGATATGCAGGAAAAGGATGATTTAGCAAGAAAATGGAGAAATCAAAGACCTAAAGTTCACGATGAGGTTGGGAAGGGGAGGAGTGGGAGTGGCTGAGTGACACATTTTCCCTATCAACCCAACCGGCTCTGTACATCTAGGCATGATAGTGTTCCATTAGCCCATAATCAATCCAATATGCTAATAACCCTGACAAAGGTATTATTGTCTTACAGGACAAATCTTTTACTTCAAAAAAGACAAATCAGAAAGATATTTTGGAATTAAGTGTTTATTCAGTCTCAGAATCAGGCCACTGATACTGCCCTTTCTTCTAACCGTGGCATTCATCTTGTCTACACTACCTGGAGCCGGTAAGCCCCCATCTAGTTGGTCTATATGGGTCCCTCCAATGTCCACTGAGCCATATCTTCCATCCTGCATGGCTGTTAATTACCTGGAAGGGGCTGAAGTATTACCAGCATTGTGCGTGCATGCGTGTGAAGTCGCTTCAGTCATGTCCGACTCTATGTGACCCCATGGACTATAGCCCCCAGGCTCCTCTGTCCATGGGATTCTCCAGGCAAGAAGAGTGGAGTGGGCTGCCATTTCCTTCTCCACACCAGCACTGTGGCACAAGTCAAATGTAGGGGTACAGTGGTTGGCTCACACCCTCCAGTCTGGACGTCAGGGTGGGGTGCCACCCTCAGCACTCTTCTAGTGTTTGCATCATTTGCCATCATGGCATTAACACCTTCCTTAGGCTTTGTATTTTATAGCTTGCCGAACAGGACTTGGTCTATGACTAGCCTGCAAGCTCAGTGAGGGCAGGACTTGGCCTGAAGTCTGTGCTCCGTAAACATTTGTTGACTTAACACAGAGAGCTCTGTCCCCAGCTGTGGGCCAGAGGATAAGGGTGTCTGATTCCTCACTGGGAATACCACAGTTCTCAGAATGCCATTTCTGGGGTTTCCCTGGTGGCTCAGTGGTAAAGAATCTGCCTGCCAATGCAGGATACACAGGTTCAATCCCTGATCTGGGAAGATCCCACATGCCGTGGAGCAACTAAGCCCATGCTCCATGCCCACGTGCCACAACTACAGAAGCCCGGGCACCCTAGAGCCCTCTGCAGCAAGAGAAGCCATCGCAGGGAGAAACCCTCACACGGCAACCGGAGAGTAGTCCCCACTCACGGCAACTAGAGAAAAACCCACACAGCAACAAAGACCCAGCACTGCCCAAGATAAATAAATAAAATTTGAAAAGAACCCCTACAGTGCGTCCTCTCCTACCTTCAATGCATTCGCCTCAAGTCTTAAAGAATCCACAAAGAGACAGCAGCAACCACAGTTTGTTTATCGGCTCTGAAACGTGAAGGTACTTTGCGGTTATGAGGCAGTAACTCTGCCATCGTTGTGATTAGAAATGGTGACAAGAAGGCAGCGATTAGTTCTCCTTGCTGCCCCAGGATTTCCTTCCTGATCAGTGGTGTGGCCACTTTCCCTGTCACCACCAAATGTTGTGTGGCCCTTTTGCTGTGGGAGATATTCCAGTAAGAAGTGGAGGAGGGGCATATTTGAGCCCACCTGGATTTATTAACCTGGATTTCCAGTAGAAAACGGGTCAGCTTTCATGCCATTGAGAGACTATTTTCCCTGTAGCCCCTGCTGCGTTCAGGTGGCTTCTTGCAGTCTATCCATGACCCGGGCAGGCATGGTGAGCCACCAGGGCATGCCATAAGGGGAAGCGGTCTGACTGGCGGTACTGAACATCCACTTGGGGATAAAGATTGACTACAGAAAATGTAATCATCTTTAAATTCCCCAGTTCTGTAATTATGTATAAAATCACACAGGATTGGGCTGGTTTGTCTTCATGAGAGTTATGGAGGAAAGGTTTGGTAACAAAACAGATTAAACAAAAATGCAGGCGGCATGTTCAGACATCTTAGGGAAACCTTTTTTAGGCCTTTTAGAAAAGGCTGTATGTAAGTCAACAATGAGTTAGAATATTTACCTACTGAACTTTGTTTTGTTAGACGAGGGAAAAAAAAAATCTTTTTTGGTCTTAGTCGTAGCGGAAGAAAAGGGAGTTCTTTTAGGTGAAGGTGGGCTGTGGGACTCTGCAAGCTCAAATGTCCTCTTACCTTCTACTCTCTCCAGGGCCAGTGTTGGCCCCTCAAGCATGTCTGCAGAGACCTAGGAGACCAGGGAGACCAGTTTGAAAGCCACCAGTCTGACAGGTGTGAGCTCTGTTTGGAGCGATTTCATGAGAAGGTAGAGGTACTGTGCTTGCTTTGTAGAACAAGATTGTTTCTGAATGAAACATATTCTCTAACCAAGGCTTTTCTTTCACCAGAGACTTATCCTCATTCAAATATCCTTTGCAATTAGACCAAACAATCGCTTGGAGCGCTTCAAATAAACTAATTACAGAGAATGTGTCATAGAGACAATGCTAAGCTGGGCTGCAAGTGATCGCAAGTTCTTGGAAGCGCAGCAAACGCAAGGATGGCGTTTACCCAGGTCTGTGCCCCGGTCAGGAAGGGAGGCCAGAGTTAGGAGGTTTGAAATGGTTATTCCCGGGAGCCAACATGAATCCATTTTCAAAGGCACTCCGCCAACCAGGAGTGTGGAGCAGCGTCACAAGGGACAGCTGCTGCCAGCACGCCTGTGCCGTGTGCCCCCTGGAGGTTTTTCCAGATGACATAGTCCCCGGACTGGAGGCCGAAGTCCAGCAAAGTAGTGCCTCTAGCCAAGAAGCTCACGCACACCCATGCCTGGATCAGCCACCCAAGCTGGAGCGCCCGGCAGCACAGACCACGGACCCAGGTCTGGTTGCTCTGATCCTGGCTTAAGGGTCAGAAGCAGCACTGAGAGGGACAGCCTGGCCAGCATTCCCAAGCAGCTGCTGTGGTCAAGGACCCTTCCATCCTCCCGTCTCCATGTGACCACCAGGAGTTACCATTAATCTGCTCTGGAAGATTGGTGGGTTTAAGTGGGCAAGGATGCTCAGGGGTTGGTATTATTTAACAAATTCTTCCATTCTCTGTGTATTAGGATGTCTGCATGTGCCTTCTTCCTTCTGTTCCCCCAGGAAACACTGTGTTGGGTGTTCAGTGTATGTTTGAGGATAAGTGGAAGGGTGGGTGAGAAGTAGGGCAGGAATGTGGGCAGGGACACCAATGACTTTAGATTTGTGATTTCAGTCCTTCAGCAGAGATCAGCCTTTCAGGCCACCCTCGGAAGCAGATGGCCCAGTGTCTCAGGAGCCAGCAGCCCTCATCTGCCTTGGTCTTCGTGCTCACTCTGCTGCTTTGAACACCCACTGCTCCCATCACAAAGAAAGGCAGCAGCAAGCCTTCCAGATTCCCTTGCTGGTGAGCTGCAACTCCTGCAGCCCTCTGTTTCTGTTTATAAATAAGGCCATCTGTGTCATGTTTTAGATCTCACCCATAATTGATATCATATGACATTTGTCTTTCTCTGTCTGATTTATCTCACTTAGCAATAACCTCTAGCTCTATCCATGTTGCTGCAAATGGCACTATTTCATTCTTTCTTTTATGACTAATATTCCATGGACCACTTTTTTGTCCATTCCTCTGTCGATGGACATGTAGGTTTTCTCCATGTCTTGGCTATTGTGAATAGTGCTGTTATGAACACTGAGGTGCATGAGTCTTTTCTAATTAGAGTTTTCTCCAGATATACACCCAGAAGCAGAATTGCTGGATCATAAATATGTTTCTTAAGTTTCTATTAAGCTATTGAAGTTTCTCATCTCTCATGTTTTGAATCTCATTGATAGGTTGGAAAAATCCACTCCTTTGTCCCATAGAATTTCCCATTTTTTAAAAAAAAAAATGGGCTTCTTTCTTCTTTATTAATGTTGTTTCATTCATTTGTGCTCAGTCCCTCAGTTGTATTGGACTCATTGCAACCCCATGGACTGTAGCCCACTAGGCTTCTCTGTCCATGGGATTTTCCAGGCAAGAATACTGGAATGGGTTGCCATTTCCTCCTCCAGGGGATCTTCCCAACCCAGGGATTGACTCCACATCTTCTGCATCAGTAGGCAGGCTCTTTACCTCTGAGTCACCTGGGAAGTCCCTAATGTTGTTTAGTATGTTCATCTATCTCTTGAATTTCCTGTAAACTGGTAGTTATGTCCGGATGCTTGATTAAATCCAGGTTTAATTATTTCTGACAGTAATACTTCTACAGGAATGCTCTTGTATATTTCCAACTGCATTATATGAGGACACACATCATGCCATGGCAACTTCTTAGCTCACATCCTTACTAAGTAAATAAAGTTTCTTCAACTTTATATACTTTTCTTGAATCAGCATCTGGCCCTACTTGTAGGTTCCTACCATTGACTTTTAAGTTTTTACCCCAGACCCATGATAAACTACTGGGGACTCCCAGGAGATGAACCACCTTGAGATCAGCAGGTATAACACAGGACTTATCCTTAAGTTTCGTTTATTGTCCATGTTGTTGCTATTCAGTCACCCACTCATGTCCGACTCTTTGCACCCCATGGATTGCAACACACCAGGCCTCCCTGTCCCTCACCATCTCCTGAGGTTTGCCCAAGCTCATGTCCATTGCATTAGTGATGCCATCCAGCCATCTCATCCTCTAATGCTCTCTTCTCCTTCTTCCCTCAATCCTTCCCAGCATCAGGGACTTTTCCAATGAGTCCAGTGAAGCTTCAGAATACTGGAGCTTCAGCTTCAGCATCAGTCCTTCCAATGAATATTCAGGGTTGATTTCCTTTAGGATTGACTGGTTTGATCTCCTTGCTGTCCAAGGGACTCTCAAGAGTCTTCTCCAGCACCACAGTTTAAGGGCATCAATTCTTTGGCTCTCTGCTTTAAGGTCCAGCTCTCACAACCATACAAAACCACGGCCTTGACTATATGCACTCTTGTTGGCAGAGTGATTTCTCTGCTTTTCAACACACCATCTAGAGTCCATATTTATCACTATAACCATGCTTTGATTTTTAACCTCTGGAGCCATGACAAAGTTCTGCTTGGAATGAAATAGTGCATGGCATTGAACCAGGTGCTTATGTTACACACTCATCTTCAGAGCAGTAAGGAGCCAGCCACATTCTTATAAACAAAGCAAAGCAACCGCATTCACAAATGAAGTTACTGATACCAATAAACGACTTGTAAGCCTGCATGCTTTGCTTAAAAATTCCCTGCTATATCTAAACAAGTTTGCTTAACTTGATTAACAGAATTCCTAGTTGCACTTGTTGTTGTTCAGTTGTTCAGTCGTGTCTGACTCTTTGTGACCCCACGAACTGTAACACGCCAGGCTTCCTGGTTCCTCACCATCTCCAGGAGTTTGCTCAGATTCATGTCCATTGAATCAGTGATGCCATCCACCCATCTCATCCTCTGTCTTCCCCTTCTCCTCTTGTCCTCAATCCTTCCCAGCATCAGAGTATTTTCCAATGAGTTGGCTCTTCACATCGGGTGGCCAAAATATTGGAGTTTCAGCTTCAGCATCAGTCCTTCCAATGAATATTCAGGGTTGATTTCCTTTAGGATTGACTAGTTTGATCTCTTCGCTGTCCATGGAACTCTGAATAATCTTCTCTAACACAGTTGCACTAATAAATACTTACTTACTGTCCTGGAACTCACTATAGTTTTGGGAACTAGATCCAAAAATGTCGTTCATCCTGCTAAGACTTTGGTTGGAGTCTCCAGATATTCAGGCAGATTCTTGAGGACTTGGGCTTCCCTTGTAGATCAGCTGGTAAAGAATCTGCCTGCAATGAAGGAGCAGAGAAGGCAATGGCACCCCACTCCAGTACTCTTGCCTGGAAAATCCCATGGATGGAGGAGCCTGGTGGGCTGCAGTCCATGGGGTCGCTAGGAGTCAGACACGACTGAGCGACTTCACTTTCACTTTTCACTTTCATGCACTGGAGAAGGAAACAGCAACCCACTCCAGTGTTCTTGCCTGGAGAATCCCATGGACGGAGAAGCCTGGTGGGCTGCCGTCTATGGGGTTGCACAGGGTCGGACACGACTGAAGTGACTTAGCAGCAGCAGCAATGAAAGAGACCCTGATTCGATTCCTGGGTTGGGAAGATCCCCTGGAGAAGGGAATGGCTACCTACTCCAGTATTCTGTTCTGGAGAATTCCATAGCCTGTATATCCACGGGGTCACAAAGAGTCAGACACGACTGAGTGACTAACACTTTCACTTTCAAGGACTCCATTGGGAATCTGGAGTCCCCCAAGGGAATGGGCTATCAGGCACTGGAAGGGAATGCTTGCCAATAACTCCGAAGTCAGATCACTTTTGCAGAAGAAACTGGTGCTGTTTATCATACTGAGATTGGCACTGCTAGAGTCCTCCCTGATCTGGGCCCTGGACTTGGCTCCAGGGGCTAAGCAGGAGGTTGAATCCAGAGCAAACTTCTGGAGCAGGGCCACGCTGTCCCAATCCACTGATGAATCCACCAGCAGGTTTCCAGGGCCCTGCCCCAGGTCCTGGGGCAAGTAATCTCCACGTCTCAGTTTTTCCATTATCACGGGGATACAGCAGTCCACACTGGAGAAGAAAAGGATTTTAAGAGCAACACCAGAGTGTTTACCAACACAGTACTCACAATTCCCTGAGCCCAGATGCTCACGTCCACCATGGAGAAGTTTTATCTCCTGATCTCAGGTCAGGAAAACACTCACTCCTCAATGGCTTCATCGGCTCCCCTAGCTTCCAGACTGAGAGAAACGGAGTCGATGGGAAACTGCTGGGGAGGCCAGCTGTGCAACAGTGAGCAACTGTCTTTGTGAGAGAGGAAGGCTGTGCAGGGCAGTGGCTGATGGGCCTGTGCGGTGGAATTCTTCTCTTTTGAACCAGACTGAGCCTTGCTCCTTTCTGGCAGGCGGATGGCCCCCCTCTTCCAAGTACGCAGGAAAGTTCTGTTTGGACAAGCACACACATTCTTTTTTCAAAAGCCACAGAGGCAAACGCCTTTGTTGCAGACAGACCAACTCCCTTCCAGCCTGGGAGGTGAAAACCCTTTCATGAACCACACAATGGGAGCAGCCCTGAGCTGGCTGATGCAGGCCCCCGAAAAGTACATAACTTCCATTCTGTGGCTTCCACATACAGAATGTCCTTCCCCTCCCCAGTCCAAAGACTGGAGGGGCTGTTTGTCCAGCACTGGGCCTGGAGGGAGCAGGGGGTTGGCAGGAGTCATGAGGCATTTTTCTGTGGGCTTTGGTTTCCTGGCCAGTTGAACTCGGTCCAGTGATTGTCCCGAGGTTCTGCCAGATAAAACAAGGAGAGAGCTTTTCTAGATGCTGGTGACTGGGGGAGGCAGGGGGAGGGGAGGGAAGACACAAGCAGAATGGGGGAAGGGGTGGACAAGTGCCTGCCAGGGCCAGGGCTCAGGAGACCCCTCACTGAGCAAGGGCTCTGGCTCTGCCCCCTGGAATGGCCTCCAGAGACCTTGCCCTCCAGACGAATGCCTGGCACTCAGGCCATACTTCACCCTGGCACAGGGCCCTGATCTTAGCACCCCTTGTGACTGAAAGTCAAACTAGCCTTTTCAGTGAACTAATCCTGCTTGCAATACTCAGTACTCTGAGCAGTGGGCCCTACGCAGGTGCAGTCTGGAAGGCTGCTGCTTCCCTGAGAGGGTATCAGGGATGGTGTAAGGCACAACCCACTTCCAGAGTATCTGTCTGAACTGCCCATCCACTGTGCTTGAACTTCCTATACATGGAACCACTGATCAGAAGTCAATGAAGCACCATCATGGGGTAAGGAGGAGAGGGTGGCATGAATGGAGAGAGCAGCATGGAAACATATACACTAACATATATAAAATAGATTGCCAGTGGGAATTTGCTGTATGATTCAGGGAACTCAAACCAGGGCTCTGTGACAACCTAGAGGGGTGAGATGGGGTGGGAGGTGGGAGAGAGGCTCAAGAGGGAGGGGACATATGTATACCTATGGCTGATTCATGTTGATGCATGGCAGAAAAACCAACACAATACTGCAATTATCCTTCAATTAAAAATAAATGAATTTAAAAAATCATCTTCAAAAATTCGATTTAATATTTGCAAACAATGCAACTGACAAGGGCTTAATCTCCAAAATATACAAACAGCTCGAGCAACTCAATAACAAAGAAACAAACAACCCAATCAAAAAATAGGCACAAGATCTCTGAGGTAGACATATACATAGCCAACAGGCACATGAAAAGATGTTCAACACTGCTAATTTCAGAGGAATGCAAATCAAAACTAGAATGAGGTGTTTGCCTCACACTGGTCAGACTTGCCATCATCAACAAGTCTACAAATAAATGCCGGAGAATGTGTAGAGAAAAGGGAACTCTCCTACACTGTTGGTGGGGATGTAAATCAATACAGCCACCTTGAGGAAACAATACGGAGGTTCCTTAAAAAACTAAAATGGCATGACTATATGATCCTACAATCTCACCCCTGGGCATATATCTGGAGAAAATTATAACTTGAAATGATACATGCACGCCAATGCTCATTGTAGCAGTATTTACAATAGCCAAGATATGGAAGTAACCTAAATGTCCATTGACAGATGAATAAAGAATATGTGATACACACACACACACACATATATATATATATCTACAATGGAATATTACTTAGCCATCAAAAAGAATGAAATAATGCCATTTGCAGTGACATAGATCAACCTGGAGATTATTATAGTAAGTAAAGTAAGCCAGACAAAGACAAACATGATGTGGTATCACTTATATAGAGAATCTGGGAATTCCTAATAGCTTAAGAGGTGAAGAATCCACCTGCAGTGCAAGAGATGCAATTTCAATCCCTGAATCAGGTAGACCCCCTGGAGAAGGAAATGATAACCTACTCCAGTATTCTTGCCTGGGAAATCCCACAGACCGAGGAGCCTGGCAGGCTACAGTCCTTGGGGTTGCCAAGTGTCAGACATGACTGAGCACGCAAGTTCATTATACAAATGAACTTATTTACAAGACAGAGACTCATAGAAACAGAAAACAAACTTATAGATACCAAAGGGGAAAGGAGAGGTGGGGTGGGATAAATTAAGAGGTTGAGATTACTGTATATACACTACAATATGTAAAACAGATAATCATCAAGGTCCCACTGTATAGCACAGGGAACTATATTTGCTGTCTTGTAATAACTTATTATATAAAGGAAAAGACTGTGAAAAAGAATAGACATATAATGTATAACTGAATCACTTTGTTCTATACCTGAAACTAACACAACATTGTAAATCAACTCTATTTCAATGTTTTTTAAAGTTCTATTTGAGAGGCACATACAAAGTTCACTATTATGCTGTAATTAAAATATATAAATAGGGACTGCCCTGGTTCAGTGGTTAAGAATTCACCTGCCAGCGCAATTCACCTGCCAGAGACATGGGTTTGATCCCTGATCCAGGAATATCCCACCTGTAGTGGGGCAACTGAGCCCCTGCCCCACCACTACAGAAGCCCTCTCAGCCTAGAGACCATGCTCTGCAACAGAGAAGCCACCGCCATGAAGAGTACACCCCTGCTCAGCACTAGAGAAAGCCCGGGTACAGCAATGAAGACCCAGGGCAGCCAAAACGAAATGATTTAATTAAGTACTTTCTAAAAAGTACTTATAAAAAATACATAAACAGATGTAGGCAAATTACAAAATCTATGTAGACGAACTCCCCTGGGAGTTAAGTGGCTCCTGAACTAGTGGCTAGTTAAGTGGCTCCTCCTCTTAACTGAGTGGCTCCTCCTCGCCCCTTTTCTTAAGGAGAAGCTGCATCTGTTTGAGAGGGAAGCCAAGGTCTGCTCTGGGACCTCCTCCTCCTCTACTGCCCTGGTTCTGTGTTCCTCTCATTTCCTCAAAGTGAAGACCCTGCTTCCACATCTGTCTCAACACACCCACACCGGATTGACCATTTCCTTGTATCTGAGCTGAGGAATTACAGGCAGAAGTTGTTCAGTGTCCAGTATTTAAAGCATGGAGACTTTCTGTCTTGGTTACAATTCAGCACTTCTATTTCCGTTGCTCTGTTATTTTGGTACCTAAGTGTGACTGCATAGATCTGTGAAATGTTGACAAACCAGGAGGAACTCTTTTCTCCTGAAATATAAGGGCTCTGTGTTACTTCTTTTTTTGCAAAAATGTCTTTGAGGTCTTCCTGGGCCTGTGTTCAGCCCTGCAGAGGTGAGCAAGGCGAGGGTTCCTGCTGGGCAGGAAGAGGATTGTTATGAAGGCTCTTGGCTGCCAAACGGATTCTGATCACTCGCGCCCTTTCCCCTGTGGTCACTGGAGGTCTTCCACTATCAAATGCCCTTTGGGCCCTTAGAGTTTTTCTCTGACCACAAAATGTGGCTTTGCCAATGCTTGCTGTTTCATTACTTCAATTTCATTAAGTCTAAGTCACGCAGATTGTCCTCTTGTCTTCCAGGTCTTTCAAGCCCGAACTGAAGAGGATTTGAGATCCAGGGCGTAGGATCAATGGAGAGAGGAAGATCCAGGCTTCTAAGCCATTCCTATCTCTAGGTAAATGCATAAAATGAATGAAACAAACAAACCTATATAGTAGGAAGCGTAAGGTTTCCCACTGATTTTTACTTTCCTTTTTTTTTTTTTAATGAAGGAAGGCTACGGAGGGAAGAAGTGTGAGGTGCACCAGAGGAAACAGACAGAAGGCAGGGTGGTACCACTTTGGGCCAGAACCACTGGTGCAGACGGCCTGGCAGGAGCAGCGATAGATGTGAACCACACTGGCCAGAGTGCAGCCCGAGCCTCCGGACACTTGGTAAACCACGCTGGCAGCCCCAGCCAGCTTCACCCATGAGACCAGGCCAAAGGTGACCTCAGGGAGTGATCAAGTTCAAGGTGAGGCTTCTTAGTGTGGGCACAAGTCCCAGAGACAGGAAGAGAGAGCCAAAATCACAGATAGAGGCAAGGGCTAGGAGCCTGGAAGCTGGAGCCAAAACCAGGCAAGAAGGACCCTGGTTACATGGGCATTCTCAGTGGAACTTTCTCCTTAACAGCCCAGACTGTGGATGGGGAGAGCTGGGTTCAAGGAAGGGAGAGAGAAAGCATATTCTAGTAGATAGGGTTGGGCACAAGGAGGGTTTCAGGTCATGCTTTATGAATGATTTAACGTTCAAAGCCTAAAATTTTTAGCCTCTAGTGGCTTTCTAGGAGTATGTGCCCTGTATTCTGTAGCTGTACCATGACTACTAGGCCCAGACCCATCCTTGAGTCAGATAAAGACAGTGACTGTCAGGGCAACAGCACGTGCACTAGTGGCGCATCCTGCCTCCCGGGCCCGCGCAGGACCAGGCGTTATTCCCCTAACCAAGGTCTGTCTTGCGCTTCCTCCACCATGTTTCCAAACCTCATTTATTTATTCAGTAAATAATTATTAACAAATCATGCTTCCAAGGTGAGGCAGTGGTAAGGAATCCACCTGCCAATGCAGGAGATGCAAGAGATGCCAGTTCACCTCTTACACTGTTGGTGGGAATGCAAACTAGTACAGCCACTATGGAGAACAGTGTGGAGATTCCTTAAAAAACTGGAAATAGAACTGCCATATGACCCAGCAATCCCACTGCTGGGCATACACACTGAGGAAACCAGAAATGAAAGAGACGCATGTACCCCAGTGTTCATCACAGCACTGTTTACAATAGCCAGGACACGGAAGCAACCTAGATGGCCATCAGCAGATGAATGGATAAGAAAGTTGTGGCATATATACACAACAGAATATTACTCAGTTATAAAAAAGAATGCATTTGAGTCAGTTCTAATGAAGTGGATGAAAGTGGAGCCTATTATACAGAGTGAAGTAAGTCAGAAAGAAAAACACCAGTACAGCATATTAATGCATATATATGGAATTTAGAAAGATGGTAATGACAACCCTATATGCAAGAAAGTAAAAGAGACACAGATATAAAGAAAAGATTTTTGGATTCTGTGGGAAAAGGCGAGGGTGGGATGATTTGAGATAATAGCATTGAAACATGTATATTACCATATGTGAAATAGATGACCAGTCCAAGTTTGATGCATGAAGCAGGGCACTCAAAGCCGGTGCACTGGGACAACCCAGAGGGAAAGGATGGGGGGGCATTCAGGATGAGAGCATATGTACACCCGTGGCTGATTCATGTCAATTTATGGCAAACCCCACCAAAATATTGTAAAGTAATTACCTTCCAATTAAAATAAATAAATTTTTTTTAAAAGAGAGAGATGCCAGTTCGATCTCTGGGCTGGGAACATCCCCTGGAGTAGGAAGGGCACCCCACTCCAGTATTCTTGCCTGGAGAATCCCATGCAGAGGAGCCTGGTGGGCTACAGCCCATGGGGTTGCAAAGAGTCAGACACGAAGGAGAACACACACAAACGACTACAGTATGCCTTGCGCCAGGCTAGAGAGGATTGGTTCCTTAGAGTCTGGTGGGGATTTCAGAGAGTAGGGAGGCAAAAAATAATTACATGTTATTACCAATTACCATCATGGCTTTGAAGATAAAAAAAACAGGATGCCATAAGAAGAAAAAGTGGGGTTATCTACTTTGGAATGAGAAATCCATGAAGATTTCCCTGGAGGAGCAGCATTGAAGCTGTGCCCTCAATGAAGAACAGGAGTGGGAGAGAACTCATGTGGGCAGCAGGAAGAGCATATATGGAGGTGGTGAGTCAGAAAGGAGCTGGAGGCATCACAGAACCCAAGCAGGCTAGCCTGGGCACGTTGTCACCGGGGTGACAAAAGGCAGGAGAAGAAATGCAAGTGGAAACTCGTAGGTGCTCTGCCAAGCATCCGTTAGCCCCTCTGCTAACATCCCATTGGATAAAGCAAGTCCCATGGCTGGGTGCAGACAAAGTGGGAGGTCATCAGAGGCCATGGCAAAGTGTGTGACTACCGCAAGGAGCGAGGAATTCAAGCCATGCAATTCCTCCCACGGATGGGCCCACTTTACCACACCTGCCTTCTTCTTTTTTTGGTTTTTGGTAAAGGAGGAGAGCTCATCTCATTAGGAATTTAGTCTGATCTAATGTTTGAGGATCACTGATGATTTTACCTTTACATATTTTAAATTTACACACCAGAAATTCACTTTTGCAGTACAGTTCTATGATCTTTAACATGTGCACGGACTTGTGTAACCACTACCACAAAAAATATACAGAATGGTTCCATCACCCTTGAAAATTTCCTGAAATCACTGCTCTTTTGAGAGCTCAGCTCTGGATGCTACATCCCAAAGAAAACTGGTGGTTTTGGATGAAGAAAGTTAAAGCTTTGACAGTACCTCTGGAGTGTTCTGGAGCTTCCCTGCTAGTTTGGATAGTAAAGAATTTGTCTGTAGTGCAGGAGACCCGGGTTTGATCCATGGGTTGGGAAGATCCCCTGAAGAAGGGAATGGCAATCCACTCCATATTCTTGCCTGGAAAATGCGCATGGACAGAGGAGCCTGAAAGACTCCAGTCCATGGGGTTGCAAAGAGTTAGACATGACTGAGAGACTAACACTTAACTGGAGTATTTTGTAGTAAAAAATGGAGATTTAGCAGAGAAAATGCCCTGGTTGAAAGGGTAAGCCAAGTCAGAGGGATCTCAGCTGGAAGAGCTCTCCAATCCACCAATTTACAAAAGATACTAAATCCCTGATGGGTTTGAGTGCATTTTCAAAGGGAGAAAGAGAGAGCAAGCTAGGACAAGAATCCAAGTCTCTTGCTCAGTTCAGTGTTCTTTCTGTTGCTCTAAGTTTCTTTGGCCATTGGCCACTCACCTCCTTTATCGTGTTCATCTCTACCTTTTGTGTTTATTCTCTTATCATCTGGCCCAGTGGGAATGGGCTGGTCTCTCGTTGCTTTGTTTCCTTAATTTCTAAGGGCATTGTTTTTCTCCAAGGAACCCTATTTGGTGCTGAGTGACTTGAGGTGCCTCCCCTAGGCTTTGCAGAGGGAACAGGGTTTTAGTTCCTGGAAAATGTAATGTACAATTTGATCTTTGCTACTCTACTGAACTCCTACTGAGTTTGCATTTCCTTATCGCCTAGCTCTCCCAGCTGCCAGGTAATTTGATCTGGATTTGTCTTATCAGGCTGAGGCCAGCAAGCAGGTGATGAATGAGGGGCCAGGGATGCAGCTGTCTCTTCTTTGAAGCCATGGCATTTTTGGAAGGGACTGTATGTGTGTATTCGTGCATGTGCGCACGCGCTTGTTTGTGTAGCAGTTGCTAGAAATGGAGGTGAAACTCACTCCTACCCTTCTTAGCCCAGGGACTGTAGTGTTCTTTGTCTGCATTCCTTCCAACTCACTTAGGGTGACGCTTTCATCCTGAGGGTTCTTGGTGTTCGTGGGCTTCTGTGGTAGCCTGGTCATTGTGGCTCTCTTCCCAGAGGACAGAATTTCCCTGGCCTGACTTTGCTTGACATTAAAACAATCACTCACACTTAATAACCTGTGGTCAGATACTCAAACCGAGTGTGGAATGGCACAGCATGTGGATTATTCAACCTGCCTGAAGACAAGCCCTGCTGCTACCATGGGGGTGCTGCCCCAGGTAAGCTGGCGAGGTCTTGGGCTTCAGATGTGAGATTAAAGGATCAAGGAGAAGCTGTTGAGTCATGGCATCTGACCCACTTAAACCTGTTATACTCTCTTCAAGAATCTGATATGGCCTTTGAGAGGCATCGCCTCTGCATTCTATCTCTCCTGCATGATGGCAGGGAGAAAACCCTCTATTTCTGCTGGAATAAAAAACTAAGCAGTCGATGTGCGATACTGGATGCTTAGGGCTGGTGCAATGGGACGACTCAGAGGGATGGTATGGGGAGGAAGGAGGGAGGAGGGTTCAGGATGGGGAACACATGTATACCTGTGGTGGATTCATTTCGATATATGGCAAAACCAATACAATATTGTAAAGTTAAAAAATAAAATTAAATTAAAAAAAAAAAACTAAGCCGTGAAAATGGTATCTAGACTAATGGATATCCAGACCCAGCTAGACAAAGCCCAGTGATGATGAAGCCATCAGGCCAACTCTACAATACTATTGCTCCCCCAGACCACCTAGCAAGGTACCCAGTCCACCTACTTGACACCTCAGCATCCGTGTGCCTTGGGGGTGTGATGCCATAAAACAAGTCAACCATCATTTAGGGGAGTCATTTCAAGGTTTCCCATCCCTGATCTCTGGCTCACTTTCCTTCAGCTGCTGTCACCAGGATGTCAGCACCCAAATTAATGCAAGGGCCTAAACCCAAGCCAGCATCAACTGGATTGTCAGCCCAGCAAGTGACCTACCCTGGGGGACCTGCTGTTAGAGCCCTGCCTCAGCTGTCACCTTCCTGTGGCCATCTACTTTCCCCAGACATGCAGAGCTGCCGAAAACAGCAGTCAGCTTCTCCCTGAGGAAGGAAAAGCAGAGGGCAAGGTCAGGTAGACATAGCGCCTGAAAAAGCTCTCCACTCCCCAACTCACATACATCGCTGTTATCTTATCCTGGCTTCAAGCTAAGGACCTCTAAATCCAGCCACAACAGTAATACTGGGATGGCAGGGGAGAAATGTTCAGCCCGGAAGCCACATCCTCTGCAGTGCCTCAGCCAGCAACCGGGTGAAGGACACGGCGTTAAATGGAAAAGAAATCTGAATGACGAAGTGACACGATGTCCGTCTCAGCTAATGATGGGCCAAGCAGGTTTTCCATCACCGGCAAGGCAAAACTGCCAGGCCCAGGTCTGTATTTAAAAGCTATTTCATGTGGCTTTAAGTCACCATCTCAGCTCAATATCTAAAACAAAGAGAATGAATTATGGAACAGGACGGAGGGAGCTTGTTAATTTTCTCACTGATGCACTGTGAAATGAAAGCTTTATTCTAAGAATGGGATATCCTCAGGGCTCTCTCTGGAGAGACGCTGACAGATCCAAACGTCCTTACTGTTTCCTTTATTGTCCCCCCACCCCGCCCCCACCCCACCTCTTTATGGCTTTTTCAATACACATTTATAAAATATGTATATTTCATGGTATGTCTGTATCTATAGGGCTTAGGAGAATTCAAGTTTGTGATTCTCTTTAGGGCTTCCTCGCCCATAAACTGTGCTTAGGTGATATTACTGATGAACACACACACACTGGATTGTGTACAGCCTGTGTGTATCACCGAGACATTCGCACAGGCTGCTTGCTATTGTCCATGCTGGGGAGCTCCAGCCCATCTCCAATTGGAACCCAGTGAAATAATCATGATAATTTTGCCTTCATGTATCACCTTTCATCAGGAAGGATGAAAGGACTTCACAAACTCTGGGTTCCTCTTTGATCCAGGCTCATATCTGGTGCACCAATCTCTATTGTGTATTCTGCCCCCACCCCCCCTAGATAGGCCTCCCAGGGACCATAATTGAACTTCCATATGCACAGCACCGAGAGGCTGGCCTGGCCTGAGAGCCTCCTGCAGGCTCCCAGGAAAGAGAGCGCAGCTTCCAGAGGGGCTGGGTGGCTGTTCTGCATTTGCAATGGGGCAGGGACTACAAACGTGGGGAAAGGGGGGAAGGAATTCTCAACTGCAACTTCAGTGCTGAGACAGGGATGCTTAATGGCAGGTGGAAGAACATTCTAGGCAGCGGTAAAGCGAATCTCCAGAAGGTAGGTGTTGCCTAAGGCTCTGCTCTGAGCTGTCTTCTCATCCACACCCAGGACTTTAGCTATTAGCTTTATGAGAAGGACTTCGAAATATATATCCCAGGCTCAAACTCTCCCCTGGGTCTAGCCAGGCATCTCCAGCTGTCTCCTGGGCATTTCCATCCACATATTTCACTGGAACTTCAAACTCAACTTCTACCAAATATAATGCATGATTTCTTCCTACTTTGCTCTCATAATAAATAGCTCCCTTCCCAGACTTTCCTATATGTAGTTGCTGGAGTTAAGAGTGAGCCGTGCATGAGTAAGTTAGTCAAGATCTTTGTTCCCATGGAGCTTGCATTTTGGAGAGAGGATGGGGAGGGGAGAAAGCAACAAACAAATGATATATATGATAATAAATGAAGATGAGAAACACTAGGAAGTGGGGGGTCAGGTGATGATAGGTTACGGGTATGGACCACCTTGGACAGCGATCAACAATGGCCTGTCTGGGGAGAGGATCACGGAGAAAAGCATTCCACATGGAGGGAAGAGCAAGCACTGAGACCCCGAGGCAGTGATGAGATTTGCCCCTTTGTGGAACAGACGAGATGCTAGGCTGCTGGGGCGTGATTGCAGATAAACTGGAGGAGATGAGATGGGAGAAGTGGGCAGGGAGCAGATGAGGCAGGGTTGGCCACGTGGAGTTTGGATTTTGATCTGAGTGCCATTCCAAGCCAGAGGAGGGTTTCAGCACAGGCGCTGGGAGCTGACGCCCGTTTGCTTCTGGCATCTCTCAGCTGAGCCTGTAAGTCACTTTGACTCTTCTCTGCATCACACGCCTCTTGCTTTCCACATGGGCTGTGTCTGGCCGGGAAGGAGGATAAGGTTTTGGTAATCCTCCAGCTCCCCGCATCTCCCCTCAGGGGCTTGGACAGAGTCCTCTGTGTTCAAAAGGACTGGCAGCCAAACGGAAAACAAAGCATCCCTTTTGTGATCACTGGGAAAGCACCAGATACCCCTCCGGCTGTGAATGCGGCTTAGCCTAGCGGACCAAAGCATAGTTTTCTCGTATTCTGAGAATTCAAACCTTGGGACCCACCTGCTCGGGCATGCCCACTGGAGGAGGGGGTGAGTGAGCGTGGGGCGGTAGGATGGCGACAGGCTGGTGCACCACCTCCCAGTGGCTGTCAGTGCTGGCTGCTAAAGAATCGCAGCTGTTTCCTCTGGCCAAAGGATTCCTTCAGGAGGTTACACCTCCCCATGGGGGCAGTGGGCAAGCCCGTTACCTGCTGGCACGGGGTACAAAAAGCTGGTCCTTTATCTCCAGGTGAGACAGGTCTGTCGTGCGGTTCCTGTTCTAGAACTTCCGCAGGGATCTGGGTACAGCGGCCTGCAGCAGCCCACCCACTTGCTCTGTCCGGCTCCCTCTCCCCCTTCCCCTGGCAGAATCCTCTCAACAAGCCACATGCCCTCAATCACTTTTTTATGCTCTGCTTCCCAGGAAGGTAACTCAAGACAAGTGGTGATACAAGCCAGACCTTTTAGGAATCCAGGACTTAAGCTCTCTGCCAGATTCTTCATTCACCTATCTGCTTTAAATCCAGCAGTTGATCGCAGAGTTGGACACGACTGAAGTGACTTAGCAAGCACGTACGCACAACAAATGCTGAATTAGGTTGAGACAGGTTCATATACTCAGGAACGTGAGAAACTCAATGGGCACACCCCATGACCTCGTGGAGGGTACTAACGGGGAAAGGTTGATGTTAGACACGTAAATGCATGCATGGGGTACATGGTAGCCAGGCGGGTCTTCCTAGTAGTAATGAGACTGTTTGCCTCCAAGATCATATTTCCAGGATGATGGAGGAGTGGGAGGAACATTGCCACCAGCCACCAGCATTTCTTTCACTTTGGAAGCTGCTGGGATGTAACTGGGACTAGGGGCCGAAATGGCATTATTTAAGGCTCACCATCTCCCTTGAGCTGACTCTTATCAGTGAACCCACGTGGGGAGGCATGGTTAAAGGCGAGAGGACACTGCAGGAGGCCCACTGAGTCACTCACATCTTGTTTTCCTAATTCTTTTACATTCTTAAAAGACTTCCTCTTTCCGGTCTCTCAGGAGTGTCGTCGACCCATAGCAGATATGGCTGCATCCCAAAACAATCTGGCCAGGATTTTAACCACCAGTCCACAAAATGCCAAACAGTTTATGCCCAGCAGCTCATGCTGTGAGCGGAGATTCATGCTGCAGTTCCCATGATCAAAGGAGAACATTCCAGCCATCCCTGGGCTCTTTTACGGCAGCTGTACCCTGCCAATGAATTCTCTTTGCCCTGGGACCCATGGCCACGTTGCTGGGTTGAGACTTTCCTGTGACCATGGGGTCCTCCTGCTCCCAGTGGCTCTAGTCATCTCCTGGACCTCAGTTTACCACCTGGAGGAGGTAGAGGTGAGCTGTCAGCTGATGCTTATTCAGGTGTAGCCTAGGGAAGATCTCCGTGAATGGCAGTCTGATCCCAGGATTCTGTTAGTACTTGCTAATGGGAGAGATCCCTTAGGGCCAGTGCCGGCATCATCCTGTGTGCTCTGGGCTCCCATTCAGAAGGGTCTCGTGCTTGGCTTCACGCTCTTGGTTTAACAGTCAGCAGTGGGAGAGGAGGGGAGTAGGGGCAGAGGAAATCCTGCTTGCTTGGCAACAGGACCAGCTCTGTCTTCTCTGCTCTGGCAGATGCTTGGAGCTGATCATTTTTCTCAGAGAGCTCTTGCGGGCTCCTTGGAGTTTCCCTGCTAACCCTTCACTGGGAATTGCCTTCCTCCAAACAGATGTTTCTCTCTTCCAAAAGTCAGCTGAGGCTCTTTCTACAGCCCTGAGAGATACAGCCCTCCATCCTCAGCTCCGGGGGCTCCTCTTGAGAGGAACCCAAGTACACCTCACTCTTCCTGTCTTGCAGGGTCCTCCTCCACCCGACTCTGTCTCCTCAGTCTTGCTGTCCTGGGCCACTTTGTCTCTGCCAGCTCTGTAGTAAGACGCTGATCTTTCCTTCCACATTTCCCAACACAGGCCACGCATGTCACAGCTTTCTGAGTGGCCCCATGGAAAACCCTCTCACTAAATCTGAGGCGAAGGTAGTACTTCCTACCATTTCTCCCTTAAGTGGAGTGAGACATCTCATGTCACAGCAACAGCTTTCTCCAAAAATAAACACACACACACCTTCAAAATTCTCTCTCCTTACTCTCTACTATTTTCTGTATTTTCTATACAAAATATAGTTGAATGGTGGGTGAAAGAGGACTCAGGAGTTATCAAGAAACCAGTTCTTGACAAATCTCTTTATAATTTTTTTTTGACCACACCGAGTGGCATGTGGGATCTTAGTTCCCCGACCTGGAATTGAACCTGAGCCCTCAGCAGTGAAAGCGCAGAATCCTAACCACTGGAGCACCAGGGAATTCCCTTCTTTGTAATTTTTATATGAGGGATCTGGCTTTGAAATTCCACACTATCGTGTTTTATTGTCTCTGGAGAGACTTCAATATTAAGACCTTGTTACACACAAGGCCCTGGATTAAGCACCATCAGTGAAATAACAGATTATTTACTCAGCCCTCTGAAGTTTATGAAGCATCTCACATACCCTATCTCAACTGATTCTTCCAACAGCTCTGTGATAGACATTATTACATCCCTGCTTTACAGGTAAATCAGTTGGCTGTGTGGCTGGCCCTTGTCACTTAGCTAATACACAGGATGGCTGGGGTGGAGACCTCCTCCCAGGTTTTCTTACTCCCATCTGCCAGCTCTACCTTGGCATCTCTGCCTAGGAAACAAGTGTGGATGCTGGTGACCATGACAAAGCTTCCAGTGAGCACTCTACGAGGTATGGAAGTAATGGATATGAACATGCTCTGCAAACCGTACAACAAAGGACCAATAGCACGCGTCACCATTTTTATGATTATTACTTTTAGCTTCTGGGTCAGCTGGGTTGACTCTTTAGGACGCCAAAGTTCATAGTCACCTGGACAATCATCCTACTGCTGGACTCTGGATGGCTCTGAACACAGCCTAGGAGGAGGAGCCAAGATGGCGGAGGAGTAGGATGGGGAGAACACTTTCTCCCCCACAAATTCATCAAAAGAGCATTTAAACGTAGAGTAAATTCCACAAAACAACTTCTGAATGCCGGCAGAGGACATCAGGCACCCAGAAAAGCAACCCAACTCTTCGAAAGGAGGTAGGAAAAAAATATAAAAGACAAAAAAAGAGACAAAAGAGGGAGGGACGGAGTTCCGTCCGGGAAGGGAGTCTTAAAAAGAGAGAAGTTTCCAAACACCAGGAAACCTTCTCACTGCTGAATCTGTGCCGAGCTTTGAACACAGTCTATACTTGTCTTTGCCTCATGTGCCCTATTTTGTGTATTTGGGGGGTCCCTGTCCACAAGTGAAGCTTACTTTTCCTGCCGCTCAGTACTTCAGGTCTCTACTTAATCTCTCACCTAATTACCTTGCTTTCAGAAAGGTGAGAAAGTTGAGGCAAAACTTTAAATCCCAACTGGGATATCAGTTTTCATCCCTTCACTGGCCTTTCAGAGACCATAGCTTCTGACCTGATCAAGTCCCACCCTAGTCATGCCATCCCAAAGAGTGTCTGATGGGTGGGTAATGAATCAGGCTTCTGGGAGGAGTTTACATGTGGGCAAGATCTTATACCTTCAGACTTTATACCCGTTGGTCGTCTACAGAGGAGTACCCTGGCCTTGAGTGGAAGCAGTTTTGTATTCACTGAGAACATTGTAAATGATCTAAGGAAACACTGGATAAAATCAAGAAACAAAAGATAATCATATTTAGTACATTAAGTATTTAATACCTGCTAAGCACTTTCATGGGCTTCCCAGGAGGCAGTGGCTGGCAGTAATGAATCTGCCTATCAATGCAGGAGATGTTAGAGATGCAGGTTCAATTCCTGGGTCAGGAAGTTCCCCTGGAGGAGGGCACAGCAACCCACTCCAGCATTCTTGCCTGGAGAATCCCATGGACAGAGGAGCCTGGCAGGCTACAGTCCATAGCATCACAGAGTCAGACATGACTGAAGTGACTTAGCACACACACAAGCTCATCAGCCTATGGGGTGGGTATAATTATTTCCGCTCTTCAAATCAGGAAGCTGGGGTATGCAGAGGTTAAGCAACTAGTCCAAGGTCACATAAAAGTGATATAGACTCAGGATTCAAACCTGGGTCTTTCTGAGTTTGATGCTCATGCTGTAAATCATCACGTGTGTGATCTGACTCCTTAGGGACACTGGAGAGGAAAACGGTAGATGTGCCAAATGTGGGGGAAACCATACGAGTTATTTTAAATAAAGAATCAAGCACATTTGTTCCACTAGTGAATATGCTAGGAAAATGTGTACGAATTCTTCTAGATTCCTCTCTTTCAAAGATTCCCAAAATGTCTGCCTTGGCTCATAACGTAAATAATGGCTCTACAGTGGAAGTTTTGCAAGCTAAAGCATCTTTAAAAGAACTCTGGATGTGTTACAGAAAAGTGATTTTCCAAAAACACACATTCCTTTAAAATTTCTTTCTGAGGGGCAGTCATGAGGCCTCCTGCCCCTGTGGCCAAATCCACCACATTAAAGTAAATGAAAACATAACTCACATGGTTAATATGAATTAGCCTTTCCATAACCCTTCATACCATCAAAGTACTTTGCCCTGCTGTTGCTGGTTTATATAAACTAAGTGATTCAGTCAGCCAAGCACTAGGAAGAAAGATTTCACCAGGCTTTGATTGAATTAAATGCTCCATCATTCTCTGGCCAATGCTAAAGGTTTTATATGGAATTGAAACAAGAGAAAATGCCTGGCCTAAGACAGTCTGATGACCAAGAAAACATCTGGAATAATATCCTCACTACAGCCAACCAGGAAAATATTCAAGGCCTGCCCCCTCAAGTAGGTAGTTCTGAAGGAAATAATTGGTGGGTCTTTGTTCTTCCTCCCTCTGTGGAGTGAAAGAACCATCCCTTTCCATTTTGTGGCAAGGCTGGCATGTTAGTGAGTTTTGTCCCCGAGTACAAGGTACCCTGAAGAGCAGTGTCTCAATTTGGGTTCTCTCATCAGCAGACCCTGAGACAAAAATTTGAGTGTGAATGCTTTATTTGGGAGCACATGCCAGGAAGCTCTGGTAAGACAGTAGAGAATTAAAATAGGGAAGACAAGCAACCAATAAAAGACCCATATTCAAACAGGCAGCCCCTGTGGAGACCAGAGCTTAATCTTGCGTAGGTAGTCAGTGCCTCTGAGTTTCCAGCCTGATGGGTAAAGAGCTGGGGTATTTACATACCACCTCCCATTGTTTATTGGTTTAAAGTGAAAGTATCAGTCGCTCCGTCGTGTCCGACTCTATGTGACCCCATGGACACTAACCCACCAGGCTCCTCTGTCCACTGGGGATTCTCCAGGCAAGAATACTGGAGTAGGTAACCATTCCCTTCTCCAGGGGATCTTCCTAATCTAGGGATTGAACCCAGGTCTCCTACACTGCAGACAGATTCTTTACCATCTGAGCCACCAGCTTCTTGGTTAAGAGCTGCTGCATAAGGATGTCAAATCCCCAGCAATTTTAGCCTTTCTTCTTGCAGTCAGAGAGAATCCTGGGACAAAGTGCCCCAGGTGCCTGGATGAACCTGCACAGAAATGGTAAATGCAATGCAAGCTTCATCTTGGGGAAGAGTGGTGAGGAAGAAGAGGAGAAAAGGGCAGCGGCAGAGCTGACTCATATATTATGCCACTGTCTGGGGCCTATGAAAATGTTTTAAGATTAGAAAAAGGGATGAGCATAATCATTAAAAAGATATAATAAAAATCCAGCTTGTATTATATTTGTCTTTATACCAGCACTGTCACAAAATATAATTTTTAGTATTTTTTAATGGGTGAAGGGGTCCATGGAGACTCACAAAAGTCATAGACTGTCCTTGGGCAGAGGAAAAGCTTCAGTTATTTTTCTTGATTTTTGACATATTCTGCCATTTCAAATGGCTCACACTGGTCCAAACCACCCACCTCTCCTGTTCCACTTCTTTCCTCTTTTCTTTCTTTCTCGTCCGTTTCCAGGCTCCTGTGTCCCTCCTGCTGCATTTCCCTTTGTGTATCTGTAGTAGACATCAGTTATTTTTGTCTTCCCAGCATCTATTCCCAAATCTTTTGATAAAAACTTCTGAAATTGCTTTTGAGAAGCCAGTATGCCCTACCTGCTCCTGGCCAAGAGATAGATAAACAGTTGGCATAAATGAGACATTGCTCCTTGGAATTCAACTTCTGAACAGAGTAATGCAAAAACTGAGATATTACTTTCTGCTCCCCAGGCCCCTGGAGTGCCCTAGCGCCTGTCCTCCATGAAATCTCATTCTATAGCTCTTCCTCCCATTCTGTAATGTATAGGATAGATGATGTATATGAGAGGCATATATATATTAATATATATAGGCATATGCAATATACACATATGTATAAGGCAGACATACCATGTTCATAGATTGGAAGACTCAGGATCATAAAAGCCATAAATTCTTTTTGAGTTCATATACCAAACAAAATATGAATGGCTTTTCTTTCCATGAAAATCAATAAGTTCTTTCTAGAATTTCTATTGAAATGCAAAGAGCAAAGAAGAACCAAGCTACTCTTGAAGAAAAAAATAAATAAATCAGGATGATTTGCTCTGCCAGATAACAAGAATTATTATAAAGCTCTAATTATTGAGGTATAGACAACTAAGGTAAAGAGTGAGACAAAAACGCCAGTTCAGTTCAGTTCAGTTGCTCAGTTGTGTCCGACTCTTTGCAACCCCATGGACTGCAGCACACCAGGCCTCCCGGTCCATCACCAACTCCCAGAGACAAAAACACCAATGAAACAGAAAAGAGAACCAGGAAACAAACCTATATATGTACGCATACTTGATTTATGACGGCACTGCAGGGAATTAGTAAAATGACTTTTCAGTAAATGGCACTGGGACAATGAGATGTGTGTGTGCTTAGTCGCTCAGCCGCGTCTGACTCTTTGCGACCCTATGGACTGTAGCCCTCCAGGCTCCTCTGTCCACGTGGATTCTCCAGGCAAGAATACTGGAGTGGGTTGCCATTCCCTCCTCCAAGGGATCTTCCCAACCCATGGATTGAACCCAGGTCTCCGGCATTGCAGGCGGATTTTTTTTACCATCTGAGCTACCAGGGAAGCCCACAGGGACAATAAAATAATGAAGTGGATCCCTACTTCATAGTCTACATAAAAATCAATTCCAGATGGATTTAAGCCCAAATGTGAAAGGCAAAGCAATAAATTCTTTAGAAGTTAACATAGGAAAATATCTTCATTATTGTGGAGAAAGGAAATTATAAACACATAGTAATTAATGAAATAGAAATTTGTTAAGAAGGTAGACCTTCTGTTAAATGTTCTTATCATGAATAAGTAGTAGGAAATTTTTAGAGATGAAGGTTACATTTTTGGTAGTGGTTATGGTGACATTTTCACAGATGTATACTTATCTTCAAACTTAAGTTTCAAAACTCAAAACCAAGTTGTGGGAAAGTCTGTGCCTCTTTGGTCTTTCCACTCACCCTTTCCTTGTGAACTTTATGCATTTCTTGGGTTCAACAAGGCATTAAAAAAAAAAAAAAAACTACTGACAATAGAAGAAAAGATGACTAAACAGGACTCAAAATTAAGAACTTTTGTTTATAAAAATCACCTTTAAGGGCATGAAATTATCTTTAAAGATAGGAAATGTAAGCCACTAAGTGGGAGAAAACCCATTTGGAACTGACAGAGGACTTGTATCTGGAATATGCTGCTGCTGCTGCTAAGTCACTTCAGTCGTGTCCGACTCTGTGCGACCCCATAAATGGCAGTCCACCAGGCTCCCTCATCCCTGGGATTCTCCAGGCAAGAACACTGGAGTGGGTTGCCATTGCCTTCTCCAAGGCATGAAAGTGAAAAGTGAAAGTGAAGTCACTCAGTCGTGTCCGACCCTCAGCGACCCCATGGACTGCAGCCCAACAGGCTCCTCTGTCCATGGGATTTTCTAGGCAAGAGTACTGGAGTGGGGTGCCATTGCCTTCTCCGATCTGGAATATAAAGTCCTATAAATGAATAAGAAAAAGACAAAAAAAAAAACAATAAAAAACAGGCAAGGGACTGGAGCAAGTCATTTAGAGAAGAGGATGGCCAAATGGCCAAAAATACATGAAGAAGTGATTAATTTCACTGCAATGAGGGCAGTGGAAATTGCAACCACAATGAGATGCCAGTGGATGTCTCTGATGAGGAAGATCCAGCGCCTTCAGGTCAAGAGAAATTTACTCTTTATTGTATACTTTTTTGCATTAAGTATATTTTACATCACCCTTTTATTTCTTCAGGTTTAAAGAAAGAAATAAATTTACACTGAAATTTGAAGATTGGAATAGAGCAAGAAAACAAGGAAGCCAAGAATAGACGTAACAAGACAAACCCTATTTCCTTGCTGTGGAACAGTGACAGGCACCAGCTGATTTATGTTCTTGAGCTCTGACAACCACACAAAGAGAAACTAATGGCTGACAGGTCAATTGACAAGGTAATCCAACAGGTAATTCAGGCTCCCAGACCACTTTTCCTTTTCTAAAAGAAGACTGGTTTAGTGGGAAAATCTGGTTCCCCTTAGCTCGCCGAGGGTCCTGTTGCCTGGGTTGATACCTCACTGACTTGAAATAAACCACTCTGAAATACACGTATGTTTTAACTCTAGATTTATGGAGGGGCTAAATTTTTCTATCCAGATGGACCATTCATTCACCGAAAATTGACTATGTTTACCATGTGCCAGGTATGGAGGGGTGAACAAAGCAAATTCTCTGCCCTCTTGAAGCTAACCTCCTAGAAGGAGAAACACAAAATAAACAAATATCCAGAATAACACCAGAATAATGTAGGCTACGAAGAGAATGCAAGTAGAGTTAGAAACAACTGAGAGGGGTCCTGCAAGACCTCTTTAAGGAGCTGAGATTTCGGTAGACAGAGGAATGCAATGAGAGCAGGAATCATACATGCTTCATAAAAGGAGCAGCAAGTGCAACGGGCCTGAGGTGGTCTGTGTACTGATGGGCTCAATGCGGTGGTGGTTGTTTTGTGGGATTCGATGCTATTTTGCTGTGGTGCTTCCTTTAAAGTGGTAAAGTTACAAGTGGGTTTCATGTCTGTCGTTTGTGTGATGCATTCCTCTAGACAAGCCTCTGTTGAAAGCCGATGTCATCAGCAAACTGCTATGAAAGAACACACCGTCTCCCCTGGTGTCATAGTCATGTCATTCATATCCTGGAATGGCTAACGAGGTGTCTTCTCGTATAAAACTAGTGTCTGGGGATTGTCGGACTAATTCTGGAATGTCTCCAAAGTAAAGATGTCATTACTAACCACCATCACAAACTGAGGGTCTTCAGCTCCCTCCCATCTCTCCTCTGGGTGTTCAGAGGATGTATCTTGAAGCTTCAAGACCCCATCCAGGATCACCTGCTGCTCCTACTCCCACAGCGTTCCTCTGGGTTCTGACCTACACTCTTGTTGCTTCCATAACAAGCCCTATTTTCTTTTCTTTCACAATGAAATGTTGGCTCATTAAAATCTGGAGCTCAAACATTTAGCAACCAAAAAACTGGTTCCCTTTTCCTTCAGGGCAGGGAGGGCTTGCTCTTCAAACTCTGCCAGCAAGTGCTGAGACACTTGCTTTCCATCCTGGAGGTGGGAAGTGTCCTCCCCTCCCAGAGCAGATTGTGTACCACTAATGGGACAAAGGAAAGGGAGGAGAAATAGTTGTCAACATGGAAAAGCTGGAGGAATGATCAGTTCCTGCTACCTGTTCTTCTGCTCATGATCTGTGTGTGTCTCCAGTATCCTGAGGACAGAATTCCTTTCATTAGGTAGACACACCACCCACTACTGGGGGAGGGACTCCCTGACTCCTTGGGTGTGTGCATAAGCCTGGGCCCTAGGTGAATTGCTCACCCTCTTTGTACTTTGCTTCCCAGGGTGTGATTTCCTTATTATTCTGTCACTTGTTCACCTCTGGGCCATCCTGTGTGTGTTGTGAGGCTCCCATATCACCACACAGGTGTTAACTGAGAATGTGGGAAAATCTTTGCCTCCCAAGCTCCCCAACCCACCCATCTCTCGTAGCTGCTTCTGTCTTCCTTCAACTCATATTTGACTTTCTTGCTATAATCCCTGGGGAGTTCATCATCAGACTCACCTTCTCGGAAAACCCTTCCCATCCCCACCCTTCCCAAGCCAAATGAGCCCATCTACATGGGCTTTGAACTATGCCCATGTGGAGACAGGATTCCCATCATCCTCCCTAAGAGAAGTAACCAGGTTATTTCTAACCTGAACCACCTTGGTGTTCCCTCTTCCATTTCTTCTCCATATTTTGTTGAAGGGTTAGGACTTACACGGGAGACTTTCAGTAATGACCATTTTCCTCCTGCCATACTGTCCTCAGGCTTCCCCTGTAGCTCAGCAGTAAAGAATTCGCTACAGTCCATGGGGTCGCAAAGAGTCGGATATGACTGAGTGACTGAACTGAACTGAAAGAACTCGTCTGCAATGCAGGAGATACAAGAGACACGGGTTCAATCCCTAGGTTGGGAAGATCCCCTGAAGGAGGGCATGGTAACCCACTCCAGTATTCTTGCCTGAGGAACCTGGCGGGCTACAGTCCATAGGGTCACAAAGAGTCAGACACAACTGAAGCAACTGAGCACGCGTGCACAAACAGTCCTCATATTTGTACCTCAATCGGTCCCCTTCTTGCTCCAGGCACCTTACTGTGGCAACATGATTTAGTCAGAACCCTGCTGTACTAAACAGCAGTGGTGATTAACTGCTACTCTTCCTGGAGCTTGGGTCTAAGGCCACTTGTGCCCTTGATCCAGTAGCTCACCTTTGCTTTGCTTATCCTCAAGCACAGATGGCTGGTAACCAAGGTTCCCCATCAAACCTAATGGCATCTCTCCTGGTGGCATTAAGCAAACAGTAAAAGCATCACATTGAGTCTCTTGCTACTTCTACTCACGGGAAGGTATTCCTACCTATTGTACATGGTCAGAGGAGAGTGGGGCAGGCAATGGAAAGGATAACCCTCCTTCCTGAAGGCAGAAGAATATGCGATGTCCTACGAAGTTCCTGATCCAGCGTGACTAGGGTAGTGAGTCTCAGGGAAGAATATGCATTAGAACTTTTTGGTGGTGGTGGTTTAGTCACTAAGTCGTGTCCAACTTTTTGTGACCCCATGGACTATAGCCTGCCAGGCTTCTCTGTCCATGGGATTGCCCAGGCAAGAATATTAGAGTGGGTTGACATTTCCTTCTCCAGGGGATCTTACCGACCCAGAGATCAAACCCGTGTTTCCTGCTTGACAGGCAGACTCTGTTCCACTGAGCCACCTGGAGAGCCAGAACTCTTTGGAATCTGGTAAAAACACAGATTTCAGGGATCCACCGTCAGATTATGAAACTCAAGCATAGAGATTAAATAATTTCCCCACACTTTACAATGACTGTGGTTTTCATTCTGTCTGCCCTCTGTCTGATGTGAAGACCTGACTCATTGGAAAAGACCCTGATGCTGGGCAAGATTGAAGGCAGGAGGAGAAGGGGATGACAGAAGATGAAATGGTTGGATGGCATCACCGACTCGATGGACATGAGTTTGAGCAAGTTCTGGGAGTTGGTGATGGACAGGGAAGCCTGGCGTGCTGCAGTCTATGGGTCGCAAAGAGTTGGACACAACTGAGCAATTGAACTGAATTGAAACTTTACAGTAAGTTAACAGTATAATAATACTATCTCATCATCGACCCGATGGACATGGGTTTGGGTGGACTCCGGGAGTTGGTGATGGACAGGGAGGCCTGGCATGCTGCGATTCATGGGGTCACAAAGAGTCGAACACGACTGAGCAACTGAACTGAACTGAATACTATCTCTATTTAATTATTTTAAACATATTTATTTTATATTCTAAATTTGATGCTTTCATTGTCTGAAGTTTTTAAGAGACCAAATCTGCTGTTGGTTGATTCTCCTGACTATGGCTCATGGAGATTTTTTTGAGCACTTGTTTTATAATTTGAAATTATGAGTTCATACTGTGTGGGCTACATCTGTGGGTGTCCTGTAAGGCTTTAAGTTGGGGTAGGAGGAATCATCTCCAAAAGGGTTTTAGTTTTGCTTCTTTCCAGATGTCTCAGAGATGTTTCCTACCAAGGATCACTTTTTATTAATTTCTTGATTGGAGTCTCCTGGGATAAATTTTAACCTGGACCTTATATGTAGAAACCCCAGGGATGCAAATTCCCCAAGGAGACTATTTTCCATTCAGAGGAGAGTTGAGAGAGATTTAAGCTTATTGGTAGGCTTCCCTCGTGGCTCAGCTGGTAAAGAATCCTCCTGCAATGTGGGATACCCGGGTTCGATCCCTGGGTTGGGAAGATGCCCTGCAGAAGGGAACAGCTATCCACTCCAGTATTCTGGCCTGGAGAATTCCATACAGTTCATGGGGTCACAAAGAGTCAGACATGACTAAGCAACTTTCACTTTCACTTTTAAGCTTGTTGGTCACTTTCCTTTGGTGCTAAATAGACTTTCTAGTTCACTGTTTGTATTAGGGTTCTCCAAAGAAGCAGAACCAACAGAATGTGTATATATGTAGAGAGAGATTTATTTTAAGGAGTTGGTTCATGTGATTATAGAAGCTTGGGAAGCCCAGAATCTGCAGGGTAGGCTGGCAGACCCAGGGACCCAGGGACAGGTTGAAGTCCAAAGGTGACCTGCTGGCAGAATTCCTTCTTGCTTACTGAGATCAACCTTTGTCCTTAAATTAAGGTCATCAACTGATTGGACAAGGCTCACTCATATTATTCTTTACTCAATATCCACTGCTTTAAATGTTGATCTCATCCAAAAAGCATCTGCACAGACACATCCAGAATCATATTTGACTGCATATCTTGGCACTGTGACCCAGCCAAGCTGACACATAAAATTAACCATCAAATCATTTCAGTAAGTGTGGGATATCTCAGGATTCTGACTTTATGCAAGGGTCTCACTTCTAACTTTCTGTCTCACACAGGCCCCAAAACTTCATCTCTTACCCCGCAGAGAATTAGTCTATTTTTAGGCCCAGGTTTCTGAGTTCCATTTAGGATGACCTAATTCTCAAAACTTGAATTTTCATCTGGAAGCCTATTATTGCTCTCATTAACTTACTCTTCTCACTTGATGTTCTTGAGAAAATCAGCTCTTTAATGATGTGTGGGGATTGTGGTAGTGTATTCCCTTGGTCCACAGATCTCAGACCGAGTGATTTGGTAATGGATTTTAGCACCTGCAATTCACGCAGTCTTCACTTGATATACTAAAAGAAATTCAAGTTAAAATGTTGTCAGCTCAGAGAGCAATATGATCTGAGCCCACTTGATTTGGGTATCATGCGAGCTCTAGCTTTATGAAACCATGACCACAGATTAATCCAGAACTCACTGCAGAGTGTGTATACCATAGTCATTTTAAATGACCCAATGGGTAAATCTTGTATTAGTGCTACTGATGCTGATAAAGCCACCATTTATGAAGCATGTACTGTTGGGCATTGTGCTAGGCACTGTGCTTAGCATTTTTACAAAAGTTACTTCCTTTGAAACTCATGGATCCAGGAGCTCCAAGGAACCAGCATCTGTTAGAAATAGGTACTGCTGTTACCACCTTACAGATGGAAAAGCTTGGAGAGGTGGCCTTAATAGTTAACCTTATATTGCAATATTGCTATGTAACAAACAATTCCACAATCTCGGTGGATTTCAACAACAAGCACAGGTTGTTATAGATATGTTTTCTGTTTAGTAAACTATACTTACTTCAACCTACAGTGTGGATTCAGCTCTCATGAATTAACCCCTTTGAAACCCCAGGTGTCTTAATTCCAGTTCCCTAGAAGCAGAGCCTGAGATGGGGATTCTTGCACAAGTTACTAATTGGGGGAAAGCCGTCAAGAAAAGGAGAGTGAAGGAAGAAGGCGGAGAACTAATCTGAGATGGGGTCTCAGTTGGAGTTCACTCTAATCTGATCCCCTGATCTTTGATCTGGAAAGTGAACTGAAACACAGAATTTGCCCCACCTGGAAATAAGAGGGCTGGGGTTTTGTAACTCTCTGGTCAGCCAATGGCTGTAAACTGCCCAAGAGTTGTGATAGTGGGGATCTATAACTTCCACTGGCCTGTAGAACTCTATCAAAATGATCTGCAGTCCTCCTGCAGCCACACTGTATCCAAGAGAAAATTAACATGCTTCCACTATGCAGGGAGAACATCAGAACATCTACAATCTGTGGCTGTGAGACACTGAAGCCCTCTAGAGAGTTGAGAGAACGTCAAGAATAAAAAGTTGTGTCTGAGATAACTTGAGTGAAGCCTTGCCTGAAGGTGGAGGAGATTTTATACCAAATGGTTTCTTTCTGAAGATTTGAAATGTTTTAATAAAGTGTATTACTATGATAAATCCCTTTCCTTATTACCCAATCAAAAGCCATGTGCTACATGCTGTTTCTGAGATTTCTGCTTCCACCTCTATCTCTCAGCTCCTTGTAAGAAAACCTTAGTTCTCTGACAATAAAAGGTAAGAAAGAGAAATTAAGAAAAAAATCTCATTCACCATCACATCAAAAAGAATAAAATACCCAAGAATAAACCTACCTAAGGAGGAAAAAGACCTGTATTCCAAACTATAAGATGCTGATGAGAGAAAGTGAAGAAGACACAAACAGATGGCAAGGTATACTGTGTTCTTGGATTAGAAGAATCAATATTGCCCAAATGACTCTCCTACCCCAGGCTATCTACAGATTCAATGCAATCCCTATCAAATTACCAATGATATGTTTCACAGAAGTAGAATAAACATTTAAAAAAAAATTTGTATAGAAACACAAAAGACCCCAAACAGCCAAAGCAATCTTAAGAAAGAAAAATGAAGTTGAAGGAATCAGGCTCCATGACTCCAGACTATACTACAAAGCTATAGTAATCAAAACTGTATGATACTGACACAAACATAGAAATAAAGATCAGAACAGGATAGAAAGCCCAGAAACAAACCCGCAGACCTGAGATCAATTAATCTAAAACAAAGGAGGCATGACTATACAATGGAGAAAAGACAGTCTCTTCAATAGGTGGTGCTGTGAAAACTGGATAGCTACATGGAAAAAAAAATGAAATTAGAGCATTCTTTCACATCATACCAAAAATAAACTCAAAATGGACTAAAGACCTAAATGTAAGATCAGATACTATAAAACTCCTAGAGGAAAAGATAGGCATGACACTCTTTGACATAAATTACAGCAATATCATTTTGGATCTGTCTCCTAGAGTAATGTAAATAAAGACAAAGTCAACAAATGTGACCTAATTAAGCTTAAACACTTTTCCACAGCAAAGGAAACCATAAACAAAATGAAAAGACAATCCACAGAATGGGAAAAAATATTTGCAAATGATGCAACTGACAAGGGATTAATCTCTAAGATATATAAACAGTTTATATATATATAAAAAAACAATTCAAATCAAATCAAACAAATTTAAAAAATGGGCAGAAGATCTAAATAGACATTTCTCCAAAGACACACAGATGGTCAACAGGCACATGAAAAGATGTTCATCACTGCTAATTTTTAGAGAAATGCAAGATTGAGGGCAGGAAGAGAAGGGGACGACAGAGGATGAGATGGTTGGATGACATCATTGACTTGATGGAGATGGGTTTGGGTGGACTCCGGGAGTTGGTGATGGACAGGGAGGCATGGCATGCTGCAGTTCATGGGGTTGCAAAGAGTCAGACATGACTGACTGACTGAACTGAACTGAACATCAAAACTACAATGAGATATCACCTCACACTAGTCTGAATGGCCATCATCAAAAAGTCTACAAATGATGCTGGAGAGAGTGTGGAGAAAAGGGAACCTTCCTGCACTGTTGGGAATGTAAACTGATGCAGACACTTTGGAGAACAGAATGGAGGTTCCTTTAAAAACTAAAAATAGAGCCACCATGTGATCTAGAAATTCTACTTCTGGGCATATATCTGGGAAAAAAAAAACATAACTTGAAAAGATACATGGATCCCAGTTTTCACTGCAGCACTATTTACAATAGCCAAGACATGGAAGCAACCTATATGTCCATCAGCTGATGAATGGATAAAGTAGACGGTGTATACAGACACAATGGAATACTCCTCAGCCATAAAAAAGAATGAATAATGCCATTTGCAACAACATGAGTGGACCTAGAGATTATCCTACTAAGTGAAGTTAGCCAGACAGAGAAAAATATGTATCATATGATATAACTTATATGTGGAATCTAACAAAGTGGTACAAATGAACTTATTTCCAAAACAAAAAGAGACTCACAGACATAGAAAACAAACTTATGGTTACCAAAGGGGAAAGATGAGGGGAGGGATAAATTAGGAGGTTGAGATTAACATATATAAACTACTATACATAAAACAGACAACAAGGACTGTATATATGACAAGTATAGTATAGCAAACTATATTCAATATTTTGTAATAACTATAAGGGAAGAGAATCTGAAGAATAAGTGTGTGTGTGTGTGTGTGTGTGTGTTCAGTCGTGTCTGACTCTGAAATCCCATGGACTGTAGCCCCCAAGGTTCCTCTGTCCATGGAATTCTCCAGACAAGAATACTGGAGTGGGTAGCCATTCCTTTTCCAGGGAATCCTCCTGACACAGGAATCGAACCCAGGTCTCCTACATTGCAAGCAAATTCTTTACTGTCTGAGCCACAAGGGAAGCCATATACACACACACACACACACACACACACACACACACACACACATATATATATTCACACACACATATACATATATATTCACACACACATGTACATATATATATGAACCACTGTGCTATACATTTGAAACTACCATGATATTATAAATCAACTATACTTCAATTAAAAATTTAAAAAAGAACAGCACTCAGATTCCAGCAGTGCAAAGAATTATTCTTGAATTATTCCTTCTATCACACCAAGTTAGCTTCACAGACAAAGGAAGGAGGCTACCTATCATTTGGGAGTTGTTGGCTATGAATCCAAGAGATCTGGTGACACTGTTTAAATAAAATCAGCTGGAATCCACAAACTGGTGTGAGTTGGGTGGAGTCGAAGGTATCCTGATTAATTTAAAACAAAACAGAAAAACCTTAGTTCTGACCCACATGGTGGCATTCTTGGGTTGCTATGTAACTTGCTTCATCATTCTCACACTTCCAATCTCTTCTCGCTTCCAGCCCAATCATGAAATACTAACACCATCACATCTTTAATAAAATCCTCCTGCTGAATATCTAAATCCCCTATCTGGCCTTTCTCGCGGTCTGTGGTTTGACCCAAGCTGCTCTCACCACTCTCTTTCCCTTTGAATCCCATCCCTTCCTCCTCTGCTTCACTGGTTCCTGATCACACTCACTGGTGTCTTCTCAGCCCAACTTAATGGCATGCAGGAAGCCAGGGTATCTATAAGCAGGCCAGTAAGTCCCAGGAGATACTGCTGGCCCCAGGTGAGATGTCCTATTTGTTGGGAGGGGACAGAAGGGTCACCCTGAAATGTGAGACAATACAGGGAAAGGGAAGAAGCAGTCCTCAGGGCAAACACACTAGGCTACTTTTGAGGGTATGGAAAGGTGTGGGCTTTGGGAGATGAGCTCAGAGCCCGGCTAGGCTGGAGACAGAACAGAGCTGAATCCCAAGTGTTTCAACACTGCAGAGCCGAGCCAGGCAGGGAGACAAGCAGCAAGGTGAGTTCCCCTCAAGGGCCTGGAAGCAGGCAGCTCCCAGTCCAGTCCAGTTGGGCCAGTTATGCCAGCTGTTCGCACGAGGCTCATGCTGCTTTGCGCTGACAGGTAGCTGCTCACTCTCCAAGTTGAAGCAGCATTTGTGATCTGGGCAGGCAAAGGCTGCCAGGTGTGTGCTGTCTCCGAGAGTAAGGTAGGGTCCTGTAAACCCTTCTGGTTGGCAACTCCAGCCTGAGCTCCAAGCCATTGAGGCTGAGGGACACTGAGCTCTAACAGTCTTTTCCTTCTCTAAGTTATTATTAATAGTTTCCATTTCTTGGGAATAACATTACTGAGTTCATAGATGGGATGTCTAACTGAGAAACCATATATGCTACATGCCTAGCACAACATTTAGCTCACAGTGGGTGCTCAATTAGAGTTTAATCTTTTCGTATCTCTGTCACATTTTCTTCCACAAGAAGCACTTCTCCCCTTCCTCGGGGAGTGAACTTCTGTACTAGTTACGCCTCCCCAGGACCTCCTGGGCTGCCCCCACACCAACGATATTTTCTTAGCACCCACCCTACATGCCTAGTCTTATCACAAAATAACAAGTAGCACCAATTCCAATAATTTCTTAACTGTAGTTTACATCTGCAACTTCTCCCTACCCTGTGGTGTTACGCTATTTATCAGTGATACAGAAATACTTCTTACATGATTTTTTAAAATATTTATTTATTAATTTATTTTTGGTTGTGTGGGGTCTTAGTTGCCATGCCGGATCTTTTGTTGAGGCAAATGGACTCTCTAGCTGTGGCGCATAAGCTCTCTAGTTGCGGTCCACAGGCTTAGTTGTTCCACCACATGTGGGATCCCACTTCCCCGACCATGGATTGAACATGTGTCCCCTGCATTGCAAGGCAGACTCAACCACTGACCACCAGGGAAGCCCATTCTTGTCCAATTTGACCCCCTTAAATGTTAGAACTGATTCTTGTGCTGAACTAAACCAGCCCATCTTGATGTCTTGAGCTTGGAGAGTGGTTAATAACATCATCATTCTCTCAATAAAAGGAAAGAATTTGCACCCTCCTCTGAATTTTTGCAAATTGGAAATTTCAGACTATGCTGGCTGAATACAGATTTGAAAAGTTTTTCTCTTTTATCTCAAGTCCAACTGTCAGAGCATGGTTGAAAGTTTCAGCCAACATGGTTTATTTTTCCTAACGCAAGTGTGTCTTACGAGATGTTTGCCTGTTGGGAAGAAAAGTCATGAAAACCCAAGAGTTAAACTCTGCCAGTGTGGCCACAGCTCCATGCAATATGCCTATGTTGCGTCTTCTTCTGTTCTTGAACAGTTGATAATATGAGTGGTGGGGGAAGAAAGGAAGATAACACAGTCACATTTTAAAAGTAAGCCTTGCTTTGGCAGTGAGAACTGAAAACTATGAAGATCAGAGCAAGTCCATATTCCAAGTCTTCAATGGATCATGTCCTTTGAACATGAAAGCCCCAACTTGGGCTCCCCAAGGCGTGGAATCACTTAAGCGATGGTCACCCTAGACCCAAGTCCAGCTGTGAATAAAGTCAAAGATTTCAAGGCTCAGATCTTTATGAGAATGGGACATTTGACTACACTGTGTATTTCCAAAAATACGATGAGGACTGGAAGTGGGAGGAGACCCAGTGGCTTGGTTTTCCTCCTTTGCCATCCAGGGCTGTGTCCCCTCCTTGCTGTCCACTGTAGGACTATCTGTGCAATGTCGCGCCAATTAAAAAAAAAAAAAAGGCCCCAGCCGTTAGATCTTTTGCCTCTACTTCTCAATTTTTTTTTAAAGAATGTGTTTTGGAAACAAGAGTTTTAGCAATATTTATGCATGGACTCATCTGCCTTTTGTCTCATTTCCTCACCTCTGGATGAAATAGGTTTGGGGTACAATTCACAGAAGAATGAGATCCATATACCTTCTCACCTTCTGCAGGCTTCTAGATTCCATGATTGGAGCTACTCCCTGGTGACCCAGACAGTAAAGAATATGCCTGCAATGCAGGAGACCTAGGTTCGATTCCTGGGCCAGGAAGATCCCCTGGAGAAAGGAATGGCTACCCACCCCAGTATTACTGCCTGGAGAATCCCATGGACAGAGGAGCCTGGCGGACTATAGTCCATGGGGTCACCAAGGGTCAAACATAACTGAGCAACCAATACTTTCTTTTTTTTTTCACTATCACCTCCAGACTCAGAGATCAGTCCTTTCCAGATCCTAAGATATTTAAATGGGTTCTAGGCCAGGTGTTCTGCTCTACCCACATGAGACTTATGCTGGCCTTATACTCCATTCCTTGTCCTGGAGGCATCCTTTTGAGTTTTGGGGTTTTCTTTTTTTTTTTCTTTTGAACCAGGCTGATTTTTTATACTCTACTTCTGGCTTTGGTTTTCTTTCTTCCCCACCCTGCCTTAGTTCCTAGGGAACTTTCTTGTTCTTATTCATCCTGTGCCACCTTTGTGACACCCTCCTGTCTTCCCACATTTCTCCCATTCAATCTCCTGCCAAGACACTTGCTACTCCTTCATTCTCTGCCTGGATATCCTGTCCTTCTACCTCCTGTCTGAGCTATATGCTGCATGCTTTGGGGCCTTTCTATCTCTCTGCCAGCCTTGTGATATATTTCCTGCCTACCGTGTCTCACTAGTCTGTTCTTCCAGACCCTGGGATCCAGATGGATAAAAGGCTATGACTGAGCCTCAGTGAATCAGCCATAGCTTGTTGTTCTGGATCAGGAACTATAACTATGGGTCTGGAACTCTAGTCATGTTTTGACAAATAACAGTCCTGCGTTTACTGAAAATACAATGGTTATGAAGGACCTGGGTTTGTATCTTAGCTCCACCTTTCATCTTCCAGGGCCTTCTGGCCAAATCCCTTCCTCTTATTTTCCTTATCTATGAAATGGGACCCCAAAGGCTCTTCCAACTCTGAAGTGCCTTGATTCCTGTATACTTTCATCTGAGGTGGTTCTGTTTTCAAAGGTGAATGAGCTCCTCATGAGACTCATTAGTTTGGGTGAACAGAACTGATGTCCTATACTAGGTCTTACCTAAACTTGATTTAAAACTTAACTATCTTCTTTTCCCAATGGCATTTTATTGTGTTGCTTTGCTTAGAGTCTCATCAAATAATTCGACAAGTACCTATTATATACTGGCATAGAGGAAAAATGACTTTGAGAATGAGATGAGACACTTGTACACGAGTGTCTTCCTCCTGAACAGAGATAAAGTGACCAAAACTGCATCTGGGGACCACCCTAAAGCAGCCAGGGCTTCCAGATGTTCCCGCCCCTGCTGTGCCTCTCTCAGACCTAGGGCAGGGAATTTTAAGAGCCTTCCTAGGGATGCATTTTCTCTCCTTACAGAAGAAGAAAATAAAATCAACCTATCCCTTGGGAAAGATCATAAACACCAGGGTCTTTAAAAGAGTAACTCTGAGCTGACCCAATCAAGACAGGCTCTTCTCCATGTTTATCCTGAGAATTCAGCATCTCATTTCTCTAGCAATTCAAAACCCATATATTGCTCTTATCTACCTTATTTGAACCTGAAAATAACAACTTCGTGAGATAGGCAAGGCAAATATATATATATGTGTGTGTATATATATATATATATATATATGTATATATATATATATATTCCTGTTCCCATTTTTCATACAAGAAATCTGAAGCTCAGAAAGATTGTGTGACTTGTTCAAGTCACTTTCCCAATGCTTGACCCTATGTCGTCTCTCTTCCCTTCATTATCTTTTTAAACCTGAGAATGTGTGTCTGCCTGCTCAGCTGTAGCCTGAGCCTTGCTTTGCAGTGATGACCAAAGAACCTCTTCAGACAGTTCCATAGATCATTTTCAGGCAGCTGTGGAGAGGACAATAAACACGCTCTAACAGCTCAGGGTGCAGAGCAGCAAGCAAGATACGGTATTATATATGGCCATGGAGCCGGAAGCCCCAGATCCAATCCTCCTGGTGGTATGATAGATGACTTCATAGCTCCAAAAATATTTTCAGGCAGTTTCTCATAAGCTCCAGTTGTCTACAGCTTCCAGAAACATTTATGAGGTAGGGAGAGGGGCACCAATGGAGTGCTTATTGCTGCTCTGCTTTCAACAAAATTACAAACGAGACTTTCAATTTGCTATTTCTCTAAGCAGCTTGACCAGAACATGTGGGTGGGTTGATAAGGTCTTCCTTTCCTTTCCTCTACTTTTTAACAGGAGAGTAGTTCTGGGGAAGAACTAAATGCTGCAATTACCTGGCAAGAAAGAGGGGGCCAGCCATGTATCTAATGATTAAGCCTCAAATGTATGCCTTCTTACTTTCTGATGTGTAAACAGCAAGAGAGTCCTGTGTATGGGAACAAAGTTCAGGTAAGCTCACAGACACACCCATGCACGCTCCTCTCAGGAGGACCCTGTGGTTGGCTCCCCAGATAAACACGGCAGGGCTGAGCCTTTAAGAGCTGGAGGGGGAGATGGTCCTCCACATCGTGGGAATCTGCTGATGGGAAAAAGACTCTCTGCTCTTGGCATGTCAGAGGAGAGACGGCCCCTCAGGAGATCTGCTGCAGCCTCCTGGTCATAGTGAGAGAAAACCAGAGACCAGAGAGGTGCGCGGAGCACCAGGGTCAGACACAGCCTTTGGGTGGCTGGTCTTGCTTTTCCTCCCAAGGCAAGGCCACCGAGGCAGCACAGGTCTCCAGAACCTCCACACCTGCTGGGTGTCTGAGTAAGGGGGAGCATTCCATGGATGCCTGAGTCCCTCGAGTGCCGAGATCTCAGGCAGGAGGAAAAGGAATGCAGGAACAGACACGGCAGACTGTGCAGAACACAAACAACACTGATCCCCACAGCCCCTATTCTGAGAGAGAGAGAGAGAGAGAGAGAGAAAGAGAGAGAGAGAGAGAGAAAGAGAGAGAGAGAGAGAGAGAGAGAGAGAGAGAGAGAGAGAGAGAAAGAGAAACAGAGAGAGCACTAGCTGACTATCCCAGCTGACTCCTAAGTAACTAGGAAACCCAAAAGAATTAGGACAGTACTTGGCTTGCTGACAGGGGTAGCATGCTGTGAGCCCTGTCAGGTGAGAAAGAGAGGGAGGGAGGGGGAGAGAGAGAGAGAGGGAGGGAGGGAGGGAGAGAGAGAGACAGAACCTTCACAAAAGCAGACAAAGTCCCAAGATGCGGTGACAACCTTCCTTTAAGGGGGCAGAAACTCCAGGTGATTCCACAGGGCCATGGATGCTCTGGGGGACACTGGAATCTTTGCGACTATACTTTGAAGGGGCCATAAGGGTACGGGGAAAATTTCAGAGGTGGTTTTGACTTCATGAAGCATTTAAAAGTTCCTTAGAAACCCACCACAGCAATAAGCTGCTGCTGCTGCTGCTAAGTCGCTTCAGTTGTGTCCGACTCTGTGCGACCCCAGAGACGGCAGCCCACCAAGCTCCCCCGTCCCTGGGATTCTCCAGGCAAGAACACTGGAGTGGGTTGCCATTTCCTTCTCCAATGCATGAAAGTGAAAGTGAAAGTGAAGTTGCTCAGTCGTGTCCAACTCCTAGCAACCCCATAGACTGCAGCCTACCAGGCTCCTCCATCCATGGGATTTTCCAGGCAACAGCAATGAGCAGTCTCTGCTAAAGATGTTTTTGAGAAATGGAGTATTTCCTGCCATATCAATAAATGAGGAGGTCACAGTCATCAGCGATTCCAGCCCCCCCGGGCCAGCAGGAAGAACAATACCTGCCATCCAGAAGCCACTGGGCTGCAGCCACTCCCTAAGGCAAGCACTGAGGGGAAATGCAGGATGCTGGCCCAGGATAGCTGAGATGCACAGGAAAGGAATGATTTCCGTGAGCCCAGGCTCTTGCACCTTATACATAGAAAAGTGCTAAATTCCTTAACTTGAGATACCTGGTTTTCTTTAATTCACAAAAATACTTTTGATATTCAGACTACCTGCCCTTTGTTACAAACTACTATATAACCTGACTCCTCACCCCACCCCCAGCCCCCGCCTCCTCACAGCAATTCCCTCAGGGTCACCTGAGATGCTGTTTCCAGGCTTGAAGTCCTAAAAGTTCCCACCGAATAACACGTAACTTTCAACTTCCAGGTTGGACTGTTTTTCAAGTTGACATTCTGTAGAGAGAAATGTGTGCACCCAAGTCCTTGGACCTCACTGCCACATCTGTCCAGCTGTCTAGCATTAGCCCCAGCTCAGCACTCCTGAGCTGTACTTGGTTATCTTGGGAGGCTGCACCAAGAGGCTTTTCTGTTTCGTTTTGCTTTCCTGAATAGGTTGGTATTTCGATTAATTCTCATTTGTCTCTCTTTGAAATGCACCACTGCTTTTCCTCTGTTTTTACCCTCTGAGTTGACTTCTGGCTTTGGCAAAAGCAAGACACTGAAAAATAAATCATAAAAACTGGAAAATCTCTCAGCTCCAACATTAAAAATCTTAAAGTTGTACATACGGGATAAGCCTGGGTCTTCAGTTTTAATTAGATCAGAAAGCCTGCAGACTCTGGAGCTGGACAGATGTGCTGGCAAATCCTGTGTTTGATATTTATATCCAGGTTCCTTTGGGCAGGTTCCCTCGCCTCTCTGCCCCTCAGTTTTCTCATCTGTAGAGCACAGATCACTGTGCCATCCTTATTAGGTTGCCTGAGGATTAGATCAGGCAGTCATGTACAGCAGGCAGCACATGGTAGCTATTCAACAAATGCCACTTCCTCCTCCAGCTGCCCTCTTGTCCTCCGCGTCCCTGTCAGCAGCTGCCACCCAGACACGGTTCACATGGCTGCCATCCATCTTCATAAAAAGCCCGACGATGGGGGTTCTTTTAGGGAAACATGAAGGGAAGCAGGAGTCAGGAGCTATGAGCATCTGTTAATCCAAGCATTTTAACCGATTTCCTTTGAACAGAGAACACCCCTATCATATACCACATACACGGGACTTTTCATTTTCCGTGGAGAGGCATTTCGGTTAAATGTGAGCCTCTGGAATCAAGCAAGCCTGAGATCCTGTGCCAGCTCAGTCATTTACTAGCTGTGTGACATGGGGAGGTTACGTAACTCTCAAAACCTCAGTCCCCTCATTTGTGAAAGAGAGTAAGCAAACCGTACCTCACAAGACTGGTTATTATATTGATTACATGAAATAATACTTACTGGGCACTGTTTCCATCATCTGCTACTACACAGCACACCTTCCCAAAACTGAGTGACTTAAAAAAAACAGTTTATGATGTCTCATGATTCTGCAACCTAAGCTGGGCTCAGTTGGGTGGCTCTTCTGTTCCAGGTCATGTCCATGGGGTTGAAACATCCAAAATGGCTCCTTCATGCCCATGTCTCACACCCCACGGTGGCTGGAACAGCTGCGGGCGATCCAGCAGCCTGCTAACTAGCGAGTACTCTTTCTCTCTCTCTTTCTCTCTCTCTCTCTGCCCCTCCCCCTGCCATTTGGAAACCTGGGCTTTCTTTCCACATAGCAGTCTCGGAGCAGATGGACTTGCCATTTGGCAGCTGGCTCCCGAGAGAGAAGCAAAAACTGCCAGACTTCCTAAAAGTTAGGTCTATCACTGGCACAGGGTCATTTCCATTACATTGTGTTGGTCACAGCAACTCAAAGGGCCAGTGCAGATTCAGTGGGAGGGGGAATGAGCCCCATCTCATCCAGGAAACAACATGCGCCTACAGGATGGAGAGGACTTGATGGTCGCCATATTTGGGGACCAGCTGCAACAAGCCTGTAGTCCAGTGCCTGGAACAGAATTCAGTTTTAAAAATGCTCTCTTGAGATCTCTGCACATATCAGAAAATGAAACATAGTCTCCACATCTAAAATTTCAGATCATGGGTCCTCCAGATGGATGAACAAGAAATAATTCCAAGCAGGCACTCCCATCTGAAGCCTCAAGAATGCCAGATTCCTCCTCACTCGTCACGTGTATGCCTTGGGCTTTATGTAAATAGGCTTCTCAGAGTGTTGTAAGCAGTGCAGAGGGCCTATTAATGGGGATTAACACAAATTAATGCAACCAATCCTAGGGAAAAGGTGGTTCTTGCAACACAGAGCAGAAGGTGAAAACCCATTTTAAAGGAGACTTATGGCCAGAGATGTTTCATAGTAACTACAAAAAAAAAAAAAAAAAAAACCACCCACTTGGGAGAGACTTCTACTATAATAAGGAATGGTTTCATGTCTTCGTGATCCTGTGAACCATTAGACAGTGACGGATATGGAAGAGAATACTGTTGCACCAAGGCAGAGGTGAGGAGAATACGGATATTTTCATTAATCGGACTTCATAGCAAAGGCATGAAGGCAGAGCCTTCACAAATGCCAGGTCAAGTATTTCTCATGAAAGATTAGGTTTTCTCCACCACCATCCCCTACCTGACACAAGTTAGCAAATCATATGATATTCTTCTTAAATAAGAATGGAATAGAGGACAAAGCAAGGAAAGAAATGGTTGGTGTGGATGTTCAGGCCCAAAGATGGAGACTAAGAAAAATTTCACTAATTCTGGAGAAATTCAGAAAACAGACGTACCCACTAGATGAAATTACCAGGTTTTTCTCCCACAGCTTGAAAGTGTTAGTCACTCAGTTGTGTCCGATTCTTTGTGACCCCGTGGACTGTAGCCCACCAGGCTCCTCTGTCCATGGAATTCTCCAGGCAAGAATACTGAAGTGGGTTGCCATTTCCTACTCCAGGGGATCTTCCCAACCTAGGGATGAAACCCAGGTCTCCCGCATTGCAGGCAGATTCTTTACCATCTGAGCCACCAGGGAAGCCATAAAGCTTATACCAGTATATTTAATTACAGGAGGAAATAAGGCATCAAAACACTATAAAATCCTGCCTTTTGAAGTTAGGCAAAGTTTGAAGCTTGCAGAGTCAGGGAGGAGATTATATCTGTGTTATATGTTCTGTGTTTGGACCCTGGGCAGATTTAAATGCATCTGGTCACACAGTCTGTGTTCAGGGTGCAACTGAGGTAGGCAAACTTTGCTTAGATTCTTTTTGCTCCTTTTAATCACCCATCATGCTTCTGAGTTGCCCGTTTATCTAACTATTCCCGAATGCCCTCACGGTGCAGGGTCTCTTCTCTCATATCACAACAATTTATACCAGAAGAGGAAAAATATATATATATTTTTTTAATCTGCTGGGAAAAGAATTTCTGTTAGGGAGGAAACTGTCTTTATGCAGGAAATACCTTGACAGGCTGTTGAAGGATGGAAGGGCATACCCTGAGGACATGGTCTGGGAGGGGATACCGAAACAAAAAAAGAAGGCTGAAGTGACCCATGCTGGAAACCCACAGGAGCTAGAAATAAGGACGGAGCCCAGAACAGAGCATGGCCAGCAGCTGGCACTTATGATGGCAGAAATGGCCCGGTGACATTTTTCAACAGTGTTAACTGCTACAACATCAGTTCCCAAACTTCCTTGGCTCACAGTACCCTTACTCTCCCTATAATTTTTTCTGGCGCCCCTCCCCACCCCCACCAAGGGACAAAAGAAATGTAATCATTGTTTTATTAAGCAGTAAACCCAAACAGCTTAATATATCCAAACATAGTAGTGTCTCCTGTTCCATGTTGATTTCCACAAGGCACTTGCTTTTTTATCTCATCAACCCTGAACATCCAAGATTCACAAAGATAAGATATCATTGAAAGGAATGTAGCACAATCTACTGTTGAAACAGGGAACTACTTTGAGCTGGTAGCTTGTACAGGGCCCAACAGATTTTGAATATTGCTTTGTTTCTTTTGAAAATGTAGACGAGCCTACAGCACAGATGCGAGTTTGCTGCAGCCCCTGGGGGTGCTTGGTACTACTGTGTTGGGAAGCATGGACTACAGAAGTCACTTCTCCGTTGCCAGCACTGACTGCCATATTGTCCTGAGGTCTCTCCCACTTGCAGCAAGTTCTAATACACCTGAAGCGCCTTGTGTCAGTGTCTAAATGGATGAGTACTGAAGACAGTTAACTGAGGTAGGCTGGGGACAGCAGACGCAGCTCAGAAGAAGAGCAGAAAGTAGAGCTAGTTCAGTAGAGGCAGGAAGTCAATGTGAGAAGTGCACCCTTGGATGTGACCTCTGGGTCTTTTAGAAACACCAGAGTGGCATTTCACTTTCTGTAAGATTTGGAATGGAATTTGAATCAATCTTTGGACAGAACAACTCTAGTTGACATTTCTTAAGAATTGAACATGCATCGAACCTGGACTGGCGATTTAACCTGCAACTAAAACAAATAAATTTATATTAAATAAATAAATAATAAAAAAAGAAAAAAAAAGAGCATCTATTATCTATTGGCAAGGTTTGTAGACTATTTAATATAAATTACCTTGATTGCTTAACCTAAAATTGGAAAACTGTGTTACAGGGAAAAAAAAAAAAGTCCTCCCATGGAACATATTTTTTGACAACAAAAATGTGAAGGTGGAGGCCAGCCTTAAAGACTGTCATTTTACATCAATCACCCAATAGTGTCATGTCTAACTGGTAATCTGTGCTTTCATTTAAATGCAGAACATAAGATTTAACACTGCAACTATTTCTAAGTATACAATTCAGTAAAGTATATCTAATGTATTGTGCATCCAAACTCCACAACTTTTTCATTGCAAAACTAAAACTCTGTACCCTTTAAACCACTTCCCACTCCCTCCTTCCCCCAGCCTCTGGTAAGCACCATTTTATTTCTGTTTCTACAAATTTGACTATTTTAGATATAGCATATGAGTGCAATCACACAGTATTTGTCCTTCTGTGTCTGACTTATTTCATTTAACATAATGTCCTTAAGGGTCATCCTTATGGATAATATATGACATCCACGGCTTTTCCCTGATAGCTCAGTTGGTCAAGAATCCGCCTGCAATGCAGGAGACCCCAGTTTGATTCCTGTGTCAGGAAGATCCCCTGGAGATGGGATAGGCTCCCCACTCCAGTATTCCTGGGCTTCCCTTGTGGCTCAGCTGGTTAAGAATCTGCCTGTAATGCAGGAGACCAGGGTTCGATCTCTGGGTTAGGAAGATCCTCTGGAGAAGGGAAAGGCTACCCACACCAGTATTGTGGCCTGGAGAATTACATGGACTGTATAATCCATGGGGTTGAAAAGAGTCTGATACGACTGAGTGGCTATCACTTTCACTTTTCATGACATCCACACTGTAGCAGGTGTCAAAACGTCCTTACCTTTTCAGTCTGAACAATATTTCATTGTCTGTATCTACCACATCTTGTTTATCTAGTCATTTATCAATGACACTCGGGTTGTTTCCACCTCTCGACTACTGTGACTAGTGCTGATATGAACATGCGTGTGGACTCTCCTCTATTTTTTCCATTGTACTTCCCACTTTATACTGTATTATACAATTTGCATATTTAATGCTTATTGTTTACTGTCTGTTTCCCCTCTCTAGCAGGGAAGTTCCATAAGAGTAGGGATTTTTGTCTGGTTTCTTCCCTGATGTATCCCAAGCAAAACAGGGTCTGACATATAATAGAAACTCACTAAATAGTGTTTGTTAATAAAATTAGAATCAAACACTGACCACACACCAGGCTCTGTGCTAGGCTGGAGGAAGCACCAGCAAATAAGACGCGGAACTTACAGTTCAGTGGGGGAGTGAAGTAAAATTAACTGGTGGGTTCAAATTTGATAAAACAAGCTTCCTTACAAGAAAGTTGTTAGTTCTGCAGCTGACCTTTTCCTTCACGTGGCTGCTCTTGCTTGAGTATCACTACCTCTGTTACTTACGTGTCCTAATGACGAGAGTAAGTTATTTCTATCTATGCACTTAAATTCCACTTGATGTGAAGACATTTGAATAATTTAAATTGTGATTGAAAGACGATTCTATTTTTATGTTATCTCTGCTGGAACATTTCCACCCACCGATCTGGCTTAATTGGAGAGTATATTGCAGGATTCTCCTAAACATTTTTCATTTAAGATTAATATCCACATGAAGAAAAGCTTTAAATGTTTTTCTCATCATACCCCCATAGAATTACTTGGAATATCTCTAAAAAGGAATTATCTGATTTCCAAAACCCAGGTGATAGCTGATTTTTTTAATCAGTATTTTTACTTGAACAAAATTCCAGTGTTTCTTAAAATAGCTAAGCATCCTCTTGGGTTGGTGTCCCAGGAGTTTATCTACGAAGAGCTCAGAAATTCTGTTCTGTTCTCTGGGTGTACGTGGTCAGTATGCTCGATTCTCTCTCCTGCTTCTACCTGGGCTCATATTAAAATTATTCTTTTTACCCCCTTCTCTCAGTAAATAGAACATTTTCTTCATTTTTTTTTTCTATGAAATAAAAAGGAATATATGATTATTCCAGAAAGCACAATCACAGAAAGGATATACAGGACACCAACTCTTTCAACTGCTATTCAAACCTGGTGAATAGGATTCAAATTTGTGTTGTCCAGATTTGGTAGCCATTGGGCCCAGGTGGCGACTGAGTGCTTGACGTGTGGCCAGACTGAATTGAGATGTGTTTACGGTGAAAACACACATCAGATTTACAGATTTCACACACACACACAAGGAGATGTAAAATGTCTTCATAATTTTTATATTGATTACATGTTGAAATTATAGTGTGGTTGATATATTGGTTAAACAAAATATATTATCAGTTATATGAGTTTCTTTTCACCTTCTTCTTTAATGTGACTACTAGAAAACATAGAATTACAGGGCTTGCTTTGTATTTCTATTGGACAGTGCTGCTCAGATAATCATTTTCTATGTGTCTGTACATACACACATATTGTAAGAGCAAAATCATGATACTTTCCATCTCATAACCCACATTCTTCACTTATTAATATATTATTGGCATATTTCCATGTCTACAGATATAGTTCTCCAAAATTATTTGTAATAGCCACAATGTTCTAATGTAAAATTACACTGTAATTTCTTGAACCAATATCCTATTATTAAACAGTGGAATGTTCCCATTCTCCACTGTTTAAAAAAGCATTCTAAATAGATAACTAATGAGAACCTACTGCATAGCACAGGGAACTCTACTCGGTGCTCTGTAGTGACCTAAATGGAAGTACATCTAAAAAAGAGGGGATATGTGTATACATATAACTGATTCATTTTGCTGTACAGCAGAAACTAACACAACATTCTAAAGCAACAATGAAAATTCAATGAAAATTCTAAAAAACAAACAATAACCAAATATCCTTGGACTCACAACTGTGCTTATATGAATGATTATTTCATTAGACTAATTTTCCAAAAGTGAAATTGCTAAATCAAAAAACACACATTTTTAGGATTTTTGTTACTAACTAAAAACCATCACAGTAATCCAAGGCCATGCCCCAACCAGTAATGCTGAAGAAGCTGAAGTTGAATGGTTCTATGAAGACCTCCAAGACCTTTTAGAACTAACACCCAAAAAAGATGTCCGTTTCATTATAGGGGACTGGAATACAAAAGTAGGAAGTCAAGAAACACGTGGAGTAACAGGCAAATTTGGCCTTGGAATACGGAATGAAGCAGGGCAAAGGCTAATAGAGTTTTGCCAAGAGAACGCATTGGTCATAGCAAACACCCTCTTCAAACAACACAAGAGAAGACTCTACACATGGACATCTCCAGATGGTCAACACCGAAATCAGATTGACTGATTATATTCTTTGCAGCCAAAGATGGAGAAGCTCTATACAGTCAACAAAAACAAGACTGGGAGCTGACTGTGGCTCAGATCATGAACCTTATTGCCAAATTCAGACTTAAATTGAAGAAAGTACAGAAAACCACCAGACCATTCAGGTATGACCTAAATCAAATCCCTTATGATTATACAGTGGAAGTGAGAAATAGATTTAAGGGACTAGATCTGATAGATAGAGTGCCTGATGAACTATGGATGGAGGTTCGTGACATTGTACAGGAGACAAGGATCAAGACCATCCCCATTGAAAAGAAATGCAAAAAAGCAAAATGGCTGTCTGGGGAAGCCTTACAAATAGCTGTGAAAAGAAGAGAAGCGAAAAGCAAAGGAGAAAAGGAAAGATACAAGCATCTGAATGCAGAGTTCCAAAGAATAGCAAGAATAGATAAGAAAGCCTTCCTCAGCAATCAATGCAAAGAAATAGAGGAAGACAACAGAATGGGAAAGACTAGAGATCTCTTCCAGAGAAGGCGATGGCACCCACTCCAGTACTCTCGCCTGGAAAATTCCAGGGACGGAGGAGCCTGGTAGGCTGCAGCCCATGGGGTTGCTAAGAGTTGGACACAACTGAGCGACTTCACTTTCACTTTTCACTTTCATGCATTGTAGAAGGAAATGGCAACCCACTCCAGCGTTCTTACCCGGAGAATCCCAGGGATGGGGGAGCCTGGTGGGCTGCTGTCTATGGGGTCGCACAGAGTCGGACACGACTGAAGCGACTTAGCAGCAGCAGCAGCAGCAGAGATCTCTTCAAGAAAATTAGAGATACCAAGGGAACATTTCATGCAAAGATGGGCTCGATAAAGGACAGAGATGGTACAGACCTAACAGAAGCAGAAGATATTAAAAAGAGGTGGCAAGAATACACAGAGGAACTGTACAAAAAAGATCTTGATGACCCAGATAATCATGATAGTATGATCACCCACCTAGAGCCAGACATCCTGGAATGTGAAGTCAAGTGGGCCTTAGAAAGCATCACTATGAACAAAGCTAGTGGAGGCGATGGAATTCCAGTTGAGCTCTTTCAAATCCTGAAAGATGATGCGGTGAAAGTGCTGCACTGAATATGCCAGCAAATTTGGAAAACTCAGCAGTGTCCACAGGACTGGAAAAGGGCAGTTTTCATTCCAATCCCAAAGAAAGGCAATGCCAAAGAATGCTCAAATTACTGCACAATTGCACTCATCTCACACGCTAGTAAAGTAATGCTCAAAATTCTCCAAGCCAGGCTTCAGCAGTATGTGAACCGTGAACTTCCAGATGTTCAAGCTGGTTTTAGAAAAGGCAGAGGAACCAGAGATCAAATTGCCAACATCCGCTGGATCATGGAAAAAGCAAGAGAGTTCCAGAAAAACATCTATTTCTGCTTTATTGACTATGCTAAAGCCTTCGACTGTGTGGATCACAATAAACTGTGGAAAATTCTGAAAGAGATGGGAATACTAGACCACCTGACCTGCCTCTTGAGAAATTTGTATGCAGGTCAGGAAGCAACAGTTAGAACTGGACATGGAACAACAGACTGGTTCCAAATAGGAAAAGGAGTACGTCAAAGCTGTATATTGTCACCCTGCTTATTTAACTTATATGCAAAGTACATCATGAGAAATGCTGGGCTGGAAGAAGCACAAGCTGGAATCAAGATTGCCGGGAGAAATATCAATAACCTCAGATATGCAGATGACACCACCCTTATGGCAGAAAGTGAAGAGGAACTAAAAAGCCTCTTGATGAAAGTGAAAGAGGAGAGTGAAAAAGTTGGCTTAAAGCTCAACATTCAGAAAACTAAGATCATGGCATCTGGTCCCATCACTTCATGACAAATAAATGGGGAAACAGTGGAAACAGTGTCAGACTTTATTTTGGGGGGCTCCAAAATCACTGCAGATGGTAACTGCAGCCATGAAATTAAAAGACGCTTACTCCTTGGAAGGAAAGTTATGACCAACCTAGATAGCATTTTCAAAAGCAGAGACATTACTTTGCCAACAAAGGTCCATCTAGTCAAGGCTATGGTTTTTCCAGTGGTCATGTATGGATGTGAGAGTTGGACTGTGAAGAAAGCTGAGCGCTGAAGAATTGATGCTTTTGAACTGTGGTGTTGGAGAAGACTCTTGAGAATCCCTTGGACTGCAAGGAGATCCAACCAGTCCATTCTAAAGGAGGTCAGCCCTGGGATTTCTTTGGAAGGAATGATGCTAAAGCTGAAACTCCAATACTTTGGCCACCTCATGCGAATAGTTGACTCATTAGAAAAGACCCTAATGCTGGGAGGGATTGGGGGCAGGAGGAGAAGGGGATGACAGAGGATGAGATGGCTGGATGGCATCACTGACTCGATGGACATGAGTTTGAGTGAACTCCGGGAGTTGGTGATGGACAAGGAGGTCTGGCGTGCTGCGATTCATGGGGTCACGAAGAGTCGGACACGACTGAGCGACTGAACTGAAATGAACTGAAAAACAATCAAGTCCCCTCTCTAAAAATGTGGTACTAGTTTAAGCACATCAGCAGGTATTTTGGGGTTCATTTCTTTATAGCGTTCCCTTACTGATTGTTAGGGTTTTAAGAAAAATCTCATTGTCTTCATTTTACTTCTTCTATCATAAATAAAATGGAAGTGTTCCCCATTTTTATTAGCACTTTGTGATTCATCTTTTGTTAAACTAACTTCATGTCTGTAGCCCATTTGTTTTTTGGAGAATTCCTCTTTTTTACTGACTTACAAGGCTTTTTAATATAAATTATATTACTCCTTGGTCACACATGTTTCATGTGTTTTTATTAGTTTATTTGCCCTTTAATCTTGTGTTATTTTTTGATGTCCAGAGATTTTAATCCTTATGTAAGTTTTTAAGATAACTGTCCTTGAGCTGGTATTTAGGAATTCCTTTCATATTTTAAAATGATGTCATTATTCAAGTATAACATCTTCTAGTATATTCTTGCTGACATATTTTACATTTATTCCCTTACACCATATGGAATCTATTTTTGTGTGTAGAAATTATGAGGGCTATCTTTTCAAAATGTTTAGCTAGATATCCCAATTCTATTTATTAACCAGCTGTCCTTTTCTTCATTTGTTTAAAAAATAAGCTAATGTGGAAGAATTGGGTCCATACAAGGTCAAGTCCATGGAACATCATAGAAGTAGGTTGGAAAAGACATGCATTTGAGTCCAGGATATATGTGGGCAGGGATCGGGGTAAATCAGAGTGGAAGATCAGGAAGAAGGGCACAGGCTACCAGTCTTCTGCACTGATCCTAGTCATGAGTGACCTTAGTTGATTTATGGTTTTAACTTACTCAGAATCATGTGCCACTTACAAAATCTGAGTAAATTTAAACTGTCTTGCCCCAGAAATATGTGCATACACATCTTTGTACATAATTGCATTAGGTTTACAGATCCTCTGAAGTCTGTGCAGGAGACTTACTGGGATACACAGACCTCAAGAGGGCTGTTTTCCTCATGGAAGAGGAGATCAAAGACCTAGAGGTAAGTCATACTCCAGGTAAAGGCAGGTACAGGGTTCTCCTCCTTTATGCAGTCATATTGAATACTCACTCGCCACTCCCCAAACTAAGACTATACTTCTCAGCCTCAGGCCTCCGTTCCTACTGACATCTTGTTTAAAATGGCATTTTCTGCTACAGTGGCTATTCCTGGTTGCCACCCAAGCATCCATTCTCCACCTTGAAATTTCTATCAGAATCCTAAATTTTCTTCTGTTATGTTTTCACTCTAGGAATAGACTCCTCCCACTAAGCACCAGGGGTGGATCCTGGCTGACTCAGACCAGCCAGGACACTATGTTCTTTGACCACAGTCACTGGTCAAGGAGTGGACATGTGACCTAAGCCATCCACGTGATGGAAATGGAGGCCTCTTCCTTGGGAAAAAGCTGGAGCAGAAGCACTCTGTCTGCCACTAGACCCAAAAGGGGAAGCAAAGGCACACCCTGCTGCTGTCAGCCATCCAACCAACCAGCTTTAGAACAAAGACAGCACCCTGGAAGGCCATGTGAGGAGCAGAGGATATTCCTTAGTGAGATACTGAGCCACCAGATCCATCAACCTTGAGGGCTGCCCCAACTCGGACTTCTGTTGCTTGAATCAATAACTTACCCTGCTGTTGATGTTGAGTATGTTTTTTGTTCCATGTAATGTAAGCTTCCTAAGTGACACATGCTGGCCTAGGGAAACCCAGTCAAGACACTACCTTCTCTGCACCTTCCACAGTTGAGCCAGCTAGAAGGGATGCCTCCCTTCAGTGCATTTCTCCAGCCCTTTGTTCCTGCCTGCCATATTCATGAATACCCCTTACTACACTGGACACAAACTCTAGGTGAGGAACCACAGCTTGGGACATTTCATATCTTCACAACACCTAGCTGGTGTTCAAAGATTTTTTTTTTATAATTACACTAGGAATGCCTTACTCCATGACTGGGTCTGGGTCTTCCATTATCACCAAGATAAACAAACAGGGACTTCCCTGATGGTCCAGTAGGTAAGTACGCTCCCAATGCAGGGGGCCTGGGTTTGATTCCTGGTCAGGGCACTAGATCTCACATGCTGCAGCTAAGACCCAGTGTAGCCAATAAATAAATATTAATTAATAAATAAATGATAGCCACTTTAAAAAATGAACAACATGCTTGGATGTCTGATGAAAGTGCTGCATCTTAGACCTTGATTCTTTCTGTCTTAACATTGAGGAACACTGAGTGTGTGGCTTGATAAGGTAGAGAGGAGATAAAAGAGAACTAGACCTGCATTTTCTGAAGTGAGAGGATGATAAACACCAAAAAGGTGAGAAGCATGTGTGTGTGTATTATATGTAATTTAGTATATGGAGGTAACTACCAAAAGAATCAGCTAAAAGAATTGAAAGCAGTTGACTCCAAGGAGAGCAAAATGAGAAGGGGGCTTCTGTTGTTTGTAATGAATTTTTTTGAACAATTCATTGTCTACCTATAAAACCATAATCATTTTTTTAATTGTTGAATTAACAATAAAAAGTTATACACCACCAGGTGAAAACAAATAGCTAAAAGTAGTCACCCCTGGAGAAGAGGATGATGATGGAGGGGGCTAAATGAAGCACAGAAATATTTTCATACCTTTAAATACCATTTGAGCTTTTATCTCCATGTGTGTTCAATAACCATCTCTCTTTCTTTCTTTCTCTTCAGCAAATAGATGGGTTACAAAAATGGTCACAGTAGTTGTTCTCCTGGTATCCACGCCCCTGTGTAGCACCTTCTGGGTTAGTCTCTGGCTTTGGCCACTTGACTTACAATGGCCAGCGGGACAGCAGAAATGGGACACAAATGTGACAGAAGCTTGAAGAGTGCTTGTGCCTTGGGTCTGTCCTCTCCTGCTGCTCTTGGGACTCTTGACACTGTAGCCCAGCAAGACCAGCAGAAGACCCACCCAGCAGAGGCCAGTCCAAATTCCCCACTCACTGGATCATGAGCTACTGAACACTTACATGTATACGAATGGAATGAGAACATCCTCTAACACCATACACCAAAATACTCAAAATGGATCAAAGACCTAAATGTGAGGCCAGATGCTATAAAACTCTTGGAGGAAAACATAAGCAGAACACTCTTTGACAAAAATCTCAGCAAGGTTTTTTTTTGATCCATTTTATACAGTAATGAAAACAAAACCAAAAATAAACAAAGTGAACCTATTTAAACTTAAAAGCTTTTGTATAGCAAAGGAAACCATAAATAAAACAAAAAAGACAACCCTCAGAAGGAAAAAAAATATTTGCAAATGAAGTGACCAACAAGGGATTAATCTCCAAAACACACAAACAGCTCACATAGCTCAATATCAAAACAACCCAATCAAAAAATGAGCAGAGGATCCAAATAAAAAAAATTCTACAAAGAAGACATACAGATGGCCAAAAAGCACAGGAAAAGATGCTCAACATCATTAATTATTAGAGAAATGCGAATCAAAACTACAATGAGGTATCACCTAACACCAGTCAGAAAGGCCATCATCAAAAAATCTACAAACAATAAATGCTGGAGAAGGTGTGAGAAAAGAGAACCCTCCTACACTGTTGGTGAGAATGTAAATTGGTGCAGTCACTGTGGAGAACAGTACTGGGGTTCCCTAAAAAGCTAAAAATAGAATCACCATATGATCCAACAATCCCACCACTGAGCACACACCTGGAGAAAACCAAAATTTGAAAAGAGAGGTGCACCCCAATATTCATTGCAGCACTGTTTACAACAGTTAAGATATGGATGCAACCTACATGTTCATTAGCAGATGAACAGATAGAGAAGATGTGGTACATATATACAATGGAACATTACCCAGCCACAAAAAAGAATGAAATTATGCCATTTGCAGCAACATGGATGGGCCTAGTAAGTGAAGTAAGTCAGACAAAGACAAATATCATATGATACCACTCACACAGAAAATTAGTTTTAAAAATCATAAAAATGAACTTATTTGCAAAACAAAAACAGACTTCCAGATTTTGAAAACAAATGTATGGTTACCAAAGAGGAAATGTGTGCGGTGGGAATAAATTAGAAGCTTGGGGTTCATATACACACTCTGCTGCTGCTACTCCTGCTGAGTCACTTCAGTCGTGTCTGACTCTGTGCGACCCCATAGACGGCAGCCCACCAGGCTTCCCCGTCCCTGGGATTCTCCAGGCAAGATACACACTCTACTATATATAAAACAGATAACCAACGAGGACCTACTATACTACTGTATAGGACAGGAAATTCTACGCAACATTCTTTAACAACCTAAATGGGTAAAAACCTGAAAAAGAATGAATACATGTATGTATATAACAGAATCACTTTGCTGTACACCTGAAACTAAGAAAACATTAAAAATCAAGTATACTCCAATAAAATTAAATAAACAAATAAATACTTTTCAAAAGAACCACTACCTAAATAAAAGTTTGCATTAAACTTTTAAATTTGGGGCAAGTTATTGTGTGTTAAATGCTAACTGATAGATGCTGATACAGATATAGACCCAGAAATAAAACAGAAATTATATATTTCTAGGACTCAACCCAGATTTCTGGATTTCCAGATCCCGACCTAGATTTATGAGATCATTATAGAGGGTGAATCCTGAGAATTTGTATTTTAAAATCTCTAAAATGACTCTAACACAACCTGGGCAAGCATTTGAGAACAACAGGTATACAATGAAGAGCAAAGGGTTTGGAGATCTGAGTTCGAAGCCAGGTATTTCTACTTAGTGTGAAATCTTGGGCAAGTGAAGTTAAACTTCTCTGAGCTTCCATTTTATCCTTGGGAAAATAGCGGAAGTTGTTATGGTGATGAAATAGGCTGGTATATGGAAAAAGGTTCAGCATTATACATGGAATTTCTTCCCCTACCTCCTCCAGCAAACCTGAATGGATCCTTACAGAGGAAGCCAATTCAGTGTATAATTCTGGAAAGCCTGTGGGTGGTTTGGCTATGATATTGGATTCCTATTGTCCTTTCTATCTTTAACAAAGCACAGGACAGAGAGAGGTTGATGGAAAACCACCCTTGGAAGGGTTTTATTTCCCTCGTTTGTCAGGGTGACTTTAAGGAAAATGTTATAGTGTGAAATAAGAAACTTTCATGATAGAATGGAAGAGACCATAAGGGAAAAACAGGGCTGTTATCAGATTCATGACTTTGAACGAATGATTTGGAAAATCTCAAATGCAGGACAAGAGGTTTCCAATGAGGGAACAAGAAATCTTAGATGCAGGGCAAATAGCATGACAGCAACTTCAGAAGGTCAAATTGCCTCTACTTTTTTTTGAGTCTATAGATGAAAGTGAAAGAGGAGAGTGAAAAAGTTGGCTTAAAGCTCAACATTCAGAAAACTAAGATCATGGCATCTGGTCCCATTACTTCATGGCAAATAGATGGGGAAACAGTGGAAACAGTGGCAGACTTTATTTTGGGGGGCTCCAAAAATCATTGCAGATTGTGACTGCAGCCATGAAATTAAAAGACGCTTACTCCTTGGAAGGAAAGTTACGACCAATCTAGATAGCATATTAAAAAGCAGAGACATTACTTTGCCAACAAAGGTCCATCTAGTCAAGGCTGTGGTTTTTCCAGTGGTCATGTATGGATGTAAGAGTTGGACTGTGAAGAAAGCTGAGTGCCGAAGAATTGATGCTTTTGGACTGTGGTGTTAGAGAAGACTCTTGAGAGTCCCTTGGACTGCAAGGAGATCCAACCAGTCCATCCTAAAGGAGATCAGTCGGGGTGTTCACTGGAAGGACTGATGCTAAAGCTGAAACTCCAATACTTTGGCCACCTCATGCAAAGAGTTGACTCATTGGAAAAGACTCTGATTCTGGGAGGGATTGGGGGCAGGAGGAGAAGGGGACGACAGAGGATGAGATGGCTGGATGGCATCACTGACTCAATGGACATGAGTTTGGGTAAATTCTGGGAGTTGGTGATGGACAGGGAGGCCTGGCGTGCTGCGATTCATGGGGTTGCAGAGTGTCGGACACAACTGAGCGACTGAACTGAACTGAACTGAACTGAGAGCAACTGGGCTTCCAGGTGGCGCCAGTGGTAAAGAACCCGCCTGCCAATGCACGAGACTTAAGAGACACTGGTTTGATCCTTGGGTCAGAAAGTTCCCCTCAAGGAGGAAATGGCAACCCATTCCAGAATTTTTGCCTGAGAAACCCATGGACTGAGGAGCGTGGTGGTCTAAGGTTCATAGGGTTGCAAAGAGTCAGACATGACTGAAGTGACTATGCGCTTAGAAAGCAAATTAGATTGACTGGAAGCAAGCTTTGTAGAAGTTTGGAAGTCATAAGCCTCAGTTTTCCCATTTGTAAAATAACAGACTTGAATTAATTGCTCTCTGAGGTCCCTCTGAACACTGACATGCTACTAATTTACAGCCAGACCGTTTCTCCTCCTTGTCTAACTGACCTGTGCTTTCAACTATCCATTTTGAAAAGAAACTGGGCAACCATTTCTTAAACATTTATTAAAAAAATAAACAACGGTCTCTAGGTGTTGACCTGATGCCTAATTTTGATTCATTTTCATCCAAAGAGAAAGATATGCACATTTGTGGCCGATTATCTATGTCTGTGCTTTTTACCTTTTTTTTTTTTTTTCATTTTGGAGCACTGCCCTATCCAAGAAGACCTCTATGCATTGCCTCAGTTTCCCCCAGCTCACCAACATTGGTAAGGAGAAAAATACAATGGCTTGGTGACATCAAAAACAAACGAAGGAACAAACAGAATGACTGGCCCCCCTTGTTCATAAACGCCTGCTTTGCTCCCATATTAGCCAAAAAATCAGCACAAACTCAGAACAGTCATTATACTGTATACAAACTGCACCCACGTGGCTCAGTAGGTAAAGAATCCACCTGCAGTGCAGGAGTCAAGAGAGAATGAGGGTTTGATCTCTGGGTTGGCAGGATCCCCTGGAGAAGAAAATGGCAACCCACTCCAGGATTCTTGCCTGGAGAATGCCATGGACAGAGGAGCCTGGCGGGCTACAGTCCATGAGGTTGCAAACAGTTAGACACGATGGAAGCAACGAGCACAGCAAAAACTGTTTCATTAGTTTCTGTTGGAAAGAGAACCCATACTCTGTGTGGGCTACTAGTGACCAGGCTTTACCCAGGTTTCTGTTACCCTAGCATCTGTCCCTGAGCCCGGGAGCCCTGCCTGAGACAGTCTTAAGCACAGTCCCTGTAGGGAAAGAAGTTATTACGCCAGAAAATTGGAACTGAATACAATCAGACAAGTTCTACCCATTCTGGACTCAAAAACCATCTATCTGGTCAAAGCAATCTGTTCTCATAATACATGAAATATAAAACTAAAACCTTTAAAAAATCCTATCAAAGAGATTGATGGCATTTTTCGCAAAGTGAACATTTTAATATTACCATTTGGTGATCTTTCCTGATGTGATCACAAAACCATGCACGTAATACACAGACATGGCCACAGACACTTTCACTGACTTCATATTCCAAACAAAAGGCGCAGAGTGGGGGCTTTCTACCCTTAGAAGAACCAGTACATTATCAGCAGGCCAGTGATAGTCCAGCTTAGCAGAAAAAAGGGAGTGAATGCTATTCCACATCATTATTAGAAACTGGCTGCTCTCAGTATATTCTGTGGCCCAGTGGCAGCAGCATCCCCAGAGATCTTATTAGAAGGATGAAAACTCAGGCCCCCACACCAGGGAGAAGTATCAGCAACCTCAGATATGCAGATGATACCACCCTAATGGCAGAAAGCAAAGAGGAACTAAACAGCCTCTTGATGAAGGTGAAAGAGGAGAGTCAAAAAGCTGGCTTACAACTCAACGTTCAAAAAACTAAGATCATGGCATCTGGTGGCATCACTACGTGGCAAATAGAAGGGGGAAAAGTGGAAGCAGTGACAGGTTTTATTTTCGTGGACTCCAAGATCATTCTGGACAGTGATTGCAGCCAAGAAATTAAAAGATGCTTGCTACTTGGAAAGAAAGCTATGACAAACCTAGACAGCATATTAAAAAGCAAAGATACCACTTTGCCAACAAAGGTTCATATGGTCGAAGCTATGGTTTTCCCAGTAGTCATGTACAGATGTGAGAGTTGGACCATAGAGAAGGCTGAGCACCAAGGAATTGATGCTTTCAAACTGTGGTGCTAGAGAAGACTCTTGAGAGTCCCTTGGACTGCAGCAGAGCAACCAGTCAGTCCTAAAGGAAATCAACCTTAAATATTCATTGGAAGGACTGGGGCTGAGGCTGAAGCTCCAATACTTTGGCTCTCTGATGCAAAGAACCAACTCACTGGAAAAGACCCTGAGGCTGGGAAAGACTGAGGACAAGGAGGAAAAGGGGGCAACAGAGGATGAGATGGTTGGATGGCATCATCGATTCAATGGACATGAATTTGGGCAAACTCTGGGAGACAGTGAAGGGCAGGGAAGCCTGGTGTGCTGCAGTCCATGGGGTCACAAAGAGTTGGACACGACTTAGCAACTGAACAAAAAAAGCTGCCACACCAGACCCAGTAAGTCAGAATCTACATGTTAAAAGACCCCCACCCAGGTGATGTGCATGTCCAAGTTTGCCGAGCACTGGAGAAGAACATCCTCCTTATCCAGGTGGGGTTATTTGCTCACTGGGAGAGACTGTAAAAACTGGCTGTAGATTTCTCCCACTTCTGTTAGCCTGCCCCTATGCTCCCCATCAAGAGACGGAGTCTTTTTCTCTGCCTCTTTGAATCTGGGTACTTTGCATCTTGCTTTAATGGTAGACTGCAGTACAAGTGATGATGTTGGAGGTCCAAGTGTGGGTCTCAAGTGGCCTTGCAGCTACCGCTTTCACCCTCTTGAAACCCTGAGAGCATAAATGAAGACGCTCAAGCAAGCTGGCTGAAGGGTGAAAAACCTGCGGTGAGTGAGGCCCAGTCAAGAGCCACAACCATTCATCTGACACGTGAGGGAGTTGCGTTGGATCATCCTGCCCCACTGAGCAGCCCCATTGAGTAGCTGCCTGGATAGCGGCCTCTGGAAGACCGGCAGAACAACAAACGAGTCCAATTCCACCTTGGTGGAAGAAATCATCTTTGCTGATATAAAACTAAGGGTTGGCTAAGTTTATTCCTGGGGAAGCCCCTTTGGTGACAGGTTCACAAATGATGGAATGATGGAACTGTTTATGCTGGGTGGTTAAAACAAGCTCTTCAACCAGTGTTACCCTCTCCACAGCTCCCTGGATGGATGCTATGAAGAAACAATACACAGAATTAAAAACCATGATCAAAATCTCCTGATAACTGGCTCACAGATTTATGCAGATACCTCTGGCCTGTCTGGCTGCTCCCTCCCCCATGCCTTAACTCAGGCTCCTGATAGTTCCTGCTCAAATCCAGCTACCAGCCAAGGCAGTGAACTATGAATCTTTAGTGAACAGTGCTGAACTGGAAAGACTAAGCTTTGGGCTCACCAGAACTGAGCTTCAATCCTGGCCCTGCCACTTGCTAGCTAGGTGATTGGGGAAATTACCTAACTTCTCTGAGGTCCAGCTTTGCCATCTGTCAATTGAGATTAAGAATCCCTGTCCATCAAGACTGTTGAGATTATATATAAGAAAGATGGCATATTATGAATGCTCTGTAAGTATAATCTACATAAATGAGGCTAGGGGTGTGAAAGCCATAAAATCCCTGACACGTGTAATTTTGAAAAGACAAACCCACCAGCCCCCACCCCACCCCCAGCCTTTGAGAACACCAGACTTTTAAATGGCTGGACACTCTGACTGCAGTCTGGCTGTTTATCTGCTGACTGCTTGGCAGTGATTCCATTTAGGAGGGGGGATGGGTGATCAGCATTCGTCCCTGGGTCACCAGGTCAAGTGGGTACTAATCAGGAAAAATGTTTGGCTATCAAATGCTCCATTGAGTGCTTTAAATATCACTTGATGTGTCATAAATTTGGATTCGCTGTAGAAAATCAATCTTTACCATATGCAAATTAAAGATGAAATGAAATTGTCCTCGTGAGCCACTGCGCTCCCTCAGCACGCTGGTTCTTCAGTTGTACTTAACTGATTTGAATTTTCTTACATTTTGCTTCAGTTTGTGGCTTGAAATTCATTATCCCTTAGACAGCTTATGGTCAGAGAGCTCTGATCCCAGAGACAGCCTTGAGAGGGATTCTTTAAGCGGCTACTGGCTTTGTTTCCTCATCTCCCCGAGACAGACTCAGCCGCCACGAGGAGTGAACTTGGCTGGCTGGCCGTGGCCCCCAGAACCATCTCCTGAAAACTGGATGTTAATCTTGATTATGCACATGGAGCATACATGTGTGTGCCTGCGGGGGTAGACATATATTCCAGGAGTATTTTCAGGAAGTTAGATTTTTCCCTTAAAAATAAGAAACCATCTTTGTTAGTCACTCTTCCTGATTCCAAAGAGAAGTAAAACCTTGGGATCAGACTTCTCAGAGCTGGACTGAATCGCTGGGCTTGGAAAGTCAGAAAATAGGCGAGCTTTTGACCACTCCCTCAGATGGCTCTGTTTCAGCCCATACAAATCTCTGTAGCAAGAAACCTCAGGTAGGGAAATGGAGCAAAAGCAGTGATGACCTCCCAGGGGAATGAGATGCTAGTTTCACGTCCCAGGAGCTGCCAGCTACCCAGGAACTTATTAAAGTTCTTTCTTTGTATTCAGCAAGCTTGGAATAGGATCAGCTAATTAGCCTGCCTAGGAACCAACTGGCGTGGACTGGAACGGGGTGGAATGGAACGATGATAGTACTATAGGACAGTGCTCTGTGTACTGCTGCTAGTTTGCTAAAACTCCCAATAAATGATCTCACTTAATCCTCTCAACAGTCATGCAAGGTTGGTCCTATTACTATTTCAAGTTATAATATGGACACTGAGACACAAAGAGTAAGTTAACTTATGAAAACCTTAAAAACATGCATGCCTTCTGGCTAATAACTCCATTTCTAGGAATTTACATTGGGAAAATAATAAGAAATCCAACAAAAAAGAGATTTATTGATAGATATCTATAAGGAAGGTACTTATAATAGTGAAAAACTGAAAGCAAACTACATGTCCAAAAATTAAAAATCAACTGAATAAATTATAAATATTCAATATAGGAGATGCTCGATAGTCTCTAAAAATTAGGTTTCTGAACATGATTTAAGGAATTAAGTAGACTATAACTTAAGGAAATAAGTTGACTGTTGTTAAAAAAGGAAAATTTTAAAAGGAGAATTACCTCCTTAAACATAGAGTATAATCCCAATTTTGCAGTATATCTATGTATATGAATCAAAAAGGTGAAAGAAATATCCTAAAACTTAGTAATAGTTGTGTGTGTTCCAAGGGTGTATTAACATTTCCCCCTCTTTTTATGTTTCTCTATTTTCATGATTCTCTAAATTATACAAATATCATAATTAAAAGCAAATGACAATAAATAAATAATATACAAAAAGAAATGTGTCAGTGTTGGCTTACTCATGAGGAACTAGTGAAAATCAGGAAACTAAAAGACATAAGATATTCCGAGTGCTTTTGAAGGTCACAGTAAACATATGCCGAATACAGTTATTTTATCAAAACCATTTTGCCCATTTCTAACTCATTTATCTTTAACAAGATAAACAAGATTTCACGAGGGTCTGGTAATGATCCATCTGTGAAATCATGGGATGTTTGGTTCATCCCTGCAATTTTCTATACTTATCTTCCTTATCCTTCACAAAGTACTGTCAGTGTTTGGGAAAATGGTTTTGTGAAACTTGGTAAATTGCTAGGTAAAATAGTTCCTTGGATAATGGTGTGTCTGACACTTTAAACATCTGAAAACTCTCCGAGTTATTAGATGTCGGGTAGAGGAGGTCAGATAATGTCTCTAGAGATGGGTCCTATTAGGGGAGCTTTGGGTGATATAAAGTATGAGGCAGGGGTGGAGGGAAATGACAGGCTGCAACTGCAGAATTCTAAACAGACATTTAGGAGGAATTTCCAAACAAGAGGCACGGGACCTGCTGCTATCAGAGTGGAGGAAAGCAAATTGATTCTGCAAGAGAAAAATCTGGCCTTCGTGAGAAGAATTCTAATGATGCCCAAATTCCACTTCTTAACATTTATTTTTTGGTTAAATTGCTTTGAAAGCTATAATTTTAGCAATTTTTGATTTGGGGACACTGAACTATCAATGTATAGATTTTACAAAATTATTAAATTCATTTGGATTGCAGTGACAGTTTTTTACATGTAATTCTTTAATTTACCTGGAATACAGGTACTTTCTCTTTTTTACATAAAATCTTTAACCACCAAGAACAAGTATTAGTAATTTTACTAATAGTAATCATCCCCCTGCCCCCCACCGAGTACCATTGATCAGCACTTGTTTTCCACTCTGAATTGTACCAAGTCCTTTGACACACAGCAGACATCACTTGCTTTGAAATTCACAACACTCTGCAGATCTGGGAACTGAGCCTCAGAGAGGTTGATGTCATTTGCATCACAGACCAAAGTGTTACATCAGGCATGGTCCCTTTCTCTGTCTGCCCAGTCTTGCACCTTATCATTTAAATAGCTGTGAAGTTTACCCTGCTAAGTCTATACAATCAAAATTAATCTATGGCTATTCTTACCCATACATCCTTCCAAAAGATTTTTATTTTTTTTTATTTTTTATTAAAAAAATAATGTTTATACTTTAATTATCCAAGTAATACATACTCATTATTGAATGCTTAGGGAGTACACATAAAAAGGAATAACAAAAAGGAAAATCACTTATGAACTTGCCCATCCAGTGATGATCACTGTGACAGGATTTCCATGTTCATCCTGTGTGTTTATGATCTGTCTACCTCCATTAGAATACAATTCCATGAAAGAGGGGTTTTTCTCGTGATCGCTGTTGGACCTCTGGGGTCTATATAACAAGTTACACAGTCTGCTGCCCAGACCATAAGTTCAGGATCAAGGTGCTCACAACTCAGTCTTCTCAGAGAGTTGGCTTACAGATCAGCCCTTCTCTAGGGATAGCCTTCAGCCAAGGGGAATGCCTCTTTCAAGGTTACATCTCCTCCACAGAGGTAGCCCACATCACTGACCTGTACGTTTGAGGGTATAAAGGCCCAGCCCTCTTGTCCCAACCTGGAATTACTCCAAAGGGCCATTTCATTGCAGAGCTCCCTGCGAACTGCTGGGACCTATAAGTGACTGGATCACTGTTCACCTCCCTCTGCCCAGTCTTGCTTCCATAACTCCCCTACTGATGTTACTTCTGAGAACACTCCCAGTTACCTTCCTGAAGGTGAACTTTTGCTACACAGCCTGTTTCCAGTAACCATGAGCCAAGTTAATAGACAACTATGCCAGATGTAGGGCCGGCTTTATAGTATTTGTTGAATGAGTCTATGCAAAACTTTTTAGGGGTGCCTCCTTCATTCCTGGTGATTCTCACTCCTCAGCAATGAAGCAGAAGCTCCATCATGCCCCATGGAGTCAGAAGAAGCCAGCCATTCCTGTGCAGCCATCAACACGACTGCAGCTTCTTCCCATTAATGCCACCTTGACTTTTCATGATGTCCCAGGGGCCCCATTCTCTGCTTGTTAATGACAGTGACTAGGACAAGACCCCAACTTGGCTGCCAGTCCTGGGTAGCTCTGGAGCCAGCCGCCACTGTTCTCCCCAAATCCTGAGGCTTACTGTCACTGCTTGCTGAAGCCAGAGAATCTGCAGAGACCCCTATTCTGAGCCTGCATCCCTGGGCTCCACCCAGGTGACAGTGGTCCAGGAGGGTGAGAAGGATGCTTCCACTTCAGTGTCTTACTCAGATAACGGCACTCCATGGTGGAAGTGGCCGGGGCTTTAAACATTCAGATCTTGGGTCCATTAACATTTCCACTTCTCCAGAGTATGACCCAACCAAGATGACTGTGTTGGAACAAACTGGACAAATCTGGAAACCAACACGTGCCCCAACTCTTGGTCTAGTTGTCACATACTCTTTGGATGAAATCTCCCTCTGGGTCTATCTGTGGTCAGGATACTGAGACACAGAACCTGAAGCTGGGTATTCTTGACCAATTAATTTATTGAGGAATAGGCACTAGTGGTAAAGAACCCACCTGCCAATACAGGAGACACAAGAGATGTGAGTTCAATCCCTGGGTTGGGAGGATCCCCTGGAGAAGAAAATGGCAACCCACTCTAGTATTCTTCCCTGGAGAATCCCATGGACAGGAGCCTGGCGGGCTCTAGTCCACAGGGTCACAAAGAATCGGACACAACTGAGTGACTGAGCGAAAGCACCCAGGAGAAGGGAAGAAAGTACCACAGAGAAGGGGGAGGAGCTAAAAACATGGGGTCTCAGCTGAGTCAGCTTCAGCCTGATCCCACAGGGAGCTTTGGAACACAAGTTGTACCACACATTTCTGAAGAGCTGGAAGCTAATTTCTGTAAGTCATTGTCATCGTTCTTTTTTGCAATAAGATACATCATTTGATACACTATAGAAAGTATGTCAATAGGATCGGACAGAATCCACATTATAGTGTAAGGGGCCAATATATCTGTTATGGAAATTTCCCCTTTTGTTCCCCCACAGAACATTTTCACTGCAACCTCTGAATCAAGAAATGAAGCTCCATTCAATTTCACAGACAATCAAGTGGGGAAAAATTGATGGTTCAATATCCACAAAGCAATCAATGTGATAAACCACATTAACAAAATGAAGAATGAATATCAAATGATAATCTCAATAGATGCAGAAAAAGCTTTTGATAAAATTCAATGTCGACTTCTGATAAAAAATCTTTTTAAAAAGTTGGTATATTGGGAACATTTCAACATAATAAAGGCCATTTATGACAAACCCAGCTAACATCACACTTAAAGGTGAAAAAAATGAAAGCTTTTCCTCTAAAAGCAGCAATAAGACAAAGATGTCCACTCTCACCACTTATATTTAACATAGGGCTTCCCTGTTGGCTCAGTGGTAAAGAATCCACCTGCCAGTTCAGGAGACACAGGTTCCATCTCTGGTCCAGGAAGAGCCCACATGCCGCGGGACAACTAAGCCTATGTACCACAACTGCTAAAGCCTGTGCACCTAGAGGCTGTGCTCGGCAACAAGAGAAGTCACCGCAATGAGAAGCCTGCATACCTCGACCAGAGAGTAGCCCCCACTTGACACAACTAGAAAAAAAGCTGGAGTAGCACAGTCAAAAATAAATATAATTATATTTAACATAGTATTGGAAGTCCTAACCATAGAAATCAGACCAAAAAAAAAAAAAAAAGTCATCCAAATTGGATGGTAAGAAATAAAGCTGTCACCATTTGCAGATGACATGATACCATATTTAGAAGTCTCTAAAATCTCCACTCCCAGGTGAAATGAAATCTACACACAAGGGAAATGAAAACATGTGTCCACAGAAAATTCTGTACACAAATAGCAGCATTCACAGCAGCATTACTAATAATGGCCAAAAAGTAGAAACGAACCTAATCAACATCAATTAATGAGTGGCTAAATAAAATGTGATATATCCTTACAGTGGAACATTATTCAGTATAAAAAGGAATGACGTATTGATAAATGCTAGAAAATGAATGAACTTTGGAAATATTATGCAAAATGAAAGAAGGAAATCACAAAAGACCACACATTGTTTATGATTCAATTTAAAGAAATGTCCAGAAGAGACAAATCTACAGAGACAGAAGTGGATTAGCGGTTGCCTAGAGTACATGAGAAGGCGATGGCACCCCACTCCAGTACTCTTGCCTGGAGAATCCCATGGACGGAGGAGCCTGGTAGGCTGCAGTCCACGGGGTCGCTGAGGGTCAGACACGACTGAGCGACTTCACGTTCACTTTTCACTTTCATGCATTGGAGAAGGAAATGGCAATCCACTCCAGTGTTCTTGCCTGGAGAATTCCAGGGACGGGGGAGCCTGGTGGGCTGCCGTCTATGGGGTCACACAGAGTTGGATACGACTGAAGCAACTTAGCAGCAGCAGCAGAGTACATGAGTTTGTTTGGCGTTTGGGGTGGAAAAGTGACTGCTAATGAGTAAGGGCTGATAATAAGTTTCCAAAACTAGAGTGTGCTGATGGATGCCCAACTATGAATATACCAAAATGCACTAATTGTATGTGCATGCACAGGTCAATTTAATGGTATGTGAATTATTACTCTCTACAAAGCTGTTTAAAATAAAACCAGCACTATCTCCCTACAAAGCCCAAGAGATAATCCACAAACAAATTAAAGACAAACTGTTAACACCCACAATTACAATGCCCAAACATTGCACAAAGTCCCACCATCTGGAGGGTTGCAATAATATATTTTACGTCACTATGGATTCACCAAATCATGGCTGCCAACACAAGCATGTAGGGAGAAAAATAGCGACAGCAAATTCAGAAATATGTATGCATTTGACACTAAGACACCACCCTTATGGCAGAAAGTGAAGAGGAACTAAAAGGCCTCTTGATGAAAGTAAAGAGGAGAGTGAAAAAGTTGGCTTAAAGCTCAACATTCAGAAAACGAAGATCATGGCATCCTGTCCCATCACTTCATGGCAAATAGATGGGGAAACAGTGGAAACAGTGGCAGACTTTATTTTTGGGGGCTCCAAAATCACTGCAGATGGTGACTGCAGCCATGAAATTAAAAAACGCTTACTCCTTGGAAGGAAAGTTATGACCAACCTAGATAGCATTTTCAAAAGCAGAGACATTACTTTGCCAACAAAGGTCCGTCTAGTCAAGGCTATGGTTTTTCCTGTGGTCATGTATGGATGTGAGAGTTGGGCTGTGAAGAAGGCTGAGTGCCGAAGAATTGATGTTTTTGAACTGTGGTGTTGGAGAAGACTCTTGAGAGCCCCTTGGACTGCAAGGAGATCCAACCAGTCCATTCTGAAGGAGATCAGCCCTGGGAGTTCTTTGGAAGGAATGATGCTAAAGCTGGAACTCCAGTACGTTGGCCACCTCATGCGAAGAGTTGACTCATTGGAAAAGACTCTGATGCTGGGAGGGATTGGGGGCAGGAGGAGAAGGGGATGACAGAGGATGAGATGGCTGGATGGCATCACTGACTCGATGGACGTGAGTCTGGGTGAACTCCGGGAGTTGGTGATGGACAGGGAGGCCTGGCGTGCTGCAACTCATGGGGTTGCAAAGAGTCGGACACAACTGAGCGACTAAACTGAACTGAACTGAGTGTTGGTTTCAGTCCCTATTTTGGGGGTTGCCACATAGCTTTTGTATTTTTTTCCTCCAACATTTACATCCATTGCCAAAATCAGGACATTTCACGTCGTCAGGAGGGGTTTATTGATAAATGAGAAGAGTCTCAGACACACCAGGACAGTTGATTTTTCATGCACAAGAGAGGAGGAAAAGGGTCCTTCCTTTCCTGTGTCATGTTCCATGTGAGGACATCAGACTGGACTATTTGAACCCAAGTGTCTTGCAGAGGTTTTATTTCTAACACATTAATATTTCATCTTTGTTGCCCTTATGAATGAAACATTTTCTTTTATATTACATCTACTGTTTGTGTAAAGAAATCCTGTTGACTTTATATATTAAATTTCTAACTACTTTACTGAATCTTCTTATTGTCTCTAATAGTTTTTCAGTTGATTTTTCTGGGTTATTCAAGGTTTATAATCATGGTATCAGGACATAATTATAATATTGCTTCCCTCCACCCATCCATTATTTTAATCCCTTACTTTTAAACCACTTTATTTGTAAAGGCTAAAACTTCCAGAAAATCCAAATGCTCAGTTCAGAAGGCACATTTTGTCACTTGTTTTAATGGCAATACTGCTGTTAAATACTTCATTATTAACCTGACATTTTGACAGAGATGAGCATTTGGAGCAGATATCTATATATTTCTATTTTATCTTTTTTCAAATGACTTTTTTAATCCATGAAATGAACATACAGCTTTTCTCCTTTGATTGGGGTGAACTGTACTGAGGCTTTCATAATTTTGAATGAGGATTTCATAATTTTGAACCACCTTTGACTTTATTGAACCTGGATTTTGCTGAGCCATGGTTCAAAATTTTGCTAACACAATGCTCAGTTCTAGTTACTGATTTTTCTTACAGTTTTTACATCAATATTCACGAATGAGCCTGGAGGTCTTCTCTGCGCTCTGATTTGAATGCTGCTATTACTTTTGGCCTCCTTTTTTACCACGTGCTTAGAGACAGTTTATGTGTTGGATTTCTCTGTTCCTTGAACGTTTGAAATTATTTACCTGAGAAACCATCTGGGCCTGGTGATTAGAGAATGATGCATTTTCAACTTCTTCTCTGATTATTGGCCTGTTTAGAATTCTTGTCTCTTCTAAAGTAAATTTTGGTGATTTCTATATTTTCTAAACAATTAATCACTTCATCCATGTTTCAGTCTAATTTGCACCTAGGTTTGCCAATCATTTCTTGAAACTCCTTTTAATTTCATCTATTTGTATGTTAGTTTCTCAGTTGTGTCTGACTCTTTGCTACCCTATGGACTGTAGCCTGCCAGGCTCCTCTGTCCATGGGATTTTCCAGGCAACAATACTGGAGGGGGCTGCCATGTCCTTCCCCAGAAGATCCTCTCGACCCAGGGAGACCTAGGTTTGATTCCCCCAACACTGCAAGTCTTTACCATTTGAGCCATCAGGGAAGCCCCAAGAACACTGTATAATTCTCCATTCTAATTTTTAATTTTATTTCTAATATAAGTGGTTTTGTCAAAGAAATTAAAACCAGATTTTTAATTTACTGATTCCTCTTTTTCTGCTTTGTAATTTATTAATTCCAGGTCTCCATTTATTACCCTTGATGATTTTCCCTAACCTCCTGAACGCATTTTAAAATTTTTTCTTTTATAGTTTCTAATATATATGTTTATGGCTTTATTTCCCAGGGAAACCAGCTTTGACTATCTTCCATTAATTTTGATACTCTGTATTTTATTATTGTTTATTTCTACCATCTGTGATTTCAAATTCAATTTTCTCATTGACCCAAACACTGTCTAAAAAGAAAATTAAGAGCTTCCCCCCATTATTGCACTACCAAATAACATAATTACACTAATAAATATGATGCTGCTTATTGGTTTACAGTCAATACTATTCATCATGCTAAATTAGTCAAGACCTGGCAGGAAGCAGACGGCATACTGAAAGGAATTTAACCAAACAGACGTGGACGAGGACACTAAGTACAGAAGCGAAGGAAGGGCTGAGGGAACAGACAAAAGATGCTGGAGGCGCCCAGGACCTAGCAACAGTGGAAATCCATTACCACCCCCAGGCCTGAAGAGACAAGGGCAGGGAAAAATACCGCTGCAGCCACAAAGGAACACCACCACCCCTGAGACTCCAGGAGCTGGGGAGGAATGCAGAGAATAATTATCCAACCCCTCTTTCTCTTCCAGGCTTCTGCCCACATCCAACAGCCAAACACAGATGACCCAGCGGATACAGTCTGTAGAAGTCAACCTCAGAACAACAGCCTCAGGTTGGGTAGAAAAGGGAAGAGAAAAGAATAAAAAAAAAAAAACTCTGAGAACAAAAACTGGGAATAACCAGCACCTCGAATAAATATCATTCTCCTCCTAGTCAAACACCAGAAATAGATATAAATTTCATTAACTCTGTGATCCACTGGTGAATTCTATTTATTGTTTATCTGATTTCAAAGCATCCTTGAATTCCGAGAACCCTTGACATATTCTTTTCACTATATTTTTCAGTTGCTGTAATCATTTATTAAGAATTTTTACATCTATGCTCATAAATGAGATTGGCCTGTAATTTTCTTTTTTGAATGGTAATCAGGGTTACGCTTCTCTTGTGAAATGAATCGGAGGCTCTTTTCCCACTTTTTAGTTCTGCAATAATTTATATAACAAAAGAATAATGCATTTCTTACAAATTAAAAAAGTTATTCAATCGTATTCCTGCTAGGAACCAGTGGTTTTCTTTCAGGTAATTCTTGGATACGTTTTAGAGCTTTCCATAATTATTAGTTTGTATAGATTTTATGCTTTTTGAGTCCATTTGGGCCATTTATACTTTTCTTTACAATGGCTGCCTTCCTGGAGATTTCTACTGCTCAGTCATTTCCGTCGTGTCCTACTCTGTGCGACCCCATAGATTGTAGTCCACCAGGTTCCTCTGTCCATGGGATTTCCCAGGCAAGAATACTGGAGTGGGTTATCATTTCCTTCTCCAGAGGATCTTCCCAACCCAGGGATCAAACTCAGGTCTCCGGCATTGCAGGCAGGTTCTTTACCACTGAGCCACCGGGGAATGGTTTTCTCCAATAAGCCCATTTTTCCCCAAACTTGGAGTTGAGTAGTCCCAGTAAAGGGCTTCTGCATCTCCCAGGGCAGCCCACGGGGTTGTCATGGCTGCAGCACAGCAAGATTGCCAAAGGTAAGTTAAATAAAAACAAGTTAAAACTCACAGGAGGGGTTTTAATCTTGAGACAGGATCAGTCAGGTTTCTCCACAGCTGTTGACAAAGGCCGCACCCCGTGGAGCTGACCACAGGAGGACGAGCTTAAGGTGACCTTCCATCCAGATGATTCACTGCGCAGCTGGGTGACCTCAGCACCGGCCCACTCTGGAACGTGACCTCTCAGAACCATGGCTCTGATTTAGCCTCCTGCTTAGCAAAGGCGACAAGCAAGTGGGTGAGAGGAAAAAGAAGGGGAGGGAGGGAGCCCAGCTCTAATGACAACGTGCCTACCCTATGGTGCTTTCCTCCTGGTCCTGACTCAGCCACTTTGGATGTCTCATTGTGACTAACCCTTGCTGGGGTTCAGTTGCCTGATCAGTGAATTGAGAAGCTCTGAGGCCTTCACAGATTTATGATTCTATTAACAGATCCCCCCAGGAGTAAGCATAATACAAACAGTTGCATGCCTCACTTCCAGCTCTCCCTAATAAAAAAAGGATGCTTCTCCCTAAGGAATGGTGTCTGAGATCTGCTTCAAGAAGGACCAGAAGGTGCTGCTGCTCCCCCTGTACCTCTCCCCTCCAGCCTAACCTGTCTTGGGCTCAAAGTTCTCCCATGTTGGGTTCCAGGCATCAACAGCCTGAGTGAGAACACTGTCCTGGACAAATAACCTTTGGAGTAACTGATACCTTCGGATGCACTGAGGCATCGAGTTGGCAAGGTTCCTGGGCAGCAGAAGGAGTTGATGGGGATGGTGAGGGCTAGTGCTGGGATGCTGCTGGGGCGGCAGGGGGGTGGCGAGCAGCCTGGAATGACAACCACAATTGCACGAGATGGATGGGAAGGGGTGCTACTGGCAGGCAGGGGACAACTTGGTGGCTTTGGGGCCACTAAAGGTGGAAGTGGACTGCAGCACATATTAGCCTACAAGGGTCTGAGGAAGAAAAAGCCTCAAAGACTCTGGGAATTTAGTATCTTCGGAAGCCAACCCAACTGGGTGTCCACCCCAGTACTGTCACTCAGTACTGAGCTACTAAACCTCTCACTCTCTTTCTCCATCTACAAAATGAGAATAATAATTCCTATCTTTATGGCTGATAGGAGTTAGATGAGATGATACATAAAAAGTACTTAAGCGTGGTGACTGATAGGAGTCACAATTCAACCCAAATATTATTATAATAACTCTCAGTTTTGCCACCATCCTTCTCCAGAGGCCAACTTTAATTTATTACAAGCACCTTTGTGCTCCTGCTAAGAACTATGCTGGTCACTGTTGGGTTACAAGGCAGACTGTGGCATATTCCCTGCCCTCTGATAGCTTCCAATCCAGTGGATTAGAGAGATTTGTGCACAATCAAGTAAAGGACAGACCAAAACAAGCATGAGAACCACACAGAGGCGCCCCAGCACACTGTGGGCATGTAGGAAGAAGCCATGGGCTTTAGGGTGGCAGTGGAGAGTGTGCTGAGGAAGGATCCTTGCATATGAGTTAGGCAGTAGAATCTGACAAGGTCCTCTAGCCCAACACCCTTGCTATGCAGTTAAGGACCCAGGCAGGTCAAAAACTCCAGGCTGGGGGACTTCCCTGGTGGTCCTGTGATCAAGACTTCTCACTCTCACTGCCAAGGGCTTGGATTCAATATTTGGTTGGGGAACTAAGCTCCCAAAAGCTGCATGGTGTGACCAAAAAAAATTAAATACAAACTCCAGGGTTAGAAATCACTTAGATACTGAGCCCAGACTATGTGCCAGTCATTGTCAAGACTGATTTTTCAAACCTCACAACAACCCTAGGAGATGGGCATTTTTGGCATCACTCTTTTACAGAAGAAACTGAGGTATGGAGAAGTGAAGCAACCTGTCCAAGGTCACAAAGACTGCAGGTGGTAGGAAAAGATTTGATCCATGCTAAATGAACCATGTGTTGGAGAACTCTTGAGAGTCCCCTGGACTGCAAGGAGATCCAACCAGTCCATCCTAAAGGAGATTAGTCCTGAATATTCATCGGAAGGACTAATGTTGAAGTTGAAGCTCCAATACTTTGGCCACTTGAGAAAAAGAACTGACTTATTTGAAAAGACCCTGATGCTAGGAGAGATTGAGGGCAGGAGGAGAAGGGGATGGCAGAGGATGAGATGGTTGGATGGCATCACCGACTTGAGGGACATGAGTTTGAGTAAACTCCAGGAGTTGGTGATAGACAGGGAAGCCTGGTGTGCTACGGTTCATGGGGTCGCAAAGAGTCAGACATGACTGAGTGACTGAACTGATATGTGGAATCTCTTTTTGTAAAGGGTACAGATGAACTTATCTACAAAACAGAAATAGAGTTTCAGATATAGAAAGTACACTTGTGGTCTCCATGAGATATGGGGAGGGGGAGAGATAAATTGAGAATTTGGGATTGACATATACACACTACTATATATTTATAAAATAGATAACTAATAACAACCTAATGCATAGCACAGGGAATTCTACTTGATACTCTGTAATGGATTATGTGGGAAAATTAAAAGAGTGGCTATATGTATATTTATAACTGGTTCATTTTGTTACACACCTGAAAGTAACACATTATAAATCAACTATATGCCAATAAAATTTTTTTAAAAGAAAATATACATGCACCCCAATGTTCACTGCAGCACTGTTCATGATAGCCAAGACCTAAATGTCCATCAGCAGAATGAATAAAGAAGATGTGGTAAATATATTAGTGGAATATTACTCAGCCATAAAGAAAGAATGCCATTTGTAGCAACATGGATGGACCTAGAGATTATACTAAGTGAAGCAAAAGACAGATAAGTATCAAATGACTCCACTCATATGGAAGCTAATTTTTTTTTAATGATACAAATGACCTTATTTGCAAAACAGAAACAAACTTACAGATATCAAAAACAAACTTACTTGGTTACCAAAGGGGAAATATGGAGGGATAAATGAGGAGTTTGGGATTAACACACACACACTATTCTATATAATAAGATAGATAACCAACAAGGACCTACTGTATAGCACAGGGAACTCTACTCAGTATTCTGTGATAACATATATGAGAAAAGAATCTGAAAATGAATGAATATATGTGCATGTATAACAATCACTTTGCTGTACACTTGAAACTAGCACAGCATTGTAAATCAACTATACTCTTAATAAATTTTTTTTTTAATAAAGCAAATCTCAACTCTAAACCCACTCCTCATTTTAGGTTCTCTAGCTCTGCCAGTGCTTCCTCCACTGCTGGTCAGAAGACCAGGAGGCATCGAAAACTCATCTTTCTCCCTCATTCCTTTGTCAAGTCTATTTTTTAGATATCTAACATTTTTTAAAATTTGACACTGTCTCCTGTATTAGTCCAGGTTCTCCAAGAAGCAGACGCCAAGCGTGTGTAAACATGCAAAGATTCTGATTAGGGAAATGCCTCTAAGAAAGCATGTGGAGGATGCCAGCAAGGTGGGAAGATTCATCAGCTCACGACGCAGTGTGACCCTGGGCAAGCAGGAGGGGAGGAAGGCTGGGCAGACGTGTCCTTACTGCTGTGTAGTGTAAGGAAGTTTCCACAAAGCCATCCAGGAGCTCTGGAGCCAAAATCAGCCATAAGAGGAGTCCATGGTCTGCTGGGAATATTCCTGAATCGGTATTACTGGCACCCTCCATAACTGGTTGGAGGGCTGTCCACGGGAAGCATGGCTTTGACACAAGCATGCTGTTGGATTGCCCAGCACGAGCGCAGAGCCCGTGGTCAATTATGGTCCCCATCACAGGAGATCTGTGAGGCTGGACTCATGAGCACCACCGTGTGAGGCTAGACTTCTGGCTCCTCACCAACCTTACCACCCCTGGTCCAGTTCAGACACTTCTAGAGGACTGCAGTAGAACCCCCAACTGGTCTTCCTGCTGCTGATCTTTATGCCCCTAAATGTTTTTCCACACCACAGTGAGAAAGACCTTTCTAAAATAAATCTAACATGTCAGTCCTCTGATTAGAGCCTTCAATAATGATTTTACTAATTCCCTTGAAATCTATAAATGGAGCTCTTGTTTTGCATAAGAGATTGATTAAATGTTTAATCAAACAAGATGTCCTTGAACTAGTCACCCATGCATTATTTCAGCACTCAGCCTCTGGGTGAGGTAAGACCCTATGGAGACTGAAAATACAATTTAGCCGAGACACTTAAGCATTATCTCTACTGAAAGTCAATAAATCTGTTGATCTTGTTGGGGAATTAAAACTTTTGTAAAATGTGACTTTGCTAAGCTTATCAACAGAAGATTATCACAGGAAAACACAAAGTCAAGAAATGATACTCTGAGTTCTTCATTTGGGATTTCCTGGACCTTGGGATTTTCCAATACTTAATGGACACCCTGCCATCTAGGACTCAGGGGTGGTACCATCTTTTGGAAACTGTATTAACTAACTATGAGGTAAACCAATCATCAGCCGTGGAACGACTGGAAGAAGTTATTGCCACAAAACAGGAGAATCACAGTGTGGCTTCCTAGGAATACAGTGTAAACATTGGCTTTCATCTCAGTAATTAAAAATGTCTGTAACTCCTGGGACAACTGGACCATTACAGGCAGCCTTGATCACTAGCTTTTATCTAAGGATGAGACCATAATTTTTATTTTCACTCTCACCAATGTAATGCTAAAAAGCTTTGATGTAGCAATATACCTAGAGGAGAAATACCCAATAGGAAAATCGAAATACCACTGAACATTGTCAGGGCGATCAGTTAATTGTATGAAACCTGAAATTGGTTCATAATGTAAACTAAATATTACTTCTAATACAAAGGAGTCTGAATCATTCCTGAGAATCAGGACCTGTTCATATCTGCCTGAGAAACACCACTGTTTTTCCAAAGACACTCATCGGTTGCGTTTAGTTATTATGTGAGCAGGCCTTCTAGGAATTAACCTCATGAGAGTTTGAAAAACTCCTAGGCTTGATGGCTAAGTATTAATACCAGTATTGCCAGCATGCACAAAAAAATCATACACTAGCAAACTACGATACTGGCTTCTAATGTCTTCCATGATCAAGAACTCATAACAATCATTGCATGTAAATGGTTTCTTGATTGTAGTAGACTCTTTTTCTAAATGCCTCCAAGCAGCTGAAGATTGAGGGTGAGAGGACCAACACTCAAAATCCTCCAATCTTTGACCACGTGCCTGCACCTCTGGCAAGTTCCTGGGAAAGAGACAGGAAGAAGCCAGGGCCAGGGGAACACTATGCTCTTGCTTTAGCCCCAGAACTGCACAGGAAGAGCCCAGCATTGGTTGTTCCACTGCACCATAGGAGGTGACAGATGACCTTGTGACTCTGGTCAACAACTACACTAAAAACAGTCTGTGATGGCTATATGCCTCAACTTGGCTGGGCCATGGTACCCAGATGGTTGGTCAAGCATTATTCTGGATGTTTCTGTGAGGGTGTTTTTGGATGAGAGTAACATTTTTATTGGTTGGTTGAGTAAAGCAGATTGGCCTCCAAAATGTGGGTGGGCCTCATCCAATTAGCTGAAGATCTGAGTAGAACAAAAGACTGACCTCCCCTGAGCAATAAGGAATTCGGTTTGTGTATCTACATATATATCTTTTATATATATATATGAAAATTGGAATGCCACTGATCATTGTTTTATATATATATATTGTTTTATATATAAATGATTGTTTTATATATATATAAAACAATCATTGGAAAAGACCCTGATGCTGGGAAAGATTGAAGGCAGGAGGAGAAGGGGACAACAGAGGATGAGATGGTTGGATGGTATACCAACTCAATGGACATGAGTTTGAACAAGCTCCAGGAGATGGTGATGGACAGAGAAGCCTGGCATGCTACAGTCCATGGGGTTGCAAAGAGTCAGGCATGATTGAGCAACTGAACAAGAACAAATATAAAACAATCATATAGACAGATAGAGATCTTGTTGGCTCTGTTTCTTTGGAGAACCCCAATACATAGGCCAGGAGGGTTCCTTGAACTTTCTCTCACTTGCCGTTGGGAAGAAGAAAGAAAGACAAACCCAGGAAAAACTGACCACAGAGTGGGTGTCTGCCTCTCACTAGGAATGGCAGTCCATCTGCCCAAGCTCACACACTGACAGTCTCCCAGGGCAGAAGGAACCCCCCAGAGAGGCCTGCGACAGTGAAGTGTGAGCTCCCAGTGTCAGAGCCTGTTGCACAGTAGACCCACATCGCATGAATGCCCGGAGTCACCAAGATGCCCTCTGCTGGATGTTTGCCACTTGACCCTTTCCATCTCATCTCTGCCTGTCCACACTAGCCCCAGAAAGCTGATTTTGTGAGCCACATCAACAGACTCTCTTACCTCCAGGCCTCGAGTTGGGTTCAGCCTCTCCCCCAAACATCACTGCTCTCATTTGCATCCCTCACCTGAGGCCTCCTTTAGCATTGCCAGATATAACAAAATAAAACTACAGATGCTCAGGTTAAGTTGAATTTCAGAGAAATAACAATTTTTTTTAGTATTAAGTAGGTGTCATTCTGGAGAAGGAAATGGCAACCCACTCCAGTACTCTTGCCTGGAAAATCCCATGGACGGAGAAGCCTGGTAGGCTACAGTCCATGGGGTCACAAAGAGTCGGACACGACTGAGGTGTCATTAGTCATTGCTCATTAAAAAAATTCAAATTTAACTGGTCATCCTCTATTTTAATATTTTAACTGGCAACTCTAGCCTTCACCATCAACTAGGAAAATATCTTAGGAATTTTAGTGAACTTCAGCTGATCCCTGAAATAAACAAGGTTAATGACAGACTCTGAATCTTAACACTCATGATGTAGATATGATTTGCAGGACTAATTTGCAGGACTGTTCTCTAAATTGTATACATGTGTGTGTGTGTGTGTGTGTAGATATGTGCATATACATTGAGAGAGAAAAGGGAAGAATGTGAATAAACATGAGAGAAGGAGAAAATAGTGGGACATAAGCATGGAAAGGAAGGACGGAGCTGGTTATTCAAGAACTTAAATCCAGCAATGACAACCTGGGCCTATCCACTCTCTATGACTTTCTCAAACTGTGGGATACACAGTAAGAGTTCTGACCCTCCTCTGCATTATCCAGATTTTCTTACTTATCTTTTATGATTGATTCCAATGAAGTTGGCTCTCCAAGTTTGCTTTGTCTTTAAAAAAAAAAAAATCTCCCAAGAGTTATATCAAAGGATAAAATTGGACTCTAGGAACCCTGCTGGTCCTACTAACTTCAAGCCGCCTTTGGATATCATTTCATGTTCAATTTGTAGAACAGAATCTTGATAATAAGATGAGATGAAAAGACTCAATTTAATTCCCCTTTTCTTGTATTTTTCTTGCAAAGACAGAAAGAAAGAAAGAATAAGAAAGTGAGGATAAGGAGCTTTGATAGCTCAAATTAAGTGTGCTGGAAAAAGCTGAAAAGTTGTGGCTCTAGTAATCCATAGTGAAAAAATAGAAACATTATGTGATCACCAAATAAGTTATTATTTTTCACAGCCTCCAGCGATTATAATTCACCAGATACTTAATAAGCTTTTATTGTTCCGGGAGATACTCCCAGGCTTGCTCTAGGATTTCAAAAAGAAAAGTTTGCCACAGGTCTAGAAAGTGTTTGATGAAGTATAATTTGCAAGTGCCTTTTCAGCAACATGGTGGGGTGAAGCAGGAAGGGGGGGCTTCTTTCTTAAGATGATAGAAATTGAGATCATTTTTTTTTTGAAGGACGAGAAGTGATACAGAGCTCCTTTGAGAAGATATACACATTGTAATGACTCCAGGAGCTGAAACTTTTGAGATGAGTATCAGAGCAAGAAAGTAACAGTGAATGTGAAGGAGAGAAGGAAAAAGGAGGAGGAGGAGGATGAAATGGGACATGAGCTAAAAGGAAAACAATAAAGGAAAAGTCTAGGATAGGAATTCCTATACCATAGTCTTTAAGCAATTTCTATTAATTTGTGTGTTAGGGAAGCAATTCAAAATAACACAAATACATTCTTTTTTTTTTGTCCCTAACTCAATTGTTACAGTACAAATATTTATCAGTGGATAGCAAATTAAAATCTTCCTTAACACCCCCCCTCCAAAAATCTTTCTGCCCCCCAAAAAATCTTTCTGCTCTAAATGAATTTATCCAGTACAGTAGTGGTTCCATTATTCCTTAAGAGTCTTAATAAATTCACCATATTGGATCCGCCTTGTTAGGATGAAAGATCCCAAAGTCATGAAAGAAACAGATATGAATAGGTGGGCCCCACAAAATTTCTAAGATGCAAGTGTTAATCAGCAAAATGTCATTTAGGTGTGATCTCTAGATGCAGAACCTGAAACAGAAATGCAAAAGGCAGGTCTTGGGAGAAGGATGATGGAGGGAACAGGAGGAAGCAAGGAGGAAGCTAAGCTTGGGTGTGGTCCCCGCTGGAGACAAGCCTCAGCCTGATCTCCTGGGCTGTTCCCGAGGCTAAACTGCAGCATAACTTTAGTCCCAGTTTAAAGCCCGGAGCTGACCTTCTGTCCCCATGTATCAGTTACAGGCTGCCTCTCGAGATAAGATGTGTAACCTCAGGCTCAGCCAAGGGCAATCCTCTGGAGAAGGAAAAAGACAGTGAGCCATAACAGCCCACACTCACAGCAGCTGGGAGCTGGGTGCGCTTGCAGGTAAAGGGCATGGGGGGTGGGGGGGGGCGGTGCCTAACTCCCAACTGCGGGCAGGATTTGAGTCTTCTTCCCTGGAAGTTCCCCAGCCCCAAGCAAAATCAGATGGTCGAGATGGGGCCACACAACTCTGTATGCCAGAAGCATCCAGGTAGCCAACTCAGCCAGGACGCTAAGTGACACGTCCTCAGCTCAACTTTTTGGCTATCCATCCCTTCCTAGAGTCACAATTGACATAGTCCCAGCCACTGACTCTTGTGATTTACCGTCAACTCCCAGCCCTCTCTACCATCTCAATACTGGCTTAGTGGCTCTTGGCTACCAGTTTACCCCAATGTGGGCACTCTGTCTTGGTGAATCTTCATCCCTGCTGAGGTTTGATCTGAGAGACTACAGGAGGCTCTAGGCTTAGGAAAGACATGGGACACTGGAGCCTGAAGGACTTCAGAGACTCATGTAGTCCTCATGCAGGCCACAGGGTCCATGGTGGGGAAGGACCTGGCCACATGACTGGTCTAGACTCTCACGATAGAGCCCTAAAGTTTTTTTTTAATACAAGCACTAACCAGCTTAGATGTTCACTCCCGGTCTAAGTACCTCCGGTCAGAGTTTTAAAGTACATAGGTCACTCTCTTAGAGGCAGGAACTGCAGATAAGAGCATGCAATGAGCATCCATTCATCTGGTCCAAAGACAGCTTATCAACTGGCTGGCCAAGAACCAATTAGATTTTCCCCCTCAAAAGTGTAAAATGGGATGCTGCTGCTGCTGTTCAGTCGTGTCTAACTTTTTGCGACCCCAGGGACCATAGCCCTCCAGGCTTCTCTGTCCGTGGGATTTCCCAGGCAAGAATACTGGAGTGGGTTGCCATTTCCTTCTCCAGGGGATCTTCCTGACTCAGGGATTGAACCTGCGTCTCCTGCACCGGCAGGTGTATTCTGTACTACTGAGCCACTGAGTCCTTGCCCCCCACCCACCCAAGACTGGCATTTTGGTAAGGTTTTTTGTTTTTGCCACACTCCACAGCTTGCAGGATCTTAGATCCCCAAGCAGGGATCAAACCCGAGCCCAAGGCAGTGGAAGCACGGAGTCCCAAACCACCGGACCATCAGGAAATTCCCTTAGTAAGGTACTTGAAATTCTGCTGCGTCCAAATGACAATTAACTAGCTTCTCAGTTTCAAAAATCTAGCCTGCCTGTGAACTGGGTGAGAAATGGTAGAATTTGTCTAAGGAGCTCGACAATTTAATGCATTTTGCCATGGAGATTACAGCGTGGGGACAGGGGCTGGCTTAGGGGGGAAATGAGCGCTCATTGAGCATTCTGCTCAGGTCACTGCCCATTATCCAGGGGGTGGATGATCCAGTTTGGGGATTTTCCATGCCTCTGGCTTCTCCTCCCTTCTACTGTCTGCCCTTTGGCCACATTACAGATCAAATTAGAATGTCTTTGAGAGGATAGAAGGGGAAGGGACAGGTAGAATTCAAATTGGTCAATTTTGCAGCTTGTTCGCAGTTCTAATGCATGAGATCAAAACCAGAGGCTAACGTGGGGTTTTGGATTATCAGTGGATTATATTCAATCTATAACAGACCTCCCCTCCATTCCTAGAGAAAATTGGAGTCTGATGAGGATTCACTGTATTTCACATGGACGCCAGAGCTCAGCACCCAGAGGCTTGTGCAGAATCCCAAACACGAGTGTGTTAGAAGTTTTGAGCTGGAAGGGGCCTGAGAGATGATCCAGCCTTGGAAAATTGAGGCCCTGAGATCTGAAGCGAAGTGTCCAAAGTCAAAAGTACGAGATGACTGCCGGTGGCTAGTGGACAGCTTGAGACGGGAGTTGAAACTGGTTAATTCAAAAATTACATATCTGTGGCAGGTTGATACATGACATATTAATTAAATGTGCCTTTTTTTATCCCCTGTGGCTTCTTGTTGGGACTCTCCACCAACTAAACTAAAATCAAAATCATCCACTGAGGCACAGATGCCTCCAGCACTGGCAATAGAACCCAGAGCCTAAAGGACACAGCTCTAAGGATGTGGGGCCATCTGGCTGGCTAGGGGGGTGTCCCCTTCCTCCCTCACTGCTCCATGTACCTCCCTCCTGAAGCTGTGTGCTTGGTCAAAGAGGACAACCTTCCCAGGTAGAAGAGAATCGGTCTCCAGTCAAGGGTCTATGAGCAGCGGCACTCCCTGGCTAGAAGCCCCAAACAAGAACACGGCTCTGAGACGGAGACTGGACAGATAGATGCAAACGGGTGTCAGGGGGCAAAAATCAAATTTTCCTTCTGCCTGACTGGAGGAGAGCAGAGCTTAAAGATGAGAATGAGAATCCACGTGTTTCACTGCACACACACACACATCATCACCATTATCCTCATCATCACCTTCTCCACCATCATCCTTCACCACCATCATCCTCGGAGAGAAGAGAAATAGAAGCAGGCTCTTCAGGAGGTCTGGGGAGAGCTGAGAGAGAGAAGAAAGACCTTTTGCTTTCCTTCTGGGGATTCCCCAAGGTGGCGATTTCACCCAGGTACCTCGCTGGAGCCACCAGGGTGTAAGGGGAACTGGTACAGAGGAAAGGGGGGAGGTGGACAGCATTCTCCGCGGCCATGGCATCATGAGGAGGCTCCAATGTTTCCAACAACCCACCACCATGGAAAGAGCCACACGCCGCCTTGGGAACTGCCAGGTGAAGGAGGTAATTCAAGGTGACACAGCAAATGGGAACAAACAGTTTATGTATTGAGGGTCAAAGGGAAGCATGACTGATTTGGTTCCAGGGGAGCCTTTTGGAGATCAGACCACCCACAGGCCACCCCCAGAGTATGAATGACATGAGCAACACGCCTCAGCTAGGCTGTCAGCATCCTCTCTCCTTGTATGGGGGAAGCCACCCTCGCCCCCAGGCAGCAGCCAAAGCAGTGGGTGCTCCCTCCTCACCCACGCAGGTCCCTGCAGATCATCACTCACTCACGGACTGCTCCCAAAGCCCAGCAGTTTAGGAGAACCAGGAGGAGAGGCACAAAGTCCCACCCTGGCACACTGGGCTGCACCCGGCGCACACTGTAAGCTGTAGATCCTGAACTGACCCCAGGAATGCCTGGAATCACAATGCTGAATCGGATGCAGCTTCCTGCCATCCAGGGGAGCTGGAGTTTATCATTCCATGGAGGAAAAGAAAAGGTTCCTTTGCTGTACTTGGGGTCTAGAGGGCTGTTTGGACTGTGAAGTCCGCTATCCGAAACATTCACTGTTGAAGGGGTAGCTGTCCTTCGTCTCCTGAAAGCAAAGGGAGGGCATGTGGCCTCAGACTGTGGCTGAAGAGACCATTGAAACCACCCAGCGGGCCTCCAAGGACAAACTGGCGAAAGGAATGGGCACCCAGTGAGCAGCTGTGATGCCCACCTCACGGTCAGTGCCTGCACCATCCTCAGCACCCTTCCTTGGAAGGTCGCCACAAGGAGGAAGTGCTAGAAAAACAGCTGGCATGTACCAGCATGGGCACTTCCATTAGATCTCTGAGATGCCAAAGCCCTTTCCTCCTATGCCAGGGGCCTCCCAGAGATGGTTAATTAGAGAAGCCGAGAACCATGCTCAACCCCTGCCTCACCCCCACCCCCATAATTGCCCTCCCACCAGGCACTGAAAGAGCAGGACCGTCAGCAGCTGCACACACTAACACAGCCCTGCCCAGGAACAGGGAACCCGAGGGACGCAGCAATGGCCTCTGGAGGGGTGACAACTGAGGCATCATGGGAGTCCCTTGTCCACTCGAATGCCCACCCTCCCCTTGAACCATGCACAAGCCCCCCAGAGGGGCTGGATTGTGTCTTCCCCTTGACACATCACATCAGCCCCTTGGGAGGGCAACGTGCTGAGCGTGGCAGTGTTGACACAGCAGTCGCTGGACACGTCCCGGGGAAAGCAGGCCCCAGCACGTGAGAGGAATTTTCTCCCAACCGCGCGGTTTCCAATGTGTCAGAAAAACAAACATGGAGAAGTCGGTCTGGCTTGCGTGCCTGTGCACACCCCTCTTCTGGAGCTGAAAATGCAAGCTGGCCGGAGCCCCCTCTTGCTTTTAAAACAAATAAACAGTCAGGCCTTGCCTCCTTGAGTCTGGTTCTTTGAAACCTGAAGCGTGGACAATGGGGGCTCTTTCAAACGGCAGCCCCCGGGGCCGTGTGACCGGGCCTGGAGGAGGCCGGTGGGGGCTGCCTCTGCTCTGAGCTGCCGGCCCTCCCCTCGGCCGGCCTGCTTCCAGGCCCTTGGCTTGTCCTCTTCCACCCAAACGTCTGAGTTCCTGTTCCCAAAATAGCTGTGCGGAGGAAACCGCTGAGACTCAGGGCTTGGGCAGTGAGCGATCCTCAGGCTGGCAGGAGTGCCAGGAACAGGCATGGCCTTGGGGCAGGGCACAGGGGGCAGTGAGGGCCCATCACTCCTGCAATTCACTAGTCAGGGCTGCAGTTCACCAGCTGGGGGGACGCCAGGAGGGCCCTGAGCACCCGCTCCCTGAGCTCTCACAACCGGGACTTCTGTTTTCCCCATAGGAGCAAGGCGAGGCAACAGCCCAAGCCTAAAGCCCTTCTCTGCTTTCCCATCCTGCAGGAAGGAAGTCCTCCTTTCTCTCTGTGGCAAAGGCAAGCACCCTACTGCTCCCCACCTCCCACCTTTCCAGAAAATGATGCCATAGAGGCCCCCTTTGTCTGTGGCAAAAGAGAAGGTTGTCTGCGCCTTCTGGGCTGGGAGTGAGGAGGAGGAGGAGGAGATGGGCTTAAGTCAGAATCCTGCAAGGGGTGCAGTCTTGGCGCCCCTGTGCTAGACTCTGGCAAGGGGACTACTCCTCTCATTTCCATTCACGGAATGAGGAGTGGGTATCACCCAGTTCTCTAAGGCAGGGGTTCCCAGCCCCAGGGGCACGCTGAGATGCCCTAAGGACCTCTTAATAACGCCTTACCTGAACCACCTCCCGACCAAGGAAAGGAGCAGCTCTGGGAAGTGGGACTAGTAACGGGTATTTTGGGAAATTCCCCTGGTGTGCAGCCAAGTTTGAGAACCACCAGTTTTGCAGTCCTTCTCAAACTCTAATATCCTGGGATCTTGTTAAAAATCTAAGTCCGAAGTTCAGCAGATGAGGGCTGGGCCTGAAGTTCTGGAGGTCAAACAAGGAATGCTGACACCACTGGTCCATGGAACACACTTGACATACTTCGAGTAGCCAAGCCCCAGGAGACCTTAAGAGTCTCTAATAACACCCTGTACTTCTTCCTGATTTGACGGGAGCAATGAAGAGAGGAGATGAGAGATCAGATTTCTATGTCTGGAAGGGACTGCTAGGCTAGAAGCCATGTCCACGCATCTGGAAATTCTCTTCAACGGAGGAGAGATTTGACAGAGGAACCAGCACTGACTTCAGGGTGGAGTGCAACAGGAAGGCCAACCGCAACCTACAAAGCCTGGATGAGAAGGACCACTGCCCACAAGCCAGCTCCACAGCTGGGGCTCACGGTGGTGGCACCTATCTTAATACTGGCAGAGCCGAGCGACACAAAGCCCCATTTGGGATTGTCAGAAGCCATCCAGCTCGACAGGGTGACGGGATCCCAGTTTGGTTAAGCAACGAGAAGGATGAGGCATTTACTTGTCTCCGGTGGGTGGCAGGGTGCGGCGGGTAGGGGGTGGTCCGAGCATCTCAAATAGAGCTGACGTGCTCTGCCTACAATAGGGAAAGCCTTTTTGCTGCCTCTTCTTTTTCTGTTTCAGAGTCAGTCATTGTCTTAGAGAATAAGAGTAGCATCAGCATCTCATCATTACAGGTTTCGCAAGGTTATACAGGTACAGCACACACAGTCTTTGAGCCACGATAGCCAAGCATTCCCTACTTCAACACGCAGGTCAGACGACACGAGCAAGACAAGGTCAAGTGTTGATACAGTGGGATTTGCACCCATTACTCTCCCCAAAGCTTTCTCATTGATAAGATGGGAGGAACAAAGCAACCTACCTCACTGGATTATTGTGAAAATTAAATGTGTATGCGGTATGTGTAGGGCTCGTAGCACAACTCTTGGTGCACAGTAAATGCTCAATAAGTGCTAGTTGCTACTATAATTATCATACTAGTACACAAGACTGCCGGGAGAAACATCAATAACCTCAGACATGCAGATGACACCGCCCCGCGGCAGAAAGTGAAGAGGAGCTAAAGAGCCTCTTGATGAAAGTGAAAGAGGAGAGTGAAAAAGTTGGCTTAAAACTCAACATTCAGAAAACGAAGATCATGGCATCCTGTCCCATCACTTCATGGCAAATAGATGGGGAAACGATGAGAGACTTTATTTTTGGGGGCTCCAAGTCACTGCAGATGGTGACTGCAGCCATGAAATTAAAAGACACTTGCTCCTTGGAAGTAAAGTTATGACCAACCTAGACAGCATATTAAAAAGCAGAGACATTCCTTTGCCAACAAAGGTCCGTCTACTCAAAGCTATGGTTTTTTCAGTGGTCATGTATGGATGTGAGAGTTGGACTATAAAGAAAGCTGAGTGCTGAAGAATTGATGGTTTTGAGCTGTGGTGTTGGAGAAGACTCTTGAGAGTCCCTTGGACAGCAAGGAGATCAAACCAGTCAATCCTAAAGGACATGAGTCCTGAATATTCATTGGAAAGACTGATGTTGAAGCTGAAACTCCAATACTTTGGTCACCTGATGCAAAGAGCTGACTCATTTGAAAAGACCCTAATGCTGGGAAAGATTGAAGATGGGAGGAGAAGGGGACAACAGAGGATGAGATGGTTGGATGGTATCACTGACTCAATGGACATGAGTTTGAGTAAACTCTGGGAGTTGGTGATGGACACGGAGGCCTGGCATGCTGCAGTCCATGGGGTTACAAAGAGTTGGACACAACTGAGCAACTGAACCGAATTGAACACATGATTACTATTAAAATAATAATATTCATCTCACAGGATATGAAAACACCTACCTTAATGCTTAATCAGCCTTTAGGTGACTTCTATCTACCCCTCAGCCAGATTTCTTGACCTCAGCCCTAAACATGCTCCCGAGCCCCATTGAAAAGCACAGAGGTTTAGAATGCAAATTCCACTGGGAGAAGCCAGCCAGACCTGACTACTTTTCTGAGAAGAGATCTTCTTGGTGGAAAGGAAAAGGAGAAGGTCAGGCTTGGGGAAAGAGTGCCTATTGAGAGACCCCACAAGTGAAGGGCTTAGGACCCCGTGCCATGCAGGTGCTCCTCAGTCATGGCCAGCATCCTTGCCCCCTGGAAGAAGAGGAGTCTCCCACACCTAAAAGACAAAACATGTGCCTTTGCACCAGGGCACCCTTTGCACACATCTGCGTGCTAGGAGAATGGCTTTAGAAATCATTTCTACATTACTGGAGGAGAGGGCATTAGGAAGAGACATAGGGAAGGGGTGTGGTGTGAAGAATTTGAGGCTTGAGGGAGAGAGAGCAGCCCAGTTCCGCCTCTCCTCTGCCTCCTGTGAGCCAGAGTGGAGAGATGCCTTCCTCTCCTCCACGGAGTACTTGGTTACACAACAGGCTTGAGCATTTTCATTGGTCAAGCCAGCAGCTCCTGGTGTGGGTAACCACAACCTGGCAGAAGAAGCAACGTCCAGTAGGCATGGCAGTGCCCAGGACAGGCCGCAGTGCCCAGTGAGACGGAAGGATGGAGGGAGGTGCCCATACTCCCCAGGCCAAGCTCTTAATGCCTGCCACACAACAGGCCAACCAGTCTAGAGAGTGTTGGGGCGGGGCAAGGAACAGCCTCTGTATTTGGAAAGCCAGCAGACCAAGGAGATGGTAGACTAATGTCCCAAACAACCATCTTGCCTGGGTTGGAAGCGAATTTTTTTTTTAATAGAACAAAGAGGGGGAGGTGAGGAAGTAAAGTAAACAGCAATAAGTCATTGCAAATATTTCCTGGTTCTGTCCCAACAGAGGCAACAGTCCAAGGGGCAGTGAAAGAGGTGGGAGAGCTGGGGACACGATGTGGTTGCTGAGTGGACTTGGGTTTGAGCTTCCAGAGGGCTCCCAGGAAACCTGTACAGGAGGTTTTGCCAGGAACCACTGGCTGGCGATGGGTCGAGTGATTACTGCCCATATCATCTGAGTTTTCACCCAAGCCTGGGGGGGCCCGAGGAACCCTGGGCCATTTGTCAATACGTCAGCGCCACTGGGGTGAAGCCTGCTCTGCATGTTGGCCTGGAGCCTGCACCCCCTCCTCTCTCTTCTCTTTGCCTCTCTGGGTTTCTGTCTGCCTCTGCCCTCCCTCCTCCTCTCCATCTCCACATCTGTCTTTGTTTTGTTCACTGCCTCTCTCATTCCCCACACAATGCCTGACCCAGGACAAGCATTCAACGAATATTTTTTTAACTTCATACTATGGAAAAAGTCAAACACACAGAAGTAGCAGAATCAGGAACCTCTGTGTTCCCATCACCCATCGTCAACAATACATACACCTGCGGCTGATTCATGGTGATACATGGCAGAAACCAATACAATACTGTAAAGCAATTATCCTCAAATTATAAATAAAGTTTAAAAAATAACCTATGGAAACAACCGTGGACGTCCCCTCCCACCCGCTCCCCCCACACTATCTTGAAGCAGGCTCAGACACTGAATCACTTGACTCATAAATATTTCAGATGTCTCCAAACGACAAGCACTCTGTGAAAACCACAACTCTGACCCCATTAACACACTCAAAAATGATCAAACGTCAAGTTAATATCATCAAACACTAAGTTATTGTTCAAATGTCTCCAATTGTCCGATTAATTTTTAACAGATTCTTAATTCAAATTGCCTACATACAATCCACTAATGGTTCTGCTTACAAGTGTCTGAACTCTTCCAAGTCCCTTTTAAGCTGTATTCAACAAATGTTTCAATTGATCCCATCACTTTCTGTTTCTCTGTGACTTTCTATTTTTCTATCTCCCCTATACCCACATCTATCTTCCTGTTCCCCACTTTGGCTTCTGTCTGTACCCACATCTATCTTCCTGTTCCCCACTTTGGTTTCTGTCTTTGTGTGTTTGTTTCTATGTAACTGTATCTCTCTATGGACATTTTTCTCTTTGGACCTTTATCTATACCTTGCTCTCTCTCTGCCTCCTTCCCAAGCCCTGTCTCTCTCTCTCTCTCTCTCTCTCTCTCTCTCTCTCTCTCTCTCTCTCTCACACACACACACACACACACACACACAGGAAAGTCACTAGGGGGACCCTGAACCCACCTTTGACTGAAAGTGTATGAAGAGTTGGGCCCCTGCCTGAACTGTTGGTGCACCTTTACGGAGGCACCTTCTGCTTTTTTGCGTTAAGCCCATTCCTCTGGCTCTCTCCGCTTATTGAGCACCCCTCGATGATCTACATGCAGGACACAGCTGGGAACGAAACAGAATAACCAGCGTGAAGGCTAAGAGTGCTGCACAGATGTCCCTGGCGTTTGTTACTTTATCTGTTGCTCCAAATAAAATTTCTGAAAGCTCACCTGTCAGTGAAATCCTAAAAGGAAGACTCTTAAAAAAAAAAAGCTGTAGAAAGCTTGTCAACCAAGTGCTATTTTGTATCAATCATAGGGATGGGGCTTGCTTTTGAAAGAAATTTTTTACAATGTCTAAATTATTTGCTAGAGCTGGAGGCAACCAACCCAGTGTTCTTCCATTCTTTTCAGCAGTGGAATTCGTTTTGGAATAAAATCTTACATAAAACCCAAATATATAAAGGGAATAAACCCAGAACATGGTATGTGCTGGGTGGAGAGGTGGAAGGACAAGGCTGCAGAAAATAACTTAGAACACTTACCAGACCAAACTTATTTTGGAAAAGGGTAAACTCCCTGGCGGAGCGGGGGAGGGGACCCACAGGGGCCCTTGTGCTGCCTTCATCATGGAATCAAGGGCAGACCCCAGCTTCCCACTCCATGCCTCGTACTTGAAGAGGCAAGCGCAGAATCTCAGGGAGGGGCCTGGGGCTTTCTGCAGCTAATCATTTTGGCAAATATGCTGAGCTGAGTATTGACTGTGGAGGTTTTAAGTCCCAGACATGGCTGGAGCTGTGGCTGGCTCCTTTGTGCTCAGGACAAATGACTCTCTGGCAAATGACTAATGGCAGGATGACTTTAGTATCTGGTCCCCAAGGTCAGGGTTGGAGAAAGTGGGCCCGGCCTCTGATGGGAGTGGCCCGGCATTCACGGGAAGGTGAGTGCAGAGTGATTGGCTAACAGAGCTGGAGAGGATCCCACCTTGATGAAGAGGAGGTGCACGAACAAGCCTGGCTGCACCTGCTGAGGAAAGCTGCTAGGGGCCACAGGGCGCAGAATTTTGGTTCAAAATGAAGGTCAACGATACATAAGCCCAGCAGAGAATTATGTTCCTCTGTCCACCTCAGAGAACTATGAAACACCTGAGCTTCAGGACCAGAAACACTGTGCATAGACTCCAGCCTCACCCCTTTCTAGGTAAACTTCCCTTTCCTCACCTCTGAGTCAGGATGATGCCACCTACTAAGTTCTCAGTGTATTTTCACATCAGTTATCGCTCAGCAATTTTGCAAAGCTATTGTAATGCTAGCTTTATTGATGAAGAAGCTAAGCCCCAAGAGGACTCACCCACCCCTCACACGTAACGGGGGAGTGTCCCAGCTGAGCTGATCTTCTCGTGGCTCCTGGTCCACACCTTTTCCATCGTCCCGTGATCATGTTACCTCTTGTCGAGTCTCCAGTTGGGCATAAGAGAACACAGGAGCTGAGAAATATTGCATCTTAAAATGGCCAAGGTTCACATTTATAGAGAAAGAAAGTAGACTACTTGTTGCCTGGGGCTGGGGTGGGCATGCAGATTAACAGTAAGTTGGCACAAGAGATCTTATTGGGGGATGAAAATGCTGTAAAACTGATTAATGGTGACAGGTGCACAAGTCTGTAAATTTCCTAAAAAGCATTAAATTGTACCCTTGAAATGGGTGAGTTTCATGATACATAAAATATACCTCAAACAAGCGGTTAAAAAAAAGCCAAGATTATAAAATATGTATTTTCTTAGAAAGAACTGTTTTACCGATCATATTTGGAAGCAATTAGTATGAGTTTATTTCCTTTAAAATGTGTTCCTTGTCATTATTGACTCGAGAAAACAGAAATATCCAGTTGGATCTACAGTAACCATTAACAATGAGGTTAATATCTGCTTCACTGTTCTCACTGTGAGAACAGGCTGGCAACCATGAGATTGGTCAATATTAGACATGATACCGATACAGAGGGAACAGTGGTGCTGGAGAAGACTCTTGAGAGTCCCTTGGGCTGCAAGGAGATCAAACCAGTCAATCCTAAAGGAAATCAGCCCTGAATATTCACTGGAAGGACTGATGGCTAAAGCAGAAGCTCCAATAATTTGGCCACCTGATGCAAAGAGCTGACTCACTGGAAAAAAAACCCTGAGGCTGGGAAAGACTGAGGGCAGGAGGAAAAGGGGGGCGACAGAGGATGAGATGGTTGGATGGCATCACTGACTCAATGGACAGGAGTTTGAGCAAGCTCCATGAGACAGTGAAGGACAGGGACGCCTAGTGTGCTGCACTCCAGGGGGTCACAAAGGGTCAGACATGACTTAGCAACTGAACAATAACAACACATAAACAGCTGGCATGGAGTAGGGGCAGGGGTGGCAAATGATGGTGGTGGTTTAGTCACTAAGTCATGTCTGACACTTGTTACCCTAGACTGTAGCCCACCAGGCTCCTCTGTGCATTGTATTTCCCAGGCAAGAATACTGCAGCCATTTTCTCTTCAAGGGATCTTCCTGACCCAGGGATCAAACCTGGGTCTCCTGCATTGCAGGCAATCTCTTGCATTGCAACCAGATTCTTTACCACTGATGGGCTTCCCTGGTGGCTCAGACGGTAGAGTCTGCCGGCAGTGCGGGAAACCCGGGTTCGATCCCTGGGTCGGGAAGATCCCCTGGAGAAGGAAATGGCAACCCATTCCAGTATTCTTGCCTGGAAAATATCATGGACGGAGGAGCCTGGCAGGCTACAGTCCATGGGGTCACAAAGGGTCAAACACAACTGAGCGACTTCACTTCACTTCTTTACCACTGAGTCACCAGGGAAGCAAATGGTGAGCTTTTACAAATGGCAGGGTAAGAGCCTGGAAAACCTTGATACCCAACCATCATAGGGTGAGTCACTGGCGCCATGCAAGGCTGTTGTGACAATGAGCAATACCACGGGGAAGCATCTCCTCCCCTCCTGGCACTCAATAAATCAAGGCAGTAAGCATCTTATTTCTACCCAGGCCCACCAAGCCCCAGGACCTCAGCTGTGCAGCAGAAACTCTCCTCCTCAGGAGACCCCACCCAGGCCCCCTGCCCTCAGTCCAGCTAGACACATCCTGGCCTTTTAGAGGCTCCACTCCTGCCCACCACACTGTCAGGTACCTGGGAGGGTGTCCCTGATTCACGAAGGACCAGGAGCGGGTAATTCCAGCAAGGCTTTGTTTTAAGAACAGCGCCTGCAGGGCTGCCAGTGTGCAGCTTACAGTCAGTGTTTCGTGATGGCTGACTCTGCTCCTCCACTGGATTAGAGCTGCAAAGCTGAAAATGCAGCTCTTAGTTGCTCTTTTACAAAGGAAGTGATTCCCGAGGTTGGGTGACGTGTACATTTTTCAGAGTGCTGGGGCTGCATGTTGATGCTGATTGGCGCCTGGGTAGGAAGCACCAGCTTCCCGGTTGGCAGATGGATGGGACTTATCACAAGCTATGCATCACCTCACATTATGTCCAGAACCAACTACGATTGTAAGAAAGAGAAAAGGAACCTCAGGGGTGTTTGCGGCCCTTTGTACCACCTGTTTTAACTGGATCCCCCTGGAAGCAAGGGAACAGGGATTCAAGTGCAAGTACTTTCTTTGAGAGATGATCTTGGAAAGCATCGGCAGTGGCGTGGGGAGTGGGCAGAGAAGCAAAGAGAGACCAAGCAGGGTGCAATAATGAGCAGGTTACCCCGGAGCAACCAGGACTCTGGGGAAGGACTCTAAGAGGCTGTGTAGATGAGATTCTCAAACTTAAGCATTACCAGAATCACCTAGAAGGCCTATGAGAACAGTCAGGTGGGCCCACCTTCAGGGTTTCTGATTCAGTAGGTCTGAAGTGGGTGGGGCTGAGAGTTTACATTTCTATCAAGTTCCCAGGTGATGCTTAGGCTGCCAGTTCTGGGAGCACTTTTTGAGAAAAGGAGTGAAGAAGTGGTTGGTCCAAAGGGTAAAGAGATGAGGTATGTATACAGCGATCCCCATCTCTCATTGGCCGAAGGCTGCCCTGGGGTGGTTAACTCCCTGGTGCCCTGTGTACTGATCTTGCATGGCCCTGCAGCCAAAGAAAGTCCTTAGGTTGAGAGTAACAAGCGCCTGCTGTAAGGAGCCATAGGGCTAACTGGACCAGAGTGCTGGGCCTCCCAGAGGCGGGCCACACCAGCTTCAGGAACAGCGCATCTCTCCGTAAAACGCCACCCCCTGAGTTAATGGAAAGAGCACTAAAACAACAGTGGTCCCAACAGGGTAAGCGCCCCCGCTGCTCTTCACTCACAGCTGCGTGCCTTCACACACATCTCTCACCCTCTCTGGACCCCTAGCTGGGAGATTTCCAAGGCCCCAACTGTCTCAAGATTCCCTGATTCTGTGACATCTAGATCCAAAATACCATGCTCAACCCCCACCTATGCAAAGGTCCAGCTGAGCAGAGCTCCAAGAAAGCACAGACGCTTACATCTGCTGCCCTGCCCAGTCCTTCCCCCAGGATGTGACCAGGTAAATGCCATCCAAGAGTGCCAGGCAGTGCTCTCAAAACCCTCAGGCTCCATGGGGGTGGGCATCAGTTGCCAAGGGGTCCTCAGGCCCTAGTCCCCAAGTGCCAGGCTCACCACCTCCCCTTCACAGCCTTGACAGGTGTGTCAAGCATCAATGAAGCACTCAGTCTCAAAGAGGAAATAAGACTATGCATTTGCTTTTAATGGGTTATGCAGTTAAAGCAATAAGCTGCTTAAATCTTTCCATTTAGGGTAAAATGATGTACTACAGGAGAGTCGATTGTTCTGGGGCTTCCCAAGTGGTACTAGTGGTAAAGAACCTGCCTGCCAATGTAGGAGACATAAAAGACCTGGGTTCCATCCCTGGGTTGGGAAGATCCCCTGGAGGAGGGCATGGCAACCCACTCCAGTATTCTTGCCTGGAGAATCCCATGGACAGAGGAGCCTGGCAGGCTACAGTCCATGGGGTCGCAAAGATTTGGACACAACTGAAGCGACTTAGCATGTCTGTACGATTGTTCCGCCACCACCTCCTGCCCTTTCCCTAGGCAGCCTGACAACGACCACTGCGTGTTGGCTGAGGTTTCTGGGCCCCTGTGTGTAAAGGCAAGCCCGGAGGTCTCTGGGGCACTAGAAAGGGCAGTGTGGCCTTCCCAGCATCAGGGAAGCTCACAGCTCCTGCAGCCGGTGTAAAGAAACATGTGGGACTTCACATGAACCGATAGAGTGGGCATCTATGAGTTTTATCTTTCAAACAGACAGATGCCCTTTTGTCGGAAACAGCTGCCCAATTTTTATGGAAATCCCACACTTCCCCAGTCTTAATCCCAGTGGTTTGGGATGACAAAAGCCACCTGGTCCCAGATGAGACTCACCAGCCTATTTCATAATATTGATCAAGCGAGGATCAGTCCGGTGATAGCTAGTGAGGACGCCAGTCCACTAAGGGAGTTTCTGCTCTAAGACTCAGAAAATCCCAGGACCAAGCCTCTGGGTTCGCTTACGATTTCCTGAGTTAGATGGAAAGAACACCAAAATATAGTGCCCCCTCCCGGGTGTTCTTGCTCACACAGCTCTGTGACCTCAAACAAATCTCTCACCCTCTCTGGGCCCCCAGCTGGGAGACTTCCAAGGCCCCACCTATCTTGAAAATTCCCTAATTCCTTTTTCCCAAAGGTCCTGCAGTCTGACAAGTAGATCCGAGTTACCACGCTCAGTGACAGCTTGGGAAACGTGACAGTTTATAAAGCATGCTATAAGTCCAGGGGTGGTAGCTTTGGCAGAAGCGTGAGTGCAGGGAAGGCAAATCTGTATCTAGAGTAAGAGTCAAGACCAGGAAGGACAAAACGCAGTTCCTTCCCTGACGGAAGCAGCCCAGTGCGGTCAAACATCCTTTCACCCAGTGCTCTAGCCCAGTTACCCTGGGGCTGGGAGGAGTGTCCACCAGCCGAGGTCAGTAAGCAGGTTTAGCCAATGCAGAAGTCCACGCATGCATGCTCAGCCATGTCTGACTCTTTGCAGTCCCAGGGACTGTAGCCTGCCAGGCTCCTCTGTCCATGGGATTCTCCAGGCAAGAATACCGGAGTGGGTTGCCATGCCCTCCTCCAGGGGATCTTCCCAACCCAGGGATCAAACCCAGGTCTCCTGTATTGCAGGTGGATTCTTTACTGCTGAGTCACCTGGGAAGCCAGTGCAGAAGCCCAGGACTCTCCTGATCTCTGAGCTTCACTTGCCCAGAGACCCAGCAAGTATTCAGTTAATCTGATCCAAGGAGATATATAGATTTGATAATGCAACCCAAGAGTCACCCAGATCTGAGTTTGGAACCCCTCCAAGGGCAATAAACTGCCTCTGATTTTTAGAGACATTTCTGGAGGAGCCCAAGTATAAGCAGGGGAATGAGAAGAATCCTGGGCTGTGAACATCATTGCTTCCTCAGAAGAAAAGTCAAAAGATACTCCCTCCATCCACTCTACTTTCCACTTAGTTATTCCAACTGCTTTGGAGATCTTCAGCAGGAAATCAAATGCCTAAGCACTTACGTGTGCCATGCCTACTTGCTACAATGGACTTGAAAGAACAATAAAAACACACATGGTAGTTAGGGAAAACTGCAACGAAGATGAGAAAGAGATGGCGAACTACGTAGAGAAAAAAGAAAATTGCTGTTTCACTTCCCAAGAAAGAGAGTTCATTTAACAGAAGTGAGCTCTGAGCATCCTGGGATGGAGGAGCTGGCCCCATCCATGCATGTGAAGGAAGAGGCAGCAGCCTTTCTCCAGGGAGAGGCAGGACAGGACGGTGTCCCCTTCCTGTGAACAGAGTTCCTTGAGTTTTCTTGGTACAGGTATCCGGGCTTCCCTGACCTGGTGACCTTGGGGGGCGAGGGGGATGAGGTCAGATCAGGGATCGAGGGAATCCCCCCAGAGCACCACAGTGTATGGTTTATGCACCCTCAGGCAGCTACCAAGTTAAACAGCCAGAGTGGCCTGTCCTCCGAGCCTGGCCAGATGTCCTGTCTCAACCCTACTCCTGGGTTTCCTTGCCTTCCAAACGGAGGAGTTTTAGCTCTAAAGTCCCTCCCAAACTCAGCAGTCTGAGCTCAGAGCAGGAGTGGAGTCTCTCGGGGGATGTCTTAGGTGAGTCTCCCTGGAAGCAGAGCCTGAGGCAGTGATTCCGTGCAGAGAAGAGAGGGAAGCAGGGCAAGGATGGGGAGGAGCTGAAGTATCTGGTCTCTCTTGAGTTTATCCTGAGCCCAGTGGGGTGAGGAGGCCGGAAGTGCGCCCTGAAGCAGAAGTTCTAATCCAGAGTCACCCCCTAAAGCAGTTAAGGGCTTTGTACCCCTTGTCAGTCAGTCTTCATGGACTGCCTTGGATGGGGTATTCATACCTTCTGGGCAAGGTGGGCTCTGAAGGCAATTCTCCAGAGAAGGAGGGCTTCTGTGAGCCATAGCAGCCTTACAGCAGCTAGGGGAGGGGTGAACCACAGCCACCAACGCCTGGGACATGCAAATAAATGTTCCTTCTCAGACCTCGACAGAGAAGAGACTTGCTGGGCATGGAAAAGACATCCGGCGTTCTGTAAAGCGCTCCCCTTTCATTCAACTAATGTGACTGAGCCACCTGCCAGGCACCATTCTAGGTGATGGAATTATGAGGCCTGGCTTCCCAAAAATTATAACAAAGATTCTGTTTACCATAAACAAAGATTCCCCCTCTCAAGAGGGCTGGACCCCTGCTCCAGGGAAAACCAGGGGAGAGTTGGTCACCAGCTGCCACCAGGCACCTGCTGGGCAGGGAGGATGGGAGGCACATGTTGGATTCTGAAACACCTGTGGCGCATTCAAGCAGAGATACAGTAGCTGCGCTGGTCCCATCTGGAAGTGAGCCTGGCTCCGCTCTCCAGCAGTTTCTGGCCAGGAAGCTGGCTGTGCAGCGAACTGTAGCCTCCATATGTTTGAGCAAATTCCACTTGGCAGCTGGACAGGGAGCATTTGCTGGGCAGTCCTTTGCCTTCACAGCCTTATGCACTACTCTCTCACTTGAGTCTGTGCTCAGCTCTGCAGCCCACCCTCCATGGGATCCCCTCCCGAGGGCCTGGGCACTCACCCTTGGCCAGCCCAGGATCCGCTCTCACATCCCCAGAGATCCACAGTGGGGGCTGGGGGGATGTGCGGTGAGGAATGTGAACCTAAGAAGCATGGCCAGATCTGGGCTTGGCTGGGTGGTCCACGGCAGGCAGGCAATGAGGCAGGGGCCACCTAGAAGCCAAGGGAAGTTACAATAGGTTATTTAATATCCCTTCTTCAAGCTCAAAGTCCTTCCTGTTCATGGAATTACAAGAGGGATGTTTGAGGCGTAGGAGAAAGGGGCCTAAGGCCATCATCGTGCTAGTGAGAGGGAGCAGGCTTGGGGATGCTGGAGAGAGGTCCCTCACAAAGCACCCATTAACACACTGAGAAAGCCGGGCAGTATCTGGGGCCTCATGCACGGCCACAGTACCAACTGCAGCCTCAATCTGTTGATGACTCCAAGCCAAAGCATCAATCACAGGCAACCACTGTGGGGCTCACATTACTGTCTCTCCTTCTGTCTCTCTCTCTTTCTGAATCTATCTATATGTACACACATATATATCATATATATGCGTATATGCTTATATATGAGATGGTTGGATGGCATCACCGACTTGATGGACTTGAGTTTGAGCACTGTATCAGTTTGCCTCACTCCGGGAGACAGTGAAGGACAGGGAAGCCTGGCGTGCTGCAGTCCATAGAGTTGCAAAGAGATGGACACAACTGAGCAACTAACACTTTCACTTTCATATATACACACACACACACACGCAGACACAAAACATACCTACACACACATTTCTCTAAAACATGGACCAGACCACTTTCTGTCTTTCAGAGAAAAGTCCAACAGCAAGCCATTTGGTGGCCACTAGTCTGTAATTCACATGGTCGTAACTGAGGACTGCTGTGTCATTCCAGAGAAAAACAAAAGATGTAACAGGAACAAAAAAGAGTATTGACAACAAGGCTAAGATTCACTGAGCACTTCATGCGTGCCAAGCTCCGTGCCTGCGTGATCGCCATTCCCCACAACAAGCCCTGGTGTGAGAGTCGTTAGCGCCCACCGTCTGCAGATGAGGAACCTGGACTTGGAGTAGAGAAGAGAACCAGCTAGTCCAAGCACACAGAGCCAGTGTGGGGGCTGCCCCCGGCCCAGCTCCTCACCACCTGACTGCAGACCCACACAGACTCCAGCACAGCCTGACTGCTTGCAAAACGGCTACGAAAGCAGTGTCCAAAATCAACTTCCACAAATGAAGTCCAGGAATAAATAGAAGAGAAGGACAGGTGAAGAGAAGGGGCAAAGATGGGGAGGGAGGAGAGGGAAAGTCACCACACAGAAGAACGAAGCCAGGGTGAGGGATTGCACCAGGGCCAGACAACCGAGCCTGAGGCATCCTGGCAAGTCAGGCCAAGGGGGTGGCAAGGGCTCACCCGGGACAGCTCAATCCACTTTGTCAGAAAAGAGACCTTCCCAGCCCTAAGTCCTGAAATGGATTTGTCCCAGAGTTTTTCTTTTTTTAAAGAACAAAATTCAGGGACTTCCCTGGTGGTCCAGTGGCTGAGACTCTGTGCTCCCAATGCAGGAGGCCCGGGTTCGTTGCCTGGTCAGGGAACTAGATCCCATATGCCGCAAGGAAGACCTGGTGCAGCCAAATAAACAAATATCTTTTAAAAGACAGAGAGACTTTCCTGGTGGTTTAGCAGTTAGGACTTCGCCTTCCAATGCAGGGCATGTGAGGTGGGGTGGGCGCTGCTTCCTCCCTGGTTCTGGTCAGGGGAACTAAGATCCCACATTGGCCTGGGGCCAAAAAAACAAAACATAAAGTAGAAACAACCCTGTAACAGATTTAGTAGAGACTTTTACAAAATGGTCCACATCTCTCCCTCTGGAAAAAAAAAAAAAACTAAATAAAAAAGAACAAAATTCACAGACTATTATTTCTGAGAAGGATAAGGATCTTTGACATTTGGTTGGTACTCATTGAGAAAAACTTCTCTGAAAGGAATCCCTTCTATCCTGTTGGTAAGATTGTAAACTGACGCAGCCACTATAGAGAACAGTGAAGAAGTTCCTTTAAAAGTTAAAACCAGAGTTGCCATATGATCAAGCAATCCCACTCTTAAGCATATATCCAATCAAAACTCTAATTTGAGAAGATATATGTACTCTATGGGGGCTTTCCTTGTGGCTCAGTTGATAAAGAATCCGCCTGCAATGCGGGAGACCTGGGTTCAATCCCTGGGTTGGGAAGATCCCCTGGAGAAGGGAAAGGATACCCACTCCAGTATTTTGGCCTAGAGAATTCCATGGACTGTATAGACCATCAGGTCACAAAGAGTCAGACACGACGACTTTCACTATGTACGCTATGTTCATAGCAGCGCTATTTATAATAGACAAGACACGGAAGCAACCTAAATGTCCACTGACAGATGAATGATACAGACGATGTGGCATACACACAATGGAATATTACTTGGCCATAGAAAAGAATGAATCGAGACTATCATACTAAGGGAAGTCAGAAAGAGAAAGCCAAACACCTTATGGTATCACTTACATGTGGAGCCGAAAATATGACACAGATGAACTTCTCTATGAGACAGTAACAGACTCACAGACACAGAGAACAGACTTGTGGTTGCCAGGGATGGGGAGGGAGGTAGAGGGATGGATTGGGAGTTTGGGGTTAGCAGACGCAAACTATTATACACAGGGTGGATGAACAACAAGGTCCTACTGTGTAGCATAGGGAATTATATCCAGTATCCTGTGATAAACCATGATGAAAAAGAATATGAAAAAGAACACATATCTGTATAACTGAGTCGCTTTGCTACACAGCAGAACCTAACACAAAGCTGAAAATTAACTATACTTCAATTTTAAAAAAAGAAAACCTCCTCTGCCTCTGGTGCCTCTGTGAAGGGCTGGGCAGTGGGAAGTGGCCACGACCAAGGCTGAACTCCTGAGTTCTGAGAAACAGAACATCATGCCCACGTGTGTCCCCCGCCTGACGCTCTCCCATCCCCTCTCATCTCTCCCTGCTCTGCACCCCACCAACACCCTGCAATGCTGAGAGGGGCTGACACTCCAGTCCTGCAACTGATGGCCATGCACTTCAAGCTGTTACTCACTAAGGTGATAATTACCTGGACTCGGTTATGTGCTCGCCCTTACTGCCCCCTCTTCTCATTCCCCCTCCTGGAAACTCCTTCTAAAAGGGACTGTGTGCAGCGTGTGTGTGCGGTGGCGCAGGCTCTATCTTATTCAGATGAAGGACACACAGGTGGACATGGACGTTCTTTTATTAGAACTCATGAGTTCAGCCTTGGCCCATGGCCACTCTCCACTCCCAACCCCTCACAAGGCACCCAAGGCAGAGCAGGCTTTCTCAACCACTACCAACCATAACTCCTCCTCAACAATGACCACCTCTGAGGACCCCTTTTTTTCCTATTCACATTTAAATAACTTTGAAAGGCACACAATTTCAGGTAGGAAGATTCCTTGCATGCTCTGCAGACATCACACCATCATCTCCCAACCTCCCACGAGGCAGTGGAGAAGCTGGACTCTCTTGTAGGGGTCTGCCTTCTGTCTCTGGACGCTTTCCTCGGGCTCTGATGTATTTATTAGATGGCTGGACGGCATTACTGACTCCAATGGACGTGACTTTGAGCAAACTCTGGCAGACAGTGAAGGACAGGGCAGGCTGGCGTGCTGCAGTCTGTGGGGCTACAAAGAGACACTACTTTACGACTGAACAACAATTGTGTATGTGTGTTTGTGTGTGTGTGTGTGTGTGTGTGTGTGTACCTATCCTGTTTGGTATTCCAGGCATCCATCAAATCAGAGGGTTTAATCATCTCATAAAATCCTCAGTCATTACTTCTTCAAACATTTCTTTTCTCTCCTCCATTTCCTCACTCCCCTCTGTGTGAGCTTTATGGATAAAAAAAAAAAAAACAGCAACTCTTCTAATTCTAGCCTCCACATCATTTTCTGTCATTCTTTCCACCTCTACCTCTCTGATACCTCCTGGAAGAAGGAGGACCCAAACATCCCTCTCCACAAGCACTCTCAAGCTGATTCTTCTGAGTTCTTCAACCCACACACTGGGTGCTCTATTTTAATTCTACTTTTCATACCTATTATCTCTAATTAGTTTTCTTCATAAACATTTATTCCTGCTTCCTGGTCTCCCCAAGGATATTTATTCTGCTTATTTAAACTTCTTGATCTATTTGTTCCATCGGTTCTGCTCCTCCCACCCAGGTTGCTCCATTTGTTGGCCTTCTTAAGAGCACATGCAACGCACTCCTTAGATGTCTTAGAATTTTTCTCCCTGAGAGCTCTCACCCTGCTCCCACCATCCCCAGTCTCCTTGGCGTTCAACTGACATAGCCAGACCTATCCACTTGCTTGGGGATGGCAAGCTCCTCCTAGGGCAGAGCCCCTGGGGAGCGCTCTGGGCTCACCCCAAGGCAAGCCTGCCCCTCAGGGTGGGACTGAGGAGGAAGACTGCCAGCCCACCTGCACAAGTTGCCTCCTCTGTCTGACGGCACTGGGGGACTTCTCTCCGGCCATACTGCGTCCTGCCCCGTGGAAGACCAACCCAGAAGGCAATCAACCAGTCAAGGCAACGTGGGAGAGAAGACGCCCATGTGGAAGCCCCCAGCCCCGTCACTGTTCTCCACGGGGGACCCCACCACCTTCCCTGTTCCAAGGTTCTCTCCCAGCTTCTGTGTTGGTTCTGGAGACCCAGCCACCTTTCTTGTTTCAGAGGCATTTCAACGTTTGAAAACAAGCACGCAGCAGCCCATGCGGGTGGCCGCCTTGCTCAGAAACCTGCCCACCAGGCCCTTCTCAGGGAGCAGGGCCTCCAAGTGCCCCCTGCTGCCTGACCCAGGGCACTCCAGAGCAAGAGACAAACATTACAAGGAGGCCAGCCAGGATGTCTTCAGAGCTTCTGGCATCTGTGAGCGAAGCCGGGCCACCAGAGGCTGGTCTTGCCCTCACCTCCCATTTGGCTCCAAAGAATGCTCTGAGAAGCTACCGTCTACCCAGGAGTGCAGGGCACCTCTGGAATCTTGCACCCGAGGCATTTCTTAGAGTCGAGTACTAAAACCTTTACTTCTCCTGAGGAACAGATAGGTATTTTCTCTGCTGATGAGGAATATATTCACTGGCTCCTTTCCCCTTCCTTTTTCTTTAAACTGTTAATTTTATATTGAAGTACAGGCGGTTAACAATGTTGCGGCAGTTCCAGGCAGACAGCAAAGGCACTCAGTCCTACCTATACATGCATCCATTCTCCCCAGAACTCCCCTCTCATCCAGGCTGCCAGAGAACATTGAACAGAACTCCCTGTGCTGCACAGCGCACCCTTGTTGCTTATCCATTTTAAATATACAGCAGAGTGCACATGTCCATCCCGAACGCCCTAACTATCCCTCCCCCCACACCCTTACCCCTGGCGACTACGACTTTGTTCTCTAAGTCTGTGAGTCTTTTTCTGTTTTGTAAGTAAGTTCATTTGTATCATTTCTTTTTAGATTCCACGTATAAGTGACAGCATATGATATGTGTCTTTGTCTGACTGACTTCACTCACTCTGACCATCTCTAGGTCCATCCATGTTGCTGCAAACAGCATTATTTCATTCTTTTTAATGACTCCTTTCCCTTTTCGTTCAGAGCCAAGACTGAGCTGCAATCCCAGCACATACCTAGAGAGACTCATAGCCTGCATATCCTGATTTACTATTAGGAATTATTTACCTTTTTACCTGCCTATTTTTCTAGGTCCTGATTAGCTGGTTGTTAAAAAAAAAAAAAAGCAAGCCTCTTTTGGAGATCCATGAAATAAGAAAGGAAAAGAAGAATAAACAAAGGAATTCACTGTCTGTACTTCTCTGGACCTGCATTCTAATTTTAAGCTATATTTTACCATTTTATTTTATCTTCTTCTGTTGTATGTCAACTCAGTTCCACTGTGGAATGATGTTGGCTATATAGAAACGTACAAAAAATAAAACACATAATAAAGTCTGTGAACTGTGACTTTGGGAGTAATTCTATAAAACACCAAGACATATACTTATGGCTGATTCATACTATATGGCAGAAACCAACACAACATTGTAAAGCAATTATCCTCCAATTAAAAAAAAATTAAATCTATTCATTTTGAACTCTCTATTCGTAGTTCAAAAAAACACCAAGACATTCTACACATGAACATTCATTACATTCAGCCTTAATGAAAGTCAAGGGCCATCAGTCAATGGAAGCGTCCTGATTTGCTGATCAAGAAGCTGATCATGTATGGATGTGAGAGTTGGACCATACAGAAGGCTGAGCACCAAAGAATTGATGCTTTTGAACTATGGTGCTGGAGAAGACTCTTGAGAGTCCCTTGGACTGCAAGGAGATCCAACCAGTCAGTCCTAAAGAAAATCAACCTTGAATATTCATTGGAAGCACTGATGATGAAGCTGAAGCTCCAATACTTTGGCACCTGATGCGAAGAGCAGACTCACTGGAACAGATCCTAATGCTGGGAAAGACTGAGGGCAAAAGAAGGGGGTAACAGAGGATGAGATGGTTAGGAAGCATTACCGAGTCAATGAACGTAAGTTTACTCAGGAGGACAGTGAAGGACAGGGAAGCCTGGTGTGCTGCAGTCCATGGGGCTGCAAAGAGTCAGTCATGACTGAGCAACTGAACAACAAGAAGGTTTTGTTAGAATAATGACAGCACCCACCATAACCTGGGCTGGTGCCTGAGCATATTCATTTCACAGGAGGGAAGGTGCCCCCACCCCAATCTACTTTCTTATTCAGTGAGGATGCCACCAAGCCTTCATGAATGAGGGACATACACACTTGTAAGCAGATGAATTCACACCGAGCTCTTCATGCTGTTGGCAATGGCTTCCCAGACTGCAAGTGCAGGTGAGTATGTTAACTGGTCCCTGGAAGGGGCCCGTGAGCACATGGGCACTGATGGGGAAGCACTCTCAAAGCTTCGGGAGAATTCCAAGCACCAGGTAGAGCTCTGCGATTTTCCAGGCCATGGGTGGACATGTTGAGAAGCCTGGTTGATTCACAACTAGCACCTAAAAGTTCACTTTCTCCTGCAGGCAGGCATGGAAAATACCGAGGGGCTGCCTGAAAGCATGCTGTATTCTTGCCTCTTATCAAGGCTCCGTGGCAATGCAAGTAGGTGAAAGGCTGTGCGGAAATGGGTAAGAAACAAATGCCCCTGGGCACTAGAAAAATCACTTTTCAGAGAGCTTAACAGGACCAGGCAGCTGCTGCACATTTACTGTGCAGACTCTCCAGGAACTTTTTCAAATGAAGAGTCTTCCTCCGCAAGCAAGGCGTAGGTTTCTGAAGGCACCACGGAGCACTCACGGATGCTTGGGCAGGAGTGTGGGGTCTGTGTTCAGGAGTGCAGGCCCAGATAGGTCGCCATTCAGCACCCTTGGTCTGATCCTTCCCTTCCCCTGCGCCTTTCTTCCTCCCATCAGTGAAATACGAATTGTAACCCTTGCATAGGAGGCTTTAGGATCTGGGGAGAAATGGTGAAGGATTCTACACTTCTCAGAAAGGATCCATAAATACAAACCATCCTACTGCTTTGAATGAGTAATGGTGTTGTTGTTATTTAGCCACTCAGTCATATCCAACTCTTTTGTGACCCCATGGACTGTAGCACACCAGGCTCCTCTGTCCATGGGATTTCCCAGGCAAGAATACTGGAGTGGGTTGCCATTTCCTTCTCCAGGGGATCTTCCTGACCCAGGGACCCAAACCTGTGTCTCCTGCATCATAGGCAGATTCTTTACTGCTGAACCACCAGGGAAGCCCCAAATGAGTAACAGGGTGGTATAAATACAACGCTAAGGAAACAGACAGCACATCAAATTCTGAACTTAGTACCCAAGGAGAGCTCCTGCTGCGGGAATTACCCCATGAACGGATGAATCCGTTCAAAATACAATCATTCCCTCTTATATTGGCTCTGTTACACTGGCTTATAATTTGGCACTCTGCTTATCCTTGAAGAGAGGCAGATGGGTTGCACATTGTATGACGACTTGAATTTGCAGAGTATTGCAGGAACACAGCGTGCTGTAGGTCCATGCGCTTTGGTGGTTAAATGCTCAGAATCTGACATCAAATAGATCCAGGCTCAAACTGAAGTTCTATCTTGCTCTAGATGAGCTTCAGTTCTCATGGGTGTAAAATGCAAATAACATCTACCACATAGGGCTGTTACGAGGATTATAATGCAAGAAAAGCACTTCAGAGAGTGTCCAGCCCACAGTAAATGCCCTGCAAATGACAGCAGTAGGTATCATCGACAGATTGTGAAGGGACCACATCACTCTCTGTTTCTGTCTCTTTTATGTACATACACACACGTGCGCACACACACACACGTGCACACACACACACACGTGCACACACACACACACACATATCAAGCAAGAAAACTGATGCCTAAAGGGATTTCAGGAACCTGAATCTCATAACGTCTGCTGGGGATTTCAAGCTAGAGCGTCCTGCTCCCTTTTGTCATGCTCCATCCTCTAGGTCTGAGTGGAGATACTCAGAAAGAGGGCAACAACCCCAAGTAATGTGGGCAACATCCTGTGTCCGGAAAAAGCTTTAACCCACCTGAAGTCTTTTCCCACTGCTCATGAATGATGCTGACCTAGCTTTGAAAACTGAACCATCTGACCTGAGCAGGACTGGGGCCTCGTAGAAGAGCCTTAAGAAGGGCTGTGCTGATCTCTCAGTGCCTGCGTCTGACTGGTTGTAAAATATTTCAATATTAACCTGTGTAAAAAGAGGTTTCCAGAGTCCGCAGAGGAATGACTTGCTCTTAATAAGGTCACAAAGTCCAACTCAACAGGTAAAGTTGTCTCACCATCTTTACAACCCCTTAGATCCTCTGTTATTGACTCAAACCCACAATTCTACTCTCTTGCTCATTCCCACTTCCCATCCTAGAAAACCTATCTGTTCAGCTACAGCCCTTTGGAGAAGCTAGGGTCCAAGGGTGCTTTGGTGCCAGTATTTCCAGCTCTGTTTGACAACAGGCCAGGAGGTCTCACTGCCAGCTACAGATGAGCCCTCACCAAGGTGGGACATATGAGAAACTCAGACCACAGCTGGCAGCATCAGGAATTAGTCTTGTTCCCCAAGGTCTACAAACCCCAACCCTCCTCTAACCAAAACCTTGAGTGCCAGGCCCTAGCTAGCTTTCTGCTTTTGTTTCCTGAGAATATTTCCATCACAAGGTTAGGACTGAGTTCAGTCCTGAGCAGCCTTTCCCCCTAGGGCCTTTCCTCCTCCCCACCAGGCACATAGAGGGCCCTGGCTCTTGTCAATTCCCTTTCCTCAACACTAAACCTTGATTTCAGACTCCGGCTGGCTCTACTCAAAGTCAATGTCTTGCTTTCCCTTCTGCCGAAAGCTGACCCTGGCAGGAATACCTGGGGAAAGATTGTTTGTTCGGGGAATATCTAAGGAAACACAGTGAGAGAGTAAGAAAAGGTGGCAATAAGAGAAGGGATTAACTTCCAGATAAACTTCCATTAAAACAAGTTCTACTACTTAAAAAGAGGTTTAATTGGACCTTACCTGGTGGTCCAGTGGTTAGGAATCCACCTTCCAATGCAGGGGATGCTGGTTTGATCCTTGGGCGGGGAACTAAGATGCCGCACGCCACGGCACAATGAAGCCCTCGCACCACGACTGCTAAGCCCATACCCTCTAGAGCCTGCATGTCACGGTGAAAGATGCTGCACACCCCAACTAAGATCCCACACAGCCAAAAATAAAAGAAATCAACAAGGAAATAAAATAAAAGAGATTTAATAACCTGGACTAGAGGATCTCTTGAGAGTTTTTTTTTTTTAATTTGGCTTTTATTTACCTCCCAGCTCTGAAAGTCTACAGCTCTTCAACACAGCTGCAGAGTACAAGGTTTAGGAGACTGGGTGCTAAACTATCCCATTAGGATTGGAAATAGTTCCTAAAGCACACCCTAAGACTGCCTGAAGCAAAGGCCCAAACATAGCTGGCACCAGCGATTTTCAGCTCAGAAAAATCTAGTCACAAAAATATAAGACTTACTGAATCCTACCCATCAGAGATGACATGGCGAAGAGGGCATTCAGCTCTCCCCCACCCGCTTCCCGGTCCCTCTCCTTCTCCTCTGAAGGTTTTGGCTAATGATAGAAATCGGCCCAGTGCTGATTCTCAAGTTGCAAATTTTTCTCCATTGATAATATATAATTTTACTTCATTTCTTTCTATTCAGTAATTCTTTGTAATACACTTTAGGATATGCAAAATGAGAAAGGAAGATGAAATTGTGAGATGTTAAAACTATCTTGGAAAAGATATTTCTCACCCTTTCTCACTCTGAGCACGACTTTGATGTTGGGGAAATTTTCTTGATTCTTAAAAAAATTAATTATAAAAGAATGTGTGAGGGAGTTCTCTAACCTATCAAAATATTTACCTTAAAATTTAAAATATTCAGTGTATTCACCTTCTCAAACATGTTTATACCTACAGTACTGTTATATCCCGTGACACAGCCATATTTCCTGAGGAAAAAAAGCAGCTTCAGAGACTATGTGGGAAATACGTTTTTCATTCTTTGGAAATATTTCACCACTGGCAAATAAAATGATGTTAGGGGAGTTTGTTCATTTTGATTGTGCATAAGAAGATAAACCTGTTCTTTCTTAATTGTCAACAACAGAAAATACATAAAACTTCTAATGGGATATCTAAACAAATTAAATTCTTGCAACAGCCTGTAAATACTTTGTGTAAGCAACAGCTTATACAGCTTGAGAGATCAAAGGGACATTTCCTGCAAAGACAGGCACAATAAAGGACAGAAATGGTATGGACCCAAGAGAAGCAGAAGATATTAAGAAGAGGTGGCAAGAATACACAGAAGAATATACAAGAAATGTCTTAATGACCTGGATAACCATGATGTGGTCACTCACCTAGAGCTGGACATCTTGGAGTGTGAAGTCAAGTGGGCCTTAGGAAGCATCACTATGAACAAAGCCAGTGGAGGTGACAGAATAGCAGCTGAGCTACTTCAAATCCTGAAAGATGATGCTGTCAAAGTGCTGCACTCAATATGTCAGCAAATTTGGAAAACTCAACAACAGCCACAGGACTGGAAAAGGACAGTTTTCATTCCAATCCTGAAAGAGGGCAATGCCAAAGAGTGTTCTAACTACCGTATAGTTGCACTCATTTTGCATGCTAGTAAGGTTATGCTCAAAATCCTTCAAGCTAGGCTTCAACAATATGTGAACCAAGAACTGTCAGATGTACAAGCCAGATTTAGAAAAAGCAGAGGAACCAGAGATCAAATTGCCAACATTCGTTGGAGCATAGAGAAAGCAAGGGAATTCCACGAAAACATGCACTTCTGCTCCATTGACTATGCAAAAGCCTTTTGACTGTGTGGATCACAACAAACTGTGGAAAATTCTTAAAGAGATAAGAATACCAGAACATCTTACCTGTCTCCTGAGAAACCTACATGTGGGTCAAGAAGCAATAGTTAGAACCTTAGATGGAGCAAATGACTGGTTCAAAATTGGGAAAGGAGTAAGACAAGGCTGTATATACTGCTATCCTGTTTAACTTATATGCAGAGTATATCATGCAAAATATCAGGCTGGATGAGTCACAAGCTGGAATCAAGACCGCCGGGAGAAATATCAACAACCTCAGCTATGTAGATGATACCACTCTAATGGCAGAAAGAGAAGAGGAATTAAAAAGTCTCTAGATGAGGGTGAAAGAAGAGAGTGAAAAAGCTGTTTTAAAGCCTAACATTCAAAACACTAAGATCATGGCATCTCATCATTTCATGGCAAATAGATGGGGTAACAATGGAAACAGTGGCAGATTCTCTTTTTGCAAGCTCCAAAATCACTGGAGATGGTGACTGCAGCCATGAAATTAAAAGACACTTGCTCCTTGGGAAGAAAGCTATGACAAACCTAGGCAGTATATTAAAAAGCAGAGACATCACCTTGCCAACAAAGGTCTGTCTAGTCAAAGCTATGGTTTTTCCAGTAGTCATATACACATGTGAGAGTTGGACCATAAACAAGGTTGAGCACCAAAGAATTGATGCATTTGAATTGTGGTGCTGGAGAAAATTCTTGAAAGTCCCTTGACAGAATGACAGACTGAACATCGCTGAGTAGCATCTAACTTTGCGAACCATGGGCTGTAGATGCCAGACTCCTTTGTCCATGGAATTCTCCAAGCCAGGATACTGAAATGGGTAGCTGTTCCCTTCTCCAGGGGATCTTCCCAACCCAGGGATCAAACCCAGGTCTCTGGCATTGCAGGCAGATTCTTTACCATCTGAGCTACTAGGGAAGCCTTGGACAGCACGGAGGTCAAACCAGTCAATCCTAAAGGAAATCGACCCTGAATATTCATTGGAAGGATTGTTGCTGGAGCTGGAGCTCCAATACGTTGGCAACCTGATGTGAAGAGCTGAATCACTGGGAAAGACGCTGATGCCGGGGAAGATTGAGGGCAAGAGGAGAAAGTGGCAATAAAAAATGAGATGGTTGGATAGCAACACCAAGAGACATAAATCTGAGCAAACTTTGAGAGACAGTGAAGGACATGGAAGCCGGCTGTGCTGAAGTACATGGGGTTGCAAAGAGTCGGACAGAACTTAGTGACTGAACAACAAAGCAACAGCTAAAACTCGTGAAGAGTGAGATCTGGGCAATACTAATTCCAGTCATCTACTCAACAATACCAAGGGTCTTCCATGTACCGGCATTGCTGGGGACATGATAGTGAATGAATCTCCAAGATGCCTCCAAATGTTGAAATATTAGTCCCATCTTTTTTGAACTTGGCATATGTATTGGAAAGATGCTTCCATTTAAAAATCCCTGTCTGCTGCTCTGATAAATAATGTTCTCCCAAGTTCCCAGAAGGAGAATTAATCTGCTGAGACAAATCAGTTGTTGTTCCACTCATTGTTATGGTAATAGAGAAATTAGGTTTTTAATTAAGGCTGAGGGAAGATGGAAGAGCAGTCGGCAAACAAACACCCACACAGTTTGATGCAGAAGGGTCATGACGGACAATTCTCCTCTTTTTCTATGGGGTCGAAAATGCTCCTTGTTAGAGCAGAAGGCATTTTATCTATGAGGCCCCAGCTATGTGCATTTTCTGTCTTGTAAATATGTCAGCACCCACTAACTTGGCATGAGGATTTAGTATGAGCCACTTTAGGGAAATACACTGCAGATATCAGGTTTGAAAATGAGTTAGCTAAAGCTTCAAGAAGGTAAGCAACACACTCTAGGTCACGCAAATGTGGGATGGTGAGAGGATTCAAATTCAGGCAGTTTGATTTCAGGATACTCTGACCTTTTAAGCTGTATTGACTTCTTAAATTTTACTTTTATCTTTGTTCCCTAACAAGGAATTGAACCCGTACCACTTGCATTGGAACCACGAAGTCTTAACCACTGGACAACCAAAGAAGCCTCTGTATTGACTTTTAATACATAAAGAAGAGGTCTTGACGTATCTAGTACGTTTATCACCCATATTTATTTTTTGTAACCACTATGCACTTTCATTTTTCACTTTCATGCATTGGAGAAGGAAATGGCAACCCACTCCCGTGTTCTTGCCTGGAGAATCCCAGGGACGGGGGAGCCTGGTGGGCTGCCGTCTCTGGGGTCGCACAGAGTCGGACACGACTGAAGCAACTTAGCAGCAGCAGCAGCAGCATGCTATTTTAAATTACAGAAGGAATGCATGTTAATCAGAAGAAGGAAAGGAAGGAGAAGAGCAAGAAATAAGGTGGGAAGAACAAGAAAATACAAAAGAAACACAAACAGATATCTGCTATATTTCTACTATTCATAGACTGGGCACACTCAGTGGGGATGGTATGGCTCCTAACGGGTCAAAAGTTGGTCCTAGTGGGGAGAAAAACTTACTCTTTACATATATAAAGTACAGATAGTTGTACAATGCATAACCAGCTAGACATACACTATATCTGTGATATTAAAATCTCATTTGAGGGCAAAATTTGGGGGGAAAAGTCTTGGAGGAGGTGTGATAATTTTTTTAAAAGTTAAGCACACTGACATAGATATCAGTTTTAACATATTAGTAGCCATCTGTACAGATTTTTCTATGTACACTGTTTTCTTTTTACAAAAATGGGATTATGTGTACATACTATGCCTTTCCATGTCAATAAAAAATCCTTCATAATAATATACCATTAACAAAGCACTTCAGTTATATATTATTTGATCCTTACAATAACTTGCAAAGATAGATATTTTTATTTTTATGTCCATTTTACAATTGAAGACACTGAAGTTTAAGGAGGTGAATTAACTTTCCTCAAAGTCTCTTAGCCAGTATGAAGAGCAGAGCCAAGATTTGAATCCTATTTCTTAAGAACTTTGGGTTTATCTTGCTATTTTTTTATAGCCCCTTGAATAGAAAGCTTAGTTCATTTCTTTTTAATCTTTTTTAGCTTTCTGATAAAAGGTATAAATTTTCCTGTAATGTCACTTAGGCTTTATTACAAGGTTTATACCGTTTCTCCATCAGACAGATACAAGATCTTCCCTATCCTTGTAAACATATAACAAGTTTCCAATGAAATACTGTCCAGGGAAAAAGACTTTGTGAAGCTTGAAAAGCTTTCCTTATCATGTGATCTTGTATCTTCTTAGAGGATGCTACCTGTCCCTAAACAGGGCTTAAATAGATTTCTGGCATCGGGGGCCTTAATAGTCACGCTCTCTCGAGTGAACTCCCCACCTTCACCTTATTCTGGACCTCATGCCCAGTCCCCACACTTGGGGTTCTGTTCACAGAATGACTGCAGTGGGAGCTGAGGAACTGACTATTGGTTTAAATCAACAGCAGGCAACTGGCAGCAAACAGGCCAATAAGAAACACTGGTTGACATTTAACCATGAATTTTTTAGGAGTTTTTTTGTTTTGATTTCTTGAGAAAGAGAAGAGATGGAACTTTCTGTCCAGCTCAAATCCTGCTAGTCACAAGGCAGAAAGAGAGCAGGGGTTTGCAGGCAGGCTCTTGGGCACCAGCAGATCAACCTCTTTATAAAGACGTCCTTACCTCCTGGGACCCAGAACCCTACAGAGAGGATCCCATGTGTAATCTGTCCCTTTGCTGGTAAGTCACCCCAAATACACGGGCAGTCTTCTCCACTATGTCGCCACCTAGAATTGGTGTGGTGTATGTATTTTCAGGGTCTTTTCCCACTGTCCTCATCTCAAGCCACTCTGAGCCAGCTAAGCCCAATTCAGACTCTGCTCTTCCAATGAGAGCAGTGCAGGAAAATATTCTGGTGTTTTGTGAAACTTGTTCAGCTGGAAACTTGGCTACAAGGGTTGCTATGGCAACCTGAGCAGAAGATGATTAGGGGGAAAGCTGTGCTTCCTACTGGGATGTGGGATGTATGTTTGTGTGTGCACACGAGCATGTGGAGTGTGGAGGAAAGGAATGATGACGAAGAAAACGACCTTCTTCCTAGTCAAACGGATACTGGACTCAATTGCTATTGTAATTTCAAGACAGCATAAAGCTAATTCTTTTCAAATTGGTTAGATTAGTTCTTTCTGTGCTTATGGAAATCTTCCCCCTCAAAGTGTGTTTCTAGCAAATTTTATTGAGGAATAGTTTCTTTATAATGGGCAAGTATCCACAAATGGATGGATGCCATGCTTATCAACTTGGAAATGCTGTTACTAGCAGATGACAGGTATGCCAAGACTGCTTATAAGAATCGGATGCATCTTTGAATGCTAATTTACTTAATCTTTTTGAAATTATATCTAGAATTTCTGCAAGGTATATCATCAAACATGACTTGCGGATTCTGAATCTCATGTAGTACACTCAATGTGTGTGAAAAAGTTCTGCATCCTCGGTACCTATTTATGTAATTAAAGAGTTTTATACACTTTGAATATTTATTTCATAAAATATTTTAAATTCTCAAGTGTAAAACATCTGAGTCACATGTAACTGAAAAAAGGTGGAAGATATGCTATAATTGAAGCTTTCAAAAATTAAAGATAAAAGGAAACTCTATATCGCTCCCTCTCCTCTCAGATATGGGTAACAACAAGACTTACGGGGTGCTTATCATGTACCAGGCTCTGCTGTAAAAACTGTATATGCTTCTATTCATTGAAGCCCAACAATAACAATACACAGTAGATATTATTATTATTTCTGTCTTAAAGAATAGGAAATTCAGACAGAGAGAGAGAGAGATCAGTCGCTCAGTCGTGTCCGACTCTTTGCAACCCCATGAATCGTAGCACACCAGGCCTCCCTGTCCATCACCAACTCCCGGAGTTCATTGAGACTCACATCCATCGAGTCAGTGATGCCATCCAGCCATCTCATCCTCTGTTGTCCCCTTCTCCTCCTGCCCCCAATCCCTCCCAGCATCAGAGTCTTTTCCAATGAGTCAACTCTTCGCATGAGGTGGCCAAAGTACTGGAGTTTCAGCTTTAGCATCATTCCTTCCAAAGAAATCCCAGGGCTGATCTTCTTCAGAAAGGACTGGTTGGATCTCCTTGCAGTCCAGGGGACTCTCAAGAGTCTTCTCCAAAACCACAGTTCAAAAGCATCAATTCTTTGACGCTCAGCCTTCTTCACAGACACAGAGAGAAGCTGCCCAAACCAGAAGGCAGAAAACGGCAAAACTGGGATGCAAACTGGGTGACCTGGCTCCACCACCCTTCTGATAACCATCTCCAGACCAGGATCCGCCTGAGCGTGTGGGAGATGATGGAGAGCCCTGCTCAAAAGCCCACCCCGGCACTTTTCTATAATTTTCCCTCCCCAGCTCTCTGACTCTTGAGCTGGAGTGAGATCCAGTAAGATCCAGCCTACAGATCTTATTTCCTTTTGGGTAGGAAAACAAGTTCTTTCATCATCATACTCTCCATCAGAAACTTTTGTTAAGAGCACAAGTGTTGGGCTTCTGGTATCCCAAGGGTCTAAAATTTTAAAAGTCTTTTATCTCTCAAAGTTACTGCCTCTGTGATGAGCTTCAAAACCCAAAGTTGAGCACTGGCTCATTTCCATCGCCCATTTCAGTCCACTCCTGAGGAGGTAAACCTCAGCCTCATTGTCCAGTTTTAGCTGAGGAAGGGCTGTAGATCAAAATGAATTAGTAAGAATGAAGATACTTCTAGCGAAATTTTTAACTGTTAATCCTCTACTTGTTGTATCTAGGAATAATAAAACTATTTTAATTGCATCTGTGAAAAGCATTATGAATCAATAAAAAATGTTAATATTTTAACTGTTCAGATGGGCTGCAATGCGTTATGTTATTGAAAGTAAAGCTGGTAGATTTACAAGGACTCCGGGTCAGAGTGCTGTTACTCAACATTCATTAAACCTTTTGGAACAAAATCACCCCAAACTTTAGCCACCTAGAGATGAAATTTCCCAGGCCTCCCTTGAGCTAGGTGTGGCCATGTGACCAAATTCAGGTTTAGGACCCTTCTGCTTGCTGGCCTTGTGAGTGTGAATAAGCCAGAGTCTCCATCACAGAACTTAACCCCAGAAAGAAGCATGGAGATAAACCACCTACAAGCAGGGCAGGGATGAAAGACCAGCGCTGGAAAGTGCGGCTCTCAGCCTCCCCATGAGCCAGTTGGAGGGCTGCGTCTTGAGCCCACTTGTTTGCTGGCTGTGGAGAAGTCTTTACATGACCCCACACTCCCTCCCTTTCTCTTCCCTAAAATTTCGTTTCTTGATCTGCAACGTGAGGGCAATAATAGCGCATAGGCAGTAGACATAGTGGCTGGCCACCCAAATTCCATTCCACTCCTGGCCCATTGAGTAGCGGCAATGAGGTTTGAAAAGCTGACCCTCACTCCAGAGGGAGACCTTGATTAGTCTCAGCCAATTATAATTTGCCCCACTTCCCCTGCCAGTGATTGATTCACAGGCCTCAGCTAATCAGCATTTAACCTTCCCGTGGTAGTGTTATTGGATAAGGCAGGCAGATACGACCTAAATTGGTCCAATCTGAATTAAGGAAAGATTTTTACTTACTGGCAAGAAAGAAGTGCCCTCTCCTCCCTCCTTTCCCTCCCCTTCCCTTTAGTTGCTTTGATCAGTAAGGTTTGGGGAAAGTGACGGTGTGCCAGTGCTGAGTGAATGCTTTTCTCTTCCTCTGAGCACCCTGCCTACCTACCATGAAAATAAGCCCGCGCTAAGCTGCTGGAAGATGAGAGATCATGTGGAGGAGAGACAAGTCACCCAGTGACTGCAGATGCATGAATGAGCCCAGCTGATAGGAACAGAGCTTGGGCAAGATCCACAGATCTGCCCAGCCAAACCATACATTCATGACCTGAAATATTTATTGATGTGTGCCACTGAGGTTTTTCTGGTTAGTTTTTTCATAAAGTGACTGTTCAGTTCAGTTCAGTTCAGTCACTCAGTCGAATCCGACTCTTTGCGACCCCATGAATTGCAGCATGCCAGGCCTCCCTGTCCATCACCAACTCCCGGAGTTTACTCAAACTCATATCCATCGAGTCGGTGATGCCATCCAGCTATCTCATCCTCTGTCATCCCCTTCTCCTCCTGCCCCCAATCCCTCCCAGCATCAGAGTCTTTTCCAATGAGTCAACTCTTCAGATGAGGTGGCCAAAGTATTGGAGTTTCAGCTTCAGCATCATTCCTTCCAAAGAAATCCCAGGACTGATCTTTAGAATGGACTGGTTGGATCTCCTTGCAGTCCAAGGGACTCTCAAGAGTCTTCTCCAACACCACAGTTCAAAACCATCAATTCTTCGGTGCTCAGCTTTCTTCACAGTCCAATTCTCACATCCATACATGACCACTGGAAAAACCATAGCCTTGACTAGACAGACCTTTGTTGACAAAGTAATGTCTCTGCTTTTGAATATGCTATCTAGGTTGGTCATAACTTTCCTTCCAAGGAGTAAGCATCTTTTAATTTCATGGCTGCAATCACCATCTGCAGTGGTTTTGGAGCCCCAAAAAATAAAGTCCGACACTGTTTCCACTGTTTCCCCATCTATTTGCCATGAAGTGATGGGACCAGAAGCCATGATCTTAGTTTTCTGAATGTTAAGCTTTAAACCAACTTTTTCACTCTCCTCTTTCATGTTCATCAAGAGGCTTTTTAGTTCCTCTTCACTTTCTGCCTAGCTAACTAATGTGTTGTTTATTATTACTGCTGCTAAGTCGCTTCAGTTGTGTCCGACTCTGTGCGACCCCATAGACGGAAGCCCACTAGGCTCCCCCATCCCTGGGATTCTCCAGGCAAGAACACTGGAGTGGGTTGCCATTTCCTTCTCCAATGCATGAAAGCGAAAAGTGAAAGTGAAGTCGCTCAGTCCTGCCCGACTCTTAGCGACCCCATGGACTGCAGCCTACCAGGCTCCTCCGTCCATGGGATTTTTGTTTATTACTACTACTTTTATTATTATTACTTTCAACTAGCAGTTGGCTGGAAAGAGCAATTCTGTGGGCAGGTTAGCCTAAAGTTACTCAGGCAGATGGATCCCATGGTCAAGTTGGCCATGGACTGGGAAGGTACACTGGGCAGAACCAAGAAGGGGAAGACAGGACAGCCTGTTTCTTTGCAGCAGTGACCTTCCTACAGTTCCATGGTCATCACTTTTTTGCTTACATGCATGTCTCAAAAAGAATTTTGAAAAACTATGTACCCCACTGCATATTTTTAAGTTCACATCTAAAAGTTTCATCCTAAGTTTAGTGACTACAAGGGATATCATTTTCTCTCGCAGCAAAGATTGACATTTAAACATAAAACTATCAGTCTTTGAAAATATTAAAGGGAACCTGGGCTCATGATCATTTCATGCTCACTACCACCCAATTTAAAATATATGAATGATCTCTTCTTCACTGTTGAGAAATTTCACATCTTTCATTTTTCTCCTGGAATTCATATTTTTTGCTATTCCTTCACAAACCTTTAATTTAACATACTTTTAAAATCTGAGAATTTTTTATTGATCACCCTATAAAGTGAAGTCACTTAGTCATGTCCAACTCTTTGTGACCCCATCGACTGTAGCCTGCCAGGCTTCTCTGTCTATGGAATTTTCCAGGCGAGAATACTGGAGTGGGTTGCCATTCTTTTCTCCAGGGGATGTTCACAACCCAGGGATCGAACCTGGGTCTCCCGCATTGCACGCAGACTCTTTACTGTTTGAGCTACCAGGGAATTGCCATTATACATTAAAGGTACATTATACATTGTAATACATTAAAATGTATTTTTATTCTTATGAATGTAAGGCTCTTCATGTCTTAAAAAATACTTCTGGATTGAACTGTCACACAACGGACCAAAACTGCAAAAAACATATACACATTACAAATTTTGATAATTTTTAAACATAAAAAGCTAATATAATTGAAAGCCATCTTCTAATGAGTTGAAATATGACCTAGCTTTTCATATGCATTTAATGAAAGACAAAGGTACATTCTGCTGAAAATTAATCAGTCCAGAAGCTAGAATAACATTATTCTTGTTAATAGGAGGTGGAAAAGATTAAATATTTTATATGGTAAAATAAAATGAGCATTAACTATCTTTGGATTATTTCATGATATGATTTCATAAAAAGAATTTAAAAATACCTCACTGAATAGGATACACTACATCCAAAACAAGTGGCCTAAAGTTTTTATCTGTGGGTTTATCTGATGTATCCTGAATGTCTTATCAAGCCTTTCAGCTACATTTAAATGAATCATTGTCACTAAGTTACATGCTTGGGCTGTGGTGTGGTGCTATTTCCTTCAGCTGAAGACCTGACCTGGGTTTAGTACTGAGTGTAGTTGGAAAGTATTGTTTAAATTTAAATACATTTTAAAAATCTTTAAAAACCCTTTCTTCTTTAGAATTCAGTGTTTCTGACTGATGCTCTTTTCACTTTGCTGTCATTGGACTCCCCTTCAAGAAGCAAAATTATCTTGACTCCCCTTAGGGAGGCTATTTAGAACATCCTAACATGGCCAAAACACTGTTTCTTAGACCATTTGTCCTCTACACACAAAATGTATAAGATGGGGAGATAAGAGAGCTCAGGAGTTAATGGAATCTTGGGCAATAAAGCAAGGGGTCCCCAACCTCCAGGTCGCAGACCGGTACCTCCTGTCAGATCAGTGGCGGCATAAGATTGGAAATGAAGCACACAACAAATGCAATGTGTTTGAATCATCCCGAAAACCACTCCCTCCCTGGTCTGTGGAAAAGCTGTCCTCCATGAACCTGGTCCTTGGTACCGAAAGTTTGGGGACCACTGCGTAAAGGCTCCTTCTCTTATTTTTCTCCATTCTCCCTGAGGTTTTCATACCTGGCAGCAACATATTAATATCTTAATCAGATTAGGGGTAAGTGAGGGGTATGCCCTTTTTTAATATAAAAATTCAAATGTATTCTCATTCAAATCAAACTGGAGTTTTTCTTTCTGGCTTACTTCACTCTGTATAATAGGCTCCAGTTTCATCCACCTCATTAGAACTAACTCAAATGCATTCTTTTTAATGGCTGAAACACCAATACAGTATACTAACGCATATATATGGAATTTAGAAAGATGGTAACAATAACCCTGTATATGAGACAGCAAAAGAGACACTGATGTATGGATCAGTCTTTTGGACTCTGTGGGAGAGGGAGAGGGTGGGATGATTTGGGAGAATGGCATTGAAACATGTATAATAACATATATGAAACGAGTCGCCAGTCCAGGTTCGATGCACGATACTGGATGCTTGGGGCTGGTGCACTGGGACGACCCAGAGGGATGGTATGGGGAGGGAGGAGGGTTCAGGATGGGGAACACATGTATACCTGTGGCAGATTCATTTTGATATATGGCAAAACCAATACAATATTGTAAAGTTAAAAAATAAAATAAAATTAAATTAAAAAAAAATCAAATCAAACTGGAAAAATGTGTGTATGGGGATTAAGGATTTAGACAATGATTCCCTTAAAACAGCCCACGCTCAGGACCCCTTGGAACTTTTTCACAGGCCTCTAACTGCCTTTGCTGTCTAGGTGCTTTTTTATTTATTTTTAATTGACTGATGATTGCTTTACAATATTGGTTTGATTTCTGTCATACATCAACATGAATTAACCATAGGTACATATGTCCCCTCCCTCTTGAGTCTCCCTCCCACCCATTCACACCCCTCTAGGTTATTACAGAGCCCTAGTTTGAGTTCCCTGAGTCAAACAGCAAATTCTCATTTACGTAAGTTACATAATAAATACAATCTATTTACATAACTTATTTACATATTTACAATATGTAAGTTATTTACAAATCTATTTACATAAGTTAGTGTATATGCTTCCATGCTACTCTCTCCATTCATCTCACCCTCTCCCTCCCCTCCCCAATCCCTGTCCATAAGTCTGTTCTCTATGTCTACGTCTCTATTGCTGCTCTGTGAACAGGTTTCTATCTGTACAAAAGGCTCTTATATCCATTGTCTCATCTGACCCTGCAGGACTCGGTATCCACCTGACAGATGGACAGACAGAAGCTCGGGAACATGAGGCGATCGTCCCAGGCCATATGTGCAGTCAGGGATGGTGTCAGCATCCCCAACCCAGTGCCCAGACCTCTCAGCCTTTAGAGGAGGACCTGGACGCTTCATCTACTGGCTAAATGCCCACTGTGTGTCAGGCACTGGGCCAGGCTGGAGGAGGCATCTGTGGCCCTCCAACAGCGGTTGAAATAGTATTGATAAGCTATTCATAAAGAAATATATCTATGTCAATCAATCAATCCACAAAGAGATGGATAGATAAGGACAGAGAGAGGATGAGTAGTTATGTAATTCTTGTTAAGACTAACAATTTTCAGCAAAAGAAAAAAGAGACAACTATGAAATTTTTAAACTGAATGATAAACCATATAATCTTAAATTTAAATGGGAAATGACAGTATAAACAGATGATTTCTCCTTCTAAAAAAATGTCTGCTTCCCACATATATTACCATATATAAAACAGGTAGCCAGTAGGAATTTGCCGTATGATGCAGGGAGCTCCAACAGGGGCCCTGTGACCACCTAGAGTGGTGGGATGGGGTGGGAGGGAGGTTCCCAAGGGAGGAGACATGTGTATACCTATGGCTGATTCATAGTAATGGCTGGCAGAACCAACACAATATTGTAAAGCAATTATCCTCCAATTAAAAATAAATTATTTTTCTAAATGTCTGCTTCCTACCACGGTCCACTAGAAAAGCCTAGAGGTAACAATAACTCAGTAGCAGCGGGCACCCTGAATGCCCCTCATTTGCCAGTTTGCTGGAAGAACAGAGGACAGAGAAACACGCTAAACAGCACAGCGGAGACGTGATACTCAGACCAGAATGAGGACATCCTCCCAAACAGATGCCCCGACTTGCCCAACAAATAAAAGCCATAAGAAAGAGGAGAGAAGGGTACTAGAGATGAATGGTCAACCAAATATGATGTGGGGTCCTTGTCTGAATACTGCTTTAGACAAAAATATCTAAAAATATATATCTGAGATATTCGGGGGATCTAAACACAGACTGGGTATAAAATAATATGAAGAAAATACTGTTCTATTAGGTGTTATGTTATTACGATTATGAAAAGTACTTTCAAATATTCAAGCTATACATATTAGTATTTACGGACAAAACGATGTTTGGGATCCCCTTTGAAATACCACATTGGTCTGGGTGGGAGGCAAATGGGGGAGGATAGAAGAAACAGCAATTAAGTAAACATCATTTTAAAGTGCTCAGAAAAGAGTGTTCTCCTAAAGATACCTACCCAAAGCAGTACTGGACACTGTGGCTGTCCTGCCCAGGCCCCCACCTGTCTCCCTACCGCTGCAAGTGATGCCCGGGGGCCCTTCTCTGCAAAACTGTCCCTGACCAACTGAATGGCAGCCGTCTTGCCAGGAGGTAAAGCATGACCAGGCCCTATAAGCCATCAGTCAAAGACTCATCATACTTCCTTCCCTTCCTTTGTCCTGAGAAAGTGAAAGTATTAGTGCTCAGTCGTGTCTGACTCTTTGCAACCCCATGGACGGTAAGCCCACCGGGCTCCTCAGCCCATGGAGTTCTCTAGGCAAGAATGCTGGAGTGAGTAGACACTCCCTTCTCCAAGGGATCTTGCCGACCCAGGGATCAAATCCAGGTCTCCCGATTTGCAGGCAGATTGTTTACCATCTGAGCCACAGAGGAGGCCCTTGTCCTGAGAACTCTCTCCCAATCAAACATGTGAAAACAAACAAACAAATCCATCTCACGTTCTGCTTGTGACAGGCTCGCTGTGAAGAAGAGGGCAAGACTGTCCTCAATGGGAAAGTAAAGGATGAGGGCAAGGACCCACCAAGCTAGACTGAAAGGATTACGGAGAAGTTGCTAAGTGTGTGTGGTTGAGCCACACAGTAGGATTGATTATACCAGTAAAACAGAAGGACTGGGGATAAGGATGTCCACAGCAGGAGACTCCTTATAGCTCCAAATATCCCTTTAGAGAGCTCCCCCATCCAAGCCAAAAAGGAGCTTGTGGAGGGCCGGGCAGGTGAGGGGTGGGGAGGGCGGTGGGCTAGCCTGGCAGCACTGGGACCGGGCCTCACCGGGCTCCAGAGGCCCTCGGGGCCCAGAGAGTCCTCGGCCGGAACCCGAGCCCTTGCCTCTGGCGTTCACCTGACTCTGTGCTCTGGTTAGAAGCAACACTGCATTTACAGCTGCTCAGAGCAGCACTTTTCTTCTGGGAAACGTTCCTCCAACCTCACTCTAGTGAAGGTTGCCAAAAACAGTACCTCACCCTAGACATGATGACTGGGCCAGAGACAGGCATTTAACCGGCCAAGACAAACAGGAGTAGATTTTTCAACTTTAAAAAAAAATCACAGCATTTCATATCCTAACTAGGCAATACATTTATGTAGTTCAAAAATCAGAAATCCTAGAAAGGAATAAAGGGTAGCCTTTTCCTCCTACAACTGGATACTTTGGATACAAATACCGAATACAAACAAACGCAAATTTATCATCCCCTTTTTTGTTACCAAAATGCAGCATGAAGTACACATTTTCTGCTCCTGGATTTTTCCCCTAATGTTGTATTTTGGTAGTGATCTTTCCATATCACTATGAGAAGTACTTCCTCACCTGTATTTTTCTAATCACAGTGCCACAAAGTATTCTGTTGAATATATGCACCATGCTTTATTTAATTGGGCTTCCTTTGTGGCTCAGCTGGGAAAGAATCTGCCTGCAATGCAGGAGTCCCCAGTTTGATTCCTGGGTCAGGAAGATCCTCTAGAGAAGGGATAGGCTACCCACTCCAGTACTCTTGGGCTTCCCTGGTGGCTCAGCTGGTAAAGAATCTGCCTGCAATGTGGGAGACCTGGGTTCAATCCCTGGGCTGGGAAGATCCCCTGGAGAAGGGAAAGGCTACTCACTCCAGTATTCTGGCCCGGAGAATTCTATGGACTGTATAGTCCATGGGGTCTCAAAGAGTTGGACATGACTGAGCCACTTTCACTTTCACACTTACTTAATCAGTGCCCTCTCAAGGGATATTTATAATAGGTTATTTCCTATCATAGAGCTTCCCAGGTAGTGCATTGGTAAAGAATCCGCCTGCCAATGCAGGTGACTCAAGAGACTCGGGTTCAATTCCTGGGTCAGGAAGATCCCCTGGAGAAGGAAATGGCAACCCACTCCAGTATTCTTGCTGGAAAATTCCATGGACAGAGAAGCCTGGGTGTGATCCATGGGGGTCACAAAGAGTTGGACATGACTGAGCACACACACAATGTTAAATATTCAACTTCCTATCACAGCTGTTTCAAACAACACAGGAATGACTAACTTTATACATATATCATTTTACACATCTAAGAATACATATGACAAATTCTTAGAAGTGAAGTTGTTCGACTTGCTACACATGGGCTAATACAGGAGTTGCACCGATTTTTCACTCTCATCTTTAATGTACAGAAATGTCCATTTCCCCACAACCATTGCAGGTGGTGCTAGTGGTAAAGAATCTGCCTGCCAATGCAGGAGACGCAAGAGATGCGGGTTTGATCCTTGGGTCGGGAAGATCCCCTGGAGGAGGAAATGACAATCCACTCCAGTGTTCTTACCTGGAGAAGCCCGTGGACAGAGGAGCCTGGTGGGTTACACTCCATGGGGTCGCAAAGAGACAGACACGACTGGACAGAAGCACACACACACACACACACGTCAGTAGAGAACCCTGGAACTTTTATGGGAAGTTATTTTAAGGATTATTTTATAAAAATATTAATATTCACAACAAGATTTGGAAGGGATAGCCAGCAACTATCTAGTTTAGTTGGTTTAATTTAATACAACCTGTTTTGATGGTTTAACTGGTTTGAGCCACTCCACAAATGCATGTCGAATCTCTCTACTTTCCCTAATTACCTACTTGAGTACACAGAAGCCTCATTAACAGTTGGCTGAGTATATCCCTCTTGAGACTTGCCATCCACCCAAAGTGTATTACCCAAAACTCCCAGGAGGTTACTTAGTCACAAAGGAAGCAGCCTCGCCTTGTTCAGTAATTCAGGAGAGAACCAGGATCCTGGTATCCTGGGACAAACACAGCCCCTCACACCAGACTGTGGCTGCTGGACCCACACTTGTCCTTGCATGTTCGTGCCCAGGGATAGATCCTGTGCGAGCACCGAGGGTCACAAGCTCAGGCACCGAGGTGGTGGCTCTGCTAGTCCGCATTCACACCCGCAGTCTCTTCCACGGGCTGGAAAGGGGCAAACCGGCCTAAAAAGTGCCCCGGGAGTTTCTCGTTCTAGCACCTGCCACATTACAGATGATCAGGGAGAAAGAAAACTTTTTCTCTACCCTCTTATGTTTAGTCCTTGGGGATGTGCAAGTTAAACTGACAAAAGCCAGATTAGCAAGAAAAAAGACAGGTATTTATTCATGGCTGTACACAGGAGTTCAAAGGGGGAAAAATCGTGACTCACGGGGAGGGGAAAATGTGACTTGCAGTTAGAATTGGGCCTTATGTAACATCTTAACAGGGGATGAGGAGGGCAGAAGGGCGCTAATGGAAAAACAAATGACTTTTTAGAAAGATAAATGGACCCTTAGGAGAACAGATAGGAATATGATAATTTTGTGACAAGGTCTGATGGAGCATGGTGCCAACTTCTTGTCTCTTGAGAAGATTAGAGTTGTTCCTGGGGAGGGTATGGCTGACCACTGAGTTTGTGGGGGAGGTTCTGCTTTTAGACAGATAGAGGGTTTTAGGTAATCAAATGCCTTGAACTCAAAATAATTTTTATGCCAAAGGGGTATATTTAGGGTGGCATATCCCGATCCCCTTGACAACCCAGAACCACTACCTACCCATCCAACTCCCCATGGGTAATGCCGATTTCATGGAGATTCCTTAAAATAATGGAAATAGAACTGCCTTATGACCCAGCAAGCCCACTGCTGGGCATACACTCTGAGGAAACCAGAATTAAAAGAGACATGTGTACCCCAATGTTCATCACAGCACTGTTTATAATAGCCAGGACATGGAAGCAACCTAGATGTCCATCAGCAGATGAATGGATAAGAAAGCTGTGGTACATATACACAATGGAGTATTACTCAGCCATTAAAAAGAATACATTTGAATCAGTTCTAATGAGGTGGATGAAACTGGAGCCTATTATACAGAGTGAAGTAAGCCAGAAAGAAAAACACCAATACAGTATGCTGCTGCTAAGCTGCTAAGTCGCTTCAGTCGTGTCCGACTCTGTGTGACCCTATAGACAGCAGCCCACCAGGCTCCCCCATCCCTGGGATTCTCCAAGCAAGAACACTGCAGTGGGTTGCCATTTCCTTCTCCAATGCATGAAAGTGAAAAGTAAAAGTGAAGTCGCTCAGTCGTGTCCGACTCTAGTGACCCCATGGACTGCAGCCTAGCAGGCTCCTCCGTCCATGGGATTTTCTAGGCAAAAGTACTGGAGTGGGGTGCCATTGCCTTCTCTGCAATACAGTATACTAACGCATATATATGGAATTTAGAAAGATGGTAACGATAACCCTGTATGCAAGACAGCAAAAGAGACACAGATGTATAGAACAGTCTTTTGGACTCTGTGGGAGAGGGAGACGGGGGCATGATTTGGGAGAATGGCATTGAAACATGTATAATATCATATATGAAATGAATCGCCAGTCCAGGTTCAATGCATGATACTGGATGCTTGGGGCTGGTGCACTGGGACGACCCAGAGGGATGGTACAGGTGGATGGAGGGAGGGGGTTCGGGATGGGGAACACATGTATACCTGTGGTGGATTCATGTTGATGTATGACAAAACCGATATAATATTGTAAAGTAATTAACCTCCAATTAAAATAAATAAATTTATATTTTAAATAAAAAGCAACACATTTTGAAAAATGCTTTTCCCTTGACAGTGGAGGCCACTCTCCTTATCCCAGCCTTTTTGAGAAAGTTGCCCTCAGAGGTACCAAGATAACTCTCTCAGCGGCTACACCATGACATAGAGGATGACTCCTCTCACTAAGACAGCGAGAGCAAAGTACGCTTGGCAGCAAGGTGCTCTGACTCTGAGCCATCTTCCCACGGAGCTACTTGACACAGTTCTGACACAGTGACATGACGGGGGCCCTCATATCTGGGGACTACAGGGACAGAAGGCTCAAAAAGTAAAAGAGTGGCAGATTTCAGTTCAATACTGGGAAGAAATTTATAATGATGAAAGCTGTTCCAAGAAAACTAGGTCTAAAGTTATCAGGACCTGTGCAAATGCACAGCTGTGCACAGATTATAGGGCTCATAAACTAAGAAGGAGACATGGATTATTGAACAAACGGTACTGGGGAGAATGACCATTTCTGAAGGGGGACGGGTAGTTAGATTTCATTCAGACTTCACAATAAACAAAAATTCATCTGTGTTAAATATGGGCTAAACACTTTTAAAGAATGTAAAAATATAGACTAAAATGTAAGTGATAGCTTTTTCTAAAACGAAGGTGTTTCTATGGATAAAAGATTTCAGCGAGAAAGATACAAGTCCATAAAATTAAAAATATCTTTCCATCAGGCTCTGTATCAACCTAGAGGGGTGGGGTGGGGAGGGAGGTGGGAGGGAAGTTCAAGAGGGAGGGGATACATGTATACCTAACAGCTGATTCATGTTGAGGTTTGACAGAAAACAACTCTGTAAAGCAATTACCCTTCAATTAAAAAATAAACAAATTTTAAAAATATCTTTCCATCAAAATCAACAATAGCAAAAAGGCAAATTATAACTTAGGAAAGAAATATTAAAAATAACTATGAAAATATAAATATTGCTTTAAGTCATAGAGAGTTCTTTGAAGGTAACTTTCAAAACAATATCATCCAGCAATCCCACTCTTTTCCATCAATGGAAACAACCTAAATCTCCAACCTAAATGACTGGATGAAAAAGATGTGGTTTCACATATATACATACACACACACACACACACACACACATGCAATGGAAATAGCCATAAAAAAGAACAAAATAATGCCATTTGCAGCAGCATGGACAGAGCTAGAGATGATCCCGCTAAGTGAAGTTAAGTCAGAGAAAGACAAATATGATATGATATCACTTAGATGTGGATTAAAAAAAAATGAACTTTGTATTTACAAAACAGAGACTCACAGACATAGAAAACAAACCTATGGTTACCAAAAAGAAAGGGGGGAGGGATAAATTGATGAGACTGAGATTAACAGATACACACTGTTAAGTGTTAGCTGCTTGGCTGTGTCCGACTCTTTGCGGCCCCATGGACTGTAGCTCACCAGGCTTCTCTGTCCATGGAATTCTCCAGGCATCAATACTGGAGTGGGTTGCCATTTCCTTGTCCAGGGGATCTTCCCCACCCAGGGACTGAACCCAGGTCTCCTGCATCGCAGGCAGACTCTTTACAATCTGAGCCACCAAGGAATACCCACTGCTATATATAAAATAGAAAACCAACAAGGACCTACCGTAGAGCACAGGGAACTGTATTCAATATCTTGTAATAACCTATAATGGAAAAGAGTCTAAAAAAGAATATATATATAACTGAGTCACTTTGCTATACACCTGAAACTAAGGTAACATTGTAAATCAACCATATTTCAATTAAAAAAAAATAACTAAAAACAATATCACATCAATAGAAAAAATGAGCAGAGAAAAGATAGAATTACAACACAGCACAATGAATATCTATTGTAAGCGTATGAAAAGAGCCATTGACTATCTCTAGATCCAAGAAACACGAAATAAAACACTGGCAGGTGTCATTTTTTTTTTCTTTTTACTATAAAATTGACAGAGCTTTAAAATGATAAAGCAGGCAAACTTTTATTGCACTTAAAAAAAGATAAATAAGAGGGGCAGGGCTGGTTTTACAGTGGGAAGCTCCCCACCCTTGAAGAGACTGAAGAGAAACTGGCTACTAACCCATAGCGACTTCCCTGGTGGCTCAGATGGTAAAGCGTCCGCCTACAATGTGGGAGACCAGGGTTTGATCCCTGGGTCGGGAAGATCCCCTGGAGAAGGAAATGGCAACCCCCTCCAGTACTCTCGCCTGGAAAATCCCATGGATGGAGGAGCCTGGTTGGCTACTGTTCATGGCGTCGCAAAGAGTCAGACACGACTGAGCGACTTCACTATCTATCCATCTAACCCATAGCGAAGGGGACACTGAGGACGCTGGGCTGCAGGGAGAGGCGGGGGCTGACAAGTGACAAGCACCGCTCTGCTTCTCTGGGCTTTCAGTGCCGTCCCAGGGTTGGATTGCCACACCACAGACCTTCACAGTAGAGACCTTCCAGAAAAACAGGTTCTGCACGACCTTGTTGTCTACATTTCTAAGTTAATGCATCCAGTGCTTATATCCTCCAAGAAGTGGCTTGCGGCAGGGGGCCAAGATAAGCAGTCAAATTAAGGACAAGCTCAGTTTGTCCAAGGTAATGTGATACAGTATGTATCAAAAAAAAAAAAAAAAAAAGCCTGCCTACATCTGTCTGGCAGCTCTTTTGTCAGTGATGAGTTATCGAATGCCGCCCAGTGCAAGGGCACTCCAGAGGCCCAGTTGAGCTGGCACGGCGTGACAGCTTCCTGCGTTCCCCTGGGGAAGCAGCCTCAGTAAGTAGCAGCTACTGCTGCAAACCAGAAGCCTGTGACCAGCAGGTTCACTGCACAAAGTATTGATCCTTAATTATTGATCCTCTCTTAAAAAGAAGACGAGTCTTCCTCTCTCTGGCCTGCTTCCTCTCCCTCTCTCCCTCTGTCTCTCTTTCTCCATTAATACACCTACGCAAGGAGGTATGTCAGGGCGAAAATATTCAAAATGGGTGCTCTCTAATAATTCCCATCGAGGCCATCACTGAACCGTGGGGGCTGGCTGACACACTGTTAGGCTCATCCCCAATAATGTTAACCTTGCCTCCTCCAGCTCAAGGTCAGCTTCGCTCTTCAACTGCATCTAAAAATATTATCGTTTTGAATGTCCTAGAAATTAGCTGCCACCTTGGCTACTGTGTTAGTGCCAGTCCCTGTAGGATTCTACACCACCTGAGAGGCAGGGCACACTTTTCTTTGAGCTCCAGGACAATCCAAACCCTTATGAGTACTGCAGGTCTCAGCCGGGTAGATGGATACTCTGTATCCCCTGTTAGGGGGCTGGGCCTACAGGGACAGGAGACCTGGGACCAGCCCTCTTTCTCTGTCTCACAGGCTCAGCCCCCAGGCTCATCTCTGCTCTTAAACATGTCAGCCAACAGACACACACCAGGAGCCCCATACAACAGGGCCAGTCTGCAGTGCTACCCAACTCCTTGCTGCAAACAAGCCCTGCTTAAGTCCCTGGTGGCCCAGATGGTAAAGAACCTGCCTGCAATGCAGGAGACCTGGGTTCGATCCCTGGGTTGGGAAGATCCCCTGGAGGAGGGCACGGCACCCCACTCCAGCATTCTTGCCTGGAGAATCCCCATGGACAGAGGAGCCTGGCGGGCTGCCGTCCATGGGGTCAGAGAGAGTCAGACTCGACTAAGAGACTAAGCACACAAGCACCAAAACTATTATCAAAAATAGTAAACAATACAATAAACGTTAAAAGATTTAATGAAGTTCTGATTTTTTCCATGTAACTTCTTCAGGTTTTTTTTTTTTTGAGGTACAGTTGACTAAAATACATTAGTTTCAGGTGTACAACATAATCATTCAGTATTTGTATCTATCACAAAATGACCACCACAATAAGGCTAGTTAGTTAACATCCATCCCCACACAGAGTTACAAAGAAATTTCTTCTTGTGATGGGAACACTTTTGTGTGTGATGAGAACTTTTCAATATCCACTCCCTCAGCAAACTTTCAAATATGCAGTGCAGTATTAGCCACTGTAATCACCCTGCTGTACGTTGTACGCCCAGGATTTATCTTATAACTGGGTGGTTGCACCTCCTGCCTTCCTTCACCCATTTCGCCTACCCGCACTCCCACCTCAGGCAGCCAACCATCTCTTCTCCGCCTCTGTGCACTTACTTGTTTGTTTTTAAGATTTCACAGATAAGTGGTATCAAACAGCCTTTGTCTTTCTCTGCCTGATTTATTTCACACAGCAATATGCCCTCCAGATCCATCCATGTTGTTGTAAACAGATTTCATTCTTTTTTATGACTGAGTAATTTTCCATTGTATATATATTCCACATCTTCTTTAACCATTGATCAACTGATAGACACTTAGGTTTTGAGGGTTTTTTAAAACATAAATATATTTTTCAGGTTTTTTTTCCCTATGGAAAAGTTAGTCGCTCAGTCGTGTCTGACTCTTTGTGACCCCACGGACTGTAGCCCACCAGGCTCCTCTGTCCACACACTTTTCCAGGCAAGAATACTGGAGTAGGTTGCCATTTCCTTCTCCAGGGGATCTTCCTGACCCAGGGATAAGTTATAATAAAACATTGAGACTAGTTCCCTGTGCTGTACAGAGAGGCCAGGTCGTCTGCCCAAGTCACATAGCTAGTATGTAATGGAGATGGTGTCTAGACATCTTCTCTGAACTGCCTGGAAGCCATGGCCACTGGCAAAATGGAGGAGGGACCTCACCATCTGGCTCTGATTTTCAAATGAGAGCCTGTGGCTGGAGGTCTCTCTGCCCTCTCTGATCTGCAGGATGTCCTTCCTGGTCCCTGGTGGGCAGCCTCTCTCTGCAGGAGCAACAGGCTCCACGAGGGCTGGGGGAAGTGAGAGAAGAGGAAGAGGCACCTCCCGAATGGACTCATCTTTCCCGACCTTTCTAGGACATCCGGTTCCTGAGCAATAGGAACTCATAATCCAGCTGCTTCTGCACACTCAGGTGTTCACCCAGGTGGCATCCATGCGGTCAACAACCGCTTGTTCCTCCAAGGCAACAGCTGGCTCTCGGGAGCTGGAGAACCTCTGGCCGGGCGGCTGCCCTCATTCCTACTGCCCACAGCCGTCCAGCCTCCTCCTGTGCCTTCCAGCCCTGAGCGCCTGTTTCTTCCCTTCCCAGGCACCACCAGCAGCAGGCTGGCATGGGAGGAGGACAACGTTTGCTTCCAACCATCAGTGGTTGGTCCGGGGGCCCGCCCCGAGCTGTGGATTCTGGGCCCAGCCCTCTCTTCTGAAAGGTGGTGGTTTGACTTGGATGGAGATGTGTAGGCACCTGCCAAGTTCAACACACAGTGGAGACAAACACGGCTCTATCCCTGAGAGCCTCCACCTAAGACCAGGCACAGACAGGGCAGTTCATCTGGGGAACAAGGCGAGGGGTGGAGGCGGGGAGGGGGGATGTCGGGGGATGCCAGGCTCCAGGGCAGCCAGATGGAGGGGGGAGAGGGTGGCTGGAGGGCTGCACCCCCGAGGCTCTGGGGGAGGAGCGGTGGGTTGATCTTTCCACCGCTGCCCACCTCCTTCTTCCATCTAGACACTTTCCCTTTGGCTGCAAGAGCACCCCATAAGGTTTGATTGATGTCTTTGGTGGTTGTTTTAACCGGTCCTCCTCAGAGAGGGTTTTCAGCCTGTCCAGGGGCTGGCGCAGCCTCAGAGCAAAGCAGGCTCTCCCACACCCACTCCCTTCTTCCCCGAGCATCGGGGCCCCCCACCCCACCCCCGGGGTGACAAACCTCCTCCCCCGCACCCAGCTCCAGCCCCTTCTCTGTCACCATTGCACCCAGGGAGAAAATGCACCACGTGTAAAGCAGATTCAGACCAAACAGCCCTGGAATGTAGAAGAAAGCCTTGCTAGGATGCCCAACAGCTCTGTGTTATGTGTCCCGGGCAGAGAGGAAGGACAGGGCAGACCACAGAATTACCACTTCCGGATGGTTCCCACCTCCTTCCTATAATCAACTGCTTTGGCCTCCTTGAAGAGCTCTTTAAGAGTCTCCACATTAGCTGATTTGAGTTTTAGTCATTGTTCTTCAATGGAAATGAATTTTTTTTAAAAAGGTAACCACCCACCCTGAACAGCAGGCACCCAGATAACAGAGAGAGTCTATAAGTTTCTAGATAGAGCTGACCCTGATCTGACACACATACAGCTGAACTTCACTCATTACTACAAAATTACTAGTTATACCAGTCCTCCCACTTTTAATAGCAACTTAATGGCTGTTTATTAAACTCTCCCCAGTTATGCCACAGCACTGGAAAAGGTCAGTTTTCATTCCAATCCCAAAGAAAGGCAATGCCAAAAAATGCTCAAACTAGTGCACAATTGCACTCATCTCACACGCTAGTAAAGTAATGCTCAAAATTCTCCAAGCCAGGCTTCAGCAATACGTGAACCATGAACTTCCTGATGTTCAAGCTGCTTTTAGAAAAGGCAGAGGAACCAGAGATCAAATTGCCAACATCTGCTGGATCATCAAAAAAGCAAGAGAGTTCCAGAAAAACATCTGCTTTATTGACTATGCCAAAGCCTTTGACTGTGTGGATCACAATAAACTGTGGAAAATTCTGAAAGGGATGGGAATACCACACCACCTGACCTGCCTCTTGAGAAACCTATATGCAGGTCAGGAAGCAACAGTTAGAACTGGACATGGAACAACAGACTGGTTCCAAATAGGAAAAGGAGTACATCAAGGCTGTATATTGTCACCCTGCTTATTTAACTTTTATGCAGAGTATATCATGAGAAACGCTGGGCTGGAGGAAGCACAAGCTGGAATCAAGACTGCCAAGAGAAATATCAATAACCTCAGATATGCAGATGACACCACCCTTATGGCAGAAAGTGAAGAAGAACTAAAGAGCCTCTTGATGAAAGTGAAAGAGGAGAGTGAAAAAGTTGGCTTAAAGCTCAACATTCAGAAAACTAAGATCATGGCATCCAGCCCCATCACCTCATGGTAAATAAATGGCGAAACAGTGGAAACAGTGGCTGACTTATTTTTGGGGGGCTCCTAAATCACTGCAGATGGTGACTGCAGCCATGAAATTAAAAGACGCTTACTCCTTGGAAGAAAAGTTATGACCAACCTAGACAGCATATTAAAAGCAGAGACATTACTTTGTCAACAAAGGTCTGTCTAGTCAAGGCTATGGTTTTTCCAGTGGTCATGTATGGATGTTAGAGTTGGACTGTGAAGAAAGCTGAGCGCTGAAGAATTGATGCTTTTGAACTGTGGTGCTGGAGAAGACTCTTGAGAGTCCCTTGGACTGCAAGGAGATCCAACGAGTCCATCCTAAAGGGGATTAGTCCTGGGTGTTCAATGGAAGGACTGATGTTGAAGCTGAAACTCCAATACTTTGGCCACCTGATGCGAAGAGCTGACTCATTGGAAAAGACCCTGATGCTGGGAAAGATTGAGTGCAGGAGGAGAGGATGAGATGGTTGGATGGCATTACTGACTCAATAGACATGAGTTTGGGTAGACTCTGGGAGTTGATGATGGACAGGGAGGCCTGGCGTGCTTCGGTTCATGGGGTCACAAAGAGTCGGACATGACTGAGTGACTGAACTGAACTGAACTGAACTGAATTACGGCTGCTTAGCATATCAAAGGGCTTGGGAAAATACCTGCCAGATAACCTTGGGAAGAAAGACTGACCCAAGTATAATGGCTTAGCATGGACCTCAGGAAAACAGCAAGAAAGAAGGTGAAAGTCATCCTTAAAAAAAACAAACCATGAATTGAAAAGTGATAATACACATACATAGGAGCCTGATGTACAATATTCAACAACTCCCTCCCGCTTTTAAGTAATTTAAAATACAGTGACATGCTTTACACTTGGACTCAGCATGATGTAATTCCCATTGTGATGACAAATAGAGCTCTCACATGTACATACTGTATATAAACACAAACCCTGGTACCCTCTGGGCAGGTTAAGTGATTCTAATCCCTCATGTTCACCAAGCTTGATTTCTACCTTGTGCTGTCTCTAGACTTTCACAGCTGAGTGGGATCCCCCTGTGCTACCAGCAGTACCTACATTGAGATTTTTCTGCACATCAGGCACTTCCCATATTCATTTAATTTAACCCTTAGGACAGCTCTTAGGTTTTGCTATCATTCCCATTTTACAGATGAGGCACTGAGGTTCAGAATGACTTATGTTAAAACTAAAAAGTGCCCAAAGCCAAGATATAATCAATGATTAGCAAATTCCAGAACCCCTAGCTTAATCACTATGCCATACTTCCCTAGCTCGATACTAATTCATTAACTGTTACCTTAACATCTTATTAAAGGGAGTAGGTGTCACTGGGGTACCCCTTCTCCCTTGTTCAATAAACCTTTGCCTTTGTATTAGTTTCCTATTGCTTCTGTAACAAATTGCCACAGACTTAGTGACCTAAGACATCATGTACTGGGCTTCCCTGATGGCTCAGTGGTAAAGAATCCGCCCGCCAATGCAGAAGACACGGGTTTGATCCTTGGTCTGGGAAGATTCCCACACAGCACGGAACAACTAAGCCCGTGTGCCACAACTATTGAACCTGTGCTCTAGAGCCTGGGAGCCACAACCACCGAGGCCGGAGCACACAAGAGCGCACCTCCACAGTCAGAGAAACCACCTCAATGAGCAGCCCAAGCACGCAACCAGAGAATAGCCCCCACTCTCTGCATCTAGAGAAATCCCACACAGTAACAAAGACCCAGCACAGCCAAAAATAAATAAATAAGACAAAAACATCATATACTTATTATCTTACAGTTCTAGAAATGAGAAATACAAAATAGGTCTCATGGAACTAAAATCAGCATCACATGGTTATAGTCCTTCGGGAGATGCTGGAAGAGAATCCATCTGCCTTTCCAGCTTCCAGAGGCTGACTGCATTCCTTGGCTTGCGGCTCTACCTGCAAAGCCAGCAACGGCATCGTTCTGATCTCGCTTCTGTCATCACATCTCCTCCGACTCTCCTGCCTCCCTCTTCCACTTCCAAGGATCCTGGTGGTTATACTGGGCCCACTTGAATAATCCAGCATAATCTCTCCAGCTCAAGATCCTTAATTTAATCACATCTGCGAAGTCCCTTGTGTCATCTAAGATAAAGTAGTCACAGGTTCTGGGGATTAGGATGTGGACACCTTGTGGGGAGGGGCATCATTCTGCCCACCCTGCCTCTAATGACTGTGACTCTTCCAAGGACCTCCTTTGGGTTCCTGGAGTCACTCTTCCCGCAAGCAGAGAGAGCTGGAAGCGTCTGTTAGTGCTGCCAACTATCCTCATTCCTGGGAATGAGACTTCTCATGCTAAAACCAGGATAGTCCTGAATCAACTAGGGTGGTTGGTTGCCTCATCCCAGGACAGACCTTAGCCCGTTGGATTATAAAAACCCAACTCTCTTGCCTCAAGTTTGGACAAACTCTGAGGAACATTAACCCTCCAGGGTTCACCTAAAGGAATGGGCAGAGGCTGTTATTAATTAATTTTGCCTAAAATTACATTCTTGCCTCACTTCTCTCCCCTTCCTGTCCCGCTTTCCCCTCTTTTAGTGAATCCTACTAGGAGCAGTTCTTTAACAAACCATACTTTGAGGTGACAAGCCTAAGAAAGAAAGGTTACAGTCGCTTTGTTTACGTCTATTGAACAAACACTGAGTTCCTCGAATGTTTCAGGATGAAAAGCTAACAGAAGCCCGTCCCCTCCCTCAGGAAGCTCCGTGAAAAGAGTAGAGACAACTGAGTGGAACCCATGCAGTATCATCAGCATTGAGACAGGCACTCAAAGCACCTCACGGAGGGAGTTTCTCTGGTGGCCCAGGGGTTAAGAACCTGCTTCGCAACACAGAGGATGTGGATTCAATCCTCCGTCCAGGAACTAAGATCCCCCAGGCTGTGGAGCAACTAAGCCCACATGCCGTAGTTAGAGAGTCTGTAGTTAGAGACTCTGCGTTCTGCAGTGAAAGATCCCGCAGGCCGCAACTAAGACCCGACACAGCGAAATAAAGAAATATTTTTGAAAAAAGCAAAAACAAACACATCATGGAAAAGCAAAGGAAGGATGCAGACCTTGAGGGAAAAGCCACAGGTAGAGTTGATCATTAAAGACGCTCAGAGTATATTTTGAAAGCTACACAGCGCCATTAAAGAAGACACACATTTCAAGCAATTTGTGTGGGTCAAGGTCAAATCTCTCTGGAGGTACAGCAACAGGGAAACGTCCTCACCAACACTTGTTAGTTGTCATTTTGATAACAGCCATTCTAACAGGTGTGACAGGCTATCTCACTGTGGTTTTGATTCAAAGCTTTTTTGATTAAAAAAAAAAATGCAGAATAGTAAGTGTAGACTTGTATTTCATATTTTCAACTAAACATATATATATAGTACTTGGATAAACAATCAAAATCATTTTTTAAAAGATCACTCTGGCAGAATGGGAGGAGACCTGATGAACGGGAGCACACCAGGGGAAAAGACTGCAATAAGAGACTGATGAAACGCTTAATGCCATAGTGAAGTGACCAGATTTAAGGACCTGGAGTGAGGCAGCAATGATGAGAGAGAAAGAGATGAATTCAAGAGATACTGTCAATGTATCAAATGAGAGAGCTAAGCTCAAGCTCTTGCTTTGAGAAACTGAGTGGGTGGAGGTGCCATTAACAGAATGAAGAACACCAAAGGGAAGCACGTTTGAAGGGCAAAGAGACAGGGAGAATTGGGCCTGTGGGATTTTCTTTGGGAGATGTTTAAGAGGTGTTTGAAAACATTTGGTTAATATCGATTTTTACATACCCAGTGACAAGGCCCCTAGAGGGAGGGGACAGGGAGGGCAAAGTAGGGACAGGATTTAAGCAGCCAGCCCTCTCCCTGTTTTCTTCCTCTTCTAAATGAAGTTTCGTCCTGGAGGAGGCAGAGGCGGATGGTGACCAAGTCCTCAAGTTGGTACACTGAGCTCCCATCCCCCAAACCTGGGAGGCAGCTAATACAGCTGCAGATGCCCCTGGGCGTCCTCTCATAAGAAAAGGAAATCGCCTCCCGGAAAAGCCAATTCTAGGTTCAGTTAATAGCTGAAGTGTTCACAGACGACTCCCTTTGATAGGAGAAGCTGAAAATAATTCACTTTCTCCTATCTCCACAGATCAAACTGGGGAAATTGTCAGAAACTACTCCACAAAAAAAGTGACAGTTTTAAACTGTTTCAGGAATAAGTTACTTCAAAATCAAACCTCATATGCTATTTGGAGTGGGGCGGGGTGGGGGGACCTTCCCCAGTGGCTCGGTGGGTAAAGAATCCACCTGCAGTACAGGAGACACAAAACACCCAGGTTCAATCCCTGGTTTGGGATGATCCCCTGGAGAAGGAAATGGCAACCCACCCCAGTATCTTGCCTGGAGAATTCCATGGATGGAGGAGCCTGGCGGGCTGCAGTCCACGGGGTCACAAAGAGTAAGACACCACTGAGCGACTGAGCTCACACAGAGCACATGCTATCTAGGACACACCAGAGAAAAAGGAAAGGAAGAAAATGTCTTCACTCTGTTAAAGACATTGACATAGTGCTGACATCAGAATTCGCCCATGATATTTAAAAAAAAATCACTCCGATATTTATAAATATATATATGAAAAGTCAGAATATAATAGCAATAGACTCTTAGGATATTTTAGAAAATAATTCAAGTGGGATTTATTCCAGGAAGGTAAGCACAATACAAAATTAGGAAATTTAATATTGTATCTCTTCATATTAATGAATCAGAGGAAATCATGTGATAATCCTGAAAGGTTTCCAAAAAGCACAACATCCAGATTTTTTTAGAAATTCAATAGAATTAATGACATATACGTACACAAAGCCAATGACTTATATCCTGCTTAATAGTGAAACAAGCATCTGATAAAAGGTCTCAAACAGATAAAGACACTAAACAATAAAAAAGCATTAATACTCTAAATGAGAAAGCACCCTTCCCACTATTTGTATAATTGTCATTGCATTCCTCAAAAACACAAGAAAATCAATTGAAAAACTTTTGGAAATAATAAGCAAATTCAATAAAGCGATCAACTATAGAATAAGTGCATTAAATCAGTAGGCTTCTTTTTCACCAAGAAAAAAATTCACTTAGAAATCACAATATAAAAACAGATCCCATCACATTAATGTAAGGTACATATGAGTAAATCCAAAAAACCAGTACATGACCTATCAGATTAAAACTATAAAATTGTACTAAAGGATCTTAAAAAAAACCATAGGAATATGGAGAGGGATGCTATGTTCTTCTACAGGAAGATTAAAAATTTTTAAATGTCACTTCTCTACATCTATAATTGAACTACTGCTCAATCAAAATCCCTAACTTTTCTAGAAACTTGATAAAAATGATTATAAAGTTCATCTGGAAAAACAAAGGTGTAAGCATAGCCAGAATATTCCCAAAATGACAATAATGAAGGTGATTAATTCCATCATATTAAATGTGCTATATAAATCTACAGTTATTAAAACAATGATGAACAGAAACAAAATAAAGGGTTAGTTATATATTTAAAGGATGGAATTTCAAATCAGTGAGGCACTGAGGAAAATAAATATCTATAGCTGCCTCTCTTCTTACATAAAAACAATCTTTTTCCTAAGTCTCCTCCCTAATAAATCATTTCACATGAATCCTCAACCCAGTCTGCTACTGGAGAATTCAATTGAACCTGCATCCCCTTATTTAATTCTCAAATACAAACCTATGAAGCAGGTTTTATTCTACTTTACAAATAAAGAAAACTGAAACTTAGAATATTAAGAAACATGGCCAAGTTAAGTAGAGACCTAGGAATAAAACCCAGGTAGGGGAAGTTCCGAAGCTTATTTCTTCGGCCACTTTTAAGGCCTATTCCCCTCCCAGTCTCTCACCAGCTCCACCAGGTCGAGGTCTGGAATACCCCTTCTGAGGTTGACCCCAGTGAGTAAGGCTGGTGTGTCATGGACAAAGCTAAGTCGTTGCCTAACCATTGCTCCAAGAGTCACAAGATAAAAACTGCAGATAAAAATACCTGAAATAGTCACAAGTTCTGCTCACTATAAAGCAGTCTACCACCACATCACACCATTTTCAAAGAGCAGCACCTATAAAATTCTCTCTGGTTACACATTCTACACCTAAGAATGTCAGGTCTATTCAATTGAAAATATTTCTATTTGTCCTCTCTGCCTATGCCGACTCACCCAGTGACTTGCCACTGAGCAAATGGGACAAGCTCAGAGTTCTTGATTCCACCCAAGAGCTCCAGCAGATTAGTTACCTTCCAAGAAATCTTTAAAGATTATAACACCAAGGCCTCTCATATGTGCACACCCCTAACAGTGTACTAGTCACCCTAGTTTCCAAGGCTCTTTCTCCCTGTTTACGTATGGACTTTCTGAAAACAGAAACTCATTCATATCCTTAAAACCTACAAAGATGCCTGACATTTAGTACAAATTTAATGTTCATGAATGAATGACGGATGGATGAATGATGATTGACAAGTGGATAAAGGCATTCCTCTTCAGACTAGATCAGAACAAATCACAGAGAGGACACTGATGGTCTGACTGTGTGTGTGGCCACTTGTCTAAGGTACTTTTTTGTTCATAGAGGAGTTCTGGGAATCTTGGTTAAACTGATTGAAAAGGAGGCTGCCATGGCAGACCTGGCAGGTAACATGTTCTTTAGTCACTAAGTCGCATTTGACTCTTTGCAACCCCATGGACTCTGTCAAACCCCTCTATCCATGGGATTTCCCAAGCAGAATACTAGAGTGGGTTGCCATTTCTTTCTCCAGGGGATCTTCCCAACCCAGAATCAAACCTGCGTCTCCTGCATTAGTAGGTGGGTTCTTTACTCAGAACATACTCAAAATATAATTTGTGTCCCATTTGTCATTTGGGATTGCAGCCAACAAAGGAAATAATGCTGTGCTGAAAGGAAAAACAAATTAAAAGGAAACAAAGCTTAAGCATGCAACCTAGCTGCAAGCCAAGAATACTTCCTTCTTAAACAGGACGCTGGAGCAATAGGCATGACCCCAAACTTCGGAGGCTGCAGATGCTATATTAGAGTGGCCATCTGGAAGGAGAGTTCTCCATTTCAAACTCAGCTGTCAGTCAGAAGAGGCCAGAGAGTTCAACCAGAAGCTGGGAGACAATTATTATTGAGCCTCTAGGAGAAATTCAACATTATAATTATAGTAACTATTGCTATTATTTAATCTTAAGAGGTCTAACACTGTCCTAGGTCATTTTTAGTCCTTTGAGAAACACAGTCTTCCTTTGTTAATAATAACCTAAGACATCTGTGGAATTTATATGTAGTTATATTCTGTTCACATTTTTCTTTATCTGCATAAAATTCCCCAAGAAATTCATTAACCAGAATTTTTTATTATAACAAACTAACCCATATTTTTAAAAAAATAAACCCAAGGAAAGGTTACCCCTAGACTTTTCTCTGTAACCTGGCAAGCAGGTAACAACTTAAGACAGTCTCAAGAAATCCTTGTTTATAACTAATTTAAATCCCTTGTATCAGATAGAAAGTCCTTTGGAACAGATTCAACCCCAAACTACCAGAGTCCACTCACTCATCTGCAGTAGTAATCAAGATGAGTCTACACCCAAATCAATGTCAACATGACTCGATATGTATAAGGCTATTTGTGTGTATAAATACACACACACACTTTTTCTATCACCATAATATTATTAATTTGTTCTAAAGGTTTTTTCTCCTAATATATGCTACTACTGGATCTTTTTACATTTTAACATTTTATAGGTATTTTCCAACTCATTGATCAGCTTGCTGCTGCTGCCAAGTCACTTCAGTCATGTCCAACTCTGTGCGACCCCACGGACTGCAGCCCACCAGGCTCCCCCGTCCCTGGGATTCTCCAGGCAAGAACACTGGAGTGGGTGCCATTTCTTTCTCCAATACATGAAAGTGAAAAGTGAAAGTGAAGTTGCTCAGTCGTGTCCAACTTAGTGACCCCATGGACTGCAGCCTACCAGGCTCCTCCATCCATGGGGTTTTCCAGGCAAGAGTACTAGAGTGGGGTGCCATTGCCTTCTCCTATTAATCTCCCCTAAACCAATAACAAGTTCTCCTTAAACCTGTAACTACAAAACCTGACCCTGAAGAATAACCAAACCATTTGCTATGGCAACAAATACAAAGGGAGAGGCAAGATCACTGGATATTTACCAACTCAGGATTTTTATCAATACTTTGAAAACATGTAAAATGTTTACTCATACCAACCATCAGCTCTAAGTGTCTCCTCCCCAGGGCATGAGATATCACCATAAATGAAATCTCGTCTTAATTTCTTCTCTAATATGAGCCCTGACTCTTTTTTTCTACCAGGACTTTCACTGAACAATTTTGGATCCATCTTTCTTCACCAAGATACATAAAAATGAGCAAGATGGTGACTTTGCACTCAAAGGGGGAGAAGTGAAGTGAAAGTCGCTCAGTCGTGTCCGACTCATTGCAACCCCATGGACTATACAGTCCACGGAATTCTCCAGGCCAGAATACTGGAGTGGGTAGCCTTTCCCTTCTCCAGGGGATCTTCCCAACCCAGGGATCGAACCCAGGTCTCCCACATTGCAGGTGGATTCTTTACCACTTGAACCACAGGGGAAGCCCCAAAGGAGGGGGAGAACAGACATGCAAACAAAAAGATTAAACGCTGTAGTATGAAAAGCAATAATTACCATTAGTATTTACCATATGCTGGTCATGAAGCTAAACATATCTCCTACAGCCTTCCACCACAATCCTACAATGCAGACCCTAGAATTATTCCCATCTCACAGATGAGGGCCTTAGAGAGACCAGTCACATACTCAGAGTCCTATAACTACACAGTGGGAAGACAGAAGAGACGAGGCAGCTCAGGCTCCATAATGCACAAAAGACTTCAAGGAGCAGGAAGTCCCCAGGCTGAGTCTTGAAGAATGAGTGGAAGGAAGGATGAGAGGGAGGAAGGAAGAGAAAAAGAAAGGGAAAGAAGGAAAGAGAAAGAGGAAGGAATAAATTATATATATATATAAAATTCACTTTGCTGAACACCTAAAACTAACACAACATTGTAAATCAACTATGGTGGTGGCTTAGTGGCTCAGTTGTGTCCAACTCTTGCGACCCCATGGACTGTAGTCCACCAGGCTCCTTTGTTCATGGAATTCTCCAGGCGAGAACACTGGAGTGGGTTGCCATCTCCTTCTCCAGGGGATCTTCCCAATCCAGGGATTGAACCTGGGTCTTCTGCACTGCAGGCAGATTCTTTACCAACTGAGCTACCAGGGAAATTTGCCTTGTAGCAAAGCAACTATATTTATATTTTTTTTAAAAAATGAGGAGGAGGCTTCTGGGCCAACAATTGCCTGGCTAGGGATTTAAAACAGACAATGTTGTAGGAGGTCAAATTTCTAAAAGGGCTTATAGTCACCAACTGAAATTTCTTTTTGGTTTCTTTTCCCATTTAACCAAAGTAACAAGATCACTAAAAAATTGAGTGATGTGAAATGGGGTATACACAGAAGATCCTCTTCTAATTTTCCCCACCCAGCTTGATCTTCCTCTCTTCCTAAGACATTAAGATCAGAGGTTCCTTCTTTTGGGTTAAGGTGTCTTGTCTGCTCTCTATAAGTTCCCTATTAAATGCACAGATTAGACACATAACTTATTACCCGTTAACACTCCAGCATGAACCAGTATATCAGATCAATGCTAGCCCTGGGATGTGATTGCCAGTTACTGACTGCCTAGGTGACCTGGAGCAACTCTCTGAAATATAAGATGAGGATGATTTATCTACCAAATAGGGTTGTTGCAAGGATAGGAGATGATACATGCAAAGCGCTTAATACAGTGCCTAGCATACTGTAAGCACTCAATAAATGTTAGCTCACCTAATAATTAACAAGACCTCGAGGAAGGGTGAATTAGAGGGGTTAGTCTCTAGATGAAGGGAACACCAGCAGTTAGGGCAGACTTGGAAGAGAACATAACAGTGTCCAGAGGGTTAGCTCCAGAGAGATACAGAGGAACAAGAAGTCAGAGACTGGGCAAGGGGAGTCAGAGACTCGAGGGTCCTCTCCACAGTAAGGAACTGGTTAAGTCTCATATGGTCACACTTTGGTTTCCCCATGAAACTTATCAGTCTTATTCATCACTGTATTCTCAGCACCCAGTACCTCCCAAGTGCTCAATGGAATGACTAAATGACTGAATGAGGAATTACCTTTTGTATTTAAAAAGACAGTCATGCCTAGAATAAACGTAGGAGGGACACACTCTAAAATGTTCATTGTAGTTACATTCACAAGATTACAGATGACTATCTTTTCCTTTGTTTTGTTTCAAATTTTCTGCATCCATATTTAGTTTTATAATTTGGAGGTGGGGGGGGGGCAGAAATTCCGACCATCCTCAGTTTTCTGGACTATTCAAGATTAGATTGCTCATACTTTTCCCTCATGAAGAAGAGAACTTGATGAAACAGAGCTTCTCAAGCTCTCACGCGTGTGTTAGTCGCTCAGTCGTGTCCAACTCTTGCAATCCCATGGACTGTAGCCCTGCCAGGCTCCTCTGTCCATGGCAATCTCCAGGCAAGAATACTGGAGCAGGTGTCCATTTCCTCCTCCAGGGGATCTTCCCCACCCTGGGATTGAACCCAGGTCTCCCACATTGCAGGCAGATTCTTTACCATCTGAGCCACTAGGAAAGCCCTCTCAAGCTCTAATGTGCTTACAAATCATCCGGAATCTGGTTAAAATGTAGATTCAAATTCAGCAGGTGTTGGGCTGCGCCTGAAAGTCTGCATTTCTAACAGGTCTCAGGGGATGCTGCTAATGTTGGCCTGTGGACCACAGAGTGACAAGGCAGGTTACAGTCTGATGTAAAACAAACCCCTCCCCAAGCATATACACAAAGAAAACAAAAGCGGAAGAGAAGATGCGTCCACAGCAGATGGCATCTCCTCCTGAAACCATGGCGACTTCAGGACGGTTTTCTCTTAGATTGTGCCTTCTTCAGGATTCTGTTTTGCTCGCTTGGTCTGTTTGGAGGCCGTATTGTTTAAAAGAAGGGATTAGAGTCTATGAAAGCCCTGGGGATACTCATATTTTCTCAACAAAAGGAAGCGCTGTGGCAGGCCTGGCTCGTTTGTTCACTCTGTCTTCCATTAACCACTACCACTGTTTCTGTCAGTCAATTTCTCTTTAGATTAATGTCTCAGAAATTCATTTTGTGTTCAATAAACCTCCATAAATATGTTTGTTCAGCAGGCCAAATTGGACCCTTCGATTTAACTAAGGCTGAGAGCGCAGCCACACAACACTCGTCCCCGTTCCTTCATTGCTCACCGTCACCAGTGGTATTCACTGGTCCCTGCTAAGCTCCTCCATATAATCAAATATTGCTTCTATTGAAATACAATCCTCCCCGAGCACAGAGAGGCATTTCCTAAATTGGCTGAAGAGGATTACAAAGCACTGGAGAAGAAAATAAGGAAAAGTGGAAGCAACCCTTAATTTAAAATTCCCTGACAGCAGTGAATCTTGACTTTCCTTTTAATCCTCATTTTCTCATAGAAATCTTAATACACTCCCCTCCAACCCGCCTTGTCCCACTGCATTCCCACAGTCTGCTCCCACCCTTCTAAATCCTAATATGACAGACTCTGGAGTTGGTTCAAACTCCTCAGTGTACAGATGAGGACTCCATAGACTCCTTGAGACCATAGACTCAGGAGTGAACAAATCAGGTTTGTTGTTGTTTTGCCAGCAGGGTATTCCTGGTAAACAGCTTCAAAAATCAAGTGGTGGGACTTCCCTGGTGGTCCAGTGGCTGAGACTCTGTGCTCTCAATGCAGGAGGCCAGGTTCAATTCCTAGTCAGAGAACTAGATCTCATATGCCACAGCTTTTAAAACAAACAAACCTGAATGCTGCAACTAAAGATTCCATATGCTTAAGATTCCACATGCCTAAGACTCAGTGCAGTCAAACAAATAAATAAACATATATATGTAGGTATGTATGAGCACTCAGTGACTTCAGCAATGTCCAACTCTTTGTGACCCCACAGACCATTCGACCAGGCTCCTCTGTACATGGGATTTTCCAGGCAAGAATACTGGAGTGGGTTGCCATGTCCTGACCTCCAGGGTATCTTCCCAACCCAGGATGCAAACCTACATCTCCCGCATGGGAGGCAAGTTCTTTACCCGCTAAGCCACTGGGGAAGCCACATATATGTATGTATCAGATCAGATCAGAACAGATCAGTCGCTCAGTCATGTCCGACTCTTTGAGACCCCATGAATCGCATCACGCCAGGCCTCCCTGTCCATCACCAACTCCCGGAGTTCATGGAGACTCACGTCCATCGAGTCAGTGATGCCATCCAGCCATCTCATCCTCTGTCGTCCCCTTCTCCTCCTGCCCCCAATCCCTCCCAGCATCAGAGTCTTTTCCAATGAGTCAACTCTTTGCATGAGGTGGCCAAAGTACTGGAGTTTCAGCTTCAGCATCATTCCTTCCAAAGAAATCCCAGGGCTGATCTTCTTCAGAATGGACTGGTTGGATCTCCTTGCAGTCCAAGGGACTCTCAAGAGTCTTCTCCAACACCACAGCTCAAAAGCATCAATTCTTCGGTGCTCAGCTTTCTTCACAGTCCAACTCTCACATCCATACATGACCACAGGAAAAACCACAGCCTTGACTAGACGAACCTTTTTTGGCAAAGTATGTCTCTGCTTTTGATTATGCTATCTAGGTTGGTCATAACTTTCCTTCCAAGGAGTAAGCGTCTTTTAATTTCATGGCTGCAGTCACCATCTGTAGTGATTTTGGAGCCCAGAAAAATAAAGTCTGACACTGTTTCCACTGTTTCCCCATCTATTTCCCATGAAGTGGTGGGACCAGATGCCATGATCTTCATTTTCTGAATGTTGAGCTTGAAGCCAACTTTTTCACTCTCCACTTTCACTTTCATCAAGAGGCTTTTGAGTTCCTCTTCACTTTCTGCCATAAGGATGGTGTCATCTGCATATCTGAGGTTATTGATATTTCTCCCGGCAATCTTGATTCCAGCTTGTGTTTCTTCCAGTCCAGCGTTTCTCATGATGTACTCTGCATATAAGTTAAACAAACAGGGTGACAATATACAGCCTTGACGAACTCCTTTTCCTATTTGGAACCAGTCTGTTGTTCCATGTCCAGTTCTAACTCTTGCTTCCTGACTGCATACAAATTTCTCAAGAGGCAGATCAGGTGGTCTGGCATTCCCATCTCTTTCAGAATTTTCTACAGTTTATTGTGATCCACACAGTCAAAGGCTTTGGCATAGTCAATAAAGCAGAAATAGATGTTTTTCTGGAACTCTCTTGCTTTTTCCATGATCCAGCGGATGTTGGCAATTTGATCTCTGGTTCCTCTGCCTTTTCTAAAACCAGCTTGAACATCAGGAAGTTCACGGTTCACATATTGCTGAAGCCTGGCTTGGAGAATTTTGAGCATTACTTTACTAGCGTGTGAGATGAGTGCAATTGTGCGGTAGTTTGAACATTCTTTGGCATTGCCTTTCTTTGGGATTGGAATGAAAACTGACCTTTTCCAGTCCTGTGGCCACTGCTGAGTTTTCCAAATTTGCTGGCATATTCAGTGCAGCACTTTCACAGCATCATCTTTCAGGGTTTGGAATAGCTCAACTGGAATTCCATCACCTCCACTAGCTTTGTTCGTAGTGATGCTTTCTAAGGCCCACTTGACTTCACATTCCAGGATGTCTGGCTCTAGGCCAGTGATCACACCATCGTGATTATCTGGGTCGTGAAGATCTTTTTTGTACAGTTCTTCTGTGTATTCTTGCCATCTCTTCTTAATATCTTCTGCTTCTGTTAGGTCCATACCATTTCTGTCCTTTATCGAGCTCATCTTTGCATGAAATGTTCCTTTGGTATCTCTGATTTTCTTGAAGAGATCCCTAGTCTTTCCCATTCTGTTGTTTTCCTCTATTTCTTTGCATTGATCGCTGAAGAAGGCTTTCTTATCTCTTCTTGCTATTCTTTGGAACTCTGCATTCAGATGTTTATATCTTTCCTTTTCTCCTTTGCTTTTCGCTTCTCTTCTTTTCACAGTTATTTGTAAGGCCTCCCCAGACAGCCATTTTGCTTTTTTGCATTTCTTTTCCACGGGAATGGTCTTGATCCCTGTCTCCTGTACAATGTCACGAACCTCATTCCATAGTTCATCAGGCACTCTATCTATCAGATCTAGGCCCTTAAATTTATTTCTCACTTCCACTGTATAATCATAAGGGATTTGATTTAGGTCATACCTGAATGGTCTAGTGGTTTTCCCTACTTTCTTCAATTTCAGTCTGAATTTGGCAATAAGGAGTTCATGGTCTGAGCCACAGTCAGCTCCTGGTCTTGTTTTTGCTGACTGTATAGAGCTTCTCCATCTTTGGCTGCAAAGAATATAATCAATCTGATTTCGGTGTTGACCATCTGGTGATGTCCATGTATAGAGTCTTCTCTTGTGTTGTTGGAAGAGGGTGTTTGCTATGACCAGTGCATTTTCTTGGCAAAACTCTATTAGTCTTTGCCCTGCTTCATTCCATATTCCAAGGCCAAATTTGCCTGTTACTCCAGGTGTTTCCTGACTTCCTACTTTTGCATTCCAGTCCCCTATAATGAAAAGGACATCTTTTTTGGGTGTTAGTTCTAAAAGGTCTTGTAGGTCTTCATAGAACCGTTCAACTTCAGCTTCTTCAGCGTTACTGGTTGGGGCATAGACTTGGATTACTGTGATATTGAATGGTTTGCCTTGGAAACGAACAGAGATCATTCTGTCGTTTTTGAGATTGCATCCAAGTACTGCATTTCGGACTCTTTTGTTGACCATGATGGCCACTCCATTTCTTCTGAGGGATTCCTGCCCGCAGTAGTAGATATAATGGTCATCTGAGTTAAATTCACCCATTCCAGTCCATTTCAGTTCACTGATTCCTAGAATGTTGACATTCACTCTTGCTATCTCTTGTTTGACCACTTCCAATTTGCCTTGATTCATGGACCTGACATTCCAGGTTCCTATGCAATATTGCTCTTCACAGCATCAGACCTTGCTCCTATCACCAGTCACATCCACAGCTGGGTATTCTTTTTGCTTTGGCTCCATCCCTTCATTCTTTCTGGAGTTATTTCTCCACTGATCTCCAGTAGCATATTGGGCACCTACTGACCTGGGGAGTTTCTCTTTCAGTATCCTATCATTTTGCCTTTCCATACTGTTCATGGGGTTCTCAAGGCAAGAATACTGAAGTGGTTTGCCATTCCCTTATCCAGTGGACCACATTCTGTCAAATCTCTCCACCATGTCCTGCCCGTCTTATGTATATATGTATATAAAATTCAAGTGGTGCTTCCCTCTGTGTTTTTCCAATCTTCTAAGTTTATTGAGGCTTTCAATGGCTATGTCAAAGATTTCTCTTGGTAAATGTCACATTGCACTTGATAATATGTGGGTTATTTTCAAATATCTTTCGATATTAATTTCTAACATAATTATACTGAAGGAGGAAACAGAACAGGCTCTATCTTGAAAGCAGGACTCCATCTTGGGCCGGACTATGGACTTTTGAGCTATATACCCATTATCTATGGAAACGACATACCAACTGGAAAACCAGGCCCCTGGAAGGAAGAGCTCCAGGGCTCTCCATCGCCTAAAAGAATAGTCTAATTATCTGTGTAACCAAATAGAATCATACATTCTGTTTATTGGGGTATGACCACAGGCCCATTGATAATTGTTCACTGTTAACTACCTAGGCTTAAGACATATGATCATGGATTAACTTTGATTGTATCTTTCTTTTTCCTTTGTTCAGACTAGTTTCAGGGAAACTTATACACTTAGAGTATATAAGGTTTTCACAAAAACTGGTCGGGGTCCTTGGCTATGAGGAGACTCTGCCTTGACCCTGCAGGTGTAATAAACTGTACTCTACTATCTGCATTGTCCTTCTGAGTGAGTTTGTTTCCCGGAATGCATGGCTACAACAACACAATAAGAGAACAGATTTTGTAAGATTTCAATTCCTTTAGACAATGAAATTTTTGCACCTTGCTTTATGCCCTGGATATGTTCCAGTGTCTCCTAGTTTATAGTCTAAAGGAACTTGAATAGAATTTATATCCTACTGTTTTGGGAAAACTGTATAAATCTTAATTATGCTGAATTGGTTCATAGTGGTTTTCAGGTCTACTATATCCTTTTACTTTTCTGTATACTCATTCTATTACTTTTTGAGAGTTTGATATTGAAACTTCAACTAAAAATCTTAATTTATCAACATAAAAATAATTGTAATATATAGTATAACTATATGTAACTTTGTTCTATATTTTCCAAGTCTCCTGTAACTGTGTTATCATACTTTCATAATTTAAAAAATAAAAAGAAAAATAGTCAAGTGGTGCTTTAATAATAATGATTAAAAGTGGCCCTTGGTTTTATAATTTTTAATTAGAGAAATTTTCAAACATACAGAAAAATAGAGAGAATGGTACGATGAATCTCCAAGTACTTGTTACACAGTTTCAATGATTATTGACATTAGACATTTTGACATTCTTATTTCATCTATCTCCCATTTTATCGTTTATATATTTATTTCTGTTTGCTGCTACTAAGTCACTTCAGTCGTGTCCGACTCTGTGTGACCCATAGACGGCAGCCCACCAGGCTCCTCCGTCCCTGGGATTCTCCAGGCAAGAACATTGGAGTAGGTTGCCATTTCCTTCTCCAATGCATGAAAGTGAAAAGTGAAAGTGAAGTTGCTCAGTCATGTTCAACTCTTCGCGACCCCGTGGACTGCAGCCTACCAGGCTCCTCCATCCATGGGATTTTCCAGGCAAGAGTACTGGAGTGGGGTGCCATTGCCTTCTCCGTTATTTCTGTTTAAGCAATCATTTTTAACATCTTGGGTTATTTTTTACTGCTATGCCTCCAAATGATACACATTTGCTGTTCTCTCTAGATTTATCAATTTTACATATTACCTACTGATTTCCTGTTAAGGCAAATCAAGACACAGCTGTCTTTCCCAGCCCTGCATCTTATTCCCTCTGATTCAGTTTCTCTGAAGATTAAATTCTAGGTCCCTTGCAGAAATGGGATGAGAATCAAATACCTAAGTGCCTCTTACATCAGCTTTCAAATAAGCACTGTCTTCAGTGTCCCACCTCACCCAGCATTTTGGGGGGATGGGGGGACCACACGACACTGCTTGGGGGATCCCTGTTCAATCAGAAATTGATCATAAGCAGTGGAAACCCTTAAGTAGTTCAGAGTCTGAACTACTGGACTGCCAGGGAAGTCCCCTCATCCAGCATTTTGAGGCTCCTATGCTATCCATATCTGAGTCTTTCCCGTATTCTGCATGACAAAAGCAAGAAGCAGAGCTATGTGCAGACTCAAATGCACACTCATCCAAATGCTCACACACACCTTGCAGCCACTCAGTTTTGAGCTTCATCCTCTTGGCAAAGCCATGAATCATTTTTCTGGGTTCCAAATGCGTCATAATTCCCTATTTCTTGTTCTCTCTGTTGATAATAATTGGAGAAATTGGATAATATATGGAGAAAAGTACTAGGAAACACCTTCACTCCATCATCCTGCAGAATATTCTACTGACCAATATTTGAAGCTGGCTCCACCACTTATTAGCTATTGCATTCTGAGAGCTTTCTTGAATCTCAGTTTTCTCAGCTTTCCTAATAATCTTCTCTTCCTGGGATGTAGGGACTGAATAAGCATGATGCCTGGGACACACACGAGTCTTGTTACATCAAGGGATGGATAATGGGAAATTCCTTGTGTTGGTCCACTGGTTAAGACTCCAGGCTGCCACTGCAGAGGGCATGATTCAATGCCTGGTCAGAGAACTAAGATCTCTCAAGGTGCATAGCGTGGCCAAAAGAGAGAGAGAGATGGATAGTGGCTGGTACAAAAAGTGCTAGAACTTCAATGGGGCTGGAGAGGAGAGCAGGTCCCATCCCCATGGTGGAGCATCCTGCTACCCTGAGGAAGAACCCAGAGGTCAAAATTCACGGTCGTGCCCCTAGAATTGAAATTCTGCTTTCCACTTCAGTGTTCAATCTGTGCAACTATAAAAATTATGATTTGGCTCAGCAACTGCACGTCTACAAATTTATCCCAGAGACACACTGGCAAAAATAAGGAATGATATGTTCATATGACTATTTGCTGCCATGTTATCTGTAACAGTAGAGAACTAGAAAAAATTTAAATGCCCATGAGCAGAAAATGATTGAATAAAGAATGGTGTATCTACACATTGGAGTGCTGTACATCTGTCAAAATAAGTATTGTGTCAGGAAGTAGCCACCAGGAAAAATAGCTAAGTAAAGATTTCAATGTGGTGGAGTTTGTATACAACTCTTAAAAGGGGTAGATATGAAGATATGCATGTATATGCAAATACATATTTTAAAACAGAAGAATGAACCATACAGTTTTTTAGTGGTTACTTATAAAAAGAGGGAAATAGGATAAAATCCAGGCTTCTCTGAATATACCCAGTTTTGATGACTTTACCTGAAATGATGCACATAATTTACATAAGTTCAAAATGAAATTAAATTTTAAAAATGCAATTCCTAAAATCAAAAACAAAGTTAAGCAAGTGAACATAGATATATATATCCTCTGACAGCCTAGTCCCAAGGCAAAGTATTCTAAGAGATTCTAAAATAATTATCTGTACATCCCTAGAAAGACACACCTTGAAGATGGAAATTCAAAATCCTTGTTTTCAGTAATCACATTGACGGGAGTGTTGGTATTATTATCCAAGAGTTTGTTATATGTGTACTATTTTTTAAAAATGTGTACTTGTGATGGTGTCATTGAGAATAAGGCTACTCAGTGTGAGGAAAAAGAGACACAGATGTCAGATCATTGAGGTTTGCTTTGTAATCCTAAATTTGAATCAATTGCATCAATACAAACATATAAGGTTTTTTTAGCTTCTTTTGGTTTTTATCATTCTTTTAACTTTTTATTTTGAAATAACTAAAAATTCACAGGAACTTGCAGAAATAGAGAGATCTTGTGAATCCTTCCAGTTTCCCCCAATAGTTACTTGGTATTTGTAACTATAGTACAATATCAAAGCCAGGAAGCTGACATTGGAACGTGTGTATATAGCTCTATGTCATTTTATCACATGTGTGAATATTTGTAACCACCACGACACTCAAACTAGAAAATCATTGTCATCACAAAAATCTCCCTCATGCTAATCCTTCATGATTGTACTGACCTCCTCCCACTCATCCCTAACTCCTGGCAAACACTAATCCTTTTCCATTATCTATAATTTTGGCATGCCAAAAATGTTATATAAATGGAATCATACAGTATGTGACCTTTTGAGATTGGCTTTTTTCATTCAGCACAATGCCTCTGAGATCCACCCAGTTCAGTTCAGTTCAGTTCAGTCGCTCAGTCGTGTCCAACTCTTTGCGACCCCATGAATCGCAGCATGCCAGGCCTCCCTGTCCATCACTAACTCCCGGAGTTCACTCAGACTCACGTCCATCGAGTCAGTGATGCCATCCAGCCATCTCATCCTCTGTTGTCCCCTTCTCCTCCTGCCCCCAATCCCTCCCAGCATCAGAGTCTTTTCCAATGAGTCAACTCTTCAGATGAGGTGGCCAAAGTACTGGAGTTTCAGCTTTAGCATCATTCCTTCCAAAGAACACCCAGGGCTGATCTCCTTCAGAATGGACTGGTTGGATCTCCTTCCAGTCCAAGGACTCTCAAGACCACCCAAGTTATATCAATTGTTTGTTCCTTTCTACTGATGAGTAGTAATGCAGGAGACCCAGGTTGGATCCCCGGGTCTGAAAGATCCCCTGGAGAAGGCAATGGCTACCCACTCCAGTATTCTTGCCTGGAGAATCCCATGGACGGAGGAACCTGGCAGGCTACAGTCCATGGGGTTGCAAAGAGTCAGACACTTTCCATGATATGGATGTACCCCAGCTTGTTTAGCCATTCACCCACTTGAAAAATATTTTGGTTCCTATTTTGGGCTATTAACAAAAAAGCTGCCCTAAACATTCATATTATGGTATTTGTATGGACATAAGATTCAGTTCTCAGGGGTAAATGGTCAGGAGTATGGTTGCTGCGTTGTTATATAAGTGTATGTTTCCTTTGTAAGAAACTGCCAAACCACTTTCCAGAGTGGGGATTTTAAATTCCCAGCAGTCATTTATGAAAGAACCAGATTCTCTGCATCCCTGTCAGTGCTTGGTATAGTCACTATTTTTCATTTTGACTATTCAACAATAAAACAGTGATATCTCTTCGTGGTCTTAATTTGCATTCCCCTAGCAGCTAGTCATATTGAATATCTTTTCAGGTGTCTATTTTCCATCTGTATATACCTTTTAGTAAAATATCTCTTCATGTTTTTGCCCTTTTTCTAATTGGATTGTGATTTTGCTATTGAGTGTTGAAACTTCTTTAATATCCTTGATTCATATCCTTTGTCATATATATTATTTGCAAAACTTTTCTCCAAGTATACAGCTTGTCTTTTCATCCTCTTAACAGGGTCTTCTGCAGAGCAAAAGCTTAAATTTTGATGAAGTCAAATTTATCAGCTTTTTTCTTTTGTGAATCACGTATTGGGTATTTTGTCTAAGAACTTTTCACCCAGCTACAGCTCCCAAATATTTTCTCCTATGTTGTTCAGTCTCCAAATCATGTCTGACACTTCGCAACCCCAAGGACTGCAGGGTGCCAGGCTTCCCTGTCCCTCAGCATCTCTCGGAGTTTGCCTACGTTCATGTCCATTGAATCAGTGATGCCATCCAACCATCTCATCTTCTATCACCCTCTTCTCCTTCTGCCTTCACTATTTCCCAGCATCAGGGTCTTTTCCAATGAGTTAGCTGTTCACAACACATGGCCCAAGTATTGGAGCTCCAGCTTCAGCTTTGTTCCTGCCAAAGAGTACTCAGGGTTGATTTCCTTTAAGATTGGTTTGATCTCCTTGCTTTCCAAGAGACTCTCAAGAGTGTTCTCCCATACCACAGTTCAAAAGCATCCATTTTTCAGCGCTCTGCCTTCTTCATTGTCCAGCTCCCACATCAGTACATGACTACTGGGAAGACCACAGCCTTGACTACAGGGACCTTTGTCAGTGAAGTGATGTCTTTGCCTTTTAACACACTGTCTAGGTTTTTCATAGCTTACCACTTGCTGCTTGGAGCCCGCGGGACTCACCACCCCTTCACCGGGTCAGTGAAAAAATTATCAGAGTAGTGGTATTTTAATGGTGGCCTGCAAGGCCAGGGGACCCCACCGCACCCCCTCACAGTGGGCAGGGGGGCATTGGGAGACCGCCGAGGTTTCTCTTTTATCTTCTAAAAATGTTATAGTTTAGCCATATTGTGTCTTAAAATCAGGTGGATTGATTCCTCTCACTTTTTTTTAAAAGATTTCTTTAGCTATTCTTATTTCATTATCTTTCCATAAAAATTTTAGAATACATTGGTCTATTTCTACAAAAAATCTTGCTGGGATTTAAATAGGAATAATGTTGACTTATACATAGATAAATTTGGGGAGAAATTAGTTTTCTGTTTAGTCTTTCAATCCATGAACATGGTATATATATCTCTCCACTTATTTAGATCTTCAATTTCTTTCATTAAAATTTTGCAGTTTTCAGCATACAATTTATGTATGAGTTCTGCTGGATTTATAATTAAATATTTTTAAGTGATCATAAATGGTATGTTTATTATTTCAGTTTCCATGCATACGTTGCTAGTGTATAGAACTACAATTTTCTTTTTCATGTTGATCTTTTATCCTGCAAATTTATTCAGCTCATGTATTAGTTCTGTAAGTTTTTTGGTAGATTTATGAGGATTTTCTATATGGGTTATCATGTCCTCTATGAATACTTTTATTCTTTTCTAATCTGTATACCTGTTATTTCCTTTTATTGCCTACTGCACTATAACTTTCAACTGCTATGCTGAATAAGAGTGGTGAGAGTACTAGGTGAGTTACTCTGAGTGGGGTCTCAGCTCCCCACTCAGCCATTGCTGATGGGGATAAGGAAAATGTATGTCTAGTTTAACTGGATGAGATAATAATCTGTAATAATCATCAAATCATTTTTCTATCCTTCCAAGCTGTAACTTTCATGGTCCTTTGGCTAAAGAGAGGTTTTTCTTGCCCTATTTTTGCCTTTACCCATCAACATTTCTGGATTGCCAGCTTCTGGAAAGGTGGACTGGGTTGTATCCAGTCTGGGATATAAGGAGGCAAAAAGAAAGACCAGGGAACTACAAACAGTGCGAGTCCTCAAGCTCTGAAGTTTCTGGCTGATTCACTTCTTCATATCTTCCAGAATCTTCTGTTTATAATGTCCAGTTTTTCTATTAAGTAGGAAGAGTAAGAAGAAATGCATCTACTCCATCTCATTTGGAACTGGAAGTACAAGATATTTGCTTTTCAAGTAGATACAAATATTTCCAATTTTCCTTCTTCGGAAAACTCATAGAAAGGTTTTCTGAATATGTTCCTTCATTGATATGTCAATTGGTACTCTTCAGCTGCAGTCCATGGGGTCGCAAAGAGTTGGACATGACTGAATGACTGAACTGAACTGAACTGAGTCTTCAGCTGAAAACAGAGAGAGGAAAAGTCTCAGACCTACAAACAGGTGCTCCATCAAATAGAATTCTTCGCCCTGACAGAAAGAGGGCTCTGGCATATCTTCATAGGCTTTCAGAAATTCAATATCGCTCTTTAGAGATCGAGTCACTAACACAAAGGAAACACTTATACTAGAAACACCTAATATAGGCAGCTGGTGAGTAAGTGCTGGAGCACACTATTCTCCTTCAGGTCTCTGGAATTCCCTCAATCTAATCGATGGCCATTGAATCACTGGGATTTTATGCTGAAATCCTCAATAAGATCCAGAAAGATGGTCTGTAAGATTAAAATGTAAACCCCAATCTTCATTCTAACCCCTTCCCACATAATTGTTTTATTCTCTTCTATATACAGATCTCAGAAGTCTCTCAGTCCTCAGAGAACTACAAAAGTAGAAAGAAGGAGAGGAAAATCAAAAGTCAATCACCTGGGACCTGGTCTTTAACTCCTTTACCTGATTGATGTCTCCTAATGTATCCTGAAGATTCATGGCAACTGTTTCCTCTATAGGAAGAAGAATGATAAAACAGAGGAGCCCAACTGCACAGAAGAAATAGAACTGGACTCAAAGCTCACTAAGTTTCTCCAGAAAAAGGAGATGGGTGTCCATCATCTCACGCACAGTGCTGCCTCAGGCAGCGGGCACTGAGATGCACGATGTATCCTGCACACCTTCCAGGATGGGCGCTGCATTCCAGAGTCCTCCAGATGCGCACTGCATTCTAGAAGGGGATGGAGCAGTCACAAAGGGCTCCCACCCCTACCACTCAGCCGAAGAGGCTCACCACTCCTGGGCCTCTAGATCCCTCTCTTCTCTGGGACTTTCTATGTCAGCCCAGTCCTCTCATCATATCACATCTATACCTTGGTGTGATTTTCTACTTATTCTACCTATAATCCAGACAAGCTGGAAAGCTCTTTACCCCTTGGAGATCTGGCTTGGACACTGCCAATTCCATAGCCTTTGAAAGTCTAGAGTTTTCCCAGGAATTTTGCTAATTTCTAGGTACTAATAAAAAGAAGAGGGTGTGACATAGACGGAGAAAATGCACACAACTTCAGCACACAGCTCCATGAGCTTCCGCAATCTGAACATTTCTATGAAATCAGCACCCGGGTCATGAAATAAGTTATTCCCACTGCTACTGATTAGCAGAGCTGAGATTCAGCACAGCTATCTGGCTCCAAAGCCACAGTCCAGAACCACTAAACTGTGCTGCCAAAAACACGAAGATTGGAAAGAGAGTCTAAATCAAAGTTCTGAAGAATCACTTCCACGTGGTTCTTTGTATGTAACTTCCATGTGCTCTTCTGTTCACATCTTCCCGCTTGCTGCTCAGAGCCCAGAGAGAGGGTGTGAGGCATAGAGCCACAGGAGTTGGGCCCAAGGGCCACAGCTGGAAGGGCAGAGTGGGGTCTGAGTCCAGACTAAATCAATGTCTTCTCACTTCACGTGGGGGAAACTGAGGCCTGGAGAGGTTGAGTTACCTCACCCCTTCCTTCAGTAAACCTGGCACAGGATTTTGCTCACGGGTGGGGCTGATTTGTCTTTGGAGTCCATGTCTAGATTGAATGATAAGGTCACTTGACCCTTCAGACTCCCTGGTAGAGCCTGGGGCCCTGGCTGCACCGGTGGTAGTGACAGGAGATCACTAGATACTTAGGCAGTGGCGCCCACTCCAGTGCCCTTGCCTGGAGAATCCCATGGAGGGAGGAGGCTGGTGGGCTACAGTCCATGGGGTCCCAAAGAGTCGGACACGACTGAGCGACTTCACGACGTCACTACGACAACGTAGGCGGAAGGGAGGAAGACAAGAGGATTTGTGCAACAGAGGGTGAGCAGGGCAGAGGCCTCTGTACATTAGGGGCCCAGCAGGGATGACTTGGCTTGACAAACAGGGACAGCCCATAACAGCCTTGGCACTTCCTGTGCTTTCCCATCGTAATATTTATCACACATCATTGTGGGTGCAAAAAGCTCCTTGAACAAAGACACAGTGATGGCCATCATCTGTTCTTCCTCTGAGCCTTCAATGCAGCCTTTCGCAGCAGTGGGTAACCGATGTCCTTCCAGAAGTGGTAACTGGCTGAGTGTCCCAGAGGCAATTCCTTACTAGATCTACCATAAGAGGCACCATGAGCACCGAATTCCCTCAGGAACAAAGACACAGTCACTAGGACTTGAGCAGAGAGATTTTTCTCCAAATGAAATATGATTCTAATTTGCACAATATGCACATTTATAATAATAATAGCTTCATGAGAAGTGCAATAATAAGTCCCTAATGCTAACCTGGGGCAAAAATCTAATACACACTAAATTGGCTCTGTTCCTAGGAATTTTAGTATATTGCATGGTGATGTTTTAGCCAAAATTGTGTAGAGTGTAGCTGATTAATACTCTAATTAAGATCAGAATGGGACAATAGCAAATTGTTGGTATTCCCCCAGTAATGAATAAACAAATGCCTTCCCAATAAAAGGCTTCCAACAGACATCTGAATGAACGATGCTCTATCTTCTGTGGAACCAGGGAGTAGGCCTACCCAAAAGGCTGTGAAGCCTTAAAATGCTGATGTCTCCAAAATCTACCCCATGAATGCCCTTTTGACTACAGAAGCATTTTTGGCCTTTGAAGGAAACCTAGGTAAGTGTAATCATTTTCTTCTCTATTGTACCACAACATGGAGAAACTCTCCCACTCACAGTCCTGAACAGGCAGCCAACTATAAGATTGTACCTTTGGTCACAGATGGTCGAAACAGATATGGATATTTGTACCAGAATGGGTCAATCCCAAGGGGACACGAACCTAGGGAGCTGAGCTAGGAGGACAAGTGGTCCCTGGGTCTGAGGGAACCCCTTGAGGGCAGCCATGGTGCTCACTGAACCTTGGTGAATGGGCAGAACCCCAAGCCTGCAGGGCCAGCAACATAACAGGCACCACGGCAGAAGTCAAAAACCAGAGGACCCAAATGGCAGAGAGAAATCAAAGCACATACCATCTCCCACAGTGCCAAAATAAACCCTCCTTTTCGTGATCTAGCTCGAGCCATTTTCTATTCTTTGCTACTCAACAACTCCAAGAGAAAAGGAGGTGGTCATGTGATTTCTCACCTAGACTCTTGCCTTCACTCCCAGTTAAGAACTGAACCGATGCCTTGGATGAGGACGGAGGTGAGGGACAGCCTGAGGGAGGCTGTGGAGACTGTGAGGGTGACAGGATCAACAAGGATAAAGTAGAAGAATCAGCAGCCAAATAACTGGAAACACAACAAGTCACAGGAAAACGATCAATAGGGGTGAAGGTAAAGACCCATGCTTGGACTGCAGAAAAGGAAAAGAATTAAGCAGACAGTTCAGGATGAGTAGTAGAAGGAGACAATGGATGTAAGAGTAATGTACATTGAAATAACTGAGGGGGCTTAGTCGAAAAACATATCTAACATGTTCAGGCTCATGAATTCAGCAACCACTATACAGACCTACTGTATTAGGTGCTATACAGCCATACATCAAAATTTTATTATGGCCTTCCCATATCTAATCAACAGAGAAGCCCTCCTGTTCAGCTAAGTGCTCCACAATTGTGCTCTTTGGGCTTGGTGTAAGGATCAAAAGAAGGGCTGATTCTTTCATAGCAAGCAGAAGATGGCAGAATCTGGAGTCTAAGGAAAAGGAAGAGGATAGCTAGTGTACTGTACAAAATTCTTGCCACCATGTGGCAGGAGAAACATGTCTGGCAGAATCCTAAGGTATATCTATTCACTAAACGTGCACAAGGGAATTTCCCTGGCGGTCCAGCGGCTAAGACTCCACACATTCCCAATGCAGGGTGCCCAAGTTTGATCCCTGACCAGGGAACTAGATCCCACATCCCACAACTAAGAGTTTGCCTGCCCCAACTAAAGATCCCATGTGCCACAACTAAGACCTGGAGCAGGAAAATCAATATTTTTTAAGTAAAATAAAGCATGCACTGGACAAAGTGTCCCAGTGTCTGACCATCTAAAACTCCCTTCACAGCAGCAAATTCTAAGGAGACCGTTCATTTTCTAATGTGACCCAGTTAGTCAACAGGGCCCTGAGATGTTGAAAAAGTTGGATGAAAGTGAAATTCTTTCTTTCTTCATAAAGCCCTTGACTTCATTCTCTTTCACAGTTGAAAACAGAGAATTATGACAAACTCATTCACAATAAGGAAAGTGTATGGTTTCACAGGAGAGGCACAGGGCTTCCCAGGAGGATCAGTGGTAAAGAATCCTTCTGCCAATGTAGAAGCCACAGGAGGCGCAGGTTCAATCCCTGGGGCGGGAAGATTCCCCTGGAAAAGGAAATGGCAACTCCCTCCAGCATTCTTGCCTGGGAAATCCCATGAAGACAGGAGCCTGGAGGCCACAGTCCATGGGGGTCACAAGAGTCAGACGCAACTGAACATGTGTACATAAGACCTAACAAGAAGCTCAGAACCAGATGGAAAATCAGAGATGAACTAGTGCACCCCCTTTATTTGACCCTAAGCTGTCCAGACTCAAAGTACTTAACACAGCTTAGAATTGTTGAGCTGGTTCCAGAACACTCTAGAATACGTCTCCTGCCTCATCACCCTTCATCTCCCAACCCCCTACCTTCTCCTCCACCACGACCACCCCATACAACATACCTTCCATTACTCACAGAGAAACCTAGAACAAGGGTATGAAACTCTTAATGGCTGAGGGGCCAGGCAGAGGATATCCATGCATAAAGTGGGCCACATGGGGGCTGTGGGGTTCCAGGGAAGGGTCCCCCTACATGGGAGAAGTTGCCACTCAGGCAATTCTACCACGCAGGTGTGCAGTCTACGGTGGCCAGATGTTCTTCAAGAGACACCCTTTTTATGTGAAATGTCCTGGCTTGTAAATGAAGCAAATTAACTTGGATTCTTTTTAAGCACCATATACAAAGCAAAGCCAGATCTGGTCCACAGGCTGAGTCTCTGCACTGGGTGACAGACCCCGTGAAGGAATGATAAGACCCCCTATCACTCACCACTGGGTGGTCTATGATGAGTCAGTGTCTCTGAGCCTTGGGTTCTTCATTTATAGAAAGGCTCTTGGAAGAACTAAGTTTATATTGAGTACACAGCACGGTGGCTGGCCCAGGCAATGCTCTGAGAGACAGCTGCTCACGTCCCTGCGCGTGGGGACACGTGCATGTGGGTGTGGGGAGAATTCTGTAGCGCCTTCCACATGCCCCTTTCCCTACTGTTACGAAAAAGTGCCCGCTGCTCAAGGCAGTGAGGGGGGGGGGCTGTCTTTACCCTCTCTGGACATCTTTACCCTAAATCAGGATTTTTGTAAATAAACCATGTTGGTTTTACATGTTTCTTGGCCTAAGGACAATAAGAATAAACAAATACATAATAAAAATAAACAAATAAAACTCTATCCTTACAAGTAGCATTTAAACAGAAAACATCATAGCTTTGGACAATGAAGGCAGGGTGCTCACTTCAGGCCACAGCTGCGAAGGTCATGCTAGAACACACATGCTCAGATCCAATTTACCACATCCTGCTGGGTGGCCGAGGGCAGAAAGCAGCTGGAAGCTGAGAACACACTCATGTCTCCTATGCAAAGGTGAGTGGGTCACTGCCTTCAAAAGGACTGAGCGGGGCTGCATTTAGCTGTTGACAACGTAATAGCAGGAAGTGGGGCTAGGGCTTAGGGGGAGGTCAGAAGCCACTGGAGCTGGGAGAGTTCTTGGAGCATCAGGCTTGTTCACAGGTGCCCCGCTTGTCCCCTCCCCAGTCGTTATGTGGGGTGCTTGACAGCAGTAGGATGCTTGAGGTCAGATTCAGGCCCAGCTTATTATTGCTCAAATTTTGTGTTTCATTCTCATTTATATTTGGTGACGATTTTCATACCTCAATCATAATAGGCAGAAGATACTCAAAGCTACATTTTCCAAAGTTAGTAAGAAATCGGGTGCAAAGTCATTAGAGTCAAATAACTGGGGACATCTCAATTCATGGCAGGTGAAAACACTGTCTAATTTAAAATTTAATAAATGACACAGAGAATTGATGACCCTTATAGGCCCAAAAGCCCCAAGCATTACGTCTTCACACAGCAAGCTCTCTCTCCATAGTGGTTACTGAATAAAATTCTTGACCAGAGAAAATAGTGATCCATGAAATATTAATAGAATGAAAGTTGAAACTCTTCAAAAGCATGAATTTACTCCTGTATTCTATTTCTTATTCATCAACAGTCTTTCTCCATTGGCTCATTCACTCATTCATTTATTCAGTAAATGTTTATTGAATACTATCCTTCAAGCACACTGCTAAAGCCTTAGTATAAACAGATGATCATCTACCTGCACCCCAACATTCACTGCCAAACAACTCACAGTTGCCAAGACATGGAAGTCACCAAAATGTCCATCAACAGATGAATGCATAAAGAAGATGCAGTATATATACACACTGGAATATTGCTCAGCCACAAAAAGACAATGAAATAATGCCATTTGCAGCAACATGGATGGAACCTAGGGATGATAATACTCAGTAAGTCAAACAGAGAAAGATAAATATCATATGATATCATATATACATGGAACCTAAAAAGATGATACAAATAAACTTATTTACAAAACAGAAATAGATTCACAGACATAGAGAACAAACTTATGGTTACCCAAGAGAACAGTGGGTTTGGGGGAGATAAATTAGGAGTTTGAGATTAACAGATACATACTACTATATATAAAATAGATGAATGACAAGGATCTAATGTATAGCACAGGGAACTATATTCAGTATACTGTAATAACCTATAATGGAAAAGAATCTGAAAAACAATACATAGAGAGATACATACATATGTATAACTGAATCACTCTGCTGTACACCTGAAACTAACAAAACACTGTAAATTAGCTATACTTCAACTTTCAAAATAGTTTAAAAAATGTTGATTGGGAGAAAGAAAAGATGATCTTCAATTACATCATTATAGCTCCTTTGTGAAAATGATGTGGCAGCCGGATCATCCACTGTGGACGTCAATCCATAAAGTCCATCTGTTTAAAGCAGCAGGTGTGCGGGAAACTGTCTTGCTCTCAGGTTTCCTCTGCACTGACACAGCATAAACATCACTTGGCCAAACTGAAAAAAGCTTAAAAGAGGGAGGGAGCATTTGCTTATGAATTTATCCTCCTTTTGGATTCTGAGTTTATTTCACATCTGAGCTGATAACTCTTGAACCAAAAGCCTTCACGTGAAATACACCAATATTGTCCCAGATCAGTCTGTCCTCATGAAGAATGAATCAGAGGAGTAAATGTGACAAAGACCAGGAACTCTCAGGTGTACCATAAATACCATTGAACCACAGCTTGCATAAAGAGAGTTACAATTAGAAGAACCAATAACGCTTGCTGACTCATGCAGATCAATGAACACTCCCATTTACCTGGAGTACTTCGTGCCATTCACTGTGATAAATGTTCATTTATATTATCTTTTATAATCCCCGTAACAACTTTTTCATTACCTCTCCCTTCTTATAGCTGAGGAAACAAAGATCTTTCCAAGGGACTAAACACCTGTCCAAGGTCACAAAGTTAAGAAAAGATGAAGCCAGACATCCAAGCCCAAATGGTCTGAGTCTAGAGCCCCAGTTCTGAAGCACACAGTTTCTGAGGCTCTGCCATATACATCACTTCCCTTGAGAGTCACTACCCATCTGTGTCAGTCAGAAAGCCTCTATTCCCATGGGGAATGACAACTCAGATCTCACAGCTCTCAGGCATACTGCATTACAAGAGAACAGAGCAGAGACACACCAAGTTTGGCTGCAGAGACTTGAGTTATCTGGAAAGACCAGCGCTCCTCCCTGGAGGTATTCTAAGATACTGCAACCAAGACTGAGCTCTGCTCACAGGCTTCTGTTTAACTGAGTGCTTTGCCTGGTGGTGGCAACCTCTGGAAAAATTATATACCGAGCACTAGCTTGAATGTGTGCTGGACCTTCCCAGGAACCACATTCAAATATCTGCAGGAGCAGATATCCATGAAAATTATAAATGCATTTTACATCCTGACCAAATCATCCCATGTTTAGACATGTGTCCTACTGATATTCCTGCACTCAAGATTACTCTTTGTTCACTGTCTGTAACAACAAGGGTGGAAACAATTCAAGCATCCATCAAGAAAGAACAGGTTAAATTAATTATGACAGTCATTTGATGGAATACTACATAGCTCTGAAAAAATGAAGAAGTCATGTATTGATATGAAAAGGTGTCTTAGGCTTATTGTTAAACAAAGAATATAAAATGAAGCAATCTGCATATACATGCTTATACTTAATATACTAAATATGCTTATTCATATAAATATAAATAAAATTTATGTTTATATAAACTCTAGAAGAATACAAAAGAAGCTAACAAAAATAGTGACCCCTTTGTGTGTTAAACGAGGCACAGATATAGGATAGATAGGGCAAAGTTGAGATGCAGCACCATCTGTCTTTTCATAACATTTTACTTTTTGAACCATGACTGGATCACCTACTCAAAAAGGATGACCACATTGAGCCCAACTAAAGATTATTTGGATGTTTTTGGAGATTCAGCTGCTGAGTCTGGTCATGAACAAGAGTGTGCCAGAATCTATGTACACAGATTTGGGGACCATCTTTGATCATTTTCTCTGCCCTGCATTCCTCTGGCTCACACTGGGAGTATTCTGTTTCTCGGTGTAAACCCAGAGGCTGTGATAAAGAGATCCATACGTGTAATGTTCTGACACGGTAAAAGTTTGTCTTGCTCACGTACCCAGAAGGATGTTCGAGCCTGCCGGTGGCTCCCCTCTCTGTGGTCATTCAGACACCAGGAACTTTTCTACCTGCCGCGTTCCCTGAGGCCTCAGCATCACACATATCCAACCGGCAGAAGGGGAATGAGTGTGGAGGGGGCACTGTATGCCCATGCTTCTTTTATTAAAAGCCTTGGCCCAGCAGCAACACATATCACTTCCTCTCATATTCTATTGGTGAGAGCAAGTCACATGACTACAAACGAGTACAAGGTGGGCTGGGAAATACTCTTTATCTGGGCAACCTCTTTCCAACTCAGCATCTTCCTATGGAAGTGAAGAGCAGACTGTAACGCATCTCAGACGCTATCTCTTTCTCTATTACTGAAGGGATTCTGAGAGAGTTCCTAGATGTCATTCACCCAGAAAAACTTTCCCAGGAACCCCTGCTTCAGTCCTGCTGATTAAAAGATAACTTTGCTGGGGCTTGTGGAGATGAAGAAGTTTATCTCCAGTCAGAATGGTAAAGACAGCCACAAGAACTAGTTGGAGACCCTGCTTACCCTGAGCCTCTACATGGCACAGTATAGAAACCAGAGTCACTGTCTTTTTCCATCCTGCGTCCCTGATTCTCTCATCACTGTCTTCTTGCTCTCCTCTGACTTTTTCTGCTTAGTTTTTCACCTCCTCAATGGCAGGAGGACCCTTCAATGACCAACTGTGTGTTATTCTTCTTGATCCACCTGACTCCAGTTTCAGCCCTCATTTTCAGCAGAGTGGCTCCCTTGTTTTCCTGGAGATGCCCCTCCCAGCCCTGTCTGCCCGGTGCCTGACACATGCCTACAAGCATGGGCACACACGTGCATGCCTTGAGGCTGGGAGACAGCTGTTACTGTGTCCAGCCCCAAGGAAGCATAAGCAAGGTGGCCCAGGGGATAACACTACCCACAACCTGTAGAAAGGAAGAGAGAAACATACAGACAGGTATCTGATGGATTCTGAGCTGAAATCCCTCTGCCAAGAACCTAAAGTAACACAGATGTGATCCAGTCCATGGAATTCAGCAGGTGGAAGCAACAGATGCAGACTGCGAAGGCTGCTGCGTTAAAACCAGAGCAAATGAAAGCAAAATTCAACCAGATCATGCATCTCTAGGAGTTACTCACTTTTTCACCACCAAGGGCCCATTTAATTATTTCTCTACATCACATGAGCTCATGTTTGCAAAGATTTTTCCTCCCAGAGAAATTACATTTATTAGAGAAAGATGTCTTCCTTTCCCCTGTGTCTTATTAAACAAAGACATATGCAACTACTGAGCAGAGTTTCTGATCATTCATTTGTTCATTCAACAAATATTTACTAAATCTTCACCGGATGCCAGGCACTGGGGATACAGTAGAGAACACAGCAGACAAGGTCCCTGCCTTCCAATTCTTACCTCAGGGGCAAATGTTCATCAAATAATCATACACAAGTAAGCACAAATTAGAAAAGAGCATAAAGAAGGCCAGGAGGTAGCATGAGGTGAGATTTGCATGAAGTGGGGCTTCAGAGAAGACATCTCTGCCTAAGGGATGCGGGAGTTGGGACCAAGAGGTGTGATGGCCCTAAGTTCAGTAATTCCCTCTAAAAGGGATGAATACACATGGTCTGCGTATCTCCACTGTGCCAGGTACCAGGCCAGGTCATTTCTCAGCACTATTTCATCTCCTCCTCTGCCCAGTGTGTCCAGGTAAGTGAACTGCTCCCTAATTTTTACAGATTAAGAACCAAGACTCCAAAATGTCAGTATCCTGACTGCATCTCCTGGTTAGTAGGAGGCGAATCAGAGAGTCCAATCTGGATCCAAGGTTCTGAGGAAGCAGTGAGGAGGAATGTTTAAGGGGACTCCGCTCCAGTGCTGGAAGGAAAGACACGAAGAGGCACCTGTGTCTGCTATGAAGGAAGGGTGGACGCTCCCAGGTGACACTCAGGTGCTTAAACCCCCTAGAGGGGGCGTGTCAAAAAACCATCACCACACAGGTTCTTGGCACCACCACCTCTCATTCCCAGACTGTGTAAACGGGTCCCCCGTGAGAACAGCCCTGCCGATAAGACAGGGTCATCCTTTTGTACAGATTTCTACAAATGAAATCTGTGATTTGACAGAATTTGACCTCTCAAGCTGAGTCTTTTACAGGGTCCCATCATCGTTCCTGGCAGGACTCCCAATCTCCCTTAAAAAGGAACGTGTGACCTATTTTAAAATTCCTCCAGGGAAAGAGTCAGCATGTTGCCTTGGCAACTGAGGCACCCTCTAGGAGTCCTGCGTGGTTCTTCCTTCAGTCTAACCTACTTCCGCCCTGATGTAATTCAAAGCCCACTCACCCTGTGCTGGACTCCCAGAGCTGGAGGAGCAGACAAAAGGATTCCCACCAAAACACCCTCCCTACCTCTGCCCTGCTCTGTGAGAGTTTGGGGGGCACAGAGAAAAAAGGAGTGTGAAAAGGAGGGGGACTGGAGGCCCACAGGAGGGCCCTCTCACCCAGAAATGGAGGCTCTCTGAGTTTTGCTGACCCTGTCCTTCTGCCTTCCCCTCCACTGACCACTCTCAGCCCTGGACCCAACAGCGTTAAGAAGCCTGCCTCTCTACCAGCCGCTCTACCCTTCATGAACTCCTACGACCCTGACTGTCTATGTCTCCCTGCAGGGCCTGTCTTCAGCTTTACCTGCACGTGCATCTGTCACCCTTTCCCAAAACCAAAGTTCCTGGAAGGGAGGTTCAAGAGGGAGGGGACATATATACACCTATGGCTAATTCATGTTGCTATATGGCAGAAATCAAACCAATATTATAAAGCAAATATCCTTCCATTAAAAATAAATAATCTTAAAAAACCCCAAAGTTCCTGGAGTCAACAACCCATATCTGAGGTCTCTCTGCAGCCACCACATCCTGGCATGTATTATTAACACACATTTCTACTGACTTCAAAGACAGTTTCAAGGCTTCTTTCCCCTGGTCCAGGCTCCCGAGCACATGGCAAACTCCCCTTCACCCACTGTCCACATAGAGAAGAAATTATGGCACCTATAGGTATCAGGACCTTAGTGGGACTCCCCATAAGGCAAAGTCCTCTGTCCTGGCTCTGTTTAGAAGGTGGGAAGCAGATCTTTGGTGGACAGAGTAAGGAACTGGCACAATTGCTTTCCAGGACTATTTTGGCTGCCGATGACAAAAGCCCAAGTCAAAGTGGGTAAAGCAAAAACAAAGGAGGAGAGAAGAAAGAGATTCACTTCATTGAAAAGGCTGGATCCAGGAGATCCAACAACGTGATCTCCATCTCTTAACATCATCCTCTCTATTTTCGCTGCATTCCCAGTGGGTCTTCCCCACATGATGACCATGAGGACCACAAAGAGAACCGCTTGTCTACCCTACCAGGCTTGTGATTTTAGCACAAAGAAAATGCCACCTTGCCAGATTTTCATCCGAGTCCCAGGACTGATGCTCCCAGGGTCCTGTTGAGTACTGAACTATCTCCCCAGGCCAAGCCTGAGTCCTGTCTCTGCCCCTGGCAGCTGGGTGGAATCACCCTCACGAGCCTTGTCTGCTTGAGCAGGGGAGTGGTGGTATCCCAATGCAAAATCAAAGTGGTGTTAGCAGAAGAAGGGGGCATGGAGGCAGGGCTGACAAGCACAGCAGAAGTCCACGGCCATTTGCACGTTCTTTTTTCATCTTTTGTCATGTTCAGAATAGTAAGACATGGAGTTGAAGGATCTACCCCTAAAGTAACATCTTTAGTTCTGAAGGAGTGGGCAGAGCCAGAGAAGAAGCGAGCTGAGAAAAAAAAAAAGTGAGTCTCCTAAAATTGGCACTCACCCTAAGTTTACGGAGAGAGGAGTGAATGGGCGTCTCATTGAAATGCCCAGTTCTGCTCCACCTGGAGGCCTGTCTCGCTGGCTGTTCACTGCCAGCCGGACTTCGCAGCCATCGGAATGTTTTTCTTAATTATACGTCTGTATTTAAAGAACAAATCATGGTGCTTATCATGCTGCCTGCACACAGGGACCTGGATGAGCCTGCTGACACAAAGCAGTTTCTAAGCAACTTGTGGAGCTGGTGCCTAATGCAACAGCCACAAGACTTGGAGGAAAAAGAAAATAAAGCCCAAGGAAACTCAACGTGGAGCCAACCGTGACTGGTTCTTCAAGGCTGCACAGGATCCTAGAGGAGGTTAATTCCATCTCAGGCCGATGGAAAGGGGTTTGTTTCCAGAGACCTGGGACCTCTCTGGTGTGGGATGCTTGATAAGCAGGCTTCTGGAAAATTCCAATAAGCACTCTGTCTCAGTGAGACCTGATGCCTGTAATGTGTGATAACAGAAATGCTGATGTTCGGAACTATGAGAGGCTCTGAGCATTGTAGGCAACTCCAGGGAAGAGGCGAGGAAAGAGGGGCAGGTCAGGTCAAGGCTTCCAGCGCTTCTTCTCCCTTATCCTCGTGTGGCATCACTGCCCCAAAGAGGGGATGCGCATCCCGACTGAAAGAAGTAAAGGTTCCCACCTACTGGACTGACGTGACGGCATACAAAGAGAGTGGACAATCGCAAGCAAACTGGCATCTTGAAAAAGATCGTGGGCTTTCACATCAATGAGGTCAACATCTGCAAGTGGCTACAACACTCACCATCTGTATGACTCTGGAAGCGTCATTTAACTCCTCTTTGTCTAGCCTGTCTCGCTTTTCTAATGGGAATCCTAAGAGGATCACCATAGCATTAAACAAAATAATGATGACAAAGCTCCCTGTTCCCTGGAGGCGCTTAGCAGACACCTATTTGTTCCCTTTAGGTCTTTCCCAGTACAGACTCACTCCATGTGTCCTCCACCTGCCTCTTGTCTATAGAAAAGTTTAACCTCCTAGGCCTTGCTTGAGTTCCAAGAGTAAATTTAATCAGAAGTGAGACAATGCACCATGCAAGGAAAACAGTCAAGCAAGACAAAATAACAACAGTTTAGCCACTAAATAAAGTCAAGGACCTTTAGGTCCTCCTCAAGGACTATAGGTACTATTCTGAGCCCTGTCCTTTGAGCTGTTTTTCAGACACTGAAACCCCCACCAGGTGGAAGAAGTGAACTGTATGCTGCCCACACACACATAGATCCCGACTGGTTGGAGCCAGACAGTTAATGATGGGTGACTCCCAATTACCTCACCACCAACCAATCAGAAGAACATCCATGAGCTGATCACACACCCTGCAACCCTCCTCCCTTGCCCTGTCTTTAAAAGCCTTTCCCTGAAAACCTTCAGGGAGTTTGGTCTTTTGAACCCTAGCTGCCTGGACTCCTTGCTTGGCACCCTGCAATAAACACTGCACTTTCCTTCAATGCAACTCAGTATCAGTAGATTGGCTTTAGTGCATGTTAGCAAGCAGACTCAAGTATGGTCTGGTAAGAGTAGATGCTTAGCAAATACCTATTTCTTCCCTTTCCCTCAAAATCTTCTCTTACCTGCTCCTGATGCTTTTCTTTGCATCATTTAAATCTGTGTGTCCATTCTATAGGCAGCACTTGAGGGCCAGTAGCACACCAGCTGCCGGGGCTGTGCATACAGAAGCCACATGGGCCTTCCTGGCCCTAGAGGTGCTCACAGCAGCTGGAGTGACCCAGAGACCAGACGAAGTGGCCAGAGAATCACAGGTTGATGGATGAGTACCAGACAGGCCAGTGCAACAGGAAACAACGTCAGGCACGTAAGGGCAGTGAAGGGGTGAATGGGGGCCATGGGAGCATCAGGTTTGAAACTTGCAGGGCTAGGGGATACTTGTGAGCCACCAGCCTGGAGAGCTGGAGCACCCTGGAGCTTGTGAGCCTTGCTAAGAGGTTGGTGCTTTACCTTACGTATAGAAAAGCAAATGGATCAGATTTTCATTTTACAAAGGTCACTCTGGCTGTTGGGAGGAATATGAGTTAGAGGAATGGGGTGGGTCAGACTGGACACGAGGCTACAGTAGAAATGGTTGGAATAGATATCAGTGCCCTCACCCCAAAACCTGGAGCACCCACTGGCCTGTCTCTCCACTGCCAAGGCTGGCATCTCTTTGCCAGAGGACCTTCCTTGCCTTGGTTTTGCCCCTACTTTGCAAACTCCACAGTAGGTCAAAAGTGATGACTGGTTGGAGTTAGGTTATGGACACCTTGGCTCTATTACCCTATGGGTAGGATAAGCTCTGAGATGTGTCTACTGCGGCTTCTTCAATGGGGTGAAGGGCCAGTTTCCCACAGCAGTCGCTGAAGTGTGGCACACTCTACGTTGGCCTCCTCCCTTTCTTTGATTCACTTTCCCTCTTGCCCACCTCACTTTCCAAATAAATAGCTTATATATGAATCCTTGTCTCAGAGACAGCTGCTGGAGAAACCCAAACCAAGGTTACCAACAGCAAAACCTTTCCTAAGAAGTGATTTTGACATCAGGGAAGAGAAAAAAGGCACTGGCATTCACAGGAGAACAGGCTTGGGGGATAAAGTTTGCCTGTACCTCCTGTTTCACTCCATTCTGCTACAGTAACATGAAGGATCAAGTGGGAATTGAGAGGTTACATCTTGAACACCATACACATCATCATTTAGCTCTACATGGAATCCCAAAGCCCTGAGATTGTGGGGAGGGTCTTTGGCTCTTCCTTAAGCATCCCCTGGCATTCTCCTCCAGCTGATGCAACAGAAGAATACTTAATGCCTATTTTACACACCCAAGACCCTGCCATGAAACCATCTGCAGAAGCAGAAACCAAGTTCTGGAAGGAATTCAGTGTCAGAAAAATAAAACAAGCTCCAGCATTTTGCAATCATTCATTTGTTAATTAGAAATTCAGTAAATATTTATTAAGCACTTCTTGTGTGCCAGCCCTTATGGTAGGTTCTATGGATATGACCTTGAACAAAGATAGAGTTTCCTTTGTTCTCCTTGTGACCAGATGGATTGTCAATGGTCACTTTCCTGTTTGAGTGCTCTGAGTTATATGCTTAGTTGAGGGCACTAAAGACAGATTCCCTCTTCTTCTCAACATGATATTCCAACAACTCAAAGTAATGGAAAAACACCAACGACCCAATAGCATAGAAAAATGCACAAATGACAGAGACAGTTCACCAAAACAAAATCAATAACTCTTATACACATGAAAAGATTCGCAATGTACTCACAATAGAAAAGTTATCAGCTCATCAAAGATCAAAACTTTGATTAGCATACTGTATTGGAAACAATGTAGAAAAATAGGCATTTCATATATTGCTGATAGAGGCATAAACTATAAAATCTCTGTGAAGGAAATTTGGAAACCTCCTGCAATAGTACAAATGCATAATGCTATTTCATTCCAATTCATTTTTCTCTAAGGTAAACTCACACTTTTGTGAGCCATGGCATATGTATAAGGACAGGGTCATTGCAGCATTTGACAAAATGGTAATCAACTTAAATTATAATATGTCCATCAATGTGGGGGAAAAAAGAAGCTGTTTGTGTACTATAAGGAAAGTTCTCCAAAATTGTGTTAAATTTTTTTTAAGTAAGGAAACAACAATATGTAAAATATGCTACCATTTGCAAAATACATATGTATATATGTATATAGTAGACATTTGGAATATATATATTCACTTATTTGCCCATGCACAAAATAGTTCTGGACAAAACATAGGAACTATCTAACGCTGCCTTGAAAGAAAAGATTCAATGGCTAGAGAATAGATGAAAAGATTTTTTTTTCATTCCAAACCTTATTATATCTTTTTAATTTTGAAGCATGTGGATGTAGTACTTAATTTTAATTTATATTGTATTTTATATTGTAATTTATACTGTAGTATTTACAATAAATAATATAATTAATCTCTTGAAAATAAATTTCATCAGAGCACTAAAGCATTAACTGTGCCTTGTCTCTGACTAGGTATTAGTCAGGGTAAACAATGCCAGCTGCTGTAACAAACAATTCCAAATCTCAGTAGCTTCAAAAAACATAAAATGACTTACATCAAAGCTGGATACCGCTGAGGCATCCTGTTCAAAGCAGTCTGATTCCATCTCATGGTCTTTGATGTCACCCTGGTTTCATCCAGCTGGCAAATGAAGTAAAGAAAGACTCTGAGGAAAGTACACTGAACATTCAATGACTCCAGTGCAGAAACGAAACTCATTACTTCTGCTCACATTACATGCAGAAGGAGACTGGGAGATTTAGTACTCCTGTATGGCCAGGAGGAAAATGAAATGGTTTACAGAGCACAAAGCATTCTCTCTGCCACAAAGGGTCATACTGAACCTCCATGGCAACTACACTGGATTCTGGAGATTCTATTGGTCATTTCCCTAATCAACTCTTTATATCTGTTAATTAAAAAAAATAAAAGATCTTTCTTTTAGGGTGGTTATACATTTACACCAAAACTGAGAGGAAGGTACAGCAATTTCCCATATACTCCCTGCCCCTATGCATGCCGAGACTCTCCCATTATTAACATCCTCCACCAAAGTGATATTGTCATTGCAACTGGTGAACCTACAGCAACAAGTCACAATCACCCAAAGTGCGTATTTTCCAGCAGTGTTTACTCCTGGCTTTGTACAGTCTACAGATTTTATCTGTTAACTTTTGCTATGTGACGAATCATCAAAAACGTAACAACTTAAAACGCCCATGATTCTTTAACGATTTGAACTGGTCTCAAATGATGGTTCTTCTGGTCTCACCTCATTCACGCCTCTGCAGACAGCTGCCAGGTCAGCTGGGAACTGACTGAGAACAGCCTCAGCTAAGATGGCTTGTCTCCACTCAACATGACTGTCACTCTCTAGCTTGCTAGCCTGGGTTGTCACGTGACGGCTGATCATGCGCAGAACAGGCACCATGCCACTGCCACCACTTTGTAGTGGTCAAATTAAGCTACAGAGCCATCTCAGGCTGAGAGTGTACGTAAATGAACTCCACGTCATGGTGAGAGGAGTTGCAAAGTCACATTGTAAATACGGGAAGGACAGTAACCATGCCCGTGTTTGCCATCTACCACGGTTCTGTTCAGAGCTTCCCTGGTGGCTCAGATGATAAAGAATCTGCCCGCAATGTGGGAAAGCCAGGTTCGTTCAATCCCTGGGGCAAGAAGATCCCCTGGTGAAGGGAAGGGCAACCCACTCCAGTATTCTCGCCTGGAAAATTCCATGGACAGAGAAGCCTCGCAGGCTACAGTCCAAGAGGTTGCAAAGAGTCGGACACGACTGAGCGACTAACACTTTCACCTTCACTTTTATAGTTCTATACAAAGACCTCTGAGAAAAAAAAAAATTGGTTCACATCCATGCCAAGGCCTTCCTGGGAATAGTTCTTGCTGAAGTTGTCAACCAAGGTCAGTCTTCTGCTAGAAAAGGTCATGGAACTGCCTTTACATAACCCCTGACATCAAAACCTACACAGGTATCGACAGAGTTAAATCATAGGTGCTAAAGTAAATCAAGGAGAACTCCAAGATGACAAAAACACAGGACAATTTATGGAGAAATTTGTTAATAATACAAATCATTCACTCAGAGTTAGAACTGGCCTTAGAGATCATTTATCCTACTGTTTTTTAAATGTCTGACATGAAACCAAGAGAGTTCCAGAAAGGTGATTCATAAGATCACTAAGGAGAAAATCATATACCAAATACGATTGGAAAGGAACTCTGAGTCTTTGCACCCCTGCTTTTACAAAGGTTACCACGATTTTTATAATGAAGAAGCCATTAGCATCCTTATTGCAAAGATCCTTCTACTCACTATACAGATGTTCGCTTAGAATTGCCCTGAGGTTATCTGGATTCATTTGATTTTTACTACGCAATATCTTTTGATGTTGAAGGAGCCAATATATGTTGAAGGCCTACTACACAGAAAGCATTGTGTTAAATCCTTCAGTATAGAGTCTGTTTCTCTCTGCCTTAAGACTTAAGAGTCTTTCAAATGTCTTCTCTATGTCTGTTTTTATTCTAGACAGATGCCTGTCGATTCACCTTCCAAGTCAAGCCTTTATTCCAAGCCAAGTTTCCAGTCTCCCTCACTGTCCCATTCAAGGGTCCGTTCCTGCTCTAGTGAACATCAACCTGATTTTTTATATATATAAATGTTTTTTTTTTTGGCTGTGCTGGGTCTTTGTTGCTACAAGCGGGCTTTCTCCAGTTACGGTGAAGGGGGCTCCTCGCCAGTTGCAGTGTGTGTGGGCTTCTCAATGCGGGGGCTCCTCTTGCGGCAGAGCCTGGGCTCTAGAGCGTACAGGCTCAGTAACTGCAGCACACAGGCTCAGCTGCTCCATGGCACAAGGGATCTTCCTAGACCAGGGATCAAACCCATGTCCCCTGCACTGGCAGGCAGATTCCTAACCACTGGGCCACCAGGGAAGTCGTCAACCTGCTTTTTACATCCACCAGTTTTATGCTGCCTCTCGTCAGCACTAGCCCACCCAGGTCTCCAATTGCTCTCTCAGTCTGAGTAGCAGGAGGTCCTCACTAGCCCCCCACACTCCCACTTTCCATCTATAGCCATGGCCCTTCTTTGAAAACACCTGCTTCATGTCCATCTGTTATTAAAATCATACAGCAAACCAGGAATCATTTTTCCACTTCTCTTCAAGCCTGGTTCTCTTTGACTCACATGATATCATCTCATTTCTGGAAACTCCATTGCTACATGATAAATAATAAAAAGATTAATAGGAAATGACTGAAATCTTTATTTTGAAATAAGAATCCCACATGGCAACAAGAGGTTAGTTGCTATGAGACAAATCTCTGACATCTGATCACGTAAAAATTCTATTCTTGGCCCTGCCATCTATTCTTGGCCCAGCCAGGAGAATTAATTGAGTCACTCTATCTCTCTGGGCCTTTTTTTCCTCCTCTCCCTCCTGTTGGTAAGAGGGCCACTGACTGCCTACCATCTCCCTAAATTTCCAGCTCCCAGAAGAGCTGGTTGGAAGTGCTGGTGAACAAGTATGCCAAGAGTTAATGGGAATGTCCCCATCCCAAGAGAATTCTGGGACGGCTTGGCTAACTCCATCTGTTGAGGCTCCATAAATGTCAGAAGTTAGCAGGGAAGTTCTGTCTAGCTGGTCAATGAATTGGGATTTCCTGTGTGCATTAGTATACCATTTAGGAGGTAGATTAAGAATATCTACCTCCGGGCTTCCCTGATGGCTCAGCTGGTAAAGAATCTGCCTGCAATGTGGGAGACCTGGGTTCAATCCCTGGGTTGGGAAGATCCCCTGGAGAAAGGAACAGCTACCCACTCCAGTATTCTGGCCTGGAGAATTCCATGGACTGTATAGTCCATGGGGTCCCAAAGAGGTGGACACGACTGAGCGACTTTTTCACTTTTCACTTTCCTAAATGGTGCGACCACTGTGGAAAGCAACACGGAAGTGTGACTGAACGCAAGTCTAGGTGTCCGAAGCGCACAGAGACCCAACAATAGTGAAATGTCACAGTTGGAAGAGAGAAAGGCTTGCTGTGCGGCCAGGCAAGGAGATGGGTGGCTCCTGCCTTAAAATCTCTGAACTCTGAAGGCTCTCAGCAAAGCCCTTTTATAGGTGAGGGAGGGACATGGCTAGTTGTCACAAACTTCTTAGTGTGGAACCTTTTGTTCACAATGTTCCTGTAAACTTCAACTTCCATCAAAACAAATGTTATTCTCTGTTCTGCAACTTTTTATCTAAAGTTGTAATATTCTTAAAGGTCATGACCTGAGGATTATACAAATAAGGCAAAGGGAGGCACTGAATTTGGTCTCCATTCCTCCTTGCGACTTTTAACACTTAACAAATCTGTAAGCAAAGCTACATCATTACCTCTCATTTCACTGGTTCAAGGTCCCAAGACTCAACTTTCACCCTCCCAGGGCCAGACCCTGGCTTAGAGAAGGGGTCCCCACGCAGGCCAGTCACCCTGCACAGGAGTTCTGGTCCAGCCCCCAGCCTGGGTCCTCCCGCCAGTGCCCAGCCCAGCTTAGGAGGCAAATCTCAGCCCAAGACGCCCTCAGAGCCAGGCCCCCAGACTCCATCTGGCCATCATCACTGAGGGAGCCAGGCACCCAGCACCCAGCAGACCTCAGGCTCCTCAGGCTGAGCAAACTGGTCATAGCAATGCTGACCGCTGGTGCAGTGGTACCGGCCAGGTGTTAATGGGCCTGTGTCCACCCCACCCCTATTACAGAAGTTCCTCAAAAAACTTAGAACTACCACATATAATCCAGCAATCCCTCTTCCGTGTATTTATCCAAGAGAACTGAAATCACGATCTCAAAAAGATATTTGGACCCCTATGTTTATTCAGCCCTATTCACAATAACCAAACGATGGGAACTACCTAAATAGTCCACCAGTAGAATGAATGAAGAAAATGTGGCATCTGCACACAGTGGAAAATTATTCAACCAGTCAAAGGACAAATGCATGAATCCGATCATAGGAGGTATTTAAAGCAGTCAAACTCATAGAAACACAAAGTAGAATGTGCTTGACTGACTGCGGGGAGCAGGACATGGGGAGCTGCTCAATGAGTACAGAGTGGAAAGTTCTAGAGAAATTCTACACAACACTGTGTCCACAGCTGACAATATCGCACTGTGTACTTAAAACTCTGTGAAGAGGATATACTTATGTTATATGGTCTTTACCACAATAAAAAAATGATAATAGTAAAATCTATCCCCTACCTTCCTATTGGTCTATGATAGAAAAATTAAAAATGGTCAGAAGTGGGTAAGAGCTATACAAATGTAAGAGATCATTACTTTGGTTATTACCCCATCTTGTTTTTTATCTATTTCAGAATACAAGATTATTCTCTAATTAAGTCTAAATTGGTGCAGGGGGAGGCTTTGTTTTAGCCCCGATCCACCAGGACTCCTCTGGTGCCAAAGAGCAGACAGGGCAGCAACACAAATGAGCCGAAGCCAGCAAGACTCCTTAACCACGGACAGAGAGGAGCTGATAGTGTGAAGCTGAGAAAACACTGCCTTACAGAGCTTTCCTCAGCTCATGAGTACATCCAAAGGCAGAGCTGTGCTCTTTAGCCAGGAAAGCAAGGGTATTCTTCATACCCTGGTCAGAGATGTTTCAGAGTCCTGGAGAGTCAGAGGCAGGAGCATACAAAGAAAAATGCCACTGCATCCCCAGCTTAGAAGGAAAAAAAATACCAATTGATCTCCAGAAGCTAGCCCAGAGCTTAGCACTCATCAGTCTAAATACACAGAAAATATTGGTTGTATAGGGGAGGGATGGATGGATGGATAGAAGAGGGGAGTGGGAATGAATGAACAAGCAAAAAAATGTTTCCAAGTTGGGCTTCTATCTTTAGGAAGAGATGTCTCTCTGCCAAAATGATCGTACACTGCTATTTCAACAAGTACCCAGGCAGACTTTGCTCATGAAAAGTTTTTCATCGATGTTCACCACAATGCCTCTGCAGACTTAAAGGATGACTTTTTAAAAAATTATAAAAAGTACTCCTTATCATACACCATTCCCAAGGGGATGTATTCCAGAGACGCAAGGATGGTTCATATTCTGCAAATCAGTGTGATACACCACATGAACAAAAGGAAGGATAAAAATCATATGATCATCTCAATAGATGCACAAAAGTACAAAACGTACTTGACAAAATTCAACATTCGTTTATGATTAAAAACTTTCAATAGAGTAGTATAGAGGAAACATACTGCACCACAATGGAGACCACACATGACAAACCAATAACTGAAATCATTCTCCATGTGGAAAAGCTGAAAGCTTCTCCTCTCAGGTCAAAAACAAAACAAGGATGCCACTCTTGCCATCCTCATTCAACACAGTATCAGAAGTCCTGAGACAGGAGATAGATGGGCTGCAGGGCAAACAGCTGGAGTCTGTTCCCTGTGGACCCACACTCTGAGATGAAGATTATAGAATAATAGGAGAGGCTGAGCCTTCCCATATAGGAGATAAAAGACCACATATTCCCCATTCCCAAAGTCAAGACCTTCCAGACTAATAAGACCCTTGGAGGTCAAAAGTGGAATATCAACCTTCCCATAGGCCTCTTCACTAGAATCCAACTTGGCTGAGAGATGTGCACACACATATTGGAGGACCCCAAAATATACCAAATACAGATTCATAACCAGCTAAATCAAAATGATTGGCCATAGGACACCCACAAGAAACTCTGTGTTAAACTGTTTAATATCACAAAGGTGCAACTCTCTGAGTCCACCCCTGTGTCTATCCACATACTGTATTCTTTTCCTTCTAAGAAACACTTTGTTTCACTACTTGCTGTCTTTGTGGGAATTCTTTTCTGCAAAGCCAAAGGGCCAGGGCCTTGTCACTGACCAATAGTCTAGAAGCTAGGATTCAGCACTCTCTGCTGTGGCCCAACCTTAATCTCTGGCCAGGAACCGAAACCCTGCTTCAAGCTGAGGCCACCCGAGATCAGTCCCAACCATGATAATTAGGCAAGAAAAAGAAATATTAATACAAGGCACCCAAATTGAAAAAGAAGAAGTAAACCTATTACTATGGTTTGCTCTATGATGCTCTGTAGGAAAAACCCTGACTAGACCAAGAAATTAAGAACTAATCATTGAATTCAGTCAAGTTACACGACACAAAATCATATAGTATGTTCTCCTTTTTGTCTGGCTTCTTTAACATAATGTGTTTGAAATTAGTCGGTTATTGTGAACAGCAGAAGCTCATTCCTTTGCACGCTGAGGAAGATATTCCAATGGCCAGATCACATATGGAAGTGTTCAAAGTCACTGATTGCCGAGGGAAGGAAAACCAGGACCAAAATGCAAGATATCTACAGACTCGCTAGAACAGCTACAAACAAATGCGGACAGCACCAGTGGCAGTGAGGGTAAGTGGGAACTGGAACTCCTGGACACCACGGCGAAGGAGTGTAAGCCAGGAAAGTCACTGCGGAAGACTGCTTGGCTTTCTAGTGAAACTGAAACACTCGCCTGTTCCATGAACTAGCGATCTCACCCCTTGATATTTATGTACTCAAGAGAAATGAAAACATAAATCCACAAGACCTGTACGAGAATATTCATAGCAGCTTTACTTATAAAAGTCCCAAGTGGAAACAGCTTTGTGTGTGAGCTGCTCAGTGGTGCTTGGCTCTTTGAGGCCTCATGAACTGTCACCCTCCAGGATCCTCTGTTCACGGGACTCTCCAGGCAAGAATACCAGAGTGGGCTGCCATTCCCTTCTCCAAGGGATCTTCCTGACCCAGGGATTGAACCTGGGTCTCCCACACTGTGGGCAGATTCTCTGCCATCCAGGGGAACAGCTTTAATGTCCACCAATTAGAGAGTGGATAAATAAATTGCAGTGTATCTATACAATGGGCATAATGCTCTGGGGCTTCAGTTTATGGAAAGAATAAAGTTTATCCCTCTAACAATTTTGTGTATGGCATAATGTGGGCACTGGCTTACAAATATGGGATTTTTGTTTTTGTTGTTACATAAATAAGAAACAAAGAAAAGTAGGTGAAAAAAGACATAAATCAACATGCTGACTGCCAACTCCTCAGTCAGTTCAGTTCAGTTCAGTTGCTCAGTCGTGTCCCTAAGCCTACTTAAATTTCTCATCTCCCTGGATCTAGCTGCCATTACTCTGACTTACTACAAGTGGGAAGTAGTCAGGAAATAAAACCATTTTTGCAACAACAACAAAAAGTAACATAAAGCTTTGTTTTAGAGCCTTAACTTTCATAAAAGAGCCAAATTTCCTGCACATGTTTAATCTGTTCAACTCAGACATTTTAAAGTACCTACTTCCACATCCTTTCCATAATCTTTATTCCATTTTATTAGCAAATGATTCATTTCCTAGTCTGTTTTCATCTTGAAACCACCTCAAAACTCTCTGGAAAGAATCAGGAAAATAATCACATGCACTCATAAAGAAACATAGATGTTTATACACATACACGCATTCAAATACGGACACGCACACATGTCGCCTTCACCTACGTACATAGGGAAGTCTTCATGTTTTCTACATGGATGTACGGTAAGCATCATATCAAACAATGAGCCACTTGATAGCAAATATGCCAGATCACACATCCGAGTGAGGTTCCCTGAAGGGCAGACTCTCTATCCTTATGCTGACAATGCTATTCTTGCTCAAAACATTTTTGGATTTTTGGAAGCTACATAACATAGCGAAGAAATGAAAAAATATTATAGCAGAGCCTGGAGGAGAAAACCTACCCTAAAATATTTGAAGAACCACTGTTCAAAAGAAGAATTACACTTATCATCTCCAATTTATAGATGAGGAAACTGAAGCTACATCACTTGTCCAAGGTCACTTGCCAATAAGGAGTGATGTCAAGTCTGTCCGTGATCTGCTTTATCACTGGTCCCCTTAGAACAGAATGGGACAGACTAGTGATGAAGAATGATAAAGACGGAAGCAGATGTTTCCCACTCTGGTGGGCGAGTACTGGTGTACAGTGGGTGCTTCAAGAGGAAAATGTTCAATCAAGCCCCGGGGTGGGGGATGGGGGAGTGGTAGGTATCAGGAAGGACTTCACGGAAGAGCTACCACTCACAGGAAGGGGCTTTAAAAAGCTGATTCAGCTCTTTGCATATAATGGGTTTTTATTTGCTCACCTTTTTCCAAGGTCATTTCAGAAAAAAGCCAGGAGGGACTTGGAACATCCTTAATACAATTGGCTGGCCCTCAAAGGGTGTCTAACCCCTCTAGCGTGGATAGGACGAGGAGACAGCCTTGGAAAATGGGACCACTGTGGGGATTTAGGGCTTCCCTGGCGGCTCAGAGGGTAAAGAATCTCCTTGAAACGCAGGAGACTTGGGTTCAATCCCTGGGTGAGGAAGATCTCCTGGAAGAGGTCATGGCAATCCACTCCAGTATTCTTGTCTGGAGAATCCCATGGACAGAGGAGTCTGGCAGGCTACAGTCCATGAGGTCGCAAAGACTTGGACATGACTTAGCAACTAACACTTTCACACTTTGATGGGGATTTAAGTGGGCTCCCGATGCCTTCTCCCCTCTGCCTCTCAGATTCCAGAAATCCATGCTCAGATCTTCTTTAGCAATCATGTGGTAATCCAAGAAGTGTAGGTGCACGTGTGCACGCGTGTGCGTGTGTGTGTGTGCTGGGCGGGCGGGGAAAAGGGCCCAAGGCCTGGGGCCGTCTCTCCCTCAGCTCAGAGCATCCAGCTCCTGCACACAGGAAGCTGAAGCTGCCTGGCCCTTTGATCGGGACCCCATGCTGTGCCTGGTTCAGGGAATTTTTAAATTCTCTTTCATTTTATTGAGCGGCTTCCCACCCCACCTCCCATCCCCGAGCCAGGTCTCAAGATTATTGGGTCCTTCTTCTTATTGATTTGTTTTTCTGACCTTTGTAGTAGATACAGAAATATATGGATGGAAGAAAGAGAAGGGGAGGAAGCTGAGGCAGCCTCGGAAGGGAGGGCGCGTGGCGAGGGCCTTGTGTCTGTCCACATTTCACAGAAAAGAGGCAAGCAGGATGGCAGTGCCTGGTGCCCGGGAAGGGGAAGCCCCTGGCTCATGGGGGCAGCCACTGAAGACCAGGCCAGGCCACCACTCCGTGTCCCCCACAGCACCAGAGACTGACACCACCCTCTGTTTCTCTGTATACCTGCTTCCTGAGCCTGCTCCGTGAGCACCCACTCCCTGCCAAACTGCACTAGGAGCAGGAATGCACCCATTCTTTCCTTGCCCTCCCTCCATGAGTCCCATTTTTGCATTAAACCCACATCCTCTGGCCAACCACACTGGTGCATGTCCCATCCTTGACACGGAGGAGGAGGAAGTGAGGATTTGTGGATGCGTTGCATCGGCACTGAGAAAGGGGTTTTATTATATGACCAAGCGCTGGGCAAGACTGTTCCTCCAGAAACAGAAGCTGGGGCCCACGGTGCAGCCAACTGGAAGGCCATGCTGGATATGAGTGTGATTCTTGCCCCTGACCTCTCCTCAAAGCCAAGGAAGAAGGCTTCAAAATGAGGATCTGGGATTCCTACAAGAGGGTTCCTACAAGTCTGGCCCCTCAAGTCCCAGGCATGAGCTGTGCCTACGTTAGCAGGGACATGCCTAGAGAGGTGGGGCATGGCAGAAGAGGAGCACCTGGGACAGCCTGTCTGCTGAGGACGGTGCCGTTAAGTCCCCCACAGGTCAAGCAGACATCACAGACTGGACTGGACTCGTCTTTCTGGGCTGCATGCCAGGCAGGGGAGGGCGGCAGCAGGAGGCTGAGAGGTAGGCTCCACGGTGAAAGCTGAGTGGGGTGTGGGAGCGGTCAGTCTCCATCAGGGAGTGACCGCAGGGCCCTTCCAGACCCAAGCCCCTCACAAGCAAGCCTGGCCTTTGGACTTGGGTCACAGAGAGCATCAATAACTGGTCAGGGTCGGCCCAAGAAACACCATCACTGGGACTTACCTGGTGGTCCAGTGGCTAAGACTTTGCGCTCCCAATGCTGGGGGCCTGGGTTCTATCCCTAGTTGAGGAACTAGATCCCATATGCTGCAATTAAGACCTGGCACAACGAAATAAGTAAATAAAAATAATTTTTTGTTTTTTTTTTTTAAAAGAAACACCAACGCCCATCAAAGGGAGCACCCAAGAAAGGACTATTATAGAAAGAGATGCTTGACTTCTCTCCCCTTTACCAGGGACAACATCCTGCAGGAACCAGGCTCTAAAAAGAAAGTAGGGGCTCCAAGCTTGCCTGGGGGAATGGAAGTAATAGACGTGAGATTTCAATTGAGTTTGAGAGTTAGCAGGCTCTAGGAAGCCCCCGGACTCCTATCTCCTCACCGCTACCTTTGGGTACACACAGGCTTGACTTCCAACTGCCAGAACCTGCATCTCTATACCTGCAGGCTCCCTCTGCAGTAAACACCTCTCCGCCCTCAGGGGGGTGAATCAACACCCCTGAGAAGCAGCCCACATCCACTGACACATGGGCATCTCTCATTTGGGCAGAATAGACCCTGAGTCACTTGTTCTACACTGTATTCATTATCTTTGAGTGCATAAGAACTCACTCCCAAAACCTAGCAGCTTGAGATTGGCTGGTCTGGCTCCAGGTCACTCATGAGCTTGTAACCAAGATGTCGGCTGGGGCTGCGGTCAGTCCCAGGCTTGACTGGGCCTGCATGATCTGCTTCCAAGGTGGCTCATCCACATATCTGGCCACTGGCAGGAGGCCTCATCACATCACATCATCCATCATCACACATGCTTGCCCATATGGCTTCTTGAGTGTCCTCACAACCTGCGGCTAGCTTTCCCCAGGGCTGTAATCCAAGAGAGACCAAAGTATAGAGAGGAAAGTCTGTTATGACCCTGCCTCAAAAATCAGATCCTGTGTTAATTATCTACAGCTGCGTAACTAATGACCCCAAGATTTATCAGCTTAAATATGTATTAAGTCACAGTTTCTATGGGTCAGGAATCTGGGAACAGCTTAGTCGGGGGAAGGGGGTACCTTTTGGTGTCTATGGGAGTCTCTCTCAAGGCTGCAGCCAGGGCTGAAGTCATTGCAAGGCTCGACTGGGGAAGGATCCCCTTCCAGGTTCCCTTGCGTGGCTAGTGGCAGATCACAGGGCCTTGGGGGCTGTTTTCTGGAGACACTAGTCCTCACCACATGGGTCCCTCCATAGGGTAGCTCACAGCACAGGTGCTGGTTTGTTCTCAGAGCCAGTGGAGAAAAGAGCAAGAGGGCATAACCAAGGCAAAAGCCAGAGTCTTTCTGGGACCTAATCTTGGAAGTGAGAACTACCACCTTTGTTATATTCCTTTGGTTAGAACAGAGTTACTTCTTACTGGTTACAAGTTCTACTCCTCCAGGAAAGGGACTTCCACAGGGCATGGACTCAGGAGGTGGAGATAACTGAGGCCATCTCGGAGGTTGCCCATCATGGATGGCATCACTCATTTCTGCCCTGTCTTTCTGGACACATGGGCCACATATATAGCTCACTGTGGGAGGGAGTTACACAGGGGACATGAACTTGGGGGGCCAGGATCACTGGGGGCCAACTTGAAGATGGCTTCCACAAAAACTGTTGCCAGAGAGCCTGAGTGAGGTTAAGCACCTCTTGATAATACATTCTCAAACGTCCCTCTTCCCTTCCCTGGCCACTTCCCCACTCTCCTGCTGGTCTTTCCTGGCATCACCTCCCACATAAACCACCTGCACATGAGCCCTTATCTTGAGGTCTACTTTTGGGGGAACCCAGGTTAAGACAAAGAGTGAAACTTTAAACTAAACTCATACAAAAGCCCTGTGTGTGTGTGTCTGTGTGTGTTAGGAACTGATGCAAAATTGATTTCTTACCATGGAACACACCAAACATTTTGAAAGCCATTGCAGTAAGTACACGATTTCTGAGCATGAGAGGCTTCATTTAACCCTGATGAAATCTAGAGGACTAGGCCTTAGAGAAGATTCAAAGCTGATAGAGAGAAGCCGAAGAAATATGAAAAGTCGGAAAGTACACTGAATATCCAGAAACAATAACATGCGAAATGAGACTATTCCCTTGAGCTCATCTCCCCTTGTGTTTTGGAGTTATGCCCTCATGCCTACCTGCTTATCACCTTCCTTCAATAGGGGCCTTGTGTCAAGGCGTCCATATTCTGCTTGGGCTCCAGTCAAGCCTTGTGCCCAGCAAATATTTCATACATTCATGAGGGAGACTTGCTCAGTAACCAAAATGTAAAGATGAAATGCAAAACACTTCAGAGCATGTTGGGGGATGGGGGTGGCAGTGGGGAGTTTCCCAGGAGGAAGCTAAATCACTTGAAACAACTGTACGTTTTCATACATTTTTCAAAACTCACTTTGAGACTGACTGTAGATAGACAGGTATCAAATGACTCTTGACCTCTAAGTACCCAAAAAATGCCCAGGAGAAATCAAGGCCTTCCAATGCACTCAGTTGTGGTTCTATCAAGGGCTGGCTGGAGGAGCTTAAATCCAAATTAATTACCCAGACGTCTCTAGTTCAGAAGTTGGGCCACAGACAAACTCATCAGCATGCAACGGCAGCACCATTCCCACGGTGAGAAGAAAAGGGAGCAGGATAATGAGGGCAGCAGATAAAAGGGAGGCCACGGAGGAGGATCTTAATTGTATCTTAATTGAGTCACACACTTTCTCCTTCAGGCAGATCTCAGCCCTCAAGTCAAAAAAGAGAGTGGCCTTTCTGCTGGGGTGCTTCCTATGTCCCAGCCACATCCCGTGTCCAAGGTCAATATACTGTGGCATTCGATTAGGAAACAAGCAAATTCGTGAACTGCTGCCGCAATAATGCTAGACAGCAAACCACCTCAGGTCTTAGCAATAATCACGCATTTCCACTCATGCTTCAGTGGGTCCCCAGGTCATCTGGGGTTGGCAGATCCAGGCTGGGCTTGGCTGAGTGTTTCTGCCCCAAGCTTTGGCCTTCCCTGAGGTTTGGCCCATCTCTGCTCCACATGTGTTCATTCCAGGGCCCAGACTCAATGGGATGCAGATACCGAGAAGGTCTTCACTGAGCATAAGAGAAAGATTTGATGTGTCTGAGACCTCTCCAGGCCTGAGCTTAGAAGTGGTACCCACTCATTTCTGTCCATAGACCACCAGCCCAAAGAAGTCATATGGCCAAGCCCAAAGTTAAGAGGTGGAGACGACACCGCACCCACAATGGATGAGGATGAGGGTGTCAGGCAGTTTAAGGATGCAGACTGATAATGTCATCTGCCAAAGCCTGAGTCTCCCTCCACACTGAAATTCCAATCATTTTGTGTTGTTTCTGGTAATCAGGAAGTATAAAGGTGGGCATGGCATGTGCACACCCCTGGCCCCCACGAATCCTGGAGGACACCCCCCACTTCACTTGCACTGCAGGGCTGGTTGGGGTGGACCTTGGCACTCGGGAGACTGTACTGTCAGAACCGGTTATCACTGTGTTATCCAGAGAGTGTGACGTGGCCTCTGGCTTTGGAATGTGAGGGTAATTGTGGGTTATGTGGTCATTCCCAGGGAAAGAAGAAGGCGGCCTTTCTTCAAAGACAGATGGGCTACTCTACAATTACGAATGGTCTACAACCATATTGTCCCTTTTACACTGGGTTTGGCCTATGTGGTTGGCTGGCAAGGCTATTTCTGGGAAAGAAAAGGCTTCATTTATTTTCTGAAGGTAGGGTCAAAAAAGGGGGAAAAAAAAAAACACACATTTTTTGGGCTTGGATTGACAACTACAGAAAACTACCCCCAGACTGCACCAACCTGCATGGCTTGAACTCAGTTGTGACAAAAGTACCTCCTCAGGTCCTGTGAGCCACCCCTGGCTATGCCCAGGGTCACAAGGCACAGACCTGCAGGGTGACCTGGCTCCAGGGTGCCTGCCCAAGGAGTGAGTGGCGACTGGATTCCAGCCCATCCTCCACTTGGCAAGCCAACCCCCCAGACTAGGGCTGTATCATCCCATAGGAAGGAGTACCTTTGATTGTCCATCTGCCCACAAGGGGCAGCTTTTGGTAATTCACAGAAAGACAACTCGCCAGCAAAGGGGCATGAATCTCCTTGGAAGTCAGATGCTCGGCTCTAGCAGATGGCCCAGGGCTGCCTGGCACAAGGTGGCACACTGGACTGCTGTTTCCCACTCCTCAGCACCCACATCCTTTGCCACATGACTCTGCAGGGCCCCCCACTAGACAAGGAGGGCCGCACACCTCCGTCTACTCACAGGGGTCTTGGCTGTATGACTTGCTTTGCTTGGTGGAATATCAGTGGAGCTGTGGTGAGCAGTGGCTTTCAAATGCACTTACTTCATCAAACCTGGCCCCCTGAGCCTCTGCCACCTGCCACAGGAAGGGCATGCTCCCAACAGCCACTGGTACTAGGTGAAGGAGCCCCATGGAGACCCACAGCCACCTTCAAGGTCCCACAGATCAATAAGCAAAAGTAATAAATGTGTGCTCTTTGTTATGCTGCACTATTGCAACAAAAACTAATACACACGGTGATTCACAGAGTGAGATAAACTCCCTCAGAGCAAGAAGCCTGGGTAGTGCAGCTAAGAGAAAGCATCTGGGGTGAAAAGAAAACAGAAAAACCAAGTTGATATTCTGCCAAAGGACTGAGCAGAGAGGCCGACTCCAGCTGGAATGGAACCTGAGGACATCAGATGAAAGCCAATGAATTCAAAAGAGGAGCTGGAAGTGACGCCCTGCCAGATTCAGGAACTGAACTCCTGGGACTTCACAGAAGCATGCCTGAGGCTTCCACTGTAGCTGAGGAGGGGCTACCAAGAGTTCTGAGTGTGCCCAGATATTTATGATGTTAATCAAGGTGGCCCCAAAGTGAGTGCCACTCAAGGGAGCAAAGGCTCACCATGCTGGGCATCATGGGGGATGGGGGACAAGGATGCCCAGAACGCCCTGCTTTCAGCACAAGGGCTACAACGCACTCCCAGGGCAGCCCTTCTGAGGACGGCGGACATTCTGTCTGCAAGAGTCTTTCCACGGAGTCAGCCAGTTTTTAACGAGGGCTGTACACCAGGAAGTGCAGCCACCTCACTGCCCATTTTTTCCGCCTTGATCACAGTCCATCCAGCTGCAGTCGCTTTGGCTTTTGCTAATACAGATGCACATCTCACCACTTGCAGCGGTGAACTACAGAACGTTCAGGTTTTACTGGCTTGTGGGGAGAGATACTGGAAAGGAGAAAGGAAGGGGATTCCTCTGCTACACGGCTTCCAAGCCAAAACCAAATACCCAAGTCAAATGCTTAATACCCAAAGGTCACCCGGGAAAACAAGCCCAAGCGTAACGTGCGCCACACTTGGACAGAAAGGACACAGTAGGCACTCTCCAAGTGTCCCGCTTCCCTGGTATGACTGTGCCAGACTCCAGGGCCATGAGGACAATAACACTGGGGTTCACTCCTTTAAACTGTTTACAACGGTACCCAGAAAGAATCGCTTTGCCAAGAACTTTTTCAATAACAAGAAGATTCTAGGAGAAGAACAGCAGGTAAAGGAGATTTAATAAAATGTAAAACTGTAAACTACTTTCATGTAAAACTGAGCTTCAGTAAAATGATACCTATTGAAAACCAATCACTGGGGCTTTCACATGAGCCACTGCTAATCCCCTCAAAACCTGCAAGCTAAGTGTCCTCATTCCTGGTTTGACACACACAGGAGTGAAGGTTAGAACCATAACATGACCAACTGTCAGTTACCCAGCCACTAAGTGACAGAACCTGGGTTCGAATCCACTGCTGATCTGACTCTGAAATTTATTTTCTTTCCATGATACTAGACTGACATTAACCCTGTATTTCATATAAAAGCAGATATAAAATCTCAATGTCTAACAGATGTAATTTTCTTGAGTTTTCTAGTACCCAACTTAATGTCTCTCTCCAGTTCAGTCCACCAGGGCGATGGTAACCCAAACTCAAGCAACTGCTGGGCCCTGTCCTCCCCAGGCTGCACAGCGGGCACTCGAGATGCTCCACAGCACGTCTCCCCAGACACGTGGTTTTAGCCCAGTGGCAGATGACATGTCCACAATGGTCCCCATATGCTGCCAGCACCCAAGTCGAGCAGGAGCCGCCACACCTCTCTGTTCTGCTGCTTCAGTGGAGGGGCGCCCTGGCCTCCAGATCATCTAGGAAGACAATTTTGAGACCCAACCATCCCAGGGTCCCCAGAGAAACTGAGCCCCAGCTTCTGCAGGGCTAACCTGCTCATCACTGCCCCTTCCACTGGCTTTTCCTCCTTTCCTGACTCACTCCTCCCACCCCCTCACTTCTACTTCCTGGAATCTCCTCCCAAATAAACTACTTACACTCCCTGATGGCTCAGGCAGTAAAGAATCCACCTGCAATGCAGGAGCCACAAAAGACTCAAATTCCACCCCTGGGTCGGGAAGATCCCCTAGAAGAGGTCATGGCAACCCACTCCAGTATTCTTGGCTGCAGAATCCCATGGACAGAGGAGCCTGGCGGGCCACAGTCCACAGAGTCACACAGAGTCAGACACGACTGGAGCGACTCAGCACGCATGCACAGGTGAATCCTTGTCTCGGGATCTGTTTCCAGAGAAACTCACACTAATGTGGTTTAGGTCCAGGTTCCTGGGGATTTCTGCAGGGTGAAGGCATAGCAAGGACAGATGGATGGATACGGTTTAACCAATGGGCCCTTCACTTGCCCCCTGAGGTGTCAGCAGGGACATCCCCACCCCAACATCCCAGCCACCAGGCTACGGAGCTGTGGCTGAGTTGCCCTGTGTTCTGTCCTCTGGCTCACTCAGGCCCTCTTTTCTGTTTCTGTGCCAGGCCACACGGGGGTTACAGAATCCTCTGAAACACTCCATATAGCCATTCCCACCTCCCCAGGGCTCCACCCAGGGAAGAACACAGAGGCCTCCTCTCAGGTCTCATCGACTGGTGTTGGCTTTGGCTGCTTCCCCGAAGCTACACCAAGAAACCAGAGCTGGGGTCCCTCTCTCTAGGACCACCAGAGTCCATCCTTTCATCACTTTGCTTCTGGCTCCCTTTATCCCCACCCAGGGAGAAGCCGTCTCCCCTGAAACATCCCCCTCCCTCATGCTATGTCCCCTCAGCGTTTCGTCTATGCCCAAGTCCCCACCATCCCCCGAGGGCCCCAGTTTGCAGAGCCCAAAGTCAGGAAGAAACCGGCAGGCTACGTTCTGCTTTCTGCTTGTCACTTCTGTCTCTGAAACAATTATTTCAGGCTGGTCCCCTAAAATCCTTGGAAGGTTTGGGGGTAGAGGGGGGACCACTGTAGTAAAAATGAGGGAACTAAAAATACAAATATCCATTTCCATTGTTTTAATATCATCCTTCCACCTTTACGGGCTTCCCAGGTAGCTCAGATGGTAAAGAATCCACCTGCAACTCAGGAGACCCGAGTTTGATCCCTGGGTCAGGAAGATCCCCTGGAGAAGGGAATGGCAAACCACTCCAGTATTTTTGCCTGGAGAATCCCATGGACAGAGGAGCCTGATGGGCATGGGGTCACAATGAATCGGACACGACTGAGTGACTAACACTTTCTTCACTTCTATTCTTTTCCACCTTTATGAGACACATTAAAAATAATCCCTCGTACAATGCAGTCCTAATGTGAAATCCCACTGTTTCTTCCCCAAGTGACTGGAGGAGAGTCCTTCGTTTCCTCCAGATCCTCCCTGTGCCCTCGCCTTCTGGACTGGCTTCCTCATTTCCTGACACCAGGGTTTCTGCACTTTGAGAAGCGCTGCCCAGCCCCTCTGCTCACACTCTGAGTTCAGGTTTGACTACGATTCGGGAGACGCTGGCTTTCCTTCTCATCAGCCTTTCTGTACAATGACTGCTGTGACTGGCAGTTGCCCAAGAAGCACTGCTCCTGCTTTTCCGTCCCCACCCCCACGGTGGCGCTGTGCTGGGAAAGGCACTTTCTGCCCCTGTGGCATCTGACCGCACACCCACCAAGGCCCCGCCTCAGCCAGGTCCCGTGAGGGCATGGCTGGCCCAGGTTTGCGTCCAAACCCAGGAGACAACCATGCCATCAGCTCTCAGGAGAAAATGAGGTCCTGATAAAGATGGCTTCTGACACTCACAGAATCACCGCGAGGCCCACGTTTTTAACTGTCTCAGAAAGGAGAATCCCCTGGTCAAAAGGAAACAGCCCTCTGCCGCTTCCCCAGGTGCCCTGACCTTGCCGCCCAGTGTGGGGCTCAGTGGGTGGCTTGTGGCTGCCACTTTTAAATATCAGCTCAAACTCTCTTTAAGAACCATTTCTAACTCTGGCTTTGAGACAAGAAATAGCACCAAAACCCATAAAACGTCCCATACAAAATGTACCGTACCACCATTTTTTTTTAATGAGGAAGATCTCAATATGTTGATATGAAACCATAACCAAGATACATCGCATGGGGAAGCAAGCAAGTGACAGAACAATGTATTACGGATTTTTAAGCAGTTTATATAAATATTTACTGCTTCCCTGCTGGATCAGTGGTAAAGAATCCTCCTAGCAATGCAGGGGACATGGGTTCAGTCCCTGGGTTGGGATGATCCCCTGGAGGAGGGCATGGTAACCACTCCAGTATTTTCGCCTGGGAAATCCCACAGACAGAGGAGCCTGGTGGGCACAGTCCGTGAGGTCGCAGAGAGTCGGACAAGACCTATCAACTAAACAACAACAACAATATAACAATATATGAAGAATGTCTCTTAAAAGAAGTATTTTTAAAAACCAAAAATGTCAGGAGTTCCTGAGGAGGGAGCCTGGCAACTCAGGATTATTTCTCCTTTTCACTGAACCAGCTTCACCATCTCCCTATATTACTTTTAAAAGGAGGCAAAGAAAAAGGAAGCACACTGTTAAATTGAACAGAGGCTCATAAAAAACAATCTATGGGCACCATATTTACTCAAGGAACTTGTTGAAAATGGCAATTCCAGTTGGTCAGGGAACTCTAGGATCTGCATTTCTAATCAGACCCTGGGTGATCCTCACGTCAATGGACTGTGCTCTGAAAAAAAACCTACCACAAAATGCTAGCCTCACAGGGCTGCAGGGCAGGCTGCTGAAGGCTCTGGAAGAACTGGTGGACGGGAGACAGGCAGTGTTGAGGGCACCTGGGCATCCCGAGGGCCATCCCTGGAAGGGCAGCAACTCTGCTCACCATGACACCGAGTCAAGTAAGGGACAAGCCGCTTCCTTTCTGCACTCACCTCTGAGATCCATGACAACCATCGCACTGGATGGTGGACTTGGTAGCAGCTTACTTTGTTCGCTTGCTCCTTTTCCTTTGTAGAAAATGCTCCCCTAACCTAAATGGTGAGCAAAATTCAAAACAGCATAATTATAAAAGAAAAGGGAAGCTGAGATTCACAAGTGGCATGAAATCTAAACTCGAACCCAACAGACCTTTGTAACAATCTACCAAAAAAAAAAAAAAAGACAGACAGAGAAAGCAAAGGCAAACAATTCCAAAATGATTTAAAACTAACTGACATCTGGTTATAAAGGAAAGACTCGTCAGGCACCCAGACTTGAGGTGATGATGGACTTCTAATGAATCTTAAAAATTACAAAATTGCAGTGACTACTGGGAAGTAAAGATGTCCCCACTAAATGGTGGGGGTGATACAAAAAGCACTAGCTGGTCCTTTAGGTTGATTTCCTGGGGCTGCGAAGGCAAGAGAAACAGGTGCAGAAGAAAAGCAGGGCAATCAGTTGTTTGCAGGCCAATCTGGAATTTTAATTCACGCAGGCTCCAGGTGCCTGGGCCAACACAGTTCTCAGCTGCTCTTAAGTGCTTCACAAACTCTAGCAGGCACTGGTGATGGGACGAGCCCTAGCCAGAGGTTCCAGGAGCCCTGCCTAGTCCCGGCATCCTGCATATGTCCCCGAGAAGAGCAGGGAAGAAGGACAGGGTAATCAAACAAAAGATGCATGCTGGGACTCCGTGGTCCAGCATGCAGCTGAACCTGGGACCCCATTGGACCCCAGCCCCACCCCCCCACCCCCCAGCAAAAAGGAGAGAAAAGCCTATTTTGCCTCAACCTGAGAATGAGGCAGCTTCATTATAAGATTAGCTGCTGGGATGAACAACACTCTCTTAATAATGCACACATCGCTATGACAACCATCCACTTCCGCACCTAAAGATAACTTCATGGTATGGCCATGCTTCTGAGACAGGAAGGAAGGGGGCAGGGCACAACCATTAAAAGTATGACACAACCATTAAAGACCAGATACAACCGAAACCGGTTAGGACCTACTAGGCCCAAGACGGCAGAAGACTTGACTTCCGGGAGACTTTGAGCCTTATTATGTGCTCACTGTATTATATTAGCATACACTAAATGGCACATCCCTGGGCGCCATGACAGATCCAAGGCCAACCATAAAAGGCCCGAAAATGGGCTGTGGCCCAACTCTTAGAATCCCCTCTGCTTCCCCAAGAGAGCTAGAACTTCCTCCCGTTCCTTAGCCTATGAAATTGTCCAGCCCCTAAAAATTAACCACCCCCACACCTCAGGGCCTGTTCTCACCTTTGTGAGCTCTGTCTGTGGAGCATGTATCTCCCGGGGCTGCTCCTGCCTTCTGAGAGGATCCCCACTCTGCCAGTGTCTCTCTCTAAATAAACCTTTTTTACTTTACTACCACTTGCTCTTGAATGTTTTCCTGCCCAAAGCCAAGGACCCTGCCTTGGCGACTGTCTAGGCACTGAAGGAAACCCGAGACTTGACCATCCTCTTGTGCCCCATTTTTCCCTACAATATGGCCTACTTTGAGAAGAAACGCAGTTTCCCGTGGGCTCCAACATTCTGCTCCTCACTAGTGGCTCCCGCTCAGTGCAGAGGCTGTGCCTGGAAGTGCCGTACAAGCCGGCGCGCGTTCACGTGTGTGCTTGCACGTGTGTGTGCGCGCGCCAAGGGGTAAGCAAGGAGTTCAGGCCTTCACTGCGGTCCTGGGCGCAGGGATACCGTCCAGTGCTCAAAGTTGGTCGCATTTCTGTTGGGCCCAGACACCGGAGCGCGTTGACACAATTATTCAGGAAGACAAGCTTGGCCAGGATTAATACTGTGATTAATTACGGCGGGAGCCCCAACAAGCGAGGGCGTGCAACGGAGGGACGTGACAGCCCCCGGCGAGTTGGCCAGCTCACCGGCAGGACGGCCGAGGGGAGTGTTGAGTGCGGAGCCGCATGGGCCTGACTGTAATGAGAAATGAGAAAAGTGTTGAAAAATTGATGGCGCCTGCAGATCGCACAGGCTGGCGCGCAGCGGGGTCCCTGCAGCCCGCGCCGGGCTCCGTATGCTAATGCGGGCGCCCGGGCCGCAGACGGGGAGGAAGAAAAGCCGCACAAAAGAGAGAAATGCAAATGACAGACGCGGAGATCAGTGCCGAGAATCCGGGATTAACTGCGTGGAGCTGGTGCTCGCCTGAGTTTAACCCTTTCTGGACTATATTGGGGCTTCAGAGGGTGGGGTGGTGCTGCTGGGAGCTCGGATGTGGACCTGGGTCCAGGCCAAAGTGGAGATTCAGGAAAATGGAGATGGGAAGAACTAAGAAGCTGGCTGGTTCTTCAAGGGTGGTGACTTCTCTGGAGAAGGTCGGGGGTGAGGGTCGGGGTGGTGAGGAATTGACCCCTGGGGTAAGAAATGCACTGGCCCAGCTATGCGCTTCCTGGTACTGTTGGCCCCACAGGCAGCCAGAAGAGATTCTCCCATGTAGGCAGTGGTAAAAGAGGCCAAGAGGAGATAGCACCCAGGAGGCTGCTATGACTAGTACCTCCACCTGGGCAGTGGATATACCGATGGTTCCAATACGATTTATGGGTTATTGTAAATATCAGATGTGTGCACTTTCCTGCATCTCTGTTATACTCCAATCAAAAATGAAACGAGGAAGGAAAAAAAAACGAAGCCTGAGCAGAAGAGCAGAGATCTGGTTTAAAGCTTTGCAGACTTGCCTTCTCTGGGAGTGGACAGCAGAGGAAATACTTCATGGATAGTGGCAGGCTCAAAACACAAGTCAGGGTTGTAACGATGTGGGTGCCCTCCTAATTGGGGGTATGGCAACCCACTCCAGTATTCTTGCCTGGAAAATCCTGTCGACAGAGGAGCCTGGAGGGCTACAGCCCAGGGGGTTGCAAAGAGTCAGACACGACTTAGCAAGTAAACAAACAATACCTGTTTCACTGTGGTCAGTACTCATGGAGAGGAAAACAGGCGACCACAGAGACAGACTCATTCCAGCCCTCCTTCCTGGGAAAACTTGTTAGGATGAGAAGTTGGCAAGAATGCCCCAAGCAGTCCGAAGGTGTGTGGCATCAGGGCCTTAGACCAGCTAGGAGGGAAAAGGGGGTCCAGAATTCCAGACAACAGAATTCCATGTAAATACAGGCCAACCTGGGAAGAGGCTGGTGATACAGGGTCACACAGACATAAATATATACATTTCAAGAGAGAACAGAATCAGAGATTACGTATATGTAATAGAACTTCAGTTACATTTCTATATCCAGCTATTAATAGTATTTCCCTTCATGGGAAAGAAGGACTTGGACTTTCTCTGTAGTGTTTGAATTTTTCATACTCTTTTACTATTAGGGGGAAATGCATAAATGTAACTTCATTTTGAAAGGAAAAAATGGCAAAGCCAGTGGGAATCATGGGAGTAATAAGCTCCACCATTCCGGTGGCCTCATTCCCTGAGCTAGGCTTCTGGGTGAAGTCTTCCCCAGATTCTTCCCATTCATGAGCAGCAGCTGAAGTCCCTGCCTGTGAGTCCAGGGAATTCCCATCTGCTTCCCCAGGAAGCACTGCCCTTGATCCCCACCATTTTACAGATGGAGGCACAGAACTGCAGGTCCAGAGGAGATTGGGGGATTGCCATTGTGGAAGATGGGGTGAGTTTATCGACCACCTGCTGGATGCCCACACTGTGCAGGACACTGCCACACGGGACTTCTGCCAAGCTGCACCCTGTCGTTTCCCTGATGAGGAAACCCTTTGTGAGCAATTTGCCTTGCCTAAAGAAAGTCTCTCGGGGGAAGAGTATGGAAATCACTGTCCACCCCGAGATGTGGCCACACTCTTTGTGTCTAGCCCAGGGTCCGGAACAGCAGAGGGCCCACAGCTGTGTTGAGAGAGAAATTAAATCTACAGCCAAGGAGAGGCAGGCGAATGTATACACACACCAGGAAAGGAGGCCACTTTGGGTGGTGGTTATATTTTTTCCCCTGGGACAATCAAAATAAGGCAGATTGTCTGTGCCAGAGTTCCTTTGAACCAGAAATTACAATCTTTGCTTGAAGAGACAAGAGGATTCCAAAACAGTTTAAATGTCCTCCTTTTCTCCTTTTACTGCAAAGCTCCAATGAACTCCAAGCCCAGGGGTATTCACTGCAACACAACAAATTAACCAAATAGGACTGGAGAATCATTAGGGATCTTTTTTTCCCTTTAATTCAAGCCCCCATGTGAGGACAGGGCTGGGGAGGGGAGGGGAGTTCGGGGAGGAGGACACCTTTGCTAAGGTAGACACGACTTTGCTGGGCAGAGCAATTATCCTAAAAACATCTGGAGCATGAAATTTTAAAATGCCCAAATGACAGTGGGTCGAGCTGGTGCTAAGGGTATTCTTTGTGAGATGCCACAGGAGGGGTCGGGAAGCTTTCCCAGGAGGTGAGATCTGTTCCCTTTCTCTACCTGTCCTGAAGCAGAGGCTTGGGATTTGAATGTGTCAGTGCAGGACTCTCCATGTCCTTCTGATCCTCAGACAGGAAGGAATCCGGACGTCACAGTGGATTGCGTATCCATCAGCCACACAGAAGGGTCGCCAGTGTTTTTCTGCTTTATGTTTTTTTCGTGGTGGCTCTGATGGTAAAGAATCTGCCTGCAATGCAGGAGACATGGGTTCACTCCCTGGGTCAGGCAGGTCCCTGGAGAAGAGAATAGCTACCCCACTCCAGTATTCTTGCCTGGAGAATCCCATGGACAGAGGAGCCTGGTAAGCTACAGTCCATAGGGTCGCAAGAGAGTAGGACATGACTGAGTGAGTAACACTTTCACTTTCACAAATATAATGCATTCAACTGGCATTTAAAAACAAAACAGCTGAAAAAAAGACCTGACCTGTGATTCTTTCACCAACTCCTTATTCTGAAAGTTGTTAAAAGAGAAGAATTAAGCAACCCTCTGCTTTTCAGGAGTAGCAGTTTACACCTAATGATGATTTAAAAAAAAAATCTTCTTTACAGAAGAATGCCAGCTAAAAGATGTAGAAGGAGTGAAAAGATTTAAAAATAACCAGTTTGCAGCCCTGAATGAAATGATTCAGACAATTATTAATCAATGAGAGTTAAAGCCATTAGGAATTAGAATGAAGAGTCATTTTTTAGTTATGTGAAAGAGAAAATTTACTTCCCATCTGTTAGGAATTCACTAAGATGTTAACCCCCCAAATAAGGGAGTGGACACGGCCCCCACAAAACAGAGCAGAAAGGGTGAGGGGAAGTCAGAGAGATGGGCAAGCAGCTCAGACAGCAACAGAGGTTGGAAGGCTGGAGTCTGGAGATGAGATTTAAGAGAGCGTATACCGCCCAGAATTTGGACCGAAGGCAAGTAATTTAAAAACAAAAGAAAAGATCTTTTTAACTCTAGGAAAATATAAAAGCAGCCTGTTCAAGGAAGGTGCCGTGATCACAACACACTAGTTGTCTCTGCAAGGAACAGTGTTTACGTAGTCACAACAGTGCTACGTAAACAATTTTCCACTTAAAAAATGTACCTACCAAGAAGACTCAGGGTGAAGGAATACAACATACGCATCTTCCACCTTGACGATGTGGACATTTAAGTACAGATAATGGAGTGGAAACGGGGTAGGAGATCTGTAGGGATGTTAACACCTTCATCTCACCAAATGAGGAGGCAGAAGACGCTATTACTGACCTAACAAGAAACAGTTTGGGGAGTTTCCTGGTGGTCTAGTGGTTAGTCCTTTCGATGCTGATTGTCCCAGATCCAATCCATGGTCAGGGAACTGAGATCCCACCACTGAGTGATGCAGCCAAAAAAAAAGTGTAAGCGTATTTCCGAAAGTGATCAATGTAACCCATAGAAACCATAAAGAGTGATATAATTATATTAGGCCATTGGAGAGAGATGGAGAGGTAGTGGAAGGGAGCTAGGTCCCCATGTGTCAGGAGGTCAACAATGAATGTCCGAAATTGATCAGTATCTATTTTAAAATATGAAGTAACTTTCAAAAGAAATAGCTAAACGTATGAATAAGATTCATCTCAGAAGAGTGGGGGTGGGAAGGATGAAGTAAGAAACAGTTTATAAACCTTTCTGTACAATTTGATTTTTTAATCAAGAACACATATTAAGTCTCTTGAAAGATCTATATTAAAAATATAGGGAATCCCCTGGTGGTCCGGTGGTTAGGACTCAGCGCTTTGACTGCCATGGGCCTGGGTTCAATCCCTGGTCAGGGAAATAAGATCCCACAAGGTACACAGTGTGGCCAAAGGGGAAAATACATACATATATATATAGAGATATATATAGATATTTAAAAGAGGTGTATGAAACCATTAATTTGGAAATTACTGTCATCCCATGCATAAGTATTATATCAATTAAAATAACATACTGACATAGAATTAACAGAATTGCAACTCAGCAATTATTATGGGAATTACTGACATCCATAATTATTGGGTCTTCCCACTCTTAAGTTGGCATGCCTCTTAAATTATTCATGTGAGTAAAACTTCTGTCCTCTGTTTATATATTGTTTCTGTGTTTTTCTTGGTTAAGTTTATCCCTAAGATTTTTATATTTGTATTCCTCTTTTGAATGGGATTTTTAAAGTAAAATCTACAAGTGATTATTGCTAACATAGAAAAATAATCAATTCTGCTATTTTAAAATATGACCCTCATACTATAATCTTATATTATCCTAAATGGTTTTTCAATTGAGTCTGTTGGGTTTTTCTTTTAATAGGTGATAATAATATCATCTGTAATGATGAGCTCAGCTTTAATTCTGTTTATTCCTTTGCTCTGTCTCCTCTGTTTTGTAAGTTGTTAAGTAACAGTAGCAACGTTGAGCATCCTTGTTTCCTCCCTGATGCTAACGGGAGCCCATCTAATCTTTCTGCCCAAGCAAGTTCATAGTAGTCAAGGGGGTGGGATTCAGATCAGACTACCTGGGTCCTGGGTCAGATTGGATCCACTGTTTACTTACCTTCAGTTCAGTTCTGTCACTCAGTCGTGTCCAACTCTTTGCGACCCCATGAACCGCAGCACGCCAGGCCTCCCTGTGCATCACCAACTCCCGGAGTTTACCCAAACTCATGTCCATTGAGTCGGTGATGCCATCCAACCATCTCACCCTCTGTCGTCCCCTTCTCCTCCTGCCTTCAATCTTCCCCAGCATCAGGGTCTTTTCCAATGAGTCAGCTCTTCTTAGTAGTGTGACCTTAATCAATTACTTACCCTCTCTACACCTGGGTTGTTTTTTGGTTTTTTGACTATAAATGGTATAACAGTGTCTACTTCATTGGATGTGTGCATGCATGCTCAGTCATTAAGTCGTGTCCAACTTTTTTCGACCCCATGGATTGCAGCCTACCAGGCTCCTCTGTCCATGGGATTTTCCAGGCAAGAACACTGGAGTGGGTTGCCATTTCCTCCACCAGAGGTTCTTCCCAACCCAGGGATCTAACCCGAGTCTCCAGCATTGGGAGGCAGATTCTCTACCACTGAACCACCTGGGAAGCCCCTCATTGGGTAGCAGTGCTCATTAAATGAGATTTTATGTGTAAAGTGCCTATACAATGCATCAGCTGGTCTAGTCCATGGTACTTTCAAGAATCTAATATATAACACTTGTGCTATATCATCCTTTTGGATCTGGCCTTTTATTAGTACTTTGAGGTTATTTGGGGCCCAACTCTGCCCTTAGTTTTCATGGTTTCCATTGGTTCAGCAGTTTGAATCTTGCTTATTATTCCCTGGGAATAGAGTGGAATTTTGAGGTGCTGTATCCATTTTACACAAGGAATCCTCACTGACACTCTAGCTGCCTGTGGATCTTGTCCTCTCTTCTTTGCATCTGATTGAGAAAAGAGCATGGGCTTTAATATCAGACAGCCCTGCGGGGAGATCACAGCTCTGGACTCACTATGGAGTCCTAGACAGGGTCTTAGCATCTGCTGATTTCCAGATCTTCGTCTCTAAGTGGAATGAAAGTCTCCCTCATGGGGCTATTTTGAACATTAAAGATGAGCAAAAGCTCACACCTAGCCTGGCGCCTGGACCAACACACCCTCTTCATGGCTTTCCGTCCCTCCATCCAGGACCTCTTTGTCCACAATCCGAAGCAGTGAGTGGCCTGGGGAGGTGGGAGCAAACGGAGCTCCCAGGGATGATGCCCAGCTCCACCTCAGGTGCCTGCATCAACCGTTGGGTCTTTCCCGGCTCAGCTCTGGCGGGAGTCAGAGGTGCTGGCCCCTGCCCCTGGTACAGCAGCCAGGCCCCACCTCTGGAAGAATCATGAGAGGCCTCTCACTTCACCAGCAGCAGCTCTAAAACCCTCCGCCGAGGGGCTTGGTGTGCAGCACAGAGACACAGCTTCTTCCCCGGGAGAGATCAAGTCTCCCTCAGCCGGAGCCCGCTCAAAGCCCTTAGACCTTCCAGGAAGGCTCCCAGCAGCTTGATGCAAAATATTTATTAATATTTGGACAAGACAAAGGAATGCATTACCATGCAGCCACATCGGCAAGCAGCAAAGAGACATTCGAATCGCTCTGAGTCACCCCAAGCAAATGCCACAAAACACAATGGCCCTCCTGCTGCCTGTCTCAGTTGACAGAATACCAATTATCAGCATCTGTGGACTCGTCCACTTGGCACCCGTGTGAGCCTCTGCTGTGTCCTGTTTGCCAAGCCGTCTTCACCAAGGACGCAGAGAGGAGCACAGAGATTCTGAGCAACGGTGACACTTCAGCCTCAAATCCAGATTTTCATGAAAGCCATCCTTGGGAGGTTTTCCTGAGTGGCATCTGGATCCATCAGACCCCTGTTGTGTGTTCAGCATCATAGAGTTGGTTCTTCCTCCTCCCTTTCCTGTCTCTCTGGCTCCAGGCACTAACCTAAACCAGAGACCTGGTGACACCCAGGGGTCCCTCTCCGTCACCCCACTATCCAGTTGTTCACCAAGCCCTGTTGATTTGATTTCCCAAATCAAACCCAAATATCTCCATCTCTCTTCCCCCTCCTCATGACTGTTGGCTGAATTACTGCACAGCCTTCTCCTTGGTCTCAGCGCTCCAGTCTCTCCCTCTTCAATCCATTTCCACAAAGCAGCTAAGTTGATTGTGGGTTTCCATGCCACCACTAAGGGCTTACTGTTGGGTAAGTCCCCAGTCCTTAGCATGGCATACAAGGCCCTGTGGGGCCTGCCACCACCCACCTCTCCCTGCCCTCCAGGGCACCCAGTGCCACACCCCAGCCAGGAGGAACATGGTCCGGTTCTGTGATGCTCATCGTCGTCTCCCTGACTGTCCCCACTGCCTCTGCCCACCTCCTCCTGTTAGCTCCCTTTCCCTCTCAGACTCAGCTCCGATGTCCTGGCCTCGGGACACCTTTCTTGGTCCCACTCACACTGACGTTGCTGCCCTCCACCAAGCTCCACAGAGTGCTGGGCTGGCATATCTAATAACACTTATTGCACATCCTTGGTCACATCCATTGTCCCTAGTGAGACTGTGAACTCCACACTGACCTCTAACACTGGGTTCTGCAATAGTGGATGCTCAGTGAACATTTCCTGAAAATATTAATTCATTCTTCAAAGCAAGGCACTGGTGAAACACCCAGCTACTACCACCCATTTGAAGAATACGTTACTGTTGACAGACCACATCCACTGCCTTTTTACACGTGAGACACAAAATAACCAACAAGGGGCAAGAAGAGAGAAGGTGGTACAATTTCCCTTTTGTAGGTAAGAGCAGTCACACTCTTTGATTCAAAAATTGAAACTCAAGGAAATTGTCCAAGACCATTGATAAACACACCAGTGTGGAAGTCATGGTGGTGGTGATGGTGCCAATGGTGGACACTGTTTATTCAGCAACAGCTACATGCCAGGCTCTGGCTAAGTCCCTCACAGGTAGAATTCTGTTTATTCTTTTGAACTGTAGTCCAGTGTTCTTACTATGAACCTACTGAGTTTGTTTCAGTCATCCAGAAACATTTTTTTGAATGACAAACATCATAAGGATCTTTTTCTGAATATAATTCACCCACTGCCACAGTATCAAGTGTCTACCCATAGTTCCATTTCAAGTTAAAAATACAGAATTTCCATGTTAAGATAGAATAGTATCTCACAGATCCATTTCTCCCACTGTAGCTACACACCAGGCCAGCTACTTAGTTAGCTTTAGTTGGTAGCCTGTTAGGCCCCAAAAGACAAGGACAAAGGAGTTGGTGGTGAGCCATGGCAGTGCTGCTAGGGTAAGGGGAGAGGCCCCGTCTGGAGACGTAATGGTCATGACAGAGTCTATCACCTTTAAGGTCAACTGAGCCCATAAAAAATAGGTGAGAGGACACCAGAAACTGTGCACATCACAGCCTTCCTCACTCTAAAGAGTAGTTTGTTCCTTCTCCTCCTCTGGAATACAGAAGGAAAGCCTGGAGCAGCTGCAACTATATTAGCACCATGAGGGAAGCCCATCTGAGGATGAAGCCCACAAAGAGAAAGATCTAGCCAGAGTTATCTCAGAGACACAGTACCAGAGCCACCATGATGACACCTACCTTCCTCTCTGATACCCACCTCCTCTGGACTATTGTCCGAGAGTGTGAGGCAACATATTTCCTGATGACTTAAGTTAGATGGAGACCTGACTAAGGTATTTGCTGCAGAAAGCATTCTAACAGATATAATCCCTTTACCAAGTCAAGGATTGGGAATGTCATGGGGCCCCAAACATGAGAGAAACATAATGAAACCTTCGCATCTTGGTTAAAGACATTGACTCAAACTGTATTCAAATCCGGCTATGATATTCACCAGCTCTGCTGCTGGACACATTGCTTAACCTTTTGATATTTCAACTGTTTCATTTGAGAAATAGGGATAATAAGTCTTACTTTGTTGCATGGGTTGGAAGATTCAGTGAGATAATGCACAAAAGAGAAGTTTGTACTGTGCCTGGTGCATTGCAACAGTAGTAAGAGTAGTAGAAGGTGAGCGGTAGAGATGGTGGAGAGTAGGAATAATCATTCCATGCAGGTAAAGTGCCCCATGAGACCTTCAAATCATCCCCAGCATGGCTCTGCCCCAGAGGTGCTGATGAAATTTAGAGTGTCTGTGACTCAGAGTTGGAGCTCATTGCACCTAACTGTTGAAAATTCAGCTCTTTGCAAATAGATATTAATCTCCAATGAAATATTGGAGAGCTTTAATTAAGGTGATCGAGCTGATTAATGATTCCCTCCAGGCAAACGCTGAGGCACCCAGAAGTGGAGCAAAGGCTTTCTGAATCACAGGCAGAGCACATCCATCCACCAATTTACAATGTACTCTTCTCAGGCTGTGGGCTCTCAAGGCTGTGCCCCAATCCAGGATTCCCGTGGCTGCTTTCTCAGAGGTAAACACTCCTGCCCATCAAAAGGAAAGACTGGGTCACCAAGCCTGGGTTAGGCTTTTTTAAACTCCACTCTTAATACTTCTCTGCAAGAATTGAGTACACCAAGATGAGCAGTGGCTGTGGCGCTTTGGGGTGAGAAACTCCAGATTCTTGCTCCATTCCACTGCTAACTCGAATTAGATAAAGGCCCAAGACACACATCGTGCTTCTACTGCAGGGGCACAGGTTTGATCCCTCGGTGAGGAACTAAAGGTAGGCGATGGTTCAGATGGTAAAGAATCTACCTGCAATGCAGGGGACCCAGGCTTGATCCCTGGGTTGGGAAGATCCCCTGGAGGAGAAAATGGCAACCCACTCCAGTATTCTCATCTGGGAAATCCCTCGGACAGAGGAGCCTCGAGGGCTATGGTCCATGGGGTCGAAAAGAGTTGGACACAACTGAGCAACTAACACTTTCACTACTTCGGCTTTTGGGGAACTAAAATCCCACAAGCTGCACGTGGCCAAATAAATAAATAAAAATGCTTTAAAGCCGTGGGAATATTTATTTCATATTCTGTATGGACCTGATAATTCTGATCTCTGAAATTTTACTGCATCTTTTTCTAAAGTATAGTATGATGACATTGTGCCTTATAAGAAATACATTTAGCTTTTATCCCTTCCTAGCGCAGAAATTCTAAAACCCTTTGCATGTCCTCAGTGATAAGAATTAGCTTCTAGTATCTTTTGTTGTTAACAAGTCCCTTTCAACCACACCCAAGTTTATGTTAATGGAATGACTTTTAGAAAGCCTGGAGGATGGGAGCAGGGTGCCAGAGGAACCACGAGAGCAAAAGGTTGGCATTTTCATTTATATCCCCTCTCCTCCCCTCCTGACCTCCAACCTCCAGGGAGGGGAGAAGAATTGAATTAGTCGCCAACGGCCATGATTTAGTCAATCGCGACTACGCGATGAGGCCTCAATAGAAAACCCTCACGAGGGCTTCCCTGGTGGCTCAGTGGTAAAGAATCTGTCCGCCAAGGCAGGAGATCCAGGTCTGATCCCTGGTCTGGGAAGTTCCCACGTGTCACGGAGCAGCTAAGCCCCTGGGCCACAGCTGTCGAGCCTGCGTTCCAGAGCCCACGCGCCGCAACTGCTGAAGCCCATGCACCCTAGAGCCCGCGCTCCGCAGGAAGAGAAGCCACCACAGTGAGGCGCTCACGCGGCGCAACAAAGAGCAGCCCCTGCTCACCGCAACTAAAGAAAAGCACACAGCAACAAAGACCCAGCACAGCCAAAGATAAATAAATGATTTAAAAAGAAAGAAGGAAAACCCTCACCAAAGGAGCAGGAGAGCTTCTGGGATGGTGAACATATGGAGGTTCTGCAAGGTGGCGGCCCTGGAGAGGGCAGGATATGCCACGCCCCTCTCCATACACCTGCCCCTACGCATCCCTTCCATCTTGCTGTTGCTGAGTCCTATTCTTTGGTAATAAACCAGTGATGGCAAAAGTAGCCTGTTCTCCTGAGTTCTGTTCTCCTGAGTTCTCCTGAGCCACTCTCACACTTTACTGAAGCCAAGGAAGGGGTTGTGGGAACCTCCAATTCATAGTCCGACTGTCGGAAGCACAGGGGACAGCCTGCACTTCTGTTTGGCAGCTGAAGTGGGGCCAGTCTTGTGGGACTGAGCCCTTCATTGTGGGATCTGATGCTGTCTCCAAGTAATAGGGTTAGAATTGAGTTAAACTGTAGGACACCCAGGTGGTGTCAGAGAATTGCTAAGTAGAGGCGGGGAAACTCACATTTGATGACAAGAAGTGAAATACTGGGAGCACTAACAGTACAGAGAAAAAGAAGAGGTTTTCCTGGACAGTGGCGTCTCCTGACTCTCTCAAGCTGCCTTGTTTCCTGCTAAGTTTTCTAATATATGTGTGTGTGAGCCCTTAATCATTAGAATTCCATCAGAGGGATTCTCTGAGTTTAGAAAGGATCTCCATTTGCTTCTTCAATGTATTGGGAGGGATAGCCATCCTGGGCCCACATTAAATTAAAAATCTCAGCTCATTTATTTCAAATCTTACAAATAACCAACCCTTCCCAAGGACCAGCCTGGGTCCATAGATTCCCAGGGGGTAATTTTCCCCTGTTACTCAGAATAAAGACGATGCTGAGACAGATGTGTTTCCTTGCATTTTTCCTTGGCAATGAGGGTTTTTCCTGGTTTACTTTTTTACTAAAAGTGTAGCCCTGGTACTTCCCTGGTGGTCCGGTGGCTAAGACTCCACACTCCCAATGCAGGGGGCCCGGGTTCGATCCCTGGTTGGGGAACTAGATCCCATGTGCCACAACTAAGAATTTGCATGCCACAACTAAAGGTCCCATGAGCTTCAACTCAGGCTAAGACTCGATGCAGACAAATAATTTTATTTTAAAGTGTAGCCCTTTGTGAATCCTAACTCTGTACTGAGTGGAGAGAAGGCCCTCTGACTCTTTCCAGGCCTGAAGTCTCACCCACCTCCTGTCTGGCTGCGGGGCCTCTGGGGAGCCGGCAATGTCAACTGTCACTCAGCACCCCTGCCCTCCCTCCCACACCCACTTCGTCCCTGGTCTCTGATGACTTCCTTCATTTTCTTCCAAGGTCATCCCTGCATGTAAAATCGTGTTTCTTACATAAGCATTTTTATCTAGTATTTTCAGTTGTTTCATAAGAGAAGGGTTTTAGAATTTCTAATCTTCCATTTTGCCAGAAACAGAAATCTCATCTTTTCCTGAACTCACATTGCTTAGTAAAGATGATAAAGCATCATGTACAGCCCACAGCAAGCAAACTAGCAAGATTGTTTACCTCTTGAAAGGGAATAAGAGGTTGGATATTATCCACATTACAGTGTCTTGGGAATAATATTGCTCTGGAGGGCTTCGCCAATAAACACCTGCAGGAAAACTGCCTCATTAGGGAAAGATTCCATAAACTACATTCCTGGGAGAATTTTCTCCTTGGAACAGTGACAAGAACTTGCATCCAACTGTCAGGGGGAGATTTCTCTATATACTCTATCGGAGAGGAATAAAGATGCTCAAAGAGCAATGTAATGATAGTCATTCTTACAACAGCTAGAAGTTTCTTAAAGGGCATTGTTTAACAAAGTCCTTCTGTGATACTTCTTACGTGCTCTTCTTGACAGATGTTCCAAAAAGGCCCGCGGGTTAAAGAGCTATAGGCAGGAGCACTAGGGCACCTCCTCTGGGGTCAGAAACCCCTCACCAACAGTAAATGAAGCCTTTTTGAGGAAGGCTTTGACAGGCCACCTGGAATCCAAAAAGCTCCACCTTCTCCCTTCTCTAGGATTAGCTGCATCAGGTACACTGAGCTCTATATATGGGGATATTGGGACCCTTTCAAGGTCACTGATATCTGCTAACCTCCGAGTCCCCATGGTCCTGACCACCCATATATCAGCAGAAGTCCATCAGAGTTCAGGTTCAGCACCCTCCCACTCCCAATAACAGCCCATCCCCCAGGCTCTTACAGCAGAAGCAGGTGGTCAGGAGACATCACCCAACAGGGAATGCTGTGAACCTCGCCCGACCCCACCATGATCCCACCCACCAGTGGAGGACTCCTCAAATTGCACGCTCTCCACAGCCTCCATGCCTCTGGTGCAGGGACGATGGCCTTGCTGGATGAAACTCTAGCTGAAGGCAGAGTGAGGTACTTGGCCACCAGTGGCCTCCACTGTTGCTCTTTCTGAGGAGGGCAAAAGCAGAGGAACAAGTTTGGGTTGAATTAAGATTTGCAAGATTGCTGAGAATGATCTATGATGCTGCATGCTCAACGTGGCATGGGATCTTTTTTTTTTTTAATTTAAGCATGCCTGTATGCTAAGTCACTTCAGTCATGTCTGACTCTTTGCTGCTCTGTGGACTGTAGGCCGCCAGGCTCCTCTGTCCATGGGATTCTCCAGGCAAGAATACTGGAGTGGGTTGCCATGCCCTCCTCCAGGGGATCTTCCTGACCCAGGGATCAAATCTGCATCTCTTATGTCTCCTGCATTGGCAGGTGGGTTCTTTACCATTAGCGCAACCTGGGAAGCTCAAATTGAAATATAGTTGATTTATATAATGTGTTAGTTGCTGGTGTACATCAGAGTGATTCAGTCACGCATATTCTTCTCCATTATGGATTATCACAGGATAGTGACTATAGTTCCCTGTGCTACACAGCAGGACCTTGTTGTTTATCCATTCCATATATAATAGTTTGCATATGCTAATCCCAAAGTCCCAACCCATCCCTCCCCCAACACACTCCCCCTTGGCAACCACAACTCTGTTCTCTATGTCTGTGAGTCTGTTTCTGCTTTGTAGGTAGGTTCATTTTGTGTCATATTTTAGATTCCACATGTAAGTGACATCATATGGTAATTGTCTTTCTTTTTCTGACTTTGCTTGATCTGATCATCTCTAGGTCCAACCATGTTGCTGTAAATGGCATTAGTTCATTCTTTTTTATGGCTAAGTAGTATTCCATTGTATATATACCACATCTTCTTTATCCATTCATCTGTTGATGGACAGGTAGGTTGCTTCCATGTCTTGGCTATTGTGACTAATGCTGCTATGAACAATGAGGTACATGTATCTTTTTGAATTAAAGTTTTCTCCAAACATATGCCCAGGAGTAATTAGGATTGGTGGATCACATGGTAACTATTTTTAGCTTTTTTAGGATCTTTCTTCCTTCAGTGCTCTGATTCTTGACATCAAAAATGAGACATTCATTTATCTTGTTTTCTTCAAAATCTTCACTTCTTCTCAATCCTGCCTAGTATAATAAAACCTTGGGGAATTTTTGCCCTTTTTCCTGATACCCTAACATGATCCAGAGGGGGATATAATCCAAGGCATGATTAAAAATGATGACTTAAAAATCTGATGCTCAGTTCTTACTTACTTTCTAAAATCATAATTCCAGTTTTGAACAGAACACAAATATTGCAAAAAGTGAGGCATATACAAAAAGTAAGCAAACCAACAGATACACACTACTATATATAAAATAGAAAAGTAAAAAAGATTACTGTATAGCACGGGGAACTTCATTCAGTATCTTATAATAACCTGTAATGGAAAGGAATCTGAAAACATGTATACACAAACACACATCAGTTCAGTTCAGTCACTCAGTCGTGTCCGACTCTTTGTGACCCCATGGACTGCAGCATGCCCCTCCCTGTCCATCACTAACTCCTGGAGTTTACTCAAACTCATGTCCATTGAGTCAGTGATGCCATCCAACCATCTCATCCTCTGTCATCCCCTTCTCCTCCTTCTTTCAATCTTTCCCAGCATCAGGGTCTTTTCCAATGAATCAGTTCTTCCCATCAGGTGGCCAAAGTACTGGAGTACCAGCTTCAGCATCAGTCCTTCCAATGAATATTCAGGACTGATTTTCTTTAGGATGGACTGGTTTGATCGCCTTCCAGTCCAAGTGACTCTCAAGAGTCTTCACCAACACCACAGTTCAAAAGCATCAATTCTTCAGCGCTCAGCTTTCTTTATAGTCCAACTCTCACATCCATATATGACTACTGGAAAAACCATAGCTTTGATTAGATGGACCTTTGTTGGCAAAGTAATGTCTCTGCTTTTTAATAAGCTGTCTGCTGCTACTGCAAAGTCGCTTCAGTTGTGTCCGACTCTGTGCCACCCCATAGACAGCAGCCTACCAGGCTCCCCCATCCCTGGGATTTTCCAGGCAAGAACACTGGAGTGGGTTGCCATTTCCTTCTCCAATACATGAAAGTGAAAAGTGAAAGTGAAGTCGCTCAGTCGTGTCCGACTATCCGAGACCCCATGGACTGCAGCCTACCAGGCCCCTCCACCCATGGGATTTTCCAGGCAAGAGTACTGGAGTGGGGTGCAATTGCCTTCTCTGAATAAGCTGTCTAGGTTGCTCATAACTTTTCTTCCAAGGAGCAAGCATCTTTTAATTTCATGGCTGCAGTCACCATCTGCAGTGATTTTGAAGCCCCAAAAAACAAAGTCTGTCACTGTTTCCACTGTTTCCCCATCTATTTGCCATGAAGTGATGGGACCAGATGCCATGATCTTAGTTTTCTGAATGTTGAGTTTTAAGCCAACTTTTTCACTTTCGTCTTTCACTTTCATCAAGAGGCTCTTTAGTTCTTCTTTGCTTTTGCCATAAGGGTGGTGCCATCTGCATATCTGAGGTTATTGATATTTCTCCCGGCAATCTTGATTCCAGCTTGTGCTTCATCCAGTCCAGCATTTCTCCTGATGTACTCTGCATATAAGTTAAATAAGCAAAGTTACAATACACAGCCTTGATGTACTCGTTTCCCAATTTGCAACCAATCTGTTGTTCTATGCCCAGTTCTAACTGTTGCTTCTTGACCTGCATACAGATTTCTCAGGAGGCAGGTAAGGTGGTCTGGTATTCCCATCTCTTTCAGAATTTTCCACAGTTTATTGTGATCCACACAGTCAAAGGCTTTGGCATAGTCAATAAAACAGAAGTAGATGTCTTTCTGGAACTCTCTTGCTTTTTCGATGATCCAGCAGATGTTGGCAATTTGATCTCTGGTTCCTCTGCCTTTTCTAAATCCAGCTTGAACATTTGGAAGTTCAGGGTTCACATGCAGCTGAAGCGTAGCTTGGAGAATTTTGAGCATTACTTTGCTAGCGTGTGAGATGAGTGCAGTTGTGTGGTAGTTTGAACATTCTTTGGCATTGCCTTTCTTTGGGATTGGAATGAAAACTGACCTTTTCCAGTCCTGTGGTCACTGCTGAGTTTTCCAAATTTGCTGGCATATTAAGTGCAGCACTTTCACAGCATCATCTTTTAGTATTTGAAATAGCTCAGCTGGAATTCCATCACCTCCACTAGCTTTGTTCGTAGTGATGCTTCCTAAGGCCCACTTGACTTCACATTCCAGGATGTCTGGCTCTAGGTGAGTGATCACACCATTGTGATTATCTTGGTCGTGAAGATCTTTTTTGTATAGTTCTTCTGTGTATTCTTGCCCCCTCTTCTTAATATCTTCTGCTTCTGTTAGGTCCACACCATTTCTGTCCTTTATTGTGCCCATCTTTTATATATATCTGAATCACTTTGCTATATACTTGAAACTAACAGAATGTTGTAAATCAACTATACGCCAGTTCAAACAGACAGGAATAAAGTGAAACCAACCTAAATGTCCACCAACTCATGAATGACTAAATAAAATATGGTATGTCCATACAGTGGAATGCTACCCAGCAATGAAAAGGAAGAAAGTACTGATACACACTACAGCATGGACGAAACCCGAAAACTTTATGCTAAATGCAAAGACCACATATTCTGGATTCTGTTTATATGGCATGTTCAGAATAGACAATGAGACAGAAAATGGTTGTGGCTCTAGTGGCTGCCTAGAGCCAGGGGATGGGGGAGGGTAGGAATGGGGAGTGACTGTTAACTAGTCTTTTCTTTGAGGGATGGTGAAAATGTTCTAAAATTATAATATTATGATGATTGTACAACTCTTAAATATACTTAAAACCACTGAATTGTGCACATTAAATAGATGAACTTTATGGTATGTAAATTATATCTCAAGAAAGCTGTTTAAAAATAAAAAAGTTTTTTTTTTTTTTAAGTAAGCAAACTGAGATCTTTTACACATATGAGGAAACTAGGGCTCAAGGCAGGTGAGTAATTTACTCCGGGTCACAAGGTCACACAGCCCCACAGTCACAGGTCAGGACACAAACTCAGGCCAACTGTACTGAAAGCCCCTACTTTGCCACTTCCATGCTGCTATCTCACCTTGGGTAACCCAGTTCTTTCATATAACTTCACCCTTAGGGGAAAAATGACCCTGAACTAACCTTCATGGATAGTATGGAAAGGCCAAGATTTTACCATGATGCAACAGCTGGGGTTAACATCAAGTTTATCAAAAGAAAGAAGAGATGGGTGGGGGCAGAGGAAAGGTCTCTTTGTGGAGTGATTGTTTGATTCATTTTTCTTTTGGAGTTTTTCACCTTGCAGACCTCCTATTAATCTATATTTAGACACACACACACACACCTGAATAATGTAAGAGAAATGTGTCCTATGGAGGCCAGAGAAGTTGCTCTAAGCAGAGCCACAGCCTCTCAGGGGTCAGTGCCTGTTCTGCGGGCTATGTGGGAGAGACACAGGAAGCCCTGCTGAGGACTCTGTCCAGAGAGACTCACAGCCCAGATAAGTAGAGGCAAAGAGTCAATTCATTAGAGAAGACCCTGATGCTGGGAAACATTGACGGCAGGAGAAGGGGCAACAGAGGATGAGATGGTTGGATGGCATCACTGACTCAATGGACATGAGTTTGAGCAGGCTCCGGGAGATGGTGAAGGATGGGGAAGCCTGGCATGCTGCAGTCCATGGGGTCGCAAAGAGTTAACATGACTGAGTGACTGAACAACAGGATAAACCAAGATATTCCCTACGCTCAGCTGCCTCCCCCAGGCAAGGTGGCCATGGGTCAGAGAACAAAACACCTGGCCCCAGGGCTCATCTGGTTTCTCCAAACATTCAGGCAATGGCTTATCAAGAATCAGGCCTTTTAATTAGACTGAGCCTCCTCAATAGCTCAGTTTGTAAAGAATCCTCCCACAACGCAGAAGACCCTGGTTCGATTCCTGGGTTGGGAAGATCCAGTGGAGAAGGGATAGGCTATCCATTCCAATATTCTTGGGCTTCCCTTGTGGCTCAGCTGGTAAAGAATCAGCCTGCGGGAGCATTCTAGCCTGGAGAATTCCATGTCCTGTATAGGACTTGCAAAGAGTCAGACACGACTGAACGACTTTCACTTCACTTCCTCGACCAGGAGCCAAGAATTCCACTCTCCACCCTCCACTCACTCATCACAGGTACTCCTCCCTCTTTCTCCCTTCTCCACAGCCCTCCCAGAAGGTAGAGATGTGCCCAGGGGCCTTCCTCACAGGGCCACAATCAGGCATGTGATAAAAATAAAAGCAACAGCTGACATTCATGAAGACCTACTGTGTGTCATGTTCTTTGCAATCATGATCTTAGCCTGCCAACAACTCTTCAAGATAGTTGGCTATTACCTGCTTTGTATGAGTAAGGAAGCTAAGGCTCAGGGTGATTTGCCTCTGGTAACACAGGTGGCAAGCAGTAAGACTTGGATTTAAACCCAGGTATGCTTGACTCAACAGAGAAGTCAATGGCACCCCACTCCAGTACTCTTGCCTGGAAAATCCCATGGATGGAGGAGCCTGGTAGGCTATAGTCCATGGGGTCGCTAAGAGTCAGACATGACTGACAGACTTCCCTTTCACTTTTCACTTTTATGCATTGGAGAAGGAAATGGCAACCTACTCCAGTGTTCTTGCCTGGAGAATCCCAAGGACGGGGGAGCCTGGTGGGCTTCTGTCTATGGGGTCGCACAGAGTCGGACACGACTGAAGCTACTAAGCGAGCGAGCGAGCGATGCTTGACTCAAAAACTTCTATGCTGTGGTGGCTCTTGTTCCCACCTTCCTCACGTCAGTCTCTTTCCCCAGAGAAGAGCTGGTGCTCCACTGGTGACTGGCTTTCTGCTTTTTCTCTCCTTCTCTCTCCTTCTCCTCACCCCTCCACTCTTCCCCCAACTAGTGGGCTTTTAATGTTGGAATCCAGGGTTGAGACCCAAATGAGAGAGTCAAGCCCATCAGTCCCTCGTTCATCCCACTGTGGGTATGGGAGATCACGTGATTATTTATTTTTCAGATGACGCCCGTGTTCTCTGCAGAGGCACAGATTGAAAAGGATTCATAAGAGGGTTTTCAGAGCGTGTGTTTGTGATGTGTTTGGTTGTATGCACAGCGTGCAGAATTTATGAGCATTTAAGAAATCAGCCCCCACTGCAAAGCACCTTCAGTGCTTCTCCCAGATGCCAGTTCCCCGTGATGCCAAGGTGCCTCTGCCAAATCAGAGGACGTTTAGAACAAACGCTCTGTGGAATATCTGCAGAATAATGTAATAGGAAGAGGAGCAGCCCAGCCTCTGCCACTGAACGCAGAGTCTAGCTTGCCTGCTGTTCCCTCTCTTCCTCTCCTTTTCCGAGTCTGGCTGCTGAGATCTTTCTCGTGTGCACTCAGGGATCCTGGAGGATGAGTCAGGCCCGTGTGTCAGTGGTGCCATTGGTACAAAACTCAGAATATCCAAGACACACAGAGCCTCCCACTTTTGAGATTCAGAAACTTGAGAATAAATTCTGGTAAATTCGTGGGGACTTCCTTGGTGGTCCAGTGGTTAAGACTCCGGGCTTCCAATGCACAGGGGGGTGGGTTCAATCCCTAAAAGGGAACTAAGATCCTATGTGCTGCACAGCCAAAACTAAATAGCTAAATTCTAGTAGGTTCAATGAGACAAAATGGCTCAATGTATTCTTATGGCTGCACCATCCCTTTTATTGGGTTTGGCCCGAATGGAACCTGCCTTGGAACCCAGGACAGTTTCTGAAAATAAATAGTGTTTAGGGAAGGTTTAAATCTTTGAGGGGTAAAACTACAAAGAGCCTCAAAAGGTTTGCGGCAGGGTGAAAAGACTTCTTCTGCATCAGTCCTACTCTCTCACCACCCCATTCAACCCACCAGGAGAAACCCCGGGAGTTACAGAGCACTGTGCTGCGACCACACATTGTCAGTTAATTCCAGAAATCTCCAGAGTGCAACTTGGAACAAGAAGGGACGGAATCCTAAGAATAGAATTGTAATAGAAAAGAAATAAAGGCAGCATTTTGTTTATGTGAGGAATAGTCATCTGTTCATATAAAGCTGAAGGAAATGAAGTCTCACAGTGGGGAAGTATATTTGTTCTTAAGCTGCCTTAGAAGGAAACAAGCAACAACCCAGGCTGAAGCCCTTCTGCCGCTAACATTCTGCCTTAGTCAGAGAAACAGAAGCAGCAGGGTGTGTGTGTGTACAGAGAGACAGACTTAAGAAATTAGGTCATGCGTATGTTAATATATACAATGGAATATTACTCAGCCACTAAAAGGAATTAAATAGGGTCATTTGTAGACACATGAATGGACCTAGAGTCTGTCACACAGAATGAAGTAAGTCAGAAAGAGAAAAAGAAACGTCACGTATTAATGCGTATATATGGAATCGAGAAAAATGGTACAGCTGAACCCACTTCTAAGGCAGGAATAGAGATGCAGACGTAGAGAACAGACAAGTGGGCACAGTGGGGGAAGGGGAGAGCGAGACGAATTGCGAAACTAGGTTTGACATGTGTAAAAAGAATAGCTACTGGGAACCTGCTATAAAGCACAGGGAGCTCTGCTTGGCGCTCTGTGACGACCTAGAGGGATGGGATGAGGGTTGGGGGAGGGGTTGGGAGGGAAGTCCAGGAGGAAAGGGATGTATGTGTACATATGGCTGACTCACATCATTGTACAGCAGAAACTAACACAATGTTCTAAGCAATTATATTCCAATAATAACAAAGAAAGAAATTGGTTCATGCAATTGTGGAGGCTTGGAAAGTCCAGAATCTGCAGGGCGGGCCTGCAGGCTGGAGACCCAGGGAAGAGCTGCAGTCTGAGTTCAGACGTGGTCAGCTGACAGGAATCCCTCTCCCCGGGAGCTCTGCCTTCTCGTCAGCTCAACATTGCTACTGCCATCCTTCTGCCCTACCGCATGGTTCACACAGACGAGACCACGTTCCCGTCTCTGACAGAGCCAAAGGACCTGGTAGAAGCAAAAGTCCTTACTGACAGTGAGCAGATATCTAAGGCTAGAGCGCTGGGGGTGGGTCATCAGGGGACGAGGCACCCAGGGAACAACAGGACACATGGCTCTAAAGGGGACATAGCCCCCCATAAACCTAGCAGTGAGGGCTCCTGCATGAGTGGCATCTGGACAAAGAGCACACCACCCAGTACACGCTATGCTTCACATTTATGGGATCACACTCTGTGTATGGCTCTATAACCATACAGTCAAAAATCATCTGGATCAGTTGACAGCTAACCAACCCTCAGACATGTGAGTGAGCCCAGCTAACGTCAGCACAGCCACCCAGCCAACCACCCCAGAGGCAGGGCAACAGATGCTCAGTGTGATAGAGGCCACCACGGCTCTGTGCCTGTGATGCTCGTGATGCCGCATTTTCTGGCAACAGATAACTGTTAGACCTACTTTCCAAGTCAAGGGATGGGCTGACAGATCGAACACTGACAGGGAAAGGCAGGTCCTACAATCCAGGGAGAGGCAGAGTGGAGTTTGTATTAAACTAGGAACCACACGCCCATCTAACGTGAACAGCTGGACTCGGTCCCAGCCAGTCACCCCAGCTGCAATGTTGATTTGGTGCAGCTACATTAACTTTTTAAGAAAGAAGGAGATTAGGGTTTTTACGAAATGTATTATTTTATATGTTACCAATACATTGTATTTTCCTCCAAAAAGTTGGGCAATAATAACAGAAATGCAAATTATACCGGGATACAATTTCTTACCTCTCCAAAAGATGAGCAAAACTCAAAAAGTTCAACAGTACACTCTGTTGATGAGGCTTTGGAAGAACCAGCATCTTTACATATCGCTAGAAGGAATGTAAAGGGAACAACCTCTACGGAAGAAAATTTGAAGATATTTAGCAAGATTACATATTCATTTACTCTTTGATCTAATAATCATACTTCTTGGAATCTATTTCAAATATATACTGGCAAAACTATAAAAAAAAGATATGTGGGGCTTCCCTGGGGCTCAGTGGTAAAGAATCCACCTACCAACGCAGGGGACGCAGGTTCGATCCCTGGTCTGGGAGGATCCCACACGCCGCAGGACAGCTAAGCCTGTGTGCCAGAGCTACTGAGCCAGCATTCTAGAGCTGGGAGCCGCAACCACCGAAGCCCATGCTCCCTAGAGCCCGTGCTCTGCAGCAAGGGAAACCACGGCAATGAGACGTCTGCACGCCGTCGCTAGAGAGTAGCCCCTGCTCACCGCATCTAGAGAACCCTGTGCAGCAACAAAGAACCAGTGAAACCCAAATAAATAAATCTTAAAAAATCCCAGTGCAGTTGTAAATAAATATTAAAAAGAGAGAGAGAGAGGTCCAAGGACACAAATTATAATAGCTGAGACAGAAAACAACTAAAATGCCACAGTCTGGGACTGGTTGAATAAATTATATACATCCTTATGATAGAGTAATAGAGTAATATATAACTATATTGTAATAATGAGGAACGTCTCTATCTCCTACTATGGAGTAATTTCCAAGATACATTGTTAAAGTGATTTTTAAGAGCAGAAAAATGCCATATTCTACTATTTCTATAATAAAGGAAGAAATATATAGATATAAATAATAAAGGAAGAAATATACAGATATAAATATATTCTGATTTAATTCTATTTTTCCATGGACAAATAAACCACAAAAAGGTTTTTAGGGTTCTCTATAGGATAAAGAAAGGTATAGAGTAAATGAGACAGGGATAGACAGAAGCTAGATTTACTTACACATATTTTGCTTTTTAGGTATGTCTTTGATGCTGTGTAATTCTTTTACATCTATTAAGACAACATTAAATTTTAAAGTATGAATCCCAAAACATTAAAAATGAAATAAATGAACCTGTGTATCCATTTTGGTAGCAAAACTACACAGAGATAAGCTATAAGCATTTGACTGCACACTCCCAGTGGGATATGCATCCTAAGTACAAAAAGGACTGTAGATGGTACCAATGAACCTATTTGCAGGTCAGCAGTGGAGACACAGACAGAGAACAGAATTGTGGACACAGTGGGGGAAGGAGGGACGCATTGAGAGAGCAGCACGGAAACATATACATTACCGTATGTAAAACAGAGCCATTGGGAATTTGCTGTACGATGCAGGGAGCTCACATCAGGTGCTCTGTGACAACCTACAGGTTGGGATGGGTGAGTTCACCCAAACTCATGTCAATCGAGTCGGTGATGCCATCCAGCCATCTCATCCTCTGTCGTCCCCTTCTATGGCAGAGACCAATACAATATTGTAAAGCAATTATCCACCCATGAAACATAAATTTTAAAAAACAGCAACAAAGTAACTGTTTTCAGTAATGATATTACTGTGGTTCTGCTATTTTAGACCTGTCATATGGGTAATGCAATGTCAGATAAAACTATTGAATAATTATATGATATTTTCTCATTCATGTTGTTTTTGAGAACACAGATTCTGGGCATGGGAAGAAGGAAATGCAACTATTAGAAGAACTGAGTAAAAACCATATAATCCAGAAACTGAAAGGAAGCATAGGTTCAAATTCAGCATTATTTCATGATTGATGAGATAGGTAGACAGATACATAGACAGACAGGTACTTCCTGTGTTTCCCAGTTGAAACTGGCAGTGCTGATAGCGGTGAGCACCCGTAGCACCCACATCAGGGTCCCCATGGACCATTGCTCACGAAAAGGAGCCAATGCTGCAGAGAAATAGCTAATTCTGGGTCTGGAACAGAAAATAAGTAAAAGGATCCTAAATATCAGATTGTATCAGAAAGAAAATTATCAAAGCCTACTGGGGTTATGCCAGCTTGAAAAAAGTCCCACTGGCCAAAGATGGGACGATCTGAGCATGGGTAATAATAGTATTAAAGATAAATAATAAAATGAGCCATAATAATCTTTGCAAATGAATTCAAACATGTCAGCTATGATTAAATCCATGGATTCATAATGATGCTTTAATAAGACAATTGGGAAAATGTGAATTTTGATGGCTATTCTATAATGTTAAGGAATCTAAGAGCAAAGATGGTAATTGAGGTTACGTTTTTAAAAGAGGTCTTATATTTCACAGATGCATACAGCCAATCCTTAATATTCACAGGTTCTCTATTTGTGGATTTCTGTACTCACTAAAATTCACTGACCCAGAGCGTTTTTGTGGTCATTCACAGACATGTGAAGAATGGCAAAAGCGTTGAGTCACCCACTCTGCAAATTCCTAGATGAGGTTGATCAAGGGGATTCTGCCTTCTTTATTCATCCTTCAGGCTATACACAAATGCCCTTTCTGTGGTCTATTTAATGTCACTCTGTTCACACTTTTGTGCCACTTTTTGTTGGTAAGTTCACTGATTAGCTTGGCTCCGGAGTTATGTCCTGAAGTGCAATCTAGTGTTCCTAAGAGCAAGAAGGCTGTGATGCATCTTATGGAGAAAATACATCTGTTAGATAAACTTTGTTCAGGCATGAGTTATGATACTGTTGGCTGTGAGTTCAGTATTAATGAATCAATAATGCATATTAAATAATTTATCTCTAAACAAAGCACACACAAAACAAAGCTATGAATTTACTGGTTGACAAAACTGGCTCACAGAAACCTACTCCTGTATTTTCCCTGCGAGTAAGTGTTCCATATTCCCTAATTCAGTGTTCACAGTGACTTTATGGAACCTAACTACCACAGATAACAAAAATAGGCTCTACTAAAACAGTTGCAGATTATATGGAGCAAAAATACTGTGCAACGTGAATAGAATGTGTCTGCTGGCCTGGATTTGGCTCACAGGGTCCACTTTTCAGATGCTGGTCCGTTTCACCCTCTTGAACTACTGCACAGGACAGAAATGTTTTCAATCACATTCCCCTATTGATGGACATTTGAGTTGCTTTCGATTTTGCACTCAAGATCAGTGCTGCAGTGAACATCTGCACATGTGCAAGAGTTTCTCTTGAGAAGATGTGGAGAACTGTAATTGCTGAATCACAGGGTATGTACATTTTACATGTTAACAGATGCTGCCAAACTGCCTCCAAAGTGGCTGTACCAATTAGTACTCCCACCAAGTGTGTGCGAGTCTGGATTTCCCACCCTCTTGCCAATGCTTAATTCCACAAGTATTTTTGGAATCTGGATCCTGTGCGAGCCACTAATGAGGTGATGGGGTGGAGAGGAAGCAAAGGAAGATGTGAGCTCCATAAGACATGGCATCACAGCCCAAAGACAAGGCACTCATCCCCTCCAGAGAGTCAACAGAGATTCACAGGACTGGATGGCAGGAATAAACAGCAAGCAGAGGATTTTCCAACCTCAACCAGGGCCTCGCTTCTCTTAAACAAGAATCCATAAAAATGAACTAATTAGCTTCGGAGTGCTAATGTGTGCTATGTCTAGCCTAAGACTGTGTCAAGGACAAATCTGTTTTGTTTTTTAAGTAAATGACATTTTTTCTTATTATACATGGATATCTATTTGGCTATGTGTATCCAAAAATAAAGGGGGGATGGAGAATCCTTTAAACATGCATGCTATTTAGCCAAGTAATTCTTTTCTGCATATATCTTAGGAAAATTATTTGAAAAATTGCAAACATTTAAGTGCAAGGATCTTCACTCATAGTATTGTTTAATATCCTCCCAAGATACTAACTGGGCTTCCCTGGTGACTCAGTGGTAAAGAATCAGCCTGCTAATAAGGGGGACATGTGATCAATCCCCGGAGAAGGCAATGGCACCCCACTCCAGTACTCTTGCCTGGAAAATCCCATGGACGGAGGAGCCTGGTAGGCTGCAGTCCATGGGGTCGCTAAGAGTCAGACATGACTGAGCGACACTTCACTTTCACTTTTCACTTTCATGCATTGGAGAAGGAAATGGCAACCCACTCCAGTGTTCTTGCCTGGAGAATCCCAGGGACGGAGGAGCCTGGTGGGCTGCCTTCTACGGGGTCGCACAGAGTTGGACATGACTGAAGCGACTTAGCAGCAGCAGCAGCAGCAGTGATCAATCCCTGGGCTGGGAAGATTCCCTGGAGATCAGATCAGATCAGTCGCTCAGTCACATCGGACTCTTTGCGACCCCATGAATCGCAGCACGCCAGGCCTCCCTGTCCATCACCAATTCCCGGAGTTCACTCAGACTCATGTCCATCAAGTCAGCGATGCCATCCAGCCATCTCATCCTCTGTCATCCCCTTCTCCTCCTGCCCCCAGTCCCTCCCAGCATCAGAGTCTTTTCCAGTGAGTCAACTCTTCGCATGAGGTGGCCAAAGTACTGGAGTTTCAGCTTCAGCATCATTCCCTCCAAAGAAATCCCGGGCTGATCTCCTTCAGAAAGGACTGGTTGGATCTCCTTGCAGTCCAAGTGACTCTCAAGAGTCTTCTCCAACACCACAGCTCAAAAGCATCAATTCTTCGGTGCTCAGCCTTCTTCACAGTCCAACTCTCACATCCATACATGACCACAGGAAAAACCATAGCCTTGACTAGCCGGACCTTTGTTGGCAAAGTAATGTCTCTGCTTTTGAATATGCTATCTAGGTTGGTCATAACTTTCCTTCCAAGGAGTAAGCGTCTTTTAATTTCACGGCTGCAGTCACCATCTGTAGTGATTTTGGAGCCCAGAAAAATAAAGTCTGACACTGTTTCCACTGTTTCCCCATCTATTTCCCATGAAGTGGTGGGACCGGATGCCATGATCTTCGTTTTCTGAATGTTGAGCTTTAAACCAACTTTTTCACTCTCCACTTTCACTTTCATCAGGAGGCTTTTTAGTTCCTCTTCACTTTCTGCCATAAGGGTGGTATCATCTGCATATCTGAGGTTATTGATATTTCTCCTGGCAATCTTGATTCCAGCTTGTGTTTCTTCCAGTCCAGCGTTTCTCATGATGTACTCTGCATATAAGTTAAATAAACAGGGTGACGATATACAGCCTTGACGAACTCCTTTTCCTATTTGGAACCAGTCTGTTGTTCCATGTCCAGTTCTAACTGTTGCTTCCTGACCTGCATACAAATTTCTCAAGAGGCAGATCAGGTGGTCTGGTATTCCCATCTCTTTCAGAATTTTCCACAGTTTATTATGATCCACACAGTCAAAGGCTTTGGCATAGTCAATAAAGCAGAAATAGATGTTTTTCTGGAACTCTCTTGCTTTTTCTATGATCCAGCGGATGTTGGCAATTTGATCTCTGTTTCCTCTGCCTTTTCTAAAACCGGCTTGAACATCAGGAAGTTCACGGTTCACATATTGCTGAAGCCTGGCTTGGAGAATTTTGAGCATTACTTTACTAGCGTGTGAGATGAGTGCAATTGTGCAGTAGTTTGAGCATTCTTTGGAATTGCCTTTCTTTGGGATCAGAATGAAAACTGACCTTTTCCAGTCCTGTGGCCACTGCTGAGTTTTCCAAATTTGCTGGCATATTGAATGCAGCACTTTCACAGCATAAATGGCAACCCACTCCAGTATTCTTGCCTGGGAAGATCTCATGGACAGGGGAGCCTGGCAGGCTATAGTCCATGGGGTCACAAAGATGACGGACATGACTGAACAAATAAATGAAAACAAAGATATAAACTATCCAACTGCTCAAAAACAGGGAATTCAGTAGTTAAATATATCAAACGCTTTAGAACTGTCAGTTCAATCAAGTGTTAAATGGACCTGTTAGGAACTATTATACAGCCAGTAGAAATGATTTCTTTGTTGGCATGGAAAGACATTTGGAAAGTAACATTGTTTTTTTTTTTTTAAAGCACCAACATGCACCCATTTGTTCATTCACCCACCAGGTGAGTGCTGAGCACCTACTGTGTGGCATGCTCGGTGCTGGACACAAAGTCATAATACATGCAGGCAGAGTCCTTGCTCTTGGGAGACCAGCTGTCTGGTTCTTCCTGCCTGCACTGTGAACTACACAGATCGGCTTCTCCAGCCTGGTCTGAACACACGACGAATTCTTTGTTATTAAGCTCTCTGTCATTTCATGGGCACTGATTGTTTGCTTGTAATTCTTACACTATGTGTATATAACTGTGCCCCACTTGCTTAAAGTTTCTCCTTTCCGATATCAAGGTACTTGGACTCGTGGGAAGATGGGTTATCTTAACCACAGAACCAGAAGAGCACACACCCCTTTTCTGACACCATTCTCCAAGGGCGCATGCATGCTACTCTACTTCAGTCAAGTCTGACTCTTTGCAACCCCATGCATGGACCGTAGCCCACCAGACTCCTCTGTCGATGGGATTCTCCAGGCAAGAATACTGGAGTGGATTGCCGTGCCCTCCTCCAGGGGATCTTCCCAACCTAGGGATCGAACCCAAGTCTCTTACATCTCGTGCATTGGCAGGCAGGTTCTTGACCACTAGCACCACCTGGGAAGCCCATTCTCTGAGACAAAGCTTCTAAACTAGTGACAATACCATGGCTGAGGGGTGAAAACAGTCCAGGCTCAGAATTTCTATCTTGATTTCTCAGCACCTGACTTAACATCTCCTCATTTCTGTGTCTGCCCATTAGTAAGAGGAGCAGGTGTGGTTCATGTTAAATGAATCCCAGCCACACAGGGCTAAGATGTTGCCTTAGTACAGTAGTTAATCTCCAGATACGAGCCCTCTTCTCACCTTCTATTTTCCCATCAAAGACTGGTTTCATCCACAGGAATCATGAGTATGAAAAACAGATGCAGTATGTCAGATGTGATGTTCTTTTGTTTCTCTCTCATAACTTTGAGGAAAATGGCGGCCTGGCTTACCCACAGATTCTCTGAAAATGGGTCACCAATACTGTCTGATGGTAATTAGCAAGTCTAGTCTAGAGGGTTGGAGAAGGAAATGGCAACCCACTCCAGTGTTCTTGCCTGGAGAATCCCAGGGACAGGGGAGCCTGGTGGGCTGCCGTCTATGGGGTCACACAGAGTCGGACGCAACTGAAGTGACTTAGCAACAGCAGCAGCAGTCTAGAGGGACAGGTACATTCAAGGCTTCTCCGTTCTACAAACAGACATCAGCAGGTTGACACAGGTAAGTGTCTGCCCTCGTTTACTTCCAAAACACAAGTCCCTGGTCCCTGCTTCTGATCTCTCCAGTGTATAAGGTGCTGTGGGTGGGAGAAGGAGAAGGGGAGTGGATAAAGAACACCTGACAGAGAGCCACAGGCAGCTGACTCGGGACTGGGCAATCAAGCCATTCCATCCGCCTGGCCTCAGTGCTGGCTCAGAGACTGCAAGCCAGACCAGTGGCTCTCAGTTCTGAGATTTGCTTGGGGGACTTGCCTGGCAGTCCCCACTCGGAATGCAGGGAGCCTGGGTTCCATCCCTGGTTGGGGAACTAGATCTCACATGTCCCAACTAAAGAGCCTACATGCCACAGTGAAGATCAAAGATCCCACCTGCTACATCTAAGACCCAGCGCAGCCAAATTAAATAAATAAGTAAAGAAAAATAAGATTTGCTTGGAGTTTCTTCTTTCTGCTAGGGTGGTTTAGTTGGGAGAATATAAGCCTGCCAGGAACCAGCGTGTTGAGAAATTCTGCCTGGGAAGCAAGCAGAACCAAGTAATGGGAGGAGAGAGAGCAAGTTCTAATGAGTCTCTGGATCCTACCCTACCTGAAGCCAAATCTATGCCTGGGATCCAGTTACACGAGGCTGAATCAATCTCTCTCTTTCAGTTGAGGCGCCTTCTAAAAGGATGCATATGCAAAGAGTTTATTTCACAGTCATCCCAGAACATATCACTAGGAGACTGGGAAAGTAAGACAGGAAAAGAAGACACATTACTGAGCAGGTAACTGCTAAAGGCCAACTTGAGCTCAGTCCCATTCAGGCACCGTGGGAGACCTCGTGGAGTACACACTTCAGGGCCATCCTGCCCAAGGGGCAAGACAGCTGAGGTGCTGACCCACCTCTCTTCCAGCTGCTGTGTCAGGCTGCTCCTTGGAGGGGCTTGGTACCCTTCACTGCTGACCCACCATAAGAATGGGCAAAGCAGGCTCCTTGGGCAGTCGGAGGGGCTTGTAGTGGGCAGTCAAGATGTCTGCCTTGTCCCAGGGTCTGGTCAGAACCCTCTTGCTTTGTTGCATATCCTTTTGGCACATAGCGAGGGAAAAGCAGGTCAAGCTAGGCTTTCTGCCCCTTACAAAGGAAAGTCACCCTGACTGATGTATGTAACTGGCTTCCCCGGTGGCTCAGCAGTAAGGAATCTGCCTGCCAATGCAGGAGACAAGGGTTTGATTCCTGGGTTGGGAGGATCCCCTGGAGGCAGAAATTGACAACACATTCCAGTATTCTTGCCTGGAAAATCCCATGGACGGAGGAGCCTGGCGGGCTAAAGTCCATGGGGTAGCAAAGAGTCGGACACAACTTGCCGACTAAGCAACAACAACAGTGTATGTGACACTTCCACCCAAGTCAAAAACTGGCTTAGAATGTTCCTGGGATTTCTTCCTTGACCTCACTCCATCCCAGACAAGACACCAGTATGGTTACAAGGAAGGACTCCTTCCAATGATCACTTTTGTGCCCGCACCTATGGGGGCTCAGCCAGCTTGATCACTGAGACCTCCCTTAGTGGGAGCAGTGGTCAGCCCTGTTCCTGTCTAAGCCAACCAGCCCTCCAGGAAACAGCATCCGTCCAATGGCTCCCTGGTCCAGGCCAGGCCCTGGGCTCGGGTGACCACACACAGTGACCACAACGGGCAACCAGCAGGCCCAGCCGCCCTTTGGCAGCTGCCCAGAGCAGCTGTCATGAGCTTATATCTTCAAAATGCCTCCAAAGAGACAAAAACCTCCCACCAAGAGAGCCAAGGAAACGCTGACCTGCTATGCTATGAGGGGTAGGGGCCAGGAAACCGAGTTCATAGTTATATAACAATTGTCTCTCCCACCACGGTGGGGTGGCTGGGGCAGAGAGACGAAGGTTCAGGATGTGTGTCTTCTCCTACAAGTTTGCTTCGAGGTGATAAATATTTTTTGTTTCTATTGTGAGCGAGATCTTTCTTTTCCATTATTTTTTTTCTAAGTGGTTACTGTGGGAAATAGGAAAGCTATTGATTTTTGTACATTTATATTGTGACTGGCTGCCTTACTGAACTCTCATTATTTCTAATAGCTTTTCAGTTCAATACTCCCCAAGGAAAAAAAAATTAAGGCTATGTGACAAAACTGACCAAAAAACATGTGAAATCAGCCACCATTCTATTTGTTCTGAAGTGGATTGAAAAAAAAAAAAAGTTAGAAACAAAATCCTACTCAGGTTACCTGAGATTAGCCTGCTCCCACCCACCCTACCCCAATGCTTCCATGGCTGTCCCCTCACATCACCCCTGGGAAAATACTCCCTTGTGCTGTGTGTGTGTGTGTGTGTGTGTGTGTGTGTGCACTCTCACACACATGTGTTTTAGCTGCATCACGCAGCATGCAAGATCTTAGTTCCCTGACCAGGAATTGAACCCATGCCCTCTGCAGTGGAAGCCTGACACCTTAACCACCAGGCCCCGAGGGAAGTCCCTCCCCTGTGTTGTGAAGAAAGTCTTTGAGACCCACATTCACAAAAGTCCTTTGTTTTGGTGACCGGTCAATCCCTAAGCTTTTCTGGACTGTCAGGCTCAGGGCAGGGGCCCTAGCCGTGAGGAGAGCCATGACCCTCCACGCCTGACCCAGCCCGTCGCCCATCACTCCAGCTCTTCTGCAAGCAGCCCTGAGGCCTAACTGAACACCTTCTGTGTGCCAGGGCCGGGAATGTGAGAATCCAAAGGCATAGACCTTCCTCCCAGACTGAGCCTTGTGCTCTTGGATAAACATTTTGTTGTCGTCTCAGACTTCTCCTTGCAGGGTGTAACCGCACAGGCAATGCCCTGCCCAGACCCCCTCCAATCCCTTTCACAGCTGCTGCACAACCCCCTACTTCTGACACCTGCACCTCCCATCAAGGACCGCCTTCAGGCGACTAGAGCTGCTTTCCCCGCACCTGTAGAGACTGGAAATGCCTGGGAGGTGACGTCCCCCAAGGCAGCCTTGAGCCAATGACTGACGGGTGCCAGCATCCCAGACTCCAGGAGGGAACCCACAGCCCAGTGCTCCCTGCAGGATGAAGCCACCTGCTGCGGGTCTATGCCTGAGCTCTCACCCTGCCCCTCCAGACTGCCCCCCTGACCTGTCCCCCAGCGAGCCTGTCTTCAGCGCATCACCAGCACCTAAGTCTTCATCTCAAGGTCTGCTTCTGAAAAATCCAACCGAAGACCCAGAGCAAGCATCTGACCCTCCACAGCTGTAGGCTCCCCATCTTTCAGGGAGGCATAATTAGAAAGTCTCCCGAGCAAAGGGTTAGAATTGTTATAGACTGAAGTGTGTTTTCCCAGAATTCATATGTCCAAGTCCCAACCCCAATGTGGCTATGGTTTGGAGATGAGGCCTATAAGCAGGCAATTAAGGTTAAAGGAGGTCATTAAGACTACAGCCTTAATCCAAGAGGATTAGTGAACTTATAAGACACCAGACCCCCTCCTCTACCCTCCGTGCCCATGCTCCGAGGAAGGGCCATGTGAGGAGGACATGTGGCCTCCAAGCCAACAGGATAGACCTCAAAAACTGAATTTGTGAGCATCTTGACCTTGGCCTTCCAGCCTCCAGAACTGTGAGAAGATAAATACCTGTTGTTGAAGCCAACTAGCCTGTGGGTATTTGTTACAGCAGCCTGGCCTGACTAATACTGATTCCTTCACCTGCTCTCTGGCCGGGATCCCGGAAGAGCTTCTTCTGCCTCATTCAAATGACCCATCACCACAAAACAAAAGGACTGTGCCTTTGGGAACAACTCTGCCTCACTCTAGGGAAAATAAAATAAAATTGAAGCCATAGACCAGAAGCTGGCGAATTCTTTCTGTAAAGAGCCAGATAGTAAATATCTTAGGCTCAGAGGGTCATGTGGCCTCTGTCGCAACGACTCAGTTCTGTTGCCTTGCAAAAGCAGCCCCAGACGGTATGGAAATGATGGGCTTGGCTGTGGGCCCATTGAGCTTTACTGAGAAAAACAGGCCACTGTGAGCAGTCATGCACTGACCCCTGCCACAGGCTCTTGGAACTGGGAGCTTAGCAAACATCAGATCCAACCCCGGGTGGAAAGGATGAGGACCAGCTAGAGGGTGGAAGGGACTTGCCTGAGGTCCCCTGGGGAGCTAGTGGCAGTCAGATTAGAAGTGGATGGCCCACTTCTTGTTTCTGCCCAGCGGTTCAGAAGCGAATCTCATACGGGTAGAGCTGGCTCCTAAAGGCTTCTCTGACTGCTGACAACAGAGGGTGCCATGTTGCCCCAGAAGAAGAAGGAAATCAGAGAAGTCAGCCAAGAGCCAGGCGTGGAGACGACCGTCAGCCTGCACCTTTGGGGTCTGCCTCCGAGAGGGCACAGCGAAGGGGCAACCCTAAGGCAGAGGATGATGCTGACCCATCATCATCAACAGGGGCCCAGAGTTCCCACCCCTGTTGCTCTTTGAGGGAAGATGGAAGGCTGGTCCCTCCCACTGCTGAGGTCAAGGTGAGGGGCCAAGGGAAGAGGCGTCCCAGTGGTTCAGAGTGCGGAGACCAGCTGAGGAGAGACCCTGGGTTCACACGTCCATGTCTGGACTGCTTACCTGCACAGGGGTGACCCAATCCCTGCTCTCACAGGCCTCTGCTTTAGGAACGAAGCCTATTTTGAGCCTTTTAATTTTTTAATTTTTTTTTTGGCCTCCCCTCAAGGCTTGTGAGATCTTAGTTCCCTGATCAGGGCTCAAACCCTGGCCCCTGGCAGTGGAAGTGTGGAATCCTAGCCACTGGGACGCCAGGGGAGTCCCACACTGTCAGCCTGTTCTGAGACATGCCAGCTCACACACTCTGACCTTGGCTTCAGCTTTCACAGAGGCTGCCTCCAGGGAAAACGTAGGCCCACTGGTCCCTGGAGAAGATATAAGGGACCTGGAGTCATCAGGACCTGTGGCCTCCCCTCTCTGTCTGTCCCCCTCTGTCTCAGTTCTGCTGCCACAGACCTCTGGGCTCAGATGGAGGCCTCTCAACATATGCAGGGAAGGGGGGGCCTGGCTCACCGCAGTGACCTTCTGAGAGCAGGGAGACTCCCTCCAGCCCCAGAGGCTCCTTGCGTGCTGTGCTGTGCTTCGTGACTCAGTCATGCCTGACTCTTTGCGACTCCGTGGACTGTAGCCTGCCAGGCTCCTCTGTCCATGGGGATTCTCCAGGCAAGAATACTGGAGTGGGTTGCCATGCCCTCCTCCAGGGCATCTTCCCAACCCAGGAACCGAACACAGGTCTTCCACATTGCAGGCGGAGTCTTTACTATCTGAGCCACCAGAGGCTCCTTAAGGGCCCCTCAGAACCCTGGGCCTGCTCAACCCATACAGTCTCCCAGGTCAAAGTCTCAGGTTTTCAAGAAAGAAATGTTCAGGTTTGGAAAAAAGGCCATGGGGACTGTCGGGCCCTTGAGAGGATTAATTCTGTTTGGAATTCTGTGACCACCTCCAGTCTGAGCGAAGAAAAGGGACCCAAGCATATCACCAAGACCTGAGAGACAGATTTTTTTTTAACTCTTGGTATCAACAAAATTTCCATCTTCAATCATCTCAAAGTAAATAAAACCTAAGCAGCAGGAGTTACTGGAGACACATAGGGGTAAAGAGAGAATGGGGGAAAAAAGAGCTTTGCATCACGTGAATTTTTTTTTTTTTTTTTTTTTTTGGATGCAGAAACTTAATGAGAAACACACCACATTTCCAGAACCCTCTTTCTAGTCAGGGCTCCCGCTGAGATAAAAGGTCACAAGAAGAGAAGGCGGGAGCGTGGGCGGGGGCTGGGGCTGGGAGCAGGCAGGCACTTTTACTGGAAAACAGGCCCAAATGTCATACAAGCTGCTATCAGCCTGAGAGTCTAGACTGATGATTTTCTTTGGATGCCAGATGTGAAGGGCTTTCACAAAGGAATCTCAAACGTCACCCATTTAAAAACAAATCGACCCAAGCTGCATTCACTGATGCAATTGGAGAACTTTCTATCCCAGACGGCAAGGAAAACACTGCCTGGTGGGGAAGAGGCCTGAACTCGGCTGCGTGTCCCGTTGCTGCCCCCTGCAGGCCATGGGCGGCAGGGCACCCGGGAAGCCGGCCAAGCCTGGGGACTCTAAGGTGGGGGCAGGCTTCTGCCAGCCGCTGGAGACTTTCTGACCACCTGGCCCACGGTGGCTGGAGAATGGTCCTCTGTGAGGTGCCAGATCATGGCTGGAAGGACTCCACTGGGCCTGCGCCTCAGCATTATACACATAGTCTCATTCAATCCCTAACCCTGCAAGGTGGAGATGTTGCCCCTACAGATTCCAAGAAGTTGAGTGATTTGCCCAGTGGATGCAACTGGCTTATTCAGTATCAGCATTTGACACCGCTGCCCCTTCCCTGACCCTGTGTGCTGTGGCCATCACTGCCGGAATGCCCCTTCTCAGGAAAGATGGAATGATGTAACCGGACCTGCGTTATCCACACCAGACCAGCAAGGAGGAAGCCCTGCCTGTGAGGCCCACAGGGCCAGGCTGGGAGTGGCCTGGACTCAGGGAGGCTATTTCTGCTGTAAGGCTGAGTGGGGTGGGGGTGGGGGTGCCTCCTTAATCCCCTCCCCCCACTGCCGGGGCTCTGGGAGGCTTGGTAGAGCAAGGAGCATCCTGGCCACCCTGGAATCTTCTGACAGTCCTGCGTTTCTCCTCCTGCCATGACCATCTTGGGCTGTGACCCCCTCACACACACACAGGAACTGACTCTGTAAACATCACACTGAGATGACCTCTGACCAGAGACATCCCACTTGGCTGCGGCTACAGATCACAGTGCCAGACACTCCGGATCAGTGACCTTTAGAAGGGGCCGGGCATGGCAAGGACCCCACGAGCGATTCATGTTTAATGGAGTGTGAAAGGACCTCTGCCCCCACCACCCAGGCAGCCTAGCCCTGCCCCACGCCCTCTGGCCTGCCTGCTCCCCCAGGTCACAGGGACTAGACAGGATGCTCTGGACAGCATTTGGTTTTCTTGTCTGTGCTGTTGACTTAATCTGGGATGGAGGAACCACACCATGAGGCATGTGGGATCCTCGTTCCCGAATCAGGGATTGAACCCATGCCCCCTGCATTGGAAGCATGGAGTCATAACCACTGGGGCACCAGGCGAGTCCCTGGTGCTGTTGATTTCAGATGTTGTGTGGGCATTCCTTCCTTTCCTGAATGTCCCTAAAGTGGCTCACTTACCTTTCGGGCTCCATCTGTCCACAGGGCTACTTCTCTCAAAGGCAGGGATGTTTGCTGAGCCCAGGGCTCCCCTGGGCTTACATAAGCAGCTCCTCTGTCTGGAACCCCTTCTAGCCTTCATCACCTGCCTAACTTGAACTTGTCACCAAGCATCAACCTTCCGAGGATAGTTCTTCCCTGTCTTCTCCCCCGACCGCTCAGGCAGGGTGCCTGCTGCTCTGAGTTCCACCGCACTGCCCACCCTCGCCTTCCTCTGCCGGCAACATCACCACGCAGTCACCTGACCTCTGGTTCATCTTCCTGCCTAGAGTCCATCTGGAAAGCCCTTAGAAAATATTTGGTTGATTCCCTAACCTCTTGGCACCTGGATGTCACTGCCCTTATGCCCAGGGGCCGACTTGCTGAATTGGAAACTGGGACTTGGGACCTGACCACAGACTAAATATTGGCCTTTGGAGTTGTCCTGGGAGGAGAAGAGGTTTCCTTCCCGGTCCCTCACCAGGTTGCCCGGGTGACAGGGATAGGGGCCAACTTTCCTGTACCACTTGGCCAGAGGTGCCCGTGGGGCCCCAGGAGGAGCAGCCACTCAAGGGAGGGGCCCCTGAACCAGAGTTCCAGGCCCACCCTGGGCCTGGCTGACCCTCTCAAGCCACCTCCTCCCAGAAGGAGGCTGGGTTACTAGAGTACATGACGGGGAGCTGGCGAAGAAATCTCCCACAGCGGTGCAGCTCCTTGTGTTCACTTCTGGAAGTGCCGTCTGGAGAATGTGGCTGAAAGAGGCCTTGTTCATAGTCCCTGGGTAAAATCTAAGGATTGTTGTATAACGTATCAGTCATTTACACCTTAATGAAAACAAATGAATGTGATCCGGTCACTGAATCCCAGAACCTTAGGATGAAAGGGGCGTTTGCCACCAGCACCCTTTCAGTCCTGTTGCCTACCGTCCCATCCTTCAACTCTGCTGCCATACCTTGAGACGCTTACAAAACACATCCCCTCCCCCTCCTTGGTAGCTCAGACTGTAAAGAAATCTGTCTGCAATGCAGGATACCCCGGTTTGATCCCTGAGTTGGAAAGATGCCCTGGAGAAGGGAATGGCAACCCACCCCAGTATTCTTGCCTGGGAAATCCCACAGACAGAGGGGCCTGGCCAGCTACAGTCCATGAAGTTGCAAAGAGTCAGACATGACTGAGCGACTAATACCCCTCACAGCCCTCACTCTTAATGAATTTAAAATTCAGATGCTGACCAGGTACCTTATTAACACAGGCATCCCTCCATGAAATTACAAAACAGCTGAAAAGGTACCTGGTCCAATGCCCAGCTGGTGCAAACACTCTCTCATCTAGATGAAGCCCTGGGACCTGGGAGGCTCCCAGACACCCTGGGGCCTTTCAGAGAAGAGAAAAGCAGGAGGTAACAGCTCTGAGGTGGTGAGGAGGCCGTCAGCCTCAGGAAGAGTGTCCTGTATTTTCCAATTCTCTGTTCTTAGCGTGACTCCAGTCAACAGGATCTAAACAGGTCCTGAGAACATACCTGGAAATGTCATTGTTCCTAAGGAAACCAATTGGTGCCTGGGGTGGGGAGACCCCTCCCCTCATCCACTCTCCCTGCAGCAGGACATACCCAGAGCAGAGCTCTCCATCCTGACTTTCCAGACCTCCCACCACCCTCCTCTCTTCCACTCCACCCCAGGAGGGAGAAGCAGATGGGACTGAACTACCACTGAGCCCAAAGAGGAGCCTTGAGGCTGCAGTTGTATAGACACAGAGGGGAAAGGACTTGGAAGCCTCCATCTGCTAATAAATGAAAATGTGGACAATAAGACACATTGTCTCCCACAGAAGCAATATCTCTTTGATTGGAAGAGGCCATCTCAGATATTGGGGAGAGTGCTAAGTCTTGAAGCCACAGCCTGGGATCGAAGCCTCCTTCTGCTAGCCGGCTGGGAGTCTAGAAGTACAGTGTGGAGGCTTCTGAATGCTGAAACATTCAGCGTTGTGTCCGGCACATGACTGATGCTATCCCAGAGGAGGAGGAGGAGTAAATGGCACACCAGGAGACTTGGGACCATAGGTAGAGCCGCAGCAAGCACTTATGGCCAAAGTGCTCTTGGTTCTACTCTTTCACGTGATGCTCCAGGAGGCTCGAGCTGGAATCATGCCCACATCACAGAGGAGAAAACTGAGGTTTCAAAGTGCCAGGAGCCTTGCTTGTCATCCACACGGGTTGCCCGATGCTTGGCAAGCCAGGAACATCAGAAAAGGAGAGGAGGTCTGATAAGGCCATCCGGCATTTCACCATCAGGAAACCTAGACACTCCTTGGTGATCGCACCATGCTCGTCTGGGGTCTTGCAGGCACAGGGCTGTGTTTACACTTGTGGGGGAGCGGAGGGGTGCCGCGAGCTCTCCAGAGTCCAAACCCAGCTGTGTGCCCCCTCCCTGAGGTAAATGCAGACAGGGCAGGGTTTCCTTGCTAGTCTCGGGGCATTCAGATCTCATGAGGCCGAACAGCAGATCCTGGAAGGCCCGCACATAGATGTCATCGTCTTTCACGTGTCCAGTTCTCCCCGCCCGCTTCACACTTTCAATTTTCGATCAGAGATCCCACTACATTCGTGGGCCCTCTGTGCAGGTGTAGCCACCGCCGAGTTGCCCGGTTATGCCTGCAACTGGGCGCCACCTCGTGGCAGGTTTGGGCATGGCGGCCGAGTGTGCATTTTCTTCCAGGGCCGCCTGCCTACCCTGAGTCATCGCGTGGGAAATGGACACTTCGGACTCAGCACACCTGTGGCCCTGGTCCTCTGTGAACCTGTCCATATATCCTGCCCTGTGCCAATTCCTCAGCTTTAACTATGCTGGGAAGCCTGAAGGCACTAACTGCCTAATTCTAAACCCAGTCCAAGGCTGCCCATAGCATCTTTCCTCTTGCTCATGAAGCCCGCGGGACTCTGACTTCCTGAGGGCTTTGCTGGAGCTGAACCGGCAGTCGCCTGGTGTGGCAGAGAGTATAAATGTAAGCATCCAAATACCTGAATTCTAATTTCACCGTCTCCACCTAGGTGGACTCGGTAAGTCACCCAAGTTCTCCAAATCCGCCTGCCCACCTGTGTAACCAGGATAAGACCCAGCCTCAACAACGCATCACGTCTGTCATGGTAAATGTGCTGCACAGATAAACATGTGATATTTCTCTGCAAGAGTCCGACAAACAAGCCAAGCAAATGTCTACATGTTTTGAAGAAATAGGTGGCAATCCTTATGCCCCGTTTTTCCTTGCTCTTGTAGATGCTGGGTTCTCAGCCTGGCATCTCTTTGCCTCATTCCTCCTGGCTAACCCCTCCCTCATACACCCATCACCTCCTCCAGGAAGGCCCTCCTCCTTACTCCCCTGGACTGGACTAGGTACTCCTTCTCTGGCTCACACAGCACACTGCTCCGGCTCCTGTTGAACTTCGTTGGCACCCTCGGTTTCTTTTCATGCGATGAAACTGTGCTCTTTCAGAGAGGGGACTGTCTTCTTTATTCTTGTGTCCCTGCTGCTCAGCACAGAGCCCAGACTACAGTAAGTTCTCAATCCCTCTTTGTGTTGAATGGCTGAAAAAACGGAATGGAATAAACAAACGGGTTGTGAGGATGTTCTCTGTAATCTTCCAGAAGCCTTTCTATTCTGGATCTGAAATCCACCTGCATTTTGTGTATACATGAGGCAGGGGTAAAGCTAGACTCTCTCCCCATGTAGCTATGCAGTTGACCCAAGACTTTTATTAAAAAGACCATTTTGGGGGACTTCCCTGGTGGTCCAATGGCTAAGACTCCACGCTTCCAATGCAGGGGGCCCGGGGTTTGATCCCTGGTCGGGGAACTATATCCCATATGCTGCAACTAAGACCCAGTGCAGTCAAATAAACAAATAAAAACAAAATAGGCCATTTTGTTCCCACTATATCGCAGGGTCACCTTTGTCATAAATCAGGGGACTATGAGTGGGTCAGACTCTATTCTGTCCCATTGGTCAGTTATTCATTCAGCTTCCTGAAGCTAAGATACCATTTCAGACATTTTCAATGCAAATAAATAACAAAGTTTAGGCCAATAAATGTTTTCAGCATTCCCAAGCCCACTTTGGAGCCCAAGGGGTGGACAGAGCCAGAGGAAGTGGCCAGGCTATGAGCTGAGGGAAGGTTGCAGCCATCTCTGAGAGCCCATGCACCTTGTGGAGCCAAACAAGGGGTGGATGGTCCCTTGACAAGAGCAGAAGCAGAGAGGCAAGCCAGGGCCCCAAGACCGGAGGAACCAGGCATCGCCTGAGGTCCATGAGAGGAGCCAAGGGGATGTGCACACACTGCCCAGGGCTGAGTCCGCTGGTGCCTGCTGCTCTGGTGTCTGGCTCTCAGCCCTGCAGGCAGCTGTTAGGGAGGCCCCCCTGTGGAGCAATGACTCCCCTACGACTCAATGGACACGAGGTTGAGCAAACTCAGAGACAGCGAATGCCAGGGAGGCCTGGCGTGCTGCAGTCCATGGGGTCACAAAGAGTCGGACATGACTGAGTGACTGAACAACCACCACCGCCTACAGGGTAGCTCAGTGCATCTAGAGAGTTCTGACAGCTGGGGCTGGGAAGGCTGCAGAGAATCGGGGCGGGAGGATGTTGAGAAAGGCCTCAGTTCCTCTTCGTCTTCACTTGGGAATCTCAAAGGAGTGACGAGGCTTTGGGCAGGGGCGGGTGGAGGATTGCCTGCTGCGGAAGGGACGTGTCCAGTGACAGGGCACGTGGCTTTCCCTAAGGGGCAGCCGCTGCACCAAGTGCTGCTACAGGGGAATAGCACCAGAGTCGCCAGCTCTTCCAGTTTTCCAAAAAAGGCTGCAAATTCAAACCTGTATGTCAGACTTTTAAGTATTGGCAGCTAACTATGTTTAATTGTAAACCCTGTGAGCCACATAAAACACCCCTGCAAGCTGTATTTGACTGTATTTGATTGGTATCTGATTGGTTTCTTTGAAATCAATATAGGAAGTCGTAAATCGTCTTATCCTTGAGTCCTGGGTATTGTTCAGCTATCAGGAGGAGAGTGTGGAGGCAGTGTCCCTGCACACTGAGAAAATTTACTGTGAAAATGAGAAAAAATAAATAAACGTGGCCCCCCTGCTGGGTTACTTTTCCAAGTATAATTGCATTTTAATAATCTGGGGCTAATTCTGAAGGTATTAATTGTTTGATTCTCACATTGGGTTTGTGTTGATTATTTTGGAAAATGTGTTGAAGCATATTTTATTTTCCGATTTTGTACCACTTTAATGAAAATTCATTTCCAACAGAGCTTTCTAAATTGGAAAGGGAGAAATTTAATATACATATCTGTATATAAATAAACAGGTAGGCTAAAGAGATAAATTCCTTTTTAAAGTTGGAATCACATTGCTTTAAGGTTTGTTTATTTATTTATTTATGGCTGTGTTGGCTCGGTAGTTGCGGTGCTCAGGTTTAGCTGCCCCACAGCATGTGAGATACCAGTTCCCCAATCAGGGCTTGAAACCTGCATCCCCTGCATTGGAAGGTGGATTCTTTATCACTGGACCACCACGGAAGTCCCTAAATAAATTCTTTGTACACGCGGTATCTGGCCCATGCTGATGAAATACAAATAAGGGAACATTCCAGCCTCAGAATCGAAAACTATGGAAAGAGTAAGTCAATGAAACAATACTATGTCAAGTATCATTTGGGACAGCTATGTTATAAGAGATAAAGCATTAGAACCATAAGATTTGGTTTAAGTCCAGATTCTGCCCTTCTGCATAAATTAACTTCTGGATTATAAGATCATATATTCTTGCCCTGTGGGCCAATAAAAAGAGCAGAAGTGAGTCCATTTACATGTAAGTAAAGCTTCAAGAGCTTGTGCAAGTTTTACTGTGCTCTTTTCTCCTTCTGATATAGTGATCAGCAACATGCCAGGTGGTGAATACTCTGGCACCAGCGTACTGTCATGAAAACAGTGATGCAGAACAGTCTCAGAGCAATCCTCCATGGACTTGAATATGAGCAAATAAATTAACCTTTACTGTCTTCAGCCACTGAAAGAGGGTGGGCTGCTTGCTACTGCAGAACAGCCTGTTGTTGTTGACTCACTAAGTCCTTTCCGGCTCTTTGCGACCCCAGGGACTGTAGCCTACCAGGCTCCTCTGTCCATGGGATTTCCCAGGTAAGAATACTGGAGTGGGTTGCCATTTCCTCCTCCAGGGGATCTTCCCAACCCAGGGATCGAACCTGCGTTCGATCTCTAAAGGAGCTCCATGAATGCACACCTTTAAAGGAGTCCTTTAAAGGTGTGCATTCCTTTCTTTAGAAGAAATTGAAAAATACCTAGCTGGGAGCATAGTGATGCATGTTACCTCACCCCGCAAGGAGTAGGTAGGCTGAATTACTCATTTTTCTACATATACCACATACCACATCCATGCCCTCTATTCCCCATTGTATATTTTACATATAATTATATGTTGATATTTTCATGATATTATATTTTCTGAAGACAGGAATCCTGTCTTTTCAACTATATATCTCAAATAACAACAACAGAAAATCAAGCTATTTCAAGTTGGTATGGGCTTTTGCACCCAAAGTAAAACACACCATCCAGGGTAGCATAAGAAAGACATCCTAAGCTCATCTTCCTGCTACAGAAAGAGACGGCATTTGGCGGGGACTGGAAAGAGTCCAATCGCTGAACGGTCCAACCGCAGTGCAGAACTGCAGAACCGCAGCCCAGCTGGAAGGGCCAGATGCGAAGGGAAGACCAAAATGAAAGCTATCAACAGGATAAAAGAACACACAGGCAGGAAAACAGCAGGAGGGCTGCAGAGAGAGAGCTAGGCGTAGGGAAATAGACCAAAAACATGAAATGTGCTGTCACTGATTTGCATGTTGGATTGGACCAATGCACACCATTTTTGGAATAGAAAATTAAAATGGGAGAGCATGGTTTTTAATGAACAAGAAAAGAGAGTACACAGGCAGATTCACGATAACCTGGGAACGGGACCAATCTCTTTTAGCCAAAATCAAATCCCTGCAAGAGGAGGGGGTGGGTATGTGAATAAAGACCCATTCTAAACAAAGAGAAGAAAAAGTATTTGGGGTTGAGAGATGCTGTGTGTCTGAAGGCAGGCTCGTTGAATCTTTAAACATAATAAACACACATAAGGAGAATAAATGTTTCCTAAGGTATATGATTCAGAGGCTAGGAACCCAAGACTAAAAGGCAGAATGAGCAGAAAACAGGGCATTTGGCCATCCCAGGTCACTGACGTTGTCACTCATTTATTCCACGTACATTTAGCAAGCCAGGAGCCTGCAGTGTTCACGACCCAAACTGGACCACGGGATGACATCACCCCCTCATTCCTTGTGCCTTTTTCTTCCCCAGACCTCACTAAAGGCTCATGAATGCTTTCCTTCCACTCCGCACCCCTCTGCTCTGAGCAAGTTCCACCCCGCAACTCCCTGTGTTCCTGATCCAGCCTGAATCACAGTCCTCAACATTCCCCACCCCTCAGACAGAGGTTCAGAAGTATGTCAGAGCATCTGTGCTGATTTCTTTTAGATGTGATAATATAGGGTTTGTAAAACTACCTATCTTTTAAAGTTACCTACTGAGGTATTTATGAATGGAATGATGTATTTGGAATTTGCTTTAACATAATGTTGGAGACTATTACATAGCAATTTTTAAAAACAAACAAATGGATGAGTCTCACAGACAATGTTAAGAAACTAGACCCCAAGACAGTACATACAGGGGACTTCCCTTGTGGCCCAGTGGTTAGGACTCTGCACTTCCACTGCAGAGGATTGGGGTTCAATCCCTGGTTGGTGAACTAATATCCCACATGCCTTGCGGTACAGCCAAAAAAAGAAAATCCCCAAAGAGTATGGTTCTCTTTACTTGAAGATTAAAAACAGGCAAAACCAACCATTTGAGAAACTAGTTAAAATAGTGGTTAGAATGCCTTGCTGGGAGAGGTGTGATAGAAATTAGAATATACCCGCTTCTGGGTGGAAGGTGTTGGCTGGAAGGGGACAGGAGGGAACGTTCGGAGATGACTGAGATGTTCTACATCTTGTCTTGCTGAGGACACACAGGTGTATGCACATAATTGCCAAAACTCATCAAATGCTCCAGATAAGCACATTTTATTGTATACTAGTTATACTTCAATAAAAGTAGGTTTCAGTCTCTTGCCATCATAACAGTTGTTTTTTAGCTTAAGAACTCTGGCTATCAGTTTTCTTCATGACTAATGCTATGGATAATCTCTTTGTATATGAATCTCCGTGTAAGCCCATAAGGCATTAGTTTTCCTTGCCAGTGAAGAAGTGAATGAAAATAACTGTACTGTTATGTAGCTATGAGAATAATTCCATCCTGGGGTCATGGATACTTAGGAAAATCCAGCATCAGTTTATCACTAATAAATCACCCAACTAGGGATCTTCATTCTGAATTATCATTTTTTTCCTTAGGAGGTATGTCAAGGATCCATGACCAATGAATATAAAACGAAAGTTCTCACTGGAGAGGCCAAAAGGCACCATATCAATGAAATGAATATGGTAAAGCCAGAAAAGCCCAAACCCAGAAGTCCAGTGAAAGCAGGGGACCTCTCTGCCCTTCAAGCCAAGTCTTGGAGGGTGTCAGGGTGGAGGTGACCTGCACACACCCCTCACAGGTCTAAAGTTTCTTCAAGAGGTGAAGCTTCTCCTCAGGAAAGAACTTGAGCCTTGGAAGCTAAGTACATTTTGAAAATAAATAGCAACTCAGCAGAGAGATGGAGGGTCTTCCCAGTCTTAAGAATACTGTGGGATCAACTAGAGGGTCATCTTAGCCAAGGTTCTCCTGGCTCTGAGTAGCAGGACAATTGTGACCTGAAGACTTAGGAGCTCCAGTCTCAACCTGAATTTATTCTTTCTTCCCCTGGGGTTGTTTATAGCTCTGATTGAAAATACTTGGCAGCTTTCACCTGATTGGCATTTTTGTCAGTCTACTGAATTAATAGTCTGAAGTCTGCTGGCATTCTGCAGCCATTTCACCTGCCAAGGAGAATTCAATAGAATTATAAAACTTGATTCATGTTCTGTCTTTTGTTCCACAGATTATATACATAGAGAGATTAAAAATCAGGGAGATGATACAGACAAGAAAGGAAAAGGATCTTTACATAAACCCTGAACATCTCCTGCAAAAGTACTTACTAACTACAAAAGGAAAAACAGGAATTTAATGGTGGAAAAAGCTGATGGACACCACCTTCACCAAATGATCAGTGTTCACAGCATCCACAGTGAAGTCAACCCACAATTACACTGAGAAGGACATAATATCACTTCTAGGATATTCTTGGCCAAAAAGGATAATCTGAATCTAATAACGAGTAAACATTATAGAAACCAAATTTATATAAGGTAAAGGTCACGAAAGATAAAGAAAGGCTGAGGAACTGTTCCAAATTACAGGACCACAGAGAGACATGAAAACTAAACACAATGTGCCATCCTGGCTTAGAATAAAAACAGCTGTGAACGACATTAATGGGATAACTGGAAATATTGGGATGCAGGGTATAAATTAAAAAATAGTATTGGATCAATGTTAAATTTCCAGAATCTGACAACTATGTTGATGTTACAGAAGAAAATATATTTGCTCTTGGATATGCCCATGGAAGTGTTTAAGAGTGAAGAGACATGAGGCATGCAACTACTCTCAAATGATTCAGAAAAAAAAAGTGTGTGTGTGTGTGTGTGTGTATACACACACACACACATACATACACATGTATATACGTTTATGTATGTGTGTGCATAGGGTATATATGGAGAGAGAGAGGATGATAAATGAAATATGGAAACTGTTAACACATAGCTGGTGAATCTTTTTTCAAATAGGATAAAAATGTGGGTGGAGATCTGAACTGGGCTAATCCCTTCTCTGGATCATTCTCATACCAGAAATGTCAGAAGTCTCAGTTGATCCCAATATAACCAAATTGAACCAGTTTTGGGGCCTATATACACCCAGCTAAAGGACCTAAAATGACTCAGGATTTCATTTTATTCCCTTCATTTCCATGGCTAACATTGTGCTTTCTCACACCACTTTTTCTTAGAAATATCACCAGTTTTTCATAGAAATATCACTTGCTTAAAATCTAGGCACAAATAAAATAAAGTTGTAAACATTCCTAATTTTGCCCCCTTCCTCATCAATAAGGCACGACTAAACATGCCACTTCTGATGCTGTTCATTTGCCTTTTGCTAATAACAAGCACTTATCTACGTGAAAGTGAAAGTGCTAGTTGCCCAGTCGTGTCCCACTCTTTGCCACCCCAGGGACTGCAGCCGCCAGGCCCCTCTGTTCATGGAATTCTCCAGGTAAGAATACTGGAGTGGGTTGCCATTCCCTTCTCCAGGGGATCTTCCCAACCCAGGGATCGAACCCGGGTCTCCTGCATTGCAGGCACATTCTTTACCATCTGAGCCACCAGGGAAGCTCATCTACAACTGTATATTTGCTTAATGTTTTAAGAAAATCTTTTCTGCATGTCCTTAAAGTAATCCTACCATTGTGGGAGCAGCTTATTCAATTTATAAACAAACTAGGATCCATAGATATTATTTGTCTATATATTTTAGTATGTAGTGAGGGCTGTTTTACAATTTATAGTTCATGAATCCCTATATATTTACTGCTTAGTCTTCTGGTGACATTAAGTTATAGCATGAATTATGATGAAGGCAATAACTACTTACACAAAGATGCTTTTGTAATTTACTTCTTCAAAAAGCATTTATTGAAAGCCTTCAATGTGTCAGGCATTCAGTCAGGTATTTGGAATGAGAGAGCTGTATGCATTAGACATGTCAGTCAACCATAGATTATTTACTCTTTTCTTATACTAAAAACAAAAAACAAAAAACCACCACAATGGCTACAAGTTCAAATGAGAACCAACAATTGATGACTGTTCATCACCATCTTTCAGCACCAAGATTACAGAGATGTACCTTATCATTCAGGTTGGGTTTCTGCATGAAGAGAGTTGGAAAACCAGAAAAATGTCCAACAGCCCCACAGCCATGAGCTAGACTAAATGCATCAACTTCAGCCTTGGACAATGCATGCTCAAGCTAACTCAAGACACCCAGCCCCCAGCTCCCAATTTCTAAATACTATTCCCCAAACCAGGGCTCCTTGGAGAAATGGTTTATTTCAGGGCAGGGGATGGGAATTATCAGCCAGAAAACACAAAAATGATCAAGGACTAATTGGAGAAAAGGCATTTGCTACATTCTCATAATGAAGATGCACCAATGAGCATATTTAATACCAAGCTATGGACCTCCAGTTGTCTACTTCTCAGCAATGGCCTTGCTAGTCAGAACCATCCATTGGATCTTGCTGAGAGTCAGGCCTTAACTCTCAAGCAATTAAGAGATTACTAGCGACAGAACAGGGCTTCCCAGGTGGCTCAGTGGTAAAGAATCCACCTGCAAGGCACGACACTTGGGAGACTCCAGGGTCGGGAAGATCCCCTGGAGGGGGAAATGGCAACCCACTCCAGTATTCTTGCCTGGGGAATCCCATGGCCAGAGGAGCCTGGTGGGCTACAGTCCATGGGGTCACAAAGAGTCAGACACAACTGGGCACAGCAGAGCACAGGATAAAATTATCATTATAAAGATCTCTTTGAAGCCAAAAAATTTAAAAAATAAAACCAGGCATTTGCTATTAGAAACAAATTTCTTGAGGACATTAACTAGACTGGAAAGAAGATGCAATGCAGGCTTTGTGTTTTTCTGGTTGGGAGGGGAACCTAGAAGGAAGACGGTTGTGCTCCCAGGATTGGAAAGAGAAATGGGAGGCATGCGGACGTGAATCGGGGGTATTCAGAGGGTCTGAGGTGGCAGGACTGCAGATGAGTTTGTCCACCAGTTCCTGGAAGGACTGAGCTGTAAGCCCTGAAGTGTGGCAATTTCTGTGGAGGGCATCGGGTAATGTGTTTATGGAGTCCTCTGGATCATTCTTAAGAAAGTTCAAGCTTGAGGACTAGTCTCTTGAAGGATCCCATTGGGGGGTTAAAAAATTGTGTGTGAATACATGTACATACACACACACACACACATATATATGTGCTGCTGCTACTGAGTCGCTTCAGTTGTGTCCAACTCTGTGCGACCCCATAGACGGCAGCCCACCAGGCTCCCCCGTCCCTGGGATTCTCCAGGCAAGAACACTGGAGTGGGTTGCCATTTCCTTCTCCAATGCATGAAAGTGAAAAGTGAAAGTGAAGTCGCTCAGTCGTGTCAGACTCTTTGCGACCCCATGGACTGCAGCCCACCAGGCTCCTCCGTCCATGGGATTTTCCAGGCACGAGTACATATATACGTATATATATTTAAAAATCATACACATTCATAAACATATGCAAGAAAGCCAGAATAACATAAACTCCATTCACAGTAACATACGGATGAAAGATTCATTTGCTATGTGCCTTTTGTTAGAAGTGAAAAAATGGACTCGGTGAGACCCTGAGAAGCCCGCCCTAGTGTGTCATCAGCTAGAACCGCAGCATGCTGCCATGCCCTGGCTGGTAAAAGGGGTGTCGGCCCAGCATGATCAGCTTGGACCAAGCAGGGTTCACCCCTTGGAGGTGCCCCTGCTACACATGGGCAATGGAAGGAGGGAATGCTGAAAACTGGGTAGAAGGAAGAAAAAGATTGGCTGTTCTGTAGGCAATCAACAGTAGCTGCCACATGTTTATATTGCTCTTCACAGAGTTATTAATTTTAGACAGAATCCATTTTCTGGGTGTGATCATTAAGGATGTAATTTTTTACATCTCAACTCCAGTGTTCTTGCCTGGAGAATCCCAGGGACGGGGGAGCCTGGTGAGCTGTAGTCCATGCGGTCATGTAGAGTTGGACATGACTGAGCGACTTCACTTTCACTTTTCACTTTCATACACTGGAGAAAGAAATGGCAACCCACTCCAGTGTTCTTGCCTGGAGAATCCCAGGGACAGGGGGGCCTGATGGGCTGCCGTCTGTGGGGTCGCACAGAGTCGGACACGACTGAAGCGACTTAGCAGCAGCACCATCATTCTCCCAATATATCACAAATGTTGGTTGTAAAATATGTAGTGCTTGCTTATCGTGGTTGTAAATAGTTACTTGATAAGCCAAGGTGTGTTTTATGATTACATGTTTCTTATTTAACTCTTTTATTTTCCTGTACCTCATAGTTGCCTAGATTTTTCTTTTGTAATTTGCTTTGTTTTGTACTGCCCCTTAATATCCTTTCCAAATTCTCCCACAGATCTATGAAACAATATTTTTTTCTCAACAGTCAAACACTTCAGGTAATCTATTAGTTTCATTTTTGTTTTTTCAGATCTCTCTCCTATTTCAATCTGGACTGGTTACTGTTGCTGTCTTGAAGCTTCCTTTCTTCTTCTCCCGTGCTGGATTTCCAATTTCCCAGATCTTCTGTATTTTTTTCTACACAATATCCTCCTTTTTCTGAAGCACACATATTCTTGTAACATGATGATTAAATTACCTAGCCCTTAGATGTCTGAAAATACATTTTATATTACTTTTAAATTTCAAATCTGTAGAATAGTTGTAAGACTAAGACTAATTCCATGAAGGTCATGTTATCTCTTACCCACATTTACCTGTTACTAACATTTTGCTCCATTTTCTATAGTATTTCCTTTTTCTTTTGCTCCTTCTCTTTCTCTCTCATGGATGGATGGAGGGATAGATGGAAGGAGACAGATGATCATGTTTTTCTGAAATGTTCAAGAGTAATTTACATACATCATGGCCCTTTATCCATAAATACTTCAGTGTGTGTATTTCCTTAGAATATTCTCTTACGTAATTACAATACTATTATCTTTAGTAAATTTAATACCAATTTTAAACTAATTTTTATCCAAATTTTACCTAATTTATTGTCTATATTTTAATGTTGTATGTCAGCCCAACAATGTCCTTTATAGCAGTTTATTTTTCCTTCAATAGAGCATCCACTCAAGTATTGCATTTAGCATCTTATCTCTACAGTCACACTTAATCTGGAACACCTTCTCAGTCTTTGTCTTTTATGACAATTATATTTTTGAAAGAACATGGAAGCTCCTTTTTGAATAGAAACACAGCATACTGGGTTTGCCTGGTGATTCCCTGGGATTAGATTCGGGATAATCATCCCTTACTAGGATACTCACAAGTGACATGCTTTTCTCAGGTCATCAGGTATGAAGGATACAATCTCCAAATGCCCCCCATTGGTGGTGTTAAGTTTGATAACCCAGTCAAAATGCTGTACTATTTGTAGAGTTTGTGATTACTCTTGCAACTAATACGCTTTCCATGATAGACACTGAGTTCAGTTCAGTTTATTCGATCAGTCGTGTCCGACTCTTTGCAACCCCATGAATCACATCACGCCAGGCCTCCCTGTCCATCACAAACTCCTGGAGTTCACTCAGACTCAAGTCCATTGAGTCAGTGATGCCATCCAGCCATCTCACCCTCTGGCGTCCCCTTCTCCTCCTGCCCCCAATCCCTCCCAGCGTCAGAGTCTTTTCCAATGAGTCAGCTCTTCGCATGAGGTGGCCGAAGTACTGGAGTTTCAGCCTCAGCATCATTCCTTCCAAAGAAATCCCAGGGCTGATCTCCTTCAGAATGGACTGGTTGGATCTCCTTGCAGTCCAAGGGCCTCTCAAGAGTCTTCTCCAACACCACAGTTCAAAAGCATCAATTCTTCAGTGCTCAGCCTTCTTCACAGTCCAACTCTCACATTCATACATGACCACAGGAAAAATCATAGCCTTGACTAGACGGACCTTTGTTGGCAAAGTAATGTCTCTACTTTTGAATATGCTATCTAGGTTGGTCATAACTTTCTTTCCAAGGAGTAAGCGTCTTTTAATTTCATGGCTGCAGTCACCATCTGCAGTGATTTTGGAGCCCAGAAAAATAAAGTCTGACACTGTTTCCACTGTTTCCCCATCTATTCCCCATGAAGTGATGGGACCGGATGCCATGATCTTTGTTTTCTGAATGTTGAGCTTTAAGCCAACTTTTTCACTCTCCACTTTCACTTTCATCAAGAGGCTTTTGAGTTCCTCTTCACTTTCTGCCATAAGGGTGGTGTCATCTGCATATCTGAGGTTATTGATATTTCTCCCAGCAATCTTGATTCCAGTTTGTATTTCTTCCAGTCCAGCGTTTCTCATGATGTACTCTGCATATAAGTTAAATAAGCAGGGTGACAATATACAGCCTTGACGTCCTCCTTTTCCAATGTGGAACCAGTCTGCTGTTCCATGTCCTGTTCCAACTGTTGCTTCCTGACCTGCATACAAATTTCTCAAGAGGCAGATCAGGTGGTCTGGTATTCCCATCTCTTTCAGAATTGTCCACAGTTTATTATGATCCACACAGTCAAAGGCTTTGGCATAGTCAATAAAGCAGAAATAGATGTTTTTCCAGAACTCTCTTGCTTTTTCGATGATCCAGCAGATGTTGGCAATTTGATCTCTGGTTCCTCTGCCTTTTCTAAAACCAGCTTGAACATCAGGAAGTTCACGGTTCACATATTGCTGAAGCCTGGCTTGGAGAATTTTGAGCATTACTTTACTAGCATGTGAGATGAGTGCAATTGTGCGGTAGTTTGAGCATTCTTTGTCATTGCCTTTCTTTGGGATTGGAATGAAAACTGACCTTTTCCAGTCCTGTGGCCACTGCTGAGTTTTCCAAATTTGCTGGCATATTGAGTGCAGCACTTTCACAGCATCTCCTTTCAGGATTTGAAATAGCTCAACTGGAATCCCATCACCTCCACTAGCTTTGTTCATAGTGATGCTTTCTAAGGCCCACTGGACTTCACATTCCAGGATGTCTGGCTCTAGGTGAGTGATCACATCACTGTGACTATCTGAGTCGTGAAGATCTTTTTTGTACCATTCTTCTGTGTATTCTTGCCACCTCTTCTTAATATCTTCTGCTTCTGTTAAGTCCATACCATTTCTGTCTTTTATCGAGCCCATCTTTGCATGAAATGTTCCCTTGGTATCTCTAATTTTCTTGAAGAGATCTCTAGTCTTTCCCATTCTGTTGTTTTCCTCTATTTCTTTGCATTGATCACTGAGGAAGGCTTTCCTATCTCTTCTTGCCATTCTTTGGAAGTCTGCATTCAGATACTTATATTTTTCCTTTTTTCCTTTGCTTTTCGCTTCTCTTCTTTTCACAGCTATTTGTAAGGCCTCCCCAGACAGCCATTTTGCTTTTTTGCATTTCTTTTCCATGGGGATGGTCTAGATCCCTGTCTCCTGTACAAAGTCACGAACCTCATTCCATAGTTCATCAGGCACTCTATCTATCAGATCTAGGCCCTTAAATCTATTTCTCACTTCCAGTGTATAATCATAAGGGATTTGATTTAGGTCATACAGTTATACCAATACTCTAATTCTCATTAAATTTCCCCCTATACTAAGCATCCATCGATGACTCTTATCTGAATCAATCTTTATTATAATGGTCATGAAGTGATGATTTTTCTAGTTCCAGAACTCTGGAACTAGAAATATAGTTAGCACTTGGCATTCTACTTGCATTAATGTAGAATCTACTTGCATTAACTCTACTTGATGGATAGTTTGGCTACTCAGATAGTAAAGAATCTGCCTAAAATGCAGGAGACCTGAGCTTGATCCCTGGGTTGGGAAAATTCCCTAGAGGAGATCATGGCAACCCACTCCAGTATTCTTGCCTGGAAAATCCCATTGACAGGGGAGCCTGGTGAGCTACAGTCCATGGGGTCGCAAAGTGTCAGACACTACTGAGTCACTAACACTTTGCCTAGGACTTAAATTCAAGTTTGAAAATAATTTTCTTCAGAACTTTTAAGGCACTGCCCACTCTCCTGGAGCATCTCATGACGCTACTGAGAAGTCTCGTGTCATTCCGATTCCACCTCCTCGATGTATGTGACCTATTCCTCACTCCCACACACCTGCAGAAGCTCTTAGGTTCTTTTATCTTTGGTGTTCTGACAGTGCATAATGATGTGCCTGGAATTAGAATACTGTTGTCCTTTTTTCCTGGAGGCCTAACCCCCACAGTATTTCATCGTCCTACTCAATTCAAACAGGCTGTTGCCTAGGACAGGTGTACAGCTCTCTCCCCATCCCTTCACTACTCTGTGAATACTGGATCCTTCGTTTCCTGAGCTCTAAATATTTCTCTTTTTTGGTTTACTCCCTTATTTTGCTGAATCCTCTAGTAATATGGAGAAGACAATGGCAACCCACTCCAGTACTCTTGCCTGGAGAATCCCATGGACGCAGGAGCCTGGTACGGTGCAGTCCGTGGGGTTGCTAAGAGTCAGACATAACTGAGTGACTTCACTTTCACTTTTCACTTTCATGCATTGGAGAAGGAACTGGCAACCCACTCCAGTATTCTTGCCTGGAGAATCCCAGGGATGGCGGAGCCTGGTGGGCTGCCGTCTATGGGGTCACACAGAGTCGGACACGACTGAAGCGACTTAGCAGCAGTATCAGTAGCAGCAGCTAGTAATATACCTCAAGCACAATGGTAATGAGGGAACATGTTGCTGAGGAACAGGGGAGAGACTAATAACCCACAGAGACAAACAGAACCTGCGCACAAGGCTGCCCACGGCATGACTGCCTCCAGCATCCCTCGGACAGCAGCACCGATGCTGGCTTTCTCAACATGAAAAGCAGGGCCACTTATTTATAGAGTAGTTCTGGGAAAATAATAAGAGCGAAACAGAAGAACAGAAGGTGTAATAGGGGCAGGTCCCCAAGGCCTACTGGCATTGCAGTGAACCCTCCCCCTTTACTTTGTAAAAGGAGCCTGAATTCTGACTGAAGGAAGAGGGTTCTTTGACAAGACACTAGTCTACCATCTTCCTGGCCTGCTGGCTTTCCAATTATAGTCATTATTCCTTGCCCCAACAACTCATCTTTCAATTTATTGGCCTGTTCTACAGGGAGCAGGATGAGCTTGGGCTGGGTATCAAAGGGGCCCTCAGTTTAACAGAAATATTCCATTTCTTTTATTTAAAGAAAACTGTAGAAATGAACTAAAAATAAATAAATAAATAAACCATAACTGTGTCAATCATGTATGTACTAGATATTCATCAAAGTATTTAAGGAGATTCAAAATGGAAATATCCTAAATGTTCAATAATAAGAGATTGGTTCCAGGAAGAAGAGAAATCCATGCAGTGCAACTGTATGTAGCTATTAAACATGATATTACAGATGATTTGCTGACTAGGACAGCTACATGGTGTTCTGCTAACTAGATAAAGCTTATGACAGAGTGTGTGCAGTTATAATTCACGGATGCATGCTCATTCACTTTGTGTGTTTGTGTGGTCACCAAGGTGTTAAAAGTGGTGAAATTCAGGCCTAGGTACTTCCAGGCAAGATTTTTGCTCCAAAGCATGTATTTTTCTAATTAGAAAGAAAGAAACTTAACACATTTAAAAGCCACTTTATATGGTCAAGAGACTGAAAGTGGAAATAATATAGATACCTCTTCTTAATTACTTATAATTATACAATAATTAGGCATCTTGTTTATAGAAACGAGAGTGCTGAGAAGGTACAAGAAAATTGTCCTGTTCCCAGCACAACAGTGCTATAAAAAGATCCTCCTTCTCAGGAATAGATACAATTTGGCTAGACGTTTTTGCTGCCTATACATTTGAGACTCATAATTTGCACTTTTATTGATACAATCTAATGAATGTCACTCCTTCCATAGTTAACCAATTTGCTAGTAGTCACTGAGGAAAAGATTACAACTAAGCTGTTAAGACTGCATGCAAAACAAGGGCAAGAAAAAAATTTATCTATCCCATATAAGTAATTATTTGATACACTGAAAATGCCTGCTATAATGGAGACTATTTTTCTTAGAAAGTAAAACTTAGAGCTGAAAGTGGGCATTGAAATACTTCAGTTCTACCAAGCAAACCAGAACTGAAAGAGACACATGTACCCCAATGTTCGTTGCAGCAGTGTTTACAATAGCCAGGACCTGGAAGCAACCTGGTCCATTGGCAGATGAACACATAAGGAAGCTATGGTACATATACACAATAGAATATTACTCAGCTATAATAAGGAATGCATTTGAGTCAGTTCTAATGAGGTGGATGAAACTGGAGCCTATTATACAGAGTGAAGTAAGCCAGAAAGAGAAACACCAATATAGTATATTAATGCATATACATGGAATTTAGAAAGACGGTAATGATGACCCTATATGCAGGAGAGCAAAAGAGACACAGATGTAAAGAACAGACTATGTGGGAGAAGGCGGGGTGAGATGATTTGAGAGAAGAGCACTGAAACATGTATATTACCATATGTAAAACAGATAACCAGTGCAAGTTTGATGCATGCAGCAGGACACTCAAAGCCTTTGCTCTGGGACAACCCTGAGGGAGGGGGTGAGGAGGAAGGTGGGAGGGGGGTCCATGGTGGGGGGACACATGTGCACCCGTGGCTGATTCATGTCGATGTCTGGCAAAAACCACCACAGTACTGTAAAGTAATTACCCTCCAATGTAAATAAATTAATTTAAAAAAAATGAAGAACTCAAATCTAAAAAAAAGAAATACTTCAGTTCTGTCTCTAGTCGCTGTGTCCTTAAGCAAGGTCACTTACCATTTCTGGAGTTTCTTTTTATACAAACCTGACATAGAGAAATCTAGCTTTCAGTGCATTGTGCTTAAATATTACATGGCAAATAGCACCAGGAAAGTAGATGTTTATCATTATTAAAATTCAAGGGGAATCCCCTGATGGTCCAGAGGTTAGGAATCCCAACTCCCACTGCAAGGGGCCCAGGACCAAGCCCTGGTTGGGGAACTAAGATCCCACAAGCCAAGTGTTACAGCCAAAAAAAATTAAAGGTGCTCTTGAGAAGGTGTTTTAAAAAAAAACACACACACCTGGGCCCCCGGCATTGGAAAAGAAAAACTTAAAGGTGTTCTTGAAGAAAGTAGGGAAAACCATTAAACCATTCAGGTATGACCTAAATCAAATCCCTTACAATTATACAGTAAAAGGGACAAATAGATTTAAGGGATTCGATCTGATAGAGTGCCTGAAGAACTATGGAAGGAGGTTCGTGACATTGTATAGGAGGCAGTGATCAAGACCATCCCCAAGAAAAAGAAATGCAAAAAGGCAAAATGGTTGTCTGAGGAGGCCTTACAAATAGCAAAGAACAGAACAGAGCTAAAGGCAAAGTAGAAAAGGAAAGATATACCCATCTGAATGCAGAGTTCCAAAAAATAGCAGAAGAGATAAGAAAGCCTTCCTGAGTGATCAATGCAAAGAAATAGAGGAAAACAACAGAATGGGAAAGACTAGAGATCTCTTCAAGAAAAGCAGAGATACCAAGGGAACATTTCATGCAAAGATGGGCACAATAAAGGACAGAAATGGTCCTAACAGAAGATATTAAGAAGAGGTGGCAAGAATACACAGAAGAACTATACAAAAAAGATCTTTATGACCTAAATAACCACAATGGTGTGATTACTCACCTAGAGCCAGACCTCCTGAAATGTGAAGTCAAGTGGGCCTTAAGAAGCATCATCATGAACAAAGCTAGTGGAGGCGATGGAATTCCAGCTGAGCTATTTCAAATCCTAAAAGATGATGCTGTGAAAGTGCTGCACTCAATATGCCAGCAATTTTGGAAAACTCAGCAGTGGCCACAGGACTGGAAAAGGTCAGTTTTCATTCCAACCCCAAAGAAAGGCAATGCAAAGAATGTGCAAACTACCACACAATTACACTCATTTCACACGCTAACAAAGTAATGCTCAAAATTCTCCAAGCTAGGCTTCAACTGCACGTGAACCAAGAACTTCCAGATGTTCAAACTGGATTTAGAAAAGGCATAGGAACCAGAGATCAAATTGTCAATATCCCATGGATGACAGAAAAAACAAGATAATTCCAGAAAAACATCTACTTCTACTTTACTGACTATGCCAAAGCCTTTGACTGTGTGGATCACAACAAACTTTGGAAAATTTTTATAGAGATAGGAATACCAGACCATCTGACCTGCCTCATGAGAAATCTGTATGCAGGTCAAGAAGCAACAGTTAGAACCAGACACGGAAGAATCAGTTCAGTTCAGTTGCTCAGTCGTGTCCAACTCTTTGCGAACCCATGAATCACAGCACACCAGGCCTCCCTGTCCATCACCAACTCCCGGAGTTCACTCAAACTCACGTCCATCGAGTTGGTGATGCCATCCAGCCATCTTATCCTCTGTCGTCCCCTCCTCCAGCCCCCAATCCCTCCCAGCATCAGAGTCTTTTCCAATGAGTCAACTCTTCACATGAGGTGGCCATGGACTAGTTCAAAACTGGGAAAGGAATCAAGATTGCCAGGAGAAATATCAGGAGCCTCAGATATGCAGATGACACTACCCTTATGGCAGAAAGCTAAGAACTGAAGAGCCTCTTGATGTAAGTGAAAGAGGAGAGCGAAAAAGCTGACTTAAAACTCAACACTCAAAAAACTAAGATCATGGCATACAGTCCCATCACTTCATGGCAAATAGATGTGGAAACAGTGGAAACAGTGACAGACTTTATTTTGGGGGCTCCAAAATCACTGCAGAAGGTGACTGCAGCCATGAAATCAAAAGACACTTGCTCCTTGGAAGTAAAGCTATGACTAACCTAGACAGCACATTAAACACCAGCGACATTATTTTGTCATCAAAGGTCCATCTAGTCAGAGCTATGATTTTTCCAGTAGTCATGTATGGATATGAGAGTTGGACTATAAAGAAAGTTGAGCATCAATGAATTGATGCTTTTGAACTGTGGTGTTGGAGAAGACTTTTGAGAGTCCCCTGGACTGCAAGGAGATCAAACCAGTCAATCCTAAGGGACATCAGTCCTGAATATTCATTGGAAGGACTGATGCTGAAGCTGAAACTCCAATACTTTGGCCACCTGATGGGAAGAACTGACTCACTGGAAAAGACCCTGATGCTGGGAAAGATTGAAGGCAGGAGGAGAAGGTGACAACAGAAGATGAGATGGTTGGATGGTATCACCAACTTGACAGACATGAATTTGAGCAATCTCTGGGAGCTGGTGATGGACAGGGAAGCCTGGCAGTCCACAGGGTTGCAGAATTGGACATGACTGAGTGACTGAACTGAACTGAGAAGGTGGCAAAGGTGTAAGATGACAATTGTGACCAACTGAAATCTCCTTTAACAGCACAAATCTATTGTAACTAGTGAGGAGACTGGTAGAAATAACAATCATTACTGAATTATTTATGAGAAATACAAGAGCCCATCTTATAATTGGGCTTCATATAATAAAAGTATCAAAATGTTTTCTTTAAGCGATACATTTTTTTATATATTATTTAGCTTTTAATACAATATGACTTGGGGGCTTCCCTGAAGGCGCAGTGGTTAAAAATCCACCTGCTAATGAAGAAGACACAGGTTTGATCCCTGCTCTGGGAAGATCCCACATGCCGCATGGCAACCAAGCCCACACGTCAGTTACAGAGCCAGTGCTCTAGAGCCTGCGAGCTGCAGCTACTCAAGTCTGAGAGCCTATAGCCCCTGCTCCACCCCAGTGAGGTTGCTGCAATGCAATGAACCCAGGCACTGCAACGAAGAGTAACCCCAGCTTGCTGTAACGAGACAAAAGTCTGAACAGAGCAACAAAGACCCAGCACAGCTAAGAATAAATAAGCACATCTTAAAATAAAACAATATGATTCTTAGATTAAAGCAAATCATATGACTTCTTTCTGGACAGCCATGAAATAGCTATTTGTACTGATCCAGGGGTTTTAAAAGACCACATTTCATAAAGTACTTTGAGAATCATTAATTCAAGGTATTTTTGGAAACAAAGCCCACTATTGTTTTCAGAAAACAAGTAGAGCACTGGTTGGGAGTGCTGGACCATGAGAGGTCAACATTTGGGACCGGGTTCCTGGAATATAGGACAGAATAAGAGAAGTAGGATTAGTAAGAGGAGAATAGAGGAAGGAGAGAGGAACAGTATATTTTCTCAGGCTGCACCACTGATGCTGATTGCTCTAAAAGTAATTTCTCTATAATTCTGCACTTTGTATAAATGTGTATAACTAGGGCTTCCCTCATGGCTCAGTTGGTAAAGAATCCACCTGCAATGCAGGAGATCCCGGTTCGATTCCTTGGTCAGGAAGATCCACTGGAGAAGGGAAAGGCTACGCACTCCAGTATTCTGGCCTGGAGAATTCCATGGACTGTAGAGTCCATGGAGTCACAAAGAGTCAGACACAACTGAGCGACATTCACTACTTCATTACTTATATAAAATGTATCTATTTCTAAACACTTTATTGTTGTTTTAACTCATATAAACCATACTACAGTGTATCTTAGGTTGTGGGGTGCGGTTTTGTTTTTGCTTTCGTGTTTTTGATTATCAATATATTTTATATCTATCTTGTATCACAAAATCTCCCATCTTCAAAAATGGCTTGGCTATTCTTTGTCCTTTGCTCTTCTGTATAAATTCTAGAATTAATCTGTAAGGCTGCAGATGTGTGCACATGCACAACACACACACAACCCCCTCCTCTAGTAACTTTGATTGAAATTGCTTTTAACATATAAATTCATTTGGTAAAAATTAAAATCTGGATATTCACCTTCCCTATCTATGAATATAGCACATTCATCAGAGATTTCGGTCATTTTCTATGCCTGTAAAGAGTATTTGATATTTTATAGCTGCCCAAAATATTTTGAAAATCCTTTCTCCTTTTCAGGACTCCTCCACATTATAAATCTCACTTTCTGAGAATAAATCCAAAAATTATTTCCCTGGAGTCCTTTGCTCCTTACATGTACACATACAGCCAATTCCCACTGAGTGGCTACAACTTCTTGGAAGATGGAAATAAAGGTCATGAGACCCTATAGTCAGGATCCTTCTCAAATGGATGTGGATGCACCTGGTTTTTCTCAGCACATGTAGCAAGCCTCCTGGAGGTCTAGCCCCTCTCTTTGGTGCGGTGAGGGTGCCAGTCTAGCAGCAGGCACCAGCAGCTGCTGGGTTTCCACTGGAGCCTCTTGGTACTGTCCTTGGTCCCTCTTCTGGGCATCTGCATATGTGAGAGCCCAGCTTGGTTCCTTTTTGGGAATTCTGTAAGCTACCTAGTAGTTTGTAGCAAATACCTTTCTGCTTAAACACGTTAAAATAGATTCTGGGGAATTCGGTGATGGTCCAGTGAACAGGACTTTGCACTTTCACTACTGTGGGTCCAGGTTCAATTCCTGGTTGGGGAAGTAAGATCCTATAAGCCACATGGTGTGGCCAAAAAAAAAAAAAAACCAAACAAGATTCTGTTGTCTGCAACTGTACACTGACCGGGAATTAGGAAGTAGAAGCGGGTTGCTGAATGTGACAGAGCTGCCTTAGGACATGAGATGAGAAATGGGTTGGAGAAGGTCAGATGTTGCAAGTTGAAAAGGGGAAGAGATAAGGGAGGGCCCCACCTGTGTCTCCTCACTCTGGCACCAGGGCTGAAGGCACAGCCACTCCCTGGAGCTCAGTTATCCCAGCAGAAAGCAGAATCTATCAGCTGAGGCTGGTGACGACCGGGCAGGAGGGACTGGGAGGCTTGTGAGAGGAGGTACAGAGCAGCAGACCAGGAAAATGAAGGGAGCCCTGGTGATACAGTATGATGTAGGAGGCGTTAAGGGCCTACTTGAAGTTACTTATCATGAACCTCAAGCAGGATAATTCCACATGACAATGTGCTTTTCCCTGACCACTTTTGGTAGCATGGATGCAGGCACAAAGAAGGCAAAGAACTGCATTTAGTCAGAGACGGGGTCGTGCCAACTGAGTATATACCAAAGCCAGAAAAGGGCAAGGCCATTAAAGGAGAATGTAGAGGAACTGTTCTAATAACTGACCATGGACTTTAAGCAGGATAAAGAACAAACAGGCATGAAGGAAGTGAAGAGCAGTGAAAGGGGGGAACAGTGGGAGCTGAAGGACTGTTAGCATCAGGATTCTAAAAGGAAGAAATTAGAAAGACAGGTCATAGAGCAAGATATTTAAAGTGCTGAGGTTACAGAGGGGTGAAGTTTTGTATCATGAGGTCTAGGATATGATCAAGGAGTGGTTCAGGTAAAATGAAAGGGTAAGAAAGAAAATGAGAGGTGAACTGTTGGAAGGCTCATCCACTGAAAACACCAAGAATTAAGACAAGATTAATGTTGAGCAGAGTGACAGCAGGTGATGAGCTAACATCTTCAAGGAACAAAGGGCATGTGACCCAGAGGTTCCAGCCTGATGACAGGATTCAAAGGTGGAGGTTTTGGGGCAAAGTGAGAGGTGAAGAATGGCCTGAAACTTTCACAGAGAAAGAGGACCCAGAATATGTGATGTGAGGGATGGTGCTGGGGAAGCAGCATCCTTAAGAGATGAGTAGGTTTTGATCAGAGCAGGAAGGACTAAACATTCAGTGTGGTTCCCTGACACCCAAAATTCCTGCTACACTGCTACCGAGGAGAGAAAGGTGGTGAAGTGACCCAGAATCTAAGTCTTTTTTAAAGACTTACGCCAGTTTTCCCGTTCTTTGCCCCATTCGCATCCCCATACACTTTCAGAAGTTATCTGAATCTTTCCTAAGCTTTTCTGCCACATGAGGGCGCTGCTCAGCTCCCTGCAACGTGGCTTAGGATTTACTTTCCTCAGCTCTGCTCCAAGTCACAACTCTTTCATCTGATTTCAAGCTTCCAAAGTGTTATCATTAGCTTATTTTCACTGTCCTGAGTTTATGTCTTTTAATTTTTCATTTAGTTTTCTTAATGGGGTTTCAGAAGGGTGTGGATGTCAACATGTTCAACCACCATCTTTACAAAACTACATTGTGAATCCTATTTCCACAAAGTTTACTGGAGGAGGAGGGGTCTATTTGTTTGGTTTTAGTTTCTGGTTAATTTTTTTGGCTCCCACCACTACCACCAGCCCAAATTTTCTGAACTGCAAGCCTTCAAACTAGTTTTCTAAAGAATGCATCCAAGACTGTAAACCTTGCTCTTTGTTCCACCTTCTGCCACATCGCATAGACCCCCGCTGTCTCCTGACTACTGTTGTTCATTTCTAAACCATCTGCAGCATCCACTTTGTGCTCTCTTTAACCAAGGAGCTATTTTAAACTGTATTAATTTATGTAAGAAAAAAATGTTCTTTGAGCCAACATGCAAGTAAACAACAAAAACAGCAAAAAACAGCCACTGTCCACTTCAGGAACTTCCTGGTGGTGGTGAACTCAAGGACTCCACAGGCCACATCAGATCTCTTTCCCCTTCCCTTATCTTCCCTTTGGACCAATTCTACTTGCTTTTCTCTCTCCTTCTAAACTGACACCACCCAAACTACTTGTAGAGGTCTCTTTCCTGAAGACCACTGAGAAATAGGTCCAGCCCTTTATCAGTGTACACCGCCAAACATCTGCTCAAGGCAGCTCTCTCAAAGCGTGGTCCACACTAAAGGTCTGGGCATCACCATGGATATCCACAATCAGACTTTGCTGTAGAGCATAAACCAACACAACATTGTAAATCAACTATACTCTCATAAAACATTGTTTTAAAAATCAGATTCTCTGAGAGTTAGGCCAGAAAATTACTCATTTTACACCAGGTTCTTCAGACACATGGCAAAATTTAAGAAGCACTAATCAAGGTAGAAACATGTAGATAGAAAAACAACTTTTAAAAAATGTATGGCCCCTTCCATGAACATTTAAGGATTTACTTTGAGTTCAGTTCAATTCAGTTGCTCAGTCATGTCCAACTCTTTGCAACCCCATGAATTGCAGCACGCCAGGCCTCTCTGTCCATCATCAACTCCCGGAGTTCACTGAAACTCACGTCCATCGAGTCGGTGATGCTATCCAGCCATCTCATCCTCTGTTGTCCCCTTCTCCTCCTGTCCCCAATCCCTCCCAGCATCAGAGTCTTTTCCAATGAGTCAACATTTCCCATGAGGTGGCCAAAGTACTGGAGTTTCAACTTTAGCATCATTCCTTCCAAAGAACACCCAGGACAGATCTCCTTTAGAATGGACTGGTTGGATCTCCTTGCAGTCCAAGGGACTCTCAAGAGTCTTCTCCAACACCACAGTTCAAAAGCATCAATTCTTTGGCGCTCAGCTTTCTTCACAGTCCAACTCTCAGATCCATACATGACCACTGGAAAAACCATAACCTTGACTAGACAGACCTTTGTTGGCAAAGTAATGTCTCATGCTATCTAGGTTGGTCATAATTTTCCTTCCAAGGAGTAAGCGTCTTTTAATTTCATGGCTGCAATCACCATCTGCAGTGATTTTGGAGCCCCCAAAAATAAAGTTTGACACTGTTTCCCCATCTATTTCCCATGAAGTGATGGGACCAGATGCCATGATCTTCGTTTTCTGAATGTTGAGCTTTAAGCCAACTTTTTCACTCTCCACTTGCACTTTCATCAAGAGGCTTTTTAGTTCCTCTTCACTTTCTGCCATAAGGGTGGTGCCATCTGCATATCTGAGGTTATTGATATTTCTCCCAGCAATCTTGAGTCCAGCTTGTGCTTCTTCCAGTCCAGCGTTTCTCATGAGGTACTCTGCATATAAGTTAAATAAGCAGGGTGACAATATACAGCCTTGACGTACTCCTTTTCCTATTTGGAACCAGTCTGTTGTTCCATGTCCAGATCTAACTGTTGCTTCCTGACCTGCATATAGGTTTCTCAAGAGGCAGGTCAGGTGGTCTGGTATTCCCATCTCTTTCAGAATTGTCCACAGTTTATTGTGATCCACACAGTCAAAGGCTTTGGCATAGTCAATAAAGCAGAAATAGATGTTTTTCTGGAACTCTTTTGCTTTTTCGATGATCCAGCAGATGTTGGCAATTTGATCTCTGGTTCCTCTGCCTTTTCTAACACCAGCTTGACATCTGGAAGTTCACGGTTCACGTACTGCTAAAGCCTGGCTTGGAGAATTTTGAGCATGACTTTACTAGCGTGTGAGATGAGTGCAATTGTGCAGTAGTTTGAGCATTCTTTGGCATTGCCTTTCTTTGGGATTGGAATGAAAACTGACCTTTTCCAGTCCTGTGGCCACTGCTGAGTTTTCCAAATTTGCTGGCATATGGAGTGTAGCACTTTCACAGCATCAACTTTCAGGATTTGAAATAGTTCAATTGGAATTCCATCACCTCCATAGCTTTGTTCATAGTGATGCTTTCTAAGGCCCACTGGACTTCACATTCCAGGATGTCTGGCTCTAGGTGAGTGATCACACCATCATGATTATCTGGGTCGTGAGGCTCTTTTTTGTACAGTTCTTCTGTGTATTCTTGCCATCTCTTCTTAATATCTTCTGCTTCTGTTAGGTCCATACCATTTCTGTCCTTTATTGAGCCCATCTTTGCATGAAATGTTCCCTTGGTATCTCTGATTTTCTTGAAGAGATCTCTAGTCTTTCCCATTCTGTTGTTTTCCTCTATTTCTTTGCATTGATCGCTGAGGAAGGCTTTCTTATCTCTCCTTGCTATTCTTTGGAACTCTGCATTCAGATGCTTATATCTTTCCTTTTCGCTTCTCTTCTTTTCACAGCTGTTTGTAAGGCCTCCCCAGACAGCCATTTTGCTTTTTTGCATTTCTTTTCCATGGGGATGGTCTTGATCCCTGTCTCCTGTACAATGTCATGAACCTCAGTCCATAGTTCATCAGGCATTCTATCTATCAGATCTAGTCCCTTAAATCTATTTCTCACTTCCACTGTGTAATCATACGGGATTTGATTTAGGTCATACCTGAATGGTCTAGTGGTTTTCCCTACTTTCTTCAATTTAAGTCTGAATTTGGCAATAAGGATTTACTTTAAATTTGTGTTAATAAAGGCAAACCTTGGAGATACTGTGGGCTGGGTTCCAGACCACCATGATAATGCAAATTCAGCAAGAAAGCAAGTCACATGAATTTTCTGGTTTCCCAATGCATATAAAAGTTGTTTACACTATAGTGTATGAAGTGTCTAACAGTATCATGTCAGGAAAAAAAAAAGGAAAAACCTTAATTAAAAAATACTTTATTGTAAAATATCTTAGCTATAATATGATAATGCAGTGCTGCCACAAACTTTCAATTTGTAAAAAACACAGTATCTGCAAAACAGATACAATGAAGCACAATAAAATAAGCTGTGTCTATAATGCATAACTCAAGTTCTTTTCCCAGAAATTACTTCACATAGTTCTTTGCATAGTTATAAAAGACCTCATTTAAGGTCAAAAGCACAACCAATCCAAAATTATACTTCACTAACCTGTCACAACCTCTTGAGAGTCCCTTGGACTGCAACATGATCAAATCAGCCCTGACTATTAATTGGAAGGACTAATGTTGAAGCTGAAACTCCAATATTTTGGCCACCTGATGCGAATAGCTGACTCACTGGAAAAGACCCTGATGCTGGAAAAGACTGAAGGCAAAATGAAAAGGGGACAGCAGACGATGAAATGTTTAGATAGGATCACTGATCAATCAACATGCATTGAGCTAACATGTATTGTGACAGTGGGGGATAGAGGAGCCTGGTGGGTTACAAGTTTGATGCCTGATCTGGGAGGATTCTATATACCGTGGGGCAACTAAGGCCATGTGCCACATGTGCTGAGTCAAAGCACCCTAGAGCCCATGTTCTGCAACAAGAAAAACCACTGCAGTGAGAAGTCCATACACAACTAGAGAAAGCCCATGTGCAGCAACAAAGACCCAATGCAAACAAAAATTAAAAAAAAAAAAATTCCACAGGCATATTCAGATTTTCCCCAGATCGCCTGCTCCTATTTCTTTAGTAATTTGCCAAACTCATATTTATAATTTATGCTATCTGGAGAAAAGTGCAGAAACCAACACCACTTGCAAATAGGAAGCCAAAATACCCACTAAGAAAAATTTACATAACGGATGGAGCAAAGATGAATGTCTTGGTGTACATGTACTAAACAAATCAAACTTAAAAGGAAACAACCAGGGACTTTCCAAAGTGATCGAGTGGCTAAGACTCCGAGCTCCAATGCAAGGGGGCCTGGGTTTGATCTCTGGTCATGGAACTAAGATCCCACATACCGCAGGGCAACTAAGCCCGTGTGTCACAACTAGAGAAGCGCCTGTGCCACAATGAAGACCTGGAACGGCCAAATAAATTTTTTAAAAGTTCATTTGCTTTAAAAAAAAAAAAAAGAAAGAAAGAAACAGCCAGGTATCAAGAGCAAAACTAAAGATAAAAAACAATTTCATGTTTCAAGACCTGATTGCTCTCAATCACGTAAATGATTGTTATCAGTTTTTTAATTATTTTAACTTTTTTTTAGTTGTTATTTACTTATTTTTTACTGTGCTGGGTCTTCATTCCTGCACGGGCTCTTCTCTAGTTGCAGGAAGCGGGGGCTACTCTAGCTGCAGTACATGGGCTTCTCACTGCAGTGAGAAGCGGGCTTCTCTAGCTGCAGAGCACATGCTCTAGGGCTCGCAGGCCTCAGGAGTTGGGGCATGTAGGCTCAGGAGTTCTGGCTCCCAGGCTCTAGAGCGCAGGCTCAGTAGTTGTCACCACAGGCTTAGTTGCCCCACAACATATGGGATCTTCCCAGACCAGGGATCAAACCCATGTCTCCTGCATTGGCAGGGGGATTCCTTACCACTGAGCCACCAGGCAAGCCACATATATGTTTTCTAACTGGTTATTTCATATGATTTTTAGCAGAGACGTACAAGATCCTCAACAATCTATGTCAAGGACAACCCAACTTCACCTGCATGAATACACACCTTCAGCCACTGAACCACCTGCATTTATTTTTAAAGGCCCTGGTTGTAAGCTTATGCCACTTCTAAACTCTGACAGATCTTACATGCCTGTTTCTCCCAGGCAGCTTCTGTCACATCACAGGGGCCTTATATGGGGAAGTCCTATCTCAAAGGTGCCTAATTCACCATAGCATCCTACCAGCACTTCCCAAACAGCAGCCCCATGATGCAGATACAGTCGTTACTGTTCAAGTCTGAAAGGAACCAATACAGAAGTCAAGTGTTTCCATTATCTACCCAAAAGAAAACAGAATATATTATATAAACACAGGTAAATATATCTTTAAATATATCTCAATTACAATGGAGTTTATGCTGAAATAATAGGAACACAGGTACAGTGTAAAAGCTACGGATCAACCTGAAGGTAGGTTAGAGATCTGCTGTAACAGCCAGAGAAGTGCCAAGAGAGAGGTCACGGGGGGTGAGGAGAAGGGGTCAGAATAACTGGGGAAGGCTTCACAGCCGGAGGAAGACCCTGGAAGACACGAACTACTTGGACAGGGGAAGAAAGAACCCCAGAGGCGGGAAGCAGCATGAACACGGGCCCAGAGACAGGAATGAGGACAGCGTGTGACAAGGCCACGGCCACAGCAGGAGCAGAGCCCGGGCCCGGGAGACACCCGGGAGCTAAGGATGCAGAGGGGCCCTGGGGACGCAGCAGGGGTGGCCCGAGAGCCTTGCTGGGCTTCTTCTCCACGGGGTGCACTTTCTGATGCTGAACAAAGCTGCCGTACCACTTGAAGGCTTTCCCACACACCTTACACTCATAGGGCTTCTCTCCGGTGTGAACTCTCTGATGCTGAATGGAGGCGATCTTCTGGCTGAATGCCTTCCCACACTCCTTACATTGGTAGGGTTTCTCCCCAGTGTGGATGCGCTGGTGGACAATAAAAAGTGACCTACACCCAAAACCTTTCCAACACTCCTTACATTTATAGAGCTTCTCCCCAGTGTGCAGCCTCTGGTGCTGCAGGTAGGCGGCGCTCCGGCGGAAAGCCTTGCCACACTCCTTACACGTGTAGGGCTTCTCCCCCGTGTGGATCCTCTGATGCTGGGTCAAGGCGGTGTTGGAACTCAGACCTTTGCCACACTCCTTACATTCATAGGGTCCTTTGCCAACGTGATTTTTCTCATGTACGATACAGTCATAGCTGGACTTGAAAGCTTTGCCACACTCCTTGCACTTGAAGGGCTTTTCCCCAGTGTGGCTCCTCTGATGCCGAAGGAGCTTTGAGTTATATCGGAAGATCTTCCCACATTCTTTACATTTGTAGAACTTCATGCCTCCTCGAAGTATCAGATTGGGATTCAGACTGAAAGTCTGCCACACTGCCTTGCTTTCAAAATCCAAGTGCTGAGACACGTTCGTGAGAAGCCCTCCCACGGGCCTGCCGTGGGCCTCTGTGCCCTCGGAGGCTTGCTGCTCTACCGCTGGCTCTTCTGTCTTGATGCCCCTCTCACCACCTGACCAAAGAAACCACAAGTTTCCTCGTTACTGAACTGGAAGGAATGGGATGCAGTGGTCCTGGTTTTCTTTTATAGGATGCGATTTATTTATTTATTTTTATTTTATTTTATTTTTAAACTTTACAATATTGTATTAGTTTTGCCAAACATCGAAATGAATCCACCACAGGTATACCCGTGCTCCCCATCCTGAACCCCCCTTCCTCCTCCCTCCCCATACCCTCCCTCTGGGTCATCCCAGTGCACCAGCCCCAAGCATCCAGTATCGTGCATCGAACCTGGACTGGCGACTCGTTTCATACATATTATACATGTTTCAATGCCATTCTCCCAAATCTCCTCACCCTCTGCCTCTCCCACAGAGTCTATAAGACTGATCTATACATCAGTGTCTCTTCTGCTGTCTCGTACACAGGGTTATTGTTACCATCTTTCTAAATTCCATATATATGCGTTAGTATACTGTATTGGTGTTTTTCTTTCTGGCTTACTTCACTCTGTATAATAGGCTCCAGTTTCATCCACCTCATTAGAACTGATTCAAATGTATTCTTTTTAATGGCTGAGTAGTACTCCATTGTGTATATGTACCACAGCTTTCTTATCCATTCATCTGCTGATGGACATCTAGGTTGCTTCCATGTCCTGGCTATTATAAACAGTGCTGTGATGAACACTGGGATACACGTGTCTCTTTCCCTTCTGGTTTCCTCAGTGTGTATGCCCAGCAGTGGGATTGCTGGATCATAAGGCAGTTCTATTTCCAGTTTTTTAAGGAATCTCCACACTGTTCTCCATAGTGGCTGTACTAGTTTGCATTCCCACCAACAGTGTAAGAGGGTTCCCTTTTCTCCACACCCTCTCCAGCATTTATTGCTTGTAGACTTTTGGATTAGGATGCGAGTTTTTAAAATACACCCATGAAATGGTTATGAGCTTCCATAAAGGAGGATGAGAGATAAGAAAAAACAACAGCATAAGCTGGACAAGTGATGACACTGCAGTCCAGGAGTGCCTCTTACAAGGACGGGCTGGGCAATGAGCCAGGGCAGGTGAGGTGGGCAAATGAGAACTTCAAGGGTGGGAAGGAAAGGAAGCAAGAGAGGAAAAAAGAATGGCAGAGGTAAGAGGGAACAGAGAGAAATGCAAACAGGCTTCAAAAGAGAGAGAGAGGGAGACTCTCAGGGAGGGAAAAGACATTGGTGAGACGAAGGGGACCAGCTAGCAGCCCGGAAACACACAGTGAAATGATGGACCCCAATGCCCCACCTGGAAGCCAGGAAACCACCCCCAACTCTGAATTTTACGTAACAGCCAGATAATTCTACTTTAAATATTTCACATAATATTCTGGGATAAAAGATTCTTTTAGGAAGTCAGAGGGAACATAAGGTGACTGGAGAACTGTAGGCCACTGCGCTGTTACCACTAAAGGAATCACTTTTCACAACATTACAGAATGTGTGAGAAGTGAGGCCTGAAAAGCTTCTTCCTAAAGTAAAGAAAATCCAAGTAATTAAAACCTTCCAGGACTGACTGGTAAGCAGACTGGAAATTTTAGGATGGTGGGTGTGTCTTGAGAGTGTGGTATTGGAGGAATATTCTTGCCCTTTGCTCTATGGCCCCATTTAAAACAAATTCATTGTAAACCACAACATTATGGAACTTTAAAATACTAAAAATTGTATCAATATTAAAAAGCCAAATAAAATCACAGCTATGGTACAAATCAATCAGTTTGATGCACAGAATCACACTTTCCTTAAAGTATGGCTGAAACCCTACCACCCTGCCATGAAAACTGTCCTTACAGGTTTGGGATGGGAACTCAATACAGGTCAGAGGGTCAGCTACAGGGAGCTTTGCTCTCCACTGCAGAAGAAACATTTCCAGTAAACCAGGAAGGCGAAACCAGAAGGTGCTAAGTCCCCTTACTCACCTGGACAGATGCCTCTCAAATCCTCTGCTTCCCAGGGATCGGGGTCCCATGGAGCTTCCCCTCTCTCCAGCTGGGAGATCAGATCAGGTCTGGGGAATGGAGACACTACTCCAACAAGAAAGAGAGACAGACAAGTTGAGGGGAGACGTCCAGAGCTGTTACTGAGATCCCTCTGCCCACCCCAAGGCAGGCGAGTTGAGTTGAGGGGAGAAGGGGACTGCCTGGGGGACCAATGAGCCACACAGGGGTTCTGAGGAAGGGGTCCAAACTGCACTCCATGCAAAGATCAGGGAGACAGTGATTCTTCCCAGGGAAGAAGTGCAAGCTCGCCCTGACTCAGAAGAAAGGACATCCCCTCAGGAAGGATGAATGTACCGATATTCTGGGAGGCTCCTGCACACAGGAGAGGGCCCACATCCACTACACTGCAAGGACGGAGGAACTGAGGTCTCCCGGGGGCACCCCAAGAGTCCTTTCCCTCAGGGTCCAAAACCACGCTCTTCCCTGGGAAGGAATAAAGTGCAACTTCAAAGCAAAGGGAACCTGGGATTTCCCCACCCAGCATCTCCACAGAACCCTGAGGACTACTAGAACTCCCAAGACATCTGAAGAGGACATCAACTATCAGAGGGCCACTGAGAGACCTTACCAAGGGAAACCACATTTGCGTAATTCTCCAGCATCACCTCCCTGTACAGGGCCCTCTGCGCAGAGTCCAGGCTGGCCCATTGGTTCTGGGTGAAGTACACGGCCACGTCCTCAAAGGTCACTGGCTCCTGAAACAACAGGTTCCTGCTCAGGCTCTGAGTGAGGGCCAGAGGGGGCCAGTGTGAGCTTCAGGGAAGAAATGGACCTGCCAAGGTCTGTGACTCTGAGCCCCGTGGAAGGTCTGTTCTATGGACAAGAGCACTCAGTACCCCAGCCCTCAGTCAGGGCTCCCACCTTCAAATGTGGAACACCAAGGCTATCCCACTTGCTCAGCTCTGCAGCTCCAAACTGTCATCCCAACCTCACAGCCTGGCATCTGGGGCTCTCCAGGCTGTAACTGTGTTAACCTCTTATGTTCCTGTCTCCATGGAGCTGTCTCTCTAGGACCCACAGACCTGAGGTACCCATAACCTGTCACCTTATCTCTGTACACCAACTACTCTCCCCGTCTCCTCTCAGCCAAAGTACACGTACACCACCGGACGTATTCCCTGCTCAGTTTCTCCTCGGCCTTCCCCACCAGCTTCCACTACACACAGAGAAGCCACTCCTTAGAAATAGCCCCAGTACAGCTATACGTTAAAAAAAAAAAAAAAGAAATCAGAACATTCTTTAACACAATATATAACAACAAAATCAAAATAGATTAAAGATCTAAATGTAAGACAGGATACTATAAAACTCGTAGAGGAAAACATAGGCAGAACACTTTTTGACATAAATCACAGTAATATCTTTTTCAGTTTGTCTCCCAGAGTAATGAAAAGAAAAACAAAAGTAAACAAATGGAACCTAATTACACTCAAAAGCCTTTGCACAGCAAAAACCCAAAGTGAGAGAAAATATCTGTAAATACGACTGACAAAGGATTAATCTTCCAAATTTACAAACAGCTTATGCATTCAATATGAAAAAAAAATCCAATCAAAAATGGACAGAAGATCCAAACAGACATTTCTCCAAAAAAGACATACATATGGCCAAGAGGCATGTGAAAAGATGTCAGCATCTTTAGAGAGACTATTAGAGAAATGCAAGTCAAAACTGCAGTGAGGTATCACACAGTTCAGAACAGTCATCACCTAAAAATCTACAAACAATAAATGCTGGAGAGGGTGTGGAGAAAAGTGAACCTCCCTACACCGTTGATGGGAATGTACACTGGCACGGCCTCTGTGAATAAGAGTACAGAGGTTTCCTTAAAAACTAAAAACAGAGCTACCACATGATCTAGCAATCCCACTGCTGGGCATATATCCAGAGAAAACCATAATTCAAACAGATACATGCACCCCAATGTTCAGGGTAGTGCAGCACTGTTTACAACAGCCAGGACATGGAAGCAGCCTAAATGCCCATCGATGGAGGAGTGGATAAAGAAGATGTGGCACATATATACAGTGGAATACTGTTGCTGATGTTTAGTAATTCAGTTGTGCCTGACTCTCTTGCGACCCCAAGGGCTACAGCCCGCCAGGCTCCTCTGTCCATGGGATTTACCAGGCAAGAATACTGGAGTGGTCGCCATTTTCTTCTCCACGGGGTTCTCCTGCGTCTCCTGCATTGGCAGGCGGATTCTTTACCACTGAGCCACCTGGGAAACCCACAATGGAATATACTTGGCCATAAAAAAAGAATAAGATTATGCCATCTGCAGTAACATGGATGGACCTAGAGATAGTCATATTGAGTTAAGTAAGTCATATGGAGAGAGGGAAAATCATATGATGTAGCTTGTATGTAGAATGTTAAAAACAAACAAACAAACAAACAAAAAACCAAGATACAAAAGAACTAAACAGAAACAGACTCACAGACTTAGAGAATGAATTTGTGGTTACCAGAGGGGAAGGTCAGTAGGGAGGGAAAGATTGGGAGTTTGGGACTGACATGTATACACTACTATGTTTAAAAGAGATAGAAAAGAATTTGAAAAAGAATAGATACTTGAAAATGTATAACTGAATTGCTGTGCTGTATACCTGAAACTAACACATTGTTAATCAACTATACTACAACATGAAATAAAAATTTTTTAAAAATCACTCCCAATATTTCACAAATTTCTTTTCATTCCTTCTTACCATATCAGAAGGCCAGCTCTCTTGAAGGAAACCTGCAGCCTGCCTATTCTGGCCTCTTCTCTGAACTGCACATCTTCAAAGAAGACCGGCTGTGTGCTGTCTCCGAGCACCAGCACACCCCCTGCCCCGCGTCTTGAGCTTCATCCCACTTGCAAAAGTTCACCCCTCTCTGTCTCCCCAGGCCATCATCCCAAGAGCGACATGAACTCATATTCATAGACTAGACCCTAGGCACCAGGCTCTTGGGTGGGTACTTCTAAATCTTGTCTGTCATTTACTCTTAACAACACAATGTGAAGTCAGAGTTATTTACCCCTCTTTTTCAAAGAATGAAACTAAAGTTCAGAAAAATTCACTACTTTGCCCAAAATCACACAACCAGGAAGTGACAGAGCTGGGACTTCAACCCAAACTCGTCAAACAGCAAACCCGGGCTCCTCCCACATAGCGAGCTGCCTCCAACACAGGCTTCATGAACGTCTCCAAACACACAGCCAACCCCTGAACCTCCTCCTAACCTGGTGTCACCCCTGTCTGGAGAAGATCTTTTCACACCCACAACTTCCAAAATCAACAGTCAATCCATCTTTATCAGGCTACCTCCAGGCAACACGAGGCCCCTCCCCCAATCTAGACTGAGGGATCAGCTATTTCAGAACAGCACACATCACCCTAGAAGCCAGAGCCTCTGCATCTTCTGAGACACAAGAACAGTCTCTAATGGCATCCACTGGCTACTCTCTTTGCTTCTATGGACAGACTGCATGATGCAGACCACAGAGGCTGCGCTCCCAACCCGGAAGGGGTTTCCTGACTTCTGCACCTTCTCACCTTGATGACCCCACAGATGATTCCACCTCCTGGGAGTCTCACTACCCTATGCAGTCAGCGTTCTTTTCAGCCAATGAAAATGAAAACACCTACCCACTGGGGCTCAGCTAAGCCCCTAATTCTCTGAGTGCACCAATCTCTCCCGGCAGCCCCCAGAGCAGCCTGTGCACTGGAGACAGCACAGGGGACAGGGAGAAGGGGACACTCTCACAACGGCTGGAGGAGGCAGGGAAGAAACACATCCCCAGGACAAATGCTGCAACTGCTCCTAGCTACTCTCCTCGCTCTACACGCAGGCCGTTACGAGGGGGTCCTTTCCAAACCAGAACTATGGAATTCAAAAGGAGAGAGTGAAAGAAAAAGAACATAAAAGAACAAATTTAGAAAGTTCTCAAAGGAGAACTGACCCTTAAACTGGGCACTGACAAAGTCCACAGGGCCCCTGGAATACTTGAGCCCCAAATCCAAACATCAGATAGAACCATGATGTCCTGTGAGTAATCACGGATTCAGCAACAAGGCATTAAGGGATTCTGAGGCCACAGCCTGGTAGGAAAACCGAAGTTCACTCTGCTTCCCGGAAGTCAAGTCTTACTCCCTCACATCTCCAGAGCTGCTTCACAGTCTTCCCCACCCAGTACCATCTTCCTTGACAGGCTGTTCTTCCCACCTGCTTTCAAATATTCCCAGGCATCATGAGTCCAAAAAAATTCCCATTATTAAAGGGGAACTTGGGCTTCCCTGGTGGTCTAGTTTTTAAGAATCTGCCTTGCAATACAGGGGACACTGGTTCGATCCCTGGTCTGGGAAGATTCCACATGCCGTGAAGCAACTAAGCCCGTGTGCCGCAGCTACTGAAGCCTGCGTGCCTAGAGACCGTGCTCCACGACAAGAGAAGCCGCTGCAACACAGAAACCCTCAAACCGCAACTAGAGAGTAGTCCCACTCACAGCTAGAGAAAGCACGGCGACAACAAAGACCCCGTGCGACCAAATTAAGGGAAACACGTTTTCTTAAATAAAGGGGAACTTGCTATTTTAAGACAGTTAGGCTATTGATATAATTTTCTTCCTCCTGTGGATGGTCCCTGTGTACCTGCACCTTATTTTTCTCCACTTATTTTTTCATCATCTAACAAATTACACTTTTATCGTGTATCTCCCTCTCACCAGAATGTAAACCATGAGGCAAGGATTCTGCTTTCTTCATTATTGCTTTCCTAGCGCACAGTAGGTTTTCCTAGTAGCTTTCCCTAGTGCCTGGCAGTAGGTAAAAGCTAGCAGTAGCTTTTCCTAATGTCTGGCAGATCCAAGGTGATTAATATGAATTTGGGGAAAGAATTAATTTCAAAAATGGTTCGATCACAAATAGAATTTTTACACTTATGAAGAAGGTCAGAAAAGAACAGCAAATACCACTTTCACAGTGAAATGCCAGGGCATATCCATTAAAGCTGATGGCTGATAATTTACCATGCGCTGAGGTTCTATTTTTGGTAAAAGACTGGATAAGCAGCATAAATATAGCTAATGAAGTAACATAAATATCTTTGCTTGCAGATGAAATGGCTATTTGCCTAAAAAATATCTAAGACCCAAGAAAATAAATGAAAAACATTTACAACTGACAAGATAATTCATTAAGTTAGCCAGATGTAGGATACATGAACCAAAATGATTAGCTTTATGAAATATCACTATGAATGATTAAAAGACAAAATGGGAGAAAATAAGGTGCCACTCATATGAAAAATGCTAAGAGTAGACCCAACAAAAACCTGCAAAACTAAGATGAAGAAAACTAAATGATTATTAAAATAAATAAAACAGGAACTGAATAAATTAGAATATGCAGTGTTTCTAAATGGGAAGAATCAAACTTGTAAAGAAGCCAATTATCCCCAATTTTGCCTATGATTCCAATAAAATCAACTTCTCCACCAAAAAAAATCAATGGGATGAATGCAGACGCTGGGGCTCATTTAAAGTCATCTGAGAAAAGTAAGTGTGAGAGACTACCTGAGAAGGTTTTGAAGGAAACACATTTTTGAAAGAAAAGATGGGAGGGAATCGAACCCTACCTGAAAAGGACAATACTTCGAGGAAATGAGAATATAAGCCATAGATAGTGAGAAAACATATAAAGAGAAATACATAATAAAGGACTATTATCCCAAGTACACAAAGAACTCTAAAAACTCAACAGAAAAATGAAGAACCTGATTAAAAAATGGGCAAAAGACCCGAACAGAAATCTCACCAAAGACGTTATACAGACAGCAAACAGGTAGACAAAAAGATACTCTACAGCATATGTGTTCAGGGAAATGCAAATTAAAACAATGAGATACCACAACACACCTAGTAGAAGGACCAAAATCCGAAACACTGACACCACCAAACACTGGTGAGGATGTGGAGCAACACGAGCTCTCCTTCACTGCTGGTGAAAATACAAACTGCTGCAGTCACTTTGGAAGACAGTTTAACAGCTCCTTACAAAACCAGAATAAACACATTCTAACCATACGATCCAGCAATCAGACTCCTTGGTATCTTCCCAATGAGCTAAAAACTTATGGCCACACAAAAAAAAGCACAAGGATGCTTACAGTAGTTTTATTCATAATTGCCAATCCTTGGAAGCAACCAAATGGGCCTTCAGTAGGTGAATAAACTGTGGTACAGTCGGTGGAATATTATACAGCGCTTTAAAAAGCTATCAAGCCATGAAAAGTCACACAGGAACCTGAAATGAATACTACTAAGTGAATGAAACCAACATGAAAAGGTATGATACCAACTACACAGTATTGTGGAAAAAGCAAAAAGATTGACAGTTGCCAGGAAGGGAGGGCAGGACACAGGATTTTTAGAGCCTGTGAAAAGACACTGTATGATATGATAATAGTAAATGCACATCATTACACACATGTAATCCACAGAATGTACAACACCAAGAATGAACCCTAGTGCAAGCTATGGACTCTGGGTGACTATGATGTGTCAATGTAGGTTCATCAATTGAACTAATGTACCACTCTGATAATGAGCTATGCATGTATGGGGCCAAAAAGCATATGGGGACTCTGTGCTATTTGTTTAATTATGCTATGAACCTAAAAGTTCTCTAAAAAAAAAAAAAAAAAAAAAAAAGAAGTCTACTAAGAAAAGAAAAGGGAGGGAGCAACACTTAATCTCTTACCTGGATTGTAATATCCTCCAAAATGACTCACATTCTTTTGCAACCAACTCACCACTATAGGCCAAAAATCTTTTTGATACGTAAATCCATTCCTTTCACATGCCCTGCTTAGAATCCTTTAGCATCTTCCTACTGAACTCAGAAGTGAGACCAGAGTCTTCACAGTGACCTCCGAGACACTAGCTGTGCCTAGTTGTCCCACCTCACAGTGAACTAGTTCCTCTAACCTTTACTTGTCTCTAGAATACACCCAGCTTTCTCCCCTACCTCAGGGCTGATGCATTTGCTATACTCCCTGGAAAGCTCAGCTTTGGCTCTCTCTCCAGTAGTTCTCCAGCCTATTTTTACTTCTTTCATGAGGTCTCAAGCTCATGTGACCACCTCCATGAGGGCTTCCCTGACGACCACCTTCACAGGGAGCTTCTTTGAGGCTTCTCAAATTTGAGAGGGTGCATAAGAATCACCCACAGAACTTACTACAACAGATTCCTGACACGACCTACCCTCCTCCCCAGGATGATTATTGATCTAGGGTGGTACCTAGCAACTAGTGATTTTAATGAGCACCCAAGTGATCCTGATGCTGCCCACCTGAGGCCCTCACTGTTAGGAAGCACGGTACTTGAGCAACAGGTACTTATGATATCAACTTACTTGTTTTTGGTAAAAGTACCCTCCATGAGAAAGGAGAACTTGTCTGCATTATTCAGACTAGCACTATGTGCTTAGTCTGAAAGCACATATGGAAAGAACAATGCAGGTCTCTCTGGGATACATCTAGTATCTGTGGAGCAACCTCTTCAATTGAGAATTTTTCTCAAGCGGTTTCTCACCTAGCAACCTTATTTTTTTTGCTAATCCCATATTCCTAATTTATCCCCCACCCCCAACGTGTTTCCCTCTAGATAAGGTTGTTTTCTATATCTGTTCACACAACTTTTATTTGTACAACATGATCTGGATTTTCACATTCTGAGGGAATTTCTTGACGTGAGTCCCCCCTTTTTTACTTAAACCTATACGTCCAAACTCTTCACACTACACACAAGACTCTTACCTCCCCCACCACGTATTTACAACCTTAACCCTGGGGATGGATTCAGGGGGAAACCACAGCCTCGCCAACTTAGGCCTTTTCGGTCCCTTCCTAATGACCTGATAGCTAACGTGACCTTTAAGACTGAAATGAAGGTAGGCTCACCTGAGGCCAAGTGGTTTGGAGCATGGCTGATGTCCCCTGGCTCTGTGCACTCTTCCCGGTTTGGAAAAGCAAGAACCTTAAAAGCTAAGACAAGAAGAGCCATGAGCGCAATGGTCCCTTTTCTACATCACCAACAACCGCCCACAGTCTTCCGTCTCATTTCCAGCAGTGGCAGGAGTCTCTACCAGCCCTCCACTGGCTGATGGTCCCCACCTCCTCATGAATTGCTCTAGCTGGTATTCGGGACAATCCACCACCTGCCTCCTCTGCCCAAGAGCGCTCCTGGGACCATTCACACGGACCGAGACACACGTGACTAATTCGGCCCCTACAGTTCTGGGTCTGAACAAACTTAAAAAACTAAAAAAGTGCTTATGGGGACCACGTCACTGACTCCCAAAAGTGCCTATGGAGGAGACAAAGGCAGCTGGATTTGGACTGGGTGAAATATTCATGGTCACGTTAGCTATCAGGTGACGGGAGACCCCAAGAGGCTCTCCACCCAAGCAAGCAGGAGACCCCAAACATCAGAAACTTCAGTACCGGCCACAGGGGGCTGTTGGGCCAACTTCTTTTAGACAAAAAAAGGATCACGCCTCGGTGGGCAGGGGACTGAACCAGGACTCTAGAGGCCCGCAGCCACCTCGGCGGCTTCTGTGAGGCCGAGACGCCGGGGCATCCGGTCAGAAGGAGGCGAGTTCAGGGGCAGCGTGCTGACGAGGCGCTAAGGAAAACCAGGAAGCCGGCGCCTAACGGGACTGGCAAGAAGAGCTAGCCAGAATTTACCCTCTTTCCCTCATAACCCCTAGAAACGGTTCTCTCAACGATCATGCAGAACCCAGCGCAGGTGTCCACCATCCCTCTAGGCCGCCCATCTCGGTGGTTCCGGCGGCGCGACCTCACGTAACCCGAAGGGGCTGGGCTTCGGACAGGCGCTTTCCCGTGACGTCATTGGTGGGCGCGGTAACACCGAACTAGGGGTGGTCCCTCCGCCCTTGTGCTCCAGCCGCTCAGCGGACTAGAGGTTGGGTGTCGCGGCACCCCTTAATCTACTCATATCTCGGCCTCTGGGCCCAGGTATGTGCTGTGTGCTAAGTCGCTTCAGTAGTGTCCGACTCTGCGACCCCATGGCTCCTCTGTCCATGGAATTTCCCAGGTAAGAATACTGGAGTGAGTAGCCATCTCCTCCTCCGGGGGATCCTCCAGACCCAAGAATCGAACCCGCGTCTCCTGCATTTGCAGGCGAATTCACCACTGGCCCACCTGGGAATCCGGTGCAAGCGGCTGAATGGTTCCAGTCCTGAGGATTTCCCAGGAGTGGACACTACTTGTGGTTGCCATCCCAGATAACAGGGACATTGCTCCAGATGTGCCCACGCGGCCTGAGCCCTGTGTCTACACCGCTGTGGGAGAATTGGAAATGGGAAGAGTAGTGCCCACTATTTCAGTGGCCAAATGTGTACGGGTTGAGAACGTCAACCAGCTAGTTCCAGAAACCTGGCTGAACCATTCACTAACTGGATTTGCCTGTTTCATTGTCTGTTATATGGGTATAATGGGGGTACCCCCCCACAAAGGGCTGTTGAAGTTTAATAATTAAATGAATTCACAGATTGGTACAGTGTTTACGGTGGTGTCTGGCACGAAATAAGTGCTTGTGAGTCTGTTCTGTTTTGTAACTGTGTTGTTTTTAGAGATACAAGTCCTGCTGGGACTCCAATCTGTGACACAGTTTAGGAAACAGCCATTAGCATTTATTCTTAGAGCCCCTTCCCACCATGTATCTGTATGTATGTTCCAGGCTCAACTTGGAGAAATTCAGCACCTCTGTCCAGAAAGGTTTTAATTACAAAGGCATCTTCAGTTCGTGCAACTACATGACAGAGGGCCAGGTTAGTAACTGAACCAGGAATGGCTTCTCTCCTGTGGCCACAGGTACTGTGGTGTCCAGGGACTTCTCCTTTGCTGTTTCAGATGCCCTATGATGGAACCTTTAGCACTCAGTTGCTCAGTCATGTCTGACTCTTTGCGACCCCATGTACTGTAGCCTGCCAAGCTCCTCTGTCCATGGGATTTTCTAGGCAAGAATACTGGAGTGGGTTGCTGTTTCCTCCTCCAGGGAATCTTCGCAACCCAGGGATCAAACCCATGTCTCTTATGTCTCCTGCATTGGCAGGCAGATTCTTTACCGCTAATGCCACCTAGGAAGCCCTATGATGGGGGCCTTTCACACACTGTATACTCAGATTCTCCTGCAATTAAGCATCTGCTTCACATTGCTCCAGCCCAGCTCCCTTTTGTAATTACACATATAAATAGATACTGAAACCAAACAGAAACAGCTAGATGGCAACAGCAATCCAAAAGGAAAAACTAATATGTTTTAAAATATAAATTTGTTGCAGTTAATTCATATTCATTGTTGTGTTGCACTAGTCACTTACATGGTCTTTGTATAATAACTAAGATATATGAGACCTTAATATGTGCTAGAAACTATGCTAAGGCTTTATAAGCATCATTGCTTTTCATCTTCATTTCTTAGGTAAGTACTGTTACATTCCCCGTTTTACAAGTGAGAATACTGAACCTAAAGAAGTTTAGATGTAATAAGAGGCCACAGAGCTAGGAAAGCTTATTAACCAACATCTGTACAGTTTCTCCTGGGAGCTGAAAAGCACTTTAAATACCATGGAAACATTACAGAGAATTCCCTGCCTCCAGAGCCCACTGCCTCTGCTGCACTATTCAGCCCTCCTGTGTTTTCCCAGCAATTGTCTGAACTGCCTGATGTCATGGTATTTGCAGTCCTCCTCCTGTCCCCCCTAGATTCATGCTCTACTCATCTACTATCCCAACAGCGTCTTCCAAAATCTTCTAAATTCCACGGCCCCCAAAGACAGGTGTGAATAATTGGCACAGGAGACCTACCTGTTGGTAGACTTTGACTTTAGAAACTGATGTGGGTTTCTAGCCCCCAGAAAATTGTAGTGACGGGTGCTTCCACTTCATGCAATTAAACGGATCTTCTGAAAATCATGTCCTCTCTGTAGACAAAGGTATCTCCTGCTGGGATAATCTCATCTCACCTCAAACCACGTTTCCTCAAGCACACCCCCACCTGGGTGGACACACATCCACGCCTGCCATAACTGCTTGTCAAAGGGGAAGCCAAGTCAGGCCAGAGTCTGGCACTGACTTCTCAGAGTGCTCATCTAAGAAAAGCTGTCAGGAAGCTAGCATTCCTGAAGCCCCACCGTGTGCCGTGTTCTTCACAATCATGACCTTAGCCTGCCAGCAACTCTCCAAGGTAGTTAGCTCTTACCCTCTTTGTACACATAAGGGAGCTAAGGCTCCGGGCTTTGGGTGACTTGCCTCTGGTCATGCAGCTGGTAAGCAGTAGGAATTGGATTTGAACCCAGATATATTTGACTCAAAAACCTCTATGCTGTGGTAGATGTATTTCCTCATCTTCCTCACATCAGTCTCTCCCCAGAGAAGAACTGTGGCTCCACTGGTGACTGGCTATTTCCCTTTTCTCTCCCTTCTCTCCCCTTCTTCCCTTCACCCCTCCACCCCCACTGCTGCTGCTGCTAAGTCGCTTGAGTCGAGTCCGACTCTGCGACCCCACAGACGGCAGCCCACCAGGCTCCGCCGCCCCTGGGATTCTCCAGGCAAGAACACTGGAGTGGGTTCCACCCCCACTAGTGAGTTTTAATGTTGGAACGTGGGGATTGAGAGGTTCTAGATATGGGGAGTCAAGCCCATCAGTCCCTCATTCATCCCACTGTGGGTTTGGGAGGCCATGTGATTATTTTTCAGATGACGCCCGTGTTCTCTGCAGAGGCACAGATTGAAAAGAATTCATAAGAGGATTTTCAGAGCGTGTCTTTGTGATGTGTTTGGTTGTATGCACAGCGTGCAGAATTTATGAGCATTTAAGAAATCAGCCCCCACTGCAAAGCACCTTCAGTGCTTCTCCCAGATGCCAGTTCCCCGTGATGCCAAGGTGCCTCTGCCAAATCAGAGGACGTTTAGAACAAACGCTCCATGGAATATCTGCAGAATAATGTGATAGGAAAAGGAGCAGCCCAGCCTCTGCCGCTGAACGCAGAGTCTAGCTTGCCTGCTGTGCCCTCTCTTCCTCTCCTTTTCCGAGTCTGGCTGCTGAGATCTTTCTCGTGTGCGCTCAGGGATCCTGGAGGATGAGTCAGGCCCGTGTGTCAGTGGTGCCATTGGTACAAAACTCAGAATATCCAAGACACACAGAGCCTCCCAATTTTAAGACTTGAGTATAAATCCTCCTAGGTTCAGTGGGATTTCCCTGGTGGTCCAGTGGTTAAAACGCTGGGTTTCCAATGCACAGGGGGTGGGTTCAATCCTTGAAAGGGAACTAAGATCCTACATGCCACACAGCCAAAAATAAGTAACCAAATTCTAGTAGGTTCAATGAGACAAAATGGCTCAATGTATTCTTACGGCTGCACCATCCCTTTTATTGGGTTTGGCCCGAATGGAACCTGCCTTGGAACCCAGGACAGTTTCTGAAAATAAATAGTGCTTAGGGAAAGTCTAAATCTTTGAGGGGTATAACTACAAAGAACCTCTAATGGTTTGCGGCAGGGTAAAAAGACTTCTCTTACATCAGTCCTACTCTCTCACCACCCCATTCAACCCACCAGGAGAACCCTGGAAATTACAGAACACTTACCTGGCGCTGAGACCACACATTGTCAGTTAATTCCAGAAATCTCCAGAGTGCAACACGGAACGAGAAGGGATGGAATCCTAAGAATAGAGTTACAAGAGACAAGAAATGAAGGCAGAATTTTGTTTATGTGAGGAATAGTCATCTGTGTAAAACTGCAGGAAATGAATTCTCACCATGGTGAAGCATATTTGTTCTTAAACTGCCTTAGAAGGAAACAAGCAACAATGCAGGCTGAAGCCCTTCCTTCGCTAACATTCTGTATTAGAGAAACAATGAACAGGGTGTGTGTGTACAGAGAGTCTAAGAAATTAGCTCATGCAGGGACTTCCCTAGCGGCCCAGTGTATAACAATGTGCCTGCCAGTGCAGGGGACACAGGTTCAATCCCTGGTCTGGAAGATTTCACATGCTGCAGAGCAACTAAGCCTTTGCACCACAATTTCAGAAGTCCATCCTCACACCTGGAGCCCGTGCTCCACAACAAGAGGAGCCACTGCAATGAGAGCCCTCTCACCACAACAAAGACTAGCTCCTATTTGCCACAACTAGCAACAAAGACGCAGTGCAGCCCAAAAGAAATAAATATAAACTGCATCTTAAAAAAGTTTTAAAGAAATGAGCTCATGCATATGTGTGTGTGTGTGAAAGTTGCTCAGTCGTGTCTGATTCTTTGCAGCCCCATGGACTATCCAGTCCGTGGAATTCTCCAGGCCAGAATACTGGAGTGGGTAGCTGTTCCCTTCTCCAGGGGTCTTCCCAATCCAGGGATTGAACCCAGGTGTCCCACATTGCAGGCGGATTCTTTACCAGCTGAGCTACCACGGAATCCAATGGAATATTACACAGCCACTGAAAGGGATGAAATAAGGTCATTTGTAGATATGTGGATGAACCTAGAATCACTCATACAGAATGAAGTAAGTTGGAAAGAGAAAACAAATATTGCATATTATTGCTTTTATGTGGAATCTAAAAACATGGTACAGATTAACTTATTTTCAAGGCAGGGATAGAGATGCAGACGTAGAGAATAGACATTTGGATACGGGGCAGGGGGAGAGGGGTAACTGAGATGAAATGAGAGATTAGGATTGACATATATATATACTACCATGTGTTAAATAAATAGCTAGTGGGAACTTGCTATAATATAAAGCACAGGAAGCTCATCTCGGTGCTCTGTGATGACCTAAAGGGGTGGGGTGGAATATGTGTGTATATATGGCTGATTCACGTCACTGTACAGCAGAAACTAACACAATGTTGTAAAGCAATTATATTCCAATAATAACAAAGAAAGAAATTGGTTCGTGCAATTGTGGAGGCTTGGAAAGTCCAGAAGCTGCAGGGCGGGCCCACAGCTGAAGACCCAGGGAAGAGCTTCGGTCTGAGTCCAGATGTGGTCAGCTGACAGGAATCCCTCTCCCGGGAGCTCTGCCTTCTTCTCGTCAGCTCAAGATTGCTACTGCTGTCCTTCTGCCCTACCGCAAGGTTCAGCAGACGAGACCATGTTCCCATCTCTGACAGAGCCAAAGGACCTGGTAGAAGCAAAAGTCCTTGCTGACAGTGAGCAGATGTCTGACACTAGAGCACTGTGGGTGGGTCGTCAGGGGATGAAGCACCCCGAGAACAACAGGACGCATGGCTCTAAGGGGGACATCAGATCAGATCAGTCGCTCAGTCGTGTCCGATTCTTTGCGACCCCATGAATCGCAGCACGCCAGGCCTCCCTGTCCATCACCAACTCCCAGAGTTCACTCAGACTCACGTCCATCGAGTCAGTGATGCCATCCAGCCATCTCATCCTCTGTCGTCCCCTACTCCTCCTGCCCCCAATCCCTCCCAGCATCAGGGTCTTTTCCAATGAGTCAACTCTTCACATGAGGTGGCCAAAGTACTGGAGTTTCAGCCTCAGCATCATTCCTTCCAAAGAAATCCCAGGGCTGATCTCCTTCAGAATGGACTGGTTGGATCTCCTTGCAGTCCAAGGGACTCTCAAGAGTCTTCTCCAACACCACAGTTCAAAACCATCAATTCTTCAGTGCTCAGCTTTCTTCACAGTCCAACTCTCACATCCATACATGACCACAGGAAAAACCATAGCCTTGACTAGACGAACCTTTGTTGGCAAAGTGATGTCTCTGCTTTTGAATATGCTGTCTAGGTTGGTCATAACTTTCCTTCCAAGGAGTAAGCGTCTTTTAATTTCATGGCTGCAGTCACCATCTGCAGTGATTTTGGAGCCCAGAAAAATAAAGTCTGCCACTGTTTCCACTGTTTCCCCATCTATTTCCCATGAAGTGATGGGACCGGATGCCATGATCTTTGTTTTCTGAATGTTGAGCTTTAAGCCAACTTTTTCACTCTCCACTTTCACTTTCATCAAGAGGCTTTTGAGTTCCTCTTCACTTTCTGCCATAAGGGTGGTGTCATCTGCATATCTGAGGTTATTGATATTTCTCCTGGCAATCTTGATTCCAGCTTGTGTTTCTTCCAGTCCAGCATTTCTCATGATGTACTCTGCATATAAGTTAAATAAGCAGGGTGACAATATACAGCCTTGACGTCCTCCTTTTCCTATTTGGAACCAGTCTGTTGTTCTATGTCCAGTTCTAACTGTTGCTTCCTGACCTGCATACAAATTTCTCAAGAGGCAGATCAGGTGGTCTGGTATTCCCATCTCTTTCAGAATTGTCCACAGTTTATTGTGATCCACACAGTCAAAGGCTTTGGCATAGTCACTAAAACAGAAATAGATGTTTTTCTGGAACTGTCTTGCTTTTTCGATGATCCAGCAGATGTTGGCAATTTGATCTCTGGTTCCTCTGCCTTTTCTAAAACCAGCTTGAACATCAGGAAGTTCACGGTTCACCTATTGCTGAAGCCTGGCTTGGAGAATTTTGAGCATTACTTTACTAGCATGTGAGATGAGTGCAATTGTGCGGTAGTTTGAGCATTTTTTGGCATTGCCTTTCTTTGGGATTGGAATGAAAACTGACCTTTTCCAGGGACATAGCCCCCCATAAACCTAGCAGTGAGGGCTCCTGCATGAGTGGCATCTGGACAAAGAGCACACCACCCAGTACACGCTATGCTTCACATTTATGGGATCACACTCTGTGTATGGCTCTATAACCATACAGTCAAAAATCATCTGGATCAGTTGACAGCTAACCAACCCTCAGACATGTGAGTGAGCCCAGCTAACGTCAGCACAGCCACCCAGCCAACCACCCCAGAGGCAGGGCAACAGATGCTCAGTGTGATAGAGGCCACCACGGCTCTGTGCCTGTGATGCTCGTGATGCCGCATTTTCTGGCAACAGATAACTGTTAGACCTACTTTCCAAGTCAAGGGATGGGCTGACAGATCGAACACTGACAGGGAAAGGCAGGTCCTACAATCCAGGGAGAGGCAGAGTGGAGTTTGTATTAAACTAGGAACCACACGCCCATCTAACGTGAACAGCTGGACTCAGTCCCAGCCAGTCACCCCAGCTGCAAATGTTGATTTGGTGCAGCTACATTAACTTTTTAAGAAAGGAGATTCAGATTTCTGTGAAATGTATTATTTTATATGTTACCAATACATTGTATTTTCCTCCAAAAGTTGGGCAATAATAACAGAAATGCAAATTATACTGATATAATTTCCTGCCTTTCCAAAAGATGAGCAAAAATCAAAAAGTTCAAAAGTACACTCTTGAAACTAACTTCCAAAGTTAATGAAACTTTGGAAGAACCAGTACCTTTACATATTGCTAGAAGGAATACAGGGGTTTCCCAGGTGGCTCAGTGGGTAAGCAATCTGCCTGCAATGCAGGAGACACCAGTTTGATTCCTGGGTCAGAAAGATCCCCTGGAGGAGGGCACGGCAACCCGTGCCAGTGTTTTTGCCTGGAGAATCCCAGAGACAGAGGAGCCTGGTGGACTACAGTCCCTAGGGTGGCAAAGAGTCAGAGACAAAGTGACTGAACACACAGGCTTGCACACAGAAGGAATGCAAATGGAATAACCTGTACGGAAGAGAATTTGAAGATATTTAGCAAAATTATATATTCTTTTACCCTTTGATTCAGTAATCATACTTCTTGTAATCTATTTCAAATATATACTGGCAAATATAAAAAATATATATGGAGCTTCCCTGGTGGCTCAGAGGTAAAGAATCCGCCTGCCAATGCAGGGGACATGGGTTTGATCCCTGGTCCAGGAGGATCCCACATGCCAAGGGACATCTAAGCCTGTGCACCACAGGTACTGACCCAGTGCTCTAGAGCCGTGAGCTGCAATTACTGAAGCCCACGGTGCCTAGAGCCCATGCTCTGCAACAAGAGAAACCGCTGCAATGAGAAGTCTGGACACCATAACTAAAGAGGAGCGCCTGCTCACTGCAACTAGAGAAAGCCCACGCACAGCAACAAAGAGCCAGTGCAGCCGTAAATAAATCTTAAAAAATCACACTGCAGTCATAAATAGATAAATCTTTCTTTAAAAAGAGAGAGGTAAAAAAAATAAAATAAAAAGAGAGAGGTGTACAAGGACACTCTATAATAGCTAAGACAGAAAACAACTAAAATGCCACAATCTGGGACTGGCTGAATAAAGTATGCACATCCTTATGACAGAGTAGTATATAACTATATTGTAATAATGAGTATCTCCATCTACTAAGGAGGAATTTCCAGGATACATTGTTAAAGTGATTTTAAGTGCAGAAAAATGTGTATACTACCATTTCTATAATAAAGGATATAAATATATACAGATTTAATTCTATTTTTCCATGGACAAATAAACCACAAAAAGGTTTTAAGGGTTCTCTATAGGATAAAGAAAGGTATAGAGTGTATGAGACAAGGATAGATACAAACTAGACTTGCATATATTTTGGTTTCTATGTATGTCTTTGATACTATGTGATTCAATTTTAAAATATTAATCCCAAAATATAAAAAAATAAATGAACCTAACTGTGTATCCATTTTGGTAGCAAAACTACACAAAGAGAAGCTATAAGAATTTGTGCTCCCCTAGTGGGATGCATCCTAAGTACAAAAAGGACTGTAGATGGTACTGATGAACCTATTTGCAGGCCAGCAGTGGAGACACAGATGGAGAACAGAATTGTGGACACAGTGGGGGAAGGAGGGACGAATTGAGAGAGCAGCATGGAAACATATACATAACCGTATGTAAAACAGAGGCAGTGGGAATTTGTTGTATGACACAGAGAGCTCACATCAGGTGCTCTGTGACAACCTAGAAGGATGGGATGGGTGGGAGGCGGGAGGAAGGTTCAAGAGAAAGGGGACATATGTATGCCTGTGGCTGATCATGTTGATGTGTGGCAGAGACCAATACAATATTGTAAAGCAGCTATCCTCCAACTTTAAAAAACAGCAACAGAGTAAACTTTTCAGTAATGATATTACTGTGGTTCTGCTATTTTAGACTTGTCATTTGGGTAATGCAATGTCAGATAAAACTGGAAAATTACATGATATTTTATCATTCATGTTGTTTTTGAGAACGAAGATTCTGGCTGTGGGAAGAAGGAAATACAAGTATTAGAAGAACTGAGTAAAAAGCATATAATCCAGAACCTTAAAAGGAAGCATAGGTTCAAATTCATGATGTATTTCATGACTAATAGATAGCTAGCTAGATAGGTAGACAGATACATAGACAGACAGGTACTTCCTGTTTCCCAGTTCTGTCCTGTTCCCAGTTCTGTCCACTGGAAACTGACAGTGCTGATCACAGTGAGCACCCGTAGTAGGCTCTCTACAGACCATTTCTCATGAAAAGGAACCAGTGCTGCCTGGACAAATAGAACTCCCAGTGGCCAAAGATGGGACAGTCTGAGCATGGGTAATAATAATAGTGAAGATAAATAATAAAATGAATCATGATAATCTTTGCAAATGAATTCAAACATGTCAGCTATGATTAAATCCATGGATTCATAAAGATGCTTTAATAAGACAGTTGGGAAAACGTGAATTGTGATGGCTACTCCATAATGTTAAGGAATCTAGGAGCAAAAATGGTAATTGAAGCTACGTTTTTAAAATAGTTCTTATATTTAAAAGATGCATACAGCCAATCCTTAGTATTCACAGGTTCTATATTTGCGGATTTCTGTACTCATAAAATTCACTAGTAACCCCAAAATCAATACCCTGGGTGTTTTTGTGGTCATTCACAGACGTGTGAAGAATGGCAGAAGCCTTGAGTCACCCACCCTGCATATTCCTAGATGAGGTTGATCAAGGGGACTCTGCCTTCTTCATTTGTCCTTTAGGCTATACACAAATGCCTTTTCTGTAGTCTTATTTAATGTCACTCTGTTCACACTTTTGTGCTACTTTTTGTTAGTAATTTTACCACTTAGGATGGCTCCAGAGTTATGTCCTGAAATGCAATCCAGTGTTCCTAAAAGCAAGAAGGCTGTGATGTGCCTTATGGAGAAAATACGTCTGTTAGATAAACTTCATTCAGGCATGAGTTATGATAATGTTGGCCATGAGTTCAGTATTAATGAATCAATGATGTATATTAAATAACTTGTCTCTAAAATAAAACACACGTAAAATAAGGTCATGTTTTTATTAGCTGATGAAACTATGGCCAGAGTCTCACAGAAACCTACTTCTGTATTTCCCCTGAGAGAAAGGGTTCTTCTGTATTGGCTAATTCAGTGTTCACAGTGACTTTATGGAACTTAACTACCACAGATCACTTCGTGGCAAATAGATGGGGGAAAAATGCAAACAGTGACAAGACTTTATTTTCTTGGGCTCCAGAATCATTGCAGATAGTGACTACAGCCATGAAATTAAAAGACACTTGCTCCTTGGAAGAAAAACTATGACAAACCTAGACAGTGTATTAAAAAGCAGAGACATCACTTTGCCGACAAAGGTCCATATAGTCAAAGCTATGGCTTTTCCAGTAGTCATGTATGGATGTGAGAGCTGGACTATATAGAAAGCTGAGCACCAAAGAATTGATGTATTTGAACTGTGGTGTTGGAGAAAACTCTTGAGAGTCCCTTGGACAGCAAGGAGATCCAACCAGTCCATCCTAAAGGAAATCAGTCCTGAACATTCATTGGAAGGACTGATGTGGAAGCTGAAACTCCAATATTTTGACCACCTGATGGGAAGAACTGACTCATTTGAAAAGACCCTGATGCTGGGAAAGAATGAAGGCGGGAGAAGGGGACGACAGAGGATGAGATGGTTGGATGGCATCACCGACTCAATGGACATGAGTTTGAGTAAACTCTGGGAGTTGGTGATGGACAGGGAGGCCTGGCGTGCTGCAATCCATGGGGTCACAAAGAGTCAGACACGACTGAGCAACTGAACTGAACTGATATTCTCCCAATAAGATGGGCCAATGAGCATATTTAACCTGAGCTATGGACCTCCAGTTGTCTATATACCAGCAATGGCCTTGCCAGACAGAGCCATCCATGGGCTCTTTGCTGAGAGCCAGGCCTTAACCTTCAAATATGTGGCCTCATTTACCCATGTGAAGTACCTCCAAGAGGAAATACAAGTTTATCTTGATTCTTCACCCACTAAATTTTGCCCAAGAAATTAAAAGGAACTATAATGATACAAATGGGTTTCCCAGGAGGCTTGGTGATAAAGAACCCACCTGCACCACAGGAGACTCAGGAGACTCGGGTTCGATCTCTGGATTGGGAAGACTCCCGGAGGAGGAAATGGCAACCCACTCCAGTATTCTTGCCTGGAGAATTCCATGGATAAAGGAGCCTGGTGGGCTACAGTCCATGGGGTTGCAAAGAGTTGAACACAACTCAGCACAGCACAGCAGTGATATAATTATCTTATCATTATAAAAACCTTTTTAAATAGGCATTTGCTATTAATATACCACTGGGGGGCCCTCCTGCATTGAATGGTTGAGGACTGTCTCTAAAAAACAGCCTTTTCAATTTGGGTCGGCTGGTATTCCCTGAAGGTCTCTGCCAGCTTGTTTCTCAATGTCTCCATAAGGTACCTGGGTTTTGAAGTAGGTAGAAAGTCAAACGGGGAGGACATGAACTAGACGGGAGAAGATGCAGTGTAGGCTTTGTGCTTCTCTGGTTGGGACGGAAACCCAGAAGGAAGACAGTTGTGCTGCCTTCCACAGCACAGCTCCTCCTGATGAGGAGCGCCACAGAGAAGGTGCTGTGAATGGGCTCACAAGGCGACTCAGGAGCTCTGAGCACCACATCCAGAAATGACAGCGCCTAAGGGCCACTTGCTGTGTCTCTTGCGTTGAGACTGTAAAATGGACTCCGTGAAACCCTGAGAAGCCCACCCTAGTGTGTCATCAGCTAGAACCGCAGCACGCTGCCATGCCCTGGCTGGTAAAAGGGGTGTCGGCCCAGCATGATCAGCTTGGACCAAGCAGGGTTTACCCCCTGGGGATGCCCCTGCTACACATGGCCAGTCGAAGGAGGGAAATGCTGAACAAAATCCAGAAGAGGAACAAATGGATGGGCTGTTTCGTGGGCAAACGACAGCAGCTGCCACGTACGTTTACATTGCTCTTCACAGGGTTGTTTTTAGAACCTGTTGAGTTCTGATGCTGATCATTGAGGATGTAATTTTTTACATCTCACTATACTCCATCGTTCTCCCAATATATCACAAATTTTGACTATAAAAATGCAGTGTTTACTTATCATGACTAAATATCATTACCTGATAAGTCATGGTGTGTTTTATGATTACCTTTTCTTTATTTCTTAAATTTTTGGCTTTTCCTGTACTTCATAGTTGCCTGGATTTTTTTTTCTTTTGAAATTTGCTTTGTTTTGTATTGCTCCTTATTATTATTATTTTTTTTTCCCGAAATTCTCCCACAGATTTGTGAAACAATAATTTTCTGAACACTCAAACACTTCCAAGTAATTTATCAGTCCCATCTGGTTTGTTTTTTTTTTTTCCTCAGATCTCTCTCCCGCCATGCTTCATCCTTCTGTTCCAATCTGGACTGATTACTGTTGCCTTCTTGGGGCTTCCTTTTCTCCTCCTCCTGTGCTGGATTTCCAATTTCCTAGATCATCTGTAGTTTTTTTCTACATTGCTTCCTTATTTTTCTGAAGCACATCTTGTAACATGATGGTTAAACTATTTGGTCCTTGGATGCCTGAAAACATGTTTATATTACTTTTTTTATATTTCCAACTTATAGAATAGTTCTAAGAATAGTTACATGAAACTTGTGTTACCTTTTACACACTTTGACCTGTTACTAGCATTTTGTTCCATATTCTTTAATATCTGCTTTTTCTTTTTCTGTCTCTCCTCTTTCTCTCTCATGGATGGATGGATGGAGGGAGGGAGGGGTAGATGGATGGAGAGAGATAATCATTTTCTCTGAAATATTTAAGAGTAATGTTCATACAGTGTGGAGAGTCCCTAAAAAAACTGGAAATATAACTGCCATATGACCCAGCAATCCCACTGCTGGGCATACACACTGAGGAAACCAGAATTGAAAGAGACACGTGTACCCCAGTGTTCACTGCAGCACTGTTTACAATAGCTAGGACATGGAAGCAACCTAGATGTCCCTCGGCAGACAAATGGATAAGAAAGCTGTGGTACATATACACAATGGAATATTACTCAGCTATTAAAAAGAACACATTTGAATCAGTCCTAATGAGGTGGATGAAACTGGAGCCTATTATACAGAGTGAAGTAATTCAGAAAGAAAAAGACCAATTACAGTATATTAATGCATATATATGGAATTTAGAACGATGGTAACATTGACCCTATATACAAGACAGCAAAAGAGACACAGATATAAATAACAAATTTTTGGACTCTGGGAGAAGGCGAGGGTGGGATGATTTGAGAGAATAACATTGAAACATGTATATTACCACATGTGAAATAGATCACCAGTCCAAGTTTGATGCATGAAACTGGGCACTCAAAGCTGGTGCACTGGGGCAAGCCAGAGGGATGGGATGGGGAGGGAAGTGGGAGGGGGGTTCAGGATGGGGGACACATGTACACCCATGGCTCATTCATGTCAATGTATGGCAAAGACCACTACAATGTTGTAAAGTAATTAGCCTCCAATTAAATAATTTTAAAAAGTAATGTTCATACATCATGGCCCTTTATCCATAAATATTTCAGTGTGTATATTTCCTTAGAATATTCTTCCATAATAACAATAGTTAACCTTTAGTAAATTTAATATTGATCCAATTTGTATCTAATCTATTCTCTATATTTTAATGTTGCAATAATGTCCTTTTTAGCAGTTTATTTTTCCTTCAATAGACCATCCACTCAGGTATTGCATTTAGCATCATATCTCTTTAGTCACACTTAATCTGGAATACCTGCTCAGCCTTTGTCTTTTATGACACATTTTTAAAAGAACACGGAATCACCTTTTTGAATAGAAATACACCATACTGGGTTTGCCTGGTGATTCCCTGTGATTAGATTTGGGATAATCATCCCTTACTAGGATACTCACAAGTGATGTGCTTTTCTCAGGTCATCACGTATGAAGGATACAATCTCCAAATGCCCCTCTTTGGTGGTGTTAATTTTGATAATACAGTCAAGGTGCTGTGCAATTTGTAGATACTTTGTGATTTCTCTTGCAACTAATAAGCTTCCATAGGGAAACACTGAAGATTATACAAATATTCTGATCCTCATTAAATTTCCCCCTAGACTGAGCATCCATTGGTTCTTACCTGAACTAATCTTTATTATAATAGTCAGAAAGTGATTTACAGTTTCAGTACTCTCAGTACATTTATAGTTAGCACTTAGCATTCTACTTGCATTAATTTACTTTTGATGGACAGTTTGGCTAGGGATGGAATTCGAGGTTGAAAATAATTTTCTTCAGAATTTTTAAGGCACCGTCCACTCTCTTGGAGTATCCCATGATGCTACTGAGAAGTCTCGCACCATTCCAATTCCACTTCCTCGATGTATGTGATGTGTTCCCCACTCCCACACACCCACAGAAGCTCTTAACTAGGTTCTTTTATCTTTGGTGTTCTGACAGTGCATAATGATGTGCCTGGAATTAGAATACTGTTGTCCTTTTTTCCTGGAGGCCTAACCCCCACAGTATTTCATTGTCCTACTCCACTTCAAATGAGCTGTTGCCTAGGACAGGTGTACAGCTCTCTCCCCATCCCTTCACTACTCTGTGAATATTGGATCCTCCATTTCCTGAGCTCTAAATATTTCTCTTTTTGGTTTACTCCCTTACTTTCCTGAATCCTCTAGTAACATACCTCAAGCACAATGTTAATGAGGGAATATGTTGCTGAGGAAGAGGGGAGAGACTAATAACCCACAAAGACAAACAGAGAACCTGCGCACAAGGCTGCCCACGGCATGACTGCCTCCAGTGTCCCTCGGACAGCAGCACCGATGCTGGCTTTCTCAACGTGAAAAGCAGCGCCATTTATGATTTATAGAGCAGCTCTGGGAAAATAATAAGAGTGAAACAGAAGAACAGAAGGTGCAACTGGCATTGCAGTGAGCCCTCCCCCTTCCCTGCGTAACAGAAGCCCAAATTCTGACTGAAGGAAGAGGGTTCTTTGTGACAAGGCACTAGTCTATCACTCCTGGCCTGCCGGCTTTCCGGTTAAAGTCATTATTCCTTGCCCCAACAACTCATCTCCTAATTTATTGGCCTGTTGTGCAGTGAACAGGACAAGCTTGGGCTGGGTATCAAAGAGGCCTTTAGTTTAACAGAAATATTCCACTCCTTTGAAATGGAATGAGGTAAAAAATAATATATCATAACTGTGTCAATCACATATGTACTAGATGTTCATCTAAGTATTTAGAGAGATTCAAAATGGAAATATCCTCAACATTCAATAATAAGATATTAGTTCCAGGAAAAAGAGAAATCCATGCAGTGCAATATCACATGATACTACAGATGATTTGTTTACTAGGACACAAACATTGTGTTCTGCTAACTGAAAAGAACTCTGTGACAGAGTATGCATAATTATAATTCATGCATGCATGCACATTCACTGTGTGTGTGTTTGTATATTCACCAACACATTAAAAGTGGTGAAATTCAGGCCTAGGTGTTTTTCCAGGCAAGATTTTTGCTCCAAAGCATGTATAAAAAAAAAAATTAAAAGCCACTTTATATGGTCAAGAGATTAAAAGTGGAGATAATGTAGGCACCTCTTGTTAACTGCTCATAAAATAATTAGGCATCAGGACTTGCCTGCTGGTCCAGTGGTTAAGAATATATCTTGCAATGGTTCACAGGTTCAGTACCTGGTTGGGGAACTGTGATCCCACATGTCTCAGAGTAATTAAGCCCTCCAGCTGCAAGTAGAGATTCTGTGCACCACAGTGAAAGATCCCACTTGAAGCAATGAAGATTGGTATAGTATGCCTCAACTAAGACTCAATGCAGTCAAATAAATAAATATTAAAAAAATAATAATTAGGCATCTTGTTTATGGAAAATGAGACAGCTGAAAAGGTACAAGAAAACTGCCCTGTTCCCAGAACAGTGGCTATGAAGAAAACCTCCTTCTTAGGAACAGACACAATTTGGCTTCATATTTTTGCTGCCTATACCTTTGAGACTCATTATTTGCACTTTTATTGACAGAATCTAATGAACTTCACTCGTTCCTTAGATAACCAATTTGCTAATAGTCACTGAAGAACAAATTATAACTAAACTGCTAAGATTGCTGGCAAAACAAGGGCAAGAAGAAAATTCATCTATCCCATGTATTTATTTGATACACTGAGAACTGCTATACCTGAGACTGCTTTTCTTACAAAGTAAAGATTACAGGTGAAAGTGAGCATTGATATATTTCAGTTCTGTCTCTAGTCACTGTCCTGAAGCAAGGTCATTTACCATTTCTGGAGTTTTTTAAAATACAAACCTGATATAGAAAAATCTAACTTTCAGTGCATTGTGCTTAAATGTTAAATGGTAAACAGTGCCAGTAAAGTAGATATTTTTCTCATTATTAAAATCCAAGGGAAATTCCCTGGTGGTCTGATGGTTAGGACTCTCCACTTCCACTGCTAGGGGCCCGGGTTCGATCCCAGGTTGGGAAACTAAATCTCATAAGCCACAGGTCATGACTAAAACAATTCAAGGTGTCCTGCAGAAGGTGGTAATGGGGTAAATTGAAAATTGTGGCCAACTGAAATTTCCTGTGACAGTCCTGGTGGCTCAGACGGTAAAGAGTCTGCCTGCAGTGCAGGAGACCTGGGCTCACTCCCTGGGTCAGGGAGATCCCCTGCGGAAGGAAATGGAAACCCACTCCAGTATTCTTGCCTGGAAAATCGCACGGACGGAGGAGTCTGGCAGGTTACACCCCGTGGGGTTACAAAGAGTCCGACAGGACTGAGCAACTAACACACATTGTAACTAGTGAGGCGATTGGTAGAAATAACAATCATTACTGATTCATTTATGAGAAATAGATGAGCCAGCCCTACAACTGGGCTTCATGTAATAGAAGTTTCAAAATATTTTCTTTAAGCAAGATATTCTTTTATATATTAGCTAGCTTTTAAGATAATATGACTTGGGGCCTTCCCTGGTGGTGCAATGGTTAAGCATCTACCTGCTAATGAAGAGGACACAGGTTTGATCCCTGCATCCGGTCCCATCATTTCATGGGAAATAGATGAGGAAACAGTGGAAACAGTGTCAGACTTTATTTTTGGGGGCTCCAAAAATCACTGCAGATGGTGACTGCAGCCATGAAATTAAAAGACGCTTACTCCTTGGAAGGAAAGTTATGACCAACCTAGATAGCATATTCAAAAGCAGAGACATCACTTTGCCAACAAAGGTCCGTCTAGTCAAGGCTATGGTTTTTCCTGTAGTCACGTATGGATGTGAGAGTTGGACTGTGAAGAAGGCTGAGCGCCAAAGAATTGATGCTTTTGAGCTGTGGTGTTGGAGAAGACTCTTGAGAGTCCCTTGGACTGCAAGGAGATCCAACCAGTCCATTCTGAAGATCAGCCCTGGGATTTCTTTGGAGGGAATGATGCTGAAGCTGAAACTCCAGTACTTTGGCCACCTCATGCGAAGAGTTGACTCATTGGAAAAGACTCTGATGCTGGGAGGGATTGAGGGCAGGAGGAGAAGGGGACGCCAGAGGATGAGATGGCTGGATGGCATCACTGACTCGATGGACTTGAGTCTGAGTGAACTCCGGGAGTTTGTGACAGACAGGGAGGCCTGGCATGCTACGATTCATGGGGTCGCAAAGAGTCAGACACGACTGAGCGACTGAACTGAACTGGGAAGATCACAGATGCCGCATGGCAACCAAGCCCATACGTCACAGTTACAGAGTCAGCACTCTAGAGCCTTCGAGCTGGAGCTACTGAAGTCTGAGAGCCTATAGCCCCTGCTCCACCCCAGTGAGGCCGCTGCAATGAGAAGCCTGCGTGCCGCAACAAGAGTAGCCTCCACTCGCTGCAACTAGAGAAAAGCCAGAGTACAGCAATGGAGACCTAGCACAGTTATAAACAAATCTTAAAAAAATTAATAAGACAATATGATTTTTACCTTAAAGCAAATCATATAACTTCTTTCTGAACAGCCATAAAATAAGCTTTTTGTACTGATCTACTTATAGAGGTGTAAAAAGACATTTTGTAAAGCATTTTGAGAATCTTTAATTCAAGATATTTTAGAAACAAAATATCTACTATTGCTTTCAGAAAACAAATAGGGCAAAGGTGGGGAGTGTTGGACCACTGAGGGGCAGCATTTGGGACTGGGTTCCTGGAATGTGGGACAGAATGAAAGAAGTAGTAAGAGGAGAAGAGAGGAGGAAGAAGAGGAGAGGAAGTATGTTTTCTCAGCCTGTGCCACTGATGCTGATCACTCTATACTTTCTCTATAATTCTGTACTTTGTATAAATGTGTGTAACTGTGTATAAAATGTGTCTATTTCTAAACACTCTATTGCTGTTTTAACTCACATAAATCATATTACAGTGTATGTTACGTTTAGGTCGGCTTTGTTTTTGCTTTTGTTGTTTTTCATTATCAATATATTTAATATCTGGTAGCACAAAATCAGCCAACTTCTTCAAAAATGTCTTAGCTATTCTTTGTCCTTTGCTCTTCTGTATAAATTCTAGAATCAATTTGTGAGGTTCCACACGTACACCCATGCACGCACACACAGACAACTTCCCTTGTAAATTTTGATTGGAATTACTTTTAACATAAAAATTCACTTGGCAAAAACTGAAATCTGGATATTGACCTTCCCTACCCATGAATATAGTGTATTCTTCAGAGATTTTGGTCATTTTCTATGCCTGAAATGAATATTTGATATTTTATAAAAGCTGCCCAAAATGTTTTGAAAATCCTTTCCCTTTTTTTTTTTAGGACTGCTCCACCTTATAAATCTCACTTATGAGGCAGAATTCAAAAACTATTTCCCAGAAGCCCTTGCTCCTTAGATGTACACATTCAACCAATTCCCATTGAGCAGGTACAACTTGGAAGATGGAAATAAAGGTCATGAGACCCTATAGTCAGGATTCTTAAATGGATGTGGGTGCACTTGGGTTTTTCTCAGTGCATGTAGCAAGCCTCCTGGAGGTCTAGCCCCTCTCCTCGGTGTGGTGAGGGTGCCAGTCCAGCAGCAGGCACCAGCAGCTGCTGGGTTTCCACTGGAGCCTGTTGGTGCTGTTCTTGGTCCCTTTTCTGAGCATGCCTATGTGAGAGCCCAGCTTGGTTCCTTTTTTGGGAATTCTGTAAGCTACCTAGTGGTTTGTAGCAAATCCCTTTCTGCTTAAACATGTTAAAATAGATTCTGGGGAATTCACTGATGGTCCTGTGGACAGGACTTTGCACTTTCACTGCTGTGGGCCCAGGTTCAATTCCTGGTTGGGGAACTAAGATCCTATAAACCTCACAGTGTGACCAAAAAAAAAAAAAAATGTTGTCTGCAACCGCACACTGACCGGGAATTAGGAAGTAGAAGCAGGTTGCTGAACGTGACAGAGCTGTCTTAGGACATGAGATGAGAAGTGGGTGGGAGAAGGTCAGATGTTACAAGTTGAAAAGGAGAAGAAATGAGGAAGGGCCCCACCTGTGTCTCCTCACTCTGGCACCAGGGCTGAAGGCACAGCCACTCCCTGGAGCTCAGTTATCCCAGCAGAGAGCAGAATCTATCAGCTGAGGCTGGTGACGACTGGGCAGGAGGGACTGGGAGGTTTGTGAGAGGAGGTACAGAGCAGCAGACCAGGAAAATGAAGGGAACCCTGGAGATACAGTATGATATAGGAGGTGTTAAGGGCCTACTTGAAGTTACTTATCATGAACCTCAAGCAGGATAATTCCACATGACAATGTGCTTTTCCCTGACCACTTTTGGTAGCATGGATGCAGGCACAAAGAAGGCAAAGAACTGCATTTAGTCAGAGATGGGGTTGTGCCAACTGAGTATATACCAAAGCCAGAAAAGGGCAAGGCCATTAAAGGAGAATGTAGAGGAACTGTTCTAATAACTGACCATGGACTTTAAGCAGGATAAAGAACGAACAGGCATGAAGGAAGTGAAGAGTAGTGAAAGGGGGGAACAGTGGGAGCTGAAGGACTGTTAGCATCAGGATTCTAAAAGGAAGAAATTAGAAAGACAGGTCATAGAGCAAGATATTTAAAGTGCTAAGGTTACAGAGGGGTGAAGTTTTATATCATGAAGAGGTCTAGGATATGATCAAGGAGTGGTTCAGGAAAAATGAAAGGGTAAGAAAGAAAATGAGAGGTGAGCTGTTGGAAGGCTCATCCACTGAAAACACCAAGAATTAAGACAAGATTAATGTTGAGCAGAGTGACAGCAGGTGATGAGCTAACATCTTCAAGGAACAAAGGGCATGTGACCCAGAGGTTCCAGCCTGATGACAGGATTCAAAGGTGGAGGTTTTGGGGCAAAGTGAGAGGTGAAGAATGGCCTGAAACTTTCACAGAGAAAGAGGACCCAGAATATGTGATGTGAGGGATGGTGCTGGGGAAGCAGCATCAAGAGATAAGCAGGTTTTGGTTACAGGGGGAAGGACTTAACATTTATTGTTGTTCCCCGACACCAAAAATTCCTGCTACACTGCTCCCAGGGAGAGAGGGGTGGGGAAGTGACATGGAATTTCAGTGTTTCTTAAAGACTTTGAGTTGATTTTCCTGTTCTTCACCCCACCAGCATCACCTACACTTCCAGAAAAGAGAAAGTGTTAGTTGCAAAGTCATGTCCAATTCTTTGCGACCCCATGAACTGTACAGTCCTCCAGGCTTCTCTGTCCATAGGATGTCCAGGCAAGAACACTGGAGTCAGTAGCCATTCCCTTCTCCAGGGGATCTTCCCCACCCCGGGATCCAACCCAGGTCTCCTGCGTTGCCAGCCGACTTTCAGAAGTTACCCGAATCTTTCTTAACCTTTTCTGCCACATGGAGGCACTGCTCAGCTTCCCGCAACATGGTTTAGGATTTACTTTTCTTAGCTGTACTTAGTCATAACTCCTTCACCTAATTTCGAGTTTCCAAAATGTTATAATTAGCTTATTTTCACTGTCCTTCTGAGTTTATGCCTTTTAATTTTTAATCTCTTTCTCAGTGGGGTTTCAGGAGGGTGTGAATGCTATGTTCAATGGCCATCTTTAACAAAGTCCGTTGTATCTTATTTCTGCTAAGTTTACTGGGGGAAAAGGTCTATATTTGGTTTTAGTTTTGGGGTAATTATTTTGGTTCCCACAACTACCACCATCCCCAACTCTGAACTGCAAGCCTTCAAACTTTCCCGGTGGATCAGTGGTAAAGAATCTGCCTGCAATGCAGGAGACCTGGGTTCGATCCCTGGGTCAGGAAGGTCCCCTGGACAAGGAAATGGCAACCCACTCCAGTATTCTTGGTGGAAAATCCCATGGACAGAGGAGCCTGGCGGGCTACAGCTCATGGGGCTGCAAAGAGTCAGAACACGACTGAGTTACTTTTCACACAAAGAATGCATCCAAGACTGTAAAGCTTATTCCAAGCCCCACCTTCTACCACATGCCATAGACCATGCTACATCTCATCCTTCTGCTGTTCAGTCCCACTCATCTGCAGCATCCACTCTGTGTTCTCTTTAACCCAAGAGCTATTTTTAAAGTGTATTAACTTTATATAAGAAAAAATATTTTCTCACTCTTTCAGTCAACATGCAAATAAGCCACAAAAACAGCAAAAAGTAGCCACTGTCCACCTCAGGAACTTCCTGGCAGTTGAGAACTCAAGGACTCTCCACAGGCCACATCAGATCTCTTTCCCTTTCCCTTTTCTTATGGACCAATTCCACTTGCTTTTCTCTCTCCTTCTAAAGTGACACCACCAAAACTGTTTTTAGAGGTCTCTTTCCTGAAGACCACTGAGTTAACAGGGCAAGCCCTTTATCAGTGTACACCCCCAGACATCTGCTCAAGGCAGCTCTCTCAAAGCATGGTCCACACTAAAGGTTTGGGCATCACCATGGATATCCACAATCAGACTTTGCTGTAGAGCATAAACCAACACAACATTGTAAATCAACTATACTCTCATAAAACATTGTTTTAAAAATCAGAATCTCTGAAAGTTAGGCCAGAAAATTACTCTTTCTATAGCAGGTTATTGAGACACATGGTAAAGTTTAAGAAGCACTAATTGCAATGGAGAAACATGTAGATAGAAAAACAACTTTAAAAAAACGTATGGCCCCTTCCATAAACATTTAAGGATTTACTTTAAATTTGTGCTAATACTTTACCAGCTTCCATGGCAGCTCAGCTGGGAAAGAATCCACATGCAATGCAGAAGACCCCAGTTCAATTCCTGGATCGGGAAGATCCCCTGCAGAAGGGAAAGGCTACCTACTCCAGTGTTCTTGGTTGCTCAGATGGTAAAGAATCCGCCTGCAATGTGGGAGACTTAGGTTTGATCCCTGAGTTGGGAAAATCCCCTGGAGGAGGACACGGCAACCCATTCCAGTATTCTTGCCTGGAGAATCCCCATGGAGAGAGGAGCCTGGCGGGTACAGTCCATGAGGTCGCAGAGTTGGACACAACTGAGTGACTAAGCACAGCACAACAGTGCTAGTAAGGCATATGTTGGAGATATTGTGGGTTTGGTTCCAGAGGACCATGATAAAGCAAATACAGCAAGAAAGCAAGTCACGTGAATTTTTTGGTTTCCCAGTGCATACAAAAGTTGTTTATGCTACAATCTGTGAAGTGTGTTAATAGTATTATGTCAAAATCTAATACAGTTATGTAAAGTTTAAAAATAAAATAAAATTAAAAAAAAAAAAAAAAAACAAAAACAAAAAAAAAAAAAAAAGAATATGGAAATTTGGTTCTGAAACTTACCTCAAAATAAATATTGGAAATTAAAAAAAAAAAAAAAAAAAAAAAAAAAAGGAACAGCATTAATTAAAAATTGCTTTATTGCTAAAATATCTTAGCCATTTTCCAATAATGCAGTGTTGTCACAAACCTTCAATTTGTAAAAAAACACAGTATATGCAAAACAGATATAATGAAGTGCAATAAAATAAGGTGTGCCTGTAATGCATAGCTCAGTTCTTTTCCCAGGAATTACTTCACATAGTCTTTTGCATAGTTATAAAAGACCTCATCTAAAGTCAAAAGCAAGAACAATCCAAAGTTCTACTTCACTAACCTGTCACAACCTCTTGAGAGTCCCTTGACCTGCAAGGAGATCAAACCAGTCAATCTAAAGGATATCAACCCTGAGTATTCATTGGAGGGACTGATGCTAAAGCTGAAGCTCCAATAATTTAGCCATCTGATACTAAGTTGACTCACTGGAAAAGACCCTGATGCTAGAAAAGACTGAAGGCAGAAGGAGAAGGTAGAGGATTAGATGGTTAAATAGCCTCACCGATCAATGGATAAGAATTTGAGCTAACTCCAGGAGACAGTGGAGGACAGAGGAGCCTGGTGGACTGCAGGTTTGATCCCAGGTCTGGGAAGATTTCACATAATGTGGGGCAACTAAGGCTATGTGCCACAACTACTGAGCCCACACATCTTAGAGCCTGTGCTCCACAACAAGAGAAGCCACTTCAATGAGAAGCCCACACACCACAAGTAGAGAAAGCCCAGTGCAGCAATGAAGACCCAGTGCCAACAAAAATAAATAAATAAATAAAAATTATTTTAAAAACATTACACAGGCATATTCAGATTTCCCCCAAATCTTTTGCTCCTATTTCTTTAGTAATTTGCCAAACTCATAATTTATGCTATCTGGAGAAAAGGAAATGCAAACAGCAAACCAGAACGCCCACCAAGAAAAATGTACACAATGGGTGGAGCAAAGATGAATGCTTTGGTGTGTGTGCGCTTAGGAAACCAAAGGTAAAAGGAAACTACATATCAAGGGCAAAACTAAAGATTTTGAAAAAAAAAAACCTTTCATGTTTCAAGACATGATTGCTATCAATCATATAAATAATTGCTATCACTGTGTACATGTATTTTTTTTTTTTGACTGTGCTGGGTCTTCTTACTGCACAGGCTGTTCTCTACCTGCAGCAATTAGGGGCTACTCTCTGGTTGCAGTACACAGGGTTCTCACAGCAGTGGCTTCTCTTGTTGCAGAGCATAGGCTCTAGGGCTCTCAGGCTTCAGTAGCTGCAACACAGGGGCTTACTTCCTCCATAGCATGTGGGATCTCCTGGACCAGGGACTGAACCCATTTCTCTTGCATTCGGGGTGAATTCTTTATCCCTGAGCCACCCTTGAAGCCCAATACATGTTTTGTAACTGGTTATTCCACATGATTTTTTGCAGAGACATACGAGATCCTCAATGATCTGTGTCAAAGGCAACCCAACTTCCACTGCATGAAGACACCATGAACCTTCAATCACTGAACCACCTGCATTCATTTCTAAAGGCCCTGGTTGGAAACTCAGGCCAATTCTAAACTCTGACAGATCTCACATGCCTCCTGTTTCTCCCAGGCAGCTTCTCTCACATCACAGGGGCCTGACATGGGGATATCTTCTCTCAAACATCCCTATTTCACCAGTGTCCTACCAGCACTTCACCCACGAGCAGCCCCATGATGCAGATATGCTCATTACTGTTCAAGTCTGAAAGGGACCAATATCAAAGTCAAGTGTTTCCATTTTCTACCCAGAAGAGAATATATTGTATATAACACAGTCTTTAGATGTATCTCGATTACAATGGGGTTTATGCTCAAATAGCTGGAACACAGGTACAGTGTAAAAGCTACAGATCAAGCTGAAGGTAGGTTAGAGATCTGCTGTAACAGCCAGAGAAGTGCCAAGATAGAGGTCACGGGGGGTGAGGAGAAGGGGTCAGAATAACTGGGGAAGGCTTCACAGCGGGAGGAAGACCTTGGAAAACACGAACTACTTGGACAGGGGAAGAAAGAACCCCAGAGGCGGGCAGCAGCATGAACATGGGCCCGGAGGCAGGAATGAGGACGGTGTGTGGCAAGGCCACGGCCACAGCAGGAGCAGAGCCCGGGCCCGGGAGACACCCGGGAGCTAAGGATGCAGAGGGGCCCTGGGGACGCAGCAGGGGCGGCCCAAAAGCCTTGATGGGCCTCTCCACACGGTGCCTTTTCTGATGCTGAAGAAAGCTGGGGTACCACTTGAAGGCTTTCCGACACACCTTACACTCATAAGGCTTCTCTCCGGTGTGAACTCTCTGATGCTGAATGGAGGTGATCTTCTGGGTGAACGCCTTCCCACACTCCTTACACTTATAGAGCTTCTCCCCAGTGTGTAGCCTCTGGTGCTGGGTCAAGGCAGTGTTGGAACTCAGACCTTTGCCACACTCCTTACATTTATAGAGCTTCTCCCCCGTGTGGATCCTCTGATGCTGGGTCAAGGCAGTTTTGGAACTCAGACCTTTGCCACACTCCTTACATTCATAGGGTCCTTTGCCAACGTGATTTTTCTCATGTATGATACAGTTCTGGCTGGACTTGAAAGCTTTGCCACACTCCTTGCACTTGAAAGGCTTTTCCCCAGTGTGCCTACTCTGATGCCGAAGGAGCTGTGAGTTATATCGGAAGATCTTCCCACATTCTTTGCATTTGTAGAACTTCATGCCACCTCGAAGTATCAGATTGGGATTCAGATTGAAAGTCTGCCACACTGCCTTGTTTTCAAAATCCAAGTGCTGAGACACGTTCGTGAGAAGCCCTCCCACGGGCCTGCCATGGGCCTCTGTGCCCTCGGAGGCTTGCTGCTCTACCGCTGGCTCTTCTGTCTTGATGCCCCTCTCACCACCTGACCAAAGAAACCACAAGTTTCCTCGTTACTGAACTGGAAGGAATGGGATGCAGTGGTCCTGGTTTTCTCTCGTAGGATGCGATATTTCAAAAATATCCCATGAGATGGTTATGAGCCTCCGTAAGAGAGGATAAGAGAGAAAAAGAAAAACAGCATAAGCTGGACAAGTGATGACACTGCAGTCCAGGAGTGCCTCTTACAAGGACGGGCTGGGCAATGAGCCAGGGCAGGTGAGGCGGGCGAATGGGAACTTCAAGGGTGGGAAGGAAAGGAAGCAGGAGGGGAAAAAGAATGGCAGAGGTAAGAGGGAACAGAGAGAAATGCAAACAGGCTTCAAAAGAGAGAGAGGGAGACCCCCAAGGAGGGAAAAGACATCAGTGAGATGAAGGGGAGCAGCTGAGAAGCCCAGCAACACAAACAGAGAAACGATGGACCCCAATGCCCCACCTGGAAGCCAGGAAACCACCCCAATTTTGAATTCTAAATAACAGCCTGACAATTCTACTTTTAAATATTTCATATAATATTCTGGGATACAAGATTATTTCAGAAAGTCAGTGGGAATACAAGTTGATTGGAGAACTGTAGGCCACCGTGGTTTTACTGCTAAAGAAACCACTTTTTACAGTATCACAATATGTGTGAGAAGTGAGGCCTGGAAAGTTTCTTCCTAAAGCAAAGAAAAGTGAATTTGCTCAGTCGCATCCAACTCTTTGCTCTCCACTGCCAGGTTCCTCCATCTATGGGACTTTCCAGGCAAGAATACTGGAGTGGGTTGCCATTTCCTTCTCCAGGGGATCTTCCCAACCAAGGGACTGAACCTAGGTCTCCCACATTGCAGGCAGATTCTTTACCATCTGAGCCACCTGAGAATCAGTAAAGAAAACCCAAATAATTAAAACCTCCCAGGACTAACTCATCAGCAAAGATTCCAGGAAATTTTAGGGTAAGTGGGTGTGTGTGTTCAGTGTGGAAATGGGGTAGTATTCTTGCCCTTTCCTCTATGGCCCCATTTAAAACAAATTCATTGTAAAACACAACATTAAGGCATCAGGAACTTTAAAATACTAAAAATGATATAAACACTAAAAAGGCAAATAAAATCATAGCTATGGTACAAATCAATCAGTTTGATGCACAGAATCACACTTTCCTTAAAGTATGGCTGAAACCCTACCACCCTGCCATGAAAACTGTCCTTACAGGTTTGGGATGGGAACTCAATACAGGTCAGAGGGTCAGCTACAGGGAGCTTTGCTCTCCACTGCAGAAGAAACATTTCCAGTAAACCAGGAAGGCGAAACCAGAAGGTGCTAAGTCCCCTTACTCACCTGGACAGATGCCTCTCAAATCCTCTGCTTCCCAGGGATCGGGGTCCCATGGAGCTTCCCCTCTCTCCAGCTGGGAGATCAGATCAGGTCTGGGGAATGGAGACACTACTCCAACAAGAAAGAGAGACAGACAAGTTGAGGGGAGATGTCCAGAGCTGTTACTGAGATCCCTCTGCCCACCCCAAGGCAGGCAAGTTGAGTTGGGGGGAGAAGGGGACTGCCTGGGGGACCAATGAGCCACACAGGGGTTCTGAGGAAGGGGTCCAAACTGCACTCCATGCAAAGATCAGGGAGACAGTGATTCTTCCCAGGGAAGAAGTGCAAGCTCGCCCTGACTCAGAAGAAAGGACATCCCCTCAGGAAGGATGAATGTACCGATATCCTGGGAGGCTCCTGCACACAGGAGAGGGCCCACATCCACCACACTGCAAGGACGGAGGAACTGAGGTCTCCCGGGGGCACCCCAAGAGTCCTTTCCCTCAGGGTCCAAAACCACGCTCTTCCTTGGGAAGGAATAAAGTCCAACTTCAAAGCCAAGGGAAACCCCACCCAGCATCTCCACAGAACCCTGAGGACTACTAGAACTCCCAAGACATCTGAGGAAGACATCAACTATCAGAGGGCCACTGAGAGACCTTACCGAGAGAAGCCACATTTGCGTAATTCTCCAGCATCACCTCCCTGTACAGGGCCCTCTGTGCAGAGTCCAGGCTGGCCCATTGGTTCTGGGTGAAGTACACGGCCACGTCCTCAAAGGTCACTGGCTCCTGAAACAACAGGTTCCTGCTCAGGCTCTGAGTGAGGGTCAGAGGGGGCCAGTGTGAGCTTCAGGGAAGAAATGGACCTGCCAACGTCTGTGACTCTGAGCCCTGTGGCAGGTCTGTTCTATGGACAAGAGCACTGGCTCCCACCTTCAAATGTGGATCACCAAGGCTTCCTACCTGCTCAGCTCTGCGGCTCTAAACCTCAAAGCCTGGCATCAGGGGCTCTCCAGGCTGTAACTGTATCAACCTCTTATGTTCCCGTCTCCATGGAGCTGTCTCTCTAGCATGGGCTGCCCTGACATACCATAGTAAAAGTTGCTCAGTGGTGTCTTTGCAACCCCATAGACTGTAGCCTGCCAGGGTCCTCTGTCCATGGAATTCTCCAAGCCAGAATACTGGAGTCATAGCCATTCCCTTCTCCAGGAGATCTTCCCAACCCAGAGATCAAGGCCAGGTCTCCTGCATTGTAGGCAGATTATTTACCATCTGAGCCCCCAGGGAAGCCCAAGAATACTGGAGGGGGTAGTCTATTCTTTCTCCATCAGATCTTCCTGACCCAGGAATCGAACCAGGGTCTCCTTCATTGCAGGCAGATTCTTTACCAGCTAAGTTACCAGGGAAGTCTGAGGCACCCATAACCTGTCACCTTATTCTCTGTACACCAACTACTCTCCCTGTCTCTGCTCAGCAAAAATACATGTGTACAACCACATATGTTCCCCGCCCTAGTTTCTCTCTAGCCTTCTCCACCAGCTTCCACTACATGCAGAGAAGCCACTCCTTTGAAATAGTCCCACTACAGCTACACATTTTAAAAAATGAAATTAGACCTTTCTTTAACACCATCTACAAAAATAAACTCAAAACAGATTAAATAAATGTAAGACCAGATACTATAAAACTCTTAGAGGAAAACATAGGCAGAACACTCTGAAATAAATCGCGTCAATATCTTTTTCAATTCATCTCCCAGAGTAATGGAAAGAAGAAAAATGAGACCTAATTACACTCAAAAGCCTTAGCAAAGAAAAAACCCACAGAGTGGGAGAAAATATCTGCAAGCAATATTACCAATAAGGGATCAATGTCCCAAATTTACAAACAGCTCATGTATTCAATAAAAAAAAAAAAAAAAAAAACGAATCACAAATGAGCAGAAGATCTAAACAGACATCTCCAAGGAAGACATACACATGGCCAGGAAGCACGTGAAAAGATGCAAATCAAAACTACAATGAGGTATCACACTGATCAGAAGAGCCATCATCTAAAAATCTACCAACAATAAATGCTGGAGAGGGTGTGGCGAAAAGAGAGCCTCCCTACACTGCTGATGGGAAAGTAAATTGATACAGACTCTGGAGAAGAGTACAGAGGTTCCTTAAAAAACTAAAAATAGGAATGTTCAGGAGATCCAAGATGGTGGAGGCATAAGTGGACAAGGAGTACTTCTCTCTCCATGGATTCATCAGGAATATACCTTCACACACAGACGATCTTACAGAACACCAGCTGAGAGCAAGCAGGAGTACCTGACCACCAGAAAAGAATATATAAAACCATGCAAACTCTGTAGGACAAAAGAAGTCGGGGGGAAAAGAGGAGTGTGAAGAGGACTGCACCTGGGGGTGAACTGAAGGAGGGGTGAGATCCCACATTGAGGCAACCGTTTGGGACAGGGGAGAAACATTTAAGGCTGTTGGGACAGTGAGGCAACTGATCTGTGACTGTCCGAATGGACTGATAATCACATAGACAATCCTTGCTGCAGCCATATGTACCCTGAACAGGGATGCTATATAATTTCAGTGGCTCAGTTAATCCAAATTTTTGCAACCCCATGGTCTGCAGCACGCAAGGCTTCCCCATCCATCACCAACTCCCAGAGCTTACTCAAACTCATATCCATCAAGTTGGTCAGCCATCCAACCATCTCGTCCTCTGTTGTCCCCTTCTCCTCCTGCCTTCAATCTTTCCTAGCATCAGGGTCTTTTCCAATGGGTCAGTTCTTCCCATCAAGTGGCCAAAGTATTGGAGCCTCAGCTTGAGCATCAGTCCTTCAAATGAACTTTCAGGACTGATTTCCTTTAGGATAGACTGGTTGGATCTGCTTGAAGTCCAAGGAACTCTCAAGAGTCTTTTCCAAAACCACAGTTCAAAAGCATCAATTCTTCAGTGCTCACCTTTCTTTATGGTCCAACTCTCACCTCCATACATGACAACTGGAAAAATCATAGCTTTGACTAGATGGACCTTTGTCAGCAAAGTAATGTGTCTGCTTTTTAATATGCTGTTTAGGTTGGTCATAGCTTTTCTTTCAAGGAGCAAGTGTCTTTTAATTCCATGGCTCAGTCATAATCTGCAGTGATTTTGGAGCCCCCAAAAATAAAGTCTGTCACTGTATCCATTGTTTCCCCATCTATTTGCCATGAAGTGATGGGAAGTGTACAAAAAAGATCTTCATGACCCAGATAATCACGATGGTGTGATCACTCACCTAGAGCCAGACATCCTGGAATGTGAAGTCAAGTGGGCCTTAGAAAGCATCACTACGAACAAAGCTAGTGGAGGTGATGGAATTCCAGTTGAGCTATTTCAAATCCTGAAAGATGATGCTATGAAAGTGCTGCACTCAATATGCCAGCAAATTTGGAAAACTCAGCAGTGGCCACAGGACTGGAAAAGGTCAGTTTTCATTCCAATCCCAAAGAAAGGCAATGCCAAAGAATGCTCAAACTACCACACAAGTGCACTCATCTCACACGCTAGTACAGTAATGCTCAAAATTCTCCAAGCCAGGCTTCAGCAATATGTGAACCGTGAACTTACAGATGTTCAAGCTGCTTTTAGGAAAGGCAGAGGAACCAGAGATCAAATTGCCAACATGTGCAAGAGAGTTCCAGAAAAACATCCATTTCTGCTTTATTGACTATGCCAAAGCCTTTAACTGTGTGGATCACAATAAACTGTGGAAAATTCTGAAAGAGATGGGAATACCATACCACCTGACCTGCCTCTTGAGAAACCTATATGCAGGTCAGGAAGCAACAGTTAGAACTGGACATGGAACAACAGACTGGTTCCAAATAGGGAAAGGAGTACGTCAAGGCTGTATATTGTCACCCTGCTTATTTAACTTATATGCAGAGTACCTCATGAGAAATGCTGGGCTGGAAGAAACACAAGCTGGAATCAAGATTGCCAGGAGAAATATCAATAACCTCAGATATGCAGATGACACCACCCTTATGGCAGAAAGTGAAGAGGAACTAAAAAGCCTCTTGATGAAGGTGAAAGAGGAGAGTGGAAAAGTTGGCTTAAAGCTCAACATTCAGAAAATGAAGATCATGGCATCTGGTCCCATCACTTCATGGGAAATAGATGGGGAAACAGTGGAAACAGTGTCAGACTTTATTTTTTTGGGCTCCAAAATCACTGCAGATGGTGACTGCAGCCATGAAATTAAAAGACGCTTACTCCTTGGAAGGAAAGTTATGACCAACCTAGATAGCATATTCAAAAGCAGAGACATTACTTTGCCGACAAAGGTCCGTCTAGTCAAGGCTATGGTTTTTCCAGTGGTCATGTATGGATGTGAGAATTCAACTGTGAAGAAAGCTGAGCGCCGAAGAATTGATGCTTTTGAACTGTGGTGTTGGAGAAGACTCTTGAGAGTCCCTTGGACTGCAAGGAGATGCAACCAGTCCATTCTGAAGGAGATCAGCCCTGGGATTTCTTTGGAAGGAATGATGCTGAGGCTGAAACTCCAGTACTTTGGCCACCTCATGTGAAGAGTTGACTCATTGGAAAAGACTCTGATGCTGGGAGGGATTGGGGGCAGGAGGAGAAGGGGACACCAGAGGATGAGATGGCTGGATGGCATCACTGACTCGATGGATGTTGAGTCTGAGTGAACTCCGGGAGTTGGTGATGGACAGGGAGGCCTGGCGAGCTGTGATTCATGGGGTCGCAAAGAATCGGACACGACTGAGCGACTGATCTGATCTGAGAAAGATGGTACTGATGAAATTATTTGCAGAGAAGCAATGGAGACACAGACATTGAGAACAGACTTATGGACATGGCTGGAGGCAGGGGAGGAGGAGAGATTGGGAGGTATGGAGGGAGCAATATGGAAACATACACTACCATATGTAAAACATATAGCCAACAGGAATTTGCTGTATGACTCAGAGAACTCACACTGTGGCTCTGTAACAACCTAGAGGGGTGGGATGAGGAGGGAGGTGGGAGGGATGGTCAAGTGGGAGGGAACATGGGTAAACCTATAGCTGACTCATGTTGACGTTTGGCAGAAACCAATGCAATACTGTAAAGCAATTATCCTTCAATTAAAAATAAATAATTTTTTTAAAAAGATTGGAGAAGGCACATAAATATAGAAAAGCAACATAAATATCTTTGCTTGCAGATGAAATAGCTATCTTTTTAAAAAATATCCAAGACCCAAGACAATGAAAAGCATTTAAAACTGACAGAATAATTCATTAAGTTACCTAGATATAGGATAAATGAACCAAAATGATTAGTTTTCCTAAGTATCACCATAAACAGTTAAAAGACAAAATGGGAGAAAATAAGATGCCATTCATATGAAAAGAGCTAAGAACAGACCCAAGAAAAACCTGTAAAACCAAGATGAAGAAAACTAAATGTCTATTAAAATAAATAAAAGAGGAACTGAATAAATTATACAGTGTTTCTAAATGGGAAGAATCAAACTTGTAAAGAAGTCAATCCCCAATTTTGCCTACGATTCCAATAAAATCAACTTCTTCATCAAAAAAAAAAAAAAATCAATGAGATTTATGCAGCAGTTGTGGTTCATTTAAAGTCATCTGAAAAAAAAGTAACTCATCATAGAGCTGAGAAGGTTTTGAAGGAAATACATTTTTGAAAGAAAAGATGACGGGGAATTAAACCGTACCCTAAAAGGACAATACTTCAAGGAAATGAGAATACAAGTCACAGATAGTGAGAAAACATTTAAAGAGACACACATAAGAAAGGACTATTATCCCAAGTGCACAAAGAACTCTAAAAACTCAACAGGAAAATGAACCCAATGAAAAAGTGGGCAAAAGACCCGAACACAAATGTCACCAAAGAAGTTATACAGATGGCAAACAGGTATACAAAAAGATACTCTACAACTTATGTGTCCAGGGAAATGCAAATTAAAACAATGAGATACCACAACACACCTAGTAGAATGACCAAAATCCGAAACACTGACACCACCAAACACTGGTGAGGATGTGGAGCAACACGAGCTCTCATTCACTGCTGGTGAAAATACAAATTGCTGCAGTCACTTTGGAAGAGAGTTTAACAGCTCCTTACAAAACCAGAATAAACACATTCTAACCATACGATCCAGCAATCAGACTCCTTGGTATCTTCCCAATGAGCTAAAAACTTATGGCCACACAAAAACAAGCACAAAGATGTTTATAGCAGCTTTATTCACAACTGCCCAAACTTGGAAGCAAACAAATGGTTCTTCAGTAGGTGAATAAACTGTGGTATAATCAATGGAGCATTATAGAGCACTAAAAAGAAAACAAGCTATCAAGCCATGAAAAGTCACACAGGAACCTGAAAAGAATACTACTAAGTGAATGAAACCAACATAAAAAGGTAGGATACCAACTACACAATATTTTGGAAAAAGCAAAAAGATCAACAGTTGCCAGGAAAGGAGGGCAGGACAAAGGATTTTTAGAGCCTGTGAAAAGACACTGTATGATATGATAATAGTAAATACACATCATTTATACACATGTAACCCACAGAATGTACAACACCAAGAATGAACCCTAGTGCAAGCTATGGACTCTGGGTGACTATGTCAATGTAGGTTCATCAGTTGAATTCATGTACCACTCTGATAATGGGCTATCCACGTATGGGGCCAGAAAGCATTTGGGGACTCTGTGGTTTTTGCGCCATTATACAATGAACCTAAAATTTCTCACTGGGGAAAAAAAAAAAAGAGTCTACTAAAAAAAGAAAGATGAGAGAGCAGGGAGACCAATACTTAACCTCTTACCTGGACTGCAACATCCTCCTAATTGACTCATACTCTTGCAAGCAAGTCACCACTATGGGCCAAAAATCTTTTTGATATGTAAATCCATCCCTTTCACATGCCCTGCTTAAAATCCTTTAGGGTCTTCCTATTGAACTCAGAAGTGAGACCAGAGTCTTCACAGTGACCTCCAAAACACGTGCCTAACTGTCCCACCTCACAATGAACTACCTCCTCTAACCTCTCTCTGTCTCTAGAATACACCCAGCTTTCTCCCCTACCTCAGGGCTGACACATTTGCTATACTCCCTGGAAAGCTCGGCTTTGGCTCTCTCTCCAGTAGTTGTCCAGCCTATTTTTACTTCTTTCATGAGGTCTCAAGCTCATGTGACCACCTCCATGAGGGCTTCCCTGACGACTACCTTCAAAGGGAGCTTCTTTGAGGCTTCTCAAATTTGAGAGGGTGCATAAGAATCACCCACAGAACTTGCTACAAGATTCCTGACCCGACCTACCCTCCTCCCCAGGATGATTACTGATCTAGGGTAGCACCTAGCAAATGGCGGTTTTAATGAGCACCCAAGTGATCCTGATGCTGCCCACCTGAGGCCCTCACTGTTAGGAAGCATGGTACTTGAGCAACAGGTACTTATGATATCAACTTGTTTTTGGTAAAAGTACCCTCCATGAAAAAGGAGAACCTGTCTGCATTATTCAGTATTATGTGCCTAGTCTGAAAGCACATATGGAAAGAACAATGCAGGTCTCTCTGGGATACACCTAGTATTTGTGGAGCAATCTCTTCAATTAAGAATTTTTCTCAAGCGGTTTCTCACCTAGCAACCTTATTTTTTTGTTGTTGCTAATCCATATTCCTAATTTATACTCCACCCCCACATGCTTCCCTTTAGGCAAAGTTGTTTTCTATATCTCTGCACACAACTTTTATTTATAGAATACCTCAAATTATCTCGATTTTCATGTTCTGGTGGAATTTCTTGACATGGGTCCCCCCTTTTCTACTTAAACCTATATATCCAAACTCTCCACTCTACACACAAGACTCTTACCTCCTCCACCACGTATTTACAACCTTAGCCCTGGGGATGGATTCAAGAGGGAAACCACAGCCTCTCCAACTTAGGCCTTTTCAGTCCCTTCATAATGACCTGATAGCTAACATGACCTTTAAGACTGAAATGAAGGTAGGCTCACCTGAGGCCAAGTGGTTTGGAGCATGGCTGATGTCCCCTGGCTCTGTGCACTCTTCCCGGTTTGGAAAAGCAAGAACCTTAAAAGCTAAGACAAGAAGAGCCATGAGCGCAATGGTCTCTTTTCTACATCACCAACAACCGCCCACAGTCTTCCGTCTCATTTCCAGCAGTGGCAGGAGTCTCTACCAGCCCTCCACTGGCTGATGGTCCCCACCTCCTCATGAATTGCTCTAGTTGGTATTCGGGACAATCCACCACCTGCCTCCTCTGCCCAAGAGCGCTCCTGGGACCATTCACACCGAGTGGACCGAGACACACATGACGCATTCGGCCCCTACAGTGCTGGGTCTGAACAAACTTAAAAACCTAAAAAAGTGCTTATGGGGACCACGTCACTGACTCCCAAAAGTGCCTATGGAGAGGAGACAAGGGTGGCTGGATTTGGATTGAGTAAAATATTCAGGGTCACAAGAGCTATCAGGGGACGGGAGACCCCAAGAGGCTCTCCACCCAAGCAAGCAGGAGACCCCAAACATCAGAAACTTCAGTACCGGCCACGGGGAACTGTTGGGCCAACTTCTTTCAAACAAAAAAGGATCACGCCTCGGTGGCAAAGGTCTGGACCGGGGCTCTAGGAGGCCCAGCAGCCATCTCTGCGGCTTCTGTGAGGCCGAGACGCCGGGGCATCCGGTCAGAGAGAAGCGAGTTCAGGGCAGCGTGCTGACGAGGCGCTAAGGAAAACGAGGAAGCCGGCGCCGGACGAGACTGGCACGAAAAACTCGCCAGAACCTACCCTCTTCCCCTCCGAACCCCAAGAAGCACTCTCACAGCCCACACAGAAGCGAGCGCGGGCACCCAGCGCACTTCTGGGCAGCGCATTTCGGTGGTCCGGGCGGCGCAACCTCACGTGACTCGAAGGGGCGGGCTTCTGGCCGGCACTTGCCCGTGACGTCACTGGTGGGCGCCGTAACGCCGCGCTTAGGGCTGGTCCCTCCACCCTTGTGCTCGAACCGCTGAGCCGACTAGGGGTGGCGTGTCGCGGCACTGTTGACGCCTTAATCTACTCAGATCTCGGCCTCAGGGCGCAGGTGGGGCCGCAGTTAACGGACAGCTTCATCAGCTGTTTGCCTCATTTTCTCCGTGGGTCTTCTGGAGTCTGGGCTGTGCAGTTAGGGGAGAGGGACTCCTGCTGTGTCATGTCTCAGAGGCCCACGCCAGGGATCGTGCTTGTGTCCTAGGCCGGGCAGCCCTTAGGAAAACCATGGTTTCCATCTACCTTTTTAAAGCCCTCTCCCTTCCTAGGACCTAGACGCGTGTGGGACGTTTAGGATAGAACTAGACCTACTCATATTTGGACAACGGTGTACCAGTCCACCAGGCTCCTCTGTCCATGGGATTCTCCAGGCAAGAATACTGAAGTGAGTAGCCGTTTCCTCCTCAAGGGAGATCTTCCAGACCCAGGGATCAAACCCGCATCTCCTGCATTTGCAGGCTGATTCTTCACCACTGATCTGCCTGGGAATCCGGTTCCAACTGCTGAATGGTTTCAGTCCTGAGGACTACCCTGGGTTCTCTGGTCTATGCCAGTTGTTGTTGCCATTCAAGATAACTGAGGTACATCCGTTGCTCCAAATGTGCCCAGGCGACCTGGGTCCTGTGTCCACACCACTGTGGGAGAATTGGAAATGGGAAGAGTAGTGCCCACCATTTCAGCGGCCAAATGTGTGTGGGTTGAGAGCATCAACTAGCTAGTTCCAGAAACCTGGCTGTACCACTTAATAACTGGGGGATCAGCAGCAAGTTGCTTTGCCTGTTTCATTGTCTATTATATGGGTATGATGGGGGTACCCCCCACAAAGGGCTATTAATAATAAATGAAGGTTAATAATTAAATGAATTCACGTTTTTAGAGGTACAAGTCCTGCTGGGGCTCCAACCTGTGGCACAGTTTAGGGAAACAGCGATTAGCATTTATTCTTAGAGCCCTTTCCCACCATATAATTGTATGTGTGTTCCAGGCCCAACTTGGAGAAATTCAGCATCACTATCCAGAAGAGTTTAATTACAAAGGCATCTTGTAGTTAGTGCAACTACGTGACAGAGGCCCTGAATAGAAACTGAACCAGGAATGGCTTCTCTTCTGTAACCACAGGCATTGCAGTATCAGGGACTTCTCCTTTGCTGTTTCAAATGCCACACGATGGGACCTTTTGTGCTCAGTTGCTCAGTCATGTCTGACTCTTTGCGACCCTTGGACTGTAGCCCGCCAGGTTCCTCTGTCCATGGGATTCTCCAGGCAAGAATACTAGAAGGGGCTGCCGTTTCCTCCTCCAGGGAATCTTCCCAACCCAGGGATCAAACCCATGTCTCTTATGTCTCCTGAATTGGCAGGCAGATTCTTTACCACTATTGCCATCTAGGAAGCCCTATGATGGGGGCCTTTCACACACTGTATACTCAAATTCTGCTGCAATTAAGCATCTACCACACATTGCTCCAGCCCAGCTCCCTTTTGTAATTTGCCTGGCTCCGTAGCCCACTGCCTCTGCTGCACTATTCAGTCCTCCTGTATTTCCCCAACAATTGTCTGAAGTGCCTGATGTCATGTTATTTGCAGTCCTCCTCCTGTCCCTCCTAGATTCATGCTCTACTCAATCTAAATTTCACGGCCGCCAAAGACAGGAGTGAACTAATGTGGATTTCTAGCTCCCAGAAAATTTTACTGGTAGATGCTTCCACCTCAAGCAATTACATGGATCTTCTGAAAATCATATTCTCTCTGGAACAGGAGAACAATTATGCCAAAGAAGTTTTCACATTGTTACAAAAGTTCTAGGACCCACCACAGATTTCCTAACCTGGGGATGCGGCAAAAGGACTAAGAACCCCCAGGGAATTTGACCTTGGAGGCCAGTGGGATTTGATTACAGAACTTCCACAGGACTGGGGAAACAGACTCTTGGAGGGAACAAACAAAACCTTGTGCACACCAGGACCCAGGAGATAGGGCAGCGACCCCACAAGAGACTGAGCCAGACTTGCCTGTGAGTATCCAGGAATCTGTGGTGGAAGCGTGGATTGACGGTGGCCTACTGCTGGGTCAGAGGCACTGAATACATCAGGGCTGGAATAAGTCTTTTTGAAGGAGGTCACCATTACTGCATTACCCCTACCATAGTTTGGCCACAGGCCAAACAACAGGGAGGGAACATAGCCTCACCCATCAAAAAAATTGTATTAAAGATTTACTGAGCATGGCCCCGCCCATCAGAACAAGACCCGGATTCCAGTCTTTCCTATCAGGAAGCTCCCATAAGCCTCTTACACTTCTCCATCAGAGGGCAGACAGAATGGAAACCACAATTACAGAAAACTAACCAGACTGATCACATGAATCACAGCCTTGTCTAACTCAATGAAACTATGAGCCATGCCGTGTAGTGCCACCCAAGACGTCATGGTGGAGAGTTCTGACAAAACGCGGTCCACTGGAGAAAGGAATGGCAAACCACTTCATATTCTTGCCTTGAGAACCCCATGAACAGTATGAAAAGGCAAAAAGATAGGATACTGAAAGATGAACTCCCCAGGTCAGTAGGTGCCCAATATGCTACTGGAGATTAGTGGAAAATAACTCCAGAAAGAATGAACAGATGGAGCCAAAGCAAAAACAACACCCACTTGTGGATGTGACTGCTGAGGGAAGTAAAGTCCAATGCTGTAAAGAACAATATTGCACAGGAACCTGGAATGTTAGGTCCATGAAAGAAAAAGTGAAAGTGAAGTCGCTCAGTCATGTCTGCCCCTTTGCAACCCCATGGACTGTAGCCTACCAGGCTTCTCCATCCATGGAATTTCCCAGGCAAGAGTACTGGAGTGGGTTGCCATTTCCTTCTCCAGGGGATCTTCCTGACCCAGGGATTGAACCCAGGTCTCCCTCATTGCAGTCAGATGCTTTACCATCAGAGCCACCATGAATCAAGGTAAACTGGAAGTGATCAAACAGGAGATGGCAAGAATGGACATCAACATTTTAGGAATCAGTGAACTAAAATGGACCAGAATGGGTGAATTTAACTCAGATGACCATTATATCTACTACTATGGGCAAGAATCCCTTAGAAGAAATGGAGTAGCCCTCAGAGTCAACAAAAGAGTCTGAAATGCAGTACTTGTCTGTATCTCAGAAATGACAGAATGATCTCTGTTTGTTTCCAAGGCAAACCATTCAATATCACAGTAATCCAAGTCTGTGCCCTAACCACTAATGCCAAAGAAGCTGAAATTGAATGGTTCTATGATGACCTACAAGACGTTGTAGAACTAACACCAAAAAAAAGATGTCCTTTTCATCACAGGGGACTGGAATACAAAAATAGGAAGTCAAGAGATACATGGAGTAGCAGGCAAGTTTGGCCTTGGAGTAGAAAATGAAGCTGGAGAAAGGTTAACAAGAATTTTACCAAGAGAACACACTGGTCATAGCAAACACCCTTTTCCAACAACACAAAAGATGACTCTACACATGGACGTCACCAGGTGGTCAATACCGAAATCAGATTGATTATATTCTTTGTAGCCGAAGATGGAGACGCTCTATACAGTCAGCAAAAACAAGACCGGGAGCTGACTGTGGCTCAGATAATGCACTCCTTATTGCAAAATTCAGACTTAAATTGAAGAAAGTAGGGAAAACAAACCGCTAGACCATTCAGGTATGACCTAAATCAAATCCCATATAATTACACAGTGGAAGTGACAAATAGATTCAAGGGATTAGATCTGATAGAGTGCCTGAAGAACTATGGAAGGAGGTTCATGACACTATAGGAGGTGGCAATCAAAACCATCCCCAAGAAAAAGAAAGCAAAAAGGGACACTGGTTGTCTAAGGAGGCCTTACACATAGCTGAGAAGAGAAGAGAAGCGAAAGGCAAAGGAGAAAAGGAAAGATACACCCATCTGAATGCAGAGTTCCAAAGAATAGCAAGGAGAGATAAGGAAGCCTTCCTCCGCAAAGAAATAGAGGAAAACAATAGAATGGGAAAGGCTAGAGATCTCTTCAAGAGAATTAGAGATACCAAGGGAACATTTCATGCAAAGATGGGCACAATAAAGGACAGAAATGGTATGGACCTAACAGAAGCAGAAGATATTAAGAAGAGGTGGCAAGAATTCATAGAACAGTACAAAAAAGGTCTTAATGACCCAGATAACCACAATGGTGTGATCACTTACCTAGAGCCAGACATCCTGGAATGCAAAGTCAAGTGGGCCTTAGGAAGCATCACTATGAACAAAGCTAATGGTGGTGTTGGAATTCCAGCTGAGCTATTTCAAATCCTAAAAGATGATGCTGTGAAAGTGCTGCACTCAATATGCTAGCAAATTTGGAAAACTCAGCAGTGGCCACAGGATTGGAAAAGGTCAGTTTTCATTCCAATCCTAAAGAAAGGCAATGCCAAAAAATGTTCAAACTACCACACAAGTGCACTCATCTCACACGCTACCAAAGTAATGCTCAAAATTCTCCAAGCTAACCTTCAACAGCACGTGGACCAAGAACTTCCAGATGTTCAAGCTGAATTTAGAAAAGGCAGAGGAACTGGAGATCAAATTGCCAACATCCATCGGATCATTGAAAAAGCGAAAGAATTCCAGAAAAACATCTACTTTATTGGTTATGCCAAAGCCTTTGACTGTGTGGATCACAACAAACTTTGGAAAATTTTTAAAGAGATGGGAATAGCAGACCACCTGACATGCCTCCTGAGAAATCTGTATGCAGGTCAAGAAGCAGCAGTTAGAATTCGACATGGAACAATACACTGGTTCAAAACTGGGAAGGGAGTACATCAAGGCTGTATATTGTCACCCTGCTCATTTAACTTATATGCAGAGTACATCATGTGAAATTCTGGGCTGGATGAAGTACAAGCTGGAATCAAGATTGCCGGGAGAAATATCAATAACCTCAGATATGCAGATGACACCACCTTTATGGCAGAAAACAAAGAGGAGCTAAAGAGCCTCCTGATAGTGAAAGAGGGTGAAAAAGCTGGCTTAAAACTCAACATTCAAAAAACGAAGATCATGGCATCTGGTCCCATCACTTCATGGCAAATAGATGGGGGAAACAATGGAAACAGTGACAGACTTTATTTTCTTGGACTCCAAAATCACTGCAGATGGTAACTGCAGCCTTGAAATTAAAAGATGCTTGCTCCTTGGAAGAAAAGCTATAACAAACCTAGACAGCATATTAAAAAGCATAGACATTACTGTGCCAAAAGAAGTCCATTTTGTCAAAGCTATGGTTTTTCCAGTAGTCATGTATGGATGAGAATTGGACCATAAAGAAAGCTGAGCACTGAAGAACTGATGCTTTTGAATAGGGGTGTTGGAGAAGACTCTTGAGAGTCCCTTGGGCAGCAAGGAGATCCAACCAGTCAATCCTAAAGGAAATCAGTCCTGAATATTCATTGGAAGGACTGATGCTGAAGCTGAAACTCCAATATTTTGGCCACCTGATGCAAAGAAGTGACTCATTTGAAAAGACCCTGATGCTGGGAAAGATTGAAGGCAGGAGGAGAAGGGGATGACAGAGGATGAGATGGCTGGATGGCATCACCGACTCAATGGACATGAGTTTGAGCAGGCTCCAGGAGTTGGAGATGGACAAGGGAAGCCTGGCGTGCTGCAGTCCATGGGGTCACAAAGAGTCAGACACAACTGAGCAACTGAACTGTAGACAAAGGTATCTGCCACTGGGATAATCTCATCTCACTTTAAACCACATTTCCCCAAACACAACCCCACCTGGGTGGACACTCATCTACACCTGCCATAACTGCTTGTCAAAGGCAGGCCTGAGTCTGGCGCTGACTTCTCTGAGCACTAATTTAAGAAAAGCTGTCAGGAAGCCAGATCCCCTCTGACCATGCCTTCTGAAGCATGGCCACGGTCCCCTGGCTTTCTGCATGGCTCTCAGATTTGAGAAAAGGAAGAGTCTCAGATCTAAGTAAGGAGGAAAGAGCTCTGAGTGAAACCGCCCCTCTCTTGCAGTCCATGTGAGCATTACTCCCCTTCACATCTCTCACCACCATCCCTGGACTCCCTTAACTCTTAGAACAATGACTGTTCTACAACTCCATGGCAGCCTAAGCCTCACCCATGGAGTTTTAACTGCTCTGTCCACTTAATGACAGGGCACAAGGCTTCTAAAAATTTACCACAACACTCCATTATCCAGAACTGAGTCTCGGCTAAAGGAGGGTCCTAGCCTCAGTGACTGCTTGGGTTGGAGCAGAAAGTAATTTTTACTGAATGTGTCAGTAAGGGCGAGTGCAAAGAAAAAGAGAGCAAATCGGGCAATCAGGCAAGAAAAGGGAAATTTATTAGAGAGAAATGAGAGGGTGACTGGCCCTTAAGGAGAACCAGCATCCTCCCTTTCTTACAGGGTCTTTCTTATACCCCACCAATGAAAAATTCTCTGAAAGGATGGTTAATTTTTAGCCTGTAGTTGAGTCCTGTGGTCACGTAGCAGGAGGTCTGGAATCTGGTGGTCTCGTAGCTTTGAGAAGGTAGGCGCCAGTGAGAAAACAGAATGTCGTTTGGGCAGTTTGCTCAGTCTCAAGGTTCACTGTGATTTTATTCTTTATTTTTGAGCTCAACATAATGAGCCATCTTAACAATGAGATGCCATGTGGGCCCTATCAGTGTCCAGTGACCATAACCATTGATAAAGATTCTGTCCTTGACCAAACTCTAGCCAGGCTCCTGTAAGCCTTTTCTTGGCTAGGCCTTTGAACCTTCACCTATAAATGTTAGGGAACCACAAGTCCATGTGCCCAACGCATTGTAAGGCCAAACAATACCAAAATCTCAGAGTCTGTAACAGAGAAAGGTTTATTGCACAGCCAAGCAAGGAGATGGGTGGCCCATGCCTTAAAAACCCCAAGCTACCCAAAAGTTCTCAGCAAAGCCCTTTTATAGGAAAGGTAAGGGAGGGGCGTGGTTAGTTGTTGCAGACTTCTTGATGTCAAAGCCTTTGTTCTAGAGGGCAGGTCATGATCAGGTAAAGATGTTCCTGTAAATCTCTACCAGGCGAATGTTATTCACAGGAAATACTCTTCCAGAGGCCTATTCCTTTCAGAGGCAAGGCAGTGGAAGCTACTGTAGGGGAGAAATCATGCCACTATTTGTTTTTCTTATCAGCAACCCAGCTTCCACATTGGAATGACTGTGAAAAGAGAACGAAAAGCAGGAGAACTATAAACAGAAATGAACAAGATGGAGAGCTATAACTAGAGAGTCAGCCTTGCCACTGCTGAATTAATTACACACATACATCCCAAAGAAAAAGATCCAAGAACCACAGAGCCTCCCTCAGTCCATGACCAGAAGTACCTGTTTACCCCGAACATAGAGCACAGAAGAAATCATTGGTGGCATATCCCCACTTCACATAAGTGAAAGTCGCTCAGTCATGTCCGACTCTTTGCAACCCCATGAACTATACAGTCCATGGAATTCTCCAGGCCAGAATACTGGAGTGGGTAGCCTTTCTCTTCTTCAGGGGATCTTCACAACCCAGGGATCAAACCCAGGTCTCCTGCCTTGTGGACAGATTCTTTACCAGCTAAGCCATAAGGGAAGTCACTTCACATAAGCCCACCAGCAAATCTACCCCAATCCTGGTCAGCCACAAGCCATCAAAAAGGAGAATTTGAACTCACAGACTGAGCTCACTATGAGCCAGGAAATGTTAACGGAGGATGGTCAGTGCATCCGGTGGAAGATTGTCAAAGATAAATTGCCCAAAGCTTCCCTGAAGTTACCTTTGTTGCCAGGAGACATGGACTACAGGAATGACAGGAAGATTGTAGGGAATTCCTGGTGGTCCAGTGGTTAGGACTCTATGCTTTCCCAGGCCTGGGTTCAATCCCTGGTTGGAAACTAAGATCCCACAAGTTGTGTGGCACAGCAAAAGAAGAAAAAAACAACAGATGGCCATCAAAGAAGTCGGCCACAGATATCTTTTGGGTACTTGCTCCCTTTCCACAGGGCGGGACCCCAGAAGCTCATTGCATTGTGTGAACCACCCTACCCTCAGAGGAGAGCAGGCCAGAAGTGAGCACTTAAACTGGACAATTAAGATTGTTTTTCCTAAGAATATGACTCAAGCCTGGGAGATTATGCTTGGGTTGGTCCCTAGAATGGAGCTGTAAACATGGGACCTGTAGCAAATTCTGCCCTGTGCCTGGAGATGAAGAAAACAGGAATTCAAAGAGGGGAGAAGAGATGGAAGGTGCAAAGCCTGCTTAGACTGAGCCTGAGTGCTGCATGAGGTTCTGATGGGGTTTCCAGCCTCCAGACCCCTCTGCTGTAATCTCACCCTTGGGTGCCAGGATACACATGGGAGTCATAATAAATTAAGTATATCTGAGTTAATTCAAGTGGGTCTCTGCTATTCTTAAACAGATCCTAAATAACATACTTAGCAAGTCATCAGTCAATGCAACTGTCTCAGAACGGAACTCAGGTAAAATGACATCCCCATACCTTTCTGGAGGGAAGCAGGCAGTCCTCAAGCAAATCGGCAGGGGTGGGGGAGGTCAACTGGTTATACTGTTATTTCACTTTCAGAAAAAAAATAGAAAGTTGTGAAAGAACACTATGTGTAAGTTTATTTTTACACATCTATCCTTTCTGTGAGCTACATTATGGCCCTTTAAAAAAAAACTCTAGAACATCTAATGAAGTGCCAGACACCTGACAACCCTGAGCCCTGAGTTAGAAAGAATGGCCCATTACTCACCCTTCACCTAGTAGGCGCTGTGGAGGCTGATTAATAATGTTCAATTAACGACAGGGGGAAACCCTAAATGCCTGTTGAATTAATGAGTAAAGGAAGAAATAAATGGGAAAACAGAAGTTACCAAAAGTCAGAAAATCATAACTCTCTTGGCTGGGAAGACTCAAAAGCCACTTCCAGCCCAGAGCAGATCTGTTTACTTTTTCTACACTTCTTGCTTTCCTCTCATGGTATAATCTGTTTAGAAGTTCCTCTTTTCTGCAAGAGTCCTTAGTCCCGCCCTTCCTTGTTATAATCCTCTCAGGTGCCTTGAGCCCCTTCTTGTTAAATGGTGTTTTGGAGAAATAAATAGGACAAAATTTATATACATATACACACACACACATACACATATTACATATAAATATATATTATTTCCAACACACACACACATCTCTATAGGTGTGCATGTGAAGAGGAAAAGTTAAAATTTTACATAACCTCCTGCTCCTTCGCACCTCTGTAACTCAGCTTGCTCCTTGCAAAGTCTGGATCACGTAGGTCACGTAGTCTCAGAAAGTGGGGACTTACAATACTAGGAACTGGAGCTTAACTCTCACCCTTGTCCTGCTCTTTGCAAATGCCCAGCCCCTGCAAAGCTGCTTAATCATGCCTGTCCATGTAAAGGTGAGGCACCCCCCTCCCCATCTTGACTGCTATTCCCGTGTGCAAAACCCCTTAGTTTAAACCAGCCTATTAACAGCTAGTGTTGCCCACTATAGTCTGTCTATAAAATCTCTGTAACCACTTTGTTCGGGGCTCAGAGCTCGGAGTGTTAACTCCCCTGGGCCCGCCGGAATAATAATCCTGAGTTCTCCAACTCTCCGAGTGTGGTGCTTGGTTTCTTGAGTACTGATTTCTGCAACACATGTGTCAGAAATATGATCATGAAACCATAGTTACTGTCATTTCCCCTATATTTTGACTTTTTCTTTACAATGATTCTGGATAAGGCATCTTTGCATATTGTGGAAGCTCTGACCACAGTTGGGTAAATAAGTTTGATTTGTGCCTGTTAGTCTCTTGTATCGGAGAAGGCAATGGCACCCCACTCCAGTACTCTTGCCTGGAAAATCCCATGGACAGAGGAGCCTGGTAGGCTGCAGTCCATGGGGTCGCTGGGAGTCGGACACGACTGAGCGACTTCACTTTGACTTTTCACTTTCATGCATTGGAGAAGGCAATGGCAACCCACTCCAGTGTTCTTGCCTGGAGAATCCCAGGGATGGGGGAGCCTGGTGGGCTGCCGTCTATGGGGTCGCACAGAGTCGGACACGACTGAAGCGACTTAGCAGCAGCAGCAGTCTCTTGTATTACATAAACCTTATCAAGAAATGAGAATAAAGGAAAAAATCCTTAACACCCTACCAACCTTTTAAATTTCTCCCTATGCTGAGGGAATTTTTTGGGCTAATAAAACTTTTCTATGTCTCAATTATATAACTATATTCATTTGTAAAAACTCGCCAAACTGTATATTTAAAAGGATGAAATAACTGTCTATAAAGTATATCTTAATAAACCTAACCAAAATCCAAACCCAGTCTTTATGCCCAACGTACATATCATTTTCTTAGTATCCATCCCCATCTAATTATTTAAAAGTAACTTCTATGTCGCTACACTGTCTGAAGCTGTGATTCTGAGAAAGGACAGGGCGTCTAACCACTGGATGAAAAGTGTGATCAAGCCAGTGAGATCATAACATCTGGTCAGATCAGCATCCTTTAAACTCTTGTGTTATCAAAATCGTTAATTCGAAAATTAATTCAAAAGCACCCCACCTCCAGGACTTCCCTGGTGGTCCAGTGGTTAAGTCTCTGCACTGCCAATGAAGGAGGCTCAGGTTCAATCACTGGTCGGGGAACTAAGATCCCATATGGTGCCCAGCTTGGCCAAAACATAAGATGACAATAACAATAATCAAATTAAATATAAAAAAGCACCACCCCTCACAAACGACTGATAGGGGCCATGGAGCAGATGTGAACATGTTGAGGGCAGGCATGGTAACTGATCAGGAGCAGGCTCTCCTCTAAGACAGGAGCAGCAGCAAGTCACGGCTGGGCTTCTCTTTCCTTCGGTGTTTCCCAGTGTGATGCCAACAAGGTCACCCTGTGTCTAATTTAGAGACGCACCCAGAGGCCTGCCCTCAATGGCACAAGTCACTTTTGTACCTACATACTTGAGTAGGCTCTAAAGCTAAATAGTGACATGGATGGGAGTAGCCAAGAAACCCAAACAGAAAAACCACATCCTTTTTCAATCATATTCTTGTCACTGATTATTTTCCTGCTCTATAGCTTGGTCACACAAGATCCTGATAATGGTCATTATCAAGGTAATAGAAATCCAAGGCTAGATGCCCCACAGTGAACTTTGCTACTGGCCCCACCAAAGGGCCCTCCTGAAATTCTGAAAGTAACCACTGGATAGTTTTTATGGTTACTTCCTCCCACAGACTGCATTTCCTCTAATTGGTGAATTACAATAGCCCTTCTCAGTTGTAATGCCATCCTCCTAAAACCCAAAATGTTCTACAAACTCTTCCAACTCTAGTATTAGAAGGCAGAAGTGGACTGATGGTAGGCCAAAACTGGGCATGATAAAGAACAAATACTGGAACCTCCCTGGTTGTCCAGTGGCTAAGACTCTGTGCTCCCAATGCAGAAGGCCCAGGTTCAATCCTTGGTAAGGGAGCTAGATCTCACACGCTGCAACTGAGAGTTCATATGCTGCAACAAAGACTTGAAGCAGCCAAAAAAAAAAAAAAAAAAAAAGGAACAAATACTACTGGGAGATCCCGGGTGGCCCAATGGTTAGGATTCTAGGCTTTCACTACCTTGGCCTGCGTTCAGTCCCTGGTCAGGGAACTGAGATCCAGTAAGCACCATGGTGCAGTCAAAAAAAGAAAAAGAAAAAGGAACAAACACTACTATTTTGTACCAGGGGAAAGTGAAGGTGTTACTTGCTCAGTCGTGTCCAACTCTTTGTGCAACCCCAAGAATCTATACATGGACATCAGCAGATGGTCAATACCAAAATCAGGTGGATTATACTCTTTGCAGCCAAAGATGGAGAAGCTCTATACAGTCAGCAAAAACAAGACCAGGAGCTAACTGTGGCTCAGATCATGAACTCCATATTGCCAAATTCAGACTTAAAATTGAAGACAGAGGGAAAACCACTAGACCATTCAGGTATGACCTAAAGCAAATACCTTATGATTATACAGTGGAAATGACAAACAGATTCAAGGGATTAGATCTGATAGAATGCCTTAAGAACTATGGATGGAGCTTTGTGACATTGTATAGGAGGCAGTGATCAAGACCATACCCAAGAAAAAGAAATGCAAAAAGGCAAAACGGTTGTCTGAGGAGGCCTTACAAATAGCTAAGAAAAGAAGAGATGTCAAAGGCAAGGAGGAAAGGAAAGATGTGCCCATTTGAATGCAGAGTTCCAAAGAATAGCAAGGAGAGATAAGAAAGCCTTCCTCAGGGATCAATGCAAAGAAATAAAGGAAAAAAATAGAATGGTAAAGACTAGAGATCTGTTCAAGAAAATTACAGATACCAAGGGAACATTTCATGCAAAGATGGGCACAATAAAGGACAGAAATGGGATGAACCTAACAGAAGCAGAAGATATTAAGAGGTAGCAAGAATACATAGAAGAACTATACAAAAAAGATCTTCATGACCCAATCACGATGGTGTGATCACTCACCTAGAGCCAGACATTCTGGAATGTGAAGTCAAGTGGGCCTTAGAAAGCATCACTACGAACAAAGCTAATGGAGGTGATGAAATTCCAGTTGAGCTATTTCAAATCGTAAAAGACGATGCTGTGAAAGTGCTGCACTCAATATGCCAGTAAATTTGGAAAATGCAGCAGTGGCCACAGGACTGGAAAAGGTCAGTGTTTATTCCAATCCTAAAGAAAGGCAATGCCAAAAAGTGTTCAAACTACCACACAAGTGCACTCATCTCACACGCTACCAAAGTAATGCTCAAAATGCTCCTAGCTAGGCTTCAACAGCATGTGAACCAAGAACTTCCAGATGTTCAAGCTGAATTTAGAAAAGGCAGAGGAACTGGAGATCAAATTGCCAACACCCGTTGGATCATTGAAAAAGCAAGAGAATTCCAGAAAAACATCTACTTTATTGATTATGCCAAAGCCTTTGACTGTGTGGATCACAATAAACTGTGGAAAATTTTTAAAGAGATGGGAATACCAGACCACCTGACCTTCCTCCTGAGAAATCTATGCAGGTAAAGAAGTAACAGTTAGAACTGGACATGGAACAACAGACTGGTTCAAATCGGGAAAGGAGTACGTCAAGGCGATATATTGTCACCCTGCTTATTTAACTTATATGCAGAGTACATCGTGAGGAATGTTGGACTGGATGAAGCATAAGCTGGAATCAAGATTGCCAGGAGAAATATCAATAACCTCAGATACAAAGACGACAGTGAGAGACTATTTTTTGGGGCTCCAAAATCACTGCAGATGGTGACTGCAGCCATGAAATTAAAAGACGCTTGCTCTTTGGAAGAAAAGCTATGACAAACCTAGACAGCATATTAAAAAGCAGAAACATTACTTTGCCAACAAATGTCTGTCTAGTCAAAGCTATGATTTTTTCAGTAGTCATGTATGCACGTAAGAGTTGGACCATAAAGAAAGCTGAGTGCATAAGAATTGATGCTTTTGAAAAATAAACAAATGGGGCCTAATCAAAATTAAAAATTTTTGCACAACAAAGGAAACTGTAAGCAAGGTGAAAAGACAGCCTTCAGAATGGGAGAAGATAATAGCAAATGAAGCAACTGACAAACAACTAATCTCGAGAATATACAAGCAACTCCTACAGCTCAACTCCAGAAAAATAAATGACCCAATCAAAAAATGGGCCAAAGAACTAAATAGACATTTCTCCAAAGAAGACATACAGATGGCTAACAAACACATGAAAAGATGCTCAACATCACTCATTATCAGAGAAATGCAAATCAAAACCATAATGAGGTACCATTTCACGCCAGTCAGAATGGCTGCGATCCAAAAGTCTACAAGCAATAAATGCTGGAGAGGGTGTGGAGAAAAGGGAACCCTCTTACACTGTTGGTGGGAAAGCAAACTAGTACAGCCACTATGGAGAACAGTGTGGAGATTCCTTAAAAAACTGGAAATAGAACTGCCATATGACCCAGCAATCCCATTGCTGACATACACACCAAGGAAACCAGAATTGAAAGAGACACGTGTACCCCAATGTTCATCGCAGCACTATTTATAATAGCCAGGACATGGAAGCAACCTAGATGTCCATCAGCAGATGAATGGATAAGAAAGCTGTGGTACATATACACAATGGAGTACTACTCAGCCATTAAAAAGAATACATTTGAATCAGTTCTAATGAGGTGGATGAAACTGGAGTCTATTATATAGAGTGAAGTAAGCCAGAAAGAAAAACACCAATATAGTATTCTAACACATATATATAGAATTTAGAAAGATGGTAACGATGACCCTGTATGCGAGACAGCAAAAGAGACACAGATGTATAGAACAGTAATTTGGACTCTATGGGAGAGGGCGAGGGTGGGATGGTTTGGGAGAATGGCATTGAAACATGTATATTATCATTTGTGAAACGAATCGCCAGTCCAGGTTCGATGCATGACACAGGGTGCTCAGGGCTGGTGCATTGGGATGACCCAGAGGGATGCGATGGGGAGGAAGGTGTGAGAGGGGTTCAGGATGGGGAACACATGTACACCAGTGGCGGATTCATGTCAATGTATGGCAAAAGCAATACAATATTGTAAAGTAATTAGCCTCCAATTAAAATAAATAAATTTATATTAAAAAAAAAAGAATTGATGCTTTTGAACTGTGGTGTTGGAGAAGACTCTTGAGAGTCCCTTAGGCAGCAAGGAGATCCAACCAGTCCATCCTAAAGGAAATCAGTCCTGAATATTCATTGGAAGGACTGATGCTGAAGCTAAAACTCCAATACTTTGGCTACCTGATGCGAAGAACTGACTCACTAGAAAAGACCCTGATGATGGAAAAGATTGAAGGCGGGAGGAGAAGGGGATGACAGAGGATAAAACGTTGGATGGCATCACTGGCTCAATGGACATGGGTCTGAGTAAGCTCCGGGAGCTGTTGATGGACAGGGAAGCCTGGTGTGCTTCAGTCCACAGGGCTGCAAATACTTGGACACGACTGAGCGACCGAATTGAACTGATGGACTGTAGGCCACTAGACTCCTCTGGCCATGGAATTATCCAGGCAAGAATACTAGAGTGGGTAGCCATTCCCTTCTCCAGGGAATGTTCCTGACCCAGGGATTGAACTCATGTATCCTGCACTGCAGGTGGATTCTTCATCATTTGAGCCACCAGGGAAGCCCTACCAGGGGACAGAAGAGGGTAATCAAACTTGGTCCTTAAGTATGAGAACTTAAATGGAGCTGGGAAAACAATAATGACTTATTTATAGGAGACCAGAAGAATATCTTTAAAGAAATGAGCAGAAGCCCAGAGGAGTTTGCCACTCTAGGGATGACGGAGTTGGGAACATGCAGGAGCTCATAGGGAATGAGGTAAAGGGTTCAGGCTATGAGTAGTTGACTTCCAAGGAGAAGCATGATTCTGAAAGAAATGCACAACTTGGACAGGTGAAGACATGGCCATTTCCCATGAGGGGAGCAACAGGAAGAGAGGCACAGAAGGAGGAAGCAGCGGTGCCCGTGGACAAGACAGAGGCGCCCCTGGAGTGGCTAGGGCAGGTCGCGCATGTTGGGGAGACAGAGGGGATAGGACTGAAGTGAGGCGGCAGGGCTTCACTGGGGATGGCCTTGTAACTTGGTCAGGTTTCTTCCTGGTGTGCAGTTTCTGATGGTGAATGAAACTTGTGCTCCATCTGAAGGATTTCCCACACACTTTACACTCATAAGGTTTCTCCCCAGTGTGAACTCGCTGGTGCTGAACCAGGGTGATTTTCTGATTGAACGCCTTCCCATACTCCTGGCATTCATAAGGTTTCTCCCCAGTGTGGATTCTCTGATCTACTATAAAGCGTGAGCTACAACTAAACGTTTTCCAACATTTGTTACATTTATAGAGCTTTTCCCCAGTGTGGAACCTCTGGTGCTGGAGAAATAACGAACTCTGGAGGAAAGCCTTGCTGCACTCCTTACATTTGTAAGGTTTCTCTCCAGTGTGGATCCTCTGATGCTGAATCAGGACTGAATTTGAACTGAAGCTTTTCCCACACTCCTTACATTCGTAGGGCTTCTCCCCAGTGTGAATTCGCTCATGGATGACGCGGTCATAGTTACACCTGAAGGCCTTCCCACATTCCTTACACTTAAAGGGTTTCTCCCCAGTGTGGATTCGCTGATGCCGGATAAGTTTTGAGTTGTAGCTGAAGGTTTTCCCACAGTCCTTACATTCGTAGGGCTTCTCTCCCCCGTGGAGTTTCTGATGCTGAAGGAGGTGCGAGTTTTGACTGAAGGCTTGTCCACATTCCTGGCAAGGGTATGGTTTCTCCCCAGTGTGGATCTTCTGGTGCCGTGACATTTTTGAGTTGTATCTGAAGGCTTTGCCACATTCTTTACATTTGTAGGGCTTCTTGTCCATGTGAATTCTCTGATGCTGGTGAAAGTCTGAATGTTGGTTGAAATATCTGCCACACTCACCACAATTATAAAATACCTGTTCTCTAGGGAGGCCCTGCTTAGTAATGAGATGCATGCAGACACCACGGCTTCCTTGCAATTGTCTGGCTATCTCTTCTCTTTCAACAGTGGAGGATGGATGATCCTGGACTTGCAAATCTGTGAAATTGCCATTCTTTGAGTGCTTTTTCTTCCCTGGGTCATACAGCTGCAACTTCTCTAAGCTGTTCTCAAAGAGAAGGTGCCTGGGAACATCCACCAGCAGCACCTCTGTTATCAACTTGTGAGACTCTGGTCCCTTTGAAATCCTCAGCTCTGCAGTCTTCCCTCTGTTCTCAGTCTTGGTTTTACCACCTAGCATGATGAAAACATAACATGATATCACTGAATCACTCTGCTGGACATCTGAAACACAACACTGTTAATCAACTGTATTCTAATATGAAATAAAAATTTTAAATAAGTAATAAAGACACACAAACACTGAAAGTGAAGGGATGGAAAAAGATATTCCATGGAAATGGAAATAAAAAGAAAGCTGGAGTAGCAATACTCATACCAGACACAATACAGTTTAAAACAAAGACTGTAACAAAAAAAAGGGTATTATATAATGATAAAGGTATCCAAAAAAAGAAATAAAAGAAAACAGTCACCTAGTTATGCTGAAAGGAGAAAGGGATTAAGCAGTACTATTAATGCCATGACCAGGACATGTGACTTTTGGAGAGAGACATAGCCTCCTGATGATACCCTGAAGGAAAAGTAAAAATATTGGAGGTAGAGAAAGTAAGCAATGCCATTAGGACAACAAAATCAGTACATACAGCAAAAATTATTAATGGAGACAAATGGAAGAAGAGAAAACAGGAATAGGGTGGAGAAAATGCTGAATGGGAAGCAATTAAAAAAGCAGAGTGAGAGAATTCCCTGGCAATCCAGTGGTTAGGACTTAGCATTCTCATTTCTGTGGCCCTGGGTTCAATCCCTGGTCAAGAACTAAGATCCCACAAATCACAATGCGTGGCCAAAAGAAAAGAAAGCAGATGGAGCTTTCTTCCATCAACCATCTGAAAGCAGATAGTTGAAGAAGATCTTTACACTGGAGCAAAAAGAGCTGGGTAAGCAGCTCTCACAGCACACAGCATCCAGAGGGCTGGAAGATGCTGTCTGCAACAGTGGATCTCAAGGCCCCCGTCAAGGCAAGAAACTGTCTGAATGTTTTAGAATATTTTGTAATGTTTAAAGAAATGTTTTATATTGCAAGCCTGACTGGGGAAAGGACGGTTCGTAACACTGTGGGTTGTGAGGGGTTCATAAAAGGAACGTAATTGCAAAACCTGTGTGCTGTCCAGTGGGAGAGAGACTTAACTGTGGAAGGAAAAAATACACGGCTGGTTCAGACCCTTCTAGGACTGCAGACGGCCACTTGTGGGGAAGGGGGACCCACACTCTTACTGGTGGCGCTACAACACAGAAGCCATGTTTGCCTTTCCAGGCACCAAGGATTTGACAAGTGAAACTTGTGGCTTAGTGTTTCTCAAGTGTTTCTGCCATGACTCACCGTTTAGATCCCATGGAAACAAGAGTTTTGAAGAACACTACCCTTAATAAGAATGATGAATATATGACGGATTTTATACTAGTTTGGTCTATTTTATTTAAGTCTAGCCCAATCTAGTGTAATTTTTAAATGGTGAGCACAACTCACTAAGGAGTTGCAACCCAGAATTTTAAAAACACAGTTCAAGATTCTCAAGAACAGAGGTCTTCAAAGTGTGGTCCCAGGACCATCATGGTCTGGGAAGACCATTCATTAGAAATGCAGATTCCCAGGCCCTACCCCAGTCTACCAAACTAGAATTTCTGGAGGTGGCGTGCAGCAGTCTGTGTTTAACAAGCACTGCAAGTGATTCTGATGCACACTACGGTTTGATATGGTTTTTCCTGTGGTCATGTATGGATGTGAGAGTTGGACTGTGAAGAAGGCTGAGCGCTGGAGAATTGATGCTTTTGAACTGTGGTGTTGGAGAAGACTCTTGAGAGTCCCTTGGACTGCAAGGAGATCCAACCAGTCCATTCTGAAGGAGATCAGCCCTGGGATTTCTTTGGAAGGAATGATGCTAAAGCTGAAACTCCAGTACTTTGGCCACCTCATGCGAAGAGTTGACTCATTGGAAAAGACTCTGATGCTGGGAGGGATTGGGGGCAGGAGGAGAAGGGGACGACAGAGGATGAGATGGCTGGATGGCATCACTGACTCGATGGACGTGAGTTTTAGTGAACTCCGGGAGTTTGTGATGGACAGGGAGGCCTGGCGTGCTGCGATTGGGGTCGCAAAGAGTCAGACATGACTGAGCAACTGATCTGATCTGATCTGATCTGATCTAGAAACTAAAAGAGGCAGCTGGAGGCTGTGTTTTAAATTGTTTTAGGTTGCATTGTCTGATTAGGGCCATTAACCACATGTGGCTATTAATTAAAATGGAACAAAGTTAAAAATTCAGTTCCTCAGTTGTATCACCAACATTTCAAGTGGTCATGTGGCTAATGGCTCCCATATTGGACAGTGCAGATACATAACATTTCCATCACTGTAGCAAAGTGCTACTGGACAAAGCTGTTGACAGGCTAAATGCACAATGTGCAGCCGTGGCAAAGGGAGACACCGACAACTGCAGGTGAGCCCTGGGAAAGCTTTTTACATCAAGGTGGGCTCAAGTGTTGGAGGCGATCTAAAGGCACTAGATGAAGACAGAACTGGGGTGAGTAAGAAAGGGCATTTGGTTTACAGAGGTTCTGAATAGCATTAGGAATTGAGGGAGTTTAAGAACAGGGGCGACTGAATGAGAAAGACTATCCACCAAATCTGTAGATAGTTCTTTATATTTAACTTCAATTCATTATCTTTCAAAAAAGGGGAATTCCCTGGCATCCCAGTGGTTAGGACTCCGTGCTTCCACTGCAGCAGGGCAGGGGTTCTTCTATTCCCTGGTTGAGGAACGAAGATCCCTCACCCAAAAGACAAAAAAGGAAACCACTCATTCCCAATAAATAAACATGTTTTCTACAAATCAACTGATGTGAAACTTCACATGAATAGAATGAAAGAAAAGAATCATATGATCATCTCAACAGTTAAAGGCTACCCTGAAAGGTCAGTTGGTAAAGAATGTGCCTGCAATGCAAGAGACCCCAGTTCGATTCCTGGGTCAGGAAGATCCACTGGAGAAGGGAAAGGCTACCCACTCCAGTATTCTGGCCTAGAGAATTTCATGGACTGTACAGTCCATGGGGTGGCAAAGAGTTGACACAACTGAGCGACTGTCACTTTCAATAGGTAAAGGAAAAGAATTTCACAAAATTCAACATTCATTCACCATAAAAACTCTTAACAAATTAGGTAGAGAAGGAATATGGGCTTCCCTTGTAGCTCAGTTGGTAAAGAATCTGCCTGCAATGCAGGAGTTACTAGTTTGATTCTGAGGTTGAGAAGATCCCCTGGAGAAGGAAATGGCAACCCATTCCAGTATTCTAACCCTGGAGAAGCCCATGGACAGAGGAGCCAGGCAGGCTATTGTCCATGGGGTCACAAGAGTTGGACATGACTTAGCAACTAAACCACCGCCACAGGGAAGGAACATACGTCAACATAAAAAAGGCCATAAATGAAATGCCCACAGCTAACATCATACTCAAGAGTGAAAGGTTGAAAGTTTTTCCTCCAAGATTAGGTACAAGAGCATCCACTCTCACCACTCCAATTTAACACAATGCTGAAAATCCTAGCTAAAGCAAACAGACAAAAAAATAAAGAAGAAGAAAGAAAGAAAAGAAATAAAAGGTGCCAGAATTGGGAAGGAAGAAATACAATTTGTTCTATTTGCACATAACAAGATTTAAAATATAGAAAATCCTTCAGACTCAACAAAAAGAATAGTTAAATCTAAGCAGTGAATTCAGTAAAGCTGCAGGATATACAATTAACATATAGAAATCTGAATACTTTCTCTACACTAACAATGAGTTTTCTGAGAAATAAAAAAATTGATCCCATTTATAACAGCATCAAAAACACTAAAATACTTAGGAATAAATTTAACCGAGGGGCTGAAAGATCTCTACTCTGAAAACTACAAGACATGGATGAAAACGACCAAAGAAGACACAAATAAATGGAAAAATATTCCATGTTTGTGAACTGGGAGAATTAATACTGTTAAAATGTCAAAACTGGACTTCCCTGGTAGTCCAGTGGTTAAGAATCCACCTGCCAATGCCAGGAACATGGGTTCAATCCCTGTTCCAGGAAGATCCCACATGTCTCGCAGCAACTAAGCCTGTATGCCACAACGACTAAGCCTGTGCTCCAGACCCTGTGCTCCGCGACGAGAGAAGCCACTGCAATAAAAAAAGCCTTGCGCCACAAGGAAGAGGAGCCTCTGCTCGTTGTAAAGAGAAAACCTGAACACATCAAGGAAGACCCAGCACAGCCATAAATAAATAAATCTTAAAAAACAAAAGTCAATACTGCCGAAAGTCATCTACAGAGTCTATGCAATCTCTATCAAGTTGCCAACGGCATTTTTTTTTAACAAAAGTAGAAAAACACTCCCCCAAATAAATACGGTTTCTTTCAAAAGCTACTTCCTAATTTAGTGTTTAGGGATTTATAAAAAGTCCATTCTTCTGCTACAGTTTCTCTCTCACAGACACACAAACACATACAAAATGTCCTTACAGAAACAAGTTCTCTGTTTTGTATATATTCTTAAGTTAATCAACAGAAGTCTATCTGCACCACTAAAGGTTTGAAATCCTTGAGCTTTACAAAGAAGAATGACAGAAAATGAAAGGTCTGGACTCGTCTTTTCCAGTTTGGGGCTGAAGCTCTATGGAGAAGAGAATGGCAGGTTCTCCTGCTTACCTCCGCAGGTGCCTCTCGGGTCCTCTCCCCCGACCAGTGTCCAGGGATCCAGGCGCCCTGGTTCTTCCCCTTGCTCCAGCCAGAAGATCAGATCTGGTTTGGGGAATGGAAATGCTGCTGAAGGACACAGAAAAGGAATAGAAAGTTGAGGAGAGTCTCCTCGGACCCCTCTCAGTCTACCCTCCGGTTTGCCAGGTGGAAAGAGCAGTGACGTCCCAGGAGACGAAGGGAGGCCAGAGTGGAGAGACTCTGGGGATGAAAGGAGGGCTCAAACTGTTTTGCCCAGGAAGCTTATTCTGGCTCTGAAAGCACAGGAAGGCCACACTGTCCCTGGAAGTGTGTATAGAAGGCCTTAGGAGACTCTCACACAGAGAAGATGGGGCCACAGTCTCCTCTAGGGAACTGAAAGAGTGAAGGAACGAATATAGAACCTTCTCAGTGCTCTGACCCCAGGGCAAAGCCCCTCCCAGGAGAATTCCCAAGGGGAAAGAAGGAAGTCGTTTTTTTTTTGCTTTTGGCCACACTGCTCAACCTGTGGGATCTAAGTTCCCCAATCAAGGATTGAACCCACACCCTTGGCAGTGTGGAGTCCTAACCACTGGACTGCCACAGAATTTCAGGGAAGTCTTGTTTAAAACTGAAATGAACCCAGATCTTTCTCCAGTAGTTAGTTACTCCTGCAACTGAGGATCAGGGAGCTCAGCTCATGGAGCATCAATTCTGATGGTATTAGAGATCCCACATACATTACAGAGGAAGCCAGGAGCCCCCAAGGGCAGAAGCTGAGTTTTAGGAAGAAGGAGGACTCACTCAAGGAAGTTATGTTTGCGTAATTCTCCAGCATCACCTCCCTGTACAGGGCCCTCTGCGCCGAGTCCAGGCTGGCCCATTGGTTCTGGGTGAAGTACACGGCCACGTCCTCAAAGGTCACTGGCTCCTGAAACAACAGGCTTCTTCTCAAGCCCTGGACGGAGGCAAAGGGAGGGGCCTGAACTTCAGGGAGGGCGAGTCCTGGTAAAGAGCCACCAAAGAAGCAGCAGAGGACTTGTAGCCGTCACTGTAAAGACCCGTTTAGACAAGAACCACTGCTAGATGCAAAATCTAGGAGGAAATGTTGATAAGCAGGATATCTGCATGATTTCAAATGATTCCCAATAGATTTCTAATCAGTCGCAGGGGGAAAAATAATAACTATACAGTGAAGAAATCAGATAACACTTTGACCAGGAAATCTAAAGTTGGCTAGTGTGACTGATGAACTGGATTCCTAACTTTAATTCATTTTAATCTAAATAGGCACCTAGGTAGCTAGTGGCTCCCTTACTGAACAGTGGAGAACAGACACTTTGCTGACCCTTAATGTTAATATTCTGCCTCTACTTCCTTGAGAGTCAGCAGCTGAAAGCACAGTCCTGACCATCTTCCCTCACGTTAGGGCTTCCACCCTCCACACCTAATTACTTATGTATCCTTTGTTCTTTGTTCTCTGCAACATGCAGATTCTCAACATCCAGCTCCATCTCTCATCATTCTGCTTCATTCCCTTGCTGACACTTCTTCCCTCTCCATTATTAAATTAACAGGGGACTTCCCTCGTGGTCCAGTGGTTAAGAATCTGCCTGCTAATACAGGGGACTGGGGTTCAAGCCCTGGTCCAGAAAGATTTCACATGGCATGGGGGAACTAACCCCGTACACCACAACTACTGAGCCTGTGCTCTAGAGCCCGTGCTCTGCAACAAGAGAAGCCATGACAATGAGAAGCCCACACCACTGGGGAGCAGCCCCTGCCCCTGCAACTAGGGAAAACCTGTGTGCAGCAGCGAAGACCCAGCAAAGCCAAAAATAAAACAAATACATTTAAAAAAAATCAATGGGGCTGTTGATTCCCCTACATGGGAAGTAGGTTTCAGAGGCGGCACAGATTCATGACAAACAGCAGAGACTTTAGAGCTGTGGTTCTCAGTGGGGGGCAATTGTGCTCATCAGGGAATATGTGGCGGTGTCTGGAGACGGTTTTCGTTGGCACCACCTCCGGGGGGTGGTGATGCTACTGGCACCTAGTGGTTAGAGGCCACGCATGCGTGTTACTTAACATCCTACAGTACACAGGAGGGTCCCCCACAGCAAAGGATTACCTGGCCCGAAACAGCAGCAGTGCTGAGGTTGACAAACGCAGCTCTACAGTCACACTCCCGACGTTCAAGTTCCACCACTATAGCCATTAGCCGTATGAACTTAATGAGCCACTTAACGTTTTGTGCCTCAATTTCTTCATCTAAAAAACTGTGATACTAGCAATACCAAGCTGATGAGGCTCTTGTAAGGATGGGATGAATTAGTATGTGTAAAGCAAACATCACCTGGCACATGATAATATATAAATCTGAGCACTTATTACAACAGATGAGACTGGGGGAACTTCCTAGATGATTCCAAATAACAAGTGTTTCTCATAAGAGATTGTAGCAAAGACTGACCATTATTAATATATCTATCCATCCATCTATCTCACTTCTAAGAGGTTTCCAAAAGAGAAGAGCTGAGAGGTTTGCATTTTTAGCATCTCCTCTTCTAGGTGGAATGCACATGAATGCTGGAGATCAGGCAGCCGCCTTAGACTGTGAAGTAACCCTGGTCAGGACAGCCAGTACTAGGATGGTGGAGCAGAAAGACAGAAAGAACCTGCATGTGTGACGATAGTGGAGCCTCACACTCGCCCTAGACTGCCTCTCCCAGACTTCTCTGGTGTGAGAGAGAAGCTTTTTTCCTGTTTAAGCCACTGTCACTTGGGATTTGTTTGGCCACACCACAGAGCATGGAGGATCTTAGTTCCCCGACCAGGGATAAAACCCACACCCACTGCAGTGGAAGCCCAGAGTCTTAACCACTGGACTGCCAGGGAGTTCCTCAGTTGGGGGGTTTCTTGCTGCTGCTGCTGCTGTGTCACTTCAGTCGTGTCCGACTCTGTGCGACCCCATAGACGGCAGCCCACCGGGCTCCCCCGTCCCTGGGATTCTCCAGGCAAGAACACTGGAGTGGGTTGCCATTTCCTTCTCCAGTGCATGAAAGTGAAAAGTCAAAGTGAAGTCACTCAGTCGTGTTCGACTCTTAGTGACCCCATGGACTGCAGCCTACCAGGCTCCTCCGTCCATGGGATTTTTCAGGCAAGAATACTGGAGTGGGGTGCCATTGCCTTCTCCGGGGGGGTTTCTTAGTGGAACATAATCCCCCATGACTACCATACTTTAGGCAAAGCCCCTGGAGAGAAAAGACTGACGCCAAAGATATTAAAATTTTTCCTAACATGGAACTGATGTTGGCTTAAGTGCTGAAACAGAAGTGGATGGTCCAAGGTCCAGAAAAATAAACCAAATACACACTGCTCTTAAGTTTCTGGGATGGAGCTTTCTCATTTTATGATACATCCATTACATGACACACCAGCTTTCTCATTGCATGGTCTAGGACTCTGGAGAGAAATTCACTGAAATCATCTTCTATCAGTAAGAAAACTTGAGAGGGAACACTTCCTTTAATGCTGCATGAATTTGTGCCAACAATGAATACAGCCTTTTAACACAGATCAAGCTGCAGTTTTTGCAGTGGACTTAGAGGTACTGGCTTCAGCACCAAACTCAGCACTCCTCCAAGAATTCACCTCTCTTATCAATCCACACCCTCCAATGCTCCCAATTTGGGTTTCATTGCACCCTGACTCCATGGTCTGCAGAGCAAAGTCCTCCTGTGCGCATGCCTGTTTAATCTCAGGAGGTGGCCTTCCTCCGTGTATTGCCACACAGACTAGAGCTCCCCAAATTTTAACTTGCCCACTAATTCCCCAGATATTGTACAAATGCAGATTCTGATTCAGTAGATGAGGTTCCGCCTTTCTAATGAGCCCCCTGGTCAGGCCAAACATGTTCATCTGTGTACCGTCCTCGCAGTCTGCCTGGATGTAGATTCTCACTTTCTAGAATTTCTAGGCTGGTGCTTCCCTCTTTTCACACCTGATTCTTCCAAATTTATTCTACTCTCCCTCATTAACTCCCCTAACACACTCCTTTGACATACTCTTTAATGGATGCAAAGCTAAGCACAGGACTGGCCAAGGCATGTCCTGTAATGCCCTTTCATATCTGTTCTGAATGTGGAAATCTGGAAAAAAACTCAGCTCACCTGGGACCATGTCTGGAGAATGGCTGATGACCCCTAGCTTCATGCACTGCCCTTTCTGTTTGGAAAAGCAAAAACCTGGAGAGCTATGAGGAGAAAGAACCACAGTGAGACTAACCCTATCTTGTTTCTCACACTCACCACCTCTTCCTCCCTCAGTCTCCTCACCACTACCCTAGGAAAGATACTCTTAGGACACTCTGGATGTTCATTGCACCCCCGCTAGGGATTCACTGCATGCTGCCACTGCTCCTTTGTACGCTCTACAAATTTGCCTGATGAGGATAGAAATTCCTAGAAAGAATCTGAAGCAAGAGTCAAGGACTGCAGAACATTTGACTTTTAAGAAAATCCCTGGCCCACTTTGATGGCATTACTACGTAGTCTGCACTGAATGCTTCTACTGACCATGGTTGGCAAAGATCCCAAACAAGCTTTTGCAGAGAAAGTCGAGTAATACAGGCCTCTGGACCTCTGCAAGGGCTGCAGAACAAAATGCAAGTGGAGTTCTGACCCCGGGAGAAAAGGGGAAAAGGGAAGCCCGCATTCGGATCTGAACACTCCACCCTGGGAAACAAGTGACTCCAAATGTGACCGGTCCCCACCCTGAGTACCTCGAGTCAGAGGAAGGAGGTCGGGCCGGCCCTTCAGGGCAGAAAGGTCGATTGCTCCTCTCCAGCAGAGGGCTGGGCTCAGGCTCGCGGAGCTTCGGAGGCCTCTGCTCGGCGAGCTCCAGGATGAAGAGGACTGCGCCACCAGGGAATGGGATCGCGGAATTCCCGGCAACTTGGTGAGCGCGAGTGCCAGCACCGACCGTAGCCAAGGCGGAAGCGCTCCCAACTGGCGCTCTCAGCGCCTCTCTAGGAAGCCAGGAGCCTGGCCTTTCTCCATGGTTCCCCCCAAGCCAGATACCTGATGACTGCACGCGGATTAGCTCGTATCTGTGGATGCTTAGGCCAAGTTGACACTTCGTCAAGGACCGAGATTCCACATTATACTTGTGATGCTTTAAGTTATGGCGCTAACACTTGCTGTGTGCTTAGTCGCTCAGTCCTGTCCAACTCTTTGCGACCCCACGGACTGTAGCCCGCCAGGCTCCTCTGTCCATGCGGATTCTCCAGGCAAGAACACTGGAATGGGTGGCCATGCCTTCCTGCAGGGGATCTTCCTAACCCAAGGATCGAGCACACAATTTTCCACGTTGCAGGCGGATTCTTACCGTCTGAGCCACCAGGGAAGCCCCACACTTGCTAGCAGCAACTTAACCTAATGAATATAGCCCGTCTCCCCTGCTTAGTGGCTGATGGCCTGGACTGTGACCTAAAATCATGAAATCTGAGATCTGACTAGGTTTGAATTGTCTTCACCGTATGGCCTTGGCAAATTACTAAACTCTTCTTCAGTTTCTAATTGAGAATTGAAAGTTTCAAACTTATAAATTCAACAGATTAACTGAGTCAATTCATAAACTGCAAATTATCACAGAGATACAGGGCGTAATACTATGACTTAAGAAATACGTATTTGGTATTTGTGTCCAGTTCTTGACACAAGAAGCTTCTAAAATTCTTGGGGAGTCTCCAGAGTGGTAGGCCTGTCCTTTTTGACTGAGATGACCGGTGGCTAGGGTCTCCTAACTTAAGATGGGGATGGGTGGGGGGAGGCTGCTCAGCAGAGGAACCACTTCATAGTCATCCATCGTGGGTGACCTGGTCACCACCACCACCTCCCGAGCTGCCTGGAGCAGAAGGGCTGGGGATCTAACTAATCACCAATAGCCAATGATTTAATCAAACATGCCTACCTAATGAAATTTCATAAAAACTCTAAAGGGAAGGCAGTTCCCAGGACTAACATAAAGGTGCTGGGAGGGAAGCAAGCTAGAGAGGGCGTGTAAGTTGTGTGCCCCTTCCCTCACACCTTAACTCATGCATTTCCATTTGGATGTTCCAAGTTAACTTTTGTGACAGGCCTGTAACAAATGTTCCCGAGTTCCTTCTCCAGCTCTTCTGGAACCAGGGATAGAACCTGCAGGGATAGTCTCCTGCTTGGCAGACACATTAACACTGAGCCACCTGGGAAGCCTGCAACATGCCTTAGTTCTATTAACAAAGGAGGGAGTCATGTGAACTCCAATTACAGCTGCAAGAGGCCTGAGAGCCTTGCAACTGGCATTTGAAGTCAGGGCAAATCCCTCTGGGGCTTCCCTGGTGGCTCAGCTGTAAAGAATCCAACTGCAATGCAGAAGAGGCAGAAGACACCATGGGTTCAATCCCTGGGTCAGTAAGATCCCCTGAAGGAGGGTATGGGAACCCATTCCAGTATTCGTGCCTTGGAGAATCCCATGGACAGAGAAGCCTGGCAGGTTACAGTCCATGGGGTCACACAGTCAGACACGACTTAAGTGAATGACCATGCACACACCCATTCACCTGTGTGGTCTGTGGCTCACCTGGGCAGTTTCTATCAGATGTGCTAAGTACAAATTCTTAAGGGGGAAATAACTACTTTCAGACAAGCAAAGTGAAAACTGAAAGTGATGTTGCTTAACTGTGTCCGACTCTTTGTGACCCCGTGGACTGTAACCTATCAGGCTCCTCCAATCATGGGATTCTCCAGGCAAGAATGCTGGCGTGGGTTGCCATTTCCTTCTCCAGGGATCTTCCCGACCCAGGGCTTGAACCCGGGTCTCCTACATTGCAGGCAGATGCTTTACCATCTGAGACACCAGGAAGCCCAAAATATACATGGCCAAGGACCATACATTCCATGAATTCTCCAGGCCACAACACTGGAGTGGGTAGCCTATCCCTTCTCCAGCAGATCTTCCCAACCCAGGATCGAACTATAGTCTCCTGCATTGCAGATGGATTCTTTACAAACTGAGCTATCAGGGAAGATTTCAGACAAAAAAGCATTCAGAAATTTTTATACTCATGAATGCTAACTAGAATATGCAGTTCTAGGAATACTAGAAGATGCAGTTCATAAACCTCAATATAATTTCATCAGTGCCACTTTGGGCTTTGGACCTTTACAGAGTAAAGAGTACTGCCAAACTTGAAACCACCTGACCTTCCCAACTCTTCTGTCCCATGTTTCAGTTCGTTCAACAGGACACAATGTAAATTTTAGACATCCCTCTATGGCTTTGTACACACTATCCACCCACCACAGAGCCAACACCTGGCTTCCTAGTCCTGTGGTCTCTGGCAAGTCTTCTACATGCCTGAGATTCATACCTCCCTTCCCCTCAACCCCTGTTCTGGGTGGAAGCTGAAGACTCCACTTTAGACAACCCCCCTTGTCCTTGTCAGAAGGACAAGTTAACCCAAAATTGCCTGTATTTCCTCTATCACGGCAACTATTACACTGTATCACTTGCCTATTAATGCCACTAAACAAAAATAAGAAATGACCGGGAACTGGAAACTAAGTAACCAACCTATCAAAATGTAGTATTTGTTTACCTACAGTGTATTTTTATAAGAAAATTTACTCTTGAGCATCACAAGCATCTGGGATTTTAGTTATTTATGAGATGTATATTTGTACAGGGAAAGAAAATTAACCCAGTGGTCTAATTATGATTTCCCTAAGAACATTACTTAGGACTTTGTGTGATGACTTGATAGTATCTGAGTCTGGACAGAGTGGGACTCGGGAATTCCTTCTCCAGTGAGGATAGTAACAATCCTACCATCAATCAGCCTCATAAACCCAGCCCCAGCAAGAAGACTTTAATCCACAGATTAAATAATTTGCCAGCATGTCAAAAAGAACTTTTATTCTGATTCAAATAGCCTCTTATGCACTCATGCTTTCTTGCCAGATGCCTTTGGAGCAGGTGCTTTCTGGGATGGAGCTTTCTGACCCTTCTGAGTTTTAGGAGGAGGTGCTGCCTTCTGGCCTGCAGCTTTCTGGGCAGGAGCCTTCTGGGCTGGAGCCTTCTTACCCTCAGTGGTGATCTTTTTGGCTGGAACCTTGGCGGCAGCAGCAGCTACTGCAGCTGCCCCCTTAGCAGCAAGGGCTTTCTTGGGAGAAGCTTTCAGGAGAGCTGCCTTTTGAAGTTTCTTAACTTCAATCTTGATTAGTCTGTTTCTCTGAAAAATTTCAATAAAAATGTTCATTATATATGCACACAAAACTCTTACCCATCCTATATGTATGGACATGTAGGTAGATACAGGAGACCACACTTATAACGTCTAAGACTTCTATGATGTCAACTTTGTGGTCTAGAAACTTAGGCAAACAGAATTACCAGACAAATAAATTCAGGGCTGGAATACAACAATCACAAAAACTTACCATTTTCCTTGCCTTCATGACTTTGTAACGATCAAAATCTGTCATCTTGGCTTTCTGTGTTTAAAAAAAAAAAGAACTCTGTCAAACCACCTTCTAATCCTCCAAAATCAGAACATGTCCAACTTCAAATAACTCTAAATCATTACCTTCTCTCTGGCTTCAATCTTCTTGGCCCACCTTGTGGCTGCCCACTTTGCATTGATATCTGCCTTCTCCCAGGCTTTCCGGACATACTTCTGGCGGGCACTAGAAAGAACCAAGAACAAAGATTTAAGAAATCAGCTCTGAGGTCACACAGATTCAAGGACAGCTTTTCATCCTCTGAAAAAGCACAAGAAAAATGCCACAAGAATCCTTGTTTTTTCTACTTCCAGTTGTAGTGTCTCCACAGAAAACAGCACAAGGCACAATGTTATCTTCTACTTGTTCCAACAGTGTTCACTAAGCCAGGATGTCTTATATCCTCAAAACACACAATTTTTTAATAAAAATATGCCAACCACTCCACTTTCTGGGCTTAAAAATCACCTCGAATAATGTGCATATATCACTCAAATAGTGGAGGAGTAGAAAGCAATTGGAGAAGGCAATGGCACCCCACTCCAGTACTCTTGCCTGGAAAATCCCATGGACAGAGGAGCCTGGTGGGCTGCAGTCCATGGGGTTGCAAAGAGTCGGACACGACTGAGCAACTTCACTTTCACGCATTGGAGAAGGAAATGGCAACCCACTCCAGTGTTCTTGCCTGGAGAATCCCAGGGATGGGGGAGCCTGGTGGGCTGCCGTCCGTCTCTGGGGTCGCATAGAGTCGGACACGACTGGTGACTTAGCAGCAGCGCAGCAGAAAGCAATTTCCTTTTCATAAAGAATAATGTAGTTGTCCCTTATGCCTTGTTTTATTCTGTACAGTAATGCTTAAAGATTTGTGTTCAAATACCATAAAATGGAATTGTAACCATTTTGGTATTTGTTTCAAACATCAAAATCCAGTATGCTTATAAAGTAAACCAGTAATAGCACAGGTTACATTGCAAACAATCGTCACCACACAGCAACACATCAGTTTTTAACTTCCATAACCTACATCATGTCAAGAATCACAGAATGACTGCCTTAATTACTCATGAATAGCCAGGAAGAGAACCTCTTTGGTGACTGTCATAAGGAGATGATGTTAAGTTAAATATTAGCCAACACATATGAAAAGTTCAACTGATGATAGTATTTTTTGTTCTAAAGCTAAAATTGACTAACACATGTTCAGGGAACTACACATATATAAAGTTCTTTGTTGTGCACATCCTGAAAGAAAGGGGTACAAGAGAAAAAGAATGGGAAATCTGGACAAAGGGAAAGCCAGAGAACCACCGGATCCCAGGGCATTTTAGAAGTAAACAATGTCTGTCTACTTTTACAATGCAAATCTCTCTTCTAAATGGCTCTCACTTTCACACTGCTTACTATATTCTCAAAAGAGAAAAACAAAATAACCAACAACATTTTTAAATGAAATTAAGCAAACTTTTACTACTATTAACAAAACTATGGGAGGGGTGACAGTTGGATAGTTACCTGTGTGGGAACTTGAGGATGAAGTCAGTGAGCTGCATACATTTGAAAGGCATAGCCTGTCTCCTTACTTGAGTGCAAGGTCCATCCACCAAAGCCTAGAAGACATACGACCAACGACCTCAGTATAAAAATGTAACAGCATTCAAAATGCAGATATCCTACATATTAGTCTTTTCAGAATCCTCAAATTCTTATATTTAAATGCTTTCTTAAAGGTTAAAAAGACTTAGCAGTAATAGTTAATTAAGCATAGAACCCAACATATAGTTTTGTCCTTAATCCATTTCCCACAAAAAAACTATCTTTGCTCAATCCCTTAGTTTGTGGTGCTCCAGTAGAGACAACAGGAAACAAGGGCTTTCTATGTGAAAGAAAGGGCGTTCTATGGCTTTGTTCCAAACTCGCTTTGAACGTAATAAGTGATTTACATCGCGCCTGTTTTAGCCCACCTTTAGTCTAAAACTGCCTAGTTTAAGAGACAGAAGTATTACTCAAACCCAGTAATACAGGTCAATTCAAGCCTCTGCTCTGTAACCCCTATCTGCGCTGGCTGTTTAATTAAAACTACCATCCATAGTACTCCTATCTTAAAAGGGCCGCTGAAACCATTACCACTGTCGTCTACACTGCCATGTGAAGCCGTGACACTTTTCCTTACACTTACCCTGTTCTGATCAATAACATCTACAATCGCGACCAGCTTCCCGGCATGAGGCCCAAAGGAGACGTAGGCCACCCGGCCAACCTCTACGAAGCGCCTGAACACCTAAAATTGGGAGGCGGGGGGAGAGAGAACAGCCAGACTAATTAAAAATACGATCCAGTCTGCCAGTCTTTGCAATTTAAAGATAGTGCGGCTAAAACAGGAAAAAAGGATGTTGAGGAGAACACGCCGAAGTGCCATGGAACAACCAGGATGGACGAAATCCAGAGGGAACGGTGTAAAGTCAGTCTCCCGTTGGCCTCCCCGTCTACGAAGCCAGCACGGCCAGACCACCATGCCCTGCCCTGTTTCGGCCCAGGCGGGCGGGCTAGGCGACTGGCCGCCGCAACGATACGGCGGAGGCGGCCAGAGCGCCCACGCGTGGCCCAGCGAGCGCCCGGCCTGCCGGGTCCTCCACGCGCTCCTCGGGCGCGCATCCTGAAAGCTCCCAACTCTTGTGTCTTGCCCACGCGGGGAACCTCACTGCATGATACCTAAGATCCACTGAGCGCCGCTGCTCGCCTCCGGCCCCCAGCCCAGGCAAAGCTAGAGCGGCATAGGGGGTCATACATGGAGCCCGCGCCGGCGATACTCACCATGTTGGCGGCGTTCGGCGAGAAGAAAGAAGGCCCGCCCAACCCTGCGCCTGTGTAGAAGGCCGCCCCGCCCCGGTAGTGAACGAGTCGCCGACGTGGGCACCGATTGGTTGGGACGTATGCACGTATGCGCACACATGCTCACTGGGAAAACATGGCGGAGTCGGCTGGAGCTCGGCTATGGTTTCGCTGTTGGGTTTCGTGGGCTTGGCTTAGTCGACCCCGCGCGTGAGCAGCTGTCTCTTAAAACTTAAGGGTGCAGAAGAGCACAGAAGCTGTGCTTTCCTTTGTGACTGTTTGCAGTCCTTTCGACCTCATCTTTTAACGTTCTTCCATCTTTTTTTCACTACTCGTCTAAATGTTACTGATGTCTTAGTACAATTTTTTTTTCCTCTCCGTAAGTGACCCCATTAATTTTATTAACCTTTCTTCTTAAAAGAATTCAAACTTTACAGAAAAGTTACAAAACAAGTATAAGTAATTCCCGTTAACATTTCACTTCGAGTTCCCAAATGTTAATATTTACCTATTGCTTAATTTTTTTGACCCATTTGAGAGGAAACTGCAGACATGATGTTCCTTTACACTTAAATGTGATGTTTCCCAGAAACAAGGGCATGACTTTACATAATCAGTACAATACTCAAATTCAGTAAGTTAATAATAATCATATATCTGTGTATATATGTGTATGCATACACACACACACTTATGTATATACATGTATGTATGTATGATTTTGGCTGTGCCTCAAGGCTTGCAGGATCCTAGTTCCCAGACCAAGGGTCCAGACTCTTGTCCCAGAATGAAAGCCCAGAATCCTCACCACTGGATCACCAGGGAATTCCCACGTAATTTATTAATTTGCACTCCTTATTTAACTATCAGCAACTGTTCCGTTTATGTTATTCCCAGCAAATGAAAAAGCCTTCCTGGCCTATGATCTTGTGAAGGGTTACAACCTGCATTTAGTTATGTCTGGTCTTTTAAAAAATCTGTAATAAACCTATCCTTGTCGTTCATATTACTGACATTTAAAAATACAGGCTAGTTGTTTTATAGGTCTCAAGTATATGCTCTGTAATTTCATTTATAGAAAATTCAAATCAGGCAAACTAATCTATGTTAGTATTCACTTTTACCCCTGGTGCAGGCAGCAGTAGCTTGGAGCAGGAAGCGGAGTTTTTGAGCTGCTGGTGAGTTTCTTCATCTGGGTGTTGGTGGTTACACGAGTGTGTTCAGCTTGTGAACATTCAAATCTCTGCCATTATGATTTGTGCATTTCTTTTCCCCCAAACACGTTTCCTAGCTGTACAACCAGAGAATCTTCATCTGCAGGTCTGCAGAGGAGCAAGAATTTGCATTTAATAAACAAGCTTCCCAAGTCATTCACTGAATACTTTGGGAAAGACTTTGGGATTCCCCAGTTATTTTTCTAGAGTTCACTAAATGATTATGTCACACTTGTTTCAGGTACTCCAAAAGTCCATTTTTCACCACATAATCCTGGGGTCCCCAATTCCCTGCAACCAGTACTCACAGCAGGAGGGGAGCAGTTATCCTCCCCGAAACTGGTCCCTGGTGCCAAAAAGACTGGGGACCGCTGACCCAGTCTACAGGATAAAGTCCTAACTCCCCAGCAATTCAAGGCCTCCATAGTCGAATCCTAACCCCTTCCTAAATTTTTTCTGTCTGGGCATTCTGCCTCCCTTACCCCTAACATCCCAATAGGTACAAGTTTCGGGACTTTTCATGTAATCAGCCCCCTCTTCCTAGAATGTGCTCCCCATCTTTCTTTGAAAAATGACAACGCATGCTTGAAGTATTTTAAGACGCCTTCCCAAGCAGCCCCAGGCAGTTTTCAGGTTTTTCAAAGCTCCATTAAAATGCAAGATAACTCTCCAAGCAAGCCTTTTCTGCCTCGCGAAAAGGTCAGGGTCGTCCAGGAATGAGCAAGAGCATTTCATACAGTTACACCCTTGAAACAAGGGAAAAGAAAACGCCCGCCCCCAGGTCTGGTTGGCTGGTTACGTCCCTTCCGGGACACAAAACCGGCTCGTCCAATCACCAGGAGGAAGGGCAACTCGAGGAGGATGCCAGGATCCAAGATGGCGTCATCCGGTAGTTTCCTCAGCCTCTTCCTGCGGGGCCACGCCCCTGCCGTACGCGGTTGCTTCTCGTCCAATCACTGAAAGGAAAGGCGGATCTAAGCCGGCGCCAGCGAGAAACATGGCGACCGCAGAGCATGGTAGAGCTCGGGTGTTTTGTGAGCGTGAAGGGTCATGGAAACTATGTTTCCTTTTAAGCCGCGCGCCCTAGTGCCTATTTGTGACAAGAAGTGAATGTTAAAGGCGAGGCGGGCGCCCTGCTTCGGGTTTCAGTTTGAGGCTGAGAGCATAGGAGCACGCTGGTCCTGGATCCAGGCCACGGATTGCGGGGGTGGGCAGCAGCTGTCCCCTTCCCCCCAGTGTCCACAATACCCGCCAATGTCAACGTGGCCAGAGCTCTCTACCTGTACAGCTTCAGCTGAGTAAATGTCTCTCGAGTTTTTTATTCCCCTCAGTCATGAGGGATGGAAGCATCAGTTTAGGAGAGGAAAATGTTTGGGACTAAAAAGAGGAAAAGAAAATCTAAGCCTGTTCCAAGAAGTGAAGTAAAAGCCACCGAGTACCGTGACAACCTTGTTCCCGTACCCTTTCTGGGATATGAAGTCATCCCAATTATAATCGAACTGGCATGGTAGACAGTATGCTTACCTGGCATATTATATTTAGGGATGAAAAATGCATATTACAGTCAAGTGAAAAAACTATACCACCTAACGGTTGAGAATTAATGTTGTATTTGGTGGCTTTTCTGAGGACTTAAGATTGGAAGATTGCCTCTCAGATCTCTCTGAGGGACTACTGAAGAGGTAAGGGAGGAGCCAGGATACACAGGAGTTTTGTAATAACACCTGTGAAGTTCATGAATTTAGTGCTTTATTATGTGTGGGAAGATGCAAGAGTGTGGGCTGTTTGAAATTATCTCGTTGATAATGGGCTCCCATCGTGTCTCAGACCATGGAGAATCTGCCTGCAATGTGGAATACCGGGTTCGATCCTTGGGTTGGAAAGATCCTCTGGAAAAGGGAATGGCACCCCTCTCTAGTATTCTTACCTGGAAAATTCTGTGGGTAGAGGAACCTGGTGGGCTGCAAGTCCATGGACTGCAAAGAGTTGGACATGACTGAGCAATAATTTAGCTATTATAGCTATAGTGTATTATAGTTGTGGTCCTTCTAGGGCTGTCTAGAAACAATATGCTGTTCTTTTTTCCGTTGTAATTCCCCTCTGGGTGCATAGTTGGGGTAGTTACAGTAATTGATGGCTGCAACATCCTTTGTTACTGATATAGCAGCATTTTTCATTCACACAACTGTTTAAAATTTTTTCGTGTTTGAACCCTGGAAGCTGAACAAGACAGGGTCCAAGCCCCATCAACCTAAGACAACCAGGAATAAACCTGTAGTACAGCAAAGTCAGATCTCTTGATAAAATTATAATGAAGGACACTGCACACCAGAGACGTTATGGGACATATAACTGAATGAAAGAATGAGGTAGGGTTATAGGATTGTGGGGATATGAAGTTTAGATGAAATGCAAATGAAATATTGCTTTGACAAAGCAGAGCAGAATTTTCTAAAGTGATCAACATCAGCCCTAAGACAACAAAACGGACCCATGATCCTGTTTTTATTAAAATGTTGTCCAGAAACACCCTTTCTGAAGCTTTATCCCTGGAAAGTAAATTGAAATTGTTTCATTCTTACTGATAAAATGTAAAGCACAAGGTTTTCCAGAGGCTTTGATTTTAGACAACAAAGTTTCTCAATGAGTGAGAGAGCTGCTGCTGCTGCTAAGTCACTTCAGTCGTGTGGAGTGAGAGCAGTAGTCACTTAAAGAAGAAAGTTAACATGACTCTTCACAGATGTAGCATTCATTTGCAGAAATATTGTTTTCCTATTTACTTTATTTGTATCTGATTTTCCTGCACAGTGAATAGTCATGCAGATTTTATTTTCTGAGACAGCTAATTTTTAATTAACAGAAATGATGATATACAGGAAGATATCCTGAGGGTTTCATCCATGGGGAAGTTTTAAATCTTTCTGTTGCAAAGCAGGAGGTAAACTCACAAACCACAGGAAATTACATACCCATGGATGAATAAAATGTCCATCATGAGGAGGACATTGGCCTATTAAATCACAAGAACCTAAGTAGTATCAAATGAAGCTTACTTACTAACCCAGTGGTTCCTCACTTCTGACTTCCAGTTCACAAAGAAGCTAACAGGCTCTGAAGTGGGTCAGGACTCTTGGGATGTAATGCCCAGTTTTGTTTTGTTTTTTAGTACTAGAAGTTCCTCCAATACTCCAAATGTATTTTTGGTCTGTCTGTTCTGTTTAACAACCAAGGAGGTAGTATTGGTTTCTGTGCCACTACAGACTGCTCCAGTGTCAAGAAATTACTTGGGAAAATATGGTGATTGATAGATCAAGGGGATTGGCATTTGCAAACTATTATACATAGAATGGATAAATAATAAGCACCTACTGTACAGCACAGGGAACTACATTCAATATCCTGTGGTAAGCTATAATCTATAATGATATATATATTCTTTCATTTATACTATATTTTAGTACAGTTTATGTATGTCATAGTTTACCACAGGATATTGAAAAAATATATGTATTCTTTTTCATTATAGTTTGCTACAGTAGGACCTTACTATTATACATACACACACGCGCACACACACACATGTGTAACTGAATTGCTTTGCTGTGCAGCAGAAATTAACACTAAATCAACTATACTTCAATAAAATAAATTTCAAAAAAATACTTGGGAAACATATCAGATCTATACTTGGGGAAACATATCAGAACATAGTAAGGCCACAGCAAAGCTGGAGGCTTTTGTTGCCCCTGAGTATTAGAAGTTTAGACCATTAAACTTACTTTCTGTGGGAGATAGAATATTCTGTCACATAGAAGGCTCACTAACACCAGGATTAAATATGTACTCTCACGTTATATTACAGGATTGTACCCAGTATTGAAAGAGAACATTAGCTATGTACTGCGCAGTGCTCTGGGAATAACTGAATAAATACAGAATGAACCGATAAGCTAATAAGCCTTCAAATCCAGCACAAGCTCCTGGAGCAGGTAAAAGCAGCTGAATTCTTGAGTGTGATCAAAATCTCTTCCAAAGAAAATCTCCCCCTCTTTGTGTGCTGTTTTCACCAGAGTAAGGAAGGTAAGTGGAGCTTTGTTAATATCTAACTGACTTTGTAGAGGCTGTTGACATGACAGAATCTCCCAACCTAATAATATTTCTTGTAGAGAATAGCAGCCTGGGGTTTCGCAAAGGAATTACTGTGGGGTTTTGATGATCAGAGGGTGATCTCATGAGTGGCCAGCTGGAAGAATTTGTTCTTGGCTTCTAAGCTACAGGAGCTGGACTCAGCTATTATTTGGTCCTGTGCAGTGGAGACAGTCACCAATTTGGTCATGTACCACTAAAAGCATTCACTTTGCGTCTCACCTGGGTTTGATGCAGGCATCCTTGAATGAATGGGGTGAATACTGGGAAGAGGAAGAGAAGTGGGACATTGTGATTTATAAGGAAAATATTTATTTTGTCATTCAGATGGCTAAAACTTGGAATTTCCTAAATGTTGAGAGTGATAATGGTGTCTTTTTTTTTTTTTTAACTCAGCTGTATTTGTTACAGCTTTTAAAGGTGTCTCTTGTTATGTTAATAAGGTGACTTTTAAAAGTAGTATGGGGGCCGGTTGCCTGGAGAACCAACTCTGTGATTAGAGGGTTGGAACTTTCAGTTCCATCCTTTGATTTTCAGGAAGAGGGGAAAAGGGTCTGAGATTGAATTAGTTGCCATTGTTTCCTATGCCAGCATTAATAAACAACCTTCTTCATTATGGTCACTATTTTAGCCACTATACCTGTCTATGAGCTTTCCTAGTGGGTCAGTTGGTAAAGAATCTGCCTGCAATGCAGGAGACCCAGGTTTGATCCCTGGGTCAGGAAGATCACCTGGGGAAGGAAATGGCAACCCACTCCAGTACTCTTGCCTGGAGAATTCCATGGACAGAGAAGCGGGACAGGCTGCAGTTCATGGAATTGCAAAGAGTTGGACATGACTTTGTGACTAGCTTTCACTTTTTCTCATACCTGTCCATGTCCCACCTGGTGGTGGAAAGGATCAGAATCTGTCAGAGGCATTCTGGAAGGAAGCAAGAGCTTCGGCTGCCCCTAACAGGTATTCCTCAGGACACCTAATATGCATAAGGTCTTGAATGACTTTGACCTATATTTACACTGACCAGTTCAGTTCACTTCAGTTGCTCAGTCGTGTCTGACTCTGCGACCCCATGGACTGAAGCACACCAGGCTTCCCTGTCCATCACCAACTCCTGGAGTTTACTCAAACTCATGTCTGTTGAGTCGGTGATGCCATCCAACTATCTCATCCTCTGTCATCCCATTCTCCTGACTTCAATCTTGCCCAGCATCAGGGTCTTTTCAAATAAGTCAGTTCTTTGCATCAGGTAGCCAAAATATTGGAGTTTCAGCTTCAGCATCAGTCCGTCCAATGATTATTCAGGACTGCTTTCCTTTCGGATGGACTGGTTGGATCTCCTAGCTGTCCAAGGGACTCTCAAGAGTTTTCTTCAACACCACAGTTCAAAAACATCAGTTCTTCGGCACTCAGCTTTCTTTATAGTCCAACTCTCACATCCGTACATGACTACTGGAAAAACCAGAGCTTTGACTAAACATATTTTTGTTGGCAAAGTAATGTCTCTGCTTTTTAATATGCTGTCTAGGTTGGTCATAACTTTTCTTCTGAGGAGCAAGCGTCTTTTAATTACATGGCTGCAGTCACCATCTGCAGTGATTTTGGAGCCCAAGAAAATAAAGTCTGTTTCTACTGTTTCCCCATCTATTTGCCATGAAGTAATGGGACCAGATGCCATGATCTTAGTTTTCTGAATGTTGAGTTTTAAGCCAACTTTTTCACTCTCCACTTTCACTTTCATCAAGAGGCTCTTTAGTTCTTCTTTGCTTTCTGCCATCAGGGTGGTGTCATCTGCATATCTGAGGTTATTGATATTTCTCCTGGCAATCTTGATTCCAGTTTGTGCTTCATCCAGCCCAGCATTTCACATGATGTACTCTACATATAAGTTAAGTAAGCAGGGTGACAATATACAGCCTTGACGTATTCCTTTCAATTTAGAAACAGTCTGTTGTTCCATGTCCAGTTCTAATTGTTGCTTCTTGACCTGCATACATATTTCTCAGGAGGCAGGTCAGGTGGTCTGGTATTCCCATCTCTTGAAGAATTTTCCACAGTTTGTTGTGATCCACACATTGAAAAAGCAAGAGAGTGCCAGAAAAACATTTACTTCTGCTTTATGGACACTGACAGTGGCTGGAATGTTTTCTGAGTTGCTGAACTATATGAGTACTTGAAACTTACCTCAGGGCAAATGTGTCTGCTGAGCATGTTTCTGAGATTTGCTCTCTGTTTTACAAGATAGTTTTAGGAAATTCCCTGTGGTCTAGTGGTTAGGACTCAGCACTTTCACTACGGTGGCTGAGTTCAATCCCTGGTCAGGGATCTAAGATCTCACAAACTGCATGGCCCAACCAGAAGAAAAAAATTGTTTTAAAAAGAATTTCCAGTGCAAATGGAGTTTGTACTTGTACCAGAGGAAGTAGTGTTACCAGCAAAATGGCAATACCTTTGTTCTTATGCTCCCAAAGAAAATAATTCAATCAACAGATTTAGCGCAGTTTTAAACAGCCAGAGTTTTAGTTTTAAAAAAGCAAAAGTATGCTTCCAGAAAAGGAGAGCAGGCCAAATGGAAACCAGAAGCAGGACTGCAATGGATAGTGTTGAGTTTTTTACAGTGGTGATCCCTCCCTGTGTCCTGTGTTATTTAACAAGTTGATTGACAGCTTTTGGTTATATAACTTTTCTCTTAGCATGCAGGCGCTTACCCATAAGCACCCAAGTAAGACCCATTTGCAAAGAAATAGAGGAAAACAATAGAATAGGAAAGACTAGAGATCTCTTCAAGAAAATTACAGATACCAAGGGAACATTTCATGCAAAAATGGGCACAATAAAGGACAGAAATGGTATGGACCTAACAGAAGCAGAAGATACTAAGAAGAGGTGACAAGAATACACAGAAGAACTATACAAATATGACCCAGATAACCACATGGTGTGATCACTAACCTAGAGCCAGACATCCTGGAATGCGAAGTCAAATGGGCCTTAGGATGCATCACTACGAACAAACCTAGTGGAGGTGATGGAACTCCAGCTGAGCTATTTCAAATCCTAAAAGATGATGCTGTTGAAATGCTGCATTCAATATGCCAGTAAATTTGGAAGGCTCAGCAGTGGCCACAAGACTGAAAAAAGTCAGTTTTCATTCAAAGAAAAGCAATGCCAAAGAATGTTCAAACTACTGAACATTGCACTCATCCCACACGCTAGCAAAGTAATGCTCAAAATTCTCCAAGCGAGGCTTCAATAGCATGTAAACTGAGAACTTTCAGATGTTCAAGCTGGATTTAGAAAAGGCAGAGTAACCAGAGATCAAATTGCCAACATCCACTGGATCATTGAAAAAGCAAGAGAATTTTAGAAAAACATCTACTTCTGCTCATTGACTATGCTAAAGCCTTTGAGTGTGCAGATCACAACAGACTGTGAAATTCTTCAAGAGATGGGAATACCAGACCACCTTACCTGCCTCCTGAGAAATCTGTATGCAGGTCAAGAAGCAACAATTAGAACTGGACATGGAACAACGAACTGGTTCCAAATTGGGAAAGGAGTACGTCAGGTTGTATTTTATTACCCTGCTTATTTAACTTATATGCAGAGTACATCATGCGAAATGCTGGGCTGAATGAAGCTCAAGCTGGAATCAAGATTGCTGGGAGAAATATCAATAACCTCAGGTACGAAGATGACACCACCCTCATGGGATAAAGTGAAGAAGAGCTTAAGAGCCTCTTGATGAAAGTGAAAGAGGAGAGTGAAAAAGTTGACTTAAAACTCAACATTCAAAAAATGAAGATCATGGCATCTGGTCCTATCACTTCATGGCAAATAGATGGGGAAACAATGGAAACAGTGACAGACTTTATTTTCTTCGGCTCCAAAATCACTGCAGATGGTGACTGCAGCCACGAAATTAAAAGATGCTTGCTCCTTGGAAGAAAATCTATAACAAACTTAGACAGCATATTAAAAAGCAGAGACATCACTTTACAGACAAAAGTCCATATAATCAAAGCTATGGTTTTTCAAGTTATCATGTATGGATGTGAGAGTTGGACTGTAAAGAAAGCTGAGCACTGAAGAATTGATGCTTTTGGACTGTGGTGTTGGAGAAGACTCTTGAAAGTCCCTTGGACAGTAAGGAGATCAAACCAGTCAATTCTAAAGAAAATCAATCCTGAATATTCATCAGAAGGATTGATGCTGAAGTTTAAGCTCAAATATTTTGGCAACCTGATGTGAAGAGCCGACTCATTGGAAAAGGTCCTGATGCAGCGAAAGACTGAGGGCAGAAGAAGAAGTAGGCCACAGATGATGAGATAGTTAGCATCACTGACTCAATGGACAAGAATTTGAGCAAACTGGGAGATTGTGAAGGACAAGGAAGCCTGGCGTGCTATAGTCCATGGGGTCACAGAGAGTCGGACATGACCTAGTGACTGAAAAACAACAAAAGTAGAGGGTTGGTTGGGATACTAGAACAAGGCTGGTGCTCCTACATCAGTAGACAGGGTCACGTCTGAAAAAGTAAAAGGACAGAGGCACATGGGATGGCCTTCAGCTCCACTAAACTTTATTTACCAAAACAGGCAGTAGCTAGAATTGACCATCCTTTGCCAACCCATTTGTATAGATAAAGTCCTTAATCTATCACAGAATCCATCTTCAGTTAGTCTCTGTAATAATGTATTCAATATTTAAGTGTGTGGTAGGTGGATGTTCTAAGAGCTGTGGGCTTCCTTGTCTTCGGGTAAATAAAAAAGAGGCCAGATTCTTGCTGGACACTGGATGGGAGGATTAGCAGACTAGTAGGAAGTCTTCCTTGATTTTGTGTTATGCAAATGAGGACCTTTGAGGACTGGTTTTAGAATTCTTTTGACTTTAAAATCTTTTCCTTTTCTTCATTCCTTTGTCTCCCCCCTCCTTTTTGTTTAATTGAAATATAGTTTGATTTACAATGTTGTGTTGATTTCTGCTGTACAGCAAAGTGGTTTTGTTACACATACATGTACATTCTTCTTAAAATATTCTTTTCCATTATGGTTTATCATAGGATATTGAATATAAATCTCTGTGCTATACAGTAGGACCTTGTTGTTTATCCATTCTGTATATAATTGCTTACATCTGCTAACCCCAGCCTCCCACTCCGTCACTCCCAACTCCCATCCCCTTGGCAACCACAAGTCTATTGTCTATGTCCATGAGTCTGTTTCTGTTTCATAGACAGGTTCCTTTGTGTCATATTTTTAGATTCCATAAATAAGTGATATCATATGATATTTGTCTTTCTCTGTATGGCTTACTTCACTTAGTATGGTAATCTCTAGTTGCATCCATGTGCTGCAAATAGGATTATTTTTTTATGGCTGAGTAGTGTTCCATTGTATATATGTACCACATCTTCTTTATCCCTTCATCTCTCCATGAACATATAGATTGTTTCCATGTTTTGGCTATAGTGAACAGTGCTACTGTGAACATATGGGTACGTGTATCTTTTTGGCTTAGAGTTTTGTCTGGATATATGCCCAGGAGTGGAATTGCTGGATCATATGATATTTCTGTTTTTGGTTTTCTGAGGAACCTCCATACTGTTTTCCATAGTGACTTTACCAAGTTACATTCCCACCAACAGTGTAGGAGGATTCCCTTTGTGCCACATCATCCCCAGCATTTGTTATTTGTAGAGTTTTTAATGATGATCATTTTGACTGTATGGATCATAATAAACTGTGGAAAATTCTGGAAGAGATGGGAATACCAGACCACCTGACCTGCTTCTTGAGAAACCTATATGCAGGTCAGGAAGCAACAATTAGAACTGGACATGGACCAACAGACTGGTTCCAAACAGGAAAAGGAGTACGTCAAGGCTGTATATTGTCACCCTGCTTATTTAACTTATATGCAGAGTACATCATGAGAAACGCTGGGCTGGAAGAAGCACAAGCTGGAATCAAGATTGCTGGGAGAAATATCAATAACCTCAGATATGCAGATGACACCATCCTCGTGGCAGAAAGTGAAGAATAACTAAAAAGCCTCTTAATGAAAGTGAAAGAGGAGAGTGAAAAAGTTGGCTTAAAGCTCAACATTCAGAAAACTAAGATCTTGGCATCCAGTCCCATCACTTCATGGGAAACAGATGGGGAAACAGTGGAAGCAGTGGCTGACTTTATTTTCTTGGGCTCCAAAATCACTGCAGATGGTGATTGCAGCTGTGAAATTAAAAGACATTTACTCCTTAGAAGGAAAGTTATGACCAACCTAGACAGCATATTGAAAAGCAGAGACATTACTTTGTCAACAAAGGTCTGTCTAGTCAAGGCTATGGTTTTTCCAGTAGTCAGGTATGGATGTGAGAGTTGGATTATAAAGAAAGCTGAGCACTGAAGAATTGGTGCTTTTGAACTGTGGTGTTGGAGAAGACTCTTGAGAGTCCCTTGGACTGCAAGGAGATCCAGCCAGTCCATCCTAAAGGGGATCAGTCCTGGGTGTTCATTGGAAGGACTGATGTTGAAGCTGAAACTCCAGTACTTTGGCCACCTGATGCAAAGAGCTGACTCATTTGAAAAGACTCTGATGTTGGGAAAGATTGAAGGCAGGAGGAGAAGGGGATGACAGAGGATGAGATGGTTAGATGGCATCACCGACTCAATGGACATAAGTTTGTGTAAACTCTGGGAGTTGGTGATGGACAGGGAGGCCTGGTGTGCTGTGGTTCATGGGGTCGCAAAGAGTTGGACACGGCTGAGTGACTGAACATAACTGATTCTGACTGGTGTGATTCCATTCCTTTGTCTTTTCGCTACTTTCTAAGGGTTTGATGAAATGTCATCTTCTAACCTTCTAGTTAGTTTTTAATGTCTGTTATTAGGTTATTAATTTTCAAGAGTTATTTCTTCTTAATCCCACCTGCATTAAAAAAAAATTGTTGCTATCTCATAGAAGCAATATCTTCTATTATCTCTCTTGGATATTAATCAAAACTTCCTTTTAAAAATGTATTTATTTTTTAATTGAAGGATAATTGCTTTACAGAATTTTGTTGTTTTCTGTCAAACCTCAACATGAATCAGCCATAGGTACACATATATGCCCGCCCCGGGACCTCCCTCCCATCTCTGTCCCCATCCCACTCTCTAAGTTGATTCAGACCCCCTGTTTGAGTTCCCTGAGACATAGAGCAAATTCCCATTGGCTATCTATTTTATATATGGTAATGTAAGTTTGCACATTACTCTCTCCATACATCTTACCCTCTCCTCCCCTCTCCCTATGTCCATAGGTCTGTTTATGTCTGTTTCTCCATTGCTGCCCTGCAAATAAATTCTTTGGTACCATCTTTCTAGATTCTATATATGTGTGTTAGTATTTGATATTTATCTTTTTCTTTCTGACTTACTTCACTCTGTATAATAGGCTCTAGGTTCATCCACCTCATTAGAACTGACTCAAATGCATTTCTTTTTATGGCTGAGTAATTTTCCATTGTGTATATGTAACACAACTTCTTTATCCATCTGTCTGTCAATGGACATCTAGGTTGCTTCCATGTTCTAGCTATTGTAAATAGTCCTGCAATGAACATTGGGGTACATGTGTCTTTTTCAATTTGGTTTCCTCAGGATATATGCCTATGAGTGGGATTGCTGGGTCATATGGTGGTTTTATTCCTACTTTTTAAAGGAATCTCTATACTGTCTTCCATAATGGCTGTATCAATTTATGTTCCTGCCAATAGTGCAAGAGGGCTCCCTCTTCTCTACACCCTCTCCAGCAGTTTTTGTTTGTAGACTTTCTTTTTTTTTTTTTTTTTTTGTAGATTTTCTTATGATGGCCATTCTGATTGGTGTGTGGTGATATCTCATTGTAGTTTTGATTTGCATTTCTCTAATAATGAGCAATGTTGAGCATCTTTTCATGTGTTTGTTAGCCATCTGTATCTTTTCCACACTTTTTGATTGGGTTGTTTGTTTTTCTGGTATTGAGTGGTATAAGCTCAATAAATTGATACAGCCATTATGGAAGACAGTATGGAGATTTCTTAAAAAACTAGGAATAAAACCACCATATGAGCCAGCAATCCCACTCCTAGGCATATACCCTGAGGAAACCAAAATTGAAAAAGACACATGTACCACAATGTTCATTGCAGCACTGTTTACAATAGCTAGAACATGGAAGCAACCTAGATGTCCATTGACAGATGAACAATAGATGTCTGAGATGTCCATTGACAGTATATTTTGGAAATTAATCCTTTGTCAGTTGTTTCATTGCTATTATTTTCTCCCATTCTGAGGGCTGTCTTTTCACCTTGCTTATAGTTTGCTTTGCTATGCAAAAGCTTTTAAGTTTAACCAGACAGGTCCCATTTGTATACTTTTGTTTTTATTTCCATTACTCTACGAGGTGGGTCGTAGAGGATCTTGCTTTGATTTATGTCATAGACTATTCTGCCTAAGTTTTCCTCTAAGAGTTTTACAGTTTCTGGTCTTACATTTAGGTCTTTAATTGATTTTGAATTTCTCTTCGTGTATGGTGTTAGGAAATGTGTAATTTCATTCTTTTGCATGTAGCTGTCCAGTTTTCCCAGCAGCACTTATTGAAAAGACTGTCCTTGCCCCATTGTATATTCTTGACTCCTTTGTCAAAAACAAGATATCTCTGGGCTTTCTATCTTGTTCCATTGGTCTATATTTCTGTTTTTGTGCCAGTACCATACAGTCTTGATGACTGTAGCTTTGTAGTATAGTCTGAAGTCAGGAAGGTTGATTCCTCCAGCTCCATTCTTCTTTCTCAAGACTGCTTTTGCTATTTGGAGTCTTTTGTATTCCCATATGAATTGTGAAATTTTTTGTTCTAGTTCTGTGAAAAATGCCATTGGTAATTTGATAGGGATCGCATTGAATCTGTAGATTGCATTTGGTAGTATAGTCATTTTCACAATATTGATTCTTCCTACCCAGGAACATGGAATATCTCTCCATCTGTTTATGTCATCTTTGCTTTCTTTCCTCAGTGTCTTATAATTTTCTGTATACAGTTATTTTGTCTCCTTATGTAGGTTTATTCCCAGATATTTTATTCTTTTTGTTGCAGTAGTAAAGGATTGATTCCGTAATTTCTCTTTCTGATTTTTCATTGTTAGTATATAGGAATGCAAGTGATTTCTGTGTATTGATTTTGTATCCTATGACTTTGCTAAATTCACTGATTAGCTCTAGTAATTTTCTGATAGTATCTTTAGGGTTTTCTATGTAAAGTATCATGTCATCTGCAAACAGTGAGTGTTTTGCTTCTTCTCTTCCAATTTGGATTCCTTTCATTTCCTTTTCTTCTCTGATTGCTGTAGCTAGGACTTCCAAAACTACATTGAATAATAGTGTTGAGAGTGGGCACCCTTGTCTTCTTCCTGATCTTAGGGGGAATGCTTTCAGTTTTTCACCATTGAAAATAATGTTTGCTGTGGGCTTATCATATATGGCCTTTACTATGTTGAGGTAAGTCCCTTCTATGCCCATTTTTTGAAGAGGTTTAATCATAAATGGGTGCTGAATTTTGTCAAAGGCTTTTTCTGCATCTTTTAAGATGATCATATGGTTTTTATCTTTCAGTTTATTAATATGTTGTATCACACTGATTGATTTGCATATATTGAAGAATCCTTGCATCCCTGGAATAAACTGAGCTTGATCATGGTGTATGAGCTTTTTTAATATGTTGTTGAATTCTGTTTGCTAGAATTTTGTTGTGGATTCTTGCATCCATGTTCATCAGTGATATGGGCCTGTAGTTTTAACTAATTTAATTAATCAAAACTTCCTTTTTAAAAATTTTTTTCTTTTCTGTGGATAGTTTCTGTTTTTTCCAATTCACTTTTTCCTATTGATTTGTTTTGTTCTTTACCCTTATATTCCAGCTAATAGATGTCAGTTGGCAGGCTATTAGATATATAAATCTGGAGTGAAGGAAAGAGGTCAGAGAATATGAAGTTTGTCTACCTTATTGTGACTATGTGACTGTTGTGACTATGAAATGATATAATGATATAATTTGTTTAGCACAAAGCTGGGAATATAATTAGAACTCAAATGTTAGATGTTACTTTTACTATTTAGTGATTGCATGCAGCACATGGGTGAACATAATTAATTTAACCATTCTTTTATTGTTATGAAGAACTAAAATGTCTCTTCAGTTCAGTTCAATTCAGTCACTCAGTCGTGTCCGATCTTTGTGACCCCATGAATCGCAGCACCCCAGGCCTCCCTGTCCATCACCAACTCCCGGAGTTCACCCAAACTCATGTCCATCAAGTCAATGATACTATCCAGCCATCTCATCCTCTGTCATCCCCTTCTCCTCCTGCCCTCAATCCCTCCCAGCATCAGGGTCTTTTCCAATGAGTCAACTCTTCGCATGAGGTGGCCAAAGTATTGGAGTTTCAGCTTCAGCATCAGTCCTTCCAATGAACACCCAGGACTGATCTCCTTTAGGATGGACTAGTTAGATCTCCTTGCAGTCCAAGGGACTCTCAAGAGTCTTCTCCAACACCACAGTTCAAAAGCATCAATTCTCCAGCGCTCAGCTTTCTTCACAGTCCAACTCTCAGATCCATACATGACCACTGGAAAAACCGTAGCCTTGACTAGACAGACCTTTGTTGGCAAAGTAACGTCTCTGCTTTTTAATATGCTGTCTAGGTTGGTCATAACTTGCCTTCCAAGGAGTAAGCATTTTTTAATTTCATGGCTGCAATCACCATCTGCAGTGATTTTGGAGCCCCCCAAAATAAAGTCTGACACTGTTTCCAAAGTGTCTCTTAGTGAAAGTGAAAAAGGAGAGAGAAAAAGTTGGCTTAAAACTCAACATTCAGAAAACTAAGATCATGGCATCCAGTCCCATCACTTCATGGCAAATAGATGGGGAAACAATGGAAACAGTGACAGACTTCATTTTCTTGGGCTCCAAAATCACTGTAGATGGTGACTGCAGCCATGAAATTAAAAGATGCTTGCTCCTTGGAAGAAAAGCTATGACAAACCTAGATAGCATATTACTTTGCCAACAAAGGTCTGTCTAGTCAAAGCTTTGGTTTTTCCAGTAGTCATGTATGGATGTGAGAGTTAGACTGTAAAGAAAGCTGAGCGCTGAAGAATTGATGCTTTTGAATTGTGGTGTTGGAGAAGACTCTTGAGAGTCCCTTGGACTGCAAGGAGATCCAACCAGTCCATCCTAAAGGAAATCAGTCCCAAATATTCATTGGACAGACTGATGCTGAAGCTGAAACTCCAATACTTTGGCCACCTGATGTAAAGAACTGACTCATTTGAAAAGACCCTGATGCTGGGCAAGATTGAAGTCAGGAGGATAAGGGGATGACAGAGAATGAGATGGTTGGATGGCATTACCAACTCAATGGACATGAGTCTGAGCAAGCTCTGGGAGATGGTGAAGGACGGGGAAGCCTGGCGTGCTTCAGTCAGTGGGGTCGCAAAGAGTCGGACACAACTGAGTGACTGAACTGATCTTACTGTTATAAGTACTGGACATTTTTTCTCACTTTTTACTATTGTATAAACAGGAATGAACACCTTCTTGAAAACAGCTTTATTCATATATTTAAAATTTTTTTTATGGAAAATTACAAAAGTAGAGAATGTGATATAATGAATTCCTGTGTACCCATAACCTAATTTTAATAATTACCCATTTATGGTCAATCATTCAAACATATTTATGTTTAATGCAAAATTTTGTTTTATTGATAGGAATACAGTCATCCCTTGGTATCCATGGAGGATTGGTTCCAAGATCTCCATAGATACCAAAATCTGCAAAGGCTCAAGTACCTTATATAAAACGACTTACTGTTTACATGTAACCTACACACATCTTCCTGTATGTATACTTTAAGTTATCCCTAGATTACTCATAATACATAATACAATATAAAAGCTATATAAATAGTTGTAAATACAGTTGACCTGGGTTTGAACTGCAAGCATCCGCTTATATTCAGATTTTTTTAATAGTAAATGTTGCAATACTGGGAGAAGGCAATGGCACCCCACTCCAGTACTGTTGCCCGGAAAATCGCATGGACGGAGGAGCCTGGTAGGCTGCAGTCCATGGGGTCGCTAAGAGTCAGACATGACTGAGCGACTTCACTTTCACTTTCCACTTTCCACTTTCATGCATTGGAGAAGGAAATGGCAACCCATTCCAGTGTTCTTGCCTGGAGAATCCCATGGACGGAGAAGCCTGGTAGGCTGCAGTCCATGGGGTCGCACAGAGTCGGATACGACTGAAGCGACTTAGCAGCAGCAGCAGCACTGCAATACTACATGATCCATAGTTGGTTGAATCTATAACTGGTGACCTTGAATATAGAAGACTCATGGATATGGAGGGCCAACTCTTTCTGTTTTTGCTGTTCAGAGAGTTGGGATCCCTAACCGTAGTGTTGTTGAAGGGTCCACTGGGTCAACTGCTCTAAATAGTTTATAGCATATGGCAAATTTAAGTTTTTTCCTTTTGGAACTTTCTAGAATTTTGTTTTCCCTGAATATTTTTGATCTGAGATTGGTTGAATCCGAAGAATGTGAAGCCTGCAGAGATGTCGGACTGGTGGTATACAGACTCTATACCAGTGCTGTCCAATAGAAACATAAAGTAAACCACAAATATTAATACAAGCCACCTTTATAATTAAAAATGTTACTTAAATGTGATTTAAACTTTTCTAGTCATCCATGTCACAAAGAGAAAAGAAATAGGTGAAATTAATTTTAATGATACATTTTCTTTTTTTCAATATATCCAAAATATTATTTTAATAGATGTCCCATATGCAAGTTATTAATGACATATTTCACTTTTTCTTTTTGGCATTAAGTCTTCAAAATCCAGTGTGTATTATACATTTACAGCACACTATAATGGGACTATGTACATAGTGGCTTTCATATGAGAAAATATAAATATACCCACTAAATATGATTATTCTGAAGCAAGTTTTAGACATTGTATCGGTATATTCATAAGCAGTTCAGTTTGCATTACTACTAATAGTATTCACATTAAAATTTTTCCTTAGTATAAATTTCTAGAAATCAGATTGTTGGATTGCTCATTTAAAATCTTACAGCCTATTACGAATAATTTTCCAGAAAGTTGACACCAGTTTACACACCATCAGGAGTGCTTGATGGGGCCCACATCACTCCATACCGTGTATTTTTATTCCTGACTAGGTTTCTGAAATCCAGAGAAAGGCAATGAGACTTTCATCCTGAAGAAAGGTCAAGTTCTAAGATGATTCGAAGGTGAGTTTTAGGCAGATTAGAACAAAGCAACAAAACCAGGGGCCTCTTGGAATGTTACTTTGTTTTTCTTTTCTTTTTTTTTAGGAAAGAATAGGGCAAAGGAAAAAAGATAGTGGGGAGGTAGAAATAAAACAGACAGACTCTGGGTAAAGATGTCTGATAGAACACCAACATCTAATTGTGTTCCTTCCTCACACCCCAGTAAAAGTACAATGAGGCTCTGCCTAGATACTTGGCAGTCCTTGTTTATCATCTCATTTTTGAGCGTGGGTGTTGGTGAATAGGATGAAAAGCTGATGTAAGTTCTAAGTTCTTGACTCAAGTTTCACTACTGAGTGATCTGACTGGGGAACTCCAAATGTCAGCACATTTTGTCCTTTTTCCTGGGCTGTTTGGGTTTCCCATAATGGAAAACTTTTCCAAAGTCCTGTCTGGAGGGAGAGTTACACAGAATCCGAGGGATGGACTTGAGATCTAAACAGTGTGTGTGCTCTGTCTGGTTCTCTAAATCCTGCTGTTCTGGGTATGATACCTCCAACTTCAGCTGTGACTTGTGCTGTCCAGTCCTCTGCCTGTGCCGGGGAGAGATAATCATTCTTTAGCAGAGTAGGAGAAGGGATTAGGGAGCTACATTCTTAAACAGCTTTAAACTGTTTTAATCTTGTAACCATCTTTATTTTATATCCACAAACTCAGCTTCCAGCTGTACATGATATACCATGAACTCCTGAACTTTTTAAAGATGCTACTGTTTAAACAGGTTGATTCTCAATTTCCTCATTGAGTTAGGATTAGGCTTTCTTGGATAGCTAAGCCATTAACCCTGGTCCATCAGCTTTCAGGTGCCAAAGCTGTTGTTGCCGTTTTCTTTTCTCCTCTTTTCCATACTTGTGGATTTGTGCTGGTACAATGCAGAGTTAACTCTCTCTGATGCATTCACTGCTCAGTTAATGGCAACCCCATATTTCTAGTTGCTTAGGCTAAAATTTTAGAATAATCCTAGACTCCTCTCTCTCACCCTGCATATTAATAAATACAACAGCACATCTTGGGGCTCTGACTATTGCTCAGAGTCTCTAGCACTACTAGCCTGGTCCTCGCCACTAGCATTTTTTGTCTGTATGTTTCTAACTGACTACCAGTTGATTTTCCTATTTCTGCCCTTGCCCCTTTCGCTTTACTTTTATCACTGCACCTAGAGAGCAAACCCTCTAAACCAGAAGCCAGATGCCCCTCCTTTGTTTAAAACCACCTAATGACTCTATCTTGCACAGTCTGTTTCCTGTTAACTCTGACCCCATTTCCCACGTCTTCTAGTTGTTCGTTCTCCTCCAATCACTCTAGCTTCTTTCTGCACCTTGAATGCCTCCTACTTGCATATGCTATTTCCTTTGCTTAGCGTGCTCTTCTACCAAATGATTTCAAATGGCTGACTCCTTCACTTCCTTCAAGTCTTTGTTCAAATGTCATCAGACAAGACTTTCCTGACTTGTGTGAAGTAGCAATCCCTGCACTCCCTATCCCCTTTACTATGCCTCATTTTTCTCTGGATTAGTTGTAATCCCCTGCACAATATGTACTTAATGTCTGTTTCCTCCAGTAATGTCAGTTCCATGAGAGCAGAGACTTTGTCTGTTTTTTTAATTGGTGTAGCCACAGCATCAAGAACAGGATCTGGTTCAAAACAACAAAATTCTGTAAAGCAATTATCCTTCAATTAAAAAAAAAAAAAAAGAACAGGATCTGGTTCAGAGGATACTCAGAGTATTAGTTGAACGAATAGATGACTATATTAAAAGAAACTGAGGTATAGAGAGCGCCTAAGAAGTGTAGGCCAGGGTCACTCAGCAACGAATAGAAGAACCGGGATTCAAACCAGGTTTGTGTGATGTCAGTGCCTGAATTATTAATCCTTTTGTTTGATATTTGGGAAGAATTTTTAATGAGGTATGAAAGTGCTAATGAAATAAGTAATGAAATGCTATAAAAGAAGTAGATATAAAGTTGTAACTCCACTATGATCTTAACTATGTGAAAAAATGTGGAGAAAAATATCCAGAAATAAAAATACCGAATATAAAGCAGTGGGTTTCTGAGTGATTTAAAGTATATTTTAAAACTCTCTTATTGTAGAAAATTGTGACGTACACAAAGCAGACAGAACTATAGCAAACCTCCATGTACCCATCACCCAGCCTCAAGGACAATCAAACCACAGGCCAGTCCTATTCCGTCTGCATTCTCCCTTCTGTGTTGTTTTGAATCAGTTCACAAATGTGATGGTCAGTTTTATGTGTCACCGTGGCTAGGCTACAGTCCTGTGTTATTTATTAATCTAAAGTGACTAAAACCATAACCAGTTGTTTTTAAGTATGGGAAATTATCCTAGGTAATCTAGCTGAGGCTGTCCTGTGGGTTTCAGACTTGCCTCGATAACCCCTACAGTCACATCAGTTACTGACAAAAGCAATTTCTCGTGAAATTGAAATTGTATGTATCAGTGTGTCTCCTACTTGTTCTATTTCATGGGTTAAATCCTAACTGCTATAATAGACATATCAGTTCATCTGAAATAATTTAAAAAGTTTCTAAATGGTGATTGTTTTTTCTTTCACTTTTTATTGGAATATAGCTGTTTTACAATGTTGTATTAGTTTCTGCTGTACACCAAAGTAAATCAGTTATATGTATACATATATTCTCTCTTTTTAAGATTTCCTTCCTATTTAGGTCACCACAGATTATTGAGTAGAGTTCCCTGTGCTATGGAGGTTCTTGCTGGTTATCTATCGTGCACGTAGAAATGTATATATGTCAATCCCAATCTCCCAATTCCTCCAACTCCTCTTCCCCCTTGATAACTATAAGTTTGTTCTCTACATTGTGACTCTCTTTCTGCTTTGCAAATAAGTTTATCTGTATCATTTTTCTATATTCCACATATAAGTGATATTATAGGATATTTGTTTTTATTTTTCCGACTTACTTCACTCTTTTTGACAATCTCTGTGTGTGTGCTAAGTCGTTTCAGTCATGTCTGATTCTCTGTGACCCTATGGACTGTAGTTTGCCAAGCTCCTCTGTGGAGCCTGGGGATTGTCCAGGCAAGATTGTCCAGGAGTGGGTTGCCATGCCCTCCTCCAGGGGATCTTCCGCACTTAGGGATCGAATCTGAGTCTCATGTCTCCTACATTGGCAGGCAGGTTATTTATCACTAGCGCCACCTGCGAAGTCCATGACAATCTCTAGGTTTTTCCATATCTCTGCAAATGGCACTATTTCATTCCTTTTTATGGCAGAGTAATATTCTATTCTATATGTGTACTGCGTCTTTATCCATTTGCCTCTGTCAGTGGACATTTAGGTTGCTTGACACGAGTCCTTGCTATTGTAAATCATGCTGCAATGAACACTGGAGTACATGTGTCTCTTGAATTATAGTTTTCCCTGGGTATAGCCCAGGAGTGTGATTGCTGGGTCATTTTTTTAATTTTTTAAGGAACCTCCATACTCTTTTCCATAGTGGCTTTATCAGTTTACCTTCCCATCAGTGCAAGAGGGTTCCCTTTTCTTCACACCCTCTCCAGCATTTATTGTTTGTAGATTTTTTTGATGATGGCCATTCTGACTGGTGTGAGGTGATACTTCATTGCAGTTTCTTTTTTCATTGTAGTTTTGATTTGCATTTTGGTAATAATTAGTGATGTTGAGTTGGAGAAAGCAATGGCACCCCACTCCAGTACTCTTGCCTGGAAAATCCCATGGATGGAGGAGCCTGGTAGACCGCAGTCCATGGGGTCGCTAGGAGTCGGACATGACTGTGTAACTTTCAAGTAGACACTCTGAGCGACTTCACTTTCACTTTTCACTTTCATGCATTGGAAAAGGAAATGGCAAGCCACTCCAGTGTTCTTGCCTGGAGAATCCCAGGGACGGGGGAGCCTGGTGGGCTGCTGTCTCTGGGGTCACACAGAGTCGGACACGACTGAAGCGACTTAGCAGCAGCAGCAGTGATGTTGAGTATCTTTTCATGTGTTTGTTGGCCATCTATATATCTTATTTGGTGAAATGTCTATTTAAGTCTTTTGCCCATTTTTTAATTGTGTTGTTTGTTTTGTTGATATTTAGCTGTCTGAGCTGTTTGTATATAAATCTCTTGTCAATTGTTTCATTGGCAAATATTTTATCCAATTCTTAGGGTTGTCTTTTCATTTGTTTATGGTTTCCTTTGCTGTGCAAAAGATTTTGATTAGGTCCCATTTGTTTATTTTTGTTTTTATTTTCATAAGCGGTAGGTAAACAGTAAGGATTATTCTTGAAAAAGAAATCCACAATACCATTATTTCACCTAAACAAAAATTAACAGAAATTCCTTGATATTACCAAATGTTTAAATTTCCAATTATCTCATTATGTTATAAAATTAAAAATATTTTTGAACTCTAATTTTTTTTTTTCAGCATCTTTAATTAGGGAGGAAAAAAGTGCATAACCAGGAAGAGTTTTCTCCATAGCTCCAGTAGGGGGTGTTAGTGTCTCACATGTTTCAATAGGAAAGTTGGTTCTTTTCTCTTCCGACCTTAGTCTTTCAGCCCAGTGAGAGATTTAGCACCTGATACTTTTGGAAAATGTTAGTGCATGCGTGCTTAGTCATATCTGACTTTTTGCGACCCACTGGACTGTAGCCTGTCAGGCTCCTCTATCTGTGGGATTCTCCAGGCAAGAATACTGGAGTAAGTTGCCATTTTCTTCTCCAGGGGATTTTTCCGACCCAGGTATCAAACTGATGTCTCCTGAGTCTCCTGCATCTCCTGCATTGGCAGGTGGATTCTTTTACCACTGAGTCACCTGGGAAGCCCTTGGTAAATGTATGATGAGTGAATAAATAAATGGGTGAAGGAAATACTTTTTTATACTTTTATTCATTGGCTATACTCTGTGCCAGGTACTAGCTGAGTGCTACATTTTCTGTTTTTAAAATTTGTAACAGGAGGCAGATATTATCTCCATTTTATACATGAGAAAATCTAATGGTCAAAGAGATTGAAAGACTTTATGAACATCATGGAGGTAGCAAATCCTGAGTTAGCCCAGATCTATAATTTTATTTTTAAAAGTCATGTAGGACACACAGAAAGTGTATGAATGGTTGAAAAAGGGAATACCTGTAACTACTACCCATTTGTAGAACCTCACTGTCAAACAGGGAACAACAGACCGCTTCCAAATTGGGAAAGGAGTACATCAAGGCTGCATATTGTCACCCTGCTTATTTAACTTATATGCAGAGTACATCATGTGAAATGCTGACTTGGATGAAGCACAAGCTGGAATCAAGATTGCTGGGATAAATATCAATAACCTCAGATATGAAGATGACACCACCCTTATGGTAGAAAGCAAAGAAGAACTAAAGAGCCTCTTGATGAAAGTGAAAGAGGAGAGTGAAAAAGCTGGCTTAAAACTCAACGTTCAGAAAACTAAGATCATGGCATCTGGTCCCATCACTTCATGGCAAATAGATGGGGAAACAATGCAAACAGTGAGAGACTTTAATTTTTTGGGCTCCAAAATCACTGCAGATGGTGACTGCAGCCATGAAATTAAAAGACGCTTGCTCCTTGGAAGAAAAGCTATGATCAACCTAGACAGTATATTAAAAAGCAGAGACGTTACTTTGCCAACAAAGGTCCGTCTAGTCAAGGCTATGGTTTTTCCAGTAGTCATGTAAGATGTGAGAGTTGGACTATAAAGAAAGCTGAGTGCTGAAGAACTGATGCTTTTGAACTGTGGTGTTGGAGAAGACTCTTGAGAGTCCCTTGGACTGCAAGGAGATCCAACCAGTTCATCCTAAAGGAAATCAGTCTTGAATATTCATTGGAAGGACTGATATTGAAGCTGAAATTCCAATACTTTGGCCACAGGATGCGAAGAACTGACTCATTTGAAAAGATCCTGATGCTGAGCAAGATTGAAGGCAGGAGGAGAAGGGGATGACAGAGGCTGAGATGGTTGGGTAGCATCACTGACTCGATGGACATGAGTTTGAGCAGATGCTGGGAGTCGCTGATGGACAGGGAAGCCTGGCATGCTGCAGTCCATGGGGTCGCAAAGAGTCAGACATGACTGAGTGACTGAACTGAACTGAACTGTCACTCCCTAAGTCCTGTTTTTATGGACTGTCTGCTTGTGTGCCCCCAATAGTCATATGTAGAAACCATAACCCCCAGTGTGGTAGTGTTTGGGAATGGGACCTTTGGGAGGTAATTAGGGTTAGATGAGGTTATGAGGCGGGGTTCACTAATCATGATGAGACGATTATAAAGAGAGAGAGCTCACCTTTTCTGCATAAGCACAGAGGAAAGGTCAGTGAAAGGGTAGCCATCTACAAAGCAGAGAGCTCTCACCACAGGCACTGAACCGACCAGCACCTTAATCTCAGACTTCTTAGCTTCCAGAAGAGTGAGAAAATAAACTTCTATTGTTTAAGCCACCCAGTCTGTGGTAGTTTATTATGGCAGCCCTGCTACTGCTGCTGCTAAGTCACTTCAGTCGTGTCCAACTCTGTGCGACCCCAAAAAGGGCAGCCCACCAGGCTCCGCCGTCCCTGGGATTCTCCAGGCAAGAACACTGGAATGAGTTGCTATTTCCTTCTCCAATGCATGAAAGTGAAAAGTGAAAGTGAAGTCGCTCAGTCGTGTCTGACTCTTCATGACCCCATGGACTGCAGCCTACCAGGCTCCTCCATCCATGGGATTTTCCAGGAAGAGTACTGGAGTGGGGTGCCATCGCTGTCTCCAGTGGCAGCCCTAGCAGACTGAAATACCTGTTTATCTCTTTCCATACAAAAGGTACCAATTTTACCTTCTTTGTTTAGTTTTACCTGTTTTTGAGCTTTATATTAATGGAATTATTCTACCTCCCTACCTAATGACTTGTTTTTTAACCTCAACATTATGTTTCTAAGATCCATCCATATTGAGTATATATGTGTAGTTCTTTTGTTTTAATGCTGTATGGTATTTTCTAGTAACAACATGTTACTATCTATTCTTCCGTTTTATGAGATGGGAGTCTTGGTTGCTGGTAAGAACATTCCTAAGCATGTATCCTGATATACATTAGAACACATATCTCAAAGATATATACCTTGGCCTGGAATTTTCCGGCCATCTGGTATGCATGTCTTCAGCATTATTAGATAATAGCACAGGTTCTCAGAGTGGTTGCACTAACTTTCATTCCCACCAGCAGTAAATGAGAATTCCATTTTTCTATACTTTGATTATCACTTGGTATTGTCAGACTTTTAAATTTGCCAGAATAATGGGTATATTGTGCTATCTTGTAGTTTTAATTTGCATTGCCCTGACCTGTTTAATGAAATTGAGCACCTTTTTATATTTATTGGACATTTAGATTTCTTCTTTTGTAAAATGTCTTTTCAAATCTTTTGCCCACTGAGAAAAACTGGGTCATCTGCCTTCTCACTGATTTGTGGTTCTTCATTACAATTAATCAGCTATATACTTTGCAGATACCTCTTCCCATGCTATGGCTTATTTTTTCATTCTTAATGCTGTTTTTTGACCAGTAGATTAATTAATCACATTAATCTAATGTGATCCATCATATCCAGTATTCTTTTACGGTTAATGCTTTTTGTGTAGTGTTTAAGAAACCCTTTCCTTATTCAAGATCTTACATTTTCCACCCTACATTCTATTCTAAAACCTTTGTAGGTTTATCTTTCACACTTACTACCTGGGGATGGTATTTTTAAATCCTTATTTGTTTATTTGGCTGCATCAGGTCTTAGTTTTGGCACACAGGATCTTCGTTGTATGATGCAGGATCTTTTGTTGAGGTTCACAGACTCACTAGCTGTGGTGCGTCAGTTACTTGCTGTGCAGCACGTGGCATCTCAGTTCCCCAACCAGGGATTGAACCCATGTTCCCTGCATTGCAAGGCAGAGTCTTACCCCCTGGACCACGAGGAAAGTCCCTGGGAATGATTTTTGAAAATGTGAGAGGAAGGGTTGAATTTCCTTTATTTCTCCACGTGGAAATCCAATTGTCCCACATTTTTCACTACCGCTCTGATGAGATACTTCTGTCATAAATCACACAACTATATGAATGGGTATGTTGGACTACAAAATTCTAAAGTCAGATGCCCAACTGTCATGATGTTGACTTTGTGAAGGGAAATATGATGGACATAATGTGGTTTCCTTGTAGTCAAACTGTGGAGTCCTAACCACAGGGCATCCAGGGAATTCCCCAATTTTTTAAAAAAATTTGTTTTTTCCAAATGTATTTTAGACTTAACCAGACTCTCAAGTCACAATCTCCATCTCCAAAAATGCTTACTAGCTGGTAATGCTAGTGTGTTATTTTACCTTTGAGCCCATGTTTTTATTGCATGGTTATTAAAAGGAGTAAGCATAATTTGTGACACCTAATCATAGTGATTTATCATCAGTACATATTTCACATGTAAGCACTTGCCCTGTTTGGAGCTTAGGAGCTTGGAGTTCTGTAGTTGTGTTAATTTTTTATGGCTGTGTAACAAGTGGCCACAAACTCAGTGCCCTATAACAGCACCCATTTCTGACCTCACAATTCTGGAGATCAGAAGTCTGGGTGGGTTCTCTGCTTAGAGACTCACAAGGCTGAAATGATTGGAGGCTCTGAGGAGATCTGCCTCCAAGTTCACTTAGGTTGGCGGCTGAGTTCAACTCCTTGCAGTTGTAGGACTGAGATCCTTCTTCCATGCTGGCTGTCAGCTAGGGGTTACTCTTAGTTCCTAGGGGCTGCCCTAGGGCCCTTTCTGCCCTAAGGAGGATTTCTACCCAAATCCTCCTAATGCTTTGAATATGACTTTCTTTCTTGGAGAAAATGAAAATGAAAGTGAAAGTCACTCACTTGTGTCCAACTCTTTGTGACCTCATAGACTATGCAGTTCATGGAATTCTCCAGGCTAGAATACTGGAGTGGGTAGCCTTTCCCTTCTCCAGGGGATCCTCCCAATCCAAGGATTGAACCCAGATCTCCTGCATTGCAGGAGGATTCTTTACCATTAGAGTCACCAGGAAAGCCCAGGAATAGTGGAGTGGGTAGCCTATCCCTTCTCCAGTGGATCTTCCCGACCCAGGAATTGAAGTGGGGTCTCCTGCATTGCAGGTGGATTCTTCATTAACTAAACTATCAGGGAAGCCTGGAGAGAACACTCTGCCTTTAAAGAAGTCATGGAAATTGTGAGTTGAGATTAGATTAGAATTTTGTAGTCCAGTTGCATGATTAGCAACAATATGAGAATTTGTGTAGTTTTTAAAAAGTAATCCAAGAGAGAGATCATGATGTGTGTGTGCACGCGTGCATGAGTGTGTGCAAGGAATCTTTGTGAAAGAAGTAGAGCTGGGATTGAACCTTGAGAAATATGGAGGTTTGGATGAGTGGGAGGATAACCCACAGTCTAGGGAAAACTGTGAACAGTGGTGCACTTTGGGATGGGAGCAGCCATTCTGGTTGGGAATCAAAGTGTGAGTGGCAGGTTGTAGCCTCACAGAAGCTTTGCAATGTCAGATAAGGTAAGGAAATGTTGGACTCAGTTATCTCAAGGAACTGAAGGTTTATTAAAGTGAAACACTTTGAGCTCTTTGGAATAAAGGTGATATTGATGTATGACTTTCTTAATACACTAGGAAAGTTTGCTCAATAAACTTTTTTAGTTGTTTAGCTTCTTTTCATAGATGCCACCTTGGGTCCTTAAGAGAAAGAGTACCGTATGCACAGTAACAAACACACTGCAAGTCACAATAAAATAAGTCTCCTTTATTCTGTACTCAGTGAACAAGCTATAATCTGAGAGAATGTTGATTTTTACTTTGTAGCCATTGGACTTGATAGAGTCCCCTCCCACTTTGGAGTTAAATATCCCTGCAGCTTCCTTTCCGCCCTCAAAGTCAGGAACTATGGCTACTGTGTGCAAAGGCCTACCATCTAGGAAAGTGACTGGTAAGCAAATCAGAGAAGAGGATGTCCTGTGACAGCATCAGGTGGGCCTGTGGAAATGGTGGGTGAAATATACACAGGGTGCTAATGATGGAAAGACAACCCTAAGCAAAAGCCTAGCAAAGGCAAAATGATCTGGAGCATGATAGCCTTGCTAGGAATAGACATTTCACAAGGGCACACAGCAGTGGGAAGGGGAGGTGACGAGGATGATACACACACAGGGGGCGATCTAATGACCAGAGCCCTGAGAGGGAATCCTACTTCAGGAATGGCCTGTAGTGTTCTGGTGGATGTTCTGTGTGGCTCTGCCCTTCAGGTTCTGCCTGCGTGGCAGAAGCTTGGCTGTGGGCACTGTCCTTGGGGGCGAAGGAGGATTTTCCCCCAGATACAATATTCTACCAAGCGGAGAGAGCTCAATGTTATTAATGGTTGTTAAGGAAATTCTTAGTTAAGGACCAATGAGAGGAAGCCATAAAATGAGATATTTGATTGGACCAGATGCTTACTAGACACCTGCCAATTTCCAATCCAACTGGGAGGACTATGGCATTTTTGAAGGAGGGAAAATGCAAACTGAGCCCTGAGGTCAACTCTTCCACATTCATCTGTCATCTTCTGAACTTAGTCTTCCTGTGGGACACTTGGAATAAGGAGGCTGACCTTGATGGCCTGTCTCTCCTCTGTTCCCCAATAGGTCAGCTAGTGGGTGGCAGGGTCTCTGGCAGAGGAATGTGCACAGAACAGTTGAGGGACCTCCCAGGAGGTGTTTTGACATAAATCAGTATCTGAGAGGCACAGGACCTAGGCATTGGACTTTAGCTGTGTTTCCCGAAGATGGACATTTTGCTTGCATTGTCTGGTGCTCCCCAAGCTGGTTGGGGGCAGCTCTCAGGCTCTAGGAACCACTCTGTGAGGCTCACTCAGAGTCCACCATGTTGTCCAAGGCATGCTGGGAGCGCCTCTGATTCCTGGACAACACACACAAGTATACGAGATATGTCAGACACAGCAAGGCCACTGCGACAAAGAAGGAGAGGGTGCCCACGAAGGCAGATGGCTTGATGGGCAGGCGGATGAGGGGGCTTTCGGCTGGGATCTGGTTGGTCAGGCTGAGCATGTAGCCGAGAGACCAGGCTATGCTGCTGTTCCCCACCTGTGGAGTAGAGGAGATGGCTCACTTCTTGGACTGGACTTGAGGCCCAGATTATATCCCCAGGACACACCATGGTCACCCTCCTGAGACACCCCCAGGAACTGTGGCCTAAGGAGGTCAACGGACTTGCCTAAGTTCAGAAACTGCAGAGACTGATCTAGAACCCTGGTCATCATGACCACAAAGGCTTGAGTGCCCAACCTCCCACACTGCAGAGAACTAATCCTCACAGCCTCATCACAGCCAGCGTGAAGAGGGCACAGTTAACAGCAGTGGAAGTTTTTCAATCACTGGGTACATTAGTCTATAGCTAAAGAAAGAGGTGATGTATCTTTTACCAAACCCAGGACCAGTTTCTAGGAAAAGAAGGTCAGTCTAAGTGGGAAGCAGACTGTGTCAGTTCCATCTGGTTGTTCCATCAACTTTTGCCTGCATGGTTTTAGGTCATTTTGGAGATGTATAAATGTTTCACATTTGTAATCTTCCATCCTCTCTCTCTCTCACTGTGGTGTCTTCTCTTGTTGCGGAGCACAGACTCGAAGGTGCACAGGCTCAGTAATTGTGGTGCGTGGACTTAGTTGCTCCTTGGCATGTGGAATCTTCCCAGACCAGGGGTTGAACCCATGTCCCCTGCAGTGGCAGGTGGATTCTCATCTACTGAGCCACCAAGGAAATCCCCCACATATTTTGGATATAAATCTTTGTTTGGCAAATCTCCTGAAGTCTTTTTATATCCTCACATTTGAATACTGATTTGGCTGATATTAAATTCTTTATAAATAAAAGAAAGGAACTTGAAACCTAGAATTATGTATCCCCCCAAATTGATATTTAATGGAAAATCATAATGTGCTTTCCTGGTAATTAGATTAATTAGAAACAAAGCTTGGAGAGTACATGCCACCAGCAGCTCTTATCTGTCTCCAGACATCCTTATTTTTTACGGCTGACTCAATTTTATCTATGTAAAACAGTCACAAGCCTAATACTGGATGTTGCTTGCTTTAATCTAATTACTGCTGAAGCTCATATTGAACAGACTGACTCCAGACATACTTCAGGCTTTACATCTGCTATTCCTGAAATGAGAAAACCCTCCAAGAACCTGGGGAACAGAGTGCTGGATCGACACAGCAGCAAGGCTGAGTCCTGAAAGCAAAGTACAGAGGCGCCTCACCAGTCGGCTGTCATTCCAGCGTCAGACCATTCTGGATGCTTGAAAGTGAATACAGTGACCTCAGACTCATTCCAATATCAAATCCTTACTTAACGCTGCTAACTTAATCCCTGTGCTCTAAAGAATAGATCTCCCTCTGACATCTGTGTAAAGTGGAGATCAGTTAGTTACTATCCTCTTAACAAAACTGTATTTGAAGCTTCTTGTCAGGATAAAAAGTCTCAGTTCCTTAATATATTTATGGATTCACGCAACAGTATTTACCAAGAGCCTTCTATGTTCTCAGCCTTGTGTGAGTGCTAGGAATGTGAGGATGATCAAGCAAGTCCTGCCCGCACAGAGCTCAGAGTCCACAGTTCTTGGCTTCCTCAGCTCACATAGAAGGTTTCTGATGACCACTTCCTCTAAATTCTCCATTATCTCTTCTCATAAGCTCACCAGGGATCAAGCCTCGTTGGCTCCCATTCAGCAAATTTAAATCCCCAATTCCCACTTATCCCCTACATTTCTTTCACACACATACAAACAAACATCTATTTTTGAGAGGAAGAAGAGGAAAACAATTTGTGCTTTGACTTACTTCCTTTTTAAAATGTATTTGGGGCCAGCTCTCCTCGGTGAATTTGTATCCACTTACAAGCAAATGGTAGATATAGTGGGCCGAGAAGCAGTAGGAGCGTGCATACTGCTCATCAAACTGGGGCAGCAGCAGTGGGAGCTGAAGGCAAGTTTGAAAAACAGGGAGGAGGCAGGTTTTAAAATGCGCATTTCAGAACAGCTTAGGTCACGGTCATATTTTAAAGAATCTTATCACCTAGAGAATTTAATCATTAAAATTACTATAAAATAATACAATGACAAAAAACCTGTTCATTTGTTTCATTTTTTTAGATTCCACATATGTGTGATAAAGTACAGTATCTGTCTTCCTCCGTCTGACTTATTTCACTAAGCATAATACCCTCCAGGTCCACTCATGTTGCTAAAAATGGCACAATTTCATTCTTCTTAAAGGCTGAGTGATACTTCATTGTATATATACACCACATCTCATATATTAAAAAAAAAATCCCTTTACAACATAACCGAGTGGTAAAGAACGCGCCTGCCAATGCAGGAGACATAACAGATGCAGGTTTGATCCCTGGGTTGGGAAGATCCCCTGGAGAAGGAAATGGCAACCCACTCCAGTATTCTTGCCTGGAAAATCCCATGGATAGAGGAGCCTGGACAGTTCATAGGGTCACAAAGAGTTGGACTGAAGCGACTTAGCATGCATACAATATCATGGAACAGCAATCTTAAGTTTATAGAGTGCTTGTTACATGCCAGACACTGTTATAAACATTGTGCCCATGTATAGAACATTTAATCTAATTACTGCAGTAATCCAATCACAACACAACTGTGAGGTGGGGTTCCTTATTAATCTTACAGATGTGGTGAAGGAGAACAGCATAAAAGTCAAATTCAGAACATACATACACACACGTACACACACACACAGGCGCAAATGAAATCTACTCTGCTCTACTGTTTTGTACCAATATGGATGCTTTTTCTTTAAATACTGACCTGATTCCAATTCTTTGAGCAAAAATTCCAGGTGCTCAAGTTGAAGGCGTGCAGAGAAAAGCTACCTGAAAGGTTGAAAGCATTGGCTGTATAGTAGAATCCTGCAAAAGCCTGTAAGGAAGTTGTACAGAAGGAAATCATTTCTCAGAATGCTAGATAATGAAGGTTTCAGGGCAGGGAATAAGAAAGCGGGAAACACCTCAGCAGAGGAAAGACAGGAAGGCGAGAAATAATCAGTAGGGGGAAAAGGAATCTCTGTTGTTTTGCTCTTACCACAAATGACCCTTTAACTCTTGGCTGATACACCCCATCAAAGGAACAAGCTTCGTGATCATGGCAAGCGCTGAAGTTGAATAGGGAAGCCACCTTTTCCCTACACAGTGATGGGTCCCCAGTTCCTTCAAAAGTGATGATGTTGTTGGGATTATATCTTTCAGGTCTCAGGTCCTCTGTACACAGGCTGCCAAACACCTGTGCCTCAGTGAAGGTGGTGATGTAATTCTGAGGGTAACAAGGGTTGGTGAGCGTGGTTTCAGTGGTATAATCCTGTAGGTAAAGAGTAAGCTGTTAGAAATCACTCTTGTGGAGATCCAAGTACTTTCCTTTTGCAAGTCCTCACTGTTGTTCCCCTCCAGTGCCAAGAGAGAAATGGGAAAAAGGCCATTATACGTCCGGTGGAAGGGGAGTCCCAGGTTGTCTAGATAACTCTACTTGGGGAGGGGGGATTATCACCCTGCACCAGGCACAATACCAGGCTGTGCTCCAGCACTTAGCACAGCTGCATGAAGCAGGGTTTATGAACTCCATTTTGATGAGAAAGCAAGATACGTTTAGGTTAATCGACCATTTTGAAGAGCATGTTATCTATCCATCTAAAAATAACAAGTAAAAAGGTACAAATAAAGGTATTGTGAAAATTAAGGCTCATTCCCACCCACTTTATCCACCCAGCTTCCCTCCCTGGAAGTAACCACTGTTGCCAGTTATAGTGCATTCTGACAGAGATTCTGTGTATACTTCTTCTATGCATGTGCAATTACGTTTTCTTTTCCCCTCTTTTTCTTTCTTTAAATTTTAAATCATAAATGGCAGTGCTCTATACACACCATTCTGTCCCTTGCATTTCTTACTTAAGAATATATCTGAGATTTTCCTTTCATTGTCCATGTAAGAGTGACCTCTTCTTTTTACACTAGCTTCTTTCATGCTAGCTACCCAGAACTCCACTGTACAAATCAACTGTACTTTATTTAGGGAATCCCATCTAGAGGAAAATTTAGCTGGTTTCCAATCACGTGCCATTACAAAACAATGATGTAATAAATACCCTGTTACATAGAAATCTTCGATCTGTTTGTAATTTATTTGGTATTAAGATTGTGGTAGGGATTTGATTTTACTTTCTCCAGATGATTATCCAGTCTTCTATTTATGGTGAAAAATGTTCCCTTTATTTAATGCTAAATTCCAAAATGTGTTTGGTTCAATTTATGGGCTCTCTTTTCCAAGGAATTGAATTTGAACTCTGTGTAATTTCAAAGCTACTAAAGTGTATTTTAATCCTCTACAGTATAATCTTGACCCAGAAAACACTTAGCTCAGCTCTCTTATTTTACTGCTGAGGAACCTGAGGTACACATCAAAATAATGTAATCATTTAATGAAAGGCAGTCATAGGATTCTATGCAGAATCCTACAGAAGTCTAACACTCAGCTGATATGAGTGTCCTACAGAAAGATCTTAATATGACGGTGGAGGCAGCAAATGGGCCCCTTCTGCTTCAGTGGTGTGAAAAAGTCTATGGTGTTCAAAAGTTGTTATGTCTAATTTGTAACATATCACGTCATGGTCACCCTATGGCTGAAATAATCATTGAAAGAAAAAAAAAAATAAAATCAATAATTAATCATTTAGTTTCCCCCTCCAAATCTGACTTCTACTTTTTTAATAATTAAAATAAGTCATTTCTGGCCTGGCTTGGAGAAGAAGCAAAATAATGTAAATTATTTTTGTCTAGAAGAAGCTTAGTAAAGATTAATTCAGTTCTCTTTTTGGATCATGAATTATTTGTTAGAGCATTCCTGAAATGTAACTTGCCAATGTGCCAAGTTACTTAGTCCCTCAACATTTAATAAATCTTCCCTGAATTTAGTCTTTGCAGGGCATTAGCATGAAAGGGTCATGTACTTCCTTTGTAACTACACGACCAACATAGTTTTTCTTTTTAAATAATGTGTTTGGAATACTGCCTGTGCTTGTGCTCAGTCGCTCAGTCGTGTTCGACCCTTTGCAACCCCCATGGACTGTAGCTGGCCTGGCTCCTCCATCCATGGGATTTTCCAGGCAAGAATACTGGAGTGGGTTGTCATTTCCTCCTCCAGAGGATCTTCCCAACCCAGAGATCAAACCTGTGTCTCTTACGTCTCTTGCATTGGCAGGCGGGTTCTTTACCACTAGCACCACTTGGCAAGCCCATATATATACCATATGAAGCCAAATTTGTAAATACACATATTCTTGCATTAAAAAAGAACTGGAATAAAATGCAATAATATGTTAATGATGGTAATTCTAAGTTTTGTTGTTTATTATTTATATTCTTTATGTCTGTATTTTCTCTCCCTCCCCCTCACCGAATATGGGTTACTTTAAAACCAGAAGAAAAAAATCTTACTTAACAAGAAGAGAAAGTGAATACATGTCCCTAATGTCTAACATGCTATCAGAGTGAGACTTGAGCCTTGGGGTCACTGGAGACCCCTTAATTAAGAAAATAATTTGCAAAGTATCTATTGGTAGCTCAGATGGTAAAGAATCTGCCTGCAATGCATGAGACCTGAGTTCGATCCCTGGATCAGAAAGACCCCCTGGACTAGGAAATGGCAACCCATTCCAATATTCTTGCCTGGAGGATTCCATGGACAGAGGAGTCTGGCAGGCTACAGTCCATGGGGTTGCAAAGAGTTGGACACAACTGATTAACACTTTGACTTTTCATATATCTAGGTGTCACTCTCACCACACTCTGTAGCACTTTATATTTCAGTCCAGGAACTGAGACCTGGACTGGAAGCAATTACTCAGGCAGCGTTCATGATGCAATAGGCTCTGGGAACCTTTAAGCTGGGGTTTGGCAACACATCTTTGGAACATGAAAGTATTGACTAGGCAGGTCGGGACATGCATTTGTGGGTGATCCTCATCACACCTGGATCCTGCCCCACACATGAGTCAGAAGGCTTAGAGGGCAAAGCCACTCTCTCAGGCATCCACATGTTATCAGGCAAGTTGACGATGCCCCCTGTCCCTGTGAGTTGACTATATACAGTGAGAAGCAGGGGTGTCCCACCTCTGCCCCCAGACCTGGGCTCACACCTTGAGACCTGCATTCTCAAGTTCAAATGAGACCTCATCCAGGTGGAGTATTCACTTCTCTACTGTAGACTGTTAGGAACATAGGCAGTCATTCTTTAATAAATCTCATAGGAATGTGTGCACAAATATACATACACACACCCTCATGGCCAGCCAAATTTAAGAGATTAGCTTCTCAAACCTAGATTCACCCTGGGAAAAGGGTGATTTCCCCTGCCTCCCTTCTCCCATCTGAAGTCCAGAGGAGCCCTGCCCTCCCCGACCCACCCTGCACCACTTCTAGGGCCAGAGCTGGAGGAAGGGGCCTTAAGTATTGCTAGAAATAAAAGGAGAGAGAAAAGAGTAGCCCAGTTAGAGAGGGTTGACTAAGCTCCCTGCGGGGTTTGGTTTGGCCGAGTGGGGGTGTGTATTTAGGAGTCTGGCCTGGGCACCAAGTCTCCTGAGCCATGGAGAAGTAGCTCAGGGCTACCTGCAGGGCCCCTGCTCTGTCTTTCCCAGGAGTGCCCAGGCCCTCCCCAAAATACATGTGGCATACATGTGTGCTGGGGCTCCAGCCTTTCCTGTGAGGCTGAAAGAGAAGTTTTGGGAAGAGGGCCAGACCTGGAGGGTGAATTCTCACAATCCACCCTGCATGAATACTCAGTAAATGCAGGGATCTGAAGATGTGAGTTCTACTGATGACTCTTTGTAAACCAATCCAATTTTTCTACAGCTAGTGGCTGGGAAATACTGCTTCCCTCCTCATGACCAGAGTAAGCTGCAGTGGTGGGGGTTAACCTACTGATGCTGTGTCCCCTACATTCAGAGGCTGACTCAGCCCCTGTGCCCTGCCCCAGGTCCCCTCAGAAGTCAGGATCTGTGGCCTCCGGTTGGCCTCATGCCCTTCCAGGAGATCAAGATTCCTTCCCTTCATTCTCCTTTCATCTTCATCTTCCCTTTTCAGCCATGGTCGAGATGGATGTCCCCTGAGCACTGGAGTTTGGGGCCCAGGGTCACATCCATGGTGCTAGTGCTCTCGCTGCCACAAACAGTACTCATGTCAACTTTATATTAGTGACAGCCTAACTGATGTCTGAAGTAGCCATCATATTTAATTACCGTATAAATTACTGATCAATGTGATGGAATTCGGTTGCTCTAAGATCCCACCATATAAAGCACATTAAATCTGCCTAATACAGGCTCATCTAAAAGAAGCCTGAGCCTGGGGAGGTCCTCTACCCTCTCTGTTGTCAGCAAGCATTTCTCCTGTGACCAGGTTTCTTATTTTGTCTGCACTCAGGGGAGTCTCTGCAATCTCCAGCTTCTTTAGCTACTAGTTTAAAGCAGTTTGTGTCCATAAAGGGATCCCAAGTCCTGAATCATTTATAAAACCTCTGGGGCTCTGGAATTGCCCTGGACTTCTGACTCAAATACACTGGAAATGGTCAATTTATCAGAGAGAGAGAGAGAAAGAGAGAGAGAAAGAGAATGCGTGGACCCCTACAAGTTAACAGGAAAATGCTGCTGTTTCCATCCACCTTCTAATTGGAATGGAAAGGACAGACCCCAGAAGGCAAGGCATCTTCCCCTCAGCCAAGACCCCTGAGGGAACACCTGTTGCCCCCTGGCTCAGGTACCTGAAGGAGGGTTGCCAGAAACCTCTTCTCAGCCTCGTTCCGGCCATAGCACTGGAAGCTGTGTGTGTAGAGCGTATATTCATAGCCATACAGGGTCACCTTCATGATGTCACTGGTGTTCAGCCCCACCTTCTCTTCTGCTGCGAAGGATATTTGGGTGGAGGCACCACCCAAATCCAGGGCACCTGTGGTCTCCTTTCCACTTGGATGCATCCACATATGCCACAGGCTTTTCTACACAGTTGGAAAGAGAAGCAAGAAAAAAGACCAAAGGTGCCATCTCTGACTGGCCAGGGCTCATCACCCAGGATCCATCTCTTATTGCTAAGAAGTATGACATGGGGTGCATTCAGGGCCAAATCTCTCCTTTGTTTCACAGGTGGTGAACTCAAATGCTTTCAGGGACTGGACAGGCAACATAAATGAATGAGTAGATTAGGTGTACACAACAGGAAATGGTGAGGACTGTGGCCATCTGGGGAATGCATGAGATATAGACTCTGTTCCAGTTGGTTGTTGGCATGCAGGAATGTGAGTCTGCTATGACCAGCTCTTCTAACTTTTGGAGAGTGAGGGAGTCCAGAAGAGGCTAGAATCATGGATTTCTACGGGAATTTTCCAAAATATTAACTAAATTAATTAACTTTAACTAAAAATATATTCAAGGGAGAAGAAAACAGGTCTTGGGCTGGACATGGTAGGTACCCTCAGTTTACACCCTCTGTGACACGGTGATTATCTTTCCGAGTCAGCTTTCCTCTGCACCAAAGGAACAGGGAGTGTAGAGACCGGAGTGTGAGACCTGAGGACACAGAGTGAGTGGGAAGAAGGCCACGTGAGGGCTCTGTAAATTCCTGACGGCTACAGGGCTTCTTGGAAGCGTCATTCTCTAGTTGTATTTCAAAAGATGCATGGCCTACTGCAAGATTTAGATCCTCCCTCCCTCCTCAAATTTCTTGTTGGTTGGTAAAATGATATTCCCCCTCCCCCGTGCATTTGTCTTAGTATCCAAGGCTTTGTCCCAGCTATACATGTCTTTTCTTGGCTATTGTATCACTGCTGTTTCCCTAAAGAAATGACACAGGACAGATGGCCCTGTCAGCATGCACCTCTGCTTAAGCTACCAACCCCAGGGGACAGAATAAACAGCGAGATTAAAAACCATGCATTTGTTTTCACACACCTCTAGGAAATTTCCCATTAAATAGTTGGCTGTAATCCATCCATATATCCCTTCCTCTTGCCCAGAAATGATTTGAGCATCCCTAAAATCAAAGGGCTGAGACTTGAAGTAGTTTTCAATGCTCTCAAGGACTTCATTAGCTGCTGTTTCGTTTTGCAACCTATGCAAGGCACAGAACACAAAAGGCTGAGTGCCCAGACAACAATCTTAAAATAACCTCCCCACTCCCTCAGGCAGAGACCGTTTTCCAGATGTAGGTAAGATACAGGAACCCCCTCTGCAAATTGAAGCTTCCCAGGCAACCATGAAGGCAGGCTGCACTTGTTACCTGTCAAACTGCCAAGCAGGGAAATAGCTACCAGTAAAAATATCACTTGTTCTCTCCTCCCTTACCTGTTTCTATTCTGCTGTCTAGCAACCAGCTAAAGAGCCTCCTACTCAATCACTGTTGCTCTGTCTCAGATCAGCAGAAGAAAGATTAGTGAAGGCATAGGAGTAGCGTAAGTATTCACTTGGGGCACTATACAAAGAAACCCTCATCAGGCCAGAAGGATGGGGAGCTTAGGAGGGAGGTGGAAAGGAAGAGGGGTTTTTCGCTGTCCCTGCTTTGCTCTTTGGGAGGGCTTTGGCATGAGGGGATATGATGGCCATCATGGCTGCCACTGAATTGAAACCCTTTAGTGTGTGACCCATGGAGGAGTGGTGACATAGCATTCATATCACCCATGACATAGTGTATTTGTATCGCTCATCTGTGCCGTTTTATGGAAGAAGGCTCACTTGGGACACTCTTTTCCCTTTCATCAAGGTTAAAGAAATTCGGGGGGCACTGGCTCACTCTTGGCTAAAGAAGAAAAAAGAGCAATGCTACAAGCTGAAGTCCATTCCAGTTCAGTAGCAATTTATCACTGCTTGGAAAATAATGAATAATTTTCTTAGTTTTATTAGTTTCCATCCCAGAGACTCAAATTATTGTTTTTTCTATATTTGACTTTTCTTGCAATTAAAATATCAACTAGTTCCTCAGAATAAATGGATCACCATCAGGAAGTTGTGAAAGAGTCACAAAGAATGTCAATATGTATTCAAGTGTAACATTCACCTTCTCGCTAAGGGGCAAACTTTCTATTTCATGTTTCTTTTTTCATGGCTATAAATTACAGAGCCTTTGAATGATTTCTCACTGAGAGGACTGGGAGAAAAAAGCAACCAAGACAAAGTTGACAAAGTTGAGTTCTTTGCTTCCATTAGAAAGAAAAGACAGAAGGAAGGGATTTCTATATCATTTCTATTTCAGGTAAACACAGCAATCTTGAAAACACACTGCAGAATCCAAGAGTAAGGAAAGAAACCTGACTTCCTTCCACATTCTACTTGATAAACCAGGACATATGAATAGAAAAAAATGAGAGAAAAACTACAGGGAAAAGGCTCAATCCAACTGAAAGTGCTTCATGATCTTTTTGATTATCATCTGAAAGCAACTCTGTTTGTTCCCTTGAAGTTTCTGCATGTGGTGAAGAAAATACATGTAATTTTACATTCCTAGGATCATAGACAAAGTGACTTTGCAACCAAATGAGTGTCATCGTTTGGGGAGAAAGCCTTATTTTCAAAGTTTAGGGCAGCATCTGCCCTTTAATTTCGGTAGTTTTAAGTTTGATGGGTTTTTAAAAAACTGTTTTTCTTTTATTTCAAGGTCAAGGAAATATTATCATGGAGAAAAAAAATGAGAAAGGACATTCAAAAACAATACAATGGGGCTAAAAGTCATGGCTGAAAATTTAGAAGGAACTGCTTAATTGAATGAAATGAGATGTTTATTTTTTATAGTAACTCCAAAGGCCTTGGGGCGAGGAGCAGAATTCCCATTATTTGAAAGCAGGTATTTTGGTGACATTTTGTATGCGGATAGAAGCTAAATAGCTTAGTAGTATAGTGGCTTACATTTAGTGGAACTGGTTGTGCACAGGTATTAAAATTGTTATTTAGTCGCTCAGTTGTGTTCTACTCTTTTATGACCCAATGGACTGTGGCCTGTCATGCTCCTCTGTCCGTGGAATTTCCCAGGCAAGAATACTGGAGGGGGTTGCTATGCCCTTCTCCAGGGGACCTCCTCAGATCAGGGATCAAACCTGAGTCTCCTGCACTGGCAGGCTGATTCTTTACCACTGAGCCACCAGGGAAATCCCTGGTGGTCAAAAACAGTTTCTACTTTTCAAGAAAACTAGAGGTACATCCCATGACTAGATTTCATGTTACTTTCCTTTTTTTTCAGAGTTCTCAATAAAATCACCATGGGGAAGGGAATCAAATATAGAACTGTTTCTTTCTGAATATTAAGACTAAAAGTTTCCCAACTTTTAAAGCCTAAATTTATGGCAGAATATGGGATTCTTTCCCAGAAATACAGTTATATTCTTGGAAAGGTTCAACACATTTCTGGCTGTGTTGGTCCAATGCGCTCCTCTGTGCCATTTGAGCTCTCACCTCAGTAATCGCATCCCAGCTGTGGCCCCCAGGTAAACGCAGGTGGATCCATGGAGACCGACTGGAATGTGCCCCTTGACTTTTTGCATGCAATCCTCAAAGGCTTTGGGGGCATCTTGGGGGTTTTCCGCATAGTTGGAGATCCCAGAGCCTGAAGAGCAAGCATTCATCACTTCTTAGCATTCCCAGGAACCAACAAGAGCCATACAACTTTTAAATAAAGCAAATCAGCTCTGGAAATTAATGGGTTTTTGTAGGGGATTGAAAACAGTGTATGTGCTAAGTTCCATGTGGCCACATAGATGAGTCAATTCCCAAAATGTAGAAGGAAAGAATTACAAAGGTGAAAAAAAATGAGCTGAGACCTGCTTTGAAAAAAGATTCTCATTACAGAAATTTCAAATATAAATAAAAGTAGAGAGAAGAGTACAACAAACCCATGCACCCATCTTCCAGTTTTAACAGTGATCAATCTTGCCCCATCTGCACTCCCCCAGTCTCTCCTCATGAAGCAGACTGCAGACATGGTATCATTTCATTCTATAAATATTTCAGTATGTATCATTAAAAGATAAGACGTCTTTTAAAGAAACATAACCATAGTCTCATTAGTCTATCTAAAAGTTTAAAAAATAATCACTTAATATAATTAAATATCTAATTAAGATTCACATTTCCTCCATATTCATATATTTTCTCTCCCTCTACCTTGCCTGGAGAATCCCAGGGATGGGGGAGCCTGGTGGGCTGCTGTCTATGGGGTCGCACAGAGTCGGACACGACTGAAGTGACTTAGCAGTAGCAGTCTACCTTTCTCTATCTAATTTGTTTGAATTAGGGCCCCAATAAATTCCATCCATTATAATTGGTTGCCATGTCATTTAAGTCTCCTTTAATATATAGATTCTGCCCTCTCTTTCTAATTTTTCTTTGTAAATAAACACTTTTTCCCTTGCAATTTCATTTGTCCTATAGTTTCCTAAAGTCTAGAGTTTGCTGACCGCATCTCCATGGTTCATTTAATACGTTATTTGGTTTCAGTGTTTTCTATAAATTGGTAACTGAACACAGAGGCTTAATCAGATTCAGGTCTGAACTTTTTCAGAAAGAGTAATTTGTAGGGATGTGCATTTCCAATAAGAGGCACAAGCATCTGGTTGTTTCTCTCTGTGCTGTTAATAGGCATCAATGATCATTGCTTAGATCCATTAGCCTATTAGGGTTTGTGAAATGGTGATATTCATTCTTGTTTCACTTTTTATCTAAAATGCTTTTAAAAGAAGAAAACTTCCCCATCATTAACTACTTGGTTACCCTATAATACAGTTTGTACAGGGAAGGCTGGATAGATATGTGCTTGATTCTTTCCCTTTATTTACCAGCTTAAAAAATATTGATTGTAGACTTCCCTGGCAGTCCAGTGGTTGACTCCACGCTTCCAATGTAGGGGGCGGAGGTTTAGTCCCTGGTTGGGGAGCTAATATCCCACATGCCACGTGACCAAATAAATTTTAAAAATTTATATATATGCTATATATATATATATATAGTATATTGCACCTCCATTATCTTCTTAACTTAACCAATGAGGGATTTTACTTGTTTGTTTAATATCTTTAAGGGCTTATGAATCTACAGATACGTTTGATATGTAATATTGCAGTTATTATTCTTATTGATGGCCCATTTTTATCCAGTGGTGCTTTCTTCAGTTTGGCAGCTGTCCTTTTGACATGATCCCAGAAACCTTTAAGAACTTCTCTGCTTTCTGATATAATGAGATGTATCAATGACCTATATACTTCCTGCCCTAGATCTGGAATCTGCCATTTCTCCAAGAAATCCTGATTTCTTTTACTAAGTAATGGTATCTGCTGCTGCTGCTGCTGCTGCTGCTAAGTCGCTTCAGTCGTGTCCGACTCTGTGCGACCCCATAGACGGCAGCCCAACAGGCTCCTCCATCCCTGGGATTCTCCAGTCAAGAACACTGGAGTGGGTTGCCATTTCCTTCCCCAATGCATGAAAGTGAAAAGTGAAAGTGAAGTCGCTCAGTCATGTCCAACTCCTAGCGACCCCATGGACTGCAGCCCACCAGGCTCCTCCGTCCCTGGGATTTTCCAGGCAAGAGTACTGGAGTGGGGTGCCATCACCTTCTCCAGAGTAATGGTATCTAGAATCCAAAATTTAGAAGTTAGGGTGCTCATTGCAAGCCTTTTCAGAAGACAGACCTAGAGAAAACTTTATTTCAAGAGAAAACATGTCATGAATTCTTAGTGGTATTTCTAATTCAGAACTTCAATTTTTCCCTTGAATTCACTGATCTTGTATCTTTATCTTCCTTTTCCTATGCTAAAAATCCTGTTCCCCAGCCCCTCCAACTTAATAACTCATTTGCTTTACGAGTCTCAGTATGACAGTGACAGGACCAGCACTACCACCAGTTGTAGGATTATTGAAAACAATTTAAATTTTTTTGAAGTTCTTTTTGTCCTTAGGGTATATATCCTGTTAGGCATATACAAGTGTCCATAAACCAAGTCTTCTTGAAATACATACATACTAATTTGTCTCCAGATGGTCTATGGCTGCTTTCATGCTAAAGTAGGAGAGTTAAATGGTTACAACAGAGATCACGTGGCCAACAAATGAAAAATATTTATCCTCTAGCTCTTTATAGAAAAAGTTTGCTGACTTTTTCTGAAAGTTTGCTGAAAAGTCCCCTGACTTAGATGCTTTATTGGCACCTCGAACTTAATATATTCAAAACCAGATTCCTTAATCCGTGCCACAGCCCCAACCCCCAGTGTTGCCCCCTCTCAGGAGACAGTACCTTCATGCACACAGTCACTCAGGTCAGAACTGACGCTCAGGTACCATCAGCCAGGATGCCATACATTAAAACGATAGTACAATGTTCGCTCTACTTCCAAAATATGGCTCCAATCTCAGCACTTCTCACTCCTTCCCCAGAACCATTGTCAATCAGCGTTTCTCAGCCTCCGCACTACTGACCTTTTGGGCTGGATTGTTCTTTTTTGTGGGGACTGTTCTGCAAGTCGTGCAATGGTTAGCAGCATCCTTGTTCTCTACCACTAGACGCCAGCAGCACCGCACACCCCAGCTGTGAAAACCAAAAATGTCCCCAGAGGGACTTCCCTGGTGGTCCAGTGGCTAAGACTCCATGCTCCCAATGCAGGGGGCCTGGGTTCGATCCCTAGTCAGGGAACTAAGATTCCCACGTGCCACAACTAAGACCTGGTGCAGCCAAATAAATTCATTAAGTACATAAAAATAATTAAAAAATAATGTCCCCAGATATCAAGAAATGTTCCCTGGGGGGCAAAATTGCCCCATGTTGAGAAGCACGTATCTAGGCTAGACCACCCAAACATCACCTCCCACTTGCACTGCTCTAGTAATCCTGGTTTCCCTGCCTCTAATCTTAGTCTCTTGACTACATGTTCTACGTTGACAGAGTGATCTGTTAAAATGATGTCATCTCATGTTAGCTCCCTGGTCAGAATCTCCTAATGGGTTCCCAATATACTTTGAACAAAATTCATTTGAGTAGAAGTCAAACCCCTTACTGCATCTCAAGGTCCTCCCTGAGCTGGCCTCTGCGACAGCTCCAGCCTCATTTCCCACTTGAATCTCTTACTCGTTCTGCTCCAGTCACACTGGCCCCTTTGCTTTTCCTAGAAAATGCTGAGCCGCTGCCACCCATGGTCTTTTCTCTTGCCATGCCCTCTGCTAGCACGTTCTTCCCTCAAACATATGCATGGCTCACCCCCTCATCTCACTTTGGTCTCCGCTTAGCTGTCACCTTCTTTGCTCTCCCATGAAATTGCATGATTACTCTCTATCCACCTAGCTGGCTTACTTTCTCTTCACAGCATTTCTGACTGACATCATATACCCATTTGTTTGCTGTCTCTCCTTCATTAGACTGTAAGTTCTGTAACAGTAGAGACTTTGTACATTTTGGTTATTTTAGAATTCCCAGTGTCAAGAACAGTTATTGGCAAATAGCAAGTACCCAAATAAATACTTATTAAGTATATGAATCAATCCATCAGTGAGATTTTCAGATCAGCCCACCACACTAGAGGAAGGGGATTGTGTAGTTCAATCTGGAGCAAACAAAATATATTTCTGCAAGAGCTGATCTCTGGACAGGAACTGGTTAGGAGCCTTGCTAGAATGTTGAAATGTGGGGTATTTGAGCATGTCCCTCAGGGACCTATTTTCATAAGGTTCCCTTAAGCCTCCCAGAGGGAAAAGGAGATTGGGTTCACAGGCTCATGGAATACTGGGACACTCCAACGAAAGAGCTAAAACTGCTATTCCAATCTGAGAAGAGAGGGTTGGACAGCTGGCATAAGACTTACTTGAGGTGGGACAGGAGCAAAAGACATGTTCTGAGCAAAAGATGGTTTTCAACACTATAGTGACCTGGTCCCTAGAGCAACTTTTTAAGGTATTTCAATGGAGATGGTTAAGTCTAGTCTCAGTGGAGTTGAAAATTTTTTAACTGCTGGTGTAAAGGGAAAACATGACTGTCACCTCTGAGAAAAGGCAGCAGGAAGCCTGAGCAGTGCATCCTACACAAGAGATGAGGGACAGGCAAGGGACCAGTGACCCTCAGAGAATGGCTTTAAAATAAGCAGCCAGAGCCACAGACACCGGCATGGCACCCAGGAGCTAAGGCAGCACCCACTGAGCTCACAGAAAACAGCAGCGCCTGAGGGCGGACGCCCACCACGAATGCCCTGAGAAAGGTATTTCTAAGGCCCTGGGCGTTCAGGAAACACTGCTAGGCAAGCAAACATTCACCACTCCCTCACACTGGCCGAGGCAGGGGAGTCCTGGGGAAATCTGCAACTGAGAAACTAGAAACCCAAATTATGCTTGGCGAAGCCACTTGTCTTCCAGTGGATGACACTTGCCAAACTTCAGCTCTGTTATTTGAGCTGTAGTTTGTGGTCTTCTGGTCATTCCAAGTATATATGGATCCCTGCGGCTACTGTGATCAAAGAGAGAAGATCCATTTATGGATGTGGTGTGGGCTCCATGACCCTGCCCCTCCCCTAAATCACATCTAGGGTGGGCCAAGGGCCCCCGCCTCTGAGAGACTGCCTGGGTCCCTCCCCACGAAAGTGCCACCTGTTCCTGCAGTTTGAGGCCATCACGACTGACTTGGCTGAACTGTCCTCCCAGGGGTAGAGGCAGATCTTACAACTATGTTAGAACAGCCTTTTAGCAAGAATATCCACTGGGAATTCTAAAGTGTGGTGCCACATAATTAATAGCTAACAATTATTGAGTGCCTACTGTATGCCAGGTCTTTGCTACCTGCTTTATATGTGCTGGTGCTCAGTTGCTGAGTTGTGTCTGACTCTTTGAGACCTCATGGACTGTAGCCCGCCAGGCTCTCGGGAAGACCCCCTGAAGGAAGAAATGGCAGCCCACTCCAGTATTCTTGCTTGAAAAATCCCATGGACCTGCTTTATACATATTATGTCATTTAATCCAAATCATTCCTGTGGGGTGGGTATTACTGTTACTCTGCCTTTTATTTTAGTCAAGATGCAGAGAGCTCAGATGAGTCTCCAGAGCTCTCATAGTATGAGGGTGACGTCTTAGTCACTGTCCGACATTATCATCTCTGCTTGGAGTGGCTGGTCTGTCTTTCCTAAAAAAGCGTCCTGTTGCCTGCTTCAGAGTGAAGAAATAGCTCAGAAGTTAGGAGAACAGAGATGGCTCTCTGGCTGAAGTTTCAGAAAGGCCGCTGTTGCTGGTGAGCTGCAGGTAACGATGCAAGCAGCGCTCAGACGACATGGAAGTCCCCTATTGTGAGGAGCCCAGAGAAGTGCCGCACAGATGCCCCTTCAAATAAAGGCTTAGTGTCCAGATGTTAGTTCCTTCGGGGTTTTCTTTAGCTGCAGAAAACTGTCTTGGTCAATACTTTCTTCCCAGCTGGCAACATCCAATAACTGACAGTGACAGGAGGAATCACATCCAGTCATTTCCGACCATTTATACCCAGTGCTGCTGCTGCTACTGCTGCTAAGTCGCTTCAGTCGTGTCCGACTCTGTGCGACCCCATAGACGGCGGGCCACCACGCTCCCCCATCCCTGGGATTCTCCAGGCAAGAACACCCAGTGCAGGGCACCTCTAATTGGCTGGAGCTCTGCTACGCCTGAGTTGCAATCTGACTTCTCTTTCTGTGCAATCCTCCTCTTTCTGCCTCCTTTCCACAGATGTGGATCACTCATCACTCCCTTGCACCCCAGCCTCTGTCTGCACGTCTGCTTCTTAAGACCCTAAGTGACACCTATGTCCCGGGGTCAGCAAGCTCCTGGCTGCCCTCTGTGGAAGGGCAGATGATCAGAATGCACCCTGGTTATCCAGAGACAACTCCTGGTCTCTCTACGGGAAAGCTAATTCTGCTTCCCAACATTTTCTATACCACAATCTGCAAGAGAGTATTCTATTTGAGCAGCTTATTGAGGGAAATGAAGGAAGTTGCTTGGGGTGACTGGCCCAGAGTCTAACTCATCCTCTAGGCTGAGGGTATCCCTGTAACCTATTGTGTACACTCGTTGGGAAGATCCAGGCCAAGTCAAAAATCATAGTGCTCTAAAGAGGGTGGCACATACATATACATTCACTAACTGGGCTTGATTATGTGGCCTAAAGACTTAATTGTAAAAGGCAAATTTATAAAACTTTTTTGTTTTGATTGTGCCACATGGCCTGAACCCGTGACCCCTGCAGTGGAAGCATGGAGCCTTAACCACTGGACCGCCAGGGAAGTCCAAAACTTTTGATAGAAAAATATCTTTATGACTTCAAGTTAGGGAAGGATTTCTTAAATAAAACATACAAAAGAGCAAATGAAAAGGGAGAAGACTGGTAACTGTACCTTCGTAAAAATTGAGAACTTTTATTTGTCAAAAGGCATCATGAAAAACTAAAAAGACAAACCATAAACTGTGAGAGAGATTAGCAACAATATAATAATAATATAGCAAAGCATTCATATTTGGAATAAAGACAAAGGATTCCATAACTCAATAGGAAAATGTCAAGCAATTCAGTAGAAAAATGAGCAAAAGACATGAACAGGCATTTCACAGAAACAGAAATAGTCATAAATATATAAAAGGATACTTAACCTTATTAGTAACCAGGGAAATACAAATATCCCTCAACAGGGAAAAATGAACCAGGTACTCATAGCAACAGAGATGGATTTTAAAAACCAAGTGGTAGTGAACAAAGCAAATTACAGAATAAATGTTTGCTTCCAATTGTATAAATATGCGCTTGATTCCTTTTCCAAAACCAGGAAAAACTAAATGCATAAGGACAAAACTATAAAAAAAGAACAAGTAAATAGTCAACATAACATTCAGGATATATTGTGGAGGAAGCAGGAAGCGCATGGAGGGTCATTAAAGACACTGATAACGTTCTGTTTCAGAGTTGGCAGCTCCTTAGCCATATACAGTTCGCCACCTTCTTTTATACAGCCTATGAACTGAGATATTCATGCATTATTTTTAGATGGTGTTGAACATTTTTTTAAATAATATTTTGTGACATTTGAGAATTATTTGAAATTCAGAATTTCAGGGTCCATAAAGAAAGCTTTACTGGAACAGAGCCACACAAGCCTGTTTGTTTACAGATGGTCCATCTCTCTCTCTCTTTTTACCCTCCCCTCCCACCATACACAGCCAACTGGAATATAATTTTCCTGCTGCTGCTGCTGCTAAGTCGCTTCAGTCATGTCTGACTCTGTGCGACCCCATAGACGGCAGCCCACCAGGCTCCCCCGTCCCTGGGATTCTCCAGGCAAGAACACTGGAGTGGGTTGCCATTTCCTTTTCCAATGCATGAAAGTGAAAAGTGAAAGTGAAGTCGCTCAGTCGTGTTCGACTCTTAGTGACCCCATGGACTACAGCCCATCAGGCCCTCCGTCCATGGGATTTTCCAGGCAAGAGTACTGGAGTGGGGTGCCATTGCTTTCATGAGTTTCTCACGTTTCTACATGTCTTATGAGCAGAGGCACTCACTGCTGTTGTTCTGGACTATCTGTTCAGGGATATTTGCATAATGAACAGGCTAAGAAGATACGGATAGTGTTTCCCTCCAGAGCAAGGCAGGTGCCCATTATAAATCTTTCAGGTTCTCCAATCTCAGGGTTCCTTTTTGGTAATACAACCCACAGTGCAAGCAGGTACCATCTGGCGCTCTCTACACATCACCCTGTGCAAATTGGAGCTCAGAGAACCAGGACAAGAAAACGCTGATCCTCGGGCATTTGTGTGAGCAATAAACTCTCCTGTGTTTATCACAGGAGTTTTGGGTCTTTCACCAGCATCCGTATCACACCAGTCACAGTTCTTCACACCCCTGCCTTCTGTTTTACAGATGAGAAATCTGAAATCCAGAGAAGGGAAGGGGCTAGCCTAAGGTCACCGTACTGAAGAGTAGCAGCGCTAACAAGAGGTCTTATATTTCCCTGACACCCAGCCCAGTGCTCACTCCTCGCCTCCAGGCAGTATTTCAGGACCCCTGCAGGCCTCCAAAGGACATTAGGACTCTCCCTTCTTCCCTTGGGCCTTACCTTTCACGTTGCATTTGAAGGTTTGACTGACCACTCCAGTATTATTCGCCTTCTCTGCTGGCCATTGATACACATAGATTGTGGTTCTGGAAGACCCGGCATCAAGTACAATTCCATACTGAATAAAAGGGGGGACGAGAGTTAATTACAGGCTCAGCCTCTCTGAGGACCCCTTTTCCCAGAGAACCACTGAGAACCCTGAGTCGTCCCAAGAGTTTAACCCACACTGCTTCCTTTATATAGAACCTGACCAAGAAGAAAAAACTATTTTCTCCAAACCAACTTTGTTTCTGTAGACTGGAGGGAGGGGTGGGGCGGAGGTGGGTCAGGTGTTCTAGGCCACAGTTCTCAGCCTTGGTTCACAGTGGAATCACTTAGGGAGCTTTTGAAGCTCCCAATACCAAGGCTACACCCGAGACTCATTAAATCAGAATCTCTGTCAATCGACCCAGGCACAAACAGTTCTTAAAGCTCCCGTGGTGATTCCGATATGCAGCCAAGGTTAAAGATGAGTACCCCAAAGATTGTGCATGCAAAGACAATCTCCTGATTTCTCTTCATCCAGATTCCGCAGGGTGGAGGTGGGGGAGGTCAGAAGCCACCTGGGTCTCAGGAGGAAAATGAATCGTCAGTCACCTGCTACTGTTTCTTGTCCAAACTTCCAGGACTATCTGCCTGGGAATAAGCATAGGAAACCATGGTAGGAAGTACTTAAGGAGGAAAAAACCAAAATACGAAAGATTGTTGATATATCATCTCACTCTGGTGACTCATGTGTGGAAAAATGGACAGGAGGGTATTGCCAGCCATCTCACCCAGCTTGAGGCAGTTACCAGAGAGCTTTGCTTGAAGGTGTGGCCCAGCCCAGGCTCTGGACCAGACCTGCCCAGAACACAGCATGCAGTAGCAGCCAAGGGGCACAGGAATGAGTTATGCTGACCTAGGTCAGTATCTGGTTGGGCTGGAGTCAGCCCAGGGCATCAGAGGCTTCTGGGTGGCAGCTTTTCCCCAATTCCTCTGCCACTGAGTTAGCCTAGCCTGTCTCAGAGAGGAAGATGACTTTGGGTTCTGGAGGCAGGTCAAATCGGATGGATTCCTACTTTTCTGATATTGTGTAAGAGACCTAACCTCTCTGGATTCCATCATCTTCAGACAACTTCCTTTTGGAAGTAAACAGGAGACCATCTGCCTGATGCTTACTGGCTGTTCAATAAATACAAGCTACATAGAAAAACCAGTAAGCAAAATAAATAAAATTACAAAGCAAGAAAAAGAGGAAAGAAAAGTGAATAACACTCCTCAAACCCAACTACTGTTTTAACACCTTGTTATATATCTTTTCCAATGGTCTTCTGTGCATACAACTACATATACACCTATGCTTCATATGTTTTTAAATCAACACAGAATTATACTACACAGAAGCTTCTCCAATGCTCTTTTCTTACTAAAACAGTATATCAAGAACATCTCTCCCTATCAGTAAAAATACTGACATCATGATTTTTAAGACATTAATCACATTGACTGTGAGACATACAGTAATTCATTTAACCAATCCCCTGATTCTAAACTCTGCCATGAACACTTGCTTCATTTGAAATAGGAGCAAATAAAAAAGTGTTACTCCAGCTCCTCCATTCTATTAAGATTGAGAACACCCTGTGTACACTGGTATTTGAACTTGAACAGCCTCTTCAACTGGGCTCTTCAGTCTGATGACGCGTGTTGCTTGGGATCCTGACATGACACCCCTCTATGGCGAACAAGGGAGGCATTGTTCACAATCTGTTCCAGGCAGAGGCTCCCCATGAGGTTAAAGCACAGGTTGAAATGGAAGGAAATCAGGCACTCCAGAGGTCTGAGCCTCTGTGTCAGTGCTTGCTTTCCTTCCCTCTGCTGCCAACCTGCTCCCTACCCCTCCACCGGCCCCTCCAGGCCAGGTACTGATAGGAGCGCGAGCATAAGAAGGCAGCCGCTCCAGAGGATACCACACTGTCTACCCCCAAATCTTCTTTATCCCAACCCTTCATGAAGAACGCTTAGGGTTCCTGGGCCAAGATCAGAAAGAAAGAAGAATGTCCATTTTCATTTGTAACTCCAGAAAAATGGGATTTAGTTTTCACCACAGTGGGTGCCGCCAGAGACTTTGCTCTGAGATTTGCAGGAGAAGTGGCAGCCCCTTGGGTACCTGCCGATGTACTGACAGCAGCCTTGAGGCCCAGGGCTACTTCTCACTAATACAATCCACCCCCACCCCACCATCTTTCACTGGCATTTTTAAAAGTGGAAAAATTGGTCTTCAACCAGTTTTCAGAGTTCATCTGCCTAGATCAGTGCAACTCAGTGTGGTTCCATGGAGGAAGGTGTAAGAGGAGAATGAATTTCATTCAGTTCAATGAAGTGGGTGATGTTTGGGTGAAAAGCAGCAAGTCACCCTCTGTTTAATGCACTGTCAGAAAAAAAAAAACATGGCCTGATGCAGAACTGAAGACACACTCAGTAGGTCAACCGAAAAGAAACAGTCTTCCATATTAACCCATGGTCATGGACTGTGTGAGCTTCTAGGAAAAGCAAAAGCAAAGATCACATGATCAGCTTTCTTAGGTGTGTTTATCATCATCATCATCATTACTCTTACTATAATAATAAGAATAGGGATAGTAATAAACATTTGCTGAACCCTTATAATATGTCAGGCAGTGCAGAAAGGGCCTTAGTGTCGCATTTATAAGGCAGGTGTTATCATCATCCCCACTTGACAGATGGGAAAACTGAGGCTCACAGAGGTAAATAATTAGCCAAGGTCACAGACTTGGGATCAAGCTGGGGTCTGATTCTCAAACCTGTACCCATAGCCCCTGTACTTCCCTGAGTTCCAAGAAAAACAAGTCTTTTTTAAAATGTATTTCTAATTGAAGGATAATTGCTTTACAATATTGTATTGGTTTCTGCCATACATCAGCATGAATCACCCATAGGTGTATATATATATATATATATATATATGTCCTATCCCTCTTGAACCTCCTTCCCACCTCCCACCCCATCCCACCTCTCTAGGTTGTCACAGAGCCCCAGTTTGAGTTCCCTGAGTCATATAGCCAATTCCTGCTGGCTATCTACTTTACCTATGGTAATGTATATGTTTCCATGCTGCTCTCTCCATTTGTCCCACCCTCTCCTTCCCACTCTGTGCTCACAAATCTGTTCTCTATGTCTGCGTCTCCATTGCTGCCCTGAAAATAGGTTCATCAGTACCGTCTTTCTAGATTCCATAGAGATGCATTAATATATGATATTTGTTGAAGAAAAACAAGTCTTAACAGGGTGACTGATTAGTAAGAAGGTGCCTGGTATGGTATGGCAGACTTTGTTCAGACAAAAGACCCTTGAAAGCAAACTCTTAGTTAAGTGGTGTGCAGATCTGGGTGGAGAGGAGAATGACCAATGTGAATAAGGAGCCAGGGCTTTCTAGAAAGGAAGAAACCAATTACCCAACTCTTGTTTTCCAAGAGGTAAACCAGGGTGGGCCACAGGGCATCTGATACCCAGGCTGACGACTGAGAATGGATGAGGGTTAGAAGGAAATGGTTTTAACACAGCCCGGTCCAGTTGTTGTGCTTTGGAGAGTTGTGTGACCTAACCTGGGCTCTGATGTGACCTGAGCAGGTCGTGGCAGAAAAGCAGTGTCCCTGAAACCTGGGACTCCGCATGCCCTTCTTCAACAGTGACACCATGTGGGTGCAAGCGGCAGTGGCAGTGGCACTGGGATATTGATCAGATGGGACTGAGGCTTCAGGGCTTCTAAGCAACTGTGACAGGGTTGGGAGGGTAAAGCCTCAAGAGGCAGATATCAGACTTAATGATAATAAAGTGGCAGGGTAGGTGAAAAACAAAGGCAACGTTGTCATGTTTCTTCCTCAGGCTGATAGAGCAGGTCAAACCAGTAACAATGATAAAGGGACTGGGGATATTTCCCTCACTGCCTAAGTTTTAATAGTTCCACTGTAGGAGATCAGTCCTGAGTGTTCATTGGAAGGACTGATGTTGAAGCTGAAACTCCAGTACTTTGGCCACCTGATGCGAAGAGATGACTCATTTGAAAAGACCCTGATGCTGGGAAAGATTGAAGGCAGGAGGAGAAGGGGACAACAGAGGAAGAGATGGTTGGATGGCATCACCGACATAATGGACATGAGTTTGGGTGAACTCTGGGAGTTGGTGATGGACAGGGAGGCCTGGCATGCTGCAGTCCATGGGGTCGCAAAGAGTTGACATGACTGAGCAACTGAACTGAACTGAACGGAACACTTAGATAAAACAAGGTCAGGTGGGCCAACATTGGATTTAATAGCCAGATATCTTGACCTCTCATATGGGTCTTGAGGAACATTCCAGGGCCCCCTATATAGGCAGACCACCATGGAGCTGGCCCCTCAGAACCACCAGCTGCACACAAAGGCAAGATAAGGCAAGGTATGAAAACACAGACAATGAAAAATTTATATGTTTTTTCATTTTTTTTTTTATATTCACTGCCTCCACCTCCACACTGCCCTTCCCACCCCCAGCACACATTGCACAACAGAAGGACAGGTCTCTGGACAGCCTGAGAAAAGCTGCATGTGAAGGGCCCCCTTCCAGGCTGTCATTCCACTCGACTTCAGCTGGCCCACAACATCTGTCTTTTCTCACACCTAACTCTCTCAGTGAAACAGGATGAGCCCCTGAGCCAATATTCCGATGTCATACAAGTCATTCTCCTACAGCTGGGGCTGAAGAAATTAAAAATCCCCTCTCTGAACTGTGTCTGCTAATGAGGATATACATACCGATCCTTCCAAACTCTTGCCTAAGGCCTTTGTTCTCTGCTTTTTTCTTCCTTCTATGCCAATTATGTTACTTCTAATCTGTGTAATCGCAGGAAGCTATTTGCCCTTTCTGTTCCTCTGTTTTCTCGTTTTCAAAGTTGGAATGAAAATAATCTACCTACAGGGTGACAGTCACTGATGGTTCCCTCACCCCTGTGATGTCCACTTATGTATGCACTTTCTTTTTTTTTTTTAATGTATGCACTTTCTACCTGCCTGAAGGCTGTCTCCTTGGCCCAGCCTACCTAAGCTCACACTATGCCAGAAATACTAGAGAGCTTATGTCCCCCAGGGAGCAGCCCGCAACCAATGACTAATGGAAGCTGGTGTGTAAATACGCCCTGGACTCGGATGACCGAGGCAGGTGTTCTGCATGCCCGGGACAGATTTCATCCTTGAGGTGAGTTCTGCACTGGCTCCCAGGGCAGTCCCAGATGCCCACAGTGGTAACCTCTGGGTATCAGCCCCTCCACTGGGACAGAAGCCCCTTCCCTTCTGTCTCACTTCCACCCCCCACAGTGCTTCCTGGGGTCACCCCCAGATGACTGTCTTGCACAGGCATCTTTGACTAGGGAAACCCCTCTGAACAGTGGAACTAAACATGGTCTCCTTCAACAGCACCCTCCCTCCAGACTGCTCGGAGACCCACTTTTCTCTACCCAGTTTACTCTTCAGGTCTTCTAATTCCTCCATGTCCCTCCAGTTTGAACTTACCTCTCATCTCCCCAAACTGTCTTAACCAGCCTATCCCTCGCATTTGAAGGGCCCAAGGGACACTTTTTTATAAAGGAAGACTTCTGCCCTGTCCTGCCCTCCGGCGCCCCCACCTGTCTTCTTCTCATCCACAGGCAAATCCACAGTGTGAACAGCCTCATGCACCTGTATGTTGACTGTAGAAGGTGGGCTAGCTCAGACTGTACACTCTGCCCATGCTCTGTCTACTCTCCCTGCAAGCAGCTGCCCCTTTGCCACCCCTCAGATCAGTGGCGAGGTCTGCTCTCAGGGGAAGGCCCACACAGACCCTGGGTTCTAGGGTCCCCAGCATGTTCTAGAAGGGGAAGCATGGCTCTTGGTGGGCACATTCCCTTGTCCCATAGAGAGGTGTACCTGGAGTGCAGCTAGAGCTGGTTCCTTTGATTTATGGGGTCCAGGGGCAGTACTGGGCTTCCCAGGTGGCATTAGTGGTAAAGAACCTGCCTGCCAATGCAGGAGATGTGAGAGACATGGGTTCAATCTCTGGGTTGGGAAGATCCCCTGAAGGAGGAAATGGAACCCCTCTCCAGTATTCTTGCCTGGGAAATCCCATGGACAGAGGAGCCTGGCGGGGTATGGCCCATAGGGTGGCAGGGTCAGACACAACTAAAGTGACTGAGCACACACGTTCAGGGTGGCACTAGGGTCTAAGAATGGTTCCTTGCCCTCCAGGTCGCTCCTGCAATTCAGCACCTTCCTGTCTCTGTGCCCATCCTCCCTTCCTGTGCAAAGGAGGACATGTTTTCCTATCAGAGGCCAGTATCTCCTCCTGGGCTCCCTGTTCAGAACCTAGGATCAAGGAACAGTTGGAAGTAAATGAAGAGAGCCCTGGCGGTGGCAAAGGAGTGTTCAGGTTTCAGTTCTGGTCCCACCATCCACTGAGAAAAATGGTGGTGACAGGGTTTGTCCATCTTCCATAGCTGGCACAAGATTTCAGTGAGATAATTCAGGGAAAAATGCTCACTCAACTGACTAGCAATTTACAAAGAGTAAGGAGATGGTATTTCCTCTAGTTGCACTCCTGATTTTATACAGTTTATAGAAGAAGGCAGTGCCTGGAGCTTGGGAAAACAGCTTCTCTAGGCCTTAGCTAATGTCTTTGGACAGCCAGATAATTTGTTTTCCTCTCACTACTGGACAGCTGCATGAGGCTTTTCTTTTTCTTTTTTATTCATGTTATCCATGGGAGGCTGAGATTCTTAAGTAAAATATAAAAGAACAAAGTTCCATTATCTAGAAAAGATTTTAGGAAATTCTCTGGCAGTCCAGTGGTTAGGACTCAGCATTCTTACTGCTGGGACCCTGGGTTGGAGCCCTAGCTGGGGAATTAAGATCCCACAAGCTTCTTTTTGCAGCCAGAAAAAATTTAATTAATTAATTTAAAGGCAGACAGAAAGAAAGAAACAGATTTTCCTCTACTCCTTTAGCAAAGTGGACTCTGGATGGTAGATCAAACTCAACCACAGAGTCAAGGCAAAAATGGTTCTTTTTATCTTTTAAAAACCTCTATATCAAATATAGCCTATGAACAGTCCCTAACAGCAGGAAGATATAGAAAAGACCCAAGGTCAAAGATAAATACTAAATGAGATTCAAATAACATGGTTCCTATGGCCCTCCATCTAAGAGTGGTTTTCATAGCTTTAAAGAGTCATAAGAAGAGAAAAAGAAAAGAAGCTATGCAATGGAGACTATAAATGGTTCTCAAAACCTGAAATATGTACTGTCTGGCTCTTTGTGGAGGAAGTTTGCTGACTTCTACTCAAAATAATTGAAGGACTCACTGATTCTCTTCACCTTTCGCTTGACAGTCCCTCAGGGGATCACCTCCTGTCACCCTGACAGCCAAGGCAGAGGGCTACATACACTTCTATCTATCAAATGGTTTTTATCGAGGGCTGACAGAGGTCTCTGGAACTTAGCATAAGGTCCTGAGTAATTTCGGTGCAGGGAGGAGTCAGAGGGACCATGGCATACTTCTAGACTCAAGAGAGGTAACGCAGCACAGATCAAGGAGACTTTCCAGGTCCTTGATTTTGTTTACCCAGGCTAGGCCAGAAGAAGAGCCTGAGTCTCCTGGTCTCCGCTTATGAGCAGGGTTGGGTCATCTGGGGAGACTGACAAACTGGTAAATCTTTGGTAGCCATCCATAATTCTTGGCAACAAAGTCTGGCTTTGGTTCCAACAGTCAGAAGTCAAAGCAAGACCACATCATCCTAGGAGAAGGTGTCACCACTATCAATCTGTCACCTCAGACACCACAAACCTAGCATGTCCAGTCTTTCTCCCTGGGCCTTACCCCACCTTTCCCTGGCTCCAGCTGAAGGTGAGGAAGGGCAAGAATTTTCTTCTCATAGCTTGAGAATCATTGATGTCAGAGCCCATTTCTTCCCTTCAGTGCCAACCCCTTCACACCTACCTTTGGTCCTGGAAAAAGGACCTCCTTCTGGTGTGTCTGGATGAGTGTGATAGCCATAAGTACCACAATGCTCAAAAACAAGACCACCAAGGCGATGATGGCTGGAGTTCGGGAGAGGACCTTGAGGCCTAAAATGAGGAAACCCAGAAGACACATGAGGGGGAATCAGGAACAGGGCCCTGCCCTTCTTCGTAGAATCTCTGAATTTGGTGCTTAACTGGGTGCTTAGCTGCATGCATAAGTCACTTCCTCTGGCTTTTTTTGAGAGCCAAACATTTAGAACTACAACTGGGCTCAAATACCCATTTGAGTATCTTTCCTCCAAAGAGTGGACTAAAACAGCATTTGCAAGGAGAGTGTGCATAGTCTGCTACTGCTAAGTCACTTCAGTCGTGTCCGACTCTGTGCGACCCCATAGACGGCAGCCCACCAGGCTCCCCCGTCCTTGGGATTCTCCAGGCAAGAACACTGGAGTGGGTTGCCATTTCCTTCTCCAATGCATGAAAGTGAAAAGTGAAAGTGAAGTCGCTCAGTCGTGTCCGACTCTTAGTGACCCCACGGACTGCAGCCTACCAGGCTCCTCCATCCATGGGATTTTCCAGGCAAAAGTACTGGAGTGGGGTGCCATTGCCTTCTCCGGTGCATAGTCTAGCTCTCTGGTATTTCCCAAAGTGTGTTATGCATATTACTGATTGTCCCTGAGATGATTTCCAATAACATTTATTTCAATGTATATTTGAAAATTATGAGTTTTCTATTAAAGCAGGTGATATAATATTTCAATTAAAAATAATCTCAAATAAATAAGAAGACATTTGTATTGTATTTCAGATACAGTCAATGATTATAAAGTTTAGTACGTGGTGACACTGTCAAACAAACGGTAATGTGTCTGAATTCCTAAGATGTGTGAGTGCCCAGTAAGAATTCAATCTCAGTCATTTTCCCTGTGTCTATAGTAAAGACATAGACAAATGAAGAGTAACTAGACCCCAATCCACATGTTCCCTCCCAAAGGGGTCATGTAATCTCTGGTATTTATATTTTATATTTTAATCATAACATGTAAATGCAAAAGAAAAAAAAATGTAGCATATGAATTGTCTTCAACTAAATATATAGCCTCTAAGTAAAGATAATTATATAATTATATGCATTATATGATAATATATAATGTATCATAATGGATTATTTCTACTTATTAAATTTAAGCTAACATTTCCTAACTAGATGATTATGAGCAAATATTTACTTGGGTCTTAACATACCAGTGCGGGCTAATGAAAATTTCATAAATAAAGTAGCAAATATATTTATTTTAAAAAAAAGAAAAGAAGGAAAGAAACTTTCTGAAATGATTCCATTTATGTTAAGCTCTAAAACAGGCAGGTGATAGAAATCAGAACAGTAATTGCACAGGGGTTTGGGGCAGGCACTTTCTAGGGAAATGAAAATGCTTTTATATCTAAATAGGATTGTGGGGTATATGAGTTTGTTCATTTTTCAAAATTTATCAAACTTTCCAAAGTCCTTTGGAAAAAAACTGAAAATCACAGCAAACCAGCTCCTTTAGATACAATTTCCCTTAAAAAATATTCTTATAAATTGTCCATTTTCTAAAAACATAATCCTTCCAGAAGGCGAGAATACCAAATTTAGGGACACAACTTAAGATCTATCCATTTCACTATATATGAAGGAAGTGAAAGTCACTCAGTCGTGTCAGACCCAGGTCTCCCACATTGCAGGCAGCTTCTTTACCATCTGAGCCACAAGGGAAGCCCAAGAATACTGGTGTGGGTAACCTATCCCTTTTCCAGGGGATCTTCCTGACCCAGGAATCGAACATGAGTCTCCTGCATTTACCAGCATAAAGAATCCACCTGCAAAGTAGGAGACCCGAGTTCGATCCCTGGGTCGCAAGATCCCCTGGAGGAGGGCATGGCAACCCACCCCAGTATTCTTGCCTGGGAAATCCCATAGACAGAGGAGCCTGGTGGGCTACAGTCCATGGGGTCGCAAAGAATAGGACACAACTGAGCGACTAAACCACTACCACCACCACTACCTATCACTATATATAACTTATACCTAATTTTTTTAAAGATAAAAAGACATTAAAGTAAAATATTGACTAAATAATAGTCTTGGTAGAACTATTACAGCATAAACCTAAGTGGTGACACTCAAATGGCTGAACTATGATAAACACTGGCATAACAGGAAGATCACTGAATTCAGAGAATCCAAATATGTCTCACCAATTGAGTACTTAAATTAACTAAAAGTAAATAAAATTTAAAAATTCAGTTTCTCAGTTGCACTAGCCACTTTCTGCTGCTGCTGCTGCTAAGTCATGTCAGTCGTGTCCGACTCTGTGTGACCCTATAGATGGCAGCCCACTGGGCTCTTTCTAAGTGTTCAATAATCAAAAGTGGCCACCATATTGGACAGTGTAATTCCAGAACATTTCTACCATCACAGAAAGTTCTATTGACCAGCAGTGGGGTAGAACCTGTCCTATTCTAGAACATCTACCTTTAGATCATCATAAGCTATTCTTTACATTATTTCTAGGAGATATTTTCATGGAAGAAAAAAAAAGAGCATGTATTTACTACCATATAGAGTTAGATTCAGCCTCAATATCCAGTCACATCACAGTGCTCATTACTTGGGGAGGTCAGTCATGCAGTGGGTCTCAATATCTCAGAAGAGCCAACTCTTAACTACCTCACCTGATTCCCCTGCAGTATAAATACTGCCACACACACATCCTGATGTCCAAGGTGCCTTAATTTTCCTGCCTTGTCACTGGGAATGAACTGGAGGGGAATTTGTCAGCATATATCAAAATGCAAGTGTGTATACCATCTGCCTCCCAGTCCCACTTCTGGGAATTTATTCCACAGAACTGGTCCCAAGTGTGTTAAATGACTTGTCCACCATGTTACTCACTGTGGAATCGTTTGTCATAGCACCTGGAAGGAGGCCAGCCACTGTGGAGTTAACCTTCAGGGCCTCTGAAGGGGTCTTGGCTCACTTTTCTGTGATTCCAGATCAAAGGATATGACCCAGACAGAAACCATTTTATCCACAGAGGCAAATTTTTGCATCAACTGTTAAACAGTGCATATGCCAGGTCAGTTATATACAAGACAAGGTAGAAGTTTAATCTGCCAAGTTAAACTTGTCCTTTGGAAGGAATGTAACAAGTTAGTCTGCATGTGTGATGTTACAGTATATGTGTTAAACTATCATAGTATTTTGAATACCAATTTAGGGGCACCACTAAAGAACATCTGTCCATGGGGCGGAACTGGGGGTGATACGTAAGCAGTCTCCTGACCACAGCCACGAGCCTAGCCTCCTAAGTCTTCTGCGCTTCAGCAGTTTTCAGGTAAAAAGCTGTGATTACTTTAAGCAAACCCTTGCTCCAGCAGAAAAGCCTATCGTAGACCAAAATGGACTAGACCAGGTCTCATTCATTTAGGGAACTGCAGCCTAGAGCTGTGCTGTCATTAGGGCTGGACAAACACTGTAATTACCAGGTACCTCCCAAGAGTGGAGAGGCCAGACCCTTCTAGGCTTCCACACAGAGCAACTGCAAAATGTGCTCCAGAGGCAGGCAGGACAAGCTCAGAAGTGTGTGTGTATGTGTGTGTGTGCGTGTGTGTGCAAATTCTACCCATGTGCCTGCAGTAAAAGGTGGTAACAACGCTGACCACGGGGGCGGGGGTTGGGCGCGGGGCGGGGGGAGGGGCGAGCGGAGGGGGAAGGGATGCAGTAGGCGCCAGGCCAGCAGTAACTTGGATGGAAAGAGAGGCAAGCTCCAAGTACTTTACAGGTCATCACAAAATCAACAATATTCTAAAGCAGACCTTACACACAGCTGGGTAAGGGAAACCACAAGGGCCAAATTAATGGATTATGCAAACCGGAAAAACCATTTAAGTGAAACAAGCATGCTAGTCCTGGTTTTGTGTCGCTTTGACGAAAAGAATTACTTTTATCTGTGGAATGCCGGTGGTGAAAGCCCGGTGGAGACTAAGTCTCCCACCAAAGAAGTTAAACCGTCATTTGCTGGGGACGTGGATGAAAGAGCCTGTGGGCTGAAGCTGGGATTCTTGGGTGATGTGACAAAATCATACTCGCTGCCTGCTGAGTGATACTGACCTGCTTGCTCACAAGGTTGGCGGGTCAGCACCGTGAACATCTCTCCTTCCAGCTGCAGGTGAGAGAACATAGAATGACGGCGCGAACTTGGTCCCTGACTTAAGTTCCGAAAACTTGCACCGCGTTAAAGCACAAACCCACTTCACTTTTTCCAAAGGAAAGCCTTCTGGGGGCCAGATGAACCTAGAACTTCCCAGGCAGACCCAAAGCTGGGCTTATATTCTGGAGTTATCTCTCGCCAACCCCCACCTCCCTCCATGCAAAAAGGAAGAACGGACTTGTTGAAAATTTAAATTAAAATTTTCGAAGAAGTCGAGCTTCTCCTGCAGATTTTTCCACCTGTACACACCTCCTGGGGCAGAACAAATCTTCAACCTATTATCAACATTCACAGTCTGAGGCAGGGCTGTTTTTCAAAGCACGCCAGCAAGGGAGGTTTCTTTGTGTGTTCGCGGCTTGCGAGCCCGAGGTCGCCCTTTCAAGATCCAGGACGAGTATCTGTCGCTGCTGGCTGGCGACCATTGCAAAAGGATGTCGGGACCCCGGCATCCAGCGCCCCAGGATCTAAGAGGCCCCACTCTGGACTGAATCCCCACAAGAGTCAAGGCATCCAAGCTCCCGGCGCTCCTTTGGACCCGAAGAAGCGCTCGGTTAAAGACGCGTCCACCTCTCCGGGGGCCGCATGGATCACCTCCCCACGGCCCGAGGACGTGGGGCTCGCGTACTTCTGTCCCTCCCTCCGGCCCCCTGAGGAATTCGATCCCGTTTCCTTCCCTCCCAGATTTCAGCCCCACGAAGCTTCCCACTCCTGCAGCGGCTCAGACGCGGGGTCCTCTCCTCACCTGTGCGCAGACGACAGGAGGAAGGCGACTGGCGCTGCCGCAGTGCTAGCCGGCAGCCAGAGCGCCAGGGGCTCCTGCGGAGGCGGGGCTGGGGCGGGGCGGGGCGGGGCTTCCGTGTCCTGGGCCCGCCCCCTGGTCCTGGCCAAGCACCTCTTCACCTTCCCTCTTCTAGTTCACTATCATGCGGAGTTGGGGCGGGGAGGTTTGGGAACCGCAGCGGGGCCTTGGCTCTTCACTAGCGATCCCGCCCGGGCCTACCTGGGGAAAGTGGGGCGGGGGTGATGTCTTCTACGTGCTGCCCTCTTTGATGTCAAAGCCAAGAGCCTTTTGACTTATCTGTTAGTTTCCTTCAGTATTAACCCAAGCCTCAGTAGAGGGGAAGTGGGGTCAGGGCAGGGTAGAGACTAGGCACTCTGTGGGTGTGCTCTATCTTTCCGTGACGTCGAGGACACCTGTAAACACATGTAATGGTGGGGGTGAGACAGGTAAGCAGACTGGTCCCTGGGTCGCTTGGACCAGGAGAGCAAAGTAGTACAGAGTCCTTCTCTCTTGAGTGAGTGAGTGAAGTCGCTCAGTCGTGTCCGACTCTTTGCGACCCCATGGACTGTAGCCTACCAGGCTCCTCTCTGTTCATGGGATTTTCCAGGCAATAGTACTGGAATGGATTGCCATTGCCTTCTCCAGGGGATCTTCCCAACCCAGGGATCGAACCTGGGTCTCCCGCATTGTAGACAGACGCTTTACCGTCGGAGCCACCAGGGAAGTCCCTCTTAGTTCAGCAGAACTGCCTTCACTATGCCCAGGGACATTCTCACTAGTTACTGAGCAATGCTCTCCCTCACTGCATTTTTATAGGCCAAAATTCAGTCCAAGCACTTCTTAGAAGAGGCCAAATAGGAAAAGTGACAAAGATGCAGCCATTCACATGCCCCAGGAGTCTGTTTTTAATGCACCAGCAGGCCACCTTGTGGCCCCTCTGAGTGACCCCAAGGACTCTTGGAATGATCCCAGCAAGATGCATAATAAGCAAGCTTCTGTTGAATCATCCCTCTTTGTGGCTCCTGAATTTTTGAAAGGAGTTGCTGAGACCTTGACTATGTCCTTGGGAGCTAGGCCTGTGTGCCACTGGTTTTCTGTCCTGTGCAGGTAGGGCCAAACCCTTCACAAGACAAAAGGGCCTTCAGAGAACAGTGATCTTGTTTTTTTGAGACTTTTGAGCCCAAAGAGAAGGGTCCCAAGCTGGGTGTGTGTATGTGGGTGCGCGCACACACAAGCATGCAAGGGCACCAGTCATTCACCCTAAGTCTGATGGACATGGACTGTTGAACAGGATTTGTACAGAGTCTAGAGTGGGGCATTCAGTAAATACTTGCTGAATTGCAAGGCTTCTTTTCATTGAAAGCTGTGCGTCAATGAAACACAAGGCTTAGGACTGAAAGATGAAGGACTCTCTGCACCCAGGGGGTCATAAACTCACAAACAGCTGCTGACGCTGCCCCTAGACCTGGGGTCAACACTGGCTCGAAGGGATGAATAACTGACCTTAACATCCCCTAAGGTTTCCCTGCAGCTGAGAAGAGTTTCCTGGGCCTAAAACTTTGATATCTTTAAATTGGACTTTTTAAACCAAGCAATAACAAAGCTAAAACTATCTGTGAATGACTATTGTCAAAAAGAGCACAAAAACAAATGTTGGTGAGGATGTGGAGAAAGGGGAACCCTCATACATTGTTGATAGGAAGGTAAACTGGTGCAGCTACTGTGGAAAACAGTACGGAGGTTCTTCAAAAAAGCTAAACATAAAGCTACCATAAGATGCAGCAGTTCCCCTAAGTTGGAAAGGATACACATAGCCCAATGTTCATAGCAGCACTACTTATAATAACCAAGATATGGAAGCTACCTCAGTGTCCATCAGCAGGTGAATGGTTAAGGAAACTGTGATGTGTATGTGTGTGTGTATAATATTACCTATAAAAAGAACAAAATTTTGCCATTTGCAGCAACATGGATGGACTTGGAGAGCATTGTGGTTAGTGAAATAAGTCAGAGAGAAACAAAGTACTGTTTGATATCACTTATATATGAAATCTAAAAATACAACAAACTAGTGACTATAACATCACCATCAAAAAAGATCTATGATACTCCATGTTGGAGAAGCTGTGGGGGAAACAGGCCTTTCTGAAGCTTCTGGGATGTGACATGCCCTGGTTTGTTCCCACCTGCTTGAAGCTTTTTGCTAGTTTGTGTTCTTCTCCCAGGAGTTTCTCAACAAATAGTCCTGGGCCCTCTTTTCTCCTCACTCTGTCCTCCCTTCTTAGGTAATCTCATCCATGCCCACGTCTTCTATTAACAAAAGCCCCTCCAATACATGTCTCCTGCTCAGGATTCCCACCTTGAGCTGTAGACTTAGAGAACTGGAGGTTTGATTTCTTTGGATGTCTTAAAAGGCATCTCAGTTTATGAGGCTTCAAGCTGAATTCCTTATCTTCTCCCACCAGATCATCACCGCCTCCAAAATATTCTCATTTCAGTGGATGCCCCTGCTCATCCACTTGGGCAAGCCAGCAACCTGAGGGTTATCTTAATTAATCTTTCCCTCATTCCTCATAATCAGCCACTAATTACTGTGGATATTAACCTCTTAATTATCTCTGCAATATGTACTCTATCTTCACCACCACCACAGTCTGAGCAAGGGTTTCATGGTCTTTGGCACTATTTGTATTTCAGGCCAGATAATCCTTTGTTGTGGGGTCAGTTCTGTGTATCATAATTTAGTAACATCCCTGATCTTCACCCACTAAATGCCAGTGACATCCCTCCACACATAGTGGAACAACCAAAAATGTCTCCAGACATTGCCAAGTGTTTTCTAAGGGGTGAAATCTCTCAGTTTGAGAACCACTGGTCTAAGCTACCCTTGTCTCTCTCCTGGACGTGGGCAGTGGTCTCACTTCCTTCCTTTCTGATCCATTTTCCCATCGCTGCCACCCTCCTCTTTTCAAAAGACAAATCTCACTGTGTCAGCCCCGTCCTTAACAGACACTTCTGTGCCAGCCATTTCTCAACCGATACAGACTCAAATCCTCAGTATAACCTAGAAGGTCCTGCTCTGTCTGGTCCCAATCATCCCTTCTCTGACTCTTTTAGTCTCATCCTTCTTCTTACTTTATGCCCCGAGGGCACGCCAGCTTTCTTTCAATTTTTAAAATTTGTTAATTTGGCTGTACAGGGTCTTAGTTGTGGCATATGAGATCTTTAGTTGCGGTGTGCAAATGTTTAGTTGTGGCATGTGGGATCTAGTTCCCTGCCCAGGGATTGAACCTGGACCCGCTGCATTGGGAATGTGGAGTTTTAGCCATTGGCCCACCAGGGAAGTCTCCAGTTTTTCAAATATATTTCCTCCTGCCATAGGCCAGTTGCACATAATTTCCTTTGCCTTTGCCTAAGGGACAGGGTAGTGTCTGCCTCTTCTTTTATTTTTCCCTAACTAATTCTGGTTTATACTTTCATTCTCAGCTCAGTCACATCCACCCTTCAGTTACATGCTCCCTCAGTGGGCTTTTCTTTCCTTCCGCTGTGGTTTCATTATGGCAGTTGTGGAGCAAGTGACACCTATTGCCTCCCACCAGGAGCAGCAGTACCAGGGTGTCAACCCACTGCATGGTTTGCAGGTGTCAGGGTCGCCAAGAAAGAGGGAACTTACACAGGCTCTGGATGGAACAACGCTTCCCCCGCACCCCCCCCCTCCCCCCCCGGAAAGAGACAGAGCAAGAGCAGCTTCAACAGCCAGCATCCATCCCCTGTGGTCAGCGGGTCTCACTCCACAGCCCAGAGTAAGACAGGGAGATGGTGTATGAACCCCTTTTCTGCTGCAGGAAGGACACCCCCTCCCGCATATGGGTTTGAAATTCAAAAAGGTGGGGACATGCCTGAGGGCCAATGAGCCACATGCTCAAGCAGAACAAAAAAAGTACACATCAAACCTGGAACAGGGGAAGATGTTCCAAAACAAAGAAGTATGGCTGGTACAGGCTGTAGGGCTTTTTCTCTCTTTGTAAGGAAGTGTTCCAGGCCCAGGGCAACCCTTCCAGGCAGGAGGCAGGAAGCTGCATGTGACTGCCTTTCCCAACAATGATTTCTGATGAGTCTGTCTCTGCCTACTAGATGGTAAATCCCATGCAAGTAAAAACCATGCTATTTTTACTCACCATGATATTCTTAGTGTCTACCACAGTCAAGCAGCTAGTAAGTTCTCAATAAATACAAGTCAAATGGACAGGATGGTGTCTCACAAATGGAGGATATTAACCCTTTGACTATCTTATGTGACACATACTTTCCCCCAGTTTTCCATTTAAGACTCAGCATTTTTACAAGCTACTGCTGTCTTTCTGACTGCATGTTGCAGCTTGAAGTCTTTGAGTTGAACAAAGCATATCTAATTGGAGATAGTTCATAGTTGCTCATAGACCAGAGGGACTAACTGGGTTATCCAAAGGAGTGTTAAACTAATATTTAGGAACCCCGACTTCTTAGTCTCAGCTCTAATTACCAGCAGGTACATGACCCTGAACACATCTCTAGACTTTCTGGATCCTCAGGTTGTTGGTGGTTTTTTTTTTTTTTTTTTAACCTGTGAAATGGAGACATTAGTTAGCATCTATCTATGATTCCATTATTTTTGAAAGCTTGAAGCTAGAGATATACATCATTAGTGGATGGGAATGGTTGGAGTTTGGACAGAGACTAGAGATGACCAGGAGTAATGGAGCATCACGGTGGAAGCCAAATTGCTTCCACTGTGAGGAAGTGGTCATGAAGAGTGGTTAAGGAAAAAAAAAAAAAAGAGTGGTTAAGGAGGAAATGGAGCAGGTGTGTGTGTGTGTGTGTGTGTGTGTATGTGTGTGAGCATATGCCCCAGATGACCTTAATTCCTGCTGTCTTCTAAAGCAGTCTTCACCTTCACTGTTTGAACCAAACTTAAATCCCACTGCAATTCATCACCTCATGTTTCTTAATGTTCTTTTGCTGCTCTAATGAATTAAGTAAAGCAAAAGAAACAGTTTTCTCTGAACTTATGGTATGTAACATTTTTATGTGGATGATTTAGAGCATATATATATATATATGGAATTGGAGTTATTGTGAGGAATTGACTCGTGGTTCTGAAGGCTGAGAAGTCCCAGAATCTGCTGTTTTGACAAACTAGAAACCCAGGAGAACAGTGCTGTGCTTCTAGTCTGAGGCTGACGGCCTGAGAACCAGGAGAGCTGATGGTGTAATTTCAGTGTTTCAGTTTGAGTCCATGTCTGAAGATAGGAGAAGACTAATGTCCCAGCTCTAAAACAGTCAGGCAGAAAGTACACTGTCCCCATTCTGCCAGTATTTGTTTAACCAGCTGAGCATTTGAAGATCCAATCAAGCTAACACATAAAATTAACCATTATGAAATCCAATTGCCTCTTCTTGAATTTTATGATTCTGGTCCCAGATCCAAGACTTGCCTGGGTGGTATCATATAGGGCAAGTCATGCCTTGCATTACGTGTTCTGGGCTTGAAAAACCTCGTTACAACATGCTTTTGTGGAAGACATTCAGGAAGATTGACAAATGTGCTTTGGGACAATGGCTCTAGAGTCTCATTTATAAAGGAGAAAAGCAATTTAGAACCAGATGGGTGACATTAAAACCCTAGATCAGTGCGTGATTCCAAGTGATGTGGAGGCTCAGAAGATGAATAAATCCTTCCCCTGTGGTAGCTCACTGCGAGTCTCCAACCTCCTGCACCTACTCCAATGCCAGACCTCACTGAATGCCCCAGCTTTCGTGCAACACCTTCTACCCCTTTGACCCTTCTTTCTTTCTAGACTCGTAAGCCCACTCAGTGGACCAGCCCAGTATATTCCACCTCACAATTGCCTCCATGCCACTTCCATTTTCCATTCATTTAAAAAATTTGACTTAGTGGCCTCGTGTTCCAAGCACTGTTCTAGGTGCCGGGTCTGGGCAGGAAATGAGTGACACCTGGGGGATTGAGTTCACTCCTGTCCTTCACCCTCTCATTCCAGCTCTCTTATCACTGGTTCAGACTTTTTCCCAGCCTCCAAGGATCTGCCCCACCTTCCCCTCTTAGCCATCTTACTTAGTTTTCACTTTTTTTTTTTTTTTTGCAATCATGGACCCTTTCTGCAGTCTGGTGAACTGATGGACATTCTCAGAATCTTTTTTTTTTTTTTTTAATGTATAAATGAAGCACATAGAATTGCAAGGAAATCTTTATGTTGAAATGCATTTTAAAAATGTTTTAAAAATCAGATTTGTGTTGTATGTATTTCTATATTAACTCATTAAGTCATGAGGTCCAGTAGCAGATCTAATGCCTGGTTTAATTTCAAAGTGTGATGGGGTAATGTGACATGAAAATATCTGTGATTTCTCTTGGTGACAAAATCATAGGTCTTGCCAATACCATTATGCTTTGTTGACTATATTCATAATTGAAGGAAGCACTCCATTTCCTGAAGATAAAAAAGTACACCCCCCTGCCCCATGCAAGGATGTAAGCCCCCCTGAGTTTTGTCTGTGGACTCCAGTTTAAGAACCTGCTGGATGATTCTTATAGCACAGCTGTGGGTTTCTGGCTCAAAATCTTTTGACGACTCATTCATTCAACAATCAATTCTCACTGCCTACTAAAATGTCTATCAGCCTGGCATTCAAAGATCTGCTTCTGCCAATTAATTTCTTTTCTGTCTTAAAAAATTTACTGATATTGTATATACTATTCTTTTGCCACTTGCCTATTTCATTCAAAAGTTTTCCCCCCTGAGATTTATCCATGTTGTTATCTATTTTGTTGCTGTTGTTTACGGATAAGTCATGTCTGACTCTTTGTGACCCCATACACTGTAGCACACCAGGCTCCTTTGTTCTCCACTATCTCCTGGGGTTTGCTCAAATTTATATCCATTGAGTATAACCATGGTAGTTAAAACCCCTGAAAAATAAAACCTCTTTGGGGTCTGAGGAACTTGTGTTCTAGGCCAATTCTACCTGAGTCATAGACTGACATGTACTAAACCTCCCTTAGACTTGGGCCCTGTCCATGCTAGGGACTGGGCAGGCATGGGCAGCCCAGTCAAAACCTTTCAGGTGGGGTAAGATTTACAAACAAGTGCTTCACTTGTCCCTTTGGGCACCAATTTTGATTGCAATCTCTTTCCATTTTTTATCACCTGATTTAGGGGGATGAAATTCTACACTCCTTGTTGGAATATGCCTAACTTCCTTCTTCACTTGACTGGCTTTAAATTATCTTTTTTTCTGCCTGATTGGCTCCTACATTATTCTCATAGTTTTCTTGTTTGGCTATAGCCACTGTTCTATTGTTAGTTTATTAACAGTCTTCTCTACAAGGTGACTTTGTTTACAATTACAGCTAATTTTTAAAAATGAATTCCTCCTTTCTACTTAAAAATTTTTGTTGTCCTTTTTAACTTCTTGAGCAAAATGGTTAGCTTATTATTTTGTAAAATTCCTGTCTTCTATAAATATATGCCTGAGATTACATTCCAAGGCTACGCTCTTTACTTCAAATGCCACTTCAGCTACGTTCCACAAGTTTTCATAAAGAACATTTTTGTTATTATTCAGCTCTAAATATTTTGTGATTTATATTATGATATTCTTTGACCCATTGATTTTTTTAAATGTCTTTTCTTAGTTTCCAAAAGTATGAGGTTTGGGAACAAAATTTTTCTTTTTTTAAACTTTTTATTTTGTTTTGGGGTATAGCAGCTTAACAGTGCTGTGATAGTTTCAGGTGAAGAGCAAAGGGACTCAGCCATATATATACATGTATCCCTTCTCCCCCAAATTCCCTGGGAGCAAAATTTTTATAATTGCTTTAGAGTTATATTATACTGTAGTTAGTGAATTTAGTGTGTATGATAGTTTTAATATTGCCTTTGTGGTCATGTACTTTGTCAAAAGTGTAGATAATTTATTGGACTCCCAATGGCACTAATGTAAGGAACCTGCCTGCCAATGCAGGAGACATAAGAGATGCAGGTTTGATCCCTGGGTCAGGTGGATCCCCTGGAGCAGAGCATGGCAATCCACTCCAGTGTTCTTGCTTGGAGAGTTCCATGGACAGAGGAGCCTGGCAGACTACAGTCCATAGGGTTGCAAAGAGTCAGACGTGACTGAAGCAACTTAGCATGAATAGACTAATGCTTTTAGGAGTCATCTGGAAAATGTTTATATGCATAACGTTCCTGGTGTTGGAGTATAGTTTTTAAGTTTTAGCAAATGAGCAGAGTCCAGTGACTGCCTGCCACAATGGAGCCAGAACCATTCTAGCAACCTCTACTGCTCTTTTGTAGTCAACCTCTTCCCTCACTGCCAAAGCACATAATCTGTTTTCTGCTCCTTTCATTTTGCTTTCTCTAGAATGTCATGTAAATAAAATCATAAACTATGTGACTTGTTAAGTCCGACTACTTTTATTTAGCATAATGCATTTGAAGTTCATCCACATGGTTGCATGTGTCAATAATTCATTCATTTTTATTGCCGGATTGTATTTCATTGGATATACCACAGTCTGTCTATCCATTCACCAGCTGAAGGACATTTGTAAGATTTTCAGTAACACTGTATGTTTTAAATTATTGGGAGTAGAAGATGATATACATCCATTATATGAAGCTTTTTGTGTTGTTCAAATTTTCTATAGACTTAGAAAAATGTCATCTGTTGGGTCTATCACTTTCTGGGAGAGATATTTTAAAACCTCCCACCATGAGAGTATATTTGCTGTTGTCTCCTTATAATCCCTGTGGTGTTTTATTTTTATATGAGAAGCCTATGCTGTTAGTTTCATACAGGTACAGGATTGTTATATCTTCCAGGTGACATGTTCCTGTTACCATTAAGCAAAATTCCTCTTTATTCCTAATAATGTTTACTGTCTTAAAGTCCTTCCTATCCAGTATGAAGATTGCCATGCCATTTGCCCTGACCCCAGATACATTCCCCGCCTTCTCTTCCCTGCTCTGGCCCACAGACTGCATCAGCCAAGCTCCGTTGCCAGCTGCCTTGTGGTTAGGTCGCCAGTGGGAGTCAGGAGTTGTAGAATGGAGGAGAAAGAGGTCAAGTATTTCTTGTTCCGCCCTCCTCCATCTAAGCTACATTATCTGGTGGAAGCCATGTCCCTCCATGGCTGATGGAGATCTCTCCTCGGGGTTCAAGCATACTCTGAGGTCTGACAAAGCTTATTCCTCCTGTTATTTCCAGCCTGAGAGTAGCAACAGCTTGTCTCTCTGTTTTTCTTGCCTATTTATTTCCTGAATTCCACCTCCCTACGTGGTTTGTCCCTAAGCCATCTTATCTGGATTCTGCTGGGATGCATGTTTTATGTACTTTTTAAAACCACTCCATGTTTAAGGTAAATTTGTAACTGCTGATACATGTTTATTTATTTTCTATTATCTTATTTAGTGATCTTCATTTTCTGTGCTTTATCTCTGTCTTTGCTTCTTTTTCCCCTCTTTCCTGCCTTTCCAAATTGAGTTCTCTTTATTCCCTTGTTTTCCATTCACCAGTTTTGAATATATACATTCTATTTTTATTCTTTTGTTGGTTACTGTGATGTAGTAAGAAATATATATTTGGTCCCTGCTCTTGGTTCCTGGCACAGAATTCCTAAATCCCTTGGAAGTTCCTAGGTGATAGAAACATCTTTGTTCTAATGAGACAAGTCTTGCTAGACTCATGGATGGCTGGTCACCATGAAGGTCAAACTTGACTAGAAGCTTGGAACTTTCAGCCCCTGCCATCCTCCTGGGAGGAGAGGGACTGCAGATTGAGTCAATCATCAATCATAGGGACTTCTCTGGTGGCTCACTGGTAAAGAATCCACCTGCCACTGCAAGAGACACAGGTTTGATCCCTGGTCCAGGATCCACACATCGCAACTAGAATAGCCCCAACTTGCCATAACTAGAGAAAAGCTCACACAGCAGCGAAGACCCAGCACAGCCAAAATTAATTAATTAAAAAAGGAGTGAGTTGGGAAACATATCCATGTGCCAAGAGGGTGGCTCATCCCAATTCCACTGCCCCTGGAACATTTCTGGTTCTCATCTTATGTACTTATTTATCCGACTGATCATCTGTATCCATTATTATATCCTTCATAATAAATTGATAAATGTGTTTCCCTATAGCAAATGATTAAACCTGAGGGGAAGGTTGTGGGAACCCCCAATTAGTAGCCAAGCAAATCAGAGAGCTTTGGGTGACAACCTGAGACTGTGATTAGCATCTGAAGCAGAGGCAGTCTTGTAGAACTGAGCCCTTAATCTATGTAGTCTGCACTAACTCCAGGTAGTTAGTATCATAATTGAATTCTGGGGCATCCAGACAATATGAAGAATTAGTGTTGAGAAAAAACTTGCACACATTTGGGATCAGAAGTGTGGAGATCAGAGGAAAAATATTCTTTCCTTCCTTTTAGTTACTCTTTTGTCTTTAACATGTATGCTCTGCTATATAAAATATATGCTTGATGAAGATAATCTGTATCTTTATTTTACTCCCAAAGAGTACACAATCTATAAAATGCAGTCACTCTGATCCCCTTTCCCATCTACCACTTTTGTTGCGATTTATCCATTGTATTAGTTTACTCAGGTTACCATAACAAAATACGACACATTGGATGGCTTGTTGTCATGCTTAATCACTCAGTTGTGTCTGACTCTTTGCGACTCCAGGGACTGTGGTCTGCCAGCCTCCTCTGTCCATGGGATTCTCCAGGCAAGAATACCAGAGTGGGTAGCCATTTCCTTCTACAGGGTATCCTCCTGACCATGGATCAAACCTAAGTACATTCTTTTTTTTGGCTACATGGCATGTGGGATCTTAGTTCCCCAACCAGGGAATGAACTCGTGACTCTTGCAATGGAAGCATGGAGTCTTAACCACTGGACCACCAGGAAAGCCCCAAATTCGGTGGTTTAAACAACAGGAATTTATTTTCTCACAGTTTTGGAGGCAAGAAGTCCAAGATCAAGGTGCCGTCAGGGTTAGTTTCTGGTGAGAACCCGCTTCCTGGCTTACAGATGGTCACCTTCTCTCTGTGTCCTCTCATGGCCTTCCCTGCATGGATGAGAGAGAGAAAGAGAGAGAGCGGGGGGCGGGGGGGGGGGGGGTCTGGTGTCTCTTCCTCTTCTTATAATATACGTTTGGATAGTTTATCACTTGGTAAATGAATTTTTTAAGGCAACTGAGAGGTGACTGAAATGAACATTTCTATGGAGAGATCTGGTCTCACTTGATTTCATGAAATAGTCCCCAAATAATAATAACCATGAAATGTATACACACATATACTCTAGCACATGCACTTTAAAAATACAAAAGCAGAACCTGTCAAGGAAGAATTTTCCCCGTTAGCCCCATATCCACATATTCCCGAGAAGCTATTAGTCCAGTTTTCCCAGGGTGAGTCTGGGATCCATGTGGAGGTTTATGAAAATTTGAGTACATCATGTGAAATGCTGGGCTGGGTGAAGCACAAGCTGGAATAAAGGTTGCTGGGAGAAATATCAATAACCTCAGCTATGCAGATGGCACCACCCTTATGGCAAAAAGCAAAGAAGAACTAAAGAGCCTCTTGATGAAAGTGAAAGAGGAGAGTGAAAAAGTTGGCTTAAAACTCAACATTCAGAAAACTAAGATCATGGCATCCAGTCCCATCACTTTATGGTAAATAGATGAGGAAATAATGGAAACAGTGAGAGACTTTATTTTTGGGTCTCCAAAATCACTGCAGATGGTGACTACAGCCATGAAATTAAAAGACACTTGCTCCTTGGAAGAAAAGCTATGACAAACCTAGACAGTATATTAAAAAGCAGAGAAATTACTTTACCAACATAGGTCCATCTAGTCAAGGCTATTGTTTTTCCAGCAGTCATGTATGGATGTAAGAGTTGGACCATAAAGGAAGCTGAGCACAGAAGAATTGATGCTTTTGAACTGTGGTGTTGGAGAAGACCTTGAGAGTCCCTTGGACTGCAAGGAGATCCAACCAGTCCATCCTAAAGGAAATAAGTCCTGAATATTCACTGGAAGGACTGATGCTGAAGCTGAAACTCCAATACTCTGGCCACCTGATTTGAAGAACCAACCCATTAGAAAAGACCCTGATGCTGGGAAAGATTGAAGGCAGGAGGAGAAGGGGACAACAGAGGATGAGATGGTTGGATGGCATCATCTACTCAATGGACATGAGTTTGAGTACGTTCAGGGAGTTGGTGACGGACAGGGAAGCCTGGTGTGCTGCAATCCATGGGGTTGCAAAGAGTCGGACATGACTGAGCGAATGAACTGAAGTGAATAAAGGAAAGGAAAAATAAAAGTATAAGAGAAATTGGGAATTCCCTGATGATTCAGTGGTTAGGACTTGACGCTTTCATCCTTGTGGCTCAGATTCAGCCCCTGTTTGGGGAACTAAGATCCTCCAAGCTGAGCGACATGGTCAGAAAACAAAAACCAAAGGACCAAAAAAAAAAAAAAAAGAGATAGAGACCGGAATGGATGAATTGCCCCATTGAATTCATTTCTGTCAATTGTTTTCTCTCTTTCTAAAATGAACATTTCTGTAAGGAAGAAAACAGATTTTAATGGAAGAATAAAGCAATCTCTTCTGCTTACTCCTCAAGGCCTGGCTTCCTCACCTTGCATCCCCCAGAATAACTTCCCAGGGGGAGCTCTAAGCCCTTGAATGTACTCTTTTTGCTGTAACATTAAAGGGAGACGGTAAAACTCATTATTGCCCTTTTGGAGAAAATAGTTTTGTTTTTGTTTTGGTTCACCATTTTTTAACATCTTTCTAGCCTCTTTGGGTAGGGAGGGAATGGGAAAATTTGCAAAAATGTTATGCAAAAGATTTTCTTTCCCTGAGGTTTTACAAATTTGAAGAATGCAAATAATTGATTCATTCTTGTATGCTAAGTCTGCAGCCCTGTGTCCCTGACTTTTCTGGGCACTCTCAGAGTATTTTGCTATATCAGAGGCCCAAACAAGCACAGCTAAAGGTTTTATCAGTGTTACTGGTACTACTAGATATGATGGGGATGTGTGTCACTAGCATGACTCAGCTCAGGAATTCCCACCTCCTCAGGTACAATTATAGGGTTTCCACCACTGTGGGTGTCCAGGATCTCAGCCAGGTTTATGTTTTCCTGGGGTATTCCTGGGTGGAGTTGAATGTGACAGGGCACTCAGATAGGGACAGAACCAAGTCCCATTGCAGTTTTGGGTTTTGCTTCTTTGAGAAATCACCAGGTGAAGAGCTAAGGCATCCAAGGTGAGATTCTGATGCAAAAAAAGGAAAACTGGTTCAGCTGGTGAGACCTCAGGCTTCTGATGGTGCCTTTCACAATGGTCCTGCCCAGCACAGCTGTATGGGATGCCATTCACATGGACTTCAGCCTTGACGTCATGCAGCATGCAACCTACACAACCAAACGCAGTGACCTGGGCTTGACTGGACGCGCAGGCTTCCCCTCAGTCTCTACTTCTTTCCTGTTTATGTCCATAACTTCTACAGAGTCAACTTCCAAGCTTGGAAATCCACGTGTCTACCTTCTTGAGCTGCTCAAACGGTCCTTGTGGGACTGTTGGAAGACACAATTCTTCATGCCTTTAGGAACTGTGAACAGGTTTTGGATGCTAATGATTCTGTCTCCCGTAATGATGGGCTGTCAAGATTGTTGCTTAGGGGCATCCCTGGTGACTCAGTGGTAAAGAATCCCCCTTGCAATGCAGGAGACACGGGTTTGATCCCTGGTCTGAGAGGATCCCACATGCCGTGGAGCAGCTGAGCACATTTGCCACAACTATTGCACCCGTGCTCTAGAGCCCAGGAACCGCAACTACTGAGCCCATGCGCCACAACTGCTGAAGCCCTGCACCTCGAGCCTGTGCTCTACAGCAAGGGAGGCCACTGCACAAGAAGCCCACGCACCCAATGAGAAGGCGGCCCTTGCTCATCACAACTAGAGAAACAACCTGCACGGCCATGAAGAGCCAGCATAGCCAAAAATAAATAAATAAAATACAATTATAAGAAAGGATGGAGGAAATCATTTTTTAAAATTATTGTATAAATATGTATATTTAAACACATATATAAATATAGAAAATATCTATGGGTGGCTCAGATGGTAAAGAATCTGCCTGCAGTGCAGGAGACCTGGTTCAATCTCTGGGTTGGGGAGATCCCCTGGAGAAGGGCATGGCAACCCACTCCAGTATTCTTGCCTGGAGAATCCCCATGGACAGAGGAGCCTGGCAGGCTACAGTCCCTGGGGTTGCAAAGAGTTGGATATGACTGAGTGACTGAGCACAGCACAGTAATATTATATTATAATACACATGTAATATGTGTATATATATGAATTCATGAATATAAACCTAGAGTTTGTGTCTAGGGCTAAGAGAGGCATAGGTAGGAACACCCAAGGGTAGGTACTATGACTAGTCTTTTTTTTTTTTTTCTTTTTGACTAGTCTCTTTTTATAAACATTACAGCTTAGAGAGATATAATGATTTGGCCAAGAGCCCCCTAATGTGTGATAAAGGTAATTCCTAGCTTGTCTGACCCCATTATGGTGAAACTGTTCTGCTTGATGAGTGATTTCTAGTGAGGGAGGAGAGTAAAATGAGCTTATTGAAGTACACTTTATATACAGTAAAATGCACAAGTCTTAAATGTTCAGTTCAATGAATTTGGAATGTGTAAACACCTCAGAGTTCAAGATAGAGAACATATTCATCACTCCAGAATGTTTATTCATACCTCCTCCCAGGGGTCATCACTGTTCTGATGTCTGTCATCATGAATACGTTTTGCATGTTTTTGAACTTCGTATGAAAGAGCTGGCACAGAACGCACAGGATCCCAAGCGTGGCTCCTTACTCTAGGCGACGGGTGTGTGTGCTAGTGCATGCTTGTGGGCTGCTGAGTCTTGTTTGCCCTTCTTGTGACACATTAAATATAAAGCCAGAAGTGAACAACACACACTGTGAATGGATGAGCTGAGTCACGGGTGTTCTGTAGATTTTTAATATCTGAGTTTGGGGTGAGGCAACATCTCGAGTAAATTGGCTACATTTATATTTGTTTCAAGCACAATAATGAAAATCAGTGCCTGGGTAAGGTTTATCTGTGTTTAATAACTTCCATTCTTTAACCGCATTAGATGTTCATTTGGAAACAAAATGAATTCCATTGGAAAAGCACTGCTTGAGAAAATGCTTTATCCCACTTGATCATAATGCAGACAGTAATGAGTATTGAAATCTCAAGTTTTTAAAGGCTGGGGGCCATCCTCTGTTTCTTCCGTTTCCTTATAGCACTGTGCTGGGTAGAAACACACCCGAAGGAAAAGGAGAACTGCTAGCTACTGGCCTTGAACTGGGCAGGGAGAGTCTTGCTTTTCCCCTTTCTTTTCTCTCCTCTTTCATTAGTGTTACCATAAGTGTTGGTACAGGCAGAAAAGAGAAAGGCTTCATGTCCTGCAAGTCATCTCCTCCTTTGTCTCTTACAGGCAGCGTAACTAGGCGATACTGATTCAGGCATTGCTATTTCCTACTTGTGTGACTTTGGGCAGGTGACACCCTTTCCGTGCCTCCAGTTCCTCAGCTAGGAACTGTGATGAACATTGGGGTGCAGATATCTTTTTGAATTAGAGTTTTCACCTTTTCCGGATATATGCCCATGGCCCAGGAGTGTAATTACTGGATCGTATGGTAGCTCTATTCTTAGTTTTAAAAGGAACCTCCTTACTGTTCTCCGTAGTGGCTGTTACCACTTTACATTCCCACCTACAGTGAATGAGGGTACCCTTTCCTCCAAATGTTCTCCAGAATTTGTTAATAATGTTTTCTTTTCTCCAGTTTACTTTATTGTAAGAGTACAATATATAATACATATAATATACAAAATATGTGTCAATAAACTGTTTGTATTATTGGTCAACAGTAGGCTATTAGAAGTTACGTTTTGAGGGTCAAAAGCTTTATGCAGATTTTTGACTGTGTGAGGGTTGGCGTCCTTAACCCCCTTGTTATTCAGAGTCAACCATATGTAAATACTGTAGGATATAGGCTCTCCAAAGGTAGGAATTTTAGTTTTGTTCACTAATGTAAACCAAGAACAATGCCTAGGACAATGTATATATTCAACAAATATTTAAGATATGGGTGCAATTTAAAAGATTTGATAAGAATACGGATGGTGCTTTCAAAAGTAAGAATGTTTAGGACCTAAAAATGTCTTAAAATAGCTCAGATGAGTTTTTGGATATGATCAGGGTGCTGGTTATGTTACATGTTGATGAGAGAACTTTGATAGATTCTTTGGGCTCCAGCTGATGACATGAAGGAGACAAAATTCAGAGGTGAATGAACCACATTCCATCAAAGCCTGTCTCATGTTCTTCTATTTTAAAATTCCTCTGCCTCCTATTGTTATTTTTAGACAAGAGAGCGAAATGCATTCATTTGAATAATGTAATTTAAAAATGATTCTGGAGCAAAGCCAAGAGGTAGTAGTCTGCTAAACTGTACTCAACTTAAAATTTTAATTTTTATTTTAAAATTTAGTTAATTAAATTTAATTCTTAGTTTTAATTGTGAAGTTTTATGTTGTTTTTAAGTATACAAATGTCAAGCTCTAAAGTCATCACAGTTTAGATGGCATCAGTAATTATACAGACAGCCACAGATATTAGCATGAACTCAGTACCAAAATAAATCAGACTATATGGATAATGGGAATCAAAAAAGACAAGCAGTAGGACTAAATAAATGAATATGTTTTGCCTATTTTTTCTTTGAGTTAGTTTTTATTTTGAAATTGTAAGCCAGAAATTGCTCTTCTGGTATAAGAAAAAATATGATGAGCCAAGCAAAGGTGTTTTCTGGCTTTTGCAAAATGGATGAAAATATGAGATATAGGGAAATTAAAAGTTTTCCACCCTTTATTTTTTAAATTTTATTTTATTTTTAAACTTTACATAATTGTATTAGTTTTGCCAAATATCAAAATGAATCCACCACAGGTATACATGTGTTCCCCATCCTGAACCCTCCTCCCTCCTCCCTCCCCATTCCATCCCTCTGGGTCGTCCCAGTGCACCAGCCCCAAGCATCCAGTATCGTGCATCGAACCTGGACTGGCAACTCGTTTCGTACATGATATTTTACATGTTTCAATGCCATTCTCCCAAATCTTCCCACCCTCTCCCTCTCTCACAGAGTCCATAAGACTGTTCTATACATCAGTGTCTCTTTTGCTGTCTCGTACACAGGGTTATTGTTACCATCTTTCTAAATTCCATATATATGCGTTAATATACTGTATTGGTGTTTTTCTTTCTGGCTTACTTCACTCTGTATAATAGGCTCCAGTTTCATCCACCTCATTAGAACTGATTCAAATGTATTCTTTTTAATGGCTGAGTAATACTCCATTGTGTATATGTACCACAGCTTTCTTATCCATTCATCTGCTGATGGACATCTTTATAAACTTTATAAACAGTGCTGCGATGAACATTGGGGTACACATGTCTCTTTCCCTTCTGGTTTCCTCAGTGTGTATGCCCAGCAGTGGGATTGCTGGATCATAAGGCAGTTCTATTTCCAGTTTTTTAAGGAATCTCCACACTGTTCTCCATAGTGGCTGTACTAGTTTGCATTCCCACCAACAGTGTAAGAGGGTTCCCTTTTCTCCACACCCTCTCCAGCATTTATTGCTTGTAGACTTTTGGATAGCAGCCATTCTGACTGGTGTGAAATGGTACCTCATAGTGGTTTTGATTTGCATTTCTCTGATAATGAGTGATGTTGAGCATCTTTTCATGTGTTTGTTAGCCATCTGTATGTCTTCTTTGGAGAAATGTCTATTTAGTTCTTTGGCCCATTTTTTGATTGGGTCATTTATTTTTCTGGAGTTGAGCTGTAGGAGTTGCTTGTATATTCTCGAGATTAGTTGTTTGTCAGTTGCTTCATTTGCTATTATCTTCTCCCATTCTGAAGGCTGCCTTTTCACCTTGCTAAGAGTTTCCTTTGATGTGCAGAAGCTTTTAAGGTTAATTAGGTCCCATTTGTTTATTTTTGCTTTTATTTCCAATATTCTGGGAGGTGGGTCATAGAAGATCCTGCTGTGATGTATGTCAGAAGAGTGTTTTGCCTATGTTCTCCTCTAGGAGTTTTATAGTTTCTGGTCTTACGTTTAGATCTTTAATCCATTTTGAGTTTATTTTTGTGTATGGTGTTAGAAAGTGTTCTAGTTTCATTCTTTTACAAGTGGTTGACCAGATTTCCCAGCACCACTTGTTAAAGAGATTGTCTTTAATCCATTGTATATTCTTGCCTCCTTTGTCAAAGATAAGGTGTCCATCCACCCTTTATTTTTATAGCAAAGATAGAATGTTGCAACCATATCCAAACATTGATAGTATTTTTAGTATCTTTTCGTATTTTATTGACCATTGCAGTTTTTGTTTTGGCGAACTGGGCGTACATATAATTTATTCATTTTTTTTTTTCTATTAGGTTGCTTACATTTTAAATAATTTTTTTTGAAAAGGTAGAAGATTAAAAATAAATTTTGTATCCAGAGACCCTCCACCTGCTGGGGTTTTAGAGGACTTGACAACATCATGTTACTGGTTGCAGGATCCAGGGTTAGATGGCCTGGCAATGACAACACGGCTGTAACTCCTTTTAGTCTTGCTGTCTGTGCTGTGGGGCACCCAACCACAGACTTTACAGGCAAGGGCTGACCTTCTCAGTATCTGCATGTTACAGAACCGAACTTGGGTCAGTTCACCTGACGTACAGCAAAGCCAATCTACTGATGTGGGGTTGTGGGGAAACTCCTTGCAAAGTACCCGACCGGGGGCCAAGCAAGGAGAATGGGCAGCTCTTGCTCAAAAGATCTGAACTCCTGATGGCTTTCGGGCAAGGTTTTTTTAAAGACAAAGTGAGTTGCAAGGTGCATGATCAGCTTGGGCACATCCTTCTGACTGGTTGGTAGTGAGATAATGGCATGATGTTTTGGGAATCTCAGTTATCAACCTTCTGGTTCCAACTAGTCTGGTGTCTACCTACTGGTGGTCAGCATGCAGTTAGCTTCTTCCACCTGGTAGAGGTTTTAGTATCTGCAAAACAATGGAAGGATATAGGTCAGAATATTATCTAAAGGTCTTGAGGAGGAATGAAAAGTCCTTGAGTTTGTTTTATGGCTAAACTGTTATTATTTTGAGATATATATCTGCATTTTCTAACTTCTCTGAGAAATTAATTTTAATTTAAAATTAAAATTGGTCTTTGGAATTCGAGGTTAAAGCCTCGAGGGACATGGTGGGGGGAGTGTGTCCCCAGGAAAGGCCCTGCAGGGTCCTGCTTGGTTTCCTATGGATGCCAGTGCACCAGAAGGAAGGTCCAGGCTCTGAGGACAAGCTGTATGAACTCTGCCATTCATGGAAGATGAATTCTGGCTGCTCCAGGAAGCCCACAAGGACATGTCCTGCCCTGACAGAGTCACTTGAGCCACCATGGAGAGATGGCAAGCGCCCCCTCATCCAGGACACTTGCCTCTATGACGCTTCCTCAACCTGGGGCCCGGATCCAGAAGCTGGACCAGAGTGGGCACAGAGGGCTGCCTTGGACCTGCCCCTCTGCAAAGACAGCTGTCAGCCCTCGTGGGAAAATTGCTGCACCTGCTTCCCCCAGAAGTGTGCCACACAATGTAACCAGTGTCCTGTGGGGCTTCCTGTCACCCCTTCGACTTCTACTTCCCACACCTTCCATTCTACAATGAACTCAGAAGTGGCTCCTACACTGTAAGCCAACTGCAGCCAAGGGAGAGGTCGCTGCACCCAGATGTGGTTTGTTCTGGCCCAGGGAGCCCCATGGAGGAGATTCTATGCTATGACATTGCACTGGGGCTGTGTCCTGTGGGGCTGGCATCTCCTGCTCACTCCACCCCTGATGGTGCTCAGATGAGCTATTTCTACCATATCCTACCTGGACATCCCAACTTGTTCAGCCCCACAGCACCCACACCCTCAGTTTCTGCTCAGTTGTGGGGTCTCTGGCAGCCAATTTAAATAAATAGACACCCTTGTCACTCACACAGAAGTCTTGCAAAAGGATATATGATGGAAAGTAATCCTCCCTCCTGTGACAACTGAATTTAATCGGTTCTTATAAAAATGGGACGAGAAAACCATACACATACCCCAAAGTTCATTGCAGCACTATTTATAATAGCCAGGACATGGATGAAACCTAGATGTCCATCAACAGATGAATGGATAAAGAAGTTGTGGTTCAAATATACAGTGGAATATTAGCTATAAAAACAAATGGAACTGAGTCAGTTGTAGTGAGGTGGATGGACCTAGAGTCTGTCATACAGAGTGAAATAAGTCAGAAAGAGAAAAATAAATATCGTACATTTGTGCATATGTATGGAATCTAGAAAAATGGTATTGATGAACCTATTTGCAGGGCAGGAATAGAGACACAGATGTAGAGAATGGACTTATGCACACAGTGAGGGAATGAGAGGATGGGATGAATTGGGAAAGTAGTATTACATATTTAGACTCCCATGTGTAAAATAGATAACTAGTAGAAAGCTGCTGTGTAATAGGGGCAGCTCAGCTCAGTGCTCTGTGATGAACTAGAGGGGTGGGAGGGAGGCTCCAGAGGAGGGGTTCAGATCAGATCAGTCGCTCAGTCGTGTCCGATTCTTTGCGACCCCATGAATCGCAGCACGCCAGGCTTCCCTGTCCATAACCAACTCCCAGAGTTCACTGAGACTCACGTCCATTGAGTCAGTGATGCCATCCAGCCATCTCATCCTCTGTCGTCCCCTTCTCCTCCTGCCCCCAATCCCTCCCAGCATCAGGGTCTTTTCCAATGAGTCAACTCTTCGCATGAGGTGGCCAAAGTACTGGAGTTTCAGCTTTAGCATCATTCCTTCCAAAGAAATCCCAGGGCTGATCTCCTTCAGAATGGACTGGTTGGATCTCCTTGCAGTCCAAGGGACTCTCAAGAGTCTTCTCCAACACCATAGTTCAAAAGCATCAATTCTCCAGCGCTCAGCCTTCTTCACAGTCCAACTCTCACATCCATACATGACCACAGGAAAAACCAAGGCCTTGACTAGACGAACCTTTGTTGGCAAAGTAATGTCTCTGCTTTTAAATATGCTATCTAGGTTGGTCATAACTTTCCTTCCAAGGAGTAAGCGTCTTTTAATTTCATGGCTGCAGTCACCATCTGTAGTGATTTTGGAGCCCATAAATATAAAGTCTGACACTGTTTCCACTGTTTCCCCATCTATTTCCCATGAAGTGGTGGGACCGGATGCCATGATCTTCGTTTTCTGAATGTTGAGCTTTAAGCCCACTTTTTCACTCTCCACTTTCACTTTCATCAAGAGGCTTTTGAGTTCCTCTTCACTTTCTGCCATAAGGGTGGTGTCATCTGCATAGCTGAGGTTATTGATATTTCTCCCGGCAATCTTGATTCCAGTTTGTGTTTTTTCCAGTCCAGCGTTTCTCATGATGTACTCTGCATATAAGTTAAATAAACAGGGTGACAATATACAGCCTTGACGTACTCCTTCTCCTATTTGGAACCAGTCTGTTGTTCCATGTCCAGTTCTAACTGTTGCTTCCTGACCTGCATACAAATTTTTCAAGAGGCAGATCAGGTGGTCCGGTATTCCCATCTCTTTCAGAATTTTCCACAGTTTATTGTGATCCACACAGTCAAAGGCTTTGGCATAGTCAATAAAGCAGAAATAGATGCTTTTCTGGAACTCTCTTGCTTTTTCCATGATCCAGCGGATGTTGGCAATTTGATCTCTGGTTCCTCTGCCTTTTCTAAAACCAGCTTGAACATCAGGAAGTTCAAGGTTCACATATTGCTGAAGCCTGGCTTGGAGAATTTTGAGCATTACTTTACTAGCATGTGAGATGAGTGCAATTGTGCGGTAGTTTGAGCATTCTTTGGCATTGCCTTTCTTTGGGATTGGAATGAAAACTGACCTTTTCCAGTCCTGTGGCCACTGCTGAGTTTTCCAAATTTGCTGGCATATTGAGTGCAGCACTTTCACAGCATCATCTCTCAGGATTTGGAATAGCTCAACTGGAATTCCATCACCTCCACTCGCTTTGTTCGTAGTGATGCTTTCTAAGGCCCACTTGACTTCACATTCCAGGATGTCTGGCTCTAGGTCAGTGATCACACCATCGTGATTATCTGGGTCGTGAAGATCTTTTTTGTACAGTTCTTCTGTGCATTCTTGCCATCTTTTCTTAATATCTTCTGCTTCTGTTAGGTCCATACCATTTCTGTCCTTTATCGAGCCCATCTTTGCATGAAATGTTCCTTTGGTATCTCTGATTTTCTTGAAGAGATCCCTAGTCTTTCCCATTCTGTTGTTTTCCTCTATTTCTTTGCATTGATCGCTGAAGAAGGCTTTCTTATCTCTTCTTGCTATTCTTTGGAACTCTGCATTCAGATGTTTATATCTTTCCTTTTCTCCTTTGCTTTTCACTTCTCTTCTTTTCACCGCTATTTGTAAGGCCTCTCCAGACAGCCATTTTGCTTTTTTGCATTTCTTTTCCACAGGGATGGTCTTGATCCCTGTCTCCTGTACAATGTCATGAACCTCATTCCATAGTTCATCAGGCACTCTATCTATCAGATCTAGGCCCTTAGATCTATTTCTCACTTCCAGTGTATAATCATAAGGGATTTGATTTAGGTCATACCTGAATGGTCTAGTGGTTTTCCCTACTTTCTTCAATTTAAGTCTGAATTTGGCAATCAGGAGTTCATGGTCTGAGCCACAGTCAGCTCCTGGTCTTGTTTTTGCTGACTGTATAGAGCTTCTCCATCTTTGGCTGCAAAGGATATAATCAATCTGATTTCAGTGTTGACCATCTGGTGATGTCCATGTGTAGAGTCTTCTCTTGTGTTGTTGGAAGAGGATGTTTGTTATGACCAGTGCATTTTCTTGGCAAAACTCTATTAGTCTTTGCCCTGCTTCATTCCGTATTCCAAGGCCAAATTTGCCTGTTACTCCAGGTGTTTCTTGACTTCCTACTTTTGTATTCCGGTCCCCTATAATGAAAAGGACATCTTTTTGGGTGTTAGTTCTAAAAGGTCTTGTAGGTCTTCATAGAACCGTTCAACTTCAGCTTCTTCAGCGTTACTGGTTGGGGCATAGACTTGGATTACTGTGATATAGAATGGTTTGCCTTGGAAACGAACAGAGATCATTCTGTCGTTTTTGAGATTGCATCCAAGTACTGCATTTTGGACTCTTTTGTTGACCATGATGGCCACTCCATTTCTTCTGAGGGATTCCTGCCCGGAGTAGTAGATATAATGGTCATCTGAGTTAAATTCACCCATTCCAGTCCATTTCAGTTCGCTGATTCCTAGAATGTCGACATTCACTCTTGCCATCTCTTCTTTGACCACTTCCAATTTGCCTTGATTCATGGACCTGACATTCCAGGTTCCTAAGCAATATTGCTCTTTACAGCATCGGACCTTGCTTCTATCACCAGTCACATCCACAGCTGGGTATTGTTTTTGCTTTGGCTCCATCCCTTCATTCTTTCTGGAGTTATTTCTCTACTGATCTCCAGTAGCATATTGGGCACCTACTGACCTGGGGAGTTTCTCTTTCAGTATCCTATCATTTTGCCTTTTCATACTGTTCATGGGGTTCTCAAGGCAAGAATACTGAAGTGGTTTGCCATTCCCTTCTCCAGTGGACCACATTCTGTCAGATCTCTCCACCATGACCCGCCTGTCTTGGGTTGCCCCACGGGCATGGCTTAGTTTCATTGAGTTAGACGAGGCTGTGGTCCTAGTGTGATTAGATTGACTAGTTTTCTATGAGTATGGTTTCAGTGTGTTTGCCCTCTGATGCCCTCTTGCAACACCTACCGTCTTACTTGGGTTTCTCTTACCTTGGGCGTGGGGTATCTCTTCACGGCTGCTCCAGCAAAACACAGCCATTGCTCCTTACCTTGGACGAGGGGTGTCTCCTCACTGCCGCCCTTCCTGACCTTCAATGTGGGATAGCTCCTCTAGGCCCTCCTGCGCCCGCGCAGCCACGGCTCCTTGGACGTGTGGTTGGTCCTCCCGGCCACCGCCCCTGGCCTCGGGCTTGAGGCGTGGGGTATCTCCTGCGGCCGCCGCCCCTGACCTCGGACGTGGGGTAACTCCTCTCGTCGCCGCCCCTGGCCTTGGGCGTGGGGGCGTGGGGTAGCTCCTCCCTGCCGCCACCCCTGACCTCGGACGCTGGGTATCTCCTCTCGACCGCCCCCCGCCCCCCACCAACGACCTCGGACGCGGGGTAGCTCCTCTTGGCAGTTCATGCGCCATCGCAGTCTGGTACTCTCAGCTGCTGCCCCTGACCTCGGACGTGGGGTAACTCCTCTTGGCCGCCGCCCTTCGAAGAGGGGTTATATGTATACTTATAGCTGATTCATGTTGTTGTATAGCAGAAACCAACACAACATTGTAAAGCAATTATCCCCCAATTAAAAATAAATTAAAAATAGAAAATAAATTTAAAAAATGGAATATTGGAAATTCCCTGGCAGTCCAGTGGTTAGGACACTGCGCGTTCTCTGTAGAGGGCACAGGTTCAATTCCTGGTCAGGGAGCTAAGATCCTGCAAGCTGCATGATGCAGTTAAGAAAACCCCACAAAAGACAAAAAATAGGAATGTTGTTTTGAAAAAACTTCAGATTTTGCCAAGAATTTACTATTTCTGTCTTTCTTTTTTTACTTAGTATTTAAAGTCTTTTTCTCTGCAGAAAGCACGTCTTCACTTGCTTTACTATTTTTGAGTTTAGTGAACTGTAATTTTTTAAATGAAAAATTGGAGTAAATTGTGATGTCTATTTAGGAAAGAAAACTGCCCTAGGATATAGAGAAGTCCAAGAAAAGATGGCCAGTAGTGATCATATTTCTCCTCTGGGCTTTGACATGGACTTTACTTGGAGGTCAAAAAGGAGTGTTTGGGACATTTTGTAGAAAGAGCCTTATCTGGAGGAGCCATCTGAAAAGGTTCAGGCTGGTTCATTTATTTTCTTATGGCCAGAGCATTTTACGGCTTCATCCCAGGAGATTATAGCTGGGTGTTTTGAGATTCTCCTAGAAACAGTCCGGATTCTAGGAGACTGGCTTAGATGACTTATTTGGTGCCTGGTGGTGACTGAAGATCTCTGCTCTGGGCTGAATGGTGAATCTTAAGTATGAACCAATAGCCAAGACAAAACAAAGCTGCCAACATGCACGATAGAGGGAGAGAAAACAAAACAACAGCAATAACAAAAACAGGTCAGAAAAAGGAACTCAGAGAACAAATAAGACAGTGGACCTGGAGTAGCAAAAGAAAAGATAAACAGCAAACCCCAGAATCATTAAACTTCTGAGAGACTTGAAGATACTGTATCTATAAGAAGAAAGGAAACACAATGAAACAGGAACATTTAGAGTGCATGGAATGTTCTGTTGGGCATTTAAAATATGACAGAAGATGAAGGGAAGAGTCCAGTTGACTGTTTGGAAAATAAACATGGGGAAATATATTAGGATTAATATATACATGTATTATAAAAAGATAAAATGGGAGAGAAAATATAAGAAAAAGAGGATCAATTCTGGAAGTACAGCATTCAATACAAGTTCCAAAAGTAGAGCAGAGAAAATGGAGGGGGAGAGATTATTAAAGAAGCAATACAAGAGAACCCTCAGAATTGGAGATGCTAAATGCTAAATTAAGTGCACAATGGATGAAAAAACAGGCAAAGAAGTCATGTTATTTTCAAAACACTGATGATGGCAAGAAGATTGGAGAGAGAGAAAGGGAGAAAGAGAACAGTTCACTTACACAGGAATGAAAATCAGATAGATATATTAGGCTTTTTAATAATAACACTCAGTACTAAAATATGGTGAAATTATGCTTTAAGATTCCCTTCTATGATCAAACAAAATGGTGATGATGATAAAAATCATTTCCAATATACAAACAATAGCTAATTTCTATTGACTCTTTACAAAGTGTCAGGAAGTAAGTTAAATTCTTCACATTGACCTTCATGTTTAGTGCTCCCAACAAAGTTATATTTTATTATTATTCCCATTTTACATATGAAGAAGCTGAAGCGCAACATGGTTAACTAACTTGTTAAAGGTCAAGCAGAGAGTAAACTTTGGAGGCAAAATGAGTTTCCAAAAAATTATGAAAATACTTGGATCAGGCAGTAAGATGTTAATGTTATATCTGTCACACAGGGTAAGAGAATAAAGAGAAGAAAAGAATAAAAAGAATTTGATGAAGATTCCTCCATTTTAGGTGCAAAAGAATTATCAATCAAGAAGGAAAAGGGGAAAAAGTTTTGTAGCACCAAGTAACTGTTTTACCCCTGTGCTAATGAGTCGTGTTGCAAAGTTTTTGCTGCTGGGGAATGTGTGATCCTTTGCATCCGCTGTGATACTGGGCACCAAAAGAAATACTCAACTACTGATGAAGCCAGCTTATATCCACATGCAATCTACTGTGAATGAAGCATATTGGCACCTTGAGCCCCACTTACCTTGTGAAGCAGGAGAGGTAGTTCAAGGTGAAAGCATTCAGGCAGGGTGTTTTGGCAGTCCCTGGAGAGGCAGGGTGTGTCCCTTGGGAAACAAAATTTAATTTACCTTTCTCCAAGTAGGACTGTTTTGGTAACAGAGTCTTGGTGAAAAGTCAGTGTGAGCAAAGAAGGCTTTCAGGAAGAGAATGAATCACCTTGGTTACTGTAGCTGATAACCATCTTTGATAATCTTCAAGATAGGCAGAATAAAAAACATTTTAGGGGAAATCTGATGCATTTGGGCATTTGGGAAAATTATTGTTAGACTTGTGATCTTTTAGATCACTTGAAAAAAATACCATAGAAAATGAAACAAACAAAAACTGGGGGAAAATAAAAAACTGTAAAGAGAAGGAAGCAAATCATAAAGCCACGTGGCTCACCAGTGAATAATACTTACATTGGCTATTTGTTCCACCAAAAAAGTTGTGATTTAACCATATTGCAAAGATGAAGAAGAGGAAGCAGGTGGTCATGACATATAACAGCATGAAACTCTCAAATACCATAACTCGAAATGAACTGACATGCTCTAAAACATATAGACCTAGAAGGCGCAACAAGAACATCCTTCTTAGAAATGTGAGACCAAATATGAGAAGAAGCAGCTGAAAGAGTGGAAAAGTAGACACTTCTGAAGAAGGACAGAGCGAGGGTGGGGGTGGAGATCAGTGGGGCAGAGAACTTTCTTTTAACACTATTTATTTTTAAATTATGTGCCTGTATTATTCTTTTTTTTGTTGTTTTGTTTATTTTATTTTTAAACTTTTGCCAAACATCGAAATGAATCCGCCACAGGTATACCCGTGCTCCCCATCCTGAACCCTCCTCCCTCCTCCCTCCCCATACCCTCCCTCTGCGTCGTCCCAGTGCACCAGCCCCAAGCATCCAGTATCGTGCATCGAACCTGGACTGGTGACTCGTTTCATACATGATATTATACATGTTTCAATGCCATTCTCCCAAATCTCCCCACCCTCTCCCTCTCCCACAGAGTCCATAAGACTGATCTATACATCAGTGTCTCTTTTGCTGTCTCGTACACAGGGTTATTGTTACCATCTTTCTAAATTCCATATATATGCGTTAGTATACTGTATTGGTGTTTTTCTTTCTGGCTTACTTCACTCTGTATAATAGGTTCCAGTTTCATCCACCTCATAAGAACTGATTCAAATGTATTCTTTTTAATGGCTGAGTAGTACTCCATTGTGTATATGTACCACAGCTTTCTTATCCATTCATCTGCTGATGGACATCTAGGTTGCTTCCCTGTCCTGGCTATTATAAACAGTGCTGCAATGAACATTGGGGTACACGTGTCTCTTTCCCTTCTGGTTTCCTCAGTGTGTATGCCCAGCAGTGGGATTGCTGGATCATAAGGCAGTTCTATTTCCAGTTTTTTAAGGAATCTCCACACTGTTCTCCATAGTGGCTGTACTAGTTTGCATTCCCACCAACAGTGTAAGAGGGTTCCCTTTTCTCCACACCCTCTCCAGCATTTATTGCTTGTAGACTTTTGGATAGCAGCCATTCTGACTGGCGTGAAATGGTACTTCATAGTGGTTTTGATTTGCATTTCTCTGATAATGAGTGATGTTGAGCATCTTTTCATGTGTTTGTTAGCCATCTGTATGTCTTCTTTGGAGAAATGTCTATTTAGTTCTTTGGCCCATTTTTTGATTGGGTCATTTATTTTTCTGGAGTTGAGCTGTAGGAGTTGCTTGTATATTTTTGAGATTAGTTGTTTGTCAGTTGCTTCATTTGCTATTATCTTCTCCCATTCTGAAGGCTGCCTTTTCACCTTGCTAAGAGTTTCCTTTGTTGTGCAGAAGCTTTTAAGTTTAATTAGGTCCCATTTGTTTATTTTTGCTTTTATTTCCAATATTCTGGGAGGTGGGCCATAGAGGATCCTGCTGTGATGTATGTCGGAGAGTGTTTTGCCTATGTTCTCCTCTAGGAGTTTTATAGTTTCTGGTCTTACGTTGAGATCTTTAATCCATTTTGAGTTTATTTTTGTGTATGGTGTTAGAAAGTGTTCTAGTTTCATTCTTTTACAATAGAAAGTGTTTTCACATGTTTCAAAATTCAAATGGTACGGTAAAAAGTCTGCCTTTTCTCTCACTCTTTCCTACCTGGCTTCCCTCTGCAAAAGCATCCAATATTTTTCCCGTGTGTATTGTTCCAAAAATAATTTAATTGTATTTAATATTCATTTTATTAAAGTGAATATTAGTTTAAAAGGAACTAAGGCAAAAAGAAAATCTACTGAGGTATGTAGTTGACATGGTCCAATAAAATAAATTTTAGTGCAGTGAAGTGACTTTTGCAGAAAATTAATAGAATGTCCTAATTCCTTGACATCATCAATAGTAATTCATACCATCGCTTTAATAACATTTTTTAAAGAAATAATTCTGCCATTACATTAAAAATCAACAAATATGCAGCAATGACAGCTTCTCTTTCCTTCTTAGAGGCATGGGCCTCAGATTTTAAGTGTCTTATATTTGCTGCCACTTTTAGAAGGGAAAGATGCTCACTTCAAGCCAAATGTTCTGTATTTTACACTTGATAATAGATCCCTCTCCCAGAGCTAATGGTAAGTTTAGCTGCAGGTTTACCTAAAAGTCAATTACAAATATTGGTAAAGACAAGATGCAATTTGCGGGTAGCCTAACTTGTTATTAAGTACAAGGTGTTTTATCCAATCTTGTTAAACACTTTCCACAGGGCTCTAAGGATTCATTCCCAGGCATGATGTCTAGCAGGTAGAGGAGGCTGAGGTGGAGACGGGGTGGGAAAACATCTCAAAGGCTGCCCTGTTTAACTGTAGAGGAGGTGAGAGAAGCCCAGTCCTTATAACTTTGTGACCATCGCATCATTTACCACATCCACAACAAAGGAAGCTCCAGATAGTCTGTTAAAATCCTGTGTGTTCTTTTATTCATTCATTCAAACATCACCTTGTATTGATTGCCTCAGTTCAGTTCAGTTCAGTCCCTCAGTTGTGTCTGACTCTTTGCGACCCCATGAACCACAGCACGCCAGGCCTCCCTGTCCATCACCAGCTGCTGGAGTTTACCCAAACCCATGTCCATTGAGTAGGTGATGCTGTCCAACCGTCTCATCCTCTGTCGTCCCCTTCTCCTCCTGCCTGAATCTTCCCCAGCATCAGGGTCTTTTCAAATGAGTCAGCTCTTTGCATCAGGTGGTCAAAGTATTGGAGTTTCAGCTTCAACATCAGTCCTTCCAATGAACACCCAGGACTGATCTGCTTTAGGATGAACTGGGTTCGATCTCCATGCAGTCCAAGGGACTCTCAAGAGTCTTCACCAATACCACAGTTCAAAAACATCAATTCCTCGGTGCTCAGCTTTCTTTATAGTCCAACTCTCACATCCATACATGACTACTGGAAAAACCTTAGCCTTGACTAGACAGACCTTTGTTGACAAAGTAATGTCTCTGCTTTTTAATATGCTGTCTAGGTTGGGCATAAGTTTCCTTCCAAGGAGTAAGCGTCTTTTAATTTCACGGCTGCAATCACCATCTGCAGTGATTTTGGAGCCCAAGAAAATAAAGTCAGCCACTGTTTCTCCATCTGTTTCCCAGAAGGGATGGGACCGGATGCCATGATCTTCGTTTTCTGAATGTTGAGCTTTAAGCCAACTTTTTCAGTCTCCACTTTCACTTTCATCAAGAAGCTTTTTAGTTCTTCTTCACTTTCGGCCATGAGGGTGGTGTCATCTGCATATCTGAGGTTATTGATATTTCTCCCAGCAATCTTGATTCCAGCTTGTGCTTCCTCCAGCCCAGCATTTCTCATGATGTACTATGCATATAAGTTAAATAAGCAGGGTGACAATATACAGCCTTGATGTACTCCTTTTTCTATTTAGAACCAGTCTGTTGTTCCATGTCCAGTTCTAACTCTTGCTTCCTGACCTGCATATAGGTTTCTCAAGAGGCAGGTCAGGTGGTCTGGCATTCCCATCTCCTTCAGAATTTTCCAGTTTATTTTGATCCACACAGTCAAAGGCTTTGGCATAGTCAATAAAGCAGAAATAGATGTTTTTCTGAAATTCTCTTGCTTTTTCGATGATCCAGCAGATGTTGGCAATTTGATCTCTGGTTCCTCTGCCTTTTCTAAAACCAGCTTGAACATCTGGAAGTTTGCAGTTCATGTATTGCTGAAGTCTGGCTTGGAGAATTTTGAGCATTACTTTACTAGCGTGTGAGATGAGTGCAATTGTGTGGTAGTTTGAGCATTCTTTGGCATTGCCTTTCTTTGGGATTGGCTTGAAAACTGACCTTTTCCAGTCCCATGGCCACTGCTGAGTTTTCCAAATTTGCTGGCATATTGAGTGCAGCACTTTCACAGCATCATCTTTTAGGATTTGAAATAGCTCAACTGGAATTCCATCACCTCCACTAGCTTTGTTCGTAGTGATGCTTCCTAAGGCCCACTTGACTTCACATTCCAGGATGTCTGGCTCTAGGTGAGTGATCATAACATCATGATTATCTTGCTCATGAATATCTTTTTTTCTACAGTTCTGTGTATTCTTGCCACCTCTTCTTAATATCTTCTGCTTCTGTTAGGTCCATACCATTTCTGTCCTTAATCGAGCCCATCTTTGCATGAAATGCTCCCTTGGTATCTCTGATTTTCTTGAAGAGATCTCTAGTCTTTCCCATTCTGTTGTTTTCCTCTATTTCTTTGCATTGATCACTGAGGAAGGCTTTCTTATCTCTCCTTGCTATTCTTTGGAACTCTGCATTCAGATGTTCCTTTTCTCCTTTGCTTTTTGCTTCTTTTCTTTTCACAGCTGTTTGTAAGGCCTCCCCAGACAGCCATTTTGCTTTTTTGCATTTCTTTTCCATTGGGATGGTCTTGATCCCTTTCTCCTGTACAGTGTCACGAACCTCTGTCCATAGTTCATCAGGCACCGTATCTATCAGATCTAGTCCCTTAAATCTATTTCTCACTTCCACTGTATAATCATAAGGGATTTGATTTAGGTCATACCTGAATGGTCTAGTGGTTTTCCCTACTTTCTTCAATTTAAGTCTGAATTTGGCAATGAGGAGTTCATGATCTGAACCACAGTCAGCTCCCGGTCTTGTTTTGCTGACTGTATAGAGCTTCTCCATCTTTGGCTGCAAAGGATATAATCAATCTGATTTTGGTGTTGACCATCTGGTGATGTCCATGTGTAGAGTCTTCTCTTGTGTTGTTGGAAGAGGGTGTTTGCTATAACCAGTGCATTTTTTTGGCAGAACTCTTATTAGCCTTTGCCCTGCTTCATTCCGTATTCCAAGGCCAAATGTGCCCATTACTCCAGGTATTTCTTGACTTCCTACTTTAGCATTCCAGTCTCTATAATGAAAAGGACATCTTTTGGGAGTTTTAGGTCTAGAAGGTCTTGTAGGTCTTCATAGAACCGTTCAACTTCAGCTTCTTCAGCATTACTGGTTGGGGCATAGACTTGGATTACTGTGATATTGAATGGTTTGCCTTGGAAATGAACAGAAATCATTCTGTCATTTTTGAGATTGCATCCAAGTACTGCATTTTGGACTCTTGTTGACTATGATGGCTACTCCATTTCTTCTAAGGGATTCCTCCCCACAGTAATAGATATAATGGTCATCTGAGTTAAATTCACCCATTCCAGTCCATCGTAGTTTGCTGATTCCTAGAATGTCGATGTTCACTCTTGCCATCTCCTGTTTGACCACTTCCAATTTGCCTTGATTTGCGGACCTAACATTCCAGGTTCCTATGCAATATTGCTCTTTACAGCATCAGGCCTTGCTTCTATCACCAGTCCCATCCACAAGTGGGTGTGCTTTTTTTGCTTTGGCTCCATCCCTTCATTCTTTCTGGAGTTATTTCTCTACTGATCTCCAGTAGCATATTGGGCACCTACCGACCTGGGGAGTTCCTACCTTGTGCCAATGCTGAGTTATATTTAGGAACTAGACAGAGGAGGAGTGAGGCAGACAAGGGCTGGTTGGCAAGATATTCTTTATTTTTTGTGATGCCAGCTAACCAAAGGACTTGATGAAATCATAAATTCTGGAGCAGGAAGCTTCTTCAGACATTATCTTTCCAGCTGGGGCCCAGTGAAATTAAACAACTGGCCCAGATCCTCACTGGTATTTGCTGAACTGAGATGAAAACCACCTTCCAACCTGGTTGGCTCCATTTGATAGATTATCAAAGGTGCGAAAGATCTGTAGACAATGACATTCTATAACTCTCTTTATAGTAAGGTTCTGGAAACATGACTGAATGGGCTTCTTGACTTTTTCAGACTGAACAACTCACTGAACATCTATGTCAAGGGGAAGGGAATTACCCTCAGGGATTAGGAACCTCCCTGACCCTCTAGGCCAGCTGCATAGCCATGGCAGTAAGAGCCCCAGAAAGTGATAGCTGGACAACAGAAACTGTGAAGGGAAAATCTGGAAGTGCAAAAACCAGAGATAAAAAGCCTCTAGTAACATCCATGGAATGTGGAGGAAGGAAGGAAAAGCATGTGGAAAGAAGGGATGGGAGCCCTTAAGTTTGTCACGCACTAAGGAGGAACTCTATTGGAACTGCTGTGTTCACAGGTTCCTATGAGAAAGGAAAGCATTGTCCCCAAAGGAAAAGCACGTCATTTTATATACTACAGATGAGGGAAGCTTTCTCCTACCTCCTCAAGAGCTTCTGATCCACAGGGAATAAAGGGAGCATGCACCCTTCAGAAGTAAATGGTAGACAAATTACATTTTTGAAAGAGAGAGAAAGTACATCTCACTCAATTTTCAGAAGTAAGGATTAGGAACCTGAAGCTCTAGCACGTGCAGTTGACTAGAACAGAGTCATTTGTTTAGCGCTATTGCTGGTTCAGTTGCTGGAATGAACAAGGGTGGGAGCAGTGTGAGGGGGGTCAAAAGGAAGAGAAGCAAATCTGAAGGGAGAAGGATAGGGTTAAGACATAAATAAATGGGAAGAACAAGGGTGGCGGATAGAGACCCAAAGAGAAAGAGGACAGAAAGGAACACACTCTCAAGAGAGACAAGTGAGATTTCAAAGGAAGAGCATGAAGATTCCTCATCTGCTGCTAAACCTCCCTGCCCCATCTCCAATAGCTGGCGAGTCCAAGATTTCTGGTTCTGCCATTTCCCACTCAGGTGAATCAAGCTCTCCAACCTAGCATCCACCCCCCCACCACCTCCACCCCCATGAAATCATTAAAGTCTCTATTTTCTTTAGTGTCCACATTACCAGACTTCTACTGAAGCTTTCTTTTAGCTCTTGTGCCTAAAGAATATTGTAAAACTGTCTACCCTTCACACATTTCTAAGTTAACACCTGTTCTTTTTCATCTTAAGATTAAATATCTGCAAAGGATAAAGTCTCCCAATGTACATGTGTGAGCCTTAAATATATTTTTATCAAAACGTTGTTGTTGCAGACTTATTTAAAAAAAAAAAGATTTATGTATTTATTTTGGTTGCACTGGGTCTTTGCTGTTGCATACATGCTTTCTCTAGTTACAGTGAGTGGGAGCTACTCTCTAGCAGTGGTATGTGGGCTTCTCGTTGCAGTGGTTTCTCTTGTTGTGGAGCATGGGCTCTAGGCATGTGGGCTTCAGTAGTAGGAATGTCTTTGTTCAGGGTGGAGGCCGGCCACACCCAACAGTCCTAGGGTAGGGCTGGCCACGCCAGAAAGACCTTATGGGTCTTGCATCATCAGTTGACCTGGGGACTAAGTTCAGCCATACAGGCAATGACACAATCAAGCATGCCTATGTAAACTTACAAGAGCTTTGAACAGTGGGCGTCCCTAGTTGATGGTACTCGAAGTGTATTGTCACACAGCGATGTTCAGAGGGGGCGTGCCCTAACTCCATGCAGGACAGGATGTTGGAAGTTCATGTCTGTAGCCCTCCTGGGCTCCGCCCTATGCTTCTCTTCCTTTGGCTCATCTTAATCTGCATCCTTTCACTGCAGTAAACTGTAACCATGAGTATAATGACTTTCAATGAATTCTGTGAGTTTTTCTAGTGAATTGTCACAATCCCTGGTGGTTTGGGAAACCTCTGAACTTGCAGTTGGTGTCAGAAGTGAGGGTGGTCTTTGTGGAGACTATATCCTCTAAGCTTGTAGTTGGCCCTAAACTCCTCACAAATATAAGACTCTGTAAGTAGAATTTCTGGGTCAGAAATATGTGCATTTGCAAATTTGGCCAAGATGAATAAGATGGCCCCATAGAGATTGTCCCAAATTATATTCCCACCAGGAACAGAGCAGAGTTTTTTGGTAAGAGGGTGGGGAGAAAAAAATAACCCTACCATGGATTGTGAGAGAATAAAAAGTCATGGCAGGGAGCACCCTGGTAGACACCAGGGGGTTAAAGGCAAGGAAGTGGGGAGAGTATTCTCAGAGGTGTTTGAGGCAAGAGATGAGCAGGGGTTGAAGAAGTGGAGACAAACGGTGGCCGCATCAAGAGTGAAGTGGAACAGGGTATGACAGAGTCATGGGGCAGTAGAGTGCCGCCTTCAGAACCGGGCACTCATGCTCCTGGGCGGAACCCAGGGATTCCTGAGAGAAGAAAGGATTCGGGATCCTCCACTTCTTTATGTGTTGCTTTCTGATGTAAATTTGTTTGAAGAGGAAGCTTGGGATCTTCCATTTCTCCTTCTCCTAACTTACCATGAAAAGTCTCACCTCTCCCACATCCCAAACCCTCCAGAAGCTGAAGGCAAAAGCCACACCATCTCTTTGGACAGAGGCAAATTTTTTAGTACACAGTCCTACATACACATTCACACATGTACAAAATGGCACACATACAAAGCCGATTAACCACAGCATGTTTGTCATAGCAAAGGTTTGGAACAACCTAACTGTTTCTCAGCAGAGTGCTAGTTGAACAAATTTAAGATATATTTACCCAAGGTAAGAATTTTTAGTCAGAAAAAAAGAATGAAGAAGCATTTTATGTATTGATATGAAGCCATCTATATACTGCTAAAGAGAGCTGGTGTTTTCTGTCAATGTATAAAAAGTACTTACACTTTTTTTTTTTTTTTTTTGCAAATGCACAGAAAGATATCTCTGGGAAGATAACCAAGAATGTAATAATAAAGCAGGTAAATGGGTGACTAGAGAATGGGCTGGGAGAGAGGTTTTGACTGTATACGCTTTAATGTCTTTTGAATTTTAAGCATGAGACATTATCTACTAATAAATACTTAAAATTTAAAAATAAAAACTAAAAATCCTTCTTCTTTGCATTCAGCTGTGACTGACTCCTCCTCCCTTTTTTGCTGGCTGCAAATTTCTGGAAGATATTCATCATCAAGTTACGGAAGTTTCCTTTAATATCTGTTTTGCTAGGAGATGCTTTTTAAAAAATTAGTGTAAGAATAGTATTGAATTTTATGAGCATATAGTGAGATAATGACATTTTCCCCCTTTAATCTCTGTACTGAATTGCAGTAATAGATATCTTAATGTTCAATCATCTATTTCTAGAATAAACCCACAATATATTATTCTTTCAATCCACTGCTGAGTTTAATTTGCTAATATTTTATTAGGATACTTTTTCATCCATATTCCTAAGTAAAATCAACAGATCTCCTTCTTCTAATTCACTGATTTTGGTATCAGATTTATGCAAGGTTCATAAATGGGGAGATGTCCATCTTTTTCTGTGCTGTAGAATAATTTATGTAATATGAAAATTCGCTGGTTCTATTTAATTATTTAGCCCCAGTTGCCTTGTTTAGGGTAGATCTTTGACTGCTTTTTCTTTTTGGGTTGTTTTATTTTTTCTTAAATCACTTTTATCATCTATGCTGTTGTTGTTTAGTCATTAAGTCATGTCCAACACTTTTGCGACCCTGTGGGCTGTAGCCCTCCAGTCTTCTCTGTCCATGGGATTTTTCCAGGCAAGAATACTGGAGTGAGTTGCCATTTCCTTCTCCAGGGATCGAACCCTGGTCTCCTGTGCTTTGACAGGCAGGTTCTTTTCTACTGAACCACCAGCGTGGAGAGGAGCCTTTTTATCACCCATAATGCTGCTGCTGCTAAGTCACTTCAGTCGTGTCCAACTCTGTGCAACCCCGTAGACGGCAGCCCACTAGGCTCCTCTGTCCCTGGGATTCTCCAGGCAAGAATACTGGAGTGGGTTGCCATTTCCTTCTCCAATGCATGAAAGTGAAAAGTGAAAGTGAAGTCACTCAGTCGTGCCTGACTCTTAGCGACCCCAAGGACTGCAGCCTACCAGGCTCCTCCGTCCATGGGATTTTCCAGGCAAGAGTACTGGAGTGGGGTGCCATTGCCTTCTCCATTTATCACCCATACTCCCCTATAAATTATTCATTTGCTCTAGTTTTCCTTATTTGTTCATATAAAGTTTCACATCATTGATGCATCCTTTAGAAAACTCTTCAAAAGGGTTTCCTTGGTGGCTCGGTGATAAAGAATCTGCCTGCCTATACAGGAGACACAGGTTCAATCTCTGATTTGGGAAGATCTCATATGCCATGGAGCAACTAAGCTGAGAGCCATAGCTATTGAGCCTGTGCTCCAGAGCCTGGAAACTGCAGCTACTGAGTCCATGTGCCACAACTAGGGAACCCACCTGCCCAGAGCCCTTGCTCTGCAAGGAGGGAAGCCACCCAGACGAAAGGCCCACTCTCCACAACTAGGAAAAAGCCCTCGCAGAAACACAGACCCGGGATAGACAATAAATAAATAAATAAAATTATAAGGAAGAATACATTAAAAAGAAAACTCTTCCATATTTATAATTGTTTCTCTGTTGCTAATCCTAATGTGTGTGTGTGCTTTTATTTCTAATATAATAATTTATAGTTTCCTTTTTTTTGGTACTTAGAGTAGGAATTATTTAGAAAAATGGACTTTAATCCCTATATGGTTCTGTTTATTTAAAAACTCCAAATAGGCAAAACTGATCTATGATGTTAGACATTAGTATATTGGCTAACTTTTGGAAGGAAGAGGATTGGGAGGGGAGATAATGAAGGCTTCTGGATCCTTGCTTGCACGCGTGCTAAGTTGCTTCAGTTGTGTCCGACTGTTTGTGAGTCTATGGATGGTAGCCCACCAGGTTCCTCTGTCCATGGGATTCTGCAGGCAAGTATACTGGAGTAGGTTGCCATGCCCTCCTGCAGGGGATCTTCCCAACCAAAGGATCAAACCCACATCTCTTATGTCTCCTACATTGGTGGGTCACCACTAGCGACTCCTGGGAAGCCCCTCTGGGTGCTTATTAGTTATCTATTTTATGTCTAGTAGTGTGTATATGTCAGTCCCAATCTCCCAATTTATTCCTTCCCCCCATACTCCCTGGTAACCATAAGTTTGTTTTCTACATCTGTGACTCAATTTCTGTTTTGTAAATAATTTCATTGGTACCATTTTTTTAAGATTCCACATACAAGTAATAGCATGTATTTGTCTTTCTCTGTCTGACTTACTTCGCTTAGTATGATAACCTCTAGGTCCATCCATGTTGCTGCAATTGGCATTCCATTCTTTTTTATGGCTGAGTAATATTTCACTGTATATGTGTACCACATCTTTATTCATTCCTCCTGTTGACGGACATTTAGGTTGCTTCCCCATCTTGACTATTGTAAACAGTGCTTCAGTGACCACTGGGGTGCATGTATCCTTTCAGATTATGGTTTTCTCTGGATACATGTCCAGGGCTTTCCTGGTAGCTCAATTGATAAAGAATCCACCTACAATGTGGGAAACCTAGGTTCAATCCCTGGGTTCGGAAGATCCCCTGGAGAAGGGAACGGCTACCCACTCCAGTATTCTGGCCTAGAGAATTCCGTGGACTGTATAGTCCATGGAGTCACCAAGAGTCAGACACGACTGAGCAACTGGCACTCACTCCTTCTGGACAGATGCCCAGGTCTTCCCCTTCTTATAAGGATGCCAGTCCTATAGGATTAGGGCCCCACTCTTATAACTTCATTTAACCTTTGTCATCTCATAGGTCCTGTGTCCAAATACAGTCACACTGGAAATTAGGGCTTCAGGATATGAATTTTCTGTGAGGAGAATACAATTTGGTCCATAGCAGAGCCGTCTGTTTTATGATTCATACATTTCTCTTAACATATGTTATACTTTAATTTTAAAAATGTATTCATTAAAGTAAAATGAATGAGAACATGATGAGGATCAGAAGTCCCATGCTCACAGCTGCTCTTGGAGACATAGGGACCACATAAGCATCTTACACAGAGATGGACCGGCGCTCATGAGCCATTGTGAAAAGCCCAGTCCAGTCTCCAGGTGTGGGCTCTTTGCCTGACTCCCCGCTGCAGGACACATCACATCTTAGATTGTATCAAAGTACTCATTGTCTCTGTGCAGAACCTATGCATCACCTCCTCAGCAATTTTCTCGATCATTGAGCCGATGAGTTCATGAACAGGCTATGGTCTGTGTTAGGGTGTGAGTGGCTGTTGGTAGAACAAAACACAGAGTGTCCTTGGGGAGTCACAAATTTTTAGGAGGTCACAAGGCAGCTAAGGTAGGGAGAGAGAAAGGAAGAAGAAAAGAAAGACATCAAAAGTATTTTAAAATATCCAAGTGGAAAGATTTTTAAAGCACTATTTAGTTATTAACTTATGATTATTTTGTACTTTGGTCATTATAATTTCCACTTTTTGAAATTTGTCAACATTCCCTGTGTGACCTAATGGTCAAAATTTGGGAATGTTTCATCCTAGCATGAAAAAAGTGCATATTCATTCAACAAATATTTAGTGAGAGCCTAAGTGGCCACCCACTGTTTCAGATTCTTAGGATGTTATCAGTGAACAAAGTAAAGATCCTTACCCTTGTGGAGTTTTCATTTAAGTGAAAAGACACAAGTGATAAGCAATACTCACATAGAATAAACAAGTTATAAAGTAATATTACGTGTGCTATGGAAAGTGACAAATGTTTTCCAAAATAGTAAAGTAGGATGGGGAATGCAGGGTGGTGGCACAGATCACAGTTTAATGTAGGGTGGTCAGGGAAGGCCTACTTGAAACGTGAGGGAGAGGAGGTGTGCCTGTATGTGTGTGCCTGCAGGTGTGCACACTTCCTGAAAGGCTTTGCAGGGCTTGGACCCTTAGTGAAGTGGGTTTGGATAGAAAGATGCCACAATCCCAGTTTTTCAGAAGTAACAATGATTACTTTATGTAGATTTGACTGTAGGGGAACAAGAGTGGCGGCCAGGAGGTGGTTAGGAGGTTATTGTCACTGTTCAGGTGGGAGATGATGGTGGCTTGGATCAGGCTGACAGCAGTGGAGATGAAGAGAACTAGTTGGATTGAGGATATGTTTTGAAAGTAAAGTCAGTGGGGTTTCCTGACAGTTTGGTGATGGATAATTGTAGAGAGAAGGCCAGGACTGTGCCAGGGTTTTGGCTTGAGTGGCTTTCTAGAGCTGCCATTCACTGAGATGCAAAAGACTGTAGATGGATCAGGTTGGGAGCTGGAGATCTGGAACTCAATTTCTGAAATGCTAAATTTGAGATGTTTTGAGTAGCTAATTGGATCTGTGAATATGGGATTTGGGAGAGAGGGCTGGGAATGAGATATAAATTTAGGAAATGTCAATGAAGTGAAAGTGTTAGTCGCTCAGTTGTGTCTGACCCTTCACGACCCCCTGGAGTGTAGCCCACCAGGCTCCTCTGTCCATGGAATTCTCTAGGCAAGAATACTGGAGTGGGTTGCCATTTCCTTCTTCAGGGGAGCTTCCCTACTCAGGGAGTGAACCCAGGTCTCCCGCATTGCAGGAAGACTCTTTAGGGTCTGAGCCACCAGGAAAGCCCTCGGAACTGTCAGTAGGTGGTTGGTATTTACAGCCAAGAGACTAGATGAGGGCACTTAGGGAATGAGTGTGGTTGGAGGGAAGAAGAGCCCAAGGACTAAACCATGTAACACAAACATGGTAAATCTGGGAGAGTGGGGGGACGGGCAAAAGACTGAGAAAGAGGCACCAGTGATGTGTGAGGAAACAGAGGGAGGGCCCATGGAGGCCAAGTGTAGAAAGTGAATCAAGGGGAGGTATTATTTGTTTTGAGGTTATAATATTTACTGTATTTTGTTCATTGTTATTCAAATATTCTATATTCTTCATTTGTATCTACTCTGTCAGTTTCTGATATTTTAAATTTTGTCATAGAGATTGTGGATTTGTCCATTTGCCCATGTATATCTACCATTTTTGTTTTATATATTTCAAAGCTTTAATGCTAGATGCATAATGACTCACTTCTATAATTTTTCTACCTATTACTATTTTTTGGTTTAAAATTTACAAAATTTGTGTATAGGTTTGATCTTCATTTAAAAAGATTTATTGGCGTATAGAGTTGATTTACAATGTGCCAGTTTCAGGTGTGCAACATAGTGATTCAGTTACACAGACGCATATGTCATCCCTTTTGAATTGTTTTCCCATATAGATTATCACAGAATATTGAGTAGAGTTCCCTGTGCTATACAGTAGGGCCTTGCTGATTATCTCTTTCTGTGCTGTCTGATAGTGTGTGTATGTTAATCCCAGACTCCTAATTTATACCTCTCTCCATGTTTTCCCTTTGGTAATCATCAGTTTGTTTTCAAAATCTGTGAGTCTGTTTCTGTTTGGTAAATAAGTTCACTTATATAATTTTTGAAAAATTAAATTCCACACATGAGTGCTATCATATGATATTTGTCTTTCTCTGTCCTCTACTTTTAAAATTTATTTATCTCCATGTTGTTTTCTTTGAGGGCACTTAGAGTAAAATAGAAAACACCACAATATTAAGGGCAGGGAAAGAAATGAGAGTAAGAGACGGAAGATGAGAGATAAGCAAAGAATAGATTTATGTCTGAGAAAAGCTATAGCGATTAAAAGCCATCAAATGCAAGCTCCCCAAATATCTCCAGCACAGCCAATTGCTAAGACAGTGCTAAACTGATTGCTCGCTGTGGAAGGGAGAACACCAGCACCACTGCACGGGACTTTAGCTCTGACTCCAAGGGGCGAAGGCAAAGCTGGATCTCAATGAAAACCGAAAGTTTGATCAAAGCGGGTCTTCAAGTGTGATGCTTGATCAGGATTGGGTAAAAATCATGACTAATGGTTTATTTTTTTTTAATTTATTTATTTTAATTGGAGGCTAATTACTTTACAGTATTGTAAAGTTTTGTCACATAAATATTGACATGAATCAGCCATGGGTGTACATGTGTTCCCCATCCTGAACTCCCACCTCCCTCCCTATCTCATCCCTCAGGGTCATCCCAGTGCACCAGCCCTGAGCACCCTGTCTCATGCATCAAACCTGGACTGGAGATCTGTTTCACACATGACTAATGGCTTAGAATTGGTGGCAACAGCAAGGTGAGGACTTTGAGGTGAGAGATTCAAAGAATCTTAGGGAGTAAGTGGTCTGTTGATGGTTCTTACAGAGGCATTGCTGTGTCTTTTGAGAGGTTTACGTAATGAATGAACTTTCACATTCCTTTCCTGAGAAGTCTCCTGGCACAGCAGTTATACTAATGCATACGATGGAATACTAAAGTCGTATTGGAGAAGACAAGTAAGCTCTGTGTGCATAGGGGACATGGGCGTGTGTTTGTTTCAGCTCCTCGACACAAAAACCGAGCTGGGTCATCTCTCACTGTGGTGCAGACCTCCAGCCCTCTGCCCTGACCACAATAGCACTGCTCACTCTGGGCTCCAAGGCTTTGAGTTGTCTTTCTAAGCAAGCAGTTAATGGTTCAACATCTCCTTAATGCTTGTAAAGTTTTTGCATCAGTGGGACTGTGATTCCTAATGAGCAAAGTCAATTGAAATTGAATAAGATTTGGACCAGTAGTGCTGGTTGTTTATCTGCAATGGATGTCCCAAAGGACATAATCTTTTGTCCATTAATGACAAATTAGATTTGGAATTTTCAACTCCCATTTTGTTCTCTTATGAGCTTTCAGTTACACGTGATTAATGGCTGTAATGGTCCAGACATTCCATCTTTAGGAAGCAAAGATTTCCTGGTAAATGTGTTACTCTTCAGCTACCAAGCACAATTTACAGTATTCAACCTCATTCCCTTAGACTGCCTCACTACCCTGAGCATTGCTGAGAAAGACTCAGCTTAACAATGTGGATTTAATTTTCTTTTTATTTTCTCCAAAAGAATCACCAAGGTCCTACAAAAGGCTTAAAGATGGTTTTAATTCATCTCCCCATATTATATTAATCTTGATATTATTTTGCTCTTTGGTCTTATCATTTAACTAATTGAATAATTAAATACTAATTGAATAAAATGTACTGTCCAACACATAGATAAGCATTACACTTTTCATAATGAAAAATGTTGTCAGCATCATCCTCTCTGTAGTGGACATTGTCCGTGTCACACCCAGATGCCTCCACCTAGCCACTGGACACAACCCCAGAAGCTGGGAGTGTTGAAGATTAATTGTTCACACCTGCTCCCTTCAGAGAGTCGCTCCGGCAGACAGGCAGCCTGTACTATTATACCCGCAGCCTGCCCAGGGCAGCCCACAGCCGATGAGTGATTGACATGGGTATAAAAGGCCAGCCCTCTTGCCTCAAGCTGGGAGTAACTGCAATACAATTCATGCTTCATCTGGGCAGAAAAAGCCTCTGGTCTGTAGTGTGATCAGCCTTGACAGCCCCTGGGACCCTTTGTTCTGAGCAAAGCTGCTGGGCCCCAGGTTCCCACCACCAGCAGTTCCCATCTACTCCTGGACTTGAGCAACTCCCAAGATGACATCCAGTAATTTGTTTCTGAACCCCAGAATTATAGACTTAAAAACGTGCCCAACAGAGGTTGGGGATGTCTGTCTGAGGAGAGGAAATGTGAAGTTGCCAGAGGATGGTGACTAAGAATAACTCACTGGAGCTTTCACGTATTCTCATATACAACTGGTGGGAGTGTAAATGGACTCAGTCATTGCTTACTGGCAAAATGATCATACCTTTTGACCTGGTTATTGCACGTCTCTAAATTTATTTTTAAGATACTAGATAATTAATTAGGCAAAAAATCAGCTATATGGAGACCCATTTCAGTGTTATTTATAACAACAACAACAACAAAAAACTGGAGACAGTCAAGAGCCCAAAAAAGGGGAATTATTGTGTATTCATGCGACACAACACTATTTAGTTATCTAACCATATCCTTAATAATCACTCATGGTTTTTTGTGGACAGAGTGGAGATGGCTTATCTCTGCTCCATGTCCATTTCTGGGCCCTCAGCTGAATAATTAAAGGCTGGAATGACATGAAGGTTTGTTTGCTCTCATATTGGCGGATGCTGATAATCAGCCAGAGCCCAGTTTTGTGTGGCTTTTCCATGAAGCTTAGACTTCCTCACAATGTGGAGTCTTGGTTCCAAGGTTGAAAAGAAAGAAGGAGAGCCAGGCAGAAGCCATATTGTCTTTTATGACCTGCTGTGCAAATCACACAGTGTCATCTATGACACATCCTATTTGCCGCAGCAGTTACAAAAGCCTGGTGGGGTTGAGAAGAAGGAAACACAGACCCCACCTCTTGATAGATCCTGTCAGTGTCACACTGTAGAAAGAGCACGTGGGATGGGATATATAATATGCTGATGCTGGCATCTATGGAAAATACAGTGTGACTGTAACCAATCACATCTTAATGTCTAATGGCATAGGGAAATGTTCACGATATGCTGTGAAGTTAAAAAGATCAGATTCCAAGACAGTATGCACAGTATAATCCCACTGTGAAGGAAATCTGTATAAATGCAAGGTATTAACAATGGCTTCCACCAGAGATGAGATGAATTTAAATGGGTAATTGTATAAGCTGTTTGTTTAAGTGTGTGTGTGTGTGTGTGTGTGTGTGTGTGTGTGTATGTTGGGGTAGGGCTGTTTACTGAAAGCATCTGTCTTTTTTGCCCATAGGCAGCTCCAGGGGCTTCCTTTGGAAGAGTTCTCTTTGGCCCCTTGAGTAGATCATTGGATTTAATAGTCAGGAAAAGCTATTTTTACTCAGTGATGCCTCTGGGTGTTCTTCCAGGAGGCCCTGGCCTGAGTCCAGTTTACTTGGCACTGATTCCCAGCAGCATGTGGCCCCAAGGACAAGGCATGAGTGAATTAAAGTTTAATTAAAGGTAAAACTCCAGTGTAGATGGGGCCGCCTGTTTCCTCTTGGGTCGTTAGTGCAGGTGGGTAATAACGAACCTCCCTCCTGGGCTTGTGTGTAATCAGTTTCCCCTGCACTTCTGTGGGACACCTTTCTTTTTCTCTTGCAAAGGGGATGAAAAGATGTTGAAAAGTATGGTAATGAAAACACAGAGAACCAGTGTGAACAGAGTCTGGGGTAGCAAATGCAGAATAGGTCTCAGTTTTATAATCAAATGTGTCCCCATGCCTTTCAGACTCCCTGTCCTGGGCCCCTCAAACAGCCATCTTTGAAAGACCAGATGGAAGGGGTTTCTTGGGGCCAGACCTGCCTCTCATGGGTATAAGGAGCACTTAGCCGGATAACACCCCTGCTGTGGGTGTGGGCATGGAGTGGAGGGGGTGCACCCAGTTCGGTGGCTTTGGGTTTCCGTGCAGAGCAGAGACAGGGTGGACTGGTCCAGGTCTCACAAACCGCCTAAAGCTGACTAAGAGGACCAACAGGAGGGGCTACATAGTTGGGAAACAAAATCAAGAAAGAAGGAAAGGTGTTTTGATATGTACATGGAACCCAGTATGGAAGGCGCCACAGAGATGCTATTCCAACGGCTGGGTGGTTGTTAGGTCCACTGCCAAGCTGAACTAACTGCTCAGAGAGGTCACTAGACCATCAGAAAGGCACCTTTTAGGTCAAGGGTTGTTCTGGTCACACGCTGGCTCTGGAACTCTCCGTGAGGCTCAGCAGCTCCTGGAGCCACAGTCTCCTCACCTGTGAAATGGGGCTGAGCTCACCTGCCTTACCTTGTTGGAGGTGCCAGTGAGATGATGCCTGCCAGAGTTAGTCCTTGTCCTCGGAAAGATGGGAGTTTATTGTGAGAATACAATAGAGCAATGAAGGAGACAGACTTTGATGGAAATTAGAAAAAGAAACCTTAATTGTACCAGGACTTAGAAATGACTAAAACTGGACCCATGGAAGCTTCAGGGACCCCCAACAAGTGGAGTTAGCAGATCTTCACCATGACATTGTAATGATGCAAATAATTCATAATTACACTGATAATAAAAATAATAAAGTTTAACAACCATTGACTCTGCAGAGCACATGCTCAGACCTTTATGGAATCATCTCATTTACTCTTTTACTCCCCATCACAACCCCGGGAGACACTTTCACCTTCACTGTAGCCCCTCCCCTGCCTAATGAGGCTCATCATTTCTGTGTAGACAAAGCTTTGCTTGCCCGTTGCTCCTGCCCCTCTCAGGACTTCTAACATGACTCCTTTCAGAAAGCCACAGTGCCTGATACTCACTGCTTGATCATTTCCCAGTTTCCCAACTCAAATTTCTTAAAGCAGGAACATCCCCAGTCTGCAGGGACCTGATGCTTGTACAGCTTTAGAGACATTCTTTAAGAAAGGAAAAATACTCCATTGTGTATATGTACCATAGCTTTCTTATCCAAATATAAAGCACACACATGCAGATCCGGGCTCAGGGACCTAGAGAAGGCCTGGGCAGGTGAGGGCCCCGAGGCTTCAGTGCGTGTGTTTCAGGGGGACTCAGCCTCTGCTCTAGCCTAGTCATGTTTTTTTGGTGGTTGGGTGGAGGGTGACATTCAATGGTACCGAACATGGCTGTTAAAAGGTGATGCCTTTGAGCACAGCCTCTCTCCCCAGCGGTTTCATCTCAATCAGAGAAAACTGGTCTCAGGGGGCACCTGGCCATCTCTTCGTCTCATGTGCCCCTCTGTTCTTCATTCAGAAGTTGGACCTGAGAGAGGGAAATGGGGGCTAGGAACTAAGAGCCAGGCTCCCTGGAGACCTGTGAGGGGAGGTGCAGGCCTGGGGTGCAGTGACCCAGCAATTCCATGTGCCTTGGGCCTTAGGTACATGGCTCTCTCAGGGATCTCACGGGGATAAGGAATGGCTAGATCCACAAATCTGGGGGCACTTACGGGGCTCATGGGCCCATTGCCATATCACCTTTTTAAAAAACTATCAAAACCTTTCCATTGTTTCTAACACTTCCCTCTGGTGATTTCCTTTAAAAAAGTGCCTGAAGGTGGAAGATCTGAACAATTTAAAGCCCTCAACATGTAATTTTGTTAAAATGAAATTCATTCAAGTTTCATTCCAGAAAGTTATAGTGATTTACACTTGCTCCAAAGAGGATACATCTCCCTCGGAAATCATGACTCCCATGTTCAATTTCATTCTGGTGGAAAATTATTCCCAACTAAAGCCCCTTTTTTAATCCTTGAAAGTGAGTTCCAGGAGGCCTGCTCATCTGCAGTCCAAAACAAGCCAGCCAGGTGACTGTGCCAAGGGAGGCATCTCCAGGGAATGGCGAGCAGGTCACTTAGACATCACGACAAAGGGGAATGAGTCCCAGGAGGGACATTTCTCTGTACTTTTTAAACCAAAGTTTTTTTTTTCCCCCTTGAGTGCCTGGAGCATTTGAGAGTTTAGCCAGTTTTGTATAACCTCTCCATTTCTTCTGACTTTCAGGTCTTTTCTCTAAAACAAACCCAAAGACAAGCAAAGGGATTCCCTTGTGTCAGACGGTGAAGAATCCACCTGCAATGCAGGAAACCCAGGTTCCATACCTAGGTCAGGAAGATCCCCTGGAGAAGGGAATGGCAACCCACTCCAGGATTCTTGCCTGGGAAATCCCACGGACCAGGGAGCCTGGTGGGCTACAGTCCATGGGGTTACAAAGAGTCAGACACGACTGAGCGGCTAACACTACCACTGATGTGTTCTATGTATGCTAAGACGTTTCAGTCGTGTCCCACTCTTTGCGACCCCATGGACTGTAGCCCACCAGGCTCCCCTGTCCATGAGGTTCTCTAGGCAAGAATCCTGGAGTGGGTGGCCATGCCCTTCTTCAGGGGCTGCAAGGGCTGGATTTAAATAGGTCAATAGCATCATCTATTGGCCATATGCAGGTACTGCAGCTACTATTCTTTTCCAACTTTACAAAAGGTATCCCTGCCACACTATAACAGAGAATTAGTGAAAAAGCAGCGCTGTCTTCAGAGAATCACATTAATGCCTGATTATCTCCAAATACACTAGTTGAGGAGAGGGACACATGCAGTGACAGCGATGTAGCTTGAGGAGGATGCCATCGTGTATATATTCATCACATCTTCTTTACCCATTCTGGAGAAGGAAATGGCAACCTGCTCCAGTATTCTTGCTTGGGAAATCCCACGGACAGAGGAGCCTGGCAGGCTACAGTCCATGAGGTTGCAAAGAGTTGGACACAACTTAGCGACTAAAAAGCAGCAGCTTTGTTCGTTCATCTATTGATGAACACTTAGGGTGCTTCCATATCTTGGCTGTTGTAAACTCAGCTGCAGCAAACATAAGTGCGTATATCTTTTCAAATTCCTATTTTCATTTTCTTTGGATAAATATCCAGGAATGAAATTGCTAGATTCAATGGTAGCTCTATTTTTAATTTTTTGAGGAAACTGCATACTGTTTTCCATAGTGGCTGTACAAATTTACATTCCCACTAACAGTGTATGAGGGTTCCCTTTTCTCTATACCCGCTCCAACATTGTTATTTCTTGTCTTTATGATAATAGCCATTCTAACAGGTATGATGTTATATCCCATTGTGATTTTGATTTGCATTTCCCTGATAATTAGTGGTTCTAAACATCTTTGCACGTGTCTGTTGACCATTTCTATGTCTTTGGGAAAATATCTAGATCCTCTGCCCATTTCCCTGGGTTGGGAAGATCTCCTGGAGAAGGAAATGGCGACCCGCTCCAGTATTCTTGCTTGGGAAATCCCACGGACAGAGGAGCCTGGTAGGCTACAGTCCATGGGGTCACAAAGAGTCGGACACGACTGAGTGACTTCACTTCACTTCTGCCCATTTCACAAATTACATTGTTTTTGCTATTAAGTTGTTTAAATTCTTAATATATTTTGGATATTAACTCCTTATTTGATATATGATTTGCAAATATCTTCTCTCACTCAGTAGGTTGCCTTTTCGAAAATTTTGTAGATGGCTTTCTTTTCTGCACAGAAGCTTTTTAATTTGGTGTAGTCCCACTTGTTTATATTCACTTTTGTTGCCTTTGCTTTTGGGGACAGATCCAAAAATTCTGTGAGTCTGTTTCATAAATAGATTTATTTGCATTGTATTTTAGATTCCGTATATAAGTGATATAAAATGGTTTTTTTCTCTCTCTGACTTCGCTTAGTATGATCATCTCCATCCATGTTGCTGCAAATGGCATTATTTCACTCCTTTTATAACCAGCTAATATTCCACTGTGTGTGTTAACCATCACATCTTCTTTATCCACTAATCTGCTGATGGATATGTGGGTTGTCTCCATGTCTTGGCTGTTGTAAATAGTGCTGCTATGAACTTAGGGGTTCATGTATCTTTTTGAATTAGTTTTGTCTGGATATTTGCCCAGGAATGGGATTGCTGGATCATATGGCAACCTTAGTTTTAGCTTTTTGAGGAACCTCCATACTGTTTTTCATAGTGGCTGCAGGGTGATGCTCTCTTTATTACAATATTCACTTTATTGCAGTGGGTTGGAACAGAACCACAATATCTCTGGAGGTATGCCTGCATTTGAAAGGTGGGAAATATTAGGGGATATTTGTATCTGATGAAAAGGATACAGTTGGGTGGTACGTATTTACAATGGAATATTACTCACGCATAAAAGGGGACACATTTGAGTCAGTTCTAATGAGGTGGATGACCCTAGAGCCTATTATACAGAAGGAAGTAAGTCAGAAAGAGGAAAACAAACATCACGTATTAATGCATCTCTATGGAATCTAGAAACATGGCCCTGATGAACCTATTTGCAGGGCAGCAGTGGAGACGCAGACAGAGAACAGACTTGTGAGCACAGTGGGGGAAGGAGAGGGTGGCGTAAATTGAGAGAGCAGCATGGAAATTTAATTGCCATATATAAAATAGCCAGTGGGAATTTGCTGTATGATGTAGGGAGCTCAAACTAGCACTCTGTGACAACATAGAGGAGTGGGACGGGGTGGGAGGTGGCAGGGAGGTTCAGAGAGAGGGGGCATACATATGCCTGTGGCTGATTCATGTTGCTGTGTGGCAGAAACCAACACAATGTTTTAAAGCAATTATCCTCCAATTGAAAATAAATATTTTGTTTTAAAAGCAAAAAAAAAAAAAAAAAAAAAAAAGAGGATCAAGTAGGGAGGGAGAAATTGATGATTCAGAAAAAGGAGGGTAATGACAGTGATAATTCATTGAGAAGAGGATGCAAATTGAGGGTTTAGTTTTAAAGGGAGCAAGTACCCTTCATCCATTATAAACAGAAAAGAAGACACAGAGTATACACCATTGCCTTAGATGAGAAGATTTGAAGATGGAAAAATGCAGGAGCTTCAGATACCTCAGTGAAGGATGAGGCAAAGCCTTCGCCTGTGTAAAATGGAGGATGGGGATGAAGGGAAAGGGCGCGGAACCGTTGTTCCCTCAGCCGCCGCCAGCTGTCCTGTGCAGGTACGGAGCCGGGAGGTGAGTTTAACAAGGGCAGCGTTTTGACAGATGAGTGCAAAGGAAGGAGACAAGATCAAAGGAGACGAGGGTATTTGCGGGGAGATAATTATAATGGTAAGCCAGGGAAGCTATGCCGCGTCATGAAGTCTGTGAGAATTACATGAGCAGATGTACAAAAGGTACTCAGAACTCTAGGCTACAAGTGTTGAAAAGAGGTTAGCCATTTTTTACTTTTGTTGCAAGGGAAGTGAGAGGATGAGGGACAATGCTTGGTTAAAATGTGGAAGTGTCAAAGGATCTACTGTTAGAGATAGTACATTTTCTCAAGTTAAACCTCCCAACACCTCTCTGGGGAGATTCTCTGGTCAGATGCCCTCTTGTGATGCCGTCCTCAACTCACATAGAATCAAATCCCTGAACAATTTCCAGGCTACCACTGAGCTCCCATTAGGCTTCCCTCACTTGTGAAGGTGAGATCTGCCAGAGGCTCTCCAATGGAGCATATTACTAATGGTTAATCTGCCAAGTGAGTCGTGTTCTGGGTTCTTTAGACCTAAGGCAGTGGCATCGCTGAAGATGTCAGGGCTTTAAGGGAGCCCAGTCACTACTTTTCCCAGACAAAGGTTGCTAGTGTTCAAGTGACCCTCTAAGTGGGTGTGACTCCAGTGGCCAGAAAGTCACACTCACCTGTGTACTGGTCCAAGATAGGGGTTTAAACTGAGGGCACTATGTACTTATGGTGTGTGTGTTTGTGTAAAGTAGATGTAATGGTCATCTGAGTGAAATTCACCCATTCCAGTCCATTTTAGTTCACTGATTCCTAAAATGTCGATGTTCACTCTTGCCATCTCCTGTTTGACCACTTCCAATTTGCCTTGACTCATGGAACTAACCCTGGAGAAGGAAATGGCAACCCACTCCAGTACTCTTGCCTGGAAAATTCCATGGACGTAGCAGCCTGGTAGGCTACAGTCCATGGGATCGCAAAGAGTCGGACACGACTGAGCAACTTCACTTCACTTCACAGGGACCTACCATTCCAGGTTCCTATGCAATATTGGTCTTTACAGCATCGGACTTTACTTCCATCACCAGTCACACCCATAACTGGGTGTTGCTTCTGCTTTGGCTCTGTCTCTTCATTCTTTCTAGAGTTATTTCTCCACTGATCTCCAGTAGCATATTGGGCATCTACCGACCTGGGGAGTTAATCTTTCAGTCTTATCTTTTTGCCTTTTCATACTGTTCATGGGGTTCTCGAGACAAGAATACTGAAGTGGTTTGCCATTCCCTTCTCCAGTTTTGTCAGAACTCTCCACCATGACCTGTCCGTCTTGGGTGGCCCTGCATTGCATGGCATGGCTCATAGTTTCACTGAGTTAGACAAGGCTGTGGTCCATGTGATCAGTTTGGTTAGTTTTCTGTGACTGTGGTTTTCATTCTGTCTTCCCTCTGATAGAGAAGGATAAGAGGCTTATGGAAGCTTCCTGATGGGAGAGACTGACTGAGGGGGAAACTGGGTCTTGCTCTGATGGTTGGGGCCATGCTCAGTAAATCTTTAATCTGATTTTCTGTTGATGGGCAAGACTGTGTTCCCTCCCTGTTGTTTGACCTGAGGCCAAACTATGGTGGAGGTAATGAAGATAATGGCGACCTCCTTCAAAGCGTCCCACGCATGCACCGCACTCAGTGCCCCCAACCCTGCAGCAGGCCACTGCTGACCCTTGCCTCCACCGGAGACTCCTGGACACTCACGAGCAAGTCTGGGTCACTCTCTTGTGTGTGTAAAACTCCAGATTGTTTCTCAATGGGTGACAATTTAGCAGAAGCCTTGGTTGTTTTCTAGCTTAATCATCCATTCTCTGGAGGCTATAAACAGATGTCTCTGTTTACACTTGAATTAAATTCCTTCTATTAACACTGGGATAGATAATAGGTAAGGTGGCTTTATACATCCCCAGGGCAAGACTATGAAGGCATTTTCTTCTCTCTCCCAGGTAAAAGCAAACCGAAATATATTTCTATGGATTGCAATGATAAAAGATTGTTGGCTAGATCATTTTCTGCATAACATTTGAGGGATGACAAATTAAATCTGTCAGCTGATGCTTTAGTGATGTCTGCAACAACTTAAAGCTTCTGTAATTTACAAACCGTCAAGAGCGAACACAAGTGGCCACAAGGGGGTGGTAAAGGACTGCATACTTGCTCTTACCATCTTCCTCTTTGAGTTCAGTTCAGAAGGCAATGGCACCCCACTCCAATAATCTTGCCTGGAAAATCCCATGGACGGAGGAGCCTGGTAGGCTGCAGTCCATGGGGTTGCTAGGAGTCAGACACGACTGAGCAAATTCACTTTCACTTTTCACTTTCATGCACTGGAGAAGGAAATGGCAGCCCACTCCAGTGTTCTTGCCTGGAGAATCCCAGGGACGGGGGAGCCTGGTGGGCTGCCGTCTATGGGGTCGCACAGAGTCGGACACGACTGAAGCGACTTAGCAGCAGCAGCAGCCGTTCAGTCACTCAGTCGTGTCCAACTCTTTGTGACCCTATGGACAGCAGCACGCCAGGCCTCCCTGTCCATCACCAACTCCTGGAGTTTACCGAAACTTATGTCCATCAGTGATGCCATCCAACTATCTCATCCTCTGTTGTCCCCTTCTCCTCCCACCTTCAATCTTTCCCAGCATCAGGGTCTTTCCCAGTTCTTTGCCTCAGATGGCCAAAGTATTGGAGTTTCAGCTTCAGCATCAGTCCTTCCAATGAATATTCAGGACTCATTTCCTTTAGGATGGACTAGTTTGATCTCCTTGCAGTCCAAGGGACTCTCAAGTCTTCTCCAACACCACAGTTCAAAAGCATCAATTCGTCAGCACTCAGCTTTGTTTATAATCCAACTCTCACATCCATACATGACTACTGGAAAAACCAAAGCTTTGACTAGACAGACCTTTGTTGGCAAAGTAATGTCTTTGCTTTTTAACATGCTGTCTAAGTTGGTCATAGCTTTTCTTCCAAGGAGCAAGTAATTTCATGGCTGCAATCACCATCTGCAGTGATTTTGGAGGTCCCCCAAAATAAAGTCTGACACTGTTTCCACTGTTTCCCCATCTATTTCCCATGAAGTGATGGAACCGGATGCCATGATCTTCGTTTTCTGAATGTTGAGCTTTAAGCCAACTTTTTCACTCTCTTCTTTCACTTTCATCAAGAGGCTCTTTAGTTCCTCTTCACTTTCTGCCATAAGGGTGGCGTCATCTGCATATCTGAGGTTATTGATATTTCTCCTGTCAATCTTGATTCCAGCTTGTGCTTCCTCCAGCCCAGCGTTTCTCGTGATGTCCTCTGCATAGAAGTCAAATAAGCAGGGGGACAGCACACAGCCTGCCGGACTCCTTTCCCGATTTGGAACCAGTTGTGTTGCTCCATGTCCTTACTTACGTAAAATCATTCCCTTGGTACCCTATGGTGTTTCATTTCAACAATCTTAATCCATTGAGTAGGTTGCTGGTGGTTCTCATAGTTCTGAGTATCAGGTTAATGTTTCCTGTATTTTTAACAAGTTAATAGCAATTAGGCACCTAGAGTAGACATTAGTGACCAAGGAGTAGATGGGCCTTTTCCCTACTTCAAGGGGTTATGTGTGTGCTCAGTCGCATTCAACTTGACTCTCTGCAACCCCATGGACTGTAACCTGCCAGGCTCCTTGGTCCATGGGATTTCCCAGGCAAGACTACTGGAGTGGGTTGCCATTTCCTACTCTGGGGGAATCGACCCAGAATCCCTCAAGAGATTATACCATTCTCTAAATCCTTGGTGATGTTTTCCCCATGGAATCTGTCATGGGTGATGTGGATTAAAGTACTTTCTGATGTATCTCCACTCTCCAGACGGTATGTGGGTCCTTGCCCAGTAACTGAGGAGGTGGGCCTGGGGTCCTGATGATGGATGAAAGACGCATGGAGACAAACTTAGTGGTTAGCTAGCTTCCTTCTGGATCATCCTGTAGGCCCAGAGACCCTCCAGGCTAGAGCAGAGGACTGCAGCAGAAGCCCAGCTTGGAGGATCAAGATTACTTAGATTTCTAGTAGAGGAATTTAGCTTTGAGCTTTAGTCCACTTTGTGCACTGAATGAATGGTGTTTATCTCTATGTAATTGTTTTTTGCATGAAAAGAAGTCTGCAGGTTGTTCACTGGTTTGAGATGAAAGCACCATGATTCAGATCCTGCCCTCAGTTCACTGACAGATCTACTGCTCCCCCTGCTAGATTCAAAATCAGGCTGAGGAGCTAACAGGCCACCTCACACTGGCATCCTCACCGCCAATGCCCAGTATAAATTCCCCTTTAAGTTCTCCATAAAGACCAGAGAGGGCTTCCCTGGTGGCTCAGTGGTAAAGAACCTGCCTGCCGATGCAGGAGATGCAGGAGACGTGGGTTTGATCCCTAGATCAGGAAGAGCCCCTGGAGAAGGAAATGACAATCCACTCCAGTATTTTTGCCTGGGAAATCCCATGGGCAGAGGAGCCTGGCAGGCTACAGACCATGGGGTCACAAAAGAGTTGGATACGACTTAAGTGGCTAAACAACAGACCAGAGAACCCCACAGGCCACCTGTCATCTGACACAACAGGCCTGGATTAGCAACATCCAGGGACAGCGTGAGTTCCCTCCTCTGCTGGCACTCGTGCCCCCATGAATGGTTTTCCAGAAGTGAAGAAATACAGCCATTCCTCCAGCTTAGGGCTTTTCTTTTTCCAAGCTTCCACTATCCAGATGAAAAGGGAGTTAAATGCCCACATAGCCATGTGAAAGGAGCCATCAGTACTGAAGGCACCCTTACATGGACTTACTCCTGCTTGATTCACCAGCCGATTCACTCGGCCCCCGTGATCCCAGACAAGCACAACGTTGCGTGTCAAGCAAGGGCAGCTGGTCACTGTCCGCTGCGAGTGAGACTTTTCTTTGGTTTTAGATACAGCAGGGCCTTGCCTGCTTCCTTTCCTTCCCACGCCCAATTCTGGCTTGATGTGGGGAAACCTCACAGGCTCACTGAACAAGTCTGTGTAGGCAATCTAATGAGCTTGATTCTGCCTAAGCCCTGACTGCCCATTCCTTTCGCTGGAGCCCAGCTGGTGACAGAAGGCACACAGACGGCTGTTACCATTCTGTACGTCTCAAGTTATTTTGGTTAAGTGTATCTGATTGGGACTAGGACTGTTCCTTCCCTAAGATGAGAGCCACCCTCTCTCTAGGGTGGTTCAGAGAATAGCTCTTGAGTTCCTAAACAGGAAGGGGGCACCCCCAACCTCCAGGTTTTCCTCTGCCTCCTGTGGGGCCAAGATCCAAGGGCAGAGGGCATTGTTGCTATAGCAGCAGTCTACTCAGGCCGTGCCTCAATCAACCAAAGGTCAATTTCCCATTGGCTTCACCAAAACCTCTACGGAGCATAGAGGTTCAGGGACAAATCTACTAGTCCTCTACTCGATAGTTCAAAGTACAGATCACTAAAAATCTGCAGATCACAACCTTCCCACAGAGGCACAAGGAGATACCACTTGGCTCGCATTTTAGCTGCGTAGCTGCGTCTGTAGGACGTACTCTCCCACCTGTTCCACAATACCACCTCGTCACTTTTGCAGACAAGTGCTGCAGCTCTTGAAGCAGACAAGAACACTGAGCTTTGCTCTTAGCTATTTCTAAGGCTCCCTGTCAGACAGCTTTCCCACTTGAGGGGACATTGACTTTGACTGGTTTCAGTAAAATTGTAGAAACATGTAGCTATTTCTATTGTATTGCTCAAAGACAAGAAAGGTACACGATACTGTTCTTGCTCTAAGGATGAGGACTGCCCTATAGGTGACAAGTCCAAGCATGTATCTGGGGGCTCACAGGCCGAAGGATCAGGCCAAGAGCTTATCTCTGGGAAACAGTTTAACAAGCTTTCCCTTATCCGCCTATGTCCCTGTTCAATCAATCTCAACAGACAATTCTTTTCCCTGCACTGCCTCGGATCTCCCCAGATGAAGCAACACTTCAGTGTGTTAATGTGTCTGCTGTATTGTTTTTTCTGTTTCCCCAGCACCTCTCAATGAGAGATGGGATGGTTACAAAATGTTACAGGTAGAAAAGTAAAGATTTCTCAAATTAGAAGATTTCTCCCATGTCTCTTGGCCTTCCTGGTCAAACTGCTGTTTTTCAGGAATGAGCTTACCAAATTTGGCACCGTTTCCTGGTGTACTCACTTCTCAATATTCCCAGTCTCTCTCACTTAGAGGTAGAATGGGGTGAGAAAGTCACAAAACCTATCAAGTATCCTCCAGAGGTAAACTGTGGGGGCTGATTTTATTTTCCAAAAGCAGTACCATCAAAACAGAAGCAAGAATTCAGCGGGAACAGAATGTAGTGACATTTTCCACATCATTATCCCACTGCATTTAGCTTAAAAGCATGTGTCCATCCAACAGTTCCCTCCTTATCTGAGATTTCACTTTCTGCAGTTTGTTACCTGTGGTCCAAAACAAAATTAAATGGAAAATTCTAGGGATAAACAATTCATAGGTTTAATACTGGGTACCATGAGATGGAATCTCAATCTGCTCCATCTGGGCAAGACCTGATTCATCCCTTTCTCAAGCATATCTACACAGTATATGCTATTTCCCGGGTTTGATACTATCTGCCGTTTCAGATGTCCACTCAGGGTCTTGGAATAGATACTCCTTGGATACAGGGGTGACTACTGTAGATGCCTTTTTCTGTCTTGGCTAACTGGTTTTAAGGACAGTTTGTGAAAGTGTTAGTTGCTTAGTCCTTTGAACTCTTTGCGACTCTCTGGACTGCCTGCCAGGCTGTCTGCGCAATTCTCCAGGCAAGAATACTGGAGTAGGTATCCATTCCCTTCTCCAGGGCATCTTCCCAACCCAGGGAGTGAACCCAGGTCTCCTGCCTTGCAGGCGGATTCTTTACCATCTGAGCCACAAGGGAAGCCTTGTATAACTAAGCAAATAACGATGGCTCAATAAAAAAGCATAAGTCTGGAAATCAAAAAGAGGATAAGCAGCAGCAATCTCCTAAGAACCGTTAATTCTCTTATTTCTCACACTACTCCCAGTCCCCGTGCACTATTACCTGTGGTTCTTACTTCTTCTGGTGAAACAAATACAAACCAGGATTTAGTGAAAGAGTGTGACTTCTCTGGTTGGAAGCCCTTGGCTGGCACCCCAACTGTCACTTTCTAGCACTCTAGGGAAGTTAAGCCCAACCCCAAGCAATGTCTTTCTTCCATCTGTAGAACAGTAGTACCAGCCACCCACCCACCCACACTTGCAAGGCAGCACCTCTGACTAAATTTATGTCAGGAACCTACTTTATTGTCTGGCACTTAGAGACAGACTTATGTTGGCATACCAGTAATATAACCAATAAAAGAACCAAAAGAATTCTATGTGCTAATACTTAAGTTTAAACTATGTCATTTTCTTCTCAACAATTTAACAGTACTTTCTGATAAATTCTTGGTTTTGACTGAGTTTATATTTTTTCTACTCTTATTTTTAAGTCAGCGAGTAAAGAACAAAAATTACATATAACAAAGGTTCTCCTCTAGCTTTAACAGCATCTGAAATTAATCAGAAAGAATAAACAAAATGAGAACGCCAGTTATGAAAGACAAACTATAGGTGTACATTACTTGCTTAGATTTGGGAGCCTAACTGATCACAAAAGCACTCATAGTTTTTTTTTTTTTTATTGTTAAGCTGCAACATACATGGTTTAATACAACAAAAAAAATCTAATCAAGTGAAAAGTAATAAACGGAACAATAAACAAATAAACACTCAAAACAAAATCTTTTCCATTGGAAACATGTTAAGATGAATACGGGGTTTCATTACCATCTTACTGCAATTTTCTTATGTGTTACTAGCCTACATACCCCATGTTTTCTGTAATCATGCAGGTGTGAATGGAAGTTTGAATGATTAAATAAATGAAAAGTCCATTTACTGCAGAGAATCATTTCACAAGGCAGCCAAACTGGGTCAGAGAACAAAATTATTCAAGAAATCCTCCACGTATTTAGGTTCATTTTAGAATCCATGAACCTTAAGCTGTTCCTCCTTGACAATGCCAACCTACAAAATAAAATTTAGCAGAATCACTACATATAAAATCATTCCTAAGAAAACAGAGCAGTCATTAAAAAGTATCATTGTTAACAGGTCACTGCAACACTATTATTTGTGGCATGAACTGTTAATAAAAATTCAACACACATTTGAATATCATGACATGCCGCAAAACATCCTCAGTGGACCCAGGAATGATCAGGTCATTCTAATGACAAAATAAACTGGTACTCCTGTCTTCAAAATAAGTACAATTAATGTGCTTCATCCACATGATTTCTTACTAAAGAGGATAAAGTTATAATTCTTGTCACCCTTAAGTACAATGTCAGAAGCAATCTCAAGGCTGTACAAAAAGCACCCAATCACTCACCTCCAAGAGAAACTGGCAAATGTTTTTCCTTTGGTCACCTTGAAGCTGAATAACCTCTCCGTATTCCGGATGTTCAATCACAGTACCATTACAGGCAAATTTCTGAAGAAGTAGATTCAACATAACTGAATCAAATAACAATGATATTTTATTTTCACCCTCAGATTACCTAGATGTTATTAAGAGTATGAACATAGTTTCCTTGGGTCAAATCATCTTCACCCACACTGACAGTCGAGTAAGGTGTGGACCATAATCCTACTTAGAGGTGTGCTTCAATAACTACATTTTAATCTCTTCTTCCTAACACCTTTACCTTTTTGAAAGCTTTCACAAGTTTCTTTTTGTCATAATCATCCGCAATGCCCTGAACAGTAGTCAGTGTCTTCCTGCCGTTCCGTTGCTGGATTCTTATATGAATGTAATCCTCAGTCCCTGCCGGGAGTAAGTCGTCACCCTTAGTTGCATCAGCAAAGGGGTCTGCAAAGGGAATACAAAAAAATCCAAAGCAGGAAAATATCTTTTAGTTAGTAATTTCCAGATATATGGTTCGCTACAATCTAGACACTCAGCAAAGAAGGTTCTAGTGCCTCTGCTTTTTTTCTGCAGGTGGGGATGGGGGGGGGGGGGCAGTCATAAGCTTAGGTTGTTGATGAAACCGCTTAGGTACTCTCATAAAATGAGACTTTAAACAGGTATGCCCACCAATACCGGAAGAGAAAAACACTTACAGGTAGATATTATTATCGTTGAACATAATCCTGAGATTTTAAGACCTTAATTTTATAGCCACTATAAAAAATGTGCGTCATCTCGATTACATTCTGATGACAACAGAAAGATTCACAGATACCTCCTAATCATTTAACAGTAACTGCCTGGGAAAAAGATGCACATATCTCAATACAGAGTACTACACGTAGAGAACTGGACCACTACCCTATAACAGATTAGAGGCCTGATCCGCCGCATCTTCTACTAAATGCCTCCGACAGCCGCTCACAGAACAGCCCCGACCGCTAATGGACGCCGATACCCCGGCCCGGGCCGGCGTCCCCCTGGCCAGCAGCAGGGCAGGTCTGGGGGCGGCACAGGGCGGCAGGAGGCAGAAGCGAGGCGCAGGCCGGTCCGGGAGCGGGCAGGGGGCGGCACAGGGTCCGCGGCCGGGGCTCCGGGGGCCGTCTTCAGGGAGGGGGTCGCCAGGGGCCCAGTCGCCATCTTCTGGGCGCCGAGACAAAGCCCCACTCGGGGTGCGGGGAGGGCGACCGGGGGCCCTGCGAAGCAGGGGGTGGAGGAGCGGCCCCGTCGGGGGCGGGCAGCGGCGGCTAGACAGCCGGGAGGCGCGCGGAGGACGCGGCGGGCGGGAGGAGGCGGCGGGGCGACCCGCTCTTACCGAAAGATTGGAGGTTCTGGATAGTGGACATGCGATACTAGTGTGAGGCCGGTGTGGGGATAAAATTCCTGCGGGGCCCGCCCGGATCACCGTGTCAGGAGGCTGTAGTGGCGAAAAAACGGAAACAAATACGGAGACGCTTGGCCCCGGGGCTGGAATGCGGCTTGAGCGGCGGCGGCGGCGGCGGCGGCGGAAGCCGGGAGGAGGCAGGAAGAGGCGAAGGAGGAGGCGGAGGAAGAGGCGGCGGCAACGGATGCGAAGACGCGAAAGAAGAGGCGGCGCTGCGGCTTCTCCCACAAAATGGCCGACGGAGACTATTTAGCCGCGCCCGCCGCCCCTCCCACGTGACCCGCCCTCGCCGAGCACTCTGGGACTTGTAGTTTTCTCGAGGCAAGACAGTCCGGAAAGCCTGGAAAGGGTGGGCTTCCGGGACCTCAATTCCCAGCAGAGTGTGCGCCCCCCAGGGTGGCTTGGGCAGGGAAGGGTTTAGCGGGCTACCGATCTGTTTGGCTAGAACCCTCGTTGTCTAGCACTGTCCTCCTCGGTCTCTAGCACACTCTCCCTTGACTCGTCTTTTCTCGCCGTAGGGTGGCAGCCCGGAGGGGTCGGTGCTGGAGGGGTCAGGGGAGGGGAGGCGGATAATCTCCGTCAGTCACCCTCGAGGCCCTGGGTAATGTAAGTAAAATCGGGGTACAGGAGCAGAACAAGGCCCCAAGTCCCGGCTTTCGACTCGATGGACGCCCCTCATCACCTCCCTTCCCCATCTCTCGCCTCGTCCGGTTGCAGGAGCCCTGTTAGTTCCTACCAAGGGTCGAGGTGGGGGCCTCCTACGCAGGATTGTGCTGTCCTCCGAGTGTGTCTATCACGGTGGTTCTCAAACTAGCGTACACCTCCCCGAGGGCTTAAAATACAGACTGATAGACACCCCGGAGCTTCAGTTTTAGGACGTCTGGGGTGTGACCCAAGAATTTGCATATCTAACAAGCTAACAGGAGACGCTAATTCTACTGATCTGGAACCTCGCTTCGAAACCACTGCCCAGCTTCACCAAAGGCCTGGCATCCAGTGGGAGTCACATATATTCCCCAAGTCGACCGAATGCACCAGAAAATCAACCTGTCAGCTTAACACAGAACCTTGAACACGAAGGTTAATTGACAGAGTCAGACACCAGAACAGTAATATCTTCCTATCAAGCTATAAACAGAAAAACAAACCTTAGACTATGGGAATGGGCTCACCCAGTCAGGTGCTCAATTGTAAAACTTGGTTGGCCTTCTGGAAGCAAAGAGATAGGCTGAAAGTCAGGGATTCTTAACCTTGTTTTGTGCCATGGCAGTTTTGTGAAACCTATGGACCCATTCTCAGAATAATCCTTTTAAGTGCCTGAAATAAATGTTGGATTACAAAGGAAACAATGTTGAAATTAAAACCAATACATTGATAACATAGTATTGCTTCTTTACTAATGCCTTAATTGAGAAGATCTAGCAGCACATCTCACAAAGGCTGGAATTTCGAAAAGGTGACAAATATTTTGAGATGTCTGTAAGCATCAGAAATGTAATATGAAAATATCAGTGACTTCTACTGGTGCAAAGTTACAGATCCTTCAGATACTACTTTGATGTTGCCAGCATTCATAATAAAACAAAGGCTAACTTTTGTTTAGAGATTAGTGAAAATGTAGGTGGAGTCTTATTTTCCATCCGGTTTTAGGAATCCACTCTCCTCCCCACCCACTCACAGTTTTAGCTGTGGATCCACAATCTGAAGACCCCAGTTTAGAAACCTGGATTTAATAATCTTTTGTGATTAACTATGATAATAGTAAGTGGATAATTTACTATTATAAATAATTTACTATTATAAAAAATAATAGTAAATGGATAATTTATTGAGTACATACTATTTGCCTGTTGTAAGCTTTATACACAGTATATTAATCTTCATAGCCATTCTGTAACATAGTTATTCCTCTGTTTATACTTATGTAGAAGTGGAGGCTTTCATGGGTTAAATTATTTGCCTGAAGAATCAAATTGGCAACTCTCAGAAATCTGAACTACATTTTGGGGCTTTTAGTCCTGACTTAAATGAATGACACTTTTATTATCCAAACTAAAGTGTAAAGTGTTAGAACTGGTTCAAAAACAAGGAGAAGCAAACATTTTTTGTTGTTCATTTGTTGATTATTCCTACAGTGGCTTTCTAGTTTTGAACCTTTATCAGTGTGCTTTAAAGTAATTTTTAATACTTATTTGGATGAAATTTAAGAATAAACAAAATGCATAACCATTTCTGTTTTCTTTGTTACCAGACATCTCAAACTATTTTATATTATGTTTTTTCTTAGAAGGAGCCAAAAATGGTCCAGTCAAGGAAAAAAAAAAACAAACATAGAGAAGTTAAAAAAGATTCAGAAATCCTGGGGTATTCATGGTCATTACCTGTGTCAGGAGAGCACATACTTTGTTGGACCTACTGTTTACATCAGAGATCCCCAGGAACTCAGAAATCAAAGCCAACTATGAGTACAGGTTAAATACAATTGTGGTGATAGTCTGGAAAACTCTTCTGACTCTAGGCATCATTCTGACTTTGTGTTTAGACCTGACCTGTCCACTACAGGAGCCACTAACCACGTGTGGCTATTGAAGCCTTGCAGTGTAGCTACTGCAAATTGTGACGTGCTCTCACCCTAAAGTACACATTTGGAAGACTTAAATTGTCTCAATTTCACCTGTCTCTTTCTAGAATGTGGCTACTAGAAAATGTAATACTGCATATGGCTCACATACTATTTCTATTGGACAGCACTGGTTTAGAGTGAAAGGATCTGATCTATATGTAAAGTTATAAAAGGGACAAATTAAAGCACTTAAAATCTATTATTTTTATAATATCTCTAAACAATATCAGCCTAGTTTAAGGTGATTATTTTCTGCCTTATTTCCAAAGGGAGTTTAGATCATTTGCAGAAAACAGTAGTAGTGACTAAAGGAATCAGGGAAGATTTAAAAAAACAATGTTAGACTAGTTGAGAAATAAAAGCCCCCGAAGCTAGAGAGAAACCTCAAATCTGGCTTTTAACTTCCTAATGGTTAAGACAAAGAGAAAATCAGCTAGAAAATCCGTAGGCCTACAGGATGAAAACATACCAGTTGTGCAGGAGGAATGACTTTGCCTGGCTCTGAGCCACAGGCCGTGTTTTTCTTGGGCTCTCATAAAGGGGACACTGTGAGGTAGTGGACAGTGTCCCCGGTAGTCTGCCTACCGTGGAGACAATGGTGGGCTTTATGCAGCTGCTTCTCATATCAGCCAGTCATGAAGAGATGCTAACAGGTGAGGACCTCGGGTCCTTGTCCATCCAGAGGTTACTGATTGCAGCGGCCTCGTGAGGATGTGGCGCTCAGGTTTTCGGCTTCAGTGAGTGTAGCTCACCATCTGTCTCAGCTGCTGTGCTCTGAATTCAGCATCACTGAGGTCACCCCTCCCACCAGCTGTTCCTGGTGACTCAACAAGAATCCTAATCCAGGCTGGTTCTTGAGAGATGTGGGACTCCTTATGTAGGAGGACCTAGACCTAGTGTCTAGGTCAGAAAAAGTCACTTTACAACCTCAGCTATTATTGTGAACACTTGATTGTTATATTAGCAATGTGTGATACAAAGGAAATGCTTGAAAACATTATCAGTTAAGACATTTAATTCTTTTTTTGTCATTGAAGATAGTAGAATTGTGTTAGAGCAGAACTCACTATTATGAGCATTTGCATAGGCCAAAAGTAAAATCACATTTCCAGAAACCTACTTAACCTGCAGTGGGAACTTGAATGATAGATTATTGAAATTAATAGTAATGATCAAGGGTTATGCTATCATTAAAGAGAAGGGAATAGTAATTTGCTCAAAATGGCTAGCTTGTTATCTTCACTATCAAAAGATCCCTAATAATGTCAGAAAATACATGTTTTGGGGAAGAATAAATTTAGCACTGAACAATATGGGTATGTCATCAACAGATTAGACATTTCTTTCCTCCTAAAGGAAAGAAAAACAAATCAGTTAATGGAGGAAATGCTGAAACACTGGCTTCACTGGATTATTAAAGATTACAAAACATCTTTAAAATTCTGATATTATGGGCCTGAATCCTATATTTTGGCAAAATAATATGCAAGAAGAAGACAGGCATTTTTCAAAATCTTTAAAAAGTCAGAAAGTTTACTCCCATGGACAGTATTGATGACATACTCCAGAAAAAACTCAAAGAAGAGAAAGATGTAAATAAAAGAGCACAGGTACATAGAGAGATCAGTAAAGATTATGGTTATGTCTAAATCACATTGGTATGTAATGAGGGTGAAATATTTTATGGGTGACTTTTAGAAGAATAGAAATTTCATGCTTTTTTCAATCCAACAAAAGGTAAGAAAATGTAGAAAAGAGCAGCAAAGAAATCATATAGTACATTTAAAACACTAAATCATAATAAAGATGCTAAAAGTACATAATTACCAGCAATCACAAGCATGAATGTTGTATTTTTCTGTTAACTAAAAATGGCTGCAAAACTTTACCTAGTTGCTATTTATGATACATTTAAGGTCAAATGACAGAGACTGAAAAAGTTATTGCAAGCAACTCCTAGTTGAAAAGCAGTGTATAACAATATTACTATTGGGAAAAATGAATTCAAGAATTACATTAAGCAGGACAAAGAAGAATGGTTTATCTGGATCATAGTTATAATGGACCAAGAATAAGAGTCACAAACTTTTATATTCCTTACAACTTGGCAAAATGCCTATGAGGCAAAAAAAAGAAAAATATTGAGAAATTGATGAATTTGCAGTCATAATGGAATACAGTAACATTTGTTTCAGAAACATATGTATGGTAAACAAAAATTAAGATATAGATACATTTAATAATATAGATATTATAATATTATATTATTATAATTATAATATTGGCACAATAGATAACATGTAAAACTTTGTACCCAGTGTAAAGCATACCAATTGTGTTAAAACACCCAGGACACCCAAATGTCCATCAACTGATGAATGAATAAGCAACATTTGGTATATCCATAGATGGAATATATTCATCCAAAAAAGGAAGGATACATGCTACAGTGTGGATGAACTTTGAAAACATGAGGCCAAATGAAAGAAGCCAGTCACAGAATACCACATACTGTGTGACCCCTCTTAGGTGAATTGTCTAAAATTGGCCAAGCTATAGAGACAGAAAGTAGATTAGTTGTTGCCTAGGACTGGGGATGTGTTTGAGGGGAAATGGGTAGTTGCAGCTACTGAATATGTAGTTTCTTTTTTGAGTTAATGAGAATGTTCTAAAATTGATTATTGTTGTTTAGTTGCTGAGTCGTGTCTGACTCTGCAACCCATGGACTGCAGCACACCCTGTTTCCTTGTCTTTCACCATCTCCCGGAGTTTGCTCAAACTCCTGTCCATTGAGTCAGTGATGCTATCCAACCATCTCATCCTCTGCTGCCTGCCTTCTCCTCCTGCCCTTAATCTTTCCCAGAATTAGTGTTTTACAATGAATCGGCTCTTTGAATCAGGTGGCCAAAGTATTGGAGCTTAAGCATCAGTCCTTCCAATGAATATTCAGGGTTGATTTCCTTTAGAATTGACTGGTTTGATCTCCTTGTTGTCTAAGGGACTCTCAAGAGTCTTCTCCAGCACCACAGATGGAAAGAATCCATTCTTCAGCACCCAGTTGATTATGATGATGGGTAGATTGTATGGGATGTGAAATTATATCTCAATAAAATAGTGGTAAAAAAAATAGGATACAAAAAAGTAAAAAAAAAAAGTTTCTCTGATTCATTTTCAACGTAGTAAATAAAATATTAGCAAATCAAGTCAGCACTATACCCAAAAGAATAGTATTAACCCAGATATACCAAGATGACCAATCATAAGTAAGTATATTTTAATAATATACTTCAGAATTTAATATACAAAACTTTAAATAGAGAGTTTTGCCATCCTGTAGGAGCACAGAGAAATGTTCATCAGCCAGGAGCTGAGGAATTCTCCATACCTCAAGTCATTAACAAATCAAAATGACAGACTTACAAAACAGACTCAACCAAGACCATTCCCAAGAGTTGCATTTTAGTCAGTAGGGTCGGAGGGGGCTTGGGACATGGAGAAGGGGATTGGAGATCTGGTGATACTCAAATAGAAGTGATAGAGACTTCCTGTCTTTCGGAGGAGATGAAACCCCTTAACAGCATGGGAAAGAAAAATGGACACCATAGTGGTAAGTCAGCTAGCTTCAAAAAAGCCTCTTTGGAAAGGTGCACGATATCATTTCACTGAGCTTTAACTTGTAGGTACAGGCCCGATCTGAACTACCACACTGTGAAGAGACTGATCTCTCCCTTTCTCAATACACTGACCAATGAAAGGACATGAGCTCAATGGTCGTGTGAAGATGAAAAAAAAGATTTTAGTTGATTACCTGGCTCCATTCTCCAAAGACACTGCCCCCTTCTGCCACTCAATGAGGGGAAAGCCAGGACCACAGCATGGGAGTTAAGGCTGCATGTTATATGAGCTCATTCAATTTCTGGAAGTGGCATGACACAGGTTGTTGCTTCTTTCAAGGATAGACCAGTGACCTTTCCAAGTCTCAAATTTATGCTGATGCTTTCATTGTAATAATAGCTTGCATGAATTCTTTTCTTAGTTCACTTTAATATGAGGGCGACTTAATCGATTGTATTACTCTTTTAACTGAGCCATCGGTTATTTTTTTAATATTCAATATTCCCATATCACAATCTGCCCATCATGCTATGTAATCCTAGAACAACCATGTCCTTATGTCATGGATCTGCCTAAAGCTCTGGTAACAGCTACACTGAGATATCAACCTATGGTGCCATGTCCTTATAAAATCTTATTTAAATGATACCATGCTGTTCATATTTTGTCAGTTTCTCGGGTCTAAGGTTTCAAAACTTTTGAGTTTAATCACCTTTATTGGAAACATTTTCTTTATTTAGTGAACTTACAAAGGCTGGTAAAACAATCTCAGCCAAGATTCAGTTTCTTTCTTTATTCCTTTTTCTTTTTCTTTTTAATAGGATTGTATCTCATCTAAGCAAAGAAAACAGAAATATTCATGTGGCAATATAGTACTAGCTTGCACCTACTAAGTGTGCATATGTACCAGGTTCGGGCTAAGTGCTTTCCACACAATACTTGCATTTTCCTTAGCCTCATTTTAAATTCTGGACCACAAATCCCAAATGGGTATTCAGCGTCACAGTTCTTACGGCACTTACTCAGATGTTTTCCTCTTTCTCACTCTCTCCAATGATGATTTCATACATGGGTCTTCTCAAACCCAAATCCTTCCCCCGTGTTCCTTCTCAGCTGATGACCTTGGTTGTATTTTACTGAGACTATAGAAGCAATCAGATGGAAACAAACGCCAGCCACCAAATCTCCAAATCTCACTGCATTTGTCCCTGTGCTCTTTGCCTTGCCAGCTTGTTACCCTGGTTGAGCATCCCTGTTTTCCTCTTTTGCACTTTCAAGGATGTTGCTCCTGTAAGTTTCCACCTCTCCCTCTTGCATCTATAATGTCTCTTTCTCTATAGACTTATTCCCACCAGGATGCAAATATGCTCTAGAATCGTACGTCTTAATAGACGAAAACAAAAATTCCTTTGACACATGTTCTTTTCTTGCCAGGACCCATTTCTCTCCTCTAAGTGTCTAAGGTCACTCTCTCTGCTTGTTCATGATTCATCTCTCCTTAACTCCTCCGTACAGGCTTCCATCTCTGCTGCTATGCTGAGATCATCCATGCCCAAGTGTGCTGGACCCTATATTGCCAACCCAATGCTATCTCACTGTTTCTGACTTGGTTCTCTTTGCAGCATTTGACAGCATGAACTACTTTTTTCTTCTCTTGGCTGCTGCGACTTCATTGTCTCTTGCTTTTCTTCCATCTCATTGGTCATGCTATTTTCAACTGCTTTGCTGACTCCTTCTTTGCTCAAACTGTGTCAATGTGTTTATTAAGATAAGAGGAAAAATCAGGAGATGGTATGTTGAAAGTCAAGGAAAGGAAGTGTGCATCCCAAAGGCTGGGTTATGACTGGTTGTCACGAGCTGAGGACAGCTGAGCCCGGTAGACTGGCAACCTTCTAGCTGCATTCAGTGACATCATGGTGTCAGGGTGAGGGGACAGAGCTGAAGTAGACGAGCTGACTATTTCCAAACATTCATGGACCAGGGAGGATCTCAGATCCCCTCCACTTAGGTTACACTGGTTATCATAAGCAACCGGCAAGGAGGGAATGCATTAGAACTTCCCCTTGAGCTCACGAAAAACAAACACGGAGAGGAAGTTATTCTGCATCAAAAGCATTTGTAAAGAAGGGAAACAAACATGGAGAGTTATGTAAACAAAGCCATTCAGCTTTGAGAAATGGATAGGACATGGAGAGAGGGTGAGGAAACAGACTAAATGAAAGAAAATCTACTCTTGAGTTCAGCTCACCTCAATTCACCTTGAATATTAGGCATTTTTAATAATGATTCTTTTTTACAGAAACTTGAGAATTTGCAGAGCTGTCAGTGAAGCAATGAGTTGGGAGGGCAGTGTCATTGTTTCTTGGAGTATAATTCCAAAATAAATAAAGGACCCCAAGCAGTGTAACAGACAGCATCCTCAATAGCATTTTTTTCCTGGTAATTGACAAAAGGGGTTCCATGTGGCTTTTGCTTACAGATGAAAAAGAGTAAAGACCTTCACCCTCTTAGAAACAGCTGTGCATCTGTCAGAGCTACCCAGTCACAAACACTGAGTCTGGCTTTCCAAAGTAAACATGTTATTTTGTATGTAATTGCTATAATTAGCTGTGGGGACATCACTGACCCATTAGCAGGAAAAACAGATGGGATGAGATTTGTCTTCATGCATGGGCTGGGATGTTGTGAAAATATTAGAAATTGTTAGCCATGAACTCAGTCACCATGTCGCAGAGCTAGAATGCTTAGTTAAAAACAGTGGAGGAAGTGGGACAAGCAGTCCATGAAGGACCTCTTTCAGTTACTCAGGATGACCATTTTAGACGTCTTTCATGGTGGCGGATTACAAAATGTGGAGACTGCAAAATCAGTTCATGTGAAAATGTGTGCAAACTCCCCAAATCTACTTCCACATTCTCAGCTACTGAAACTGCCACTGACCCAGCAGCCTTGGCGGGAAGCCTGGGGACCCTGCTGCTTCTTCCCTTCTCTCCACTCTGTCTGCTTGGTCTCTGAGTCGGCCTCCAACGCAGGAACACCTACTTTGAGCATCATCTAGAATTTTGATTAGGGACTAGAATTTTGTGAAATGTTTAGATTTTGTAGGGGGAGTGGGGATTGGCATATGTATTCTTTACTTTTTAAAAGTGAAGTATAGTTGATTTACAATGTTGTGTTGGATTCAAGTGTACAACAAATAATTCAGTGATTCAGAGTGGTTCACGCACACATATATGTGTGTGTACAATATATATTCTTTCTCAGATTCTTTTCCCTTATACATTATTATAAGAAATTGAGTATAGTTCCCTGTGCTATACAGTAGGTCCTTGTTGGTTAACTAGTTTATGTATACTAGTGTTGTCTATGCTCGTATAGTCCCACTTACACCCTGAGTTTTCAGTGGGGCCAAGGCATCAGAGAGGCCCTAGGAGTTGGCCAAGCAATTTTCTAGTCAAAGACAGGAAGTCAGGGCACAGTAGGAGACTGGTGCCACGTGGAGAGACTGCTATTGGTTGGAAAAAAGGCTTTTGAGGAACAGGAGTGTCTAAATTAGATTGTCACGTATGAAGCGATATACTGGGTGCCCCTGCCCCCTGACTTCTCCCCCATCCCCCATCCTTATCCTTCAGTGAGGTCTGCTACAGGGCTGGTTGATCTCTTTGTTGTTGCTGTTGTTTTAAGTGCAAATGGTTGGAGGGGTTACATTTCCCTTCTGGATTGATACAGTATAAAACAGAGGCTTCTTTTCTCTTTCTGACTTACTTCACTCTGTACCATATGCTTTGGGTTCATCCTCCTCATTAGAACCGTCTCAAATGTGTTCCTTTTCATTGCTGAGTAATATTCCATTGTATATATGTACCACAATTTCTTTATCCATTCATCTGTTGATGGAAATGTGAGGGAGGTTCAAGAGAGAGGGGACATATGTATACCTATGGCTGATTCATAGTGATGTATAGCAGAAGCCAATACAGTATTGTAAAGCAATTATCCTCTAATTAAAAATAAATCAATTAAGGAAAAAACAGAGGCTGCAACAGGGATGCAAAACCATTGATCTCCATAAGCCCAAATTCACAGGCTTTTGGGAAAAGCTTTGGGCTTTAAAGGAAATAGAATTGGGGGTTTGAAGCAGTATAGACTGGAACGTAAATTTTTCCTGGCATGGAGCTTACTCTTATCTCCAAACATCTGGGCTACACTAGGCTTCTCCTGGGCTGGGGAGGGTCAGGAACCATCAGAGAGGACTTTTGAACCGAGCCTTCTCAAAGGATAGGAAAGGGTTTTCAAAGTCAGAGGATGGCATTTCAGAGGATTGAATGTAATGTGAGAAGATGCAGAGTTGAGAAGGGTCCTAGCTTGAGTGGTTTGTGAGCCACAAAGGGTAAATAGGGCCCTACCAGGAGCCGTGGTCCAGAGTTATACACTATTACAGTCCAGCTCTGACAATGCCTGGAACAGACTTTCTAACCACACTTAGATCTGTCTTTTAACATTAGCCAACACAACCATTTTCCCCTGCAATCAAAGACAAAGTGGAGGCCAGGGGAGCAGAATCGTAACTGCCTCAAATCAAGAAGTGGTAACTTATTCCTTTGTCATCAGGCAGTTTAACAATCAATGGGCACCAAGCTGACATCTAGCCAAGTGGCATCAGCAGAGCTGTTGTACCACAGACAGTCAGCGTTTCAACAGACCAGGGTCACTAAGAAGAATTGCTACTGGGCACAGATAAAACAATAACAGTGTCATTTAAAGACAAAGAAGAACCTCAGTTCTGCCAGACCGATGACAGGAACTCATTCATTGCCAGGATGGTTCTACAAAGACCCAAATTACAAACAGGGTGGAAGCGCTGATTCACAGTCTGTTTTCAGCGGCAGAGCATTCATGACACATGGTCTGCATTTATCAGGACAAAGAATACTTGTCCAGATTTTCCCTTTTAAAGATAAAAAATCTTTTTTTTTTTCTGACTTCCCAGTGGGTATGTTACGAAATGAATGAAACAATAGGGAAGAATAAATCAGAAAGGACAGGCTTGAAAATGCAAATTATTGTCATTACCAGGAAGCAGGAAAGGGCACGTTGAAGGTAGAAGTGCCATAGGAAACACTGACCACCACCGCTGCCTGCAGATCGCCCCTGCATCTTCCGTTAGGTGATTACCACATTGCTCAGTGAATGAGGACAGCAGTTGCATACCGTTTCATCCTGTCACCTTGGCACCCAGCACCTCATGGTTGGGGCACATTCTGTCTCTGGGCCAGCGTTGCTTCTTGTCTTTTTTATACACAGCGCATGGAGGAGAAGGTCCCCAGGCACCCAGCCCCGTCTCTCCCTGAGCAAGTACAAAGCTGAGAACTTGCAGACTTGGTGGTGCTGTGTAGGAGTTGCCAAAGGCATACTCCCCAGATTGCTCCGATGACAACAGAGGACAGAGTCTCCTGGACTCATGGAAGATCTTGAGAGTGGGCGGGTGGGCAGAGGATGTTTCATGCACAAGCAGACTTCCTGGAGGCGCTCAGGTTGCTGGACTTGTAAACTCTGCGGCCCCTGCCTGCCTGGCTGGCTCTGGGCTCTATGCTATGAAGCAAGGCAGGGCTGAGTAGAGGAGGGGGCTGTTACCTGGTCCACCTGGCTCCATCCCAGCTCACCCGGGTCTCCAAGCAGAGATTTAACTTTGCCCACTTCAGAGAGCCCCAGGGATATGTGACTGGAATCCCCCTTCCTCAAGGCTGCCCATTGGGTTGTTTTGAGGCAACAGTAATCCAAAGTCTCCAGGAAGTTCAGTTAAGATGGCTGGATAGTGAATTGACATTTTTTCCCTGGGCTGGGGAGAGCAAAGGAAACAGATGAGACAGACAGAAAGCTTTTCCCTAGAGGGATGGAACAGCACTCATCCCAGGGCTCAACCCATAGACTGGGGCTCTCTGTATCACCCCCTCCCCTCTGCCCTTCTTTCAGCTGCTCTTTAAGCACTGGCTTACATTTTGAGCGTAGCACTGTCCTTGACAGGGATGGTGATGGGGACTGGTTGAGTTATCAGAAGTTTACGAGGGGGCCTTCCCTGGCAGTCCAGTGGTTAAGACCCTGTGCTCCCAATGTAGGGGGCACAGGTTCGATCCCTGGTCGGGGAACTAAGACCCCGCAAACTGCACAATGCACCAAAAAAAGAAAAGCTTACAAGGTTTTCTAACTAGTGGGTGGTCTCCAAACGTTTTGGGCCACACATCCCATCAGTAAAAACTGTTTGACAGTGCATCCCTGAAATATGTACATTCATTTATAAATTATTACATGCGCTTGCATCTATCCACATATTTAATATTGGTAAAGCTTCAGTTCAGTTCAGTTCAGTTCAGTCACTCAGTCGTGTCCGACTCTTTGTGACCCCATGAATCGCAGCACACCAGGCCTCCCTGTCCATCACCAACTCCCGGAGTTCACTCAGACTCACGTCCATCGAGTCAGTGATGCCATCCAGCCATCTCATCCTCTGTTGTCCCCTTCTCCTTCTGCTCCCAATCCCTCCCAGCATCAGAGTCTTTTCCAATGAGTCAACTCTTCTCATGAGGTGGCCAAAGTACTGGAGTTTCAGCTTCAGCATCATTCCTTCCAAAGAAATCCCAGGGCTGATCTCCTTCAGAATGGACTGGTTGGATCTCCTTGCAGTCCAAGGGACTCTCAAGAGTCTTCTCCAACACCACAGCTCAAAAGCATCAATTCTTCGGCACTCAGCCTTCTTCACAGTCCAACTCTCACATCCATACATGACGACTGGAAAAACCATAGCCTTACTTCCACATAAAAAATGATTCAAGGATGAATATATTCTTTCACCTGACCCCAGTGGACCATCTTCTGTACCCCTTGTGCAGTCTGTACCCCACTTTGGAAACTGCTTTCTAACTTTAGAGTTCTCCCCAAGTTCTGTTTTTTTTATGGGCAAAGGATGAAGGAGAGAAATCCACTCAGAGAAAAGATGGTTCATGGCTGGGAACACGGGTTTTGTTCAAAAGTCAGTGAAAAAAATAACTTTTCAATGTTTTCCCTGCCTCATCATGGATGGCAGGAAGGAGTGATGGCACCCAAGAACTCTGTGGTAGCTCCTGACCAGCTTAGAGACAGTGCTTTAAGAGGCCCACTCTAAGTTACTGGTGTCTCACTGGAGCCTACAGATTGTGAGCATCTGTGGATACAGGAGCTTGTGCTTTGGGATTCTGCACAGCCTGGACCATTTCACTGCCCCCTGAAGTTGCTCCACAGTCTTTAGAAAAGGGAGGGAGTGAAGTAGAGGTTAGGGGGAGCTCTTGCTTCTCCACCTTGGTGTTGAGATCCCTTCTATACACTTCAGTATCGGAAGGATGCTCACCCCCAGCCTTGGATGGGCCTGAAGGTGCCTGTGGGGCACCATCTTCAGTTGTCGATTGGGTAACCACAGGCTGGAGGTAGGACCGCCATGGCCACAATAGGTGAACCAGATTTGTTTCAAGCACCTGCTCTGTGCCAAGCTCTGTGTGATTATGAATGGAACCCACTTCTTCAAGGGGCTTTCAGGTCAGTGCAGGAGAAAGATTATCACATATGTACATGCAGTGCAGGGAATGTCTTAGTTTGAGCTTTCCTCAAAGGAGATTCTGCATTAAGTGGTTAATTTGGGAAGTGACCCCCAGGGTATATGCTGAGGGAGGGAGAACGTGAGAGAGTGAAGGGAGAAAAAGTCACAAGAAAGCATCAATGAACAGGTTACCACTCTGGGTACCTGGACCTCAGCCCTGCAGGGGACTCTCTGAGGGACTCTATTGAGCACTGCTACTCAAAGTGGGCCACAGGACTGAAAAAGGTCAATTTTCATTCCAGTCTCAAAGAAGGGCAATGCCAAAGAATGTGAACTGAGAACTTCCACATGTACAAACTGGGTTTAGAAAAGTCAGAAGAACCAGGGATCAAATTGCCAACTTTTGCTGGATCATGGGAAAAACAAGGGGATTCCAGAAAAACATTTACTTCTGCTTCATTGACTACCCAAAATAAAGCCTTTGACTGTGTGGATCATAACCAAATATGGAAAATTCTTAAAGAGATGGGAATACCAGACCACCTTACCTGTCTCCTGAGAAACCTATATGAAGGTCAAGAAGCTGAATGAAGGTCATAGAATTGAATATGAAACAACTGACTGGCTCAAAATTGGGGAAGGAGTCCATCAAGGCTGTATATTGTCACCCTGCTTATTTAACTTACATGCAGAATACATCATGTGAAATGCCAGGCTAGATGAATCACAAGCTAGAATCAAGATTTCTGGGAGAAATATCAACAACCTCAGATATGCGGATAATACCACTCTAATGGCAGAAAGTGAAGAGGAACTAAAGAGTCTCTTGAGGAGGGTGAAAGAGGAGAGTGAAAAAGCTGCCTTGAAACTCAACATTCAAAAAACTAGGATCATGGCATCCACTCCCATCACTTCGTGGCAAATATATGGAGAAAAAGTGGAATCAGTGACAGGTTTTCTTTTCTTGGAGTCCAGAATCACTGTGGACAGTGACTGCAGTCATGGAATTTTTAAAAGACGCTTGCTCCTTGGAAGAAAAGCTATGACAAACCTAGACAGCATATCAAAAAGCAGACATATCACTTTGCCGACAAAGGTCTGTATAGTCAAAACTACGGTTTTTCCAGTAGTCACTTATGGATGTGAGAGCTGGTCTATAAAGAAGGCTGAGTGCTGAAGAATTGATGCTTTTGAATTGTGGTGCTGGAGAAGATTCTTGAGAGTCCTTTGGACTGCAAGGAGATCAAACCAATCAATCTTAAAGGAAATCAACCCTGAATATTCATTGGAAGGACTGGTGCTGAAGCTGAAGTTCCAGTACCTTGGCCACCTGATGCAAAGAGCTGACTCACTGGAAAAGACCCTGATGCTTGGGAAGATAGAAGGCAAAAGGAGAAGGGGGTGACAAAGGAAGAGATAGTTAGATAGCATCACCAACTCAGTGGATATAAATTTGAGGAAACTCTGGGAGATAGTAGAGGACAGAAAAGTGTGGCATACTGCGGTCCATGGGGTCACAAAGAGCTGGACATGACTTAGGGACTGAAAAACAACTCAAAGTATAACCAGCAGCAGCAGCAGCACGCGGGAGCTTGTTAGAAATGTAGCATCATGGGTCCCACCAGGCCTGCTGAATCAGAATTTGCACATTAAAGTCTGAGAAGCACTGCCTTTAATCTTTCATCTTTATCGAACATGATAACTTTGATATAAAACATATTTTTCTGTATTTGAGGACTTGATTCTACCAAACCTGATCCTTCTGAATAACTTCTTTGGGATTTCCAATGTTTGAAGTGCATATTAAAGTTTTTCTGGTCCCTTGAAAGCTCTTTAAAATGCAACACCATTTACCTGCACTTTATCATAATTACAGCTCAATTGCAGTGACAGAAGGCTCACAAAACCTACTGTTCTGTAAAATGCAAATTTTGTATGGGAAATACTTCCCCTGGGAGAAAATAAAGTGGCTGTCATTTGAAAAGTTATTTTTAAAGGAATGTACCTAGTGCCTCCTGTACTTTAAAGTTTTGTCAAAAATTTCAAGGAATAGAGGACCCTTTGTGAAAGATCAACATGTACACAGAAAGATACTTCAAAAATGTAACAGAAGTTCCATATTTAACAAAGACAAGTAGTTCAATAGTTGCTTATATACCTTTTATATTGGCATGTGATTTTACTTTTGGTATCCACTCATCTTCATTTCATCACTAACACAAGGATTAATCTAAGGTTATAAAACTAATTTTTCACATAGTGTATCAGTTAGCTATTACTCCATAATAAACAACTCCCAAGCTCAGTACTTTGAAGGAGTAATGATTTATTCTTGTTCATATGTCTACATGTTGGCTGGCGTGGCTTTGATGACCTCCTGGGCTCAATAGACTTGGCTAAAGGTTGGATCTGAATCTGTTCCTCAGGTCAGTGGGCTGCCTGTGGCATGTTCTCATTCAGTTCAGTTCAGTTCAGTCGCTCAGTCGTGTCCAACTCTTTGTGACCCCATGGACAGCAGCACGCCAGGCCTCCCTGTCTATCACCAACTCCCGGAGTTTACCCAAACTCATGTCCATCGAGTCAATGATACCATCCAGCCATCTCATCCTCTGTCGTCCCCTACTCCTTCTTCCCCCAATCCCTCCCAGCAGCAGTCTTTTCCAATGAGTCAACTCTTTGCATGAGGTGGCCAAAGTATTGGAGTTTCAGCTTCAGTGTCAGTCTTTCCAATGAACATCCAGGACTGATCTCCTTTAGGATGGACTGGTTGGATCTCCTTGCAGTCCAAGGGACTCACAAGAGTCTTCTCCAACACCACAGTTCAAAAGCATCAATTCTTCGGCACTCAGCTTTCTTCATAGCCCAACTCTCACATCCATACATGACCACTGGAAAAACCATAGCCTTGACTAGACGGACCTTTGTTGGCAAAGTAATGTCTCTGATTTTCAATATGCTATCTAGGTTGGTCATAGCTTTTCCTCCAGGGAGTAAGTGTCTTTTAATTTCATGGCTGCAGTCACCATCTGCAGTGATTTTGGAGCCCCCAAAAATAAAGTCTAACGCTGTTTCCACTGAGCTTTAAGCCAACTTTTTCACTCTCCTCTTTCACTTTCATCAAGAGGCTTTTTAGTTCCTCTTCACTTTCTGCCATAAGGGTGGTGTCATCTGCATATCTGAGGTTGTTGATATTTCTCCTGGAAATCTTGATTCCAGCTTGTGCTTCCTCCAGCCCAGCATTTCTCCTGATGTACTCTGCATATAAGTTAAATAAGCAGGGTGACAATATACAGCCTTGACGTACTCCTTTTGCCATTTGGAACCAATCTGTTGTTCCATGTCATGTTCTCATAGTGAATGGCAAATATAAATGGGCCAACCCAACTCCATAAACATAGTTCAAGTCCCTTATGTAGCTCTTCTTCTATTAATAACATGTCATGAGCCAAAGCAAGTTACATGGCCAAGTCCAAACCAAGGGTTCAGTAATGCTATTGTCTGGATGTTTGTGTCCTCTCAAAATTCATGTGTTGAAACCTGAGCCCTGAGGTGGTAATATGAGGAGGTAAGGCCTCTGGGAGGTAAGTAGGTCGGAAAGGCTCCACTCTCTTGGTTGGGATGAGTGCCCTTTTAAAGGAGGCTCCAGTGAACCCTCTCCATGTGAGGACACGTGAGAAGTCTGCAGCAGCCTTTCCCCACAACCAACTATGCTGGCACTCTGATCTTGGACTCTTGGCCTCCAGAGCTGTGGGAAATACATTTCTGTTGTTTATAAACTTCCCAGTCTTTGGTATTTTTGTTATAGTAGCCAGAGACAGAGAAGTGTGCTCCACCAACCATAAGGCAAGTGACGTGACCAAGCCCAGCTCCAGTGGGGTGAGGCAGTGCCCTCCTCCCAGAGTTAGGGGGATAAGGGAGTGGATATTTGCAGAAAAATAATCTCTTCTACCATGAGTAGAAAAATTGAGGCACAGCATTTTGCAAAATAAATCATTGGTGCTGATAGGCAAATACTTTTCATATTCCAAGAGAAAAAGGAAGACATTGAGGACCTATAGTTACCATTCTGCTGAGAATTTCCTTGTGTGTTACTTCATTGAACCTTTATCTTTCAAAAACTATTTATTTATTTATTTGTCTTGGTGGGTCTCTGTTGCTACACACCAGCTTTCTCTAGGTTCAGTGAGCGGGGGCTACACTTTGCTGCAGAGCATGGGCTTCTCATTGCGCTGGTTTTGCTTGTTGCGGAGCACGGGCTGTAGGCGTGGGCTCAGTGGTTGTGGCGCATAGGCGGCTTAGTTGCTCCACGGCATGCGGGATCTTCCTGGAGCAGGGATCAAACCAATGTTGCAAGGTGAATTCTTAACCACTGGACCACCAGGGAAGCCCTTCACTGAACCTTTTAACAACACCACAAGGAAGCTATTTTAACTCCATTTTACAGATGAGGTGCTAGGTCACCAAGCTGGCATGTGGGATGTCAAAGAGTAGAGCTCAGTGTTTTCTGGCAGCCTTCAAATGCTATGAATACTGGGTCACTTTATTATTTTTTTTGGCATGGCAAATCAAGCTCTTATTTCTTAGGGGAAAATACTATCTTTACTCTGTTCCTATTTATCCTGGATACAAGAAGAGCTGTAAATTTTCTATAAGTTTAGTTGCCTATCGCTCTCGACACTCAAATTGTTGATTCAAACTGGTTCTCTTGGACACTTGGAGTGTCAGCACACACTGGCTGCTCAATAGAAGTTTTCTGGGCTTCTGGGTTAGGGTAGCCAAATGCTTGGGTAACTGGAGTGTGTCTGAACCCTCTTAGCTGTTTCCATGTCTTCCTGTCCTATGGGAATGTGGTTGGGGATGGGAGGCAGTGTAGAGAAGTCAGGAATTCTGGTCTGGAAATGCTGCCCAGAGAATATCTCAGAGGGTCTCCTGGTGTTGTTCTCCCCGCTGGCCCCATCTGAAATGCCCCACCAACCTAAGTGTTGTGAATGTTTAGCAAATATTGTGTCACGCACATCAATGGGAGCATTGTTGTTATTGTTCACTCACCTAGTCGTGTCCACTCTTTGTGACCCCATGGACTACAGCACGCCAGCCCTCCCTCTCTCTCACCTTTTCCTGAAGTTTGCCCACGTCCATGTCCATTGCATCAGTGATGCCATCCAGCCATCCCATCCTCTGATGCCTTCCTCTCCCTCTGCCCCCAATCCTTCCCAGCATCAGGGACTTTTCCAATGAGTCATCTGTTCACATCAGATGACTGGAGTTTCAGCTTCAGCATCAGTCCTTCCAACGAGTATTCAGTGTTGATTTCCTTTAGGATTGACTGGTTTGATATCCTTGCTGTCCATGGGATCATAGAGGAAGGTAAACTGAGGATGGGAGGTGACTGGATTTATTCCCTGAATCTGTGTTTTTGCAAGGGATTGTGATGCCCACTCAAGCTTGAGTACTATTGTGTCAGCCTCTCAGGCAGAGAAGGCTCTCAGCTGCTGCTTTTTGCTTAAGCCATAGTTGATTTGCAATATTGTGTTAGTTTCAGGTGTGCAGCTTCAGATTCTTTTCCATTATAGATTATTACAAGATATTGAATATAGTTCCCTGTGCTATACAATAAATCCTTGTTGTTTATTTTATATAGAGTGATTTGCATCTGTTAATCCCAAACTCCTAATTTATCCCTCCCCACCTTCCCCTTCGGTAACCATAAATTTGGCTTCTATGTATGTTTCGTTACTTAGTTGATTTGCATCATTTTCTTTTGATTCCACGTATAAGTGACATCATATGATATTTGTCTTTCTTTGTCTGATTTACTTCACTCAGAATGACCATCTCTCGGTCCATCTGCTCTTTGCTGCTGTTTTATTCCCTCATTCATTGCAGTTTTGTTGTGGGTTCCTACTCCCATCCGGGGATGGAAGGGGCCAGTGTGTGAGCAGGCCAGCCTCAGAGGACCAACAACTGCCTCTGAGCCTGTGAAAAGCTCTGAGAGAGTCACTGCCCTACTTCCCGCTCAGCCACACAGTCCCCTCGGAGGTGGGAGCGGCTTTTCCACAGGTGTCCAGGCTTCCCTCCAGGGTCTAACCCAGGGTTCTCACACTCGGCACCACTGACATCTCCGGTTGGGTAATTCTTTGTTTTGGGAGGTACTGTCCTGTGCCCTGGAGGGTGTTTAACAGCATCCCTGGCCGCTGTTTGTGTGTGTCCTGCCCCCAGCAAGTTGTGACAACGTCCCTTGAGGCACAGAAATCACACTGCCCCTCCTCCTGCTTTGAGAACTGCTAGTCTTACCTGAGTGACCCCTCAGTAGAGGTGGTCCTGGGTGATTCTGTTCTCAGGAAGATAAGCAGTGGAGAGGTGAGTGGTATAACCAGAAGGAACATGGGGTATGGGGCAACCATGGCTTTGCATCTTGGCCCTGCCAATGACTAGCCGTTGACTTCCCTACCCCTTCTTCATTCCCAGTCTTCTGTAACCAATAAAACCAAAACCAAAAAACAAAAATCACACACCCGCAAACATTATTTTCATAAATGACTTTTACTTCTTGATCATTTTTCTTGACAGTAATTCTTGGCAATGTGCATATAACATGAAGGCAAGCATACTTTCAGAAGTCATCAAAGATATGGTCCTATTGGCCTCATTTTCTTAAACCATTAAAATATTTTCATTTATAAAAATTAATCTAAATATAAATATTGACACTGAAGATCAAAATCACTTGATGACAAAATAATTCTTCTGGAACTATAACATATGCTTATGGATTTTAATAGTAAATTAAATCTTTGCACTTATTTGGCACAAGGAAACCTTTATAAAAATTCAGATGCCATAGAGCAGGCTTCTTCTTTTTTTTTTGCAAGGCTTACACAGTACACATTTTTGTCAAGGAAAACTGAATATTTTAACACTGTAACACAACAGTAGTTGCTTTTCATGCCTCTTAAAGAAAACGCTCTATTTGGAACTCAGATCTTTTTTGTTGTGTTTTAAAATTGTGTATTTGTTTGCTTTTAACCACGCCAACAGAACGAAAAGCCAAAGATTTACTTTATTTCAAAGGACTCATTTCTGTTGGATAACACATATACAGCATCAGCAAGGAATATTACTGGAAGATAGGTAGACCCCCATTAGGAATGGATCGTAACACACATTTCAGCAGCAAGTCAGGTCTGGAAATGTGCACAGCAGCAAAAGAACAGAGAAGTTGAAAACAACACAGAATGAGGCTTTGTCAGGCGTTCAAATTACACTTAGCTTAAAGGTCTGATTTTGGCAAATTAATCACTCTGGCCCTCAGTCTCCTCATCTGAAAAATGGGGATACCTACTGAATAGGGTTGCTATAAGGATTAGAATGATAAGTCCATCGCCTCCTTCAGAGCGGTCCCTTAATAAACATCAGTCATGCTATTCCTTTCCTTCCCATCTTGTACCTTCTTCCTTGGATTCAAAATATACAAGGGGAAAATTTTAAAAAAGGTTGCTAGTACTCAATTAATTGAGTGAAATTCCAACTCCACTTGCTTTTCTAAACACACTCTGAACAGTCATGCATTTGAGACCACACAAGGGGAGTTAGCGTCAACTCTTGCGTCTGTTGAGTTCATAGTCTGTCCTTGCTTTATTCAGACATGCAAGTTTTCTCAGGCTGGTCCTTAACCATTTTTATCTTTAGGGTCTTCTTACTACTTCAGCTGAATATTTATTGGGAGGTAAATTTTGGAGTACAGCATTTCTTGTGTGGTTGTATTCCGCAATCATCCAGTTACCTAAAACCTCATTTAGACGCGGTCATTGCTAAACCACATCTTACTGATTCTGGACAATGCACTAAAGTTAAGCCAATGGTGGGCTTTCTCAGGCCCCTCTCCCCTTCAGAGCGGGCAGACTCTCAGCAAGTCCAAGGAAGAGCCCTGAATTCTTGATGAGACATTGTTTCAGACAGACTCTGGCATGGCACGGGTGAGTGAGAGCTTTCTGTCCTGTGGTTTCTGACTGTAAAGTGATGGGAGGAACTGGAGGTGTGGTGGGCGAGAAGCCAGCAGGAACGAGGTGGCTGGAGGGAGACTTTGATATTTGAGGGCTCCCAAGTTAGACAGTCCCTAGTGCTCACTACAGGGGCATTTCACTTTTCTCCTAGGCATTTGTAGGACAGACGTGCCTGTGAGAGATTAGTAAGAACTGATGACTTAAATGTTAATACCCTTCCCTCCACTATCCCCTGACCCCAGCACTATATTTTGGGTTACAAATTGTTGACATGTAATTCTAGTTGAATCAAAAGGGTAAAAAAAAAATAAAATAAAGTCTTAAAGACAACACACAGTAGCAAAGTGTACAGGGAAAGGATGCATCTTTTGAACATGGAGCTCTGCTGTCAGAAGCCAGCGTCTTGGGTTTCTGTCTTGGATTCCCCTGGGAGCCTAAGGCAGAGAGTAGGCAAGACCTTGATGCTGAAGTCTGGGTCTGCTTTCTGGTTGAGGTATCAGGCCAGCCCTGTGCAGGGGTGCGCTGTGGCCTCCCCAGGCCCTCTCCTCAGGTGGGAATCCGCACAGTAACTCGATGGCTGTTGGGGCAAGGCACTGTCGTGTACGGCCGGAGGCAGTGGGTCACTGGCAGTGGGGTTCCACGGGGCTAATACATCACAGCAGACTCCAGGGCAGGCTCCTGAGGGGCGAAAACGAGCAGATGCAATCAGCCACTTGGAGAAAGCAAGGCGAGGCCATTAACGTCTGCCGCTTTTTTATGTCATAAAAGGTATTCATGCCCATTGCCCAGTGAAACAGTTCACAGCACTCAAAAAGTGATGCATTTCTTACATGTACTTCTTAATCCATCTGAAGTTCATTCTGGTATATGGAGTAAGACAAACTGATTCCCTTCCGACTACATCCCATTGGCTAATTTGCCAAGCACAGTTGTTTTTTGTTTTTTTTTAATTATCTGTACCTTCTCTACTGGTTCCTAAGGCTTAAAAAATTCATAAAACAGACTTTCATATGTGCCTGTATCTATTTCTGAGCTTTCTATTCTATTTCATTAATCATCAATTTCTTTACAGTTTTTAATTTATTTAAAAATCTGGCAGGAAAACCATTTTAACTTTGCAAATTGCCCTTGTCTATTCGTTCATATTTATTCCTATATGAACTTTAGTTCTAAGAAAATCTCACTAAGAATTTTATGAGAATTAGATTAAACTATAACTTAATTTGGAAAGAATGAATTTTTTGTGGGATTTATTAATCATTATCTCAGTATTAAAGGTCTCATTGCATTCCTGTAAGATTTATCTGGTAATTTATTATTTAAAGTACCCTTGCATTTAATTTGCTAATATTTTATTTTGTATGCCTCACCTTTCTGAAGAAGCACTGCTGGTGTGTGATTTGTGTGTGTCTGTGTGTGTAAGTGAGCATGGAGATGTGTACACACTTACCAGCGCCATCAGGCTTTGGTTGTTGGGGTTTTAACAGTTTCAGAACATGTGAGATTATTTTGAGGATTGGGGTCACAGAGGGTAGTTTTATACTTTCTACCTGTGGGAATTTATTGAGGCTTTGTAGTTGGTATAAAATCAGTTTTTATAAATGGCCCATTGATGTTTGGAAAGAAAGTGAACTCTCTGTTAAGTATAAACTTAGGTATGTTTTTTAGATATATTTCTTAATTAAAGCTTAATAATTACACTATTCCAAATTATGTAATTTATATGTATTTCTGTGTACTGGGCTTCCAAGGGCAAATAAGAGAATTTTAAAGTCATTAACCATGGCACATTAAATTGCGTTGTTTGCCAGTTCAAGAAAGGCTCATGATTTCCTTTATTTTATCAATATCTAAAACATCTTCCCTCCCGGTTTCTTCTGCGTGCTTCCTGCCTTGGATTCTACTTTGTTTGAAAGTAGCATTCCTGCCCTTTCTTTTTTGTTTCCATTTTTTTAGCAAACATTGTCTATCCTTTCATTTTTAACCTTTGTGTTATTTAAAGTTAATTTATTAAAAAAATAATTTACTGAGGTGAAATTCACAAACATAAAATTAACCATTTAAAAATGAACAATTCAGCGGCATTTAGTACATTCTCAATGTTACATAGCCACCAGCTCAGTCAAGTTTCCAAACATACCCTCACTCTACAGTAAAACCTCTTATCCTTAAGCATTTCTTTCTATGCTCCCTCCTCAGAGCCCCTGGCCACCACTTATCTATGTTCTATCTCTATGGAAGGTAATTTATTTATTATTTTATTTTATTTTTTTAAATGTTAAGAGAGGGGGGACCTAGAGCTTTATTCTCTTTAATTTTTTTTAATAATATTGAAAAGTGAACTCCGGGAGTTGGTGATGGACAGGGAGGCCTGGCATGCTGCGATTCATGGGGTCGCAAAGAGTCGGACACGACTGAGCGACTGATCTGATCTGATCTCTGATAGTTGATTTACAATGTTGTATTAGTTTCAGACGTATAGCAAAGTGATTCAGGTATATATGCGAGCTTCGTGCTCAGTCGCTTCAGTCGTGTCTGACTCTGTGCGACCCTATGGATTGTAGCTCGCCAAGCTCTTCTGTCCATGGGATTCTCCAGGCAAGAATACTGGAGTGGATTGCCATGCCCTCCTCCAGTGGATCTTCCTGACCCAGGGATTGAACCCAAGTCATGTCTCTTGCATTGGCAGGTGGGTTCTTTACCCACCTTGGCAGCCACCTTGGCAGCCCAGGTGTATGTATGTATATATATTTCAGATTCTTTTCCCTTATAGGTTGAGTACGGCTCCCTGTGCTATACAGTAGGTCCTTCTTGGTTGTCTATTTTTATATATACTAGTGTGTATATGTTAATCTCAAACTCCTAATTTATCCCTCTTCCCCACCCTCCCACTTTCCCCTAAGGTAATTTATTTTTAACTGTCTTATTTATAACAGATTCCTTCCCCGGCCCTAGTGGTCTGCCCTTTTAGAGTAATAATGCATCTTTTTAGGTCTTTGCAATAATGGCCAGGAGCCAGGTGGTTGGACTTTGGAAGGTCGGGGTACTGGCTCACCAGTGAAGCAAAGGCAGTGGGCCGCACAGTTGCCATACGGCGCCTAAGAGATGCAGGAACTTGTTATTCAAAAGAGCGTGTCCTCCATTGTGCCATTTCCTGGTGTCTGGGTGCTCAGGACACAGGGACAGTGTCGGGGTCGGGGTGGGGGGGAACGGAAGGGAGCAACAGGTGATGCATAAAAGGTTTGCCTGTGCTTCAGTCTTGTCACCAGCCATCTTCTGCCCCCTCAGCATTATCAGTATCCCCGGGGCAGTTCAGCTGGATCTTTACCTCCCACGTAAGCAGCATCGAGCATTTGCAAAATTCTGAAGCATGTGTTGGTGTAATCCCTTAGCCCTCTTACGTGATCTCCAGGCTTATGCAAATTATCCATTATCCCTTCCTTTGCCACATTTATGGGCAGCTGCTGACTTTTTTGTAGGAACACAAGTAATTAATGGCTAACAAGAAATTTAAGGAAGAGTGAATATGAACCAAAAGAAGAATAAAAATTTGTGCACCTCAATCAGACCTTACATTTTGTCTACATGTTTTTATTTCTCTTATATTAAACCTGGTTCCTAAAAGGAGCTGGAGATATAGCTGAGAGAATGTATTCACATACCCAGGAGTTTAGCAATATAAGGAACCCTGTCATTTAAACAACAGACCATGAGATCATGCAGGAAGTTCTGACTGGGGATCTACAGAAAGAATGGCTGCAGAATGGAGGTGCCATCAATAGTGAAAGTAACTGGCATTAAGACAGAGATGACTTACTATCAAATCCTTGGGGGTGCTATTCCTTTCTTTAGTCCCGTTTGTCGAGGAGTCTTGGAGAATGAAGTTGCGGTTAAATGTTTTAATGGTGGCTGTTGAAGACGCCTCAATTTTTTCAGCTAAAAGGAAACACAGGAATAAGTATCATCTGGAAGCTGGACTGATGGTTAAAGAAGAAGGAGCAGCTGTCCAGTCTACCCAGATTTTTGTTCTAGACTTGGCATCTCATTCTGGGTCCATAGGTCTGACTGTGGGAACGTTTTGTTCTGTTTATTTATTTTGACTAGTGACTAGTGAAGTCACTCAGTAGTGTCCGACTCTTTGCGACCCCATGGACTGTAGCCTACCAGGCTCCTCTGTCCATGGGATTTTCCAGGCAAGAGTACTGGAGTGGGCTGCCATTTCCTTCTCCAGGGGATCTTCCCAACACAGGGACTGAACCTGGGTCTCCCGCATCGTAAGCAGACGCTTTTACCCTCTGAGCCACCAGGGAAGTCCTTATTTATTTTGGGGTAGATCAAATAAACCAAGGCATCATTCATTGGTGGCTTTCTGGCAAAAAGGTAGCTTGGAGATAATCCAATACAGTCTACTAACTCTTATTTGCAATTCTGAAATATAAAAGGCTCAAAAAAAAAAAAAAAGGCAAATCTTTATGACTTTGGAGTCAAAACTGCCTAATGGCAAAACCTGACGTAAGCTGACAAGTGGCCGTTTCAGGTCCTTGTCCCGCCCACAGAGCATGAGCATTCTCATACTTGGCTGCAGGGTACTAATGTGTTTATCAGACGCCACGCCAGACACCACGGGGAGGGGGCTGTCAGGAAGCACACAGCACACAGACCGCATTGCCTTTCTAATGTCCAAATGATTCTGAATCACATACAGACCCACGGCTTTCAAAATAAGAGCTCATGGATCTGCAGTACATTTTCATTGTTTAGGGCTCCGTGGAATATAAAGTAGGCATTCAGTAAATGTTTGTTGAACAATGAAGGGTAGACCCAGGACTCAAACATGTATCCACTGACTTTCTACTCTTTTACTTTGTAGGTCTAAATTTTTAGCTTGGCATCCTCACTCTGTGGCTTCTGAATCCAGGGAGATGGTTGAAAATGACCAGTAGATAAGGGCGATGGGACTGGCATTACTGGAATCCCTCTAAGTCGGGCCCTGAGTTAGATGCTTTCGGCGTGTGCTCACATCTCCCTGACGGTCACCATCCCAGCCCACTCTGACAGCATCCTGCTGCAGGCGCCACCACTCTCTCTTAGCCCATGAGTGATGGGGTGGGTCAGAAGTACCAGGGAGTTAATATCCCTGCCCAAAATAACCTTGAAGCAAAGACGAGAGTTGAAAAACCTCATCTTCCTAATTCTTTGAGCAGGAAAGTATGAGATACGATTAATACTGTCTCTCAGAAGTCCCCATCAGGGTTTAGCATCATTTGCACAAAGAAGCAAACTATTAATGCTAATCAAAGTACACTGTATTGGCTTAATTTCCTTCCTTGAATCATTTCTCTCTTCCCATATCCGTGTTTCTTGGAGTTACCTCCCACATCACATCCTTGTCCCAGGATCTGCCTCTTGGAGAAATCCAAATCAAGACAGACTCTCCACAAGGGTAATTCTGGATGAGAACACCTCATTAGATCTGGTCCTCAAACTCAGATCTCTGAGTTACTCTAAGTGAATGAGTCAGGCTTGATTCTTGGGTGGCTCTGTGGTCTGATGTAAGTGTACCTTTCACTGGTGGAGCAGGCAGTTTCCTCCTCTGCTGCCTCGATGTGTCTATGGTTTGTACCTACAAACAGAACACAGGCATCAGCACGCCTTTGTGAAGCCACAGGTGTTTTATCTTCTGCGTTTTCCAGGTCATGCGGTATTCCAGCAGATGGAGCGAGGGACAAACTCACCTGGTTCCTTTGCTTCTGGTTTCGTTTTCTGGTGAGGCGCCCACAGGGTGCTATGTTCAACCCTGCATTGGTCAGGGCTGAAATCCGGCTCTCAATATCAGAAATCTTAATGCAACAGAAAGACAGAATCAGTAGGCACAAAGTCAGGAGGAGAGAATCTTTATTAAAAGTGTTATGAACCTATAGAAAACAAATCTGCTTTGATATATGCTCATTCATTCATTCATTCAACTTCCACCAGGCATGTCTCTACCTGGTACTGTAGTGAAGAAAATAAACCACGGATCCCTCTTTGTAAATTCAACTTTCCAGTTGTTAGCTCTAGAGCATGTCACCCCTGTCAGAGGTCCCTGAGGGATAAATGGAAGCCTGAGGCATGATGGGAACCCTGGCCCAGGGCCACTGGGCTTAGCATAGGGGTGGGGTCCAGGAAGGCTTCCCTGGGAGGCAACATGCTGTGAGTTTTGAAAGGCAAGTAGGAGCTGGAGATCCACCTTCCTTCTTCCATGACTCCGAGAGTCCAAAATCACAGCGCCAGGTCTTAGGTGGGAGGCCCAGAAGCACCTGATTCAAGTCCGTTTCTTCTATGAAGAGGCCAAGTGGCTTTGAGAAACTCCCTCCAGCCTCTGGGCATCAGTTTCCTTCACTATAACATCGGAAGGTGGGAAGGAGCTCAGATTTCTTCTCCAACAATGTCTTAAGGTAGATACGGAGAACGACAGTCCACTCAGTGCTAGGAAAGAATCCCCGTCCGTCCATGTCCCCAGGGGTGAGAAAGACATGGTCCCTGCTCTTAGAAAAGGGCATCACTATGTGCCATCACCATGCTGAGTGCTTTAAAAACGTGAACTCTCTCATGCTTCGGTCATAATCCTGTGACGCAGGCACCGTCCTCTCGGTTTTACAGACGAGGAAACTGTGGCTCAGAGGGATGAGTGATGCACCCAACATCTCACAGCAGAGCTCAGAATTAATGCCAGTGCCCTCACCATGCTGCCCCATCCTCAGAGGCCTCTTGCCAAGACCTGGCATGGGGGACACTGGAGGAGGCAGGAGGAGGCAGGCAGAGCTGAGGGAGGGAGCTATGACGCAGTCTGGGTGTGCTGGGGCATCAGACCGGAGACCTGAAAGCAGGCCCAGCCCAACGTGTGTGCCCTCCACCCCGACGTCTTCACTGCCTTCCCTGTGTCAGCTGCTCAGTCGTGTCCAACTCTCTGTGACCCCATGGGCTGTACCTGGCCAGGCTCCTCTGTCCATAGAATTCTCCAGGCAAGAGTACTGGAGTGATAGCTAGGACATGGAAGCAGCCTAGAGGTCCATCGGCAGACGAATGGATAAGGAAGCCGTGGTACCTATACACAATGGAATATTACTCAGCCATAAAAAAGAATGCATTTGAGTCAGTTCTAATGAGGTGGATGAAACTGGAGCCTATTATACAGAGTGAAGTAAGTCAGAAAGAAAAACACCAATGCAGTATATTAATGCATATACATGGAATTTAGAAAGACGGTAATGATGATCCTGTATGCAAGGCAGCAAAAGAGACACAGATGTAAAGAACAGACTTTTGGACTCTGGGAGAAGGCGAGGGTGGGATGATTTGAGAGAACAGCATTGAAACATGTATATTACCATATGTGAAATAGATGACCAGTGCAAGTTCAATGCATGAAGCAGGGCACTCAAAGCCAGTGCTCTGGGACAACCCTGAGGGAGGGGGTGAGGAGGAAGGTGAGAGGGGGGTTCAGGATGGGGGACACATGTGCACCATGGGTGATTCATGTCGATGTATGGCAAAACCCACCACAATATTGTAAAGTAATGGTCCTCCAATTAAAATAAATAAATAAAGAAAAAAAAGAATACTGGAGTGGGTTGCCATTTCTTTCTCCAGGGGATCTTCCTAACCCAGGGATTGAACCTGGGTCTCTTTCATTGTAAGCAGATTCTACCTTCTGAGCCACTTGGAAAGCCCATTGCCTCCCCTGTCCCTAAGCTATTTCATGCTGCGCAAGACAAATTCTAATTCCGCTGTCATTTACTGAGGGCTTCTTTGGATGAAGCCCATGGGGAGAGCTGCTCTAGGAGATGCAGAGAGAAGGTCTGAAAGGGCAGCAGATATGGGAGATGCTTCCCCTATCCCGCAGTCTTACTCAGAGAAGGAGGAGGAGGCAGGTAAAGGCCAGGACTGTGGCAGCTGGTCAAAGAACACTAGTGAAGCTGCCCAGCAGCCAGTGCCCAGCAGGGGCCACTGTGCAGCCCTTGTCCCTCCCTGCCCCCCAGATGCCTGCCTATTCTGATTCCTCAAATTTCACACTGAGGAGGGCATTCCCTTGGTTTAGAGACAAACAGATTGCTGATAAACTATTGTCAGGCATTAGCAACTGGTGTGAGTGAGACGCCCACACTCTCTCCTGGAAGCAGTTTTGATGGAGGGATTTGCTCAGAGGGCTCTGCTCAGAGGGTTCCTCCCCCTGAAGACAGCAAGTTGCAGATCTGATTTGCTGACTTCCAGGCTCTGGAATAAGAAGGGTCAATTTTTCCTGCTTTAGTCCACGGGCAAAGGATGAAGAAAGAGGAAAGGAGATTGCTGAGGGTTGGTTTTGCCTGCATTTTATCTATCTGTCTATCTGCCTATCTATCTATCATTTTCTGTCTAATTGTGTTCCATTAATTCCTAAGACCAAATATCCAGGGACCCTTACCCTCACTCTTAATAGAAGGGGATGACCAGTTCAGTTCTGAGTTTTCTGGGAGCCAAAGCAAAAAGATCAGTGTGGGACTCTGTGTTCACAGATAAAGACCAAGTATTTAGGAACAGCTTTTCCTGATATTAAGAGTTAAGAGAGACATTTCCCAGGAATGCTCACAGAGGTGACCCTGCAGGACACAGTGGCCAGCTGTTCTTAGCACGCTGCCCCGTGGATGGTCCTGCAGTCTCCTTGAGCATCGGGCAAGCCTGTCCCAAAGGTAAACTCCAAGGTGAGGGCGTCCCCGGAATCTGACCTAAGCTAAGAACATAATTCAGCACATCTACCTTCCAGGTGGGCTTCCCTGGTGGCTCAGAGGTTAAAGTGTCTGTCTGTAATGTGGGAGTCCTGGTTCGATCCCTGGGTTGGGAAGATCCCTTGGAGAAGGAAATGGCAACCCACTCCAGTATTCTTGCCTGGAAAGCCCCATGGACAGAGGAGCCTGGTGGGCTACAGTCCACGGGGTCGCAAAGAGTTGGACACAACTGAGCTACTAATAGCAACCCACTCCAGTGTTCTTGCCTGGAAAATCCCATGGACGGAGGAGCCTGGTGGGCTGCAGTCCATGGGGTTGCTAAGAGTCGGACACGACTGAGCGACTTCACTTTTCACTTTCATGCATTGGAGAAGGAAATAGCAACCCACTCCAGTGTTCTTGCCTGGAGAATCCCGGGGACAGGGGAGCCTCATGGGCTGCCATCTATGGGGTTGCACAGAGTTGGGCACAGTTGAAGCAACTTAGCAGCAGCAGCAGCAGAGCTACTAAACAACAACAACAAGGCACATTCAAACACATGGAAAATAGATGTTTTGGATGCCAGGATTTTCTGCCATAAAACATGGCTGCAGTAATTTAAGCCTAGAAAAATTTGGAAGCACAAATAACTAATTGTCCAATAAAACCCTCCCAGTCATCCATAAACAATATTACTTCCTGCCAAGGCATTTGAGAAATATTTGCTGCAAAATACACCCCCAGAAAACAAATGATTTGATTCTATTTTATGTCACACTGACTATAAATTGATTAATGTTGAGGGGCATTTGTGGGAAATGATTTTTATTTGAGAAGAGTTGCTCTTCAGCCATTCTTGCTAGTAATAAACAGTCAACAGGGTCATATGTGATGAGCCCATTCCCAGGCCATTCCTAGCACAGAACTGGTGCCCTCCCATTCTCAAGAGTGCTTAATGGTATCAGCAGTTGTTGTGATTTTTGACTCTTTAAAATAGAAATATTTATTTAAAAATAATTATCACCCAAGACTGTCATCTTCTCTGTCCAGAGATGGTTTCTACTGATGCCCATTCTCCAAATGAGGCAAGTTTTGAGATGCAGGGTCTATAGAAATATCAGTGAACCGGGGATCTACACTGAGCTTATGCTGCAGAGACCAGCATTTTTCGTGCGTCCCTGAATATGCATATGTCCACAGACCCCAGTCTGAGAATCAGTTACTTAGTCCACACTCAATTCTGATCCGGAATCAGAGGCTAAGAGGCTATCCATTAAAACTGAAAACAAGCATCTTCATAAAGTTATAGAAAATATAGTAGTTAGTTCTAAAACAGCCACATTGAAAATCATGCAAAATACTGGTCTAAGAATTCTACACTTCATTTTTCATTCATTTATTCCTCTCAATGTTATTGGGCCCCAAACCCATGTCTGGTGTTACATTAGGCACTGGACTTATGGTGTTAAGCTAGACAGCTAGAGTCCTGTTCTCAAGAAACTTTCAGTCTATCATGGGGAACACTGGCATTAAATAGGTAATCAACAGCGTGCTAAAGGTTAGGGAGGCTGGTCTTGGCGTGGGATGGGAGCCTCTATAGCAAGGGTCAGAGAATTTGTCAAAGAGGAAGATGGCATAGGTTTGGAAGACATATATTATCAAGGCTATAATTCGGGGAGAGGAGGGCTGCACTTTGAAAAGGAGGATTTGGTGACATCCTGGGAGGACCATGTCCACGAAGTCTGCTGGAGATGGCAGGAACGGACAGGTACAAAGGCTTAGAGACGACTCTCGTGGGAGATGAGGTACCCCCTCTTTTTGCCTCCACCTGGGCATAGGGGAGAGCTCTTACCTGGATCTCGGCATGGTGGACCTGGGCTGCTGCCGTGGCCACTTGGTCCTCCAGATCTGCCAGCTCGGTCTCATCTGTGCCGCTGTGGATGCACCGGGCAGCATCCTCTAGCTCGCTCAGCTGGCCCTCAAGTCCGTACACAGTGCCTGCAGCCAGGTATACCTGCAGAGGAGGCATGGCCTTTGAGCTCAGGCCTGTGGGCCCGGGGCTGGTGGGGCCCTTTCAGGGGATGCTACAATTCAGGGGAGTGAGAAAGAGTTAGACTCAACATTGGGAAAAAGAGACAGGGAATCCCCCATTTATAAACATTCTTTACACGTAAGTGGTAACATAAGGTCTTCCCACCCCCTCACTGTCAGACACACCTCCTTTTCCCCAGCCTTTCCTGGAAGAAAAAATAGTTTGCAAATTCTAAAAATATGATAAAATAGTATAAAAATACATGAGATAAGCTACATAAATGGTGAATTTGTCCAGCAACTATAACAACCATAGTATCAAGACAGAAGAAACAAGGAGGAAAACTCATGATGCAGTTTTTCCAATAAAAATTTTGGTTGGCATTTAGTAACTGGGAAAAATTCAGAGAACATGAAAGAGGTGAAATTAATTTAAAACAATTACAAATTTTGAGTGAATTATCTCTGAACAGGTACTATTAGCTTGCTTGAATCAGATTAAGGGAATGAAAAGGAACCTGAAATTTGTAATACTTTATTTCTGAGAAAATAGAATGATGTTGAGAAGCATGTAAAATCTGTTTAATGTAAGACAGCTGGTAAAGAATCTGCCTGCAATGCCAGAGACCTGGGTTTGATCTCTGGGTTGGAAGATCCCCTGGAGAAGGGAAAGGCTGCCCACTCCAGTATTCTGGCCTGGAGAATTCCATGGATTATATAGAGGTCACAAAGAGTCGAACATGACTGAGTGATTTCCACTTTCACTTTGACTGAAAACTAAAGAGAAAATAAGATAGAAGTAATTTGAGGGAAAATTAAAGGAAAAATTACTTTGGCTTATGAGTTTATAATGTGATTCTCATAAAAGTGGGCAAACAAGGAGATTCCTGGTGGTCCAGTGCTTAGGACTCCAAGCTTCCGCTGCAGGGGGCACGGGATTGATTCCAGGCCCAGGGATCTAAGATCCTTAATCCTGCATACCATGTGGCAAGGCCAAAAAACAAAAACGTGGGCAAACAGAAAGTAAATAGTTGAAATAATTCAGGCCGAGGGATGCTGGACAGGGTGAATGGAACAAATGCCCCTTCAGCCTAATTAACAATGTGATGAAACAAGGGACAACACAGGAACCAGATGTATCTAGAGAAGTAATTAATTAAAGAGAGATTCATGAGGTTTAATCAATGTATATAAAGCTCTACACATGTAATCGCAATCATTTTGAGTTGATCTGAATGATGCACACCGCCCCTTCTTTAACGGTTCTTTTAACTTGAGGTAAAAATATAACAGAGTTAGGCAGTCCAAGAGCCGTGCACATAGATCACTTGTGCCGAGTGATGCTGAGTGTGGATGAGGAGGGCGAAGACCCCTGAGATACTCCAACTCGGTCAGTTCCTTGGCATGATTCATACATCTGTGTGAAAACTGGCAATTTGACAAAGCTTTTCAGTGTGGAACAAAAGCAGGCGCAGGTGTGATGAAAGCAAATTTGACCGTGCATTACCAGACAGGACTAGCTGGGCTGTGGGAGCTTCCAGCGGCGACTGCCACGTCTGGCATCATGCCGGGTGATTCATCACTCACGCCGGGGTCATACATGGCATGTCTGCTGGCCATCGCCCTATTGCAGTTTGCCCTTAGTGTTATATTTCCTTATCACAGGCGAGTATTAGAGAACTTCTGTTTCTAAAAGATCTTCACAGTTTAATACAGCCATATGTTCTTCATCTTCAAAATAAGAAAAACTTTATTTTTGTCCGATGAAGAAAATGATGACTATTTCAAAGCTATTTGAGGGGAGAAAAAGCTGTGAGGTTGAAAAATTTATCTTCAGAAAGGGAGAAAAATTGCAGACAGAGAAAGAGGAAAGAAGAAGTAGGAGAAGAGGAAGAGGAAGAGGAGGAGGAGGGAGGGGGAGAGAGGAGAAAAGATCAGAGAGATGGCCATGACAGTTTGAGTTTGGATATTATATTTTTGGTAGCCACACCCAAAATGGTGAATTTATTTTGATATGATCATTTAAAACATAAACTGAGAGCTTTTCACAATGAACCAAAATTTGTAATTATGATTTAAATAAAATGAATAATTTAAGTTTGTCAGTGGTTAAACATGACATAAGGTCTCATAACCTTGATATTTCCAGAAATATGGAAAACTAAATGTTGTCATACCCTATGGCCATATCAACTCAATAGCATCTTGTTCTCTCGCCAGCATAGTCATCCACCAACATTCCCTATTTTCTCTGCCAAGACAAAGCAGTATGAAATCGCTCCAAGTCCTCAGCAAGGCCAGAATGTTCATCTTTTACTCTGTGTTCCCTGAAAGCATGCTTTCCCGGCACTAGCAGGGCGGGGAGGTTCAGAGGTTTGGCACTGACACCCATTCCACAGGAACTTACAAGCACCTAAAGGATTAGAGGAGGGTGACGATGGTCATGACCATGATGATGATCATGACAGGTATATATTGAGGCAGAGGGCTGGTGCCTTTCATGCCTTTATCCACCCTGCCCTATGATGGTGTGCTCAGTCGTGTCCAGCTCTTTGGGACCCCATGAACTGGAACCCACCAGGCTCCTCTGTCCTTGGGATTTCCCAGGCAAGGATACTGGAGTGGGTTGCCATTTCCTTCTCTAGGGGATCTTCCCAACCCAGGGATCGATCCCCCGTTTCCCACATCTCCTGCATTGCAGGTGGATTCTTTACTACTGTACCACAGGGAAGCCCAATCTATGGTTACCATGACACTTAATCTCAATTGGAAAGTTATGACGATTTATAGTTCAAACTTCGGCATAAAGGTACTAGAGTCACTGTGGTTACAGACAGACATGATACTGGCTCTGTGGCCAGGCTCAACTAACAAAAATTAACATGCTATATAATGAAAATGTTATTCTAGTCTTAAAAATAACCCATTTGAAAACTGTCAACTTGGTATTGCTTGCTTAATTACGGTGCACTTTTGGCAAGAAATATGGTTACCACATCTGAGCAATCTACGTCCCCTCCAAACTCTAGTTACTGATGCCTGTGACCCCACTGCTTGGCTCCTGGTTCAACAAGCCTTTCTTAAACTGTTCAATGGATGAGAATAAGTGTTTCATTAAGGAAGGACATTATGGTCAAAGCCCCTAGGATACAGAATATTAAACAGATTTCTTATTGTAGAACTTCTCAGAGTCTTTAATGTGCTAACATGTATCTCAATTTTCCTAGAAAGAGTTTATGGGTTTCTCAAGCCTGTTTGATCTTAGAGCATCTTGTTGGACTTGGCTTCCATGAAATACACATCAAGGGACTAAGGTTAGACAGCAGCAAATAGGATTTCTTTTCTTGTTCTCACTTCCAGAAGTTCTACCTCACTTGTGCTGTGGGGGCTGTTCAAGGGCTTTGAGAAGGAAGGTCAACCTCCTCTGCCTGGTCTTAGATTGTGGGGCAGAGGTGGGTGCCCCCGTGGCTGTCCCACTGTGCCTGCTACCACTAACTGCATACTACACAGTACTTGGCATCGCCGAAAGTTTTAGGGCAGAAGTGAAAAACTAAGGTCATGGCACCCAGTCCCATCACTTCATGGCAAATAGATGGGGAAACAATGGAAACAATGACAGACTATTTTCTTGGGCTCCAAAATCACTGCAGATGGTGACTGCAGCCATGAAATTAAAAGATGGGTGCTCCTTGGAAGAAAAGCTATGGCCAACCTAGACAGCATATTAAAAAGCAGAGACATTACTTTGTCAACAAAGGTCCATCTAGTCAAGGCTATGGTTTTTCCAGTAGTCATGTATAGATGTGAGAGTTGGACTATAAAGAAAGCTGAGCACCAAAGAATTGATGCGTTTGAACTGTGGTGTTGGAGAAGACTCTTGAGAGTCCTTCGGACAGCCAGGAGATCAAGCCAGTCAATTCTAAAGGAAATCAACCCTGAACCTGAATAATCACTAGAAGGACTGAGGCTGAAGCTGAAGCTCTAATACTTTGGCCATCTGATGCCAAGAACTGACTTCATTGGGAAAGACCCTGATTCTGGGAAAGATTGAAGGCAGGAGGAGAAGGGGACAACAGAAGATGAGATGGTTGGATGGCATCATCGACTCAATGGACATGAGTTTGAGCAGCTCCGGGAGTTGCTGATGGACAAGGAAGTCTGGCATGCTGCAGTCCATGGGGTCACAAAGAGTCCGACATGACTGAGTGACTGAACTGAACTGAAAAGGACGTTGAGACTGTCCCTGCACTGGCTCTGTGGCTGGGGGTTATGGGGTACCCCAGGTGGTCTCTTTCAGAAGACCTTTAGATAGGGGTGTAATGGCGAGGGAGCCCAGAAGACCTTTAGATGGGGGTGTAATGGTGAGGGGGCCCACTCATGCTGCCCCCTCACAACCCCGCATAATCCCACAAGGTGGCCATGGTGGGTTCCCCCATTCACACCACAGGTTTTAGAATGGTTAAGCTGGTTATTCTCTGTTGATCCCTAGATCCATTTTCCATTCTTCTCTGCTCTGTTCTGTTCTCTGCGAGGCTGACCGATACAAACTTTACCATCAAGGATCCCTTGCTGGCAGGGATGGGTTTCGCCAATGAGAAGATCAAAGGCAGGAGGAGAAAGAAGTTGGAGCCTCCCCCCATCCCCTTTCCTTCCTGGATTACGTGGCAACAGCTCCCACTAGGGGATGCTCTTCCAGGCTTCAGCTCTCCCTGGACTATAATGGCCTGGGGGTGGTGGCTACTTCCTCCTACTGCTACTCTCTGGGCACTGCAGCATCCCTTAACCTTGCCCAGACCTGAGCCAATACTCTTTTCCCGAAACTCTCCTCTCCCAGCCAGACCTCTACAGGTACAGTAGGACCCTGTGCTTCAGAGGTCCCTAGGCATTCAGTCCGAGAAACTGAGTCTCCATTGTGTGTGTGCAGGGAAGGCTGAGGTTCCTCCCACCTTTAGGTGAGACAGAGCTGACTTTACAACCAGGCAGCAGGTCAGAAGTGTCAAAGTTAAGAGACAAAGGAGATTCTCATATCCTGTTTGTTGTTGTTCAGTCGTGTCCAGCTCTTTGCAACTTCACAGACAGAAGCACGCCAGGCTCCCCTGTCTTTCACCACCTCCTGGAGTTTGCTCAGATTCATGTCCATTGAGTTGGCGATGCCAGCTAACCATCTCATCCTTTGCCACCCCCGTCTCCTTTTGCTTTCAATCTTTCCCAGCATCAGGGTCTTTTCCAATGAACCCGTGCCCCCCTTTCCCCAATTAAGTGGATTAACAAGGCAGATCATGAAACAGATTTGACATGTGGATGTGACATATTTCATTTTATGTAGCTCTGAGATCTTCCTAAGTCTACATAAAGGTGGACATTCTCTTGCAAATTTTCTCTTTTATCTCAGAGTCTTGGTCTGCAGAAGCCAGTGTTCAGAAAGCAGACTAAGTGTTGCCATTTCTATTTCTGCTGGTCCCTGGGCTCCTTGGCACAAAGGAGAAAGGCAGCAGAGGAATGAGGGCAGGAGCGCTCTTTAGAACACAGACAGAAGCCCTGGTTTAATTAAATCAGCTGCACCCAGAGGCCAGTTTAAGAATCAGCTCTGCCCTTCTCCTGCTGCTCAACTGAATTCCATCCTAGAAACAGCAGAGCAAGCGACCTGCCCACGGCTCTGTGATCTGGGGAACTGAAGAGATAAAGAAAAAAATCATCCCTTCCATGACTCAAAGACCCACCGAATTCAAAGGAACACAGATGTAATAATCTCTTTAGAGGTGAAATCTGAAAAGCTGGATGGGGTAGGGAAGGAGGTAGAAGTAGGCAGTTAACTCTTTGTGAATAAGAGAGGCATCTTAGAGGGTCCGTACAGGGAGCAGGGAGCTGTAACCCCCAGCCTTCCACTGTTGCCTTTCTGACATCCTGAATCAGTGGCTAAGAGGATGAGTTTCGGACTCAAAGTGTTAATGCACCCACCAAAAGAAACATGATGTACAATAAAAGGATCTTTCATATGAAAACTCTGCCAAGGCCATTGTATTTTTCAATACACTCCTTAGAGGAAAAGAAAAAGGCATTCTGTCTTTGCTTTCAATGTGCCATGGGGGCTGGCTGTTGTCGTTTAAATCTGGATTATTTCATGCATTGTAAGTTTTTTGACACCATACTTTGTAAAAATAAAATTCATCCCTTCCTGGTTAATCACATCTTTAATCTTTTCAACTCTGTGTGTGCAGGATTAGGGCTACTTGAGAACTAACAGCACCTGAAAGTTACAGGCATGTTTAAAGAACAGAGACCTGCACGTTAGGAGTAAAACAGTGCTTTTAAAAATGTACCATATTCATCTGATGTAATCATGTATTGGGCTTCCCAGGTGCTGGTGGTAAAGAGACCATGGGAGAGGCCCATGCAGGAAACACAAGAGCCTCAGGTTTGATTCCTGGGTTGGGAAGATCCCCTGGAGAAGGGCTTGGCAACCCACTCCAGTATTCTTGCCTGGAGAACCCCATGGATAGAGGAGCCTGGCAGGCTACAGTCCATAGTGTTGCCAAGAGTTGGACGTGATTGAAGTGACTGAGCGCACACGCACGCATGCAACCATGCATCAGATAAGCATTTCTTGGGCACCTCCTCTGTGTCAGGCTCAGGATCAAGGGCAAGGGCTATCGATAGGAAAGGCAGCAGGTCCAGTTCTGTGAGAATTTATATATCTGGTTTCCAACTTGGGCATGACCGTGCCATAGTCTCCTCTCATGCCCCCACTAAGATTTGACAATGTCTGGAGACATTTTCGACTGTCAAATCTGGGAGGGTGCAGCTTCCAGCATTGAATGCGCAGAGACCATTGGATGCCGCCAAACATCCTGTCCTACAAAGTACAGGAGAGCCCCCACAACAAAGAATTATCTGACGAAGAGTGTCATTGGTGCTGATCTAATGGGAGATATATGAGTGAACCGAATGCGACATGAAGTGAGGCAGACACATGCGTAGGTTTTATGGGAATCCAAAGGGAGAGAGTCTTCCACTTTTCAAGCAAAACTAATCTGTTGTTTTTTTTTTTTTAAACTTTGAGTCATTTAGATTTGTTGTTTCAGCTTCCGGCAAAAAAAAAAAAAAAATCTTTCTAATAACTTTTCCTGGTTTCTGAGAATGCCATTCATTAGAGCATCTCCAAATTAGGGTTGACTCTGCTGGAGGAAAGATAGAATCACCTGACTGGCTTTGATGTTGGGACTCTGGCAATTGTGATGGTGATGATGGCCTGAGTGGTCATGTCCAAATTTCTTTGTGTCATCCCTGGTTGCAATGCGTTGTTGGAAAATTCTCACTGAATCTTCAGTGAGGTCTTAAAAGTGACTGTACATATCTGTATGTAAGAATCTATTTCTTTCTTTCCTCACTAGTTGGAAGGACAGAAAAATCCATTATAAGCAGACCTATCTGTGAAGCACAGCAGACCAGTTGCAGTAACCTACCACTCCAGTACTCTTGACTGGAAAGTCCCATGGACGGAGGAGCCTGGTAGGCTGCAGTCCATGGGGTCGCGAAGAGTTGGACATGACTGAGCGACTTCACTTTCACTTTTCACTTTCATGCATTGGAGAAGGCAATGGCAACCCACTCCAGTGTTCTTGCCTGGAGAATCCCAGGGACGGAGGAGCCTGGTGGCTGCTGTCTATGGGGTCGCACAGAGTCGGACGCGACTGAAGCGACTTAGCAGCAGCAGCAGCAGCAAGTTCTGTTGGCAACCACTCTTACTCTCTGTAGTGGCACTGGCAACATTCCACATGGATCCCCACGGATCCCTTATATAATTTCTGCTCACTGCCCTCCCACTCCCAAGCTGGGGTGTGCTTTTGGTTCTAATAACTCAAACCTCTGCAGAAGACTACCTTTGAGCTATTGTAGACACTTTGAAAGTGAAAGTGTTTGTCACTCAGTCGTGTCCTACTCTTTGGGACCCTTTGGACCGTAGCCTGCCAGGCTCCGCTGTCCATGGGATTCTCCAGACAAGAATACTTGAGTGGGTTGCCATGCCCTCCTCCAGGGGATCTTCCTGACCCAGGAATTGAACCTGGGTCTCCTGCATTGCAGGAAGATTCTTTACTGTCCGAGTCACCAGGGAAGCAGACACTTTGCCTGCATGCAGAGAGACTGAGGTACCTGCTGGCTGTAGGAAGGGCCAGTTTCTTTGCCTTAGGTCAGGACAACTCTGAGATACAACTCACACTCCCGGGAGTTGCCTGCAGCTTTGGGCTTACTCTCTAAGGTCATAGCCTTGCTTGACTTCTTCCCTCTCCCTAATCCCTTATAAATAAGTCTTCCCTGGGAGCACTTCCCTAATAAATCAGTTGCATAGGGATCCTCATCTTGGAGTCTGCTTCCGGGGAACCCAGTCTAAGACCCTTCTGAGAATATACATGCTACGGCAGTGGTGTGTTTGTGTCCTCGGCCTCTGCGATGAGTTACATCATCAGCTTCTCCTTCGTACATGTGTGCCCTAAGCAGAGCACATCCACATTGTCTTACATTTTCCTCCAGGGAAGTCAGCTGCTCATCCAGTCTCGCTTGGTCTGTCCCAAGAGGAAATGTCCCCTTCTCTCTGTCAGGAGGGACAGGTGGGAACTCCCAGGGCCCTGCAGACTCAGCGATCAACTCCTCCGTGGCATTGATGACTTTCAGGACTTCTGTGGAGATGTTGCAGAGAGAAACAGCAGAATACTTCTGTTTGGTCCAATAACAGAAGGGGACAGAAGACAAGAACAACATTAACAATGACATGGAAATTCTACATCATCATGGTGCTCATCATGAGACTGATTCTGTCATAACACACACAAACATCAATGTGCTGAAGGAATGAGAATCTCTAAAATATCTATCCAGTCTGAGGGGACTGAGAGGAGGCCTGATGTGACTTGGCTGAGCTTCTGTGGCTCACAGTGAATTATTTCAGATTCTTAGGGAGAGAGGAAGGGGAGCCCAGGTGGAAGTTACTAGGTCCTTTGCCCACTGCTGATAGTTTCATATTCATCACCTCATTTTCTGGATAATATTCTCTTTCCTCAGCAGACCTGCAGTCACAGACTCTGTCAAAACTACATTCATGATGTAGTCCAATGGGTCGCTTTCTGGACGGGGAGTGAGGAGGCCTGGGCTCTAGATCTGGCTGTAATTTCATCCAGACATGGGACCTTGGTCAGGCTACTTCCCATTTCTGGAACTCAGTTCTGTCATCTGTTCGTTGAGAGGATCGGAAAGAGTTTCTCTGCAGCCACTAGGTAGCCACTGTGTTGTTAGCTCACTCACATCCATTCTCAAGCCCATTCCTCCTTGCTTTCCTTCACCATTGAGGCTGAACAAGAAATACACTCCATTTCCTAGCCTCCCCTGCGGCCAGGGGCAGTCATGTGACATGGTTCTGCCCAGTGAGCCTGCAGGGAAAGCCCACTGGGGTTTCTAGCAAAGCTTTTGTTTTCCTAATCAGGTGAACAGATGCAGATGCTCTCCTGCCCCTGCCTTGATCATAGGTGTGCAGTTAGGAAGTCAACATGAGTGAGGATGATATGAAAATGCTGAGTCAGGTGGATCAAAAAGACTGAAAGAGCCTGGCCCACATAGACCCTGGATCAGCTGTACTGCTGTGACTCTCCCTGCCTCTGAAAATGCATGAGAAAAATAATTCCCTGCCTGTTGGAACCCTTGTGGGCCAGATTTTCCATTATTTATGTTGAACACATTTCTGACCGACACAATTCACTTCTAGTTTTTGTATTCATGACTCAAAGTTATAATCAGTCCAGATCTGGGCCAAGGTCTTTGATGGAGTGGAGGTGCTTCAGCCACAAAGAATCATCTGTATCTTTGAGTTCATCTGAATATATAGCACCAAGAAATAAGAAGGAGATCAATGTTGCTTGGCAGTAATGGTGTCCATCTATAATCAATTTTACTTAGCCCATCACAGGGTTTGCAAACTGGAAATTCAAACACTGCCTATTTTCAGGAAAGCCTGGAATTTTAATGCCTTTGGTACCTCTCAAGGTATCTATCTGATTCATATCAGATCAGATCAGATCAGATCAGTCGCTCAGTTGTGCCCGACTCTTTGTGACCCCATGAATCTCAGCACGCCAGGCCTCCCTGTCCATCACCAACTCCCGGAGTTCACTGAGACTCATGTCCATCGAGTCAGTGATGCCATCCAGCCATCTCATCCTCTGTCGTCCCCTTGTCCTCCTGCCCCCAATCCAGCATCAGAGTCTTTTCCAGTGAGTCAACTCTTCGCATGAGGTGGCCAAAGTACTGGAGTTTCAGCTTTAGCATCATTCCTTCCAAAGAAATCCCAGGGCTGATCTTCAGAATGGACTGGTTGGATCTCCTTGCAGTCCAAGGGACTCTCAAGAGTCTTATTCAAGACCACAGTTCAAAAGCATCAATTCTTCGGCGCTCAGCCTTCTTCACAGTCCAACTCTCACATCCATACATGACCACTGGAAAAACCATAGCCTTGACTAGACGAACCTTTGTTGGCAAAGTAATGTCTCTGCTTTTGAATATGCTATCTAGGTTGGTCATAACTTTCCTTCCAAGGAGTAAGCGTCTTTTAATTTCATGGCTGCAGTCACCATCTGTAGTGATTTTGGAGCCCAGAAAAATAAAGTCTGACACTGTTTCCACTGTTTCCCCATCTATTTCCCATGAAGTGGTGGGACCGGATGCCATGATCTTCGTTTTCTGAATGTTGAGCTTTAAGCCCACTTTTTCACTCTCCACTTTCACTTTCATCAAGAGGCTTTTGAGTTCCTCTTCACTTTCTGCCATAAGGGTGGTGTCATCTGCATATCTGAGGTGATTGATATTTCTCCTGGATCTTAATTCCAGCTTGTGTTTCTTCCAGTCCAGCGTTTCTCATGATGTACTCTGCATATAAGTTAAATAAACAGGGTGACAATATACAGCCTTGACGAACTCCTTTTCCTATTTGGAACCAATCTGTTGTTCCATGTCCAGTTCTAACTGTTGCTTCCTGACCTGCATACAAATTTCTCAAGAGTTTTGCCAAGAAAATGCACTGGTCATAACAAACACCCTCTTCCAACAACACAAGAGAAGACTCTATACATGGACATCACCAGATGGTCAACACCGAAATCAGATTGATTATATTCTTTGCAGCCAAAGATGGAGAAGCTCTATACAGTCAGCAAAAACAAGACCAGGAGCTGACTGTGGCTCAGACCATGAACTCTTTATTGCCAAATTCAGACTTAAAGTGAAGAAAGTAGGGAAAACCACTAGACCATTCAGGTATGACCTAAATCAAATCCCTTATGATTATACAGTGGAAATGAGAAATAGATTTAAGGGCCTAGATCTGATAGATAGAGTGCCTGATGAACTATGGAATGAGGTTCATGACATCGTACAGGAGATAGGAATCAAGACCATCCCCATGGAAAACAAATGCAAAAAAGCAAAATGGCTGTCTGGGGAGGCCTTACAAATAGCTGTGAAAAGAAGAGAAGCGAAAAGCAAAGGAGAAAAGGAAAGATATAAACATCTGAATGCAGAGTTCCAAAGAATAGCAAGAAGAGATAAGAAAGCCTTCTTCAGCGATCAATGCAAAGAAATAGAGGAAAACAACAGAATGGGAAAGACTAGGAATCTCTTCAAGAAAATCAGAGATACCAAAGGAACATTTCACGCAAAGATGAGCTCGATAAAGGACAGAAATGGTATGGACCTAACAGAAGCAGAAGATATTAAGAAGAGGTGGCAAGAATGCACAGAAGAACTGTACAAAAAAGATCTTCACAACCCAGATAATCACGATGGTGTGATCACTGATCTAGAGCCAGACATCCTGGAATGTGAAGTCAAGTGGGCCTTAGAAAGCATCACTACGAACAAAGCGAGTGGAGGTGATGGAATTCCAGTTGAGCTATTCCAAATCCTGAAAGATGATGCTGTGAAAGTGCTGCACTCAATATGCCAGCAAATTTGGAAAACTCAGCAGTGGCCACAGGACTGGCAAAGGTCAGTTTTCATCACAATCCCACAGAAAAGCAATGCCAAAGAATGTTCTAACTATTGCACAATTGCACTCATCTCACACGCTAGCAAAGTAATGCTCAAAATTCTCCAAGCCAGGCTTCAGCAATATGTGAACCGTGAACTTCCTGATGTTCAAGCTGGTTTTAGAAAGGCAGAGGAACCAGAGATCAAATTGCCAACATCCGCTGGATCATGGAAAAAGCAAAAGAGTTCCAGAAAAACATCTATTTCTGCTTTATTGACTATGCCAAAGCCTTTGACTGTGTGGATCACAATAAACTGTGGACAATTCTGAAAGAGATGGGAATACCAGACCATCTGATCTGCCTCTTGAGAAATCTGATTCATATAATCTGGACCAAATATTCATGATAGCTCTGGCTTCATCTTGCAAAGCTTGTTTCTCCAAGTAAATTCTACTACAGGTTTTATCTCACTAAAGGAGGTTTTCAGTGGCCCTGCAACTTCACTAGGTAATCAAAGTGTCTAAGTGACAAGTCTGGCTGAGTTCACAGTCTAGAAGCTGGCTCTGGGCTCTGGCATGTGGTCTCATACTAGAGTCTCACCCTGGCGTCTGTCAGTCATCCTAGGGTTAAGGCACATGTGCTCAGAGGGCAGCTCTCCAGTCAGTCTGTTGTATAATGGCTGCTTGACTCATCCAAGAGTTATGCTTCTTTTGGTTCAAGGGACTTCATTACATACCAAAAAACCAGTCTGAGTTATCAGGAAAATGAGAGGGAGGGAAGGCAATGCAGATCTGCCAGACGAAGGGTAGTGGAGAACCAAGCCAACCTTTCACCTTAGGAAAAACATGCAGAGGCTGTACTCCGTTATCCAGAATCCTGTAACTCAATGTTTTAGAGATGACCTGGACTCAAAATGTTTTGGCATGAAGTAACCACCATTGTTTGCTGAAGTCCATTTTAGAAAAGGCAACACTGTACATATGAAAACAGACTTGTTACCCTTCTCTTAATAGATAAGGCTTGTATTCACAAAGTTTGCCCTTTATTTGGTAGAAGAGGTGCCTCTGTACATCTTTTGAGAAGAAAGATGGTAACTAAGGGATTCAGAAAAAAAGGTTAGATGGTAGCATGACGGAAGGGCAAGTATGAACATTAACACACACCTCCCATTGGTCCAGGGTCATTAAAGGGCCAAGGACCTAAATGGGAAGGACATAAGAGGTGCTTAAACAGAAAGAGTTATCTGCATCTTGACGCCCACAGAATACACAATATCAAAGTGATGAGCTGGACATCAGTGTTGCTTGGTAGGCATTTTTCCTTTCCATCCACAAATAGCCTTGTTTATTCAATCATAGGAGTTGCCAGCTGGAAGCCAGATAGTGCCTAGAGGCATGTGGGTTTTTTTTTTTTTTTTCCCCTGACAAGAATGCTTTCTGTGAGATAAGCACCTCCCGGTTCTCTGCAGTCCCTGCCACTAATTCGTCTACATCTTTTATTGGGGGTTGGTGATGTGCTGACTCTACCCCAGTTGCTGGGAAGAAGCAGTGAACAGAGGGTAAAGTCCCTGCTCTCATGGCGTGCCTTCAGCTCCACCCAGGTGACTTGACATGGTGACATACTTTCCTGACCCCCTGAAAGTATTTGCATTTGTCATTAATTGAGAGTGAGCAGTCACTGGCAGCTGGTCTGTGGAGAGCACCAGAGTTTCGCTCACCAGGTCTGTGGTCCCATTCAGAAGGCAACCAGTCTCCATCTGGGGAAGGGGCTGAAAGAAAAAAACTACATGGAAACTGGACAAGATCACTCTGGTTGGTTGGTGTCCCAGTTCAGCTCTCTACTGGGAAACACAAACTGGAACCCATGGGCACTTGGAGGGAATTTATCCCATCTCTAGGAAATCGGATGTTTGCCTGTTCTACAGGAGTGTTCCTGACTTGCTTGGACGTGAGCACAGGAGTCGACAGGGCAACTACTGGGAGTGAAGATAAGTGGGATTTAATTAGCTGTGTGATAGGAGCAGGGCGCCCAACCTCCCATTCCTTAGTTAACTCACTAGCCTAAGAGATTAGATTTGTCACAAGGCTCACACTGTCTTGTTATGTAAATGTCCTGTTCCCTGCCCAGTCTAGATTTAAAAGTCGAAAAGCACCGTCTACAATTGTGTGAAATAAAGCTATATTTAGTGCTGGACAGGGTTTTGTTCAGATGAAAAAGCTGGTGAGGATTCAGAGGTGCTGGCAGGGAGCCCTGTATGGGGGAGAAATGAAAATCTAAAGCAGCCTTCCTGCTTTATTGCTTACAGCCCCAGAGACACGAGCTGAATGGCACAAACAAAGCATGATCCCAGAGCCAGAGAGGGCTTTCTACGATGGCAGCTGACATTACTCCGCACTTTCATTGTAAGATGGATCAAATGTGACAGGTCCATGGTATCAGATAAGGGAGAGGTGAAAGTGTGGAGAAAATCAGCTGACAGAACAGGGGCCACTGCAGAACAGGAAGGCTGGACGCAAAGACACTCACGGCCAAGGGCCCCACAGATGACAGAATGAAAACGGCCAGTGCGCGGAAGTAGTAACCAAATTCAACCTTCTAGCGATCAAAGAAACACAAACAACAAACTTACTAAGTGCCAGGTAGATGCACGATTCCTTTTCAAAATGCTCAGGGTAGCCGATACTGCTTTTCCAGGGTGGAACAGGGGCTTTCAGGTGTTGACCTGGCAGATATGTATTTCTTGTGATGCACCGACATGCCCCAGTCTCTTGACCACATGTGGTCACCACTGAGAGCCTGGCGGTCCACCTCTAGCGTCTGGTTTGTGTCACAGCCCTTTGTGGGACACTGAATCCATAATATCAACTTCACAATCACCAGACTAACAAATAGACCATGCTTGGGGTACAGAAGGTGATGAGAAACCTCCCCTGTTTCCTCCATCACTCACCAGTGAGGCAATGAAACAAGTGTCCATCTCAACAAAGACGCAGCTTCCTGCTTGACCATAACCAACAACAGGACCAGTTCAGACCTTTAAGGAGGTGATGTACCACTCTGAGGCGGGAGCCTGACCCAATGGCCATGTCAATGGACTGGAGGAAGAAGACCATGTCAGGACCCAGTCATAAATCCCCCCTGGATCTTTTCTCTTCTCTCTGAGGACCACAGTGCACAGCAGACTCTGCCTTTACTTTTTGTCTCACTACCCACAAACTTATTTTTGCCTTTTCATACTGTTCATGGGGTCCTCAAGGCAAGAATATGGAAGTAGTTTGCCATTCCCCTTCTCCAGTGGACTATCTTTTGTCAGAGAAGACTCTTGGAGTGTGAGGGGAGCAAACCACTCAATCCTAAAGGAAATCAACCCTGAATATTCACTGGAAGGACTGATGCTGAAGCTCATGCCCTTTTTCTTCCTATAAAAACATGTTTTTAGGAACAAATTCTCCCTCCTTTTACTCTTCCTTATAAACTGTTTTCCAAAGACTCGCAGTATGTAAAGTGTCACCAGGCTGAGATTCTGAGTCTTTAGAATTCAAAAGAAGAAAATATCTCCATCCTAAACACTAGATATCCCTGCTTATTTGCAACCCTTGCAAATTCTCCTAAGAATGTTCCAGTGTCATCATTCATCTCAAAGCTTTGTGTTGGACAAAGAACTACAAACTCATTCCAAGTTGGAATAAGCATGCATGCTCCTTGCCAGAGTGGCTCAAGCTTGTGAACGTGTGGGCAGGCTCCTTAGGTGCCTGGCTTAATAGGAAGAGAATAGGGTGGAATGTCGGAGGGCTGATCCCAGGTCCAGCTCCACCCTTGGGTGTGTGCGTGCACATGTGTCTGCCAGTCTCAGCTGCGCCAAATCAGATCCAGTCTCTGGCTGTGTGGTGAACTGGGATTGTGACAAAGACCCGGGGCATCTATTCATGTGACCTGATGTAAGCCTTGATATAACAGCTTAATACAATGTGGGGAAAAAAAGCTTTGAGGATTAAATGATATGTTCAGATTTCTGGGGCAGAAGAGGGAATTTCCTAGTTCCACCTCAGGGGTGGTTCCGACACCTATAATAAGCCCTAAACACATAGAAGTTGAAGGGGCATTGATATTAGGGTTTTTGTGAGATTTCAGTTCAGTTCAGTTCATTTCAGTCGCTCAGTTGTGTCCGACTCTTTGCAACCCCATGAATTGCAGCACACCAGGCCTCCCTGTCCATCACCAACTCCCGGAGTTCACTCAAACTCACGTCCATCGAGTCGGTGATGTCATCCAGCCATCTCATCCTCTGTCGTCCAATTTTCCTCCTGCCCCCAATCCCTCCAAGCATCAGAGTCTTTTCCAATGAGTCAACTCTTCGCATGAGGTGGCCAAAGTACTGGAGTTTCAGCTTTAGCATCATTCCTTCCAAAGAAATCCCAGGGCTGATCTTCAGAATGGACTGGTTGGATCTCCTTGCAGTCCAAGGGACTCTCAAGAGTCTTATTCAACACCACAGTTCAAAAGCATCAATTCTTCGGCGCTCAGCCTTCTTCACAGTCCAACTCTCACATCCATACATGACCACAGGAAAAACCATAGCCTTGACTAGATGAACCTTTGTTGGCAAAGTAATGTCTCTGCTTTTGAATATGCTATCTAGGTTGGTCATAACTTTCCTTCCAAGGAGTAAGCGTCTTTTAATTTCATGGCTGCAGTCACCATCTACAATGATTTTGGAGCCCAGAAAAATGAAGTCTGACACTGTTTCCACTGTTTCCCCATCTATTTCCCATGAAGTGATGGGACCGGATGCCATGATCTTCGTTTTCTGAATGTTGAGCTTTAAGCCCACTTTTTCACTCTCCACTTTCACTTTCATCAAGAGGCTTTTGAGTTCCTCTTCACTTTCTGCCATAAGGGTGGTGTCATCTGCATATCTGAGGTTATTGATATTTCTACCAGCAATCTTGATTCCAGCTTGTATTTCTTCCAGTCCAGCGTTTCTCATGATGTACTCTGCATATAAGTCAAATAAGCACAGCGACAATATACAGCCTTGATGTACTCCTTTTCCTATTTGGAACCAGTCTGTTGTTCCATGTCCAGTTCTAACTGTTGCTTCCTGACCTGCACATAGGTTTCTCAAGAGGTAGGGATTTAGAAGTGGGCAAAATGCTTTGATGTCCATGGATCCATGACATGTCGACAAGGTCTTGCAATGGGCCTCCTTTACCCATTGGGCTCAGCAGGTATGGCACCTAGGGCCCATCATTCTTTTAGGGGGCCCATGAAAATGTCTTAACTTCTTTGAAAATCGGAAGGAAAAATGAATTCTTAGGTCTTGGCACGTGTCTTAAATACATTTTGTTGTTGTTCAGTTGCTCAGTCATGTCTGATTCTTTGCGACCTCATGGTGACTGCAGCACACCAGGCTTCCCTGCCCTTCACATCTCCTGGACTTTGCTCAAACTCATATCCATTGAGTCGGTGATGCCATCCAACCATCTCATCCTCTGTAGTCCCCTTCTCCTCCTGCCTTCAATCTTGCCCAGCATCAGGGTCTTTTCCAGTGAAGTCAGTTCTTTGCATCAGGTGGCCAAAGTATTGGAGCTTCAGCTTCAGCATCAGTCCTTCCAATGAATATTCAGGGTTGATTTCTTTTAGGATTGACTGGTTTGATGTCCTTGCTGCCCAAGCAACTCTCAAGAGTTTTCTCCAACACCACAGTTCGAAGGCATCAACTCTTCAATGCTAAGTGTTTTTTATTGTCCAGCTCTCACATCTGTATGTGACTACTGGAAAAACCATAGCTTTGACTAGATGGACCTTTGTCGGCAAAGCAATGTTTCTGCTTTTTAATATACTATCTAGGTTTGTCATAGCTTTTCTTCCGAGGAGCAAGCGTCTTTTAATTTCATGGCTGCAATGACCATCTGCAGTGATTTTGGAGCCCCAGAAAATAAAGTCTGTCACTGTTTCCATTGTTTCCCCATCTATTTTCCATGAAGTGATGGAACTGGATGCCATGATCTTCATTTTTTGAATGTTGAGTTTTAAGTCAGCTTTTTCACTCTCTTCTTTCACCTTCAACAAGAGGCTCTTTAATTCCTCTTCACTTTCTGCCATAAGGGTGGTGTCATTTACATATCTGAGGTCATTAATATTTCTCCTGGCAATACTGATTCCAGCTTGTGATTCATCCAGGCCAGCATACATAATACATAGTATTGATCTTTATACCAACATAGTTGTAAAATATGGTTTTCAATGTTTTTTTGTGGAGGAAAGTGTTCACAAAGGCAGAAGTGCTCAGGCCCATAGAAGTCATCAGCTGGCCCTGGTCCTGCTGATCTGGAGCCTCTGTGGAGGTGTCTAGCAGGGCCGGTTCCCGGGGTGGATGTGGGCAGCAACAGCCTGGTGAAGGCCCTGAGCAGGTGGGCCCCTAGAGGAGGATCATGAACACGTGGGAGACCCTCGCCCTAGATTCCCCCACATAATGGAGAGAGATAGTGGGAATGAGTGGGTGCGCTGGTCTTGTGGTTTCCTAGTGGAGATGGATCCTAAGGTGACCTCCTCACTGTGTACACACTAGGCCATGAGGCTTAGGAAATTCAGGTTACACTGTATGACTTTGGGGATATAATCTCGCTGAGGCTCAGCTGTGAAATGGAGATAACACCATTCAGCTCAAGGGGTTTTTGAGAAGATGGAATCAGTCAGAACACAGAGCTGTCCACGTCTACTCAAACCTCTCCCACCTGCCCTGCTGGCTCAAGGTGGGCACGTTACCAGTAAAGGCTAGTGGCTTAGACACCGTTTATCATCTACTGTGTTCTTGAAACAACTTTCCTTGATTACTTGTTTTCTTTTTTTTCAGTACTTTTCAATATGATTTATTTGTTTGTTTTAGCTGTGCTGGGTCTTTGCTGGTGCGCGGGCTTTCTCTAGTTGCGGCGAGTGGGGGCTACTCTCTAGTTGTAGTGTGTTGGCTTCCCATTGCGCTGGCGTCTCTTGCTGTGGCTCCCAGGCTCGAGAGCACAGGCTCAGCGCTTGTGGCACACGGGCTTAGTTGCCCCGCAGCACGTGGGATCTTCCCAACCAGGCATCAAACCGGTGCCTCCTGCATTAGCAGGCAGATGCTTAACCACTGGACCACCACGGAAACCTTTACTTGGTGTTTCGGAAAGATGCTTTTTAAAACTGTTTTTTAACCAAAAAAAGTTACACTTTGCTGCTGTTTCCCAATTTTTTTCTCTTGCTAAGTAAGAATATTTCTTTCAAAAGCTACCATGAAGCGACTTAGCAGCAGCAGCAGCAGCATGCTGTACTATTGTCTGCCCTCATCATAATTTCATAAAGAAGAGATACCTTAACACCCCAAAGTGGAAGACGTAATATCAGAATACAGAACAGTCTGTCCTAAGAAGCAACAGGAGGCAACCTGCCACTGACACACACACGTGCATAGGACCCTCTGTTTCCTGGTAGTGAGCACACTGAACCATGTATGCTGACAGGCAAGAAAAAATAGGCACGTCATTGCCTAGCTGGGCAACTGAACAAGCCAGGCACTCAAACATCATCTGCTGTTTCCTATCATCACTAATTTAATTCCGGCCTTCAGGAGGCATCTGCTGTCTGCCAGGCACTGCCCTGGGCCCTGCAGGGGATGCAGAGTGAGTAAGCATGGCCCCTGTCCTCAGAGGAAGACCCCAGCAGATAGCAGGAGATAAGTCCTACTCTACCCTGGGAGCCACAGGCTGAGACCTGTAGAGAGACAAGCAGGTTCCGTTAGCATGTGACTTTGGAGTGTGTCTGGAAGCACGAGAAGGATGAGCAGGATACTTCCGGCTGAAGGGAGTAAAGACATCGGCCTTGGAGATGAGGCGGCATGACGTGCGCAGGGAATGGCACTGCAGTCCGGGGTGTGCAGAGGATGACAGATGGGAAAAGAGAGGGAGGCCTGGGTCCCACAGCACCCTGAAGGCCAGGCTCAGGGGTTTGCATCTTGAACAGCTGGTGATTTGCATCTTGAACAGCCATCTCAGGTTTCCACTGCTGTTATCCAGAGCTGGCATTTTTTGTTGTTTAGTTGCTCAGTCGTGTCCGACTCGGTGACCCCATGGACTGCAGCACGCCAGGCTTCCCTGTCCTTCACCATCTCCTGGAGTTTACTCAAACTCATCTGTTGAGTCTGTGATGCCATCCAACCATCTTGTCCTCTGTCATCCCCTTCTCCTCCTGCCTTCTATCTTTCCCAGCATCAGGGCCTTTTCCAATGAGTCAGCTCTTTGCATCAGAACTGAAGAACAAAGAGCTGTCATTTACTGAGTGCTTACTGCGTGCCAGGATCTGAGAGCCTCATTTAATCTAGGAACCTCCCTATAATGTAGGAACTATGACTACTCTATCTTACAGGTGAGGAACTGTGCTTAGAGAGGTGACGTGGTTTGCCCTGAAGGAGCCAAGACCCACACCCAGGTCTGCCCCATTTCAAAGCCTAGGTTCTTAACATGCCAGCTTGAGAGGCTGAGGCTTTAGGAAGGAAATTCTTACTGCTAAAGGAAGGACAGACTTAGGGCCTGGGAGAATCAGAGGCAGAGATGAGTGTAGGACATGACTGGTGCAGCTTGACTCCCAGGTCGCAAGGGCTGAGGTGGGGCAGCTAGAGTGGGGACAAATGGATGAAAGGTACACTGTTCTGGCAGGAGAAGGGAAAGAATGCTGTGGCCATGAAGCAAACAGGGAGAGGGCAAGATGCTGCTGTGCGTTCCAGCTGAGGGGTCTGGAAGAAACTCATGCCATTCAAGGAGATTTAAACATCGAGGGAGAGAAAATCTCATTAGATTTTTGAAATAAGGAAAAAAACATAAGATTTCAAAGCTCCTTTCTCACAGCCCAGGAGACAGAGTGATTGCCAAATGTCAAACTGGAATAACCCCCAAATCACTGATTCAGTCTATATTTTGAATCTAGCTATTTTTCTCTCTGCCTGTAGGGCATGCGGGATCCTGGTTCCCTGGCCAGGGATCAGACCCACAGCCCCGACATTGGAAGTGTAGAGTCTTAACCACTGGACCACCAGGGAAGCCCCTGAATCCAGTAATTCTGATGTCAAGGCTTCTGTGCAGGTTTTGGGGGTAGGGGAACAATCTTCGTAGTTAGCTTCATAGCTTTAGTGAAAACAAGAACAGGGTACACAGGTGGGGCTCTCCAGTTTTCCTTTCAGCCCTGTGACAAATGGATGTTCTTTAAGGGGCGAGCAGGGGACTGTGGACATCCCAAGTAACAGAAAAAACGTTAACAGAACCTGCTAAAGACATGTGGGCTGCCATGAAGGAATTACAGGCAGAGGAGAAAAGTCTTCAGTGTTCAAGTTGCGTAAAATGCATACAGGACCTCACCTTCTTTCCTGGGATATCTTGCTCCTGAGAAAGCCCTTTGAGGGGAAGCGAAAAGGAAGGAAGGATTTCTTCCTTCCTTCCTTCCAGCTCAGCATTAATGTATGTCCCCCCTGTGCAGGGTCTGACCCCAGATTGTTCAAGGTTTCATGTAACCCTCACAACAACCTTACGTGGAGGCTGTTTTCATCCCATCTCGAGAGAGGAAGAAACCGTGGCTCAGGGAAGAAGACCACGGCTGGGACTGGAGCCCAGAGACTCTGATCTCTGAAGCCCACGCTCCTTCCCACCAGCCACACCACCTCCTCCACCAGCACAATTCCCGGGACGTAACATACTGCAGAAAGTGATGGAAGAACAGAATCTAACTGAATAATCAAATCCATGAACAACAGAGAGAAGAGCCTGCAGCCTCCACCAAGTGACACCAATCAGAATGAGCTTGTCGATTTGTATGTGCTGTGTGCTAAGTTGCTTCAGTCTTGTCCAACTCTTTGCGACCCTATTGTAGCCCACCAGGCTCCTCTATCCATGGGATTCTCCAGGCAACAATACTGGAGTGGGTTGTCATGCCTTCCTCCAGGGGATCTTCCTGACCCAGGGATCGAACCTGAGTCTCTTACGTCTCCTGCATTGGCAGACAGGTTCTTTGCCACTAGCACCATCAGGAAAAAAGTGAAAGTGAAAGTCGCTCAGTGGTGTCTGACTCTTTGCCACCCCATGGACTATACAGTCCATGGAATTTCTCCAGGCCAGAATACTGAAATGGGTAGCCTTTCCCTTCTCCAGGGATCTTCCCAATCCAGGGATCAGACCCAGGTCTCCCACACTGCAGGCAGATTCTTTACCAGCTGAGCCACAAGGGAAGCCCATGTTGACTTGTACACCAATGAGCAAGCCACACACCAAAACCTGAGATCTCCTGAGGGACCAGCTCCTGTTCTGAGCCTTGCTGAGCCTACCTGAGATGGAGCCACCAGGGCAACCAGAGTGAATGAGAATGTGGTGTCTGAGAAAACCTGCTCCAAATGTGATCCAGACTTCCCAGCCTGCTCATTACTGTTCTGTCCCACATCACAGGTGCTGCCTTGGCTGTATGAAATGCTCCTATCAAACCACCAGAGCAAGCAAGGAAATTTGTCCAAATGCCCTGATTTCATGTATTTTTTTCTTCCTCAAAGGTAAGAAAAGAAACTCCATATGTCATCCTAAATAGATGACAGAAATCTGTTAGAAAAATTCAGTGCAAATATGTTTCAGTTCTCATGAAACATAAGGCTCTCCGGCGATGCCTCTACCACCCGTCAAAATACATTCTCCATGAACAGACTCACGTCCCCAGAGAGTGACTTGATGAAAGAAGGTGGCACAGAATTGTGGAAAGAAATTGGAGCATGGACCTAATAAATTAGCATGTGTAATAAACTGCGACATGAAATGTAACAGAGATTAGAGAATGGACCTCTGGGGATGTTTGGGTTCTGAAATCATCTAGATTTTGATGATCAAAGTTATACATGAAAAAAATAAGATTATTTTTGATGGTGATGATTGAAATGAATTTTAAAAGTCTGCTATTTGCACATTTAGTTTAGTTACGGAGTTAAACTGGTATGTATGTATGTATGTATGTCATACAGACATACACTGGTCTGTATGTCTCTCTGAGGCCATTTTCTCTCCCTTCCTGGGTGGGGTCCCCATAGTCTGATGTAGGCACCTGAGCATGGCTGCTCCAGGACCTGGTGATGATGAGAGAGGAAGGGAACGCTGGGGCCACTGCCTGTGACCACTGCCTGTGACCAAACCTGCCCGGGCAAGTCTTCAGCAGGCAGGACTCCCTCCCTGACCATGGTACTCATGATCGTCGATCTCTTTTGCTTTTTGCACTCTGGCTGTTCTTCAGAAAATCAGTTCCTGATACTCACTGGAAACACTTCCCCATGGCTGTCGGTAAGCAGGGTTCTGCGAGGGCACGTGCTTGGCTCTGAAGTAGCCTGGTGACACAGGAAACCACCGTCCACGTTCACTTGGAAAGGAGGTGGCACCTGGCAACCAAGGCGATCTTCATAAATATAGGATCCTCCTGCTGAAATCTTTCCAGGTTCTTCCTGTCTCACACAGAACAGAAGCCGATGTTCTCTGCATGGCCCACATGGCTGGCTTGCTCTGGCCCCTACCTTCTCCTCATCTCTCTCTCCTTGGCTATGTTGCCCCAGCTACTCTACATCTTTAGGTGGTTCCTTAAACTTGTCAAGGTCATTTCCACCTTAAGGCCTTGCATGTATGTGCCTGGAAAGCCCTTCCCTTAGATCTTTGCCTGATGTTTTTCTTTTTGCCCTTTGGGTTTCAGTGGAAAGCACAGTCGGTCAGAAAAGTCAGGACCATCCAGGACACGTCCTCCTCCCAGCTGCATCCATGACTGTCCTGCTGAACCTTCTCTTGGGCATGGTAAGTGTGCACACCTTCCACTGCGTGTGTTTACACACTTCTCAGCTGTCACCCCTCAACAGCAGGGAAATCCCACCAGAGCAGAGCAGGGACCTTTCCTCGCCAGTCCCTACTGTATTATTCTAGCTCTCAGAATAGTTCAACAATTATTTGTTGAACAAATGGTAAATGAATAGGGATTCAAACTCTAGAATTTGTGCTACCACTTCTCACAGGAAGTTGGCATCTTTTCTGTTAGTGTCTCCTGTACATAATGCTGGGCCTGCCAACCAGGGATGGCCATTAATTCCTTCGTTTGGGTGAACACTAAGGACCTTCCTCTCGGGCCACATCACTCCCTCCCAAAGAACAAGTACACATATGTCTCAACACATTTCTTAAAAATTGATCTCTGCCTGACCAGGGGTAAGAGGTGGGTGGGTGGTAAGTATGAGATAAATCATGAGTTAAATTAAGAATATTCTAGACCATACTTCTGAACTATTTCATTGCATCCTTTACTAATATCTCATAAGTTTAATTACTCTGTCTTTAAAACAATGTACTATCTTAATAGGTCCTCTTTATTTTTCTAAAAATTTCTAGATTATTCTTTATTTTATCAGATGATTTTTTGAATCCTTTTGAAAAGTTAAAAAACTTCTGGTTCAGATTTTTGTTTGAATTACACTAAATGTCTATCCTCATTTTGGAAGAATTCTTCTTTGCATGGTCTTTCCTACCAGCAAACTGGTAGGTTTCTTAGAGATTTGCAGTTTTCTTGTTAAGTTTTAACTTCACATTTTTTTTTCCTATTATGGATGGATTGTTGTTTAGTTGCTAAGTCGTGTCCAACTCTTTTGTGACCCCATAGGCTATAGCCCCCCAGGCTCCTCTGTCCAGGAGAATTTCCAAGCAAGAATACTGGAGTAGGTTGCCATTTCCTTCTCCAGGGGATCTTCCCGACCCAGGGATCAAATCCATGTCTCCTGCATTGGCGGGCGGATTCTTTACCATTGAGCCACCAGGGAATTTCTGTTTTATCTCCCCACCGCTCCAATCTGGTTTGAGATTCATATCTGTAAATCTTAGTTATGAAATGGGGAGTTCTCATGGAAACCCCAGAACCCCTTGAGCTGTACTGTGTATTGTGCTGAATGATCTGGATTTGTGAATAGACCTGCTCCTACTAGACCTTTTCTTTGAATAGGATGAATTTTTATTTTGCATTCATTTGCATCAAATTTGCTATATTCTATTTTTTTTTAATTGAAGTTGATTTACAATGTTGTGTGAGTTTCAGGTATACAGCACAGTGCTTCAGTTATACATATCTATCCTTTCTCGGGTTCTCTTTCATTATAGGTTATTACAAGATATTGAATATAGTTCCTTGTGCTATACTGTAGGTCTGAATTGTTTATCTGTTTTATATTTAGGGTACAGAGTTGCTGTTTTCTTTTACAGGTTCTTTGTAACTCCGGTAAATGTTTTTGATCTCTGATTTTACCCTGGGGATCCTTTATATTTCTCCACACATTTTTCTCCCATTCTATGCAATAGCTATTTCAAACCCTCTCCACAATCCTGACAATCCAATTTCACCATCCCCTCACTTTCAGAAGGCAAACTTGCCTTCTAGTTTGGGGGGCTAGAGATGTAACCAAGCAGGACCCTATGGGGAATTCCCAGGACAGACTCTCCCATGTCCTCAGCCTGCCTCTTGTTTATAGAAAGACTTTACCTTCCTAAGCCAAATCTGAGTTCTAAAGAGTAAATTTAATACATTTAGAAGTGAGAAAATGCAGAAACAAAGGAAAACAGTCAAGCAAGACAAAATAATAGTTTAGCCATTAAACAAAGTCAAAGACCTTTAGTTCATCTCAAGGGCTATAGATAATTTTCTGAGCCATGTCCTTGGAGCTGTTTGCAGACACCGAAACCCCCGTCAGGTGGACCATGTTTACTGCATGCTGACCACCGTCATGAAGGCCCCAGACAGGACGGAATCAGAGGGTCGATGATGTTGATTCCCGATTACCTCACCACCAACCAATCAGAAGAATGTATACAAGCCGATCACGCACCCTGCAACCCTCTCCCTCACCCTGTCTTTAAAAACCTTTCCCTGAAAGCCATCGGGGAGTTCCCACCTTTTGAGCATTAGCCATCCCCACTCTTGCTTAGCGCCCTGCAATAAACTTTCCTTCACAACCCAGTGTCAGTGGGTTGGCTTTACTGTGCACTTTGCTTCAGTAAGTGGGGCAAGGGGTTCGGGGAGGCTTAGAATACAAAACAAATTTTGTTCATCTTCCTAAACATCAAATTTACTCACTTACTTATATCTGGACCCTTCTGTCTTTGCTGTTCCAATGTTGACACCCCACCTGTTTTCTGGACCTCATCCCCTCCATTTGCCCAAAACTCCCTATTGTTGGACACAGGTTATTTCAAAGTTTTCCTAATATAAAAGTATAACACTAAATGAACTGCATTGTGATATACCCTTGGCTGCTTGTCTAGTTATTCCTTAGGATAAATGATTGAAAGTATATTTGCTGGATCAAAGGGTATGCACACTTTGATTGCTTTGAGTCACCAAGTCACCCGTGCTAATATGTGCTACTTTGTGTGTGTTAGACTGCCTGGTCCTCTGAACTCTTACCAACATAAATTATTGTCCTTTTTAACCATTAATTTGTTAGGCAAGTAGCATTTCATTATTTCAATTTGCATTTTTTTGCTTGTCTGAACAAATGCTAAACTTTGCCCTGTTCATGGCTGTCTTCCCATTGCCTCAGTGTGCTTCTGCTGAATGGAAAAAAATGAATGAATGTACAAAACATATGCCAAGTTCTGGGCTGGGTGTTGCATTGAATACAGTTGAGATACAATGAAAATTGAATATTTTTTCATATGCTTATTGGTTATTTACCTTATTCTTTTTTGTTTTTGTTCAACTGTCTGCTTATGTAGCCTGCCCTTTTATCTATTAGCATTATGAGAATATTAATTCTCAAGGGCTTAGCTCATCTTTTGCCTAGAGAGGAAGATGTTCTGCTGAAGTCCTAATGATCCAGGAGAGAACCCAGAACTCTCTTCCCAACCTCAAAGGCCCCTCCCCCAAACACGGAGGACAAGAGTGTGGGGATGAGGGATGCCAGTGACAACATGGTGAGATGAAACCTCACCTGTTCAAGCGCTGTGGATAAGAGCTGTAGCTCTAAGTGGTAAAGCTTCTATTTTCCCCTACAGCCAGTTGTTTAATAGAATCTTAGAAAAGAGGTGTTGATTCCTCAACAGGTATAAGGCCTACTGAGATCAGTACAGCTTGTAAGATACAAGTTAGGATTGAACCTTGCATTCAAATTAGCACCAACTGAAGATGGAGACAGGCTTCTCAAATAATGCTACCTAGAGTGAGAGATACTGAATCCTCATGCGGATGGTGAGCCGTTTTACAAGGGCGAGACACGTGTGGACAGTACTTGACTTTATGTGATAGCAACACGTGTTTCACAATGCGTTAAACTGCAAAGACCTACAGCTCTGGGCTTTCTCGGACAACGGTCAATCTGTCTGCTTGACCACTGACCAGGACTGTGTTTCTATGCGACTTGATACTAATTAATGAGGAGTGGCTGTGAGAAGATGTACAGATTTGTCTCTTATTTGCAGAGAAAGGCACTTACTACTTTTTGCTCAGTACTTTGATGAGAACTATTTCATGAAACTGTGGATAGGGGAGATACCTGCTGGTCTGTGACTCCCTTGTGAAAATTAAACACAATGATTCAATTACCTGTGATAATTAATAAACAAAGACATTTAAATAATGCCTTTAAGACATTGCGTGTACAGATTTGACTATAAGGCAAGAATTCACTAATCTGGGTCTTCAACAAACACTCATTTTCCAAAAGATTGACACACAGGACATATTCTGTCATAAATAGTGTCATAAATGATGCTTATTTCAGGAAACAAAAATGTATTTAATTCATGACATGTCTAGAGCCATGAGACTTTGGAGCCAAAAGGGACCTTGGGGGTCTCTGCTGTAAGCCTGGGAGATAAGGGGTTTGTGGGAGATCCAGCCCCTGCAGGTAGCCTCCAAACTCCGGCCAGGAGTTCCTGGCCCTTCTTTGCATCCTGCCCACAGGAATGCAGTACCTACATATCTAGAGGCAGATGACTCTAGGAAGCATTTTAGCCAGCCCTTTCTCCCGTAACCATTGGCACGGTTACCTGCCTAGTGGTGGAGGAGAAGCAAAGGCTCATTCCTGGGCTTGAAGGATCCCAAGGTATGGAAAGTTGACCACTGAGGTTCAATGGAACCAATTTGGCTTCATTTAAAAATATAACCCTCGGAGGAGGAGCCAAGATGGCGGAGGAGTAGGACGGGGAGAACACTTTCTCCCCTACAAATTCATCAAAAGAGCATTTACACGTCGAGTAAATTCCACAAAACAACTTCTGAATGCCGGCAGAGGACATCAGGCACCCAGAAAAGCAGCCCAACTCTTCGAAAGGAGATAACCGAGTGGCGGGGAGGCGATAAGTCGCAGCATTGGCGCCCGCCAAACACCTCATCACCTGAGCTGCTCGACCTGGGAAGACCACAAAACGCAGGCCCAACCGAGTCTGCGCCTCTGAGGACTACCCGAGTGCCTGAACCTGAGCGGCTTGGACCTGGGAGCTCAGTCCAGGGCCGGCCTCTGATTGTTCCCGGCGGAACAACCTAGAGCCCAAGCAGTGTGGGCAGGGAGGTTACACGCGCCGTGAGCGGGGGCAGACCCAGTGTGGCCGAGGCACTTCGAGCGCACGCCAGTGTTATCTGTTTGCAGCATCCCTCCCTCCCTCCCCACAGCGCGGCTGAACAAGTGAGCCTAAATTAAAAAAAAAAAAAAAAAAAATAGGGTCCTCCACCGTCCCCTTTGTGTCAGGGCGGGAACCAGACACTGAAGAGACCAGCAAACAGAAGAAGCTATAACAGAGGGAAACGCCTTGGAAGCTACAGGCCATAGATTAAAACCCTGTGGTTACTACGGATTACATAGGAAGGGGCCTATAGATCTTGAGAAATATAAGTCGGACTAAGGAACTGCCAAAAATGAACTGAACCCACAATACTCACAACAAAACCAGAGAAAGACCTAGATATATTTTTACTATTTTTACGATCAATCTTTCTTTCTTTCTTTTTTTTTTTTTAATTAAAAAAAATTTTTCTTAAGTCCTCTATTGTCCTTTAATTTTCACTTTTATAACTATTACTTTGCAAAAAAAAAAAAAAAAAGACCCTATTTTTTTTTTCTTCTTCTTCAGCAAACTTCATATATATATTTTATAATTTTTTGACCGTGGTTTTTTTTTTTTTTTTTTCCTTCTTTTTCTTCTTTTCTTTAACATTGCATTTTTGAAATTCCAAACTCTACTCTAGATTTTTAATTTTAGCCTTTTGATATATGTTATCAATTTTGTACCTATAGTTTTTTTCATAATTGCTGTGACTTTTTTTTTTCCTCTGTTTCTTTCTCTTCTTCTTTTATATAACATCGTATATCTGCAATTCCAAACTCTACTCAAGATTTTTAATTTATGCTTTTTGGTATTTGATATCAATTTTGTACCTGTATTTTCTTTATAATTTTTGCGACATTGTTTTTGTTGGTTTGTTTGTTTTCTCTCTTTATTTTTCTTCTTCTTCTTCTTTTTTTTTTTTTTTTAACGTTGTATTTTTGAAATTCCAAACTCTACTCTAGATTTTTAATTTTTGCTGTTTGGTATTAGTTATCAATTTTGTACCTGTAGTTTCTTTATTACTTTCACGACCTTGTTTGTTTTTCTTTGTTCGTTTTTTCTCTCTTTCTTTTCCTTCTCCTTTTCATTAACATCGCATTTTTGAAATTCCAAACTCTACTCTAGATTTCTAATTTTTGTTTTTATGTATTTGTTACCAATTTTGTACCTTTAAGAACCCAATCTTCAGGACCCATTTTTCACTAGTGTACGAGATTACTGGCTTGACTGCTCTCTCTCCCTTTGGACTCTCCATTTTCTCCACCAGGTCACCTGTATCTCCTCCCTAACCCCTCTCTACTCTACCCAACTCTGTGAATTTCTGTGTGTTCCAGACGGTGGAGAACACTTAAGGAACTGATTACTGGCTGGATCTGTCTCCCGCCTTTTCATTTCCCCCTTTTATCCTTCTGGCCACCTCTGTCTCCTGCCTCCTTCTTCTCTTCCCTGTATAACTCCGTGAACATCTCTGAGTGGTCCAGTTGTGGAGTGCACATAAGGAAGTGACTACTGGCTAGCCCACTCTCTCCACTATTGATTCCACCTCATCTCATTTGGGTCACCTCTAACTCCCTCCTCCCTCTTCTCTTCTCCATGTAACGCTGTGAACCTCTCTGAGTGACCCTCACAGTAGAGAAACTTTTCATCTTTAACGTAGATGTTTTATCAGTGGTGCTGTATAGAAGGAGAAGTTTTGAAACTACTGTAAAATTAAGACCGATAACTGGAAGTAGGAGGCTTAAGTCCAATCCCTGACTCCAGGGAACTCCTGACTCCAAGGAACATTAATTGACAGGAGCTCATCAAACGCCTCCATACCGACACTGAAACCAAGCACCACACAAGGGCCAACAAGTTCCAGGGAAAGACATACCAAGCAAATTCTCCAGCAACAAAGGAACACAGCCCTGAGCTTCAAGATACAGGCTGCCCAAAGTCACCCCCAAACCATAGACATCTCATAACTCATTACTGGACATTTCATTACACTCCAGAGAGAAGAAATACAGCTCCATCAACCAGAACATCAACACAAGCTTCCCTAACCAGGAAACCTTGACAAGCCACCTGTACAAACCCACACACAGCGAGGAAACGCCACAATAAAGAGAACTCCACAAACTGCCAGAATACAGAAAGGACACCCCAAACTCAGCAATTTAAACAAGATGAAGAGACAGAGGAATAGCCAGCAGATAAAGGAACAGGATAAATGCCCACCAAACCAAACAAAAGAGGAAGAGATAGGGAATCTACCTGATAAAGAATTCCGAATAATGATAGTGAAATTGATCCAAAATCTTGAAATTAAAATGGAATCACAGATAAATAGCCTGGAGGCAAGGATTGAGAAGATGCAAGAAAGGTTTAACAAGGACTTAGAAGAAATAAAAAAGAGTCAATATATAATGAATAATGCAATAAGTGAAATTAAAAACACTCTGGAGGCAACAAATAGTAGAATAACAGAGGCAGAAGATAGGATTAGTGAATTAGAAGATAGAATGGTAGAAATAAATGAATCAGAGAGGATAAAAGAAAAACGAATTAAAAGAAATGAGGACAATCTCAGAGACCTCCAGGACAATATTAAACGCTACAACATTCGAATCATAGGGGTCCCAGAAGAAGAAGACAAAAAGAAAGACCATGAGAAAATACTTGAGGAGATAATAGTTGAAAACTTCCCTAAAATGGGGAAGGAAATAATCACCCAAGTCCAAGAAACCCAGAGAGTCCCAAACAGGATAAACCCAAGGCGAAACACCCCAAGACACATAGTAATCAAATTAACAAAGATCAAACACAAAGAACAAATATTAAAAGCAGCAAGGGAAAAACAACAAATAACACACAAGGGAATTCCCATAAGGATAACAGCTGATCTTTCAATAGAAACTCTTCAAGCCAGGAGGGAATGGCAAGACATACTTAAAATGATGAAAGAAAATAACCTACAGCCCAGATTATTGTACCCAGCAAGGATCTCATTCAAGTATGAAGGAGAAATCAAAAGCTTTTCAGACAAGCAAAAGCTGAGAGAATTCTGCACCACCAAACCAGCTCTCCAACAAATACTAAAGGATATTCTCTAGACAGGAAACACAAAAATGGTGTATAAATTCGAACCCAAAACAATAAAGTAAATGGCAACGGGGTCATACTTATCAGTAATTACCTTAAACGTAAATGGGTTGAATGCCCCAACCAAAAGACAAAGACTGGCTGAATGGATACAAAAACAAGACCCCTGCATATGTTGTCTACAAGAGACCCACCTCAAAACAGGGGACACATACAGACTGAAAGTGAAGGGCTGGAAAAAGATTTTCCATGCGAATAGGGACCAAAAGAAAGCAGGAGTAGCAATACTCATATCAGATAAAATAGACTTTAAAACAAAGACTGTGAAAAGAGACAAAGATGGTCACTACATAATGATCAAAGGATCAATCCAAGAAGAAGATATAACAATTATAAATATATATGCACCCAACACGGGAGCACCGCAGTATGTAAGACAAATGCTAACAAGTATGAAAGGAGAAATTAACAATAACACAATAATAGTGGGAGACTTTAATACCCCACTCACACCTATGGATAGATCAACTAAACAGAAAATTAACAAGGAAACACAAACTTTAAACGATACAATAGACCAGTTAGACCTAATTGATATCTATAGGACATTTCATCCCAAAACAATGAATTTCACCTTCTTCTCAAGCGCACATGGAACCTTCTCCAGGATAGATCACATCCTGGGCCATAAAGCTAGCCTTGGTAAATTCAAAAAAATAGAAATCATTCCAAGCATCTTTTCTGACCACAATGCAGTAAGATTAGATCTCAATTACAGGAGAAAAACTATTAAAAAATCCAACATATGGAGGCTGAACAACACGCTGCTGAATAACCAACAAATCACAGAAGAAATCAAAAAAGAAATCAAAATTTGCATAGAAACGAATGAAAATGAAAACACAACAACCCAAAACCTGTGGGACACGGTAAAAGCAGTCCTAAGGGGAAAGTTCATAGCAATACAGGCACACCTCAAGAAACAAGAAAAAAGTCAAATAAATAACCTAACTCTACACCTAAAGCAACTAGAAAAGGAAGAAATGAAGAACCCCAGGGTTAGTAGAAGGAAAGAAATCTTAAAAATTAGAGCAGAAATAAATGCAAAAGAAACAAAAGAGACCATAGCAAAAATCAACAAAACCAAAAGCTGGTTCTTTGAAAGGATAAATAAAATTGACAAACCATTAGCCAGACTCATCAAGAAACAAAGGGAGAAAAATCAAATCAATAAAATTAGAAATGAAAATGGAGAGATCACAACAGACAACACAGAAATACAAAGGATCATAAGAGACTACTATCAACAATTATATGCCAATAAAATGGACAACGAGGAAGAAATGGACAAATTCTTAGAAAAGTACAACTTTCCAAAACTCGATCAGGAAGAAATAGAAAATCTTAACAGACCCATCACAAGCACGGAAATTGAAACTGTAATAAAAAATCTTCCAGCAAACAAAAGCCCAGGTCCAGACGGCTTCACAGCTGAATTCTACCAAAAATTTAGAGAAGAGCTAACACCTATCCTGCTCAAACTCTTCCAGAAAATTGCAGAGGATGGTAAACTTCCAAACTCATTCTACGAGGCCACCATCACCCTAATACCAAAACCTGACAAAGATCCCACAAAAAAAGAAAACTACAGGCCAATATCACTGATGAACATAGATGCAAAAATCCTTAACAAAATTCTAGCAAACAGAATCCAACAACACATTAAAAAGATCATACACCATGACCAAGTGGGCTTTATCCCAGGGATGCAAGGATTCTTCAATATCCGCAAATCAATCAATGTAATACACCACATTAACAAATTGAAAAATAAAAACCATATGATTATCTCAATAGATGCAGAGAAAGCCTTTGACAAAATTCAACATCCATTTATGATCAAAACTCTCCAGAAAGCAGGAATAGAAGGAACATACCTCAACATAATCAAAGCTATATATGACAAACCCACAGCAAACATTATCCTCAATGGTGAAAAATTGAAAGCATTTCCTCTAAAGTCAGGAACAAGACAAGGGTGCCCACTTTCACCATTACTATTCAACATAGTTTTGGAAGTTTTGGCCACAGCAATCAGAGCAGAAAAAGAAATAAAAGGAATCCAAATTGGAAAAGAAGAAGTAAAGCTCTCACTGTTTGCAGATGACATGATCCTCTACATAGAAAACCCTAAAGACTCCACCAGAAAATTACTAGAAATAATCAATGACTATAGTAAAGTTGCAGGATATAAAATCAACACACAGAAATCCCTTGCATTCCTATACACTAATAATGAGAAAACAGAAAGAGAAATTAAGGAAACAATTCCATTCACCATTGCAACGGAAAGAATAAAATACTTAGGAATATATCTACCTAAAGAAACTAAAGACCTATATATAGAAAACTATAAAACACTGGTGAAAGAAATCAAAGAGGACACTAACAGATGGAGAAATATACCATGTTCATGGATTGGAAGAATCAATGTAGTGAAAATGAGTATACTACCCAAAGCAATCTATAGATTCAATGCAATCCCTATCAAGCTACCAACAGCATTCTTCACAGAGCTAGAACAAATAATTTCACAATTTGTATGGAAAAACAAAAAACCTCGAATAGCCAAAGCGATCTTGAGAAAGAAGAATGGAACGGGAGGAATCAACCTACCTGACTTCAGGCTCTACTACAAAGCCACAGTTATCAAGACAGTATGGTACTGGCACAAAGACAGAAATATAGATCAATGGAACAAAATAGAATGCCCAGAGATAAATCCACGCACATATGGACACCTTATCTTCGACAAAGGAGGCAAGAATATACAATGGATTAAAGACAATCTCTTTAACAAGTGGTGCTGGGAACTCTGGTCAACCACTTGTAAAAGAATGAAACTAGAACACTTTCTAACACCATACACAAAAATAAACTCAAAATGGATTAAAGATCTAAACGTAAGACCAGAAACTATAAAACTCCTAGAGGAGAACATAGGCAAAACACTCTCTGACATACATCACAGCAGGATCCTCTATGACCCACCTCCCAGAATATTGGAAATAAAAGCAAAAATAAACAAATGGGACCTAATTAACCTTAAAAGCTTCTGCACATCAAAGGAAACTATTAGCAAGGTGAAAAGACAACCTTCAGAATGGGAGAAGATAATAGCAAATGAAGCAACTGACAAACAACTAATCTCAAGAATATACAAGCAACTCCTACAGCTCAACTCCAGAAAAATAAATGACCCAATCAAAAAATGGGCCAAAGAACTAAATAGACATTTCTCCAAAGAAGACATACAGATGGCTAACAAACACATGAAAAGATGCTCAGCATCACTCATTACCAGAGAAATGCAAATCAAAACCACTATGAGGTACCATTTCACGCCAGTCAGAATGGCTGCAATCCAAAAGTCTACAAGTAATAAATGCTGGAGAGGGTGTGGAGAAAAGGGAACCCTCTTACACTGTTGGTGGGAATGCAAACTAGTACAGCCACTATGGAGAACAGTGTGGAGATTCCTTAAAAAACTGGAAATAGACATGCCTTATGATCCAGCAATCCCACTGCTGGGCATACACACTGAGAAAACCAGAAGGGAAAGAGACACGAGTACCCCAATGTTCATCGCAGCACTGTTTATAATAGCCAGGACATGGAAGCAACCTAGATGCCCATCAGCAGATGAATGGATAAGAAAGCTGTGGTACATATACACAATGGAGTATTATTCAGCCATTAAAAAGAATACATTTGAAGCAGTTCTAATGAGGTGGATGAAACTGGAGCCTATTATACAGAGTGAAGTAAGCCAGAAAGAAAAACACCAATACAGTATACTAACGCATATATATGGAATTTAGAAAGATGGTAACAATAACCCTGTGTACGAGACAGCAAAAGAGACACTGATGTATAGAACAGTCGTATGGACTCTGTGGGAGAGGGAGAGGGTGGGAAGATTTGGGAGAATGGCATTGAAACATGTAAAATATCATGTATGAAACGAGTTGCCAGTCCAGGTTCGATGCACGATACTGGATGCTTGGGGCTGGTGCACTGGGACGACCCAGAGGGATGGAATGGGGAGGGAGGAGGGAGGAGGGTTCAGGATGGGGAACACATGTAAACCTGTGGCGGATTCATTTTGATATTTGGCAAATCTAATACAGTTATGTAAAGTTTAAAAATAAAATAAAATTAAAAAAAAAAAAATATAACCCTCTAGGATTCCAGGTTTCTGGACTAGCCCCAAGCTTTACAAGCTGGTTCTTCAGGTAGTTAAAACTCAGATGGCAGTGATCATCCTTAACTCATCCTCAGGTGTGGAACACCCAGCCAAAGTGAATCAACTGTAGGGACCAGTTCTGTCTACAGCCAAGGGCTGACTCCCGTCCAGGAAAAGCCTATTTCTAAAATGGTTCTTCTGCTGCTGGACAAGACTGTGAAGTCCTAATTTCTACATGGGTTGTCATACTAAGGACACTGACCTGCCGCTGATGTCCCTGTGTTGATGGGAATATGCACATTATTCTGCTATGGACCCCAGATTGCAGAATCCACGGTAGAGGCAGGAGGGATGTGAAGTTTGGATGAGGCTCTGTCTGTATGAGGGATCCTCCAGGTCAGGCAGAGGCTGCTAACAGTCAGCTAGGCTTTTAGATTTCCCCACTGCTCAGTCACAAACACTGCAGTGAGTGTTTGTGATCTGGGGCTCCATGTGTTCTCTGGTTTGGTTACTGTCTCAGTCTGGTTTCCCCAAAAGCAGACCCCAAAATATGGCTTCGAGTGCTTGGAGTTTATTTGAGAAGTGGTCCCAGGAACCAGTGGAGGAGTGGAGAAGAGAGGCAGGGAAGGGAAGACAGCCTGCTTAAGCTGGTCCTCACTGCAGGTGCCCAGAGCAAGATCTACTGGGCATCAGTGGGCAGCATACATCCCAGGGTCATTGCCCCAGTGGAGGCAAAGGAGCTGGAGGATTTATACTCTATCAGTCACTGGATAGGGCTCTTTTCGGGGAGGGGAGCACTGCCTAGACTGTGCTTCTAGACCAGTGTCTAGAGTCTAGACACTCCCAGCCTACCCACTGCACAGGAAGGGGCACTCCTGCTGTGTCAGGGACCCCCAGGCAGGTGGACCTTGGGCCAATGTGCAGCAGCACAGTAAAGAGATGAGGCGAGCACTAACAGTTTCTGGAACAGTCTCTTTAGCCCAGATTCACTCCCCAACCAAGGTGTGTGTGTGTCTGTGTGTGTGCACTGCACAGACTAGTTGTGGTCATATTACAAGGGAAGTCATATTTACTCTGGTCCTGAAGGTGGGGACCTGGGAGGTTCTGATGCAGTATTTTCCCCATCCCATTCTTCAGAGCGTGACAAAGCACCGCATGTGGTTAGAGACCTCTGGCTTGACACTGCATGCATGGATGGGAAATAGGTACTAAGCTCTTCCTTCAGTGCCAGCACAGGGGTGTCATTTCACAACAGCGAAGTTTCTTCTCCTTGAGGTTGTTAAAGGGGCTCTGAGGTTATTACTATTTGCTGGGCTCCAGCTTTGTGTTACGCCTATGCTGTAAAATTCAGTTGTCTCAACTCTATAAAGGGGCATGGTTATACCCATTGTACAGATGAGGCCAACGTGCATTTGTCCAATCAACCGTGAAGACCCAGACAGGGTCCTAGGGATAGATATAAAAACAAGGTGCACATGGGCTTGTTGACATGCTGGGAGCAAGTTCAAGGGCCACAGGGCAGCTCCAGCCGCTGAGTGGACAAAGGACTGGAGGGGCCACAGAGGGCAGCCAGGAGGTAGGTGTAGTGAACAGACAAGAAAAGGCCTGGACTTAGAACCAAAGTCCAGAGTTTGCAAACTGCATGGCTGTGTTTCACACTCTGTCTAACCCTGAAGCCTCTCTCTACACCCTTCTGATTGTAAACAACCTTCCATAGATGAACCTCTATTTCTGTTTTCCTTTAATCAGAGTAACCCATTCTTGATGGAGAAAGATATATTAATTTTCTCTTTTGGTTTGCTATCTGCGTTTTTATATACACTGATTCATGGTTGGTGGTGGGAAAGACGTTAACTTTGGGAAGCTGGCACATTTGGGAGTTTGGATAAAAGCAATGCCCCTGATTTCCTACTCAGCGAGGGCACAGGGCAGGGTGGAGGCAGGAAGGGTCAAAGTGCCTGGGACTTTCCTCCGTTTCCTGTTCACATTCCGCCCAGGAGAGCCCAGTACAGATGGGTGGCTGTGCCTCCAGAAAGTGAGGCTTGCAGGTGAATGGGGGTTGAATGTGCCGGACTCATCCCAGCCCGGCACCCCACTGGTACAGCGTGAGTTGGGACCACGAGGCAGCAAAGTCAGTAGGATGTAGAGTCATCGTAAGAAACAACACACTATGCTTCAGTTGCCCTCTGGCTCTCAGCCCTAGCAGACAAAATGTGACTGCAATGGGGCATTGGTTCAAGCAACAGAGAGGATCAAAGCTCATAACTGGAGAGGAGGCAAGGGGTTGGAGCCTACATCCCAGGGAAGGGCTGCCTGTGAAGGCCAGAATCTGCTCTCCGCCCACCAACATGCCAGGGGAAAGAGGGATACGCCATCCCCAGGCACAGGAACTGGCTGGTTTATGAGGGAGGATTCAATGGTTATGGAGGATGGGCTGGGAATGAGTGAAAGGCAGAGTGTGAGGTGTTGGAAGGTTCAGGGGCTCAGCCACGAAGGACGGTGCAGACTCCTCAATGGTGGTCCCTCCTGGGCTGGCCAGCCCCCTGCTGAGCACCCCAGCAGACTGCTCTATGGTGGTCCCTCCTGGGCTAGCCAGCCCCCTGCTGAGCACCCCAGCAGACTGCTCTATGGTGGTCCCTCCTGGGCTGGCCAGCCCCCTGCTGAGCACCCCAGCAGACTGCTCTATGGTGGTCCCTCCTGGGCTGGCCAGCCCCCTGCTGAGCATCCCAGCAGACTGCTCTATGGTGGTCCCTCCTGGGCTGGCCAGCCCCCTGCTTAGCACCCCAGCAGACTGCTCTATGGTGGTCCCTCCTGGGCTGGCCAGCCCTCTGCTTAGCACCCCAGCAGACTGCTCTATGGTGGTCCCTCCTGGGCTGGCCAGCCCTCTGCTTAGCACCCCAGCAGACTGCTCTATGGTGGTCCCTCCTGGGCTGGCCAGCCCCCTGCTGAGCACCCCAGCTTGGCTGCTCAGCAGATGAAGGGGGCTCACGGACTATATATATGGGTTACCAGCAGTCATTAGCTGAGAGAGCCTACTCTCAGAATAGGGAAAAAATGGATCCTAAGTACAAAGAATTCGAGATATTACCAGACAAGATATAATCTGAGTTTCAGAAGCAGCAGCTTATAGAGGAAGGAGCCTGTGACTTGAGGCCAAGAGGTTTGTGATGCAGCCTCCGAAACTTACTAGCTGTGGGCCTTGAGTGAGGACCTTCACGACTAGTCTCAGTTTCTTCCTCTGCACATGGGGCTGTGTCTGCCTCAGAGGTTTTACATTAAATGAACTGACACATGCAAAGCACCAGACACATAGGAGACGCTGAACAAATGCTGGCTTCTCCCCTGCCACCGGAGGCAGCGGGGTCAAGTCTAGGGTGGACGTACTTAAGGAGGAGCTGTAGGGGGAACCCAGGCATGTCATGGAGGATGGTGGGAGAGAGGCTGGGATCCCTTCTGCCAGAGGTAGGGTCTGTTTTCTGTGGTTTTCACACAGCGTCCCTTGGAACTCGGTGGCCTACTTGGGCCTGGAAGGAAGAGAGGATGGTGGGACTGAAGATCAAGTGATTGGGGTTTGGGGGACCCCTCGGACCAGCAGTGTTTGCATCTGATTAGAACCCTGGGATTCCATATAAGGTTTGTTTGGGAAAGGTTCTAAGTAAGTCAAGCCCAAATCTGAAAACTGCAGAGATAGTGACCTAGAAGGCAACTTTCAGTGCGAAGACTTTATACTATGAGATGAAGCTTTAGCGCTGGCTAAAAGAGGGCTGGCTAGATGCCCTCAATCCACAGGAAACATTCCTTGGGGGGAGGGTGGTGTGAAATAACACAGCTCTTACCAGTAAGAGAGACTGTGGGTACTACATTACAGACTCGAAAGGCAAGGGCTGTCTTGATGAAAGATGGGATATGAGAGGTCTTGGGAGATATCCAAGGACACGCGGGGCTGTTTTCCTGATTGAATAACTCTGCATTAATCAAGTCAAGTTTTCCTGGGCTCTCCCAAGTGCACAGGGATGGGCATCTTAGAGAGTGCTCTTTGGGGTCTCAGCACATCTCAGCACAAATACAGAGCTTCGCCCCAGCAGCAAGAGACCAGGCAGAGATTGGGCCGTCTGCTGTGACTTTACAGCCCTTACCTTCTTCAGCTCTTCCTGGACACTCTGGCTGTTGTCTTCAGAGGACAGACTTTCCTTCTGGTTCTCGGACTCAGTCTTGGGCTCGGATTCCTGATCTTCCCCAGAAGAAGTCTCCTTCTCACTCATTTTCCTTGCTAGCTCGTACAGCCTGTTCCTCCGTTTCTCTCCTGTGGTGTCTGTGCCGGCCCGGGGGTGCCGAGCCTCACTGCTGGTGTCAGTCTCTGATAAACCACCTGGCACCTGAAGGAAAGCCAGAATCACAAGCTAAAGACCCTCTGCTACAGCCATGTTGTTCCCGATAACCACCAGGTAAAGGTCAGTCCTTTACAGCAGGCTTCCCTGATGGCTCAGCGGATAAAGAATCTGCCTGCAAGGCAGGAGACATAGGAAACGTGGGTTCAGTCCCTGAGTCGGGAAGATCCCCAGGAGAAAGAAATGACAACCCACTCCAGTATTCTTGCCTGGGAAATCCCATGAACAGAGGAGACTTGTGGGCTCCAGTCTACGGGGTTGCAAAAGTCAGACATGATTTAGCAATTAAACCACCAAAGGTCAATGAAAATGAAGGTAAACTAACCAGAAAATGAGGTTCTTGCTTGATCTGCTTTCCCTATGGATGAGCTCTTACTTTTTATTCTTACTTTCTCAAACATATGCATCTTAACACTTTGTTAGAACTTTAGGCGGAACCAATGCAATACTGTAAAGCAATTATCCTTCAATTGAAAAAAACAAAACTTTAGGCAGGTGAGCATCTGTAGTCAGAAAAGTGAATTCAGTGTTTTTCATTTGCAGAATACTTATCCAGTGGCTACTAGGGGCAACCATGTGCTGGTACTGAGGATGCAGGTCTGAGCAAACCTCCACTAGCTCCCAGTGGAGGAGACACTAAAACCCTGCTAAGTGCAGAGAAGCAGGGGTGGGGATGGAGGCTCTGACAGCCCTGCTAAGGGGCGCCTGATGGGAGGGCTGGGAGTTAGGGAAAGCTGGCTTGTGGAAGTGGTGTTTGAGTTGAGATTCAAAGTGCAGCAGTTACCCAGCTAAAAGGGAGAGAGGAAAGAACCGTATTCTGGGCAGATCACAAAGATTTTGAGATGGTGTGAGGTTCTTGTGCACACGTAAGGAATATTATGCCACCTTCCCTTGATAGTCACACAATTACATCTCTGGCTCCTACCATCTCCCTAGAGCTCCCTCTATGAGTAGAGCCCTGATCGGGCCTGGGAAACTCCAGGAAGACATGGAAATCATTAAGTCTCACTCTATTCTTCACCTCATGTTGGACAGATGTGTATGGAATTTTAACAAGATAACCCCCAGCGTACCATCAGGGTCCACTGCACACAATATTAGCTTTTGAATTTCCTCTCTGAGTTGTTCTATCTGTTTAAAAGCCTTGGTCTTTCATGACTTTTATTCTTTATTGAAGAACTCCCGAAGAACAAAGAGAAAATGTACTAATTCTGTAAATAAAACTCCTTCCATCTTGCAATTATTATCTGGGTTCATTGGACCCTTTTATAAATCTAAGACACATGACGAGATTTTCATGATCTCATTTTCCTTATCTTTGGAAATATTTTGCTGTTTTATTATCCTGGGAATTATCTTTCATTACTCATCAAATACTTCCAATTATGCTAAAAAAGAGACTAGAATAACAAAAGAGAAAAATGGAATTACTTAGAAGGATGATTCAACATGGAAATAAATCATCGTCATTTTGAGTCTGCTTTTAGCTCACTGTATACAATTGGGAATTCAAAATTTTTCATAATGGCAAAGGAAAAAAACTGAGAGAACAACATTTCACAATTATTAGATGACTCAGAAGATGAAGTTGGAGAGCAGCTCCACAGACTTGAACGATGATGGACGAAATTGGTTGCCTAAGTAAAATCTCAGACCAAGAGTCTTCAGATAACAGTGGCCTAAGTGAATTTTCTCAAACCCAAGAATCAATAAGTAAACAAAGAATTGATGAGTGAACAAAGAATCAATGAGTAAACAATCTATCTATCAGGATAAGAGAAAAGATGGTGTTTTCATTCAGTTTGTCATTCGACAGGAATGGCTTCATCACACAGCATTTCGCAACAAGAATCTAGACCATCCTGTTCTGCTAAAAAGGTGTGGCAGATTCTTTATGAAGTTCATGTATCAAATTTGCTTGATTCAGTTTATAATTGGACAGATGCTTAAGGGAGCTGTTTATATAAAGGCAATTAAAAGGAGACAGATGATAGAAGTGAAAACAAAAATCACCAGACTGATAAACAGGGTCCCTCGGATGATGATTTTTTTTTTTCTGGCCCTGAGTAAGAATCAATGGTGAGGACCTCATGAAAGGTGGCTGATGCCCCCAGGATACTTGAGAAGGAGGCCTGTGGTCTTAGGACTTGGGGGGAGCTCCACGGGAAGAATGGTCTCTGAGCAGGTTCTTGAGAGATGAGGAGCATTTTAATATGTTGACATGGGATAGGCATTGTTGGTGAGGAAGCAGCAGGATGGTTAAGACCCAGGGTGCATGAAGCTGCTCCGCACAGTTAGAGGAATAAGGCTCAGAGGTGGAGAGCATGGGGAGCTTCGGGGTGTGGAGAAAACAGGCCTGGGTCAGACTGCAGAGGAGTAAGCGTCTGCCAGGTGGAGCTAGTGGTAAAGAACCCACCTGCCAATGTAGGAGACCTAAGAGATGAGGGTTTGATCCCTGGGTTGGGAAGATCCCCTGGAGGAGGGCATGGCAACCCACTCCAGTATTCTTGCCTGGAGAATCCCATGGACAGAGGAGCCTGGCAGGCTACACTCCGTGGGCTCGCAGAGTCGGACACAAATGAAGCGACCTAGCACAGCACAGCAGGCGTCTGTCTAAGGAGTGAGCTTTACCTGTCAAGTATCTCTGGGCTCTTGGGTCTCCCCAGGCTGCTGGTGGCACCAAGGGCACTCAGAAGCTGGCTCATGGAAGATCTTGGGTGTTCCTGGAAGGTGAGCACCCAGGAGCTCCCTAGAGTAGAAATGAGGTAGCTGACCAGGAGCTGCACGACAGGGTTGGAAGTGGATGAAAATGAGACCTGAGGTGGGGCCTGAGGGAGAGATCCAGGGTTCTAACTGAGCACACAGGGGCGGAGCCTTAGACACTGGCGGGATGCCCAGGCTGGGGGCCAGTGCAGAGGATGACTTGATGAACAGGGGCCCCATCACTAAGAGATCTGCAGGGACCAGGAACTGCTCAGCTCTCAGAGGACGCCAGAAGGCCCCTCACAACCCAAGATGGTGAAGCTGGAGAAAGTGGAGGGGTTGGATGACTGGTTATTTACTTTAAAAATACAGTTTTAAACAGAAAGTTGCAAGCGGCTAAGTAAGCGTCTGTTGGATTGGCTGGTTTTACATTCCTGGCTCTTCAGAGTGGGGAGACTGATGAGGAAATTTAAGGGAAAAAAGTTGCCTTTTCTTTGCATATTTCTATTTAGTGTGTGGAGTGTGTGCGTACATGCTCAGTTGTGTCTGACTCTTTGTGACCTCATGCTCTGTAGCCCACCAGGCTCCTCTGTCCATGGGATTCTCCAGGCAAGAATACTGGAGTGGGTAGCCATTCTCTTCTCCAGGAGATCTTCCCGACCCGGGATCAAACCCGAGAATCCTGCATTGGCAGGTGGATTCTTTACCACTAAACCACCTGAGAAGCCCCTAATGTGGCTGCTGCTGCTGCTAAGTTGCTTCAGTTGTGTCCGACTCTTCACGACCCCATAGACTGCAGCCTACCAGGCTCCGCCATCCATGGGATTTTCCAGGCAAGAGTACTGGAGTGGGGTGCCATTGCCTTCTCTGCCTAATGTGGAGATTCTGGCTAAATAAGGATGATGTTATTGTTGTTCAGTTGCCAAGTTGTGTCTGACTCTTTTCGACCTCATGGACTGTAGCCAGGTTCCTCTGTCCTCCACTATCTTCCAGAGTTGGCTTAAATTTATGTCCATTGAGTTGGTGATGTTAGCTAATCCTCTGCCACCCCCTTCTCCTTTTGCTGTCAGTCTTCCCCTGCATCAGGGTCTTTTCCAGTGAGTTGGCTCTTCATATTAAGTGGCCAAAGTACTAGAGCTTCAGCTTCAGCATCAGTCCTTCCAATAAATATATGGGGCTGATTTCCTTTAATATTTGATCACTGGTTTGATCTCCTTGCAGTCCAAGGGAGTCTCAAGAGTCTTGTTCAGCACCACAATTCAAAAGCATCAATTCTTCAGCGCTCAGCCCTCTTTATGGTCCAACTCTCACCTTTGTACATGACTACTGGGAAAACCATAGCTTTGGCTATATGGAACTTTGTTGGCAAAGTTGATGTCTCTGCTTTTTAATATTCTGTCTAGGTTGGTCATAGCTTTTCTTCCAAGGAGCAAGCGTCTTTTAATTCGTGGCTGCAGATTTTGGAGCCCAAGAAAACAAAATCTGTCACTGCTTCCATTTTTTCCCCTTCTATTTGCCATGAACTGATGGGACCAGATGTCATGATCTTAGTGTTTTGAATGTTGAGTTTCAAGCCATCTTTTCACTCTCCTTTTTCACCCTCATTAAGAGGCTCTTTAGTTCCCCTTCACTTTCTGCCATTAGATGGTATCATCTTCATATCTGAGATTATTGATATTTCTCCTGGAAATCTTGATTCCAGCTTGTGATTCATCCAGCCCAGCATTTCTCATGATGTTCTCTGCATACAAATTAAATAAGCAGGGTGACAATATACAGCCTTGTTGTACTCCTTTCCCAATTTTGAATGAGTCAGCTGTTCTATGTCTGGTTCTAACTCTTGCTTCTTGACCTGCAAACTGGTTTCTCAGGAGACAGGTAAGGTGGTCTGGTACTCTCATCTCTTTAAGAATTCTCCACAGTTTGTTGTGATCCACACAGTCAGAGTGTAGTCAGTGATGCAGAAGTAGATGTTTCTCTGGAACTCCCTTGCTTTCTCTATTATCCAATGAATGTTTGCAATTTGATCTCTGGTTCCTCGGCCTCTTCCAAACCCAGCTTGTTCATCTAGAAGTTCTCGGTTCATGTACTAAGCCTAGCTTGAAAGATTTTGAGCATTACTTTGCTAGCATGTGAAATGAGTACAATTGTATAGTAAAAGTTTAAATACCTGATGACAGAATACTCATTCAGATAAACTAACATATCTTCTTTTCCAAGAGATTCTTTGTGGTCTGCAAGTTCTTTATCAGTTCAGTTCAGTTCAGTTGCTCAGTCGTGTCCGACTCTTTGTGACCCCATGAATCACAGCACACCAGGCCTCCCTGTCCATCACCAGCTCCCGGAGTTCACTCAGACTCACATCCATTGAGTCCGTGATGCCATCCAGCCATCTCATCCTCTGTCATCCCCTTCTCCTCCTGCCCTCAATCCCTCCCAGCATCAGAGTCTTTTCCAATGAGTCAACTCTTCGCATGAGGTGGCCAAAGTACTGGAGTTTCAGCTTCAGCATCATTCCTTCCAAAGAAATCCCCGGGCTGATCTCCTTCAGAAAGGACTGGTTGGATCTCCTTGCAGTCCAAGGGACTCTCAAGAGTCTTCTCCAACACCACAGTTCAAAAGCATCAATTCTTCCAAGTCCTTTATACTAATCTTTAATTTTTCGTTTTTGTTTCATTGATACCCTAAAAAAAGCACATTGTGGGTTACAGGGCAACCACCTTGCCACTGAGTGCTGCCAGGGGATTGCCATTCCTTTGTTTGATTTATGCTTCTGGTGGTGCTAACAGGTCTCTTACATTGACAGTATTTAAGTTTTAATGAAGCCATTCTCAAACCGGATACTGTCTGAAAATTCTTGGGTAATCCATGAATTCCCAAGATTGAGAAATACAAAAGTGGGCATAAATGGAGGCGATGGGGACGTGAGGGGTGGAGGAAGAAACTGGAGGGTTCCTGTGGCTGAGCACGGCCATGTGGTGTGGGTGAACACTGCTCCGGGTGCTGCACACACAGAATCTCATTCAAGAGGCCCAGTCGTTCCCTCTGTATCCCTGAGGACACTAACATGAGTAGGCTGTCCAAGGTCATGTGGCTAGAGCGTGGCTGAGCTGAAGATGGCCTGACCCTAAAGGCCAAGCTCTTTGCATTCTTCCAAGATAAAGCTAGAAGCTCCACACTAAACCACACTCCTTGGAGGGAGACCAGATTGCAGAACCGCAGAGCAGGGGAAAAACCCGAGATGCAAAGGATTTAACCTCTTGTTTCACAAGGGGAAATTATAAAGGGGTGAGGAGATCCTTTTTCTAGCGGCACTCTGGCGATGGGTACTCAGATTTTCTCAGTCCCCCTGTCCTTCAGTCAGCCTGGTGGTCTGTCTTTATAGACCTTGGAATCCTGCCTGCTTTAGTTCAGAGCAGCTTTTCTCCACCTCAGCCTCATCACCACCATCATCCAGATTCTCCGCACGTTTTAAGGGAGGAAAGTCAACGTCTTCCAGGCTGGACAACCCCAGTCCTCGCTTCACTTTCCCAGAGCTCACCTTTCAACCGTCAGGTCACTCAGGTGGGGTGGTGGGAGCCTCTGGTCTCCTCCATCCTCTCCAAAGGAGGCCCGCTAAAGGATTACTCTCAGAGGTCACACGTCAGACCTCTGAATATACCCGGGTGTGCTGGTGGCCCTCGTCAGCCCTGGTGATGAAAGATTCTGAACCTGACCTAAAAATCAGAATTTCGGCAGCTTGCTTTTAGGTATTATTTCAGTCAACTACAGAGGAAAGCCCCAACTGGCTAACTAACCCTAGACACTTTTTACACAGCAAATGGCTGTGGTTCTACGTACAAATCCCTTGGCATACACAGTGATCCCGAATTCGAGAAGAGCAGAAAGAACCTGGGGCTAGCCGACTTCACCTGTGCCCCGTTTCTTCTGCGGGCCTGGGAAAGCTCTGTCTCTGGTGCCTTAAGGTGGAGGTTTATCCTTTCCCAATGTATTGATGTTAACCCCAAACTAGATGTATTCACATGCTGTACTCTGGTGAATAAGGCATTTTTAAAAATAACTGGTGTGATAAGAACAGTCATACCTACAAAAATATACGTCAAATCCTTGGTCAGCTTAACAGGGTGGAAATGGGAAGGTGGAACCTGGAATTTTATCAGACAATGCTGAAACACATCTGCCTGCCTCGAGGAGCACTCCTCCCCGCGCGGGGGTCTGAGTTGGGCCAGTGGAGGTGCACAGGGGGGCCCGGGCCTTGGGGACCAGCCTGGTGAAGGGGGTTATGGGAGCTCAGCACCTGGATGTCAGCTGGAAGGCTCAATTTTAACTTTTATAGTTACAGGTCGGTTGTCCTGGTGTGATTCCCAAGCTGTTCTCTGAGTCCTTCGTATTATAAAATTGACTTAAAAATAAACAAGATAAGTGAAAGTTTTAGTTATCCAGTCTTGTCTGTCTCTTTGTGACCCCATGGACTGGAGCCCACCAGGCTCCTCTCTCCATGGGATTCTCCAGGCAAGAATACTGGAGTGGGTCATCATTTCCTCCTCCAGGAGATTTTTCAGATGCAGGGACTGAACCCGGATCTCCTGCATTACAGGCGGATTCTTTACCACTGAGCCGCCTGGAAAGCAGTCCCCGCTCTAGAGAGAGCTCAACATTTCCCTCATGGGGTGAGCATGCCTTACAGGAAGTAAAGGCTTTAACTGACAGGTAGCCCCGCTATTTAATATCCACCCAAAGTAGGGCCACAATTTAACTACAGCAAAACAAAAGTCATCATTTTTGGCCCATCCATCCTAAGTCCCTTCAGTTGTGTCCAAGTCTTTGTGACCGTATGGACTGTAGCCAACCAGGCTCCTCTGTCCATGGGATTCTACAGGCAAGAATACTGGAGTGGGTTGTCATTTCCTTAATATCCAACAGAGTCCTGGTTAAAAATGTAAAGCTCTGAGCACTTGTGTTCATGCACATTTCTCTTCCCCACTGGGGAGAAAACTTAATAATTCATCAGGGCCTATGACACAAGAATGTTAAAAAAAACTGTTATATACAGTAAATATCTCATTGCTTTCTAGACTTGTTCTCTGCAACCAGCTAGTCATGGAGGCACCCAGAAATTCTCACTAACAAGGGGAATCACTTGACAGGTCGTTGTCTAAGATTTTTCTTCTGTGCAGGGGGTATTTGATCATACGTGCTCTCAACTGTTTCCAAGTTACGATCTGTACTTGTGGAGGCTGCTGTGGAGGTGGGAGTGAGAGGCATGAAGAACCGGCCACTTTGTCTCAGAGCAGCTATTTAAGTTTTCATGTAAAGGAAGGTTCCACGCTAACAAGCTATGAAAATCAACGGTGAGGAATTGGGGTGGAGAAGTGGGGACTCTCACCCTTTAGTCTGTGCCTTGGAGGGAATTCAGATACAGTTTGAATTAGACTGAAGGGCTTGCTTGGGAGTGTTCTCTTAACACACCTCAGCGGTAGGTGGATCTGACAGGCAGCTCACTGTTCAGGTGAGGGGTGTTGTCACTCCACAACCACCTTGCATGGTCTTGCAAGAGTCTCAGAGTGCCTGTCTTTGAATTCAGAGCTGTACAGCACTCATGAACCAGGGCCTGGGGGAGGCAGCCATTCACTCCTTTACAGATCCCACAACCCGATCCAGGAGCAGCTCGGACCCGTAGAGGTCAGGTTATTTTGGCCCCTCATAGGCCCAAGCTGATTGAGCTGTCCCTAGAGTCATGTACTGGCCCACACTGACTGACACTGTGAGAAGCAGCCTCCAAAGTGTGTGTCATTTGAAGCAGTTTATGGAGGGGGCTGTATTTATTCTGTGTTCTCTCCATAAGGACCCGTGGGATAAATTTCTCTGGGATCTCAGCTCCAGGAGCAGCATCTTTTAAGGAATGGATTTATGATTCTAATATGGCTTCCGTGACTCAGAAAACTGCTCATAGTTTCCTGCAGATATAAGTTTAATTATCCAATAATGATTTGATGACAACAACGTTAGATCTTACCTCATGCTGTGTGCGTGCTGTGCTTAGTTGCTAAGTCGTGTCTGACTCTTTTGCGACCCTTTGGACTGTAGCCTGCCAGGCTCCTCTGGGGTTTTTCAGGCAAAAACACCGGAGTGGGTTGACATGTTGTGACATTCCAACATGACACTTCCATGTTGGAATCTTCCCAACTCAGGGATCAAATCTGCATTTCTTGAGTCTCCTGCATTGCAGGCAGACTCTTTACCACTGAGCCACCAGAGAAGCACTTCTTACCTCCCATTATCCCCAAAAGTAAAGTACAGATGGACTAAAGAGCTAAATGTAAAATTCAAAACTATAAAGTATTAGAAAAAAACAGGAAAACATTCTTAAAACCTTGGCGATTTAAAACTTTCTCAAACAAGACACAAAATTTAAAGGAAATGAAAATAACTGATAAGTTATTAGTAAAAAAAGCAAAATGGCTGTCTGAGGAGGCCTTACAAATAGCTGTGAAAAGAAGAGAAGCGAAAAGCAAAGGAGAAAAGGAAAGATATAAACATCTGAATGCAGAGTTCCAAAGAATAGCAAGAAGAGATAAGAAAGCCTTCTTCAGCAATCAATGCAAAGAAATAGAGGAAAACAACAGAATGGGAAAGACTAGGGATCTCTTCAAGAAAATTAGAGATACCAAAGGAACATTTCATGCAAAGATGAGCTCGATAAAGGACAGAAATGGTATGGACCTAACAGAAGCAGAAGATATTAAGAAAAGATGGCAAGAATACACAGAAGAACTGTACAAAAAAGATCTTCACAACCCAGATAATCACGATGGTGTGATCACTGACCTAGAGCCAGACATCCTGGAATGTGAAGTCAAGTGGGCCTTAGAAAGCATCACTATGAACAAACCGAGTGGAGGTGATGGAATTCCAGTTGAGCTATTCCAAATCCTGAAAGATGATGCTGTGAAAGTGCTGCACTCAATATGCCAGCAAATCTGGAAAACTCAGCAGTGGCCACAGGACTGGCAAAGGTCAGTTTTCATTCCAATCCCAAAGAAAGGCAATGCCAAAGAATGCTCAAACTACCGCACAATTGCACTCATCTCACACGCTAGTAAAGTAATGCTCAAAATTCTCCAAGCCAGGCTTCAGCAATATGTGAACCATGAACTTCCTGATGTTCAAGCTGGTTTTAGAAAAGGCAGAGGAACCAGAGATCAAATTGCCAACATCCGCTGGATCGTGGAAAAAGCAAGAGTTCCAGAAAAACATCTATTTCTGCTTTATTGACTATGCCAAAGCCTTTGACTGTGTGGATCACAATAAACTGTGGACAATTCTGAAAGAGATGGGAATACCAGACCACCTGATCTGCCTCTTGAGAAATTTGTATGCAGGTCAGGAAGCAACAGTTAGAACTGGACATGGAACAACAGACTGGTTCCAAATAGGAAAAGGAGTTCGTCAAGGCTGTATATTGTCACCCTGTTTATTTAACTTATATGCAGAGTACATCATGAGAAACGCTGGACTGGAAGAAACACAAGCTGGAATCAAGATTGCCGGGAGAAATATCAATAACCTCAGATATGCAGATGACACCACCCTTATGGCAGAAAGTGAAGAGGAACTCAAAAGCCTCTTGATGAAAGTGAAAGTGGAGAGTGAAAAAGTTGGCTTAAAGCTCAACATTCAGAAAACGAAGATCATGGCATCCGGTCCCATCACTTCATGGGAAATAGATGGGGAAACAGTGGAAACAGTGTCAGACTTTATTTTTCTGGGCTCCAAAATCACTGCAGATGGTGACTGCAGCCATGAAATTAAAAGACGCTTGCTCCTTGGAAGAAAAGCTATGACCAACCTAGACAGAATATTAAAAAGCAGAGACATCAACTTTGCCAACAAAGTTCCATATAGTCAAAGCTGTGGTTTTCCCAGTAGTCATGTACGAAGGTGAGAGTTGGACCATAAAGAGGGCTGAGCACCGAAGAATTGATGCTTTTGAACTGTGGTGTTGGAGAAGACTCTTGAGAGTCCCTTGGACTGCAAGGAGATCCAACCAGTCCATTCTGAAGGAGATCAGCCCAGGGATTTCTTTGGAAGGAATGATGCTAAAGCTGAAACTCCAGTACTTTGGCCACCTCATGCGAAGAGTTGACTCATTGGAATAGACTCTGATGCTGGGAGGGATTGGGGGCAGGAGGCGAAGGGGACGACAGAGGATGAGATGGCTGGATGGCATCACTGAGTCGATGGACGTGAGTCTGGGTGAACTCCGGGAGTTGGTGATGGACAGGGAGGCCTGGTGTGCTGGGATTCATGGAGTCGCAAAGAATCGGACATGACTGAGCGACTGCTCTGATCTGATCTGATCTGATTAGTAACAAAATGTTTCGCATATAAAATATACTTAAAGTTAAGGTGAAAGTGATAGACAAGGGGAGAGTATTTTCAGTGTGTAACCATCAAAGACCTAAGATCTACAGTGTAATTAGAAAATAAAACTAATTTCTAAAAATCAAGAAGAAAAAGTCTGACAAAATAATAGTAGGAACATATAAATGTGTCTTTCACAGAAGAAAAAAATGCAAATAGCTGTAAATATAGGGAAAAATATTCAATTTCAGTAGTAACTATGTCAACTAAAAAGAAATATATTTTTTTCCTCACATAAAGTTGGCAACAGTGTAACAGACTGACAACACCAAGCATTGTTGACAGTATGAGAAAATGTGCTTCACAGTGTGTGGCTATGCAGGCTGCTGGGAAGTTTGGAGAGTTTAATTTGGGGAGTACTCATTAAAATTAAAGATCCATTTATGCCTCAAGTCAGCAAGTCTACTCCTGTACTTGTAGAAAGAGGTTTGCACACTGGTACTTTCTGTGGTATTGTTTAAAACACCAAACACTGAAAAAGTCTTGAATATCCATCATTACAGGAACTATTGAATGTGGATCCCTCCCCTCCTTGGAACACTGGGGAACTGAGGGGGTTGGATGTTTGGAGCAACACTGGTAAAGTTCTTTTATCATCAGCATGACTTAGGATTGTCCTTGCCTGGTGCAAGGTGATAATAAAAAGACTGACTTGGATTTGATTTATTATTGTTTTAAAATTCTCATCAGGCAATGCCTGCATATTGCTTGCATCCTGGGCAAATTTCTCCCACTCCCACACTCCCCCCTGGGGACCACTGGGATGCTGAGATCTGTGTGCTCTGACCTCTGCATCACTTACTGTTAGGAAGAAGGGGTGGAAGAATAGAGGGAGTAGGATGCCCATTTTGTTGAAACACAGGTGCATTTACAGAATACTATTTCTCAATGTGCTATACATATATGATGCACAAATACAGCTGTAGTCATTTGCTGGGAGAGAGCAGGGATGTAGGGGTGTGGTCAAGGCAGACTATATCTTTGGTGGTTTAGTCACTAAGTTGTGTCCGACTCTTGGAATCCCATGTACTATTGCCCGCCAGACTTCTCTGTCCATGGGATTTTCTAGGCGAGAATACTGGAGTGGTTTGCCATTTCCTTCTCCAGGGAATCCTCCCAACCCAGGGATTGAACCCGGGTCTCCTGCACTGCAGGCAGATTCTTTACTGACTGAGCTACCAGGGAAGCCCGACTATATCTGTATGTTTTAATAACGTCTATGTTATTTATATATTTGCATATATACATATAAGTATGCGTGCGTGCATACTAAGTCACTTCAGTAGTGTCTGACTCTTTGCGACCCCGTGGACTGTAGCCCGCCAGGCTCCTCTGTCCATGGGGATTCTCCAGGCAAGAATACTGGAGTGGGTTGCCACGCCCTCCTCCAGGGGACCTCCCCAACTCAGGGATCGAACCTGCGTCTCGTGTGTCTCCTGCATCAGCAGGAGGGTTCTTTATCACTATGCCATCAGGGAAGCCCTTATAAGTACACAAATAGTTAAAAATATACATTTATATACCTTTTCTTTTTTGAGGGGAGAACTGCCCTAGTAAATTAAACAGAGGGAGGACGAAGAGGAGGGCCAAGGTTTTGAGGTCCCCAGAAGTTCAATGCCATCGCCACCTAGTGGGGAGGAGAGGACACTGCCAGGGAGGCAGATAGCCTCGGTCCTGGGTCCTTTCTGCTGGCCCTCGCCTTCTCCCTGTTGATGCCTCCTAAGGCTCATCAGCAGAAGACAACTTACAAGTCACCTTAGAATAAATAGGGAACTTCAGGCACCTAGTGATGATGGATAGGTGGCATTTTATACTTGCATTTCAATCATGCAGACAACCCCCAAGAATATCGCTTGAGGCAAGTCACCCAGAGTCCCTGGAAAACTGTCTCCACTTGAGCTAGATGATACTGAATCACAGTTGAACAGAATTTTATAAATTTTTCATTTACGATCACGACAAACTCACATGGCAGATTTGTAATGATCTTATTTTACAGAGGAGAAAGTGAGAGCCTGGACCAAATTTCTAAGTAATATATTAGCAGATCAGGCAGCATTGATGCTAAATCCTGTGATCTGAAGACCTCTGAGGTCATGACTACCTTAAAGGGGGCCCCAGGATCAGAGACCTGGCTGACACATTCATAGAAGCTGATACATTTACTGTAGCAGATGCTGGTGATGTCCCAGGCTATATCCCCCTTGACCTACATGAGTTGCCCACAGCCATGGGGGACAGTTTCTGACCTGCTGATGGTTTTCCACCTCAGATCTAGTCTCTCTCCATCTGAGGGATTTCTCAGGCACCATTCATGCAAACCTGTGTATAAAGTTTAGACCCACCCTGGGTGGGGCCTCTCTCTACCAGTGGGAGATAGGAGACTGGGTAACTGCTGCCCATCTTCTAGGGGCAGAATTCTGAGCTGTGACCCACTTGGCTTCTCAGCAGGTCCCTGGTGGGATGGAGCCCCAGCGGCCTATGTTGTATCTTCACCGGCCTTTCTCATTTCTTGGTTTCACTCTTGGGTTTCCTGGGATTGCTTCTCTCAAAATCTACAACCAAATTTCTAATTCTAGACCTGCTTTTTGTGGAACCCCAACTGAGAATGCAGGGCACGGTAGCTGGGTACTATGGGAGACGCAGTGATGTTCAGAGAGTGGGTGTGGTTTCCCTAGGGGCATAAAACGTCACGATAGTAATGTGACCTGTGATCTGTGACCTGTGTAATGTGAGTGGCAGTGATGATGTGCCTACAGAAGACAGAGGCAACCTGACTAGCTCTTCCACAGGCTCGCAGTTTCAAACGGTTCAAAAGGGCATTTGAACTTTCCAGGCTTTGCTGGCGTCACTTTAGAAAACATTGCTGTGGGAAGGCCCCCGTTGGCATCACAGAGTTTAATACTCAGTCCACGGTGATCACTGTGGAAGAGACCACCATGGATGGCCAGGGAGAGGTGAGGGCAAGGTCACAGCATGTTCATAGACCCGGAGCTGGGGATGAGCGGGGTGTTTCCAGAGAATAGCAAGTTAATCTGGATGTGGGTCCACAAACTACCTGACACTGTAAGTAAAAAGAGAGAGAGAGTGCATAGAGGAGCGTTTTTCTAGGGAGAGATTCTGTAGCTTTAATCAGATTCTCTAAGGGGGTTCATGAGCTAAACCATGAGGGAGGAGGCACTGAGGACTCTCGAGATGGCTTGTGATGGGAGCCAAGAATCACAGATGTTAGTAAACTGTGCCCTCAGTTATGAGAGCGAAACAACAGTGCCTGTGCCGTTGTTTGTGTTCTAGGAGAGAGCTCAGCTCTTTACAAAGTTATCTTATCCACTCATCACAACCATCCTCTGAAGTGGGTTCTAATATTATCCCCATTTGACAGATGAGGAAACTGAGACCTAAGAAGATGCCTTGTCCAAAGTCACACGGCTGGATTTGAACACAGGCAGGCTGATTCTAGACCCCATCCCCTAACTCCATGCCAGGGGCCCTCAGACTTTAACGCACAGCAGAATCACCAAGACAGCTTGGGCTCCATCCCCAGAATGTTGGATTCAGCAGCTCTGGGGCAGGGCCCAAGGATCTACATTTCTAATAAGTTCCTAGGTGCTATGCTTGCTGCTGGTCTGGGGGCCACACTTTGCAAGCCCACTTTGAACTCTAAGCTCTCATCTCCAGAGAGGAGGGTACACCTCTGAGAGTTGTGACCTGTGTCAGCAGCAAAACCAAGTTAAGAACCTGTGTCTGTGGATTCAGAATCCAGGACTCTCCATGCCACTCTTGCTTGGAGAGGGGCACAGCCTACTTAAAAATGAGTGGGTGCTTATGTGCACCCTGCTTTATTACCTGATGTGTGTCCAGCTCCGGGGGATGGCCGCTGGGGGAAGGCAATTCCTTGCTTAGCTCCTCGGAGGCCCCCCGGGCCCTCCTCCACCTTCTGGCCCTCCGATCTGTGGCATGGGGGGCCTCCTCAGGCTCACTGCTGTCTGAGGTCTCCCTGCCAGCTGCCTGAAGGTTGAAGTTCACATCCAGTTCTCCCTGTAGGTGCATCTTCTCGGCTGCGGGGTTCCGGGGGGCCTTCCTCTGCAACCAGGACAGCCTGGCCCGGTGCCCAGCTTCTTGGGATGAGCCCACCGAGGAGGTCTCCGAGTCGGACCACATGGCCTCGGGGTTGGGTGAGGGCCCAGAGGAGGCAGAAGGGCCTTGGTCTGAGCCCGGAGCCTGTGTGGGCTGAGTCTGGGGTTCCCCGGGCAGAGCCCGGGGCTGCAGGCACAGCGTGCTCAAGGCCTCCCTCCAGTCAAAGTCCTCCTCGCTGTCGGAGCCCAGCTCATCGTAGGCGGACGCCACGCTGGAGGCCGCCTCCAGGGCCTGAAACGCGCCGCTCTTAGGCTTGGCCAGCAGGTGGGTTGGGGGCAGAGCCCCATCCTTCAGGGCCATCCAGTTCCCATCGGGGCTCTGCAGAACTGGGGCCACCACTGCGGGCAGGAGGGAGAGAAGCCAGAGAGGGACTGTCAGCACCTCAGAGCGAGGGGCCCCTCAGACAGCCCTCCTCCTCTGTCCCCCTCTTCCTAGAGCTCTTTCTGGCCTCCCCGCCCAGAGTGGGCTCCTCCTTCCCTGAGTTGCTGTGATAGCCTTTCTGGTTTACTCCAGTATCCATCCTGGTTTCTGGCTGACCATGCAGAGGGCTGGGCCCTCCTCCCTGGTGAGAGGGGCCCTGCGGCAGGGGCTGGATCTCAGTCATCCTGCACTGTCCTGAAGACAGCTCGTGTGGAGGAAAGAGCAGAGGCTGGGAAGTCAACTGTAGGGATGCTGTGGGCTGAGTAAACCCATCTCCAGCTCACACTGAGAAACTCAAGAGCAGGGACTGTCCTCAGACCGTTATTTCCCCGCACTGAGCACACGTGGTATAAACGGCAGATGCTCAGTCAAGGTCTGGGAAGTCAGAAAGTGTCTGGGGGGATACGAATTTGTCAAAGACACTGTCAAGACTGAAGGTGGGTTTACTCAGAATCCCTACAGTTGACCTCAGCCGTGGACCAACAGGCTCCAGAGCTGGCCCTTTCCCTGAGGCATAAACAGAACCTCTGAAACTAGTCCATGGACATTAACCTTCTGGGATGACCTCTGTACCTCCTCTGTTCTACATTTCTGCTCTGCTGAGATGGAGCAGTGCCCCCAAGGAGTAACCTGCTTCCTGCGAAACAGATCAGACATCTTTCAAGACTTCTGGAGTTAGTCTGGACAGCTTAGCATGTCAAGGGCCGAGTGGTCCTCAGAAAAACCAGCTGTTTTCTACGCAAGTGCTTTCTGTTCTTTAAGTCTTCATCCTGAAGGGTGCATGGAGTTTTGAGCTGCGTATGAAATCTTTTTTTGTATGTGGTGTTGTCGAGCTAAGTTTTTGTTTCTATGCAATGACAAAATTACATGTAGGTGCCTTAGTTTAGAGAAATTTATGCACAAAACATGTTTTGAAAACCAAGATCCTTCACAAATTTATTTGGAATGCTCATAACCCAGCAGGAACTGTTTTGTGAAATGGACTGTCTGCTAGAAGTGCTTATAAAACCTCCTAAGTTTGTCCATTTCTTAGTCTAAATTTTGAAATGCTCTTGCTTTGTTATTTGCTTACTGTGGATACACTTGTTAACATGAGTAGCTGAAGAGTCCTGACACTTGGGTCTGGGGGCCACATTAGCTGTGGTATCTTGGACGCTGAAATGAATGCCCTGCTAGGTTGGATTGGTGTTCCTGTGAAAGTGAAAGTGTCTCAGTCATGTCCGACTCATTGTGACTCCATGGACTATACAGTCCATAGAATTCTCCAGGCCAGAATACTGGAGTGGGTAGCCTTTCCCTTCTCCAGGGGATCTTCCCAACCCAGGGATCAAACCCAGGTTTCCTGCATTGCAGGTGGATTCTTTTCCAGCTGAGCCGCTGGGGAAATCCAAGAATACTGGAGTGGGTAGCCTATCCCAACTCAAGGGGATCTTCCCGACCCAGGAATTGAACTGGGGTCTCTTGCATTGCAGGTGGATTCTTTACCAACTGAGCTCTCTGGGAAGCCCTGGTGTTCCTGGCCTACATATAATAAGACACCGGCTCCTAGTCCACACAGAACAGGCAGCTCAAGTGGGGCTGTGCAGCCAAGTGATCTGAACCCACCTGCCCACTGTCTCACAGGTCTCAGCAAGCAAACTGCCCACATGGGGAGCATGCCCACCTTATATACAGTGTGCTGTGCGAGAGACCCCGTGACTTGGTGGCCAGGCTGTCCCAGATGGGCACACCCCCCACTCAGACTGATGGTGGGAGGGGCTGAGCAACCTCAGGACAGCCAAGCAGCCTCCCAGCAGCATTTCTGAACCCTGCAGAACAGTTACTTGTCTGGTCCAGCCTGTCCACGCTCTTCCAGCTGGGCAACACCTCCTCCTCCCTCGGGTGCTGCTCCCTTGGCTCCCTTGATGCAGCCTCCAGCGAAGGGGTCCTCAGGGCATCTTCTCTGCTGAGTGAGAATGCAGACTGCGACCGCTGTGCAAAGAAAAGAGGGGAAGGGGTGACCTCATCAGGCACAGTTCCCAGGGGGACTGCCTTCCGATCCGCAGGCACCCCACCGCATGGAGATGACACAGCTGATGGTAATGGCTTTTGTCGAGATTCAGAAGCTTCAAATCAGTACATCCTGCTGTGAAAGTATTAGCTGCTCAGCTGTGTCTGTCTACAATCCCATGGACTGTAGCCCGCCAGGCTTCTCTGTACATGGAACTCTCCAGGCAAGAATACTGGAGTGGGTAGCCAGGTCCTTCTCAAGGGGATCTTTCTGACCCAGGGGTTGAACCCAGGTCTCCTGCGTTGTAGGCAGATTCTTTACCATCTCAGCTACCAGGGATGCTACCTCATGCCATATAATGGCACAAATGGTTCCCTATTTATCCCACTGCAAGTGGCCAGGCCTCCCAGAAAGCATCAGAGATGCAGCAGAATCCAACAGAGCTGGTTCTTACAAGGCTCCTCCTTACCCAGTCGTTCTTCCAGCTGAGATTTCTCAGGGCCAATTGTGTGTGATGAAAATAAGAGCATATTCCCTTCAGAGACCTCTAAACCTTAGCGTTGCAGCAGTGTAAGAAGAAAATTGTAGTACAGTGTAAGTGCTGTGATAGGTAAGTGAACCAAGATGGTCAGCCCACAGTCCCAGAGACTTTGCAGCACATTCCCATCTAGTTAAAATAAACTCTAACCTAAGGACAAGTGGTAGAAATGACTGACAAGAAACATGTTAGAACTGTATCACTTCTGTATGTTACAAATGTAATTTCTAGAATTTGTAGCTCAGATGTTCTATACAGGGAATTTCATCAAACAGAAAGAGACCAATTTTTTCCATTGTCATTTAATGAGAGAATTCTCTTCTCTTGGGGATTTACTTTGCTCTTTTTATATGGGTGAAATGGAGGAAGGAAAGGGCCAAGCTACAGAAAGCATCTCTGACTGTGATACGAAGCACAGTATTATCTCTGACTCCGGCCTTAGGCAGTTTGGCGACACCTGCTGGCCAACATCAACACTAACAAGCCTACTGCCTTCTGTCCTCGGGAGAAACGAATGGGCTTTCCTCCCCTCCCACCACAGATGCTGAGAGTAGGAGACAAACGGGGAGCATGTTTGGAGAGTTGTGGGCAGGGCCCCCAGGCAGCTGAGGCTGGACTGGGGACTCATCTGTACCTGGGATCCAAGATTACTTCTGGTGCAACACCTTGACTGAGTGACTTAATTTCCTGAGAAGCAGAAACCTAATCTTGTTCTAGCTTCCCAGACGGCGCAGTGGTAAAGAATCCACCTGCCACTGTAGGAGACGCAGATTTGATCTTTGGGTTGGGAGGATCCCCTGGATAAGGGAATGGCAACCCACTCCAGTATTCTTGCCTGGGAAATTCCATGGACAGAGGAGCCTGGTGGGCTGCAGTCCATGGGATTGCAAAGAGTTGAACACAACTAAGTGAGCAACTAAGTGCACACGCACACGCACACACACACAATTTTGCTCTGCGCACAGTAAACGTATACTAAGTGGGAGCTTTAAAAACCCGTTTGAGAATAACAGAGGAGAATAGCAAACACCAGCTGTGGGATATCCGGGTGAAAAAACAGCATCATGACTAGGGTTTGGGGAGAGGACAGTGCACTCTATAGCCTCACCCAGAAGGATGGCTAACAGTCTGAGAAAAGAGGGTTGAGGACTGGGGCCCAGTATCTCCATAATCACAGGCCAGCCCGGGGCCCACGGCCCTCACATACTGCGCATCTGCACACTCTCCTGGAGAGGGCGGTACAGCCAGTTCTGGCCCAGAAAGAGTCATAGGAAGCCTCTTCTACTTCCCCTCTCAAGACCTTGAGGCTGATTGAGGAGGAAGATGCATTTGCAGAACAAATACAGAGCCGTTTAAGCTGTGTGCCAAGGGTCACGACCTGACTCCTCTCTGATTACAGGAGAGAGTACACCGGGCCTCCAGGTCTGCCGTTCGATGCAGCAGTCACAGGTTAATGCAGCCCAGGCGTGGAGGAGCTCTCCCCCTCTTATTGATCAGGTAAGATTCTGTGTGCATTCAGTTCAAATAGGCTGTGGCCTGTGGTTTGAAACCCCGTTCCTCAAGCTGGGCTGAGAGTCCTGCTGCTTTAATACTGTGTTATATGACACTCTATTGCAACATCTGTTTTTCTGCTGGGGTCCCCACTAGACTGCAAGCAACTGAGGGCAGTTAAAGGACAGTTAACGGTGACAGCTCCTGGCACAGTAACTGGTATAGAACTGGGAATCAGTGAATGTTTACTGTGGAGCGAATAACTCGAGGCAGGCTACAGGGTAGGTTTTAGAAGTGCCTGTTGACGGTGATGATCTTACTAACTTCTTGGATGACACTGGGGAGCAAGAGAAACAAAGAAGAAGCCCCCTGTCATCCTCACTTATATCATGGATGGGAAGGTCTTACTTGGAGGACAGCCAGCCTAACACACTCGTCAAGTGGTTTTTGGCCCAGTGTCAGTTCCGTCATTGCCAGGGCATGGCAAGCACTGATTCTGTCTCTGGTGCCCTGAACAGCTCTGATACTTGACGACAACAAAGGTTTTCTTGGGGCTGGGTATTCCGGGAGCCATCTTTAATTTTGGGAAATCCTTGACAAATGATGAGTGGCGATCATAGAGGAGAGATCAAGGCTGACAGTCTGTTGGCAGGTGAAGTTATTAAAAATGAAGCAAAAAAATCCTTCCATGTCAAACTGCCATCTATTCAGGGGGATACACCCTTCTTTTTAAAATCTGGCTGTGCCATGTCTTAGTTGGGGCATGTAGGATCTAAATCCCTGGCCAGGGATCGAACCCTGTACCCTGCGCTGGGAGTGTGGAATCTTTGCCACTGGACTACCAGGGAAGTCCCAGAGGGACATACCCTTGACATGCCTCCCACCTTGGACTGGCAAGACCTCCCCCCCTTCCGTGTAATCACACAGATCTTCCTGTCTCTGCTCCAGTCATATTCCAATTTGTCATCTCTTCCACGGACTGTGAGCTCCTTGAACACGGTCTTCTGGATGTGACCCTCAGTCCCACGTTTGTGCCTGATTTTGTAGGATTATAACACGGCCTGACTCTAAGGTGCTGATGGCCTGTTGCCAGGCGCCGTATTCCTGTAGCCTCCCCTGAGCTGTTTTCTATACCCTGGCCTTTATTTTTCTATCTTCAAACTTCACACTATAAATCACAAAATACATGTTTAAAAGAGAGAGGAAATGATAGTGTTTCATTTTGCAGTGGCTCAAACAATATTTTATTTCTGTATGTGTGTGTCAGTAAGAGGTGGCTGGGTTCCACTTCTATAGGACAAAAATGCTCCCTTACTTATAAAAGCCAAGATGAAAACAGGAGAAGTCCTTCTCTGGTCCCAACAGGGAAGATGAGATCTATGTTTTTCATGAGTTAAGGATGCCAGGCTTTCATAATCTATTTCAGGCAAGCCATTGTTTCACACTAGGGAAAAAACTACACCCTGACAATCACGAAAATCCCTAGAGAGCTGCCTCCAGCGCATCTCAGACTGTTGGTCTGCTGTCTCCAGCCAGGGTGGAAAAGCCCTAGTTCTGAGACCTAGACCCAGTTTTGCCACAAGTTCATTGCAATAAACATATGGCCCAGAAGATGGAGCCACCATGACACTTTTACTTGCCCGTTGGTTCAACCTCCTTGCTCTTAGAGGAAAGTGATGGGATCACTCGGTTAATTTATTTGCTTTATTATCCTGGCTGGGCACTCTGTGCCCATCCTTTCACTCCCACCCACGGCGTCTGTTTTCCTTCCTCTTACCCACCCTAGGGTCCATGGAAGAAACAAGGCTGGTGATGTTAGTAAGGGCCGGCCTGAGTTACAGTGTCTGCACATCTATGCTGGGAGGCTGGGCGTGGTGGGTGGAATCCACGGGTCCAGGAGTGTTATCATAACAGCAAGGCTTTGCAAAGATGGACTGAGAATTTCAAATCAGCCCTACCTCTTAACTCTTGGGGCATGAAAGTGTAGTATGTTGGGTAAGGGGTCCATGCCAGCTCCTCCTCCTGGGCTTCCCTGGTGGCTCAGAAGGTAAATAATTTGCCTGCAGTGCTGGAGACTCGGATTTGATCCCTGGATCTGGAAGATCCCCTGGAGGAGGAAATGGCAATCCACTCCAGTATTCTTACCTGGAGAATTCCGAGGACAGAGGAGCCTGGTGGGCTACAGTCCATGGGGTCACACAGAGTTGGACACGACTGAGCGACTAACACTTTCACTTTCATTCTAAGCCTCAGGGATCAGTGCCATGCCAAGCACACAGAGTGCACTCAAGTAAGCATCCGTCAAAATAACAGCATTTATTACGCTCTGCCACTGAGCCAGGGCCACACCTCCATCCCCTCACTCTGTCTGACTGGGGACACATGAGTGACCTGTGGCAGCTTGGACCACTTGCCCACGCACGTGGTTGGTGAGGGGCAGAGGCAGGGCTTGACCTTGGGCCTGTCTGGCTCCAAGGTGATGCTCTGCTGTGCCCTCTTGGTGCTGCGCCTGACACCCTTTCCTGAAAGCCCGGGGACAACGCACTCCTGGCTAACAAGCCTCAACCCAGCAGGACGTGCCATCCAATCCAGCTGGTTCTGAAGCTTTAGACAAAACTCGCAGGGTGATCATCAGTTACTTTTGTTAAAGCTTCCTCTGCAGTCACTGGTCCCCTGAGTGGGCAGCAGCATCCTGCCCTCCCTATATCTCTTGCGATGGTATACGGTTGCTATGACCGCAATGATTATCATCATCACCAGCAGGGCAGACTCCCTGGGGCTTCAAAATAGTCTCTGCTCTCAAGGAGCCCACATCAGGGGTGAACAGAGTGAAAGTTTTTAGTATCAAGGGTTTGTGGGCAAAGGGGTCAACGATATTCGAATGAATAACTGCTGAGACATAGCTTTGCTTTGTATTTCTGGGGTCAGGCACAGCCATTAAATTCAATCCAATAATTATAACAGTCATGAAAAATACTTCAGGTCTGTCCTATAGTCATTAAAGGAGAGAGCAAAATGTGAGGGAGGAAAATGACAAAAACACAAAGAGAAATGGCTGAAGAAAATAGAAAAGGATGGAGAAGAGACAGAGAAAGTCAGACAGAGACACAGCTCAGTCGCTGGGCACGCTGCATGCCTAGCCTCTGCTCTCATCATTGTTATCACTAGGACCACCATATGAATACAGAGATGACTTTTTACATATAGGTGCCCAAGGAGACCGGCACTAAATGAATGATAACCCCCGCCCTGGTGCCTGTTAGGATATTGCATCTTAAGGCTTTGAAAATCAAGACTGCACTGACCCCTTCCTGGCGGACAGCCACACAATCAGAGAGGAAATTAAAAAGAGGGACGATCACACTGAATTTTCTTTCAAGAGAACAGATGAGAAATCCTGTCTGACTGGGGATGGATTAAGTTTGGGTTTTGCAGTTAAGCCCAAGGACGGAGTCCTACAGTGTTACGGGGTTCTGCAGTTATCCCTGGAGCCAGAGCATCCACATCCGTGGAGGACTGAGGACACAGGAGGGAGCACCGTGGAGGCCAGTGGCTCGGGAGGGAGCACTGCCAGGAGGCCAGTGGCTCAGGTGGGAGCACTGCCAGGAGGCCAGTGGCTCAGGAGGGAGCACTTCCAGGAGGCCAGTGGCTCGGGAGGGAGCACTTCCAGGAGGCCAGTGGCTCAGGACCCTCCAGGGTCTGCAGCTCAGGGTCCCTCCTCAAGATACCACGAAAGGGTCACCCTTCAGCCCCCAGCCTCTGCCCCCACCCCCACCATCCCCACTGCTGCAGACGGCATGATTTCATTCACCTTTATCCTGCCTTTCCAGTTTTAAGTTGCCCCTGTGTGTTGCCCCGTCCTCTCCCCCATGCTATGACTTGGGTCCCTGCAGCTGACGGAACACAAGTCCTGCCGGCCAGTCCTGCTCCTTTTCTTGCTGAATGTTCACACCCAGGACCCAGCCTCTATCCTCTGCCCCACACGCGCCCTCGCTGGGGAAGGAGGAACACACACCGAAGGACTTTACGGGCTCGGGGACCCTCCCCAGCCGTGATGCTGCAGGCCCGGACCCTCGGGTCACTGGACGGACGCTGTGCTTCCTGACTGGGGAGAAGGAACCAAAACGTCTGCCCACATCCCGATGCCCCACCCACGGGCCGCTGTGGCCTCAGAAGGCAGCGGTCACTCTCTCACTGTCCTCGATTTCCGTACAGCAAGTGCTCAGGTTGTGAGAACACACACGGCCCTGAGAAAGCCATTCTCCCCACGGGACTCAGTGCAGCTCTTTTCAGAATGAATTGTACAAAGCTTGTTGACAGTGTTATTTTGCCTAAATTGGTCTCTTTAAAAACCCACCTCTATGTGTAAGAGAACAGGCCTCCTGGCCCCCACTCCACGCTGTCTGGCGGGCACATGTGCTGACTACAGATGTTAGGCGTGGCAGCCCCGTTTCTATGGGGAGAACGGTTCTGAGCTGCACGCAGCAGGGCCCCTGTAGGGGTGGGCCGGGGCAGCACAGGGGCTCACCCAGAAGGTGGCGGAGGCTTGGGGGCCCCCCGGGGCGGCTGTGGTCCCTGCGTCAGCTGCCTCTGCACTGCAGCTCTGGGGCTGTGGCCACTCCGGCTCGTCTTCCGCGCGCTGCTCACTTTTGCTCTTCTGTTTCCTTATGATCTGGGGAAGAGGCAGGTGACAAAGGGGACACGTTATTGGAGAGACTTCTAGCACTATGTGGTGTGACAGGGATCATCTTTGGGAAATTTTTAGCCACGGAAGAGTTTAGCTTCAACGGAATACCAGCCAGTTTCAGGCCCGCCTTGTGATAAAACAGCACAACCAAAGCTTTGAACATTCTACAGCACTTTACAGTTTAAAAGTAGTCCTCTTATGATGCTGACAACCTTTTCTATTAAGGGCCTACTGTGTGCCAGTCTCTGTGCTTGACACCATGTAGTACAAGGGCTTCCCTGGTGGCTCAGATGGTAAAGAATTTGCCTGCAGTGCAGGAGAGCAGGTTCAATCCCTGGGTTGGGAAGATCCGCTGGAGAGGGAAATAGAAAGCCACTCCAATGTTCTTGCCTAGAGGGTTCCAAGGACGGAGGAGACTGGCCGGCTGCAGTCCCTGGGGTCGCTTGATATCATGTATGCCCTGTGCTTGACACCATATATGCTTTACGTCATTGAATTCTCAGGATAACTCTAAGAGCTACCTACTATAACTCCCCCTCTTTTACAGATGCAGAGTTAATCTCAGAGGTTATCAGTTAAGGACACACAGCTCATCAACAGTGGAGCTGGATCTCAAACCCAGAGTCTCCGGCTGTACACCCTGACTTTAGGAAGGGTCTGAAAGCCCTAAGGAGGGGGCAGATACCAAGTGTCACAAAGGAAGGCTTCAGCTTGTCTGCACCGCTTGCTATGTTGGGCACGGCCACTTGGGTTTAATAAGTCCATTTGTACAGAGGTCTCTGGGCCAAGTTCCTGGCTCCTCACCCACTAGCTCAATCCCTAAGGGCAAGCACGTTCACACTGCTTATTTGTAGCAGTGCAATGCAACCCCTCTGCCTTAGCCCCGGGGTACAATGGCAAAAGTGAGAAGGAACAAGACAAACGGTGCCCAAGACAACACTGGTACCCTCGGCGGCTCTTCCGCTCACCGAAGGCCCTGGTCTGGACCAGGGTGGCCCACTGCAGCCGTGTGGTTGCCAGGGCGCACCTACCTTCTGCAGGATGGTTGTGGCCAGCTCCTCGGTCAGCTCCTCCTTGTGGTCCCGCAGGTAACTGGCCTCATTCTGCTTGTCCTGCAGAGGGAGGAAGAGAAGGGTGTGAGCTGTGGGGGACTTGGCAATCGATTTCTTGGGGAGGATGGGCTCAGTTCAAGGATGCTTATATGATGATGGCATCACCACAAGCTGCGCTTTCTCTTGGCAGCCAGGACCCCACCCACACCACCTTCCAGACAGACACTGTGGGGGGTGGGGGGCATACCAGGCTGTCCCCATAGGCTTCTGCTTTGGAGATGGCTTCCTCGATGGCCTCTTCAGCCACCCGTAGGGCGACAGCCAATGTGTCCATCATGCTGTGTCCTGGACAGGAAACAGAACAGAGACCACTTCTAAAAGGCAAGGACAAGTGAAAGGTCCTTGTGTCAAAGTCATGAGCTGACTAGGACGAGGCTAGGCCATACTCCTCTTGTGCCCTGGCACTAAGGACAGCCCCAAACATACAAAGTGGCTTAAAGCCAACGGACAAAGGGACTTAATACAGCAGTTCTTCATCTACCTTCTTGGATGAAGATTATGCTTTATTTTGTGCATGTACTGTATCATTTGTAATGATAGGCAGGAAAACTGTGAAATCTTCTAAGGGCTGTGCTCATGGTTTAATGCAAATACAAAATCCACAAAAGAATTTTTTAGATTCTAAGCCCATACTACCAATCAGTTCAGTTCAGTTCAGTTCAGTTGCTCAGTCGTATCCGACTCCTTGTGACCCCATGAATCGCAGCACGCCAGGCCTCCCTATCCATCACCAACTCCTGGAGTTCACTCAGACTCACATCCATCGAGTCGGTGATGCCATCCAGCCATCTCATCTTCTGCGTCCCCTTCTCCTCCTGCCCCCAATCCCTCCCAGCATCAGAGTCTATTCCAATGAGTCAACTCTTCGCATGATGTGGCCAAAGTACTGGAGTTTCAGCTTCAGCATCATTCCTTCCAAAGAACACCCGGGACTGATTTCCTTTAGAATGGACCGGTTGGATCTCCTTGCAGTCCAAGGGACTCTCAAGGGTCTTCTCCAACACCACAGTTCAAAAGCATCAGTTCTTTGGCGTTCAGCTTTCTTCACAGTCCAACTCTCACAGCCATACATGACCACTGGAAAAACCATAGCCTTGACTAGACGGACCTTTTTTGGCAAAGTAATGTCTCTGCTTTTGAATATGCTATCTAGGTTGGTCATAACTTTCCTTCCAAGGAGTAAGCGTCTTAATTTCATGGCTGCAATCACCATCTGCAGTGATTTTGGAACCCAAAATTATAAAGCCTGACACTGTTTCCACTGTTTCCCCATCTATTTCCCATGAAGTGATGGGACCAGATGCCATGATCTTAGTTTTCTGAATGTTGAGCTTTAAGCCAACTTTTTCACTCTCCTCTTTCACTTTCATCAAGAGGCTTTTGAGTTCCTTTTCACTTTCTGCCATAGGGGTGGTATCATCTGCATATCTGAGGTTATTGATATTTCTCCCAGCAATCTTGATTCCAGCTTGTGCTTCTTCCAGCCCAGCGTTTCTCGTGATGTACTCTGCATAGAAGTTAAATAAGCAGGGTGACAATATACAGCCTTGACGAACTCCTTTTCCTATTTGGAACCAGTCTGTTGTTCCATGTCCAGTTCTAACTGTTGCTTCCTGACCTGCATATAGGTTTCTCAAGAGGCCAGTCAGGTGGTCTGGTATTCCCATCTCTTTCAGAATTGTCCACAGTTTATTGTGATCCACACAGTCAAAGGCTTTGGCATAGTCAATAAAGCAGAAATAGATGTTATCAAAAGCATTGGCCAACCTTGCCCAGCTCAGCCACCTGCTGGGCCACAGACCAAGTATCTCCGTTTAACAACATTGTGTTGCAGATGAACAGCGAAGGGACTCAGCCATACGCACACCATCCAGGCTGCCACATAACATTGTTAGAGCTGAGACTTGAATTCAGGAGTCTGTCTCCAAATCCTGTGATTTTTAACCACAAAAGTGAGATAGATACAAACTAACATGATTTTTAAAACTAAGGCTATCATATATCTAGTGAATGTATTTTTTGCATATGGCAACAAACAGGAGGAAGTGTCCTTAAGCCAAAGGACTTCCACAGGTGACAGAATTCTCTTTGGAGTCAAGTACTTGGAAGAGTTCTGCTTCCTGGAGGTACTAGATTTTTACCTCTTACTTGAAAGTGAGAATTTCTATCATTTTTCTTAGTTCACCCCAGAAGCCCAACTCACATCAGGCACAAGATCAGAGGTCTGCAGCAGTTGGTTGCCTATGTCTCCTCTTCCCCTTCTCAACCTCCTGTTTCCATCTATAATCTGCTAGTCAGGCATTATTGAACACATGCAAATCTCCTGAAAGCTGCCTCGGATGCTTTGTAGAATGAGAAAGGTGTAAATATATCAATTCATTCATTAATCAATCCCTATATTAAAATACTTAATTCAAGCTTCTTAGGCTCCTAAAGACACACATGTGGACAGAAAGTGGCATTTGGCAAACATAATAAATCTCCCAAACCAACCTGAGCATATGTGCTATGCATACTAAGTCACTTCAGTCGTGTCCAACTCTTTGCGACCCCATAGACTATAGCCCGCCAGGCTCCTCTGTCCGTGGGATTCTCTAGGCAAGAGTACTGGAGTGGGTTACCATTCCCTTAAACTCCTGGGCATCTTCCCAACCCAGGGATTGAACCAGCATCTCTTACGTCTCCTGCATTAGCAGGTGGGTTCTTTACCACTAGCGCCACCTGGAAAGCCCAAACCAACCCAGTTAAAAGTCCAAGCCGTCTAGCTAGGCAGCTGATGAGGACATCGCAGGCTGGCTGTGAGTCCTGACGGAGACACGCCTAGGGTTCAGCACCCCTCAGTGTGGCTGAGTGAGGACACTTTCCCCAGAGTTTCTATCAGAAGCGTATTAAATTTAAGTTGTCTGCACCCTGGAGATAGACACCGTATCTCCTGTCTCTCTTCTTTAAGATACCAGGCAATGTATTTTTCACAGAAGTGGTGCCCTACAAATTCTTGTTGATTCAAAGTGCACCATGACCTCCCCAGCGCTAGGCTCCGAGGGCCCCAGTGATGCCCCAGTAAACCCCAGCTGAGTCCACACTCTCTGATCGGACACATATGTAACAGCTAAGAAGCGTGTGGCGATCCTGTGATGGGGACAGTCACCAGCTTCCATAGAGCCCTGGAAAGAAGGAGCGTGGAGATGTTAGAAAGGCTCTGGAGGCCACATTTAAGATTTTGGCACGAGGTGGAGTGGAGCACTGAAGATGTTTGGTCCGAAAGCGAAGGCTCGCGTCAGTTTCAGAGATAACTGGTGGGGTGTGGAGGGAGGATAAGAGGGCAGAGGCAGAGTGGCCGAAGTTTAGAGGACCAGTTAGGGAGAGGGATGGTTACTTCTGTGTGTCACCTTGGCAAAGCAATAGCTGCTGCTGCTGCTAAGTTGCTTCAGTTGTGTCCGACTCTGTGCAACCCCACAGACAGCAGCCCACCAGGCTCCCCCGTCCCTGGGATTCTCCAGGCAAGAACACTGGAGTGGGCTGCCATTTGCACCAGCTGTTTAATCAAACACTAACCCAGGTGTTGCTATGAAGGTTTCTTAGGTGTGGTTCACACTGTGGTTACAGTAGTTGACTGTAGGTAAAGGATATTACCCTTGAAAATATCAGTAGGTCCCATCCCATCACTTGGAAGGCCTTAAGAGCAAAAACAGAGGTTTCCCAGAGAAGAAATCCTGCCTTAAGACTTGAGGATCAACTCCTAATAGAGTTTCCAGCCTGCTGACCTATTCTATAGAATTTGGGCTTGCCAGGCCCCACAGTTGTGTGACCCAAGTCCTGAAATGAACTTTTCTATGTGTGCATGTGTGTTATGTGTACGTATCTTATTGGTTTTGTTACTCTGGAGAACCCTGGCTGATTTAAATGGTCACTGAAATTAATATTTATACAGGAATGTTGAGGGCAGGAAGGTGCTCAGGCCATAGACCTTGGAATAGAAAGAAAAGAACAGGATTGCAAACAGAACTTGGGTGACTGGGTAGAAGTAGGGACAGGGATTGAGGGAAAGGTTAAGTCTTGATGGTGGACTTAACTGGCTGAGGAGCTTGATTAGGACCGCTGAGGGGCTACAGCTATTCAGGATCCCTGGCAGAACTACAGCTCCTGATGGTCAAGCATCAGAACTCTGAGTCTAGAACTCTGGGGCTGAAGTGAGAGCTAGGCATTCAGACGGAGGTGCGCCATGGTCACATGTCAACCCAGGGAGAAGATCCAAGCAGGAAGGATGAGAGAGGACCAGACCTTCATGAGAAAGTGCCCAAGGAGAGAACAGGGTGAGTGCAGAAGCTGTGGGGGCCACACCACAGAACCAGGGGGACTAGGAGGCACCTGTTCCCAACACCCAGCACTTCAGGGAAGGAGCTGCAGTGTTGGAGGAGGTTTTATTTGTAATTAGAAGAAGTTTGTTTTGCTTTTAATCTCTGTTCTAAGGGAACGATTATATTGGTATAAAAAGTCAAAGTCAATCCATAAATGGTACTTTCTTTCTAAGAATATTTCAGTATGAATTGCACAAGTGAGTTTCTCGATTGTTATATTCTAAATCCAGAAAAACACACACTCTAAAAGTGAAGTGAAAGTTGCTCAGTCATGTCCAACTCTTTGTAGCCCCCACAGACTGTAGCCAACCAGCCTCCTCTGTTCATGGAATTCTCCAGGCAAGAATATTGGGATGGGTTGCCACTCCCTTCTCGACGGGATCTTCCCAACCCAGGGACTGAACTCAGGTCTCTTGCATTGCAGGCAGATTCTTTACTATCTGGGCCACCAGAGAAGCCCAAAACACACACTAGTTGATCATTAAGTATCTTGTGGTTGATAGGGAATTCCCTGGTAGGGAATACACCTTAGATATAGTCAACTATTTTGATGATGGATTCACACAAATGGCAATAAAAGAAGACCCAGGGAGATGCTCACACACAATAACAGAGTTCCATCAGTGGTCCCCATGCAATGAGGGACCTGACAATCTGAAGGAGTTTCCAGTCCTCCAACCTCCCATTAGGTGTAATCCCATAAGCAACCTTACCTTCTGACTGCCTATAAAATGTTGAGTCACTGCCTGAAACACTTCCTTCATTCTCCAGGTTTGCCTCAAAAAAGTTTCCTCCTGAGAGAGAAAGAGAGAGAGGATATAAGATTACCCAAGGTGTTCAGTGGGCCTGGCGCACTGTGCTACCGAATCGGCAGGCCACCATTACCCACTGTGATTGTTTGCCTTGCAAATAGGTTTAGGGAATCCCTGGGTTTTTAGGCAATAAATTTAAGGAATTATTGGGCTCCACAATAAGCTACAGATTTTGACCAGTCACATTTTTTCTTTCTCATATTAATTCCTCATGTAGCATCACTTCCACCCCTAGCTCTCTTCCAGAGCCTTCTTTGGAGGCAGTGTGGAATCAAACATGGAACAAAAGATTGAAGTCTGAGAGATATGAGGTCATTTCCTGGATCTGCAAGGGACTAGTTGTGTAACCTTGATCAAGTTATTTAACCACTCAAACACTTGGTCTCCTTACTAGAAAAGCTGTGATAATGACAGAATTCTCCTCTTGATGAGTGATGAGACACTGAATGCCTGGTCTTCAGCTCCTGTCCATGGTACCAATCCACACAGTTGCCTTCAGCCAGTGAGTTAACTTTCATTAGCACTTAGGGGAAACAAGCCCAGACCAAACAAAGTAAGCCTCAGCATTTGCTCTTTTCAGGCCCACTGCCTCTTCGCTGGTCTTCTGTCTGTTGAATGCACACTCTAGTGTCTTAGTTCCAGGCTGGAAAGTGCAGTTGGCTAAGCCCTTTTTCAGTTGGGGATTTACCATCTGTATTCACATATTAACTCATCAAATGAGGTCTTTGAAGGTGTGAGGTGTGTGTCATGGCTCTTTCCTTTTAAAATTACTATATTGTATCCCCAGTGCCCAAGACAGCATGGAGATAGCAGGAGCTCAAAAAAAGTCTTGAATTGGATGCTGGTGGAAAACACTGATAGAAGGAAGAGATAAACGTGGGTCTACATGTCTTAGCTCAAAGGGGGAAATGCTATTGATTCCAAGTCAAACTAAGCCATGGATCTTTGATACAAATAACACAGCCTGTGCTTCCCTGGATGGGCTGCATGGGGCTCTGGTGTGGAAACTCTGAGGGTGGCTGCCATAGGTCCCCACCGTGGGGTCAGTGGGATGTGACCTTTGTGAGACAGGGCATTAGTGTGCGGCCTGCCAGTGACTCTGTCCGACCATGTACCACTGTCTGTGTTTGTGTTTTTTGACCAGCCTTTCAAAAGAGCCGAAGCCACTTATTCTAGCTCTGTGACCGTAGGAAGTGACTTTATCTTCCTGTGTCTCTATCTCCTCATTTATAAAATAGGCCTTTAGGATAAGTCATCACCTCAGTTCTCAGACTACACAGCTAAGTGCAAATATTTCACTTTGGCTTGGCTGCATCCAGCATTCATTCATTCATCAAGCAAATATTCCATGGGGACCTAGTAGATGCTTGGCCCTGGGCTGGATGTTAGAGTGATTGGTGAGCAAAGCAGAAAACCTCGCTGCCCTGACAAGTAGTGGATGAGAATTCAATAACCAAAGATTTATATAAATAAATATAAAGCTGTAGCTATGTTGAATGCTGTGACTGGGTGGTTCACAGAATAGGGCAAGTGTTCAGCAGGGAAGACTGACCTGGTTGGTGAGTGACCAGTCAAAGGGGTGAGGGGCGGGAGGAGTTCCAGGGCAGAGCAAACAGCTTGCATGGGGACAGGCGGTGGGGATAGCAGCGTCCACCTGAAGACCTGAAGCAGAGGCTGTGTGGCAGCCTGGAGTGAGATGGGCTGGAGGCAGACCATGCAGGTCATGGTGCCAACATCAGTGTTCTGATCTTTGTCCCAACTTGAAGCCACCTGAAGCCAGTAAAGGTTGCAGAGGGATGATCTGGTCAGGGGTATGCTTCTAAAGGTGCACGCCGGCTGCTGTGTGGAGGACAGCTTGGAAGAGGGAGAGGGTGGGTGTCTAGAGAGGAAGTGGGGAGTGCAGCCCACCCTCTGAGTGACCCTATGATGAGAAAGAGGGTGGCAGGGCAGAAGCAGAGGAGAATGTGCAGCCCAGGAAGGGCTTAGGAGACAGGAGAGACTGGCGTGATCTCAGATCAACAAGGAGGAACCAGATAAGGGAGAGGCTGAAAGGCAAGATGGAAGGGCTGAGTGACCTTGAGCCCTTCGTGGAAAGTGACAGAGATTAGATGTGGAGGTGTATGGTACACAGTCTGCCCCGTGAAGGAGGTGGCAAGGCTGTGTCCTGAGACAACATGGAGGGCGGAGGGGAGTGTGAGGAAGGGGGAGATCTGAAAACATCCTTGGGAGACTGCTCCGACCAGGACAGGCTTTGGGTTTGTGTTATTATAAACCTTCTCGCACAACGACCCTCCCTGGGTCCCTTTTCATTCATAGGTGGGAGCTCCTGTGTGTCGTTTAGGATGATGGGATTTTTCCAAGGGCAGAAAGTGACTGAACTGATCTGGAAACTGAACGCAGCAGCCAGGCACCAAGTCAGAGCTTTCATGAGCTGGAGGAACCTCCGACTTGACACAGTACAGTGTTTTTAAGAGTCAGTGTTTGTCCGTCAAATCCCAGGTGAAGGATGTCATAGACCCTTCCCAGAATCATATCAAAAATAGATATATCATACTAATAAATAGAAGTAGGATTTGTTTTCCCCATTTTATTTATCTAAAACTAAATAAACGAGCTTCCCTGGTAGCTCAGTGGTAAAGAATCTGCCTGCCCGTGCAGGAGACGCAGGAGACATGGGTTCGATTCTTGGATCAAGAAGATCCCCTGGAGGAGGAAATAGCAACCCACTCCAGTATTCTTGCCTGGGAAATTCCACGGACAGAAGAGCGTGGTGAGCTATAGTCCATAGGGCCGCAAAAGAGTCAGACACAACTTAGCAACTAAACAGCAACAACTAAATAAACATATATATTTATCAAATTGTCTAGGGATTGAGTATATTAATAAGGGCTACTTTCATCTTAGAATAGCTGTTTTTTTTTCCCCCCTTTTGGTTGCACGGCATGCAGGATCTTAGGCATGCCTGATCTCCTTGGCAGTGAGAGTGTGCAGTAGACCCCTGGGGAACTCTCAAGAATAAATGTTAAAGATATCATGCTGAGGGACCTCCCTGGTGGCTCAGTGGGTTATACTGTCTTCCAATGCAGGGGGTGTGGGTTTGATCCCTGGTTGGGGAGCTAAGACCTCACATGCCTCATGGCCAAAAAACCAAAACATAAAACAGAAACAGTATTTTAACAAATTCAATAAAGACTAAAAATGGTCCACTTTAAAAAAAAGTCATGCTTAATCTATCAGATAAATCACATTGAGCATGCATTCCCATTGGACATTATATTTTTTATAAATCTATTTACTTATTTCTCTGACTTCTCCACTGCAAAGTTGGCTCTGAGATGGCCAGGTTTTGCTCATCTTGTCACCCCCAGGTTTTAAACCAGGCACTCACTAAATGTTTACTGGACTTCCCTTTAGGTCCGGTGATTAAGACTCCATGCTTTCAATGTAGAGGACACAGGTTTCATCCCTGGCCGGAGAACTAAGGTCCCACATGCCTTGCAGCCTTCTAAAAATGTTTACTGAAGGTATGAATACATCTAGGATTTATCTGATAAAACAAATGTGTTGTCAGTTAGGCCTAATCTGGTCACCAGGGCCTGGGACAGATAGTCATGCAAGGGTGCATGTGATGGGTGATCCGTAAGATTCTGTGAACTCAATGAATTTTCAATGGACTGATTGGTTTTATGGAAAACTACACTGGTCCATGCAGTGGAGCTATTCCATAGATGAAAGGAATTTTCTGCTGAGAGTCCTGGAACAGAGCACTGGTCTTACACCCTGTAGATTATGTTCTGACAATCAATATTCTAAATACCCTCAGGTGGAGTTGAAGATGGAACCATCTTATTCAGAACCTCTAGCTGAGGTTCTCAAGTCTTGGCTGCATCTTAAAATAACCTGGAGAGCGTTTTAAAAAGTATCTGTACTGGGCCCACCTCCAGAGATTTGGAAGTAATTGGCTGGGGGTGGAAAATGACTCTGGTGCTGCGAGTTTTGTTTTTTTTTCAGTTCCCGAGGTGATTCTAAAGTGTAGTCAGGCTTGAGGATGGCAGATGACAAACACATTAAGGTGCTGGGTGGTAGGTAGGAGCTGATGCTGATGACCCCACAGTCATCTAATATAACCAGGAAGCCACTCACACACTGGGAGATTTCTCCAAACTTGAGGTATATGTAACTCAGTTTTCTAGGTGGTAGGTAGAACCAACCTCACTGTTTTATGATCACGACTTTACAGATTTGAGTACCGTCTCGTAAACCATCTCCTGCCTGCTTGTCTTCATATTGATCAAAAGGAAATCTTAGTTTAAATGGAGATACAGATCAAATCAAAGTAACTGATTCCAGTACTTCTGTGAAGTGTCCTAGTACCTACAAAGTGCTTTTAAGCCTGAATTGTGTAATACTGAGGACCTAAAAGGTATCAGCCACTGGACCACACTTTTGAAACACAGAGATAAAGAAGCTGTAGCCTCTGCCAGGTCCAGCAGGAGAGCAGCTTTGTAAACCATCCCCTGAATGCAATGTGGTAAGTGGGGTGATTAAGGCCCAGATGAAAGAAGTGGCGAATCACAGAGGCTCCAGGACCTAAATCTGCTTCAATAGTGGCAGAGTTATTCCAAGCAAATGATTTGCCTTTGAAAATAACACTTGAACGTTTCAAAGCCTCTGGCTGGCCCACATGGAATTCACGTGCCCCTGCTCCATCTGTGGGGCCCAAGGGAGAAACAGGAAGAGATTGCAGTTGTGCTCTGGTTATAGGATTCTCCAAATGTGTTGGCTCCACCCCTCCTGCTCATTTTGCATGAAGCAGTAGAGAACACCCTTGAGATTTGAATGTGGTGACATGTAAGACAGAACATGAAGCAGACCTGAGGATGAACAAGAAAGAAAAATGGGATACAAATGATGAGCCAATGCAACTCGAACTTTCTTGACATATCTCTTTGGGCTGAAAACCTACTGTTAACATGATTACTTTTAAGCTTCGTTTCTTTTCTTTTCTTTTGGTCTTTGTTCCTTGAGAAATGTTTTTAGAAAAATCAGCAAAGAGAAGATTAAAAATAATATGTGGAAGTCTTCAGCCCTGCTCTCTTAGCTACAGGCTTCCTGAGTGGTTTGAAAGACAGAGATTCTAACAGCTACCACAAAGGCCCTAATGATTCTCCGTGTTTAATGCTTCCACTGTATTTCCCACTCATCTCAGTGGCTTGCATATTTTTAGATAAGACATGATCAAAGACTTTATTGACAGCACAGCAATGTAAAATAATGATGATGAAAAAGCTCCAAATGAGATGGATGCGATATTTTTCTTCCCTCTTTCTCATGGATAAAAAGCATTTACCTGTGTCAGCAAAGTTATGGAAAAATCCGCTTCAAGACAGAAAAAACAGCCTTCTGTGGGGAAGACATGCTGTTCATATTCTGACAACCATTTCTTTCCACTGGCTGGTCTATTAGGAGTAAATAAATCCTATCTGTCTGTTTATCCTCTTTATCCTTCTTTCCAAGGTGTCCCTCCTTCCTGGGAGGAAGCTGAGACATTTCTGACTGTCCCATGACATCAAACTCTGGGCCTGGTTGGTACAAAATTTTGGGGTAGGAAGGAAGTGGTGGGGCGCATATCCTCTGAGAGCAGCCCTAGTCTACATGACCAAGCAAAGATGACTTTCCAGTGTTTTAATCTTTAGGGGGAAATGGTCAGGGATCTTTCATTTCTAGGGATTTGGAATTAAAATGTGCACAGTATGCAGAAACACTTCGGCCCTCCCAACTGTTAACATAGCCAGCCCAGTGGAGATGCCAGATCACAGGACTTAAAATTCATAAACTATGGGACTTCCCTGGTGGTCCGGTGATTAAGAATCAGCCTTCCAAACCATCACAATATTGTGAAGTAATTATCCTCCAATTAAAATTAATTAATTAATTAAATAAAGAATCCACCTTCCAATGCAGGGTACATGGGTTCAATACCTGGTTGGGGAACAAAGACCATGTGCCTGAACTATGCGTCCATGCGCTCTGGGGCATGAGGGCTGAAAGCATGCCACAACTAAGACCAACACAGTCAAACAACTAAATATTTTTTAAAAACTTAGAATCTTTGGAATATGCCCTTGTATTTCCACTCCTTACTAGAGTCAGGTATTTAAGCCACTTTCTGTGTCCCAAGTGAGTAGGTCATAGTGTATGGGGCCACCAAGCCAGGCTTCTTTCTATCCCACCAGCCCCCCAAGGACCCCCAGGGTGGCAGGCAGCCAGCGTACCCACGATGTCAAAGCACAGTCCGCTCTCCAGCCGGTGTTTTCTGTACAAGTTCTTCAAGACCTTGGCACTGCCAAAGCGTTTGAAGCGACTCTTCACGTTATTGTAGAACCATTCCAGAGACTGGGTCCTGAGAACCCTGAGGACAACACAGAAAATCGGAATTAAAGGAGAGAATTAGGAAACAAGGACTTGCAAAAGCTGCCACAGTACTTTGCAAGCTCCTTCCGTCAAGACGTAGAGGTTTTTTCTCTGCTCCATGGATCCGGGCTGGCCCTGTGACTTGCTCTGACCACAGGGACTGGTGGAAGCGATGCTGTGCAAGTCCAGAGCCTGCCAGCTTCCTCTCTGGCTGCTCCTGGACGCCCTGCAACTCACTGCCATGTGAACAAGCCCAAAATAGCCTTTGGGATGACGAGAGACACTCGGCCTGATCACCCTTCTTGCCCCAGCCAATAGCCTGGACAGGAGAGCGAGGCCACTGACTACCAGCTGACTGGAGACGCATGAGTGAGCCTAAGTAAGACAAGCAGGAGAACCATGCATCTGAGTCCATCTGAAGAGCAAGCTGATAAATACTTGCTCTTTGAAGCCACTAGCTGACACATCTGTTTAGTAGCTAGCAGGCTTTATATTTGGTGTTCTTACTGCATTAACAACATTTCTAGTTCAGCTTGGGAAGATAACAGAGCGCAAGTGAGACCCTGGGCTCTATGGCAAAATTCTGCAGCCTCTTACTCATTCAGCCTGAAGCACCGCAGGAAAGAGGTTTCCTGATCAGCGCTATCACACTTGCTATGAAATGCTGACGTGATTCTTCTCCTTATTGCCTGACAAGAACAAGTTGCTAAACCCCTCCCATTTTAAGAATAGCTTTTGTTATTTTTCTTATTATGAATGGAAATAATGCATAAACTCATTTTAAAAGTTCAGAGAAGCAAGATGAATATAAATGCTTCTAATTCAGTGGAGGAACAAGCACATGTTTAGCTGCCCTTCTTCCCTAGATGCCAGTGAAACATGAGAAGATGTCCAAAGGGAGAGAAATTTGTAGAAATGAAGAGCATGGAAGAGAATCAGAGATTCTGACAGATTTCTGGAAAGTTCTAAGTGAGCGATAGCATAAAGGTAACAGAGAATGTTGTCCTGCAAAACAGTCAGAAAGACCGGGACTCACAGGCCGGGAGGTCAAAGTTAATGTTGATTGGTGGGATACTCATTGGTAAAAAAGAATGAAATCGGCACAATATGGCCTGCCAATACAGGAGACATAAGAGACACACGTTCCATCCCTGGGTCAGGAAGATCCCCTGGAGGAGGGCACGGCAACCCACTCCAGTATTCTTGCCTGGGGAATCCCATGGACAGCGGAGCCCGGCGGGCTACAGTTTATATGGTCGCAAAGCAGCAGACAAGACTGAGCGACTAAGCCCACATGCACACAGCAATATGGGTGGACTTGGAGGGCATCATGCTGAGGGAAATAAGTCAGACAGAGAAAGACAAATGCTGTATGATATCACTTATATGTGGAAGCAAAAAGAAGACAACTAACTCGCAAATGAAACAAAAAAGAAGCTAGCTGACTCATAGAAAAAAACAAAGTTGGTTGGTGCAGAGAGCAGGACTGGATGATGAGACGGTACTCACGAAGCTAGCTTAGTCACTGTGTTGATGACAGCCAGGGCTCTGGGCCCCCACCCTTGTTCCCAGACTGACAGTTGCTCCAAAGATGCTGGCTCTAGTCGAAAATAGAAAGCAGTTCTCTAATAAAATTGAACAATCTGCTTGAGGGGGTTACCGCCTGGCGGTAAAGCCCTCCTAGTTCAGCACTCCGGGAGCCCCACCTGCTGGCCTACCAGACACCGTCCATGTACCCCAGAGCCAAGCCTGCCAGCTCCACAAACTCGGAGCTCTCTGCACCAATGTCCCCTCCTTGGGAGGCCCTCCCTGACCTCCCTAAAAACCACCACCACCGTGCCAACACATCTATCCTCTTCCTCCCATTTTCTCTCCCCAAATTTCTAGGGTGCTTCTCTGTACCCGATGTTTAATTTTATATAATTATTATTTATAAGCCAATCAGTACATTAATATGCTAATTAATAATTATTAAATTGTTTATTATCTATTTTCTATTTCCAGCAGAACATACGCTCATGGAAAATGGGCTTTTTTCCCACTGCTGTGTACATAATAGACACTCAATAAAATCTTGTGATGGATAGACAGTTTTAAATGTATTTTTTTCACTTAATATTCCTGATGGACTTTTAATGTTGTTGAACAGTCTTCCCCACAGCATTTTTAGTAGCCCCAGAATTCACCATAGTATGAACATAGCATGTTTTATGTCTCTAGCCTCTTGGCATTGAATTTGCCCATTTCATTTGCTATCAAAAGCAATTCTGTGATGCATATGTTGGCAGCTAAATAATCAACATATCTACAGTTGTGGGTTCTCAAAGTAGAATTGCTGGGTTCAAACACATTGGTCTTTCAGAAAGTTTGTACCAATGTCACTCTTCATCCGCAGTGTGAGATTTTGAAGTCCTTAAATTGGGGTGAGGTGAACCCCAAGAAACCCCCTATGGAGTGGCCAGTTTCTCTATGGAAAAGCCCATGTCTTAAGCCCAAGTAAATCACAGGAAGCAAGGCAAAAGGGCAGAGAACAAGCATCATCACGTCCACCCTGGCTTGGTGGACAAGATAGCAAACAGAGGCTCGTCTTCCCTGAGGGAGGGAGGCAGCTGTCAATGGCAGAATGTACCAAAGGTGTCATCCTTTTACATAAAACTGCACTATATCATCAGTATCATTACTATTAACAAAATGAACACCATTATGTGAGAGCTTGCCCTATGTTGGGCACCGTGCCAAAAGCTTCCCTTGAATCACTATGAAATTCTCATGGGCACTGGAGCAGGCTGGACTGGCCCAGACCCCGACATTTATTGCCCATTGGTTATAAGCAAATTACTTAATCCCCTAAGCCTCATGCGATCCTTCAGCTCCACCATCTCCCACCTCCTCTCCCTCCTCCAGTCAGTAACTTCTTGCTTGTTCGCTGGATGCCAGCCCCTGTCTGCCAGCTATTGTACTGGACTACCATACTTTTCAAGGTTGTTGTCGTCGTTCAGCTGTTTTCAACTCTTTGTGACCCCCTGGACTGCAGCGCGCCAGGCTTCCCTGTCCTTCACTATCTCCTAGAGTTTGCTCAAACTCACGTCTATGGAGTCGACAATGCCCTATACGGTAATACTAACAATATTTTCTTTATTTTCTGTGCTTATTTTTTAAAATGTATTATTTGTATTACAAGTATTTTTTTTCCTTTTTTGATTAAAAATTCATTTGGCTGCATTGGGTCTTAGCTGCGGCATGTGCGATCTTCATTGCGTCCTGGAAGATGTTTCATTGTGCTGCGTAGACTCTCTAGCTGTGGCACACAGGCTCAGTAGTTGTGGCACGCAGGCTTTGTTGCTTCATGGCATGTGGGATCTTAGTTCCCAGACCAGGGATCAAACCTGAGTCCCCTGCATTGCAAGGCAGATTCTTAACCATCGGCCCACCAGGGAAGTCCCTTGTGTGAAAAGTATTATAAAGCTATTACAGTACAGTACTATTATAGCCAATCGTGTTAGTTGTACCTAAGCTAACTTTGTTAGACTTGGAACAAACTGGACTTACGAACACACTCTCCGATGGAACTTGTTCTTACATAGGGGATTTTACTGTGCTCAAGTGCATCATAGGATGAGCTCTCCGTTCCCTGGTTATATCAAAACTCTATAGCATTTAGAACCACTTTGATGACACGGAAACCAGAATGCCTCTGCTTACTCAAGTCAGAGACGGGAATCAGGGCACTGCCTGGGCTGCTGGAAGGTGGGAGGATGAGAGGCACTGAATCCTTAGAGAATGACCAGCAAATCTACAGCCTTACTTGGAGACTAGAAAGCTTTTCCATAGAACTGATGCATTTTAGATTATGTTTGGACTTCGAGTTAATGTGGAGAGCTTCTCTGGAAGCCCCAGGGAATGCTCAGTCATGATTACCTTCATTTGCTATTACTGCTTTTATTTCACTTATTTTAAAATTCACGGCTCAGAGGAAACTCACAGGATATGCACGGTTCATAGGGCAGAGGTGTGGGGAGAAGGCTGTGGGGACACCCGCGCCCAGGATGGACTGGCTAAGTGCTGCAGGGCCCCCAGCCCACCCTCACATCTCCAGCTGCCTCCTGAATAGAGGCAGCTTCGGGCAAGCGTAGATGAGAAGGAAAGAGCCCAGTGTCAGGGTCCCACTGGAACCAGAGACGTCTGTGCACGAATTCCTTCATGTGTTCACTCTTGTTCTCTCACTCTTCACTGTTTATTGAGTCCTTTACGTGCAGGCACTATCCCGCCATATGCTGCCGGGTATGGGAAGCGACAAAACCGATCGAGCTCGTACCCAACAGTGCTGTCAGACTAGTCTCTTCAGTGAGTGCCAGAGGCATCATGCCATGGAACCAAAAGTCAAGCCAAAGGCATCTCCAGAATGGCTGACAGGCACTGGGCTCTGTATCATTCCCACAGAGGTGTGAGAACAGAGTTCGTCTTGCTTCATGGCTCAGGCCTTTTTTTCTGGACTTAAAACATTGAAGTATAGTTGATGAATAACAGTGTGTTCGTTTCAGGTTGTACAGCAAAGTGTTTCAGTGGTAACACACACACATAAATATATACATAAGTATATTATTTTTTAAATTCTTTTTCATTATGATTTATTACAAAATATTCAGAACAGCTTCCTGTGCTGTACAGTAGATCCTTGTTATTTATCTATTTTATATGTGTTAGTGAGTATCTGTTAAGCCCAAATTCCTGATATATTCCGCACCGTCTCCTTTCCCCTTTGGTAGCCGTAAGTTTGTTTTCTATGCCTATGGTCTGTTTCTGTTTTGTAAATAAGTTCATTTGTATCACATTTTAGATTCCACACATAAGCTATATCATATGATAAGTTGTCTTGTTCTGACTTACTTCACTTAGTCAGATAATCTCTAGGTCCGTGCATGTTGCTCCTAATGGCATGGCTTCATTCTTTTGTGTGACTAAGCAGTATTCCATTGTTTCACACCTTCCGACACAGACCACATCTTTTTTATCCATACGTCTGTTGATGGGCATTTAGGTTGCTTCCATGTCTTGCCTATTGTGGATAGGGCTGCTGTGAATGCTGGGGTGCATGTATCTTTTTGAATTAGAGTTTTCATCTTTTCCAGGTATACCAGGCATTTTCTTTAATGACACCCGAACCGCCCTTTCTCACTGCAGTAAACAGAGAGGCGCCTTAGGAAGGACAGGGAGCCATAGGGCTGATGATGAGACTTACAGTGAAAAACTTTCCAAGTTGGAACTGTGCAGAGGGACCCTGCCTTATTTCTTTGGCTTATTTTTTAAATGATCCCAATTTGTTCCTAAGGATGCCCATACAAAGGTTGTTAGTCCTGGGCAGTTTCACAATCTAACCCTGATAATTTCTCTCAACACTAAAGCTTTAAAAAAGTCAACAGCCAAGCCTTCGAAATTCACCAATCACAGAATAGTCGGAATTGATGACATTTAGTCCTTGGAACTACAGTTGGTTTGTCTGTAAAATGATGGTCACCCAACTAGGGAAGACAGGAAGAGGATCAGGTTTGGAGGGAAGGTGGTAAGTTCAGTCAGGACACCTGTATGTGGGGTGCCCCCCACATGCCCAGGTGGCAATGCCTGGTGCTCAGTACTAGTCTGTAGATGGAAATCTGGACTAGAAAAATGGATTTGGTGGTCTTTGGTCCACAGGTAGCCCTGAAACCAAAAATTGGGGTTAAGGGAGGTATATATAATCATTATCTCTATTTTACAGAAAAAATGGAAACAAGTAACTTGCTAGTCACTGACTGAACTAAGAGCAAATCGGGGAACAGACTGTAGACCTCATCCTTGGGTCAGCGCCTTGACATCTGCTTGGCTTATTTTCCTTCCAGAACCTCTAGTTAGCATTCTTACTGTAAATGATGGCTTTTGCTTCAAAGTTTAAGCAAATAGAAAGCCCCAGGGATCAAGAGTTCAGAAGGAAATGTAAAATCATTGTATCATTTCCCCCCAAACAACCTACTTATTATTCTGTGGATACTAAACACTTCAAGTCACTTGTTTATATAAGCAGTTTGCTAATTTTTTTCTGTGACATGAATAAACTTATAAACATGGTGCATTCTCATCAGAAGACAGACTGGAAATTACATCACAAGAGCAGCACTGAAATTACAACCCCAGGAATGCCAGACTGATTTCAGCTCATTAGACAAAATAACAGGATTGTGAAGAGGAAGGAACTGCCTACGCCAGAACTGCTCGGATCCTGCTGCTGGTGGTGAAGCAAGGCCGCCTTGGCCCACAGGTCCGGCACGGCAGGTGCTGTGCACACTGATGGGGGAGAGTCTGTGGATCCCACTACCTCCTGTGCAGTCCTCAGACCAGCCGTGTGGGCACCGTACGGAGCCTCGATAAAAGTGGCAATCCCAGCCCTCTGCTCTCACCCCGAGACCGGTGGAATCAAAAGGCACTTTAGAAAGATTCCCAGGTGGTTACTAGGTCCATCAAAGCTTAATAAGCACTGGCCCAGTGAAATTAGCTGGGTGTTTTCTGAGTCCACATATGGTTTTTGTTTTGTTGTTACTCTTGACCACAATCCACTTAGGTAGGACAAGTTGTCTCTCTCAACAGCTGACTTGCCTCCCTCCTTCCTATTTTCCTGGGCTTCCCTGGTGGTTCAGACAGTAAAGAATCCACCTGCAATGCAGGAGACCCAGGTTTGATCCCGGAGTTGGGAAGATCCCCCGGAGGAAGGCAAGGCAACCCACTCCAGTGTTCTTCCCTGGAGAATTCCATGGGCAGAGGAACCTGGTGGGTTACAGTCCATGGGATCACAAAGAGTCAGACATGACTGAGTGACTAACACTTGCTTTTCCTGCTTTCCAAGGAAAAAGAACTGAACTGGGTGATAAAAAGTTCGGAAGAGGAGCAGAATAATTACAGTGGTACTCCCAATTTCAGATGCTTTTGCTACAGAAAGAAATAAATAAAATGCGAAAAATCCTGATGAGCCAAGTTCAAATCATTATATAAAGCAGAGTTTCCCAAACAGACTACAACAGTCTAAATTGATAATGATGAACTAACATTACCTTGTTGGTAAGAATTAAGAAGCACAGCAATTAAAATCCATGACCAACTCAAGAGGACCCTGATGATGTGTGGATAACAAAGCATCTCTCCTAAAAACTCTAAGCACAACCATGATCTGTGAGCTCTGCCTCACAGAATACAGACTGAGAAGATTCAGCACCGACAACACACTGAATGGACATAAAAGAGGGAAAACTCTAGGTCTTTCAAACAGACAGACTCTAATACAGGCAATTGGTTACATAGATGACGAAATCACTGAGACTTCCAAGAGAGGATGGTGAGGCATGCCAGAGGGTAGCAGCAGGGAAGCGGCCACCACCCCAGGGCCAGAGGGGCCAGGGAGGCGGTGGCATTGCTGGGAGGAGCATCCTGGAGCCAGGAGGTGGTGCCACAAAGGAGATGTGGCTGCTGCAGAGACGCTGCCCAAGGCAGGGAAACTGATGCACTATCTTCTCTCTTCCTCCCACCCTTTCAGGGAGTAAGGTCATTAAACTAAGTTCTATTATAAGAAGACCGTTAGAGAAAACTCTGAGGAAGTAAAAATTGAACAGCCACCCCTCCTTCTATGTAGACCACAATACAGGATCAGGACCAGTAACTGACATCAACGTGGACCTCGGCTGCTTGTCACATGTCTTCTAAGACTGCAGCTGTCCAGGGAGACTCCCCTGCATGGCAGTGTGCACTCTTACTCCTGCCAGTGGAGGCCCGGGGAGCCCAGGACTGTGCAGCCAGGCCTGTCACCCTGCTGATGGCAGCTACCTGCAGGGAGCACTTGTACTGAGGAAAGGGCAAGAGAAAGTCTTGCCACCAGAATCACTCAGACCTCCTCTGCTGTGTGTGTGTCGCTCAGTCATGACCAACTCTTTGCGTCCCCATGAACTGTAGACTGCCAGGCTCCTTTGTCCATCGGATTCTCCAGGCAAGAATACTGGAGAGGGTGGCCATTCCCCTTCTCCGGGTGATATTCTCAACCCAGGGATCAAACCCGGGTCTCCTGTGTTCACTGAGCCACAGGGAAGCCCCTCTTCTCTGCTGAGTGAGACTCAACTCTTAGGAATCATGATTTCTAAGTAAACTCCTTGGATACAATATCCCTAAAATAAATTCAAAGTATAATAAACTCAACTTACTAGAAAAGCCAAACAAAAACCCCCACTGAACAAACAAACCTTTTTTCTCCCCCAAATCTGATCCTTGGCTATTTTATCTAACAGAGGTTTTTTCCCCTCCCAGATGCAGAGGAGAGAATAAATATTTCATCAGGTTTTTCTAAAGATTAAATGATATAATACATGGGAGGCACCCAGCCCAGTGTAAATCTTCAGGATGTGCTATTTTTTTTAATTATCATCAATATTATTATTTCCTTTTAAGCCCTCTGCATCTTTTTGGGGGGGGGCAGGATCTGAGTATAATCAATAGATAAAGAGTAAAAGTAGACTTGTCAGGAAATGCATTCAATTTTTACATTTCATCTTAAGCAAAAGGCTAGACTTTAGGGTTAAGGTGGTTCTTAACCTTTAGCAGTTTTTAAACTTAAAACCCAGCTTGCTGGGCCTGACTTCAGAGGTTCTGATTTGCTTGGTCTGGGCGGGCCCCCACTATGAGCCCTGACGACGTGCAGGTGATGCGAGGCTGCTGTTCCGAGGTCCACACTTTGAGAGTCACTGAGCCTGAGGACAGATCTGGCATGTTGTAAAGAACACAGGACGATATTACTGATTCCGAGTCATGGGGAAAACAGCAGAGCGACAGGCAGGTGTTTGGAAAATAAGACTCCTTCAGCCCTGACAGCACGAAGGCCCTTGAGCACGGAGTCAGAGCAGTCAGTTTCAAGAAGTCAAGAGACACTGAGAGACTAGATGGAGAACAGCCCCCACACTGGGAGCCCTGAGCGTGTCATTGGGAATTTGCAGACAGTCACAGCCAGGAGGCTGGAAGTGTCATGTCCAGTTGATACGTGACAATTGCCATTAGCGTGAAGTGTCCTGCTAAGGGTGGGGAGCTGGAGGCGACAAACAGCAGCAGGGAAAGCCTGGGAGAGCAGTGAGGAAGCGTGTCCGTGTGTGACACCCCCGCAGCTGCTCCTGGGCCCTCTCTGCACAACTTCTCCAGGTCACACAGTGGCTAACGGGAGACGGAAGAGGAAATGGGCTGAAGGAGAGAATAAAGGGGTGGATTTTGAAGATTTTTTTTTTCAGTTTTAATATTTTTTATTGAAGTATAGTTGACTTCCAATGTTGTGTTAATTTCTGCAAAGTAATTCAGTGATCCATTTATATAAATTCTTTTTTAAAATATTCTTTTCCATTATGGCTTATCATAAGATATTGAATATAGTTCTCTGTGCTATGCATGAAGCAGGGCCTTGCTCTTTATCCATTCTATACATAAAAGCTTACATCTGATAACCCCGATATCCCACTCCATCCCTCCCCCAGTGCCTTCCCCTTTAGCAACCACAAGTCTCTGTGAGTCTGTTTATCTATGTCTGTGAGTCCGTTTCTGTTTTGTAAATACATTCACTTCTGTCATATTTTAGACCCCCCGTGTAGGTGATATCACATGGTATTTGTCTTTTTTTAATTGTATTTATTTATTTTTGGCTGTGCTGTGGTGATCGGGGCTACTCTCTCGTTGCAGTTCATGGGCTTCTCATGGCAGTGGCTTCTCTTGTCGTGGCACACAGGCTCTAGGCCACAGGGCTTCAACAGCTGCAGCTCCCAGGCTCTAGAGCACAGGCTCAATACTTATGGTGCTCGGGCTTAGCTGCTTCCCAGCATGTGGGATCTCCCTGGATCAGGGATCAAACCTGTGTCTCCTGCATTGGCAGACAATTATTCTTTACCAATGAGCCACCAAGGAAGTGCTGTCTTTCTCTTTCTGACTTACCTCATTTAGTATCATAATCTATAGTTGCCTCCATATTGCTGCAAATGGCATTATCTCATTCTTTTTTATGGCAGAATAGTATTCCACTGTGCATATGTACCACATCTTCCTTATCCATGCATCAGTAGATGGACTGTTAGGTTGGTTTCATGTCTTGGCTATTGTGAATAGTGCTGCTATGAACGCAGGGGTGCATGTATTGTTTTGATTTATAGTTTTGTCTAAATATGTGCCCAGGAGTGGGATTGCTGGATCATATGGTAATTCTATTTTTTGATTTCTGAGGAACTTCCATACTGTTTTCCTCTTTGGCTGCACCAACTCACATTCCCAACAACAGTGTAGGAAGATTCCCTTTTCTCCACACCCTCTCCAGCGTTTGTTAATTGCAGCTGTTTTTTAAAAAAAAATATTTACTTGTTTGTTTTTGTGTGGCTCTGGGTCTTTGTTGCTGCTGCGGGCTTTGTCTAGTTGTAGCGAGCAGGGGCGACTCTTCGTTGTAATGTGTGGGCTTCTCGATGCAGTGGCTTCTCTTGTTTCGGAGCACGGGCTCTAGGCGCACAAGCTTTAGCAGTTGTGGCGCTCAGGCTCTGTAGTTGTGGTATACAGGCGTAGCTGCCCCATGGCATGAGGAAACTTCCTGAACCAGAGATTGAACCCACATGCCCCTGCATGAGCAGGCAGATTCCAGTCCACTGTACCACCAGACAAGTCCTCTAGACTTTTAAATAATGGCCATTCGACTGCTGTGAGGTGGTACCTTGAAAATATTACTGGTGAGAATGCTTCCATTAAGGCCAGGAAAGTAAAATTATAAATAGTTGTGCTTTTTATTTAAATAAAATATTTAAACTTAAAATAACACTGTGAGTTTAACATACATGCTTTTCAACTTTTCACCATTTTTTCAGATATTTTAATATGCCAGAAAAATTATCATTAAAATACATAAGAAGATTACATAGGGGGATAATTATTTCCTTTTGTCTCAGTCTCCAGTCAGAGGTATTCACTATTAATAGACCCTGTCTTTAGTCAAAATTTTTGCATTTTGACAGCGAATATTTTGTAGTAACTAAAATGGTATATAACCTTTAAAAATTGTGAATGACTATATGGTACACCTGTAACTTCTATCATATTGTATATCAACTATACTTCAGTGAAAACACTTATATTTTATTCTTTATGAGTTTTTGCATTAATTTTGCTTTTTAAACGTACTGTCATTTAAATATTTACCGTAATTACTTGGCTTTGATCACGCCCTTAAATTCTGCACCCAAGGTGAATGCCTTGCTTACCGCACCCTGACTCGGCCCTGAGAGGGCAGCCCCACGTTGGCACTTTGACAGTAGGTTCTGTGGTGGCAGATGAGTGCCTGGGGGGACACAGCTGTGCCCCCACATACACATGACCCCAGGAGGAGAGGGTGGTGCCCAGAGAGCACAGTGGTGGTACCCAGGGGAGTGGGATGATGAATACAGCACCCAGAGTACACTAAGGATGAGGAACAGCTGGGGAGAAAGTGGAAAAACATCCATGGATGTCACGGGCTAGTTGTTGAGACTTGTGCCCTTAAGAGATTCCCATGAATCCATAGGTGTGAGGTGGGGGGAGGAGTTGTGGAGGAGGCTGGGGTCCTGCATTAGTAATTAGGGATAAAAACCAATGAAGCCCCATCACCCAAGAAAATAAGTGTTAGTTGCTCAGTCGTGTCCAACTCTTTGGAACCCCATGGAATGTAGCCCACCAGACTCCTCTGTCCATGGAATTCTCCAGGCAAGAATACTGGAGTCATTCCCTTCTCCAGGGGATCTTCCTGACCCAGGGATCCAACCCAGGTCTCCTGCATTGCAGGTGGATTCTGTACCATCTGAACCAGGGAAGACATTTCTGAGATGGTCTGGAGGCAGATGTGTCAAGACAGGCTCAGTCCCTCCAGGACTTTCCAGCTCTCATTCATAGGTCTTGGGCACAGCGGCTCTTCTTTGCAGCCACTCTGGCCTCCCAGCTGTCGGTCCCTACCTGTCCCTCAGGAAGCCCTCCCCAGACTCGATGCCACTGGCGCTGACCTGGCCCTGCACTCTTCCGTCTCTCCGGCATCTCCGTGCCTCTCGGCTCCACCCTTATGCTTGATTCATTCCTCTCTGGTTCAGCGAGTTGGAATGATACTCAACCAGGCAGTTATTAAGCCTGGGGGATGAGGAACAAAATGGTTTCTTTTAGCGTTGGCTGTTTGCAGGCAGGAATAAATTTCATTGGAATATGGCTTTTCTTTTGCCTTCTTAATTGTAAAGCTGATTGGGACTTAAACATTTTTCACTTGTCAGAATCAACCTGAAGTAAGAGAATTTAACTGCATTTATTTGAAGAGCCACAGCTCTGGCTCTAGCTACAGAAATCTGCACTCTGAACCACGTGGGCCCAGAAGGGAAATTTCACATCCGTCCCGTGCTACTTTGCGTGAACTAGGAAGCAAGACAGCAGAGAAAAGGCAGTCAGCACATGTGGATTCTTGCCCCAGTCACATCACTCTATGTGTGGTCTGGAAGACATGTTTATCTTTCTGCATCTCACTTCCCGCACCCGCAGAATACAAATAATCACAGCTTCCTTCAGCCAAACTTTCAGGGACGCACAGTTGCACTGGATCTCGCTTCACCTCCCACATCCTGACACGCTGAAGTATGCCAGCTTTGCTCTGATAACATCTTCAGATTTGTATTTTAAAAAAAACGTGTAATTTCCTTTTTGGCTTATTGCTAACATTAACGTTGCCATTACTCAAACTGATGAATAAGCCAAAAAAGGAAATGACACACTTATTTTGGGCTTCCCAGGTGGTGCTAGTGGTAAATAATCTGCCTTTCAATGCAGGAGATGCAAGAGACTTGGGTTCGATTCCTGGGTCAGGAAGATCCCCTGGAGGAGGGTGTGGCAACCCACTCCAGTATTCTCGCCTGGAGAATCCCCATGGGCAGAGGAGCTTGGCAGGCTACATGCCATGGGGTCGCGAAGAGTCAGACACGTTATGTCATATAGTGAGGTGTCTTTAAGCTCCAAGCTGGTTGTTGGGACAAGAAGATGATCTGCTTACTGTTTATATTAACCAATTCAGGACTTAGCTATAATAAACACACAATGCACTACTATGAAAATGAAAAGGCAAGGACTTTATTATATTAAGTGGATGGTGAAAGATAATGTAAAACGTCACTGTTTGTTTACAGTAGATTGTAGTTGCTGGGGCTGCCATGTACTTGCCAGTTTCCGTCACTTGTTGAGTGCCTACCACACACCTGGCATGGGGCCAGGTCTTTTTAGTCCTCAAAATTAAATGATGAGACAAGTATTCTTTTGCGAAAACAAAGGCTAGATAGCTGGTCAACAGTGAAGCCAATATGCTCTCTTGTTTTTTGCTTGTTAATTTTCCTTAAGTAAAAAAATTTAATAGATGCATCACAGAGTTTAAAATGTATCTCCTGCTCACCCATGGTCACCATCCATCCAGTTCAGAGGCAGACAATGCCATCAGTTTCTTGTCACCTAGGCATACAAGACAATACTCCCTAAAATAGTCACCTCTGCTTTTTTTCTGTACAAATGGTAGTATAGTACCTCTTTGCACTGTTCCAAAGGAACACATCTGGTGATCATCCCATATCATAAACATAAAGCCTCCTTATTCCTGTTTCGGGGTGTACTATATTTTATTTGGGCTTCCCTGATAGCTCAGTTGGTAAAGAAACCGCCTGCAATACAGGAGACCCCAGTTTGATTCCTGGGTTGGGAAGATCCACTGGAGAAGGGATAGGCTACCCACTCCAGTATTCTTGGGCTGCCGTTGTGGCTCAGGTGGTAAAGAATCCACCTGCAATGCGGGAGACCTGGGTTTGATCCCTGGGCTGGGAAGATCCCCTGGAGAAGGGAAAGGCTACCCACTCCAGTATTCTGGCCTGGAGAATTCCATGGACTGTATATCCATGGTGTCGCAAAGAGTCCACTTTCACTTTCACAGTATTTTATTTGGGGCTTTCCAGGTGGCACAAGTGGTAAAGAAACCTGCTTGCCAATGCAGGAGACCTGGGTTTGATCCCTGGGTCAGGAAGATCCTCTAGAGGAGGGCATGGCAACCCACTCCAGTATTCTTGCCTGGAGAATCCCCATGGACAGAAAAGCCTGCCGGGCTACTGTCCTTGGGGTCGCACAGAGTTGGACACAACTGAAGCAACTTAGCAGGCATATTTTACCTGTGCCCAATTGATTGGCATTTAAATATTTCCTAATTTGCTTTTACATCAGTGTGGCAGAGAATGGCCTTCACACACACACACAGACACACACGAAGGGAGCAGAACATTTGTTAGGAAAAAACTGGGGAATATTCCTTCTAAAGGGTCTGGGCAGGATTTTGAAGGATGTGCTACCCCTTTACTGTCAAGTGGTAGGCAGATTATTGGGCAAATCATTATACCAGCTCCCATCTGTGTGTGTGAGTGCATGCTTCAGAATATTCATGAGGATGCAGGGTGCTCTGCTTACAACACACCACTGTTGATAAAGCACTTACTTAGAAAAGGATCTACAGATAAACCAAGGGTGCTGAGGAAGGGAAGAAACTGCTTCTTTTTTGCCCACTGCCAAACAACTGCAGCCTCTGGAAGTGTGTCTTTCTTCCAGACAAATGCAGGTGCACAAAATTCTGTTTACACTCTCCTGGAATGAACTGCATCAGAAATGGGTTCTCTGCATATACGTGGGGCATAAATGCAAACTTTGAAAAGGCACAAGCCCTCACCCACTCTTTTTCATGCAAAAATCAATGGCCACCTCTTACAAAAATGGAAACACATTTATATTCAGCAAATCAAAGAAGTTAATGTACTTCAAGTTAATGCAAATGTAAATATCAAAAAAAAAAAAAAAAAAAAAAGCTGCTGTTGTCCTTTGACTTGAAAAGTAAGTTGAAATCGTACAGTGGTTTCCCACGGGGCCAGATGCAAGCCATCTGACCCACCAAGCTGTTGAGACTGGTCAGTTGGGGGGTGAAAGTGTGAGGAACTCCCACTTGAAGGGAGCACCATCATGAGCTCAGATCAGAGTTGGCAGGGCTGCTGGGAGAGATGAGAGCAGATAGGAACCGCGGGGTTCTCTCACAATCGCGACTGAGTTCCTCCAGCCACATTTCCCTTCTCCTCGAGTTGTCAAGCTCCTCTCGGACAAGGTCCGCATCACCTGCACTGTTGATGTTGTCGATAGCATCCCTAATCCCCTTTCCGGTGTCCCAGTGCGAGCAGAAGGGACCTCCACGTGGGTTCTGTGGTGTGCCCAGGCCTCTGCAGATTTCTCTCGACAGGGAGGCTCTGGGTGCCATGCTGCAGAATGTATTCTGCAGGAGTGGAAATTATGCGCAGTTGCTACCAGTCCCCATCTCCAGCGTGGGAGCCTGGCCAAAGATCTTGCATGTGTAGGTGTGGGGAGGGGGCTATTTTATTTTAGCATTATCCACCATGGTGGACTTCAGGGCTCCTCCGTCTGCAAAGAGCCAAAAATATCTCTCCAGAGATGCTGTGAATACATTTCATAAGTTGCCTTTTGAGGGGGCTTTCAACTAAGTTCTCCTCAAAATTGAAACCACTGACCGGGATTCAACTAAGCACCCCAGAATGCAGCAGATTTTTGAGTTCTTGAGAGCAGCATAGTACAGAGGAGGAACTGTGGAGCCAGCCTGCCTGGTGTAACTCCCGACTCCTCCACTTCCTAGCAAGCGCTGGCTAAGTTCCTGCCCTCTCTTTCCCTAGTTTCTACATCTGTCAAATGGGTGCAATATATCTGCCTTATGGAGTTATAAGGAGAACTGAGTGCTCAGCACAGTAACTGAGTACAGAATAAGCTCTCTTGAGACTTCCCTGGCAGCCCAGCGGTTGGGACTTTGCCTTCCAGTGCAGAGGGTGCCAGTTTGATCCCCGGTTGGGGGCTTGGATGCCACATGTCTCATGGCCAAAAAAGTCAGAGTGTGGAAGAGAGGCAATACTGTAACAAATTCAATAAACACTTTAAAAAATGATCCACGTTAAAAAAAATCTTAAAAAAATGATACAAATAAACGTATATAACAGAAAGAGACTCACAGACTTAGAGAAGGAACTTACTTGCATGTACACACTGCTTTATTTAAAATGGACAACCAACAATGACCTACTGTATAGTACATGGAACTCTGCTCAGTGTTATGTGGCACCTGGATGTGAGGGGACTTTGGGGGAGAATGAACACATGTATATGTGTGGCTGAATCTCTTCACTGTTCACCTGAAACTATCACATTGTTAATTGGCTATACACCAATACAAAAAATAAAAGTTTTTAAAAATCTTTAAAGAAAGAATAAGCTCTCAATAATGCTTCCCTGGTGGTTCAGATGGTAAGACGTCTGTCTACCATGCGGGAGACCCAGGTTTGATCCCTGGGTTGGGAAGATCCTCTGGAGAAGGCAATGGCAACCCACTCCAGTACTCTTGCCTGGAAAATCCCATGGACGGAGGAGCGTGGTAGGCTGTAGTGGATGGGGTCACAAAGAGTCGGACGCGACTGAGTGACTTCACTTTCACTTTCAATGCTAGCTCTTATACAGAAAAATAATTTCCCTTTTGCACAGGCTTATTTTGGTGGTGCTTGTGGGATCTGTTTGCAGAGGCAGTGATTCAAGGCTCAGCCTCTGAAGAAGCTGAGAGCCTCCATGGCAACAGATGAGCCTTTTCTCTGGGTTCTGGCAGGGCCACTGATTTCAAGTCACAGCCATGCAGAAAACAAGGAGTCAGGACGATGGCTGGAGTGCCTTGCTCTACCCAAACAGTGCACAGGGGACCTTGCCAAGCAGCACAGATGCCGCCTCTCAGAGTGCCCGGGTTTTTCTCACAGTTGTCGCTTTGCCTGGCAAGGAGGGCTTTTATCTTTCAAAGATATTGATGTCTTCTGGCCTGCTCTCTCAGCCCCACTGCTCTGAGGTGGGGGCTCGGGGAGAATCTGCTGGGCTGCACCCCACTTCCCAGGCTGCCTACACAGCAGCTCGCCTCAGGCCAGTCCAGACAGCCCTCTATTCAGGTCTTGCCATGAAATCACACCGAAATTCTGGCCTGGGCTGGCCACCCCTGTGGCCAGAGGTGACGCAGACTCACTACAATCTTTGGTTCTGTTGGGCACTTATTTGAGGGTTTTGTTGGAGGGGAGCGGAACTTGGAGTCAGAGGCACTTACGAGACCTTCCCACTGGCTTTTCAGGCTACCTTTGTCACCTAAGGTGACTCCATCCTCACGTTGCCTGCTTGCTAAGATGCTTCAGTTGCGTCGGACTCTGTGACCTCATGGACTGTCACCTGCCAGGCTCCTCTGTCCACGGGATTCTCCAGGCAAAAACACCGGCGAGGGTTAGCATGCCCTCCTCCAGAGGATCTTCCCAACCCAGGGATCAAACCCACATCTCTTACATCTCCTGAATTGAGAGGTGAGTTCTTTACCACTAGCAGAGTCCCCCTTATTCCTGGGAAGATTCAGGCCTAAGAGGCACATCTTAAGTCAGAAGAGGGACATGGGAAAGACAGCAGCCTTGAGGTCCAGAGAGCCGGGTTCCCTGCTCCCCTCTGTCACGCAGTGGCTGTGTGACCAGGCTCAGATCATGTCCCTTCTCTGATATTACTTTTCTTACCTGAGGTGCTCCATGGGAACATGAGCCCAACCTTCAAGTTGGGACATGCGTTTAGGGTTTGACTGCCATGTGGGGTGTATCCAAAGGATACATGGATACAACATGTGGAGTGAAGGGTCAGTGGTCACAGATGTTGTCCAAGGGTTGGAGTCTGTGTGTGTGTGTGTGTATGTGTCTATGTGTATGTGTTGGGGGACTGGGGAAGATGGAGAGGGGTGAGGTGGTGTGCTGTACAGCCTCTATGTGTGTGAGAGAAAAGGGGGAAAGCGTACATGTCAAAGACCCAGGGAGAGATACTGGATGTCACTTCTGTGTGAGAGAGAAGGAAGGTGGGGAGAGAAGAGGGCAGGGAAAGAGGAGGAGGGCCTGTGAAGAATTAGCATATTGCAAGTGCATGTGAGGAAAAGGGAATGGGGAGAGACAGAGAACAAGGAAGAAAGGAGATCTATGTGTGTGTGTGGGGGGGCAACTTGATCAGTGGCTGGACTGTACACACAGCTCCTGCCTACACAGTTCTCAAAAACCTCCCCAAGCTCCCCAGAGAAGCTCTGTCAGGGTCTTTGGGGAATTCTCTTCTCCAGCTGGCTCAAGAGCAAGGCTGGATTCTCTCAGTCTGAGGACAGAGGATCAGGAGGCCCCCCCAGGGTCCCGCTCCTCTCATCAGGTCCTGATTTCTGGATCTGGGTACCTGAAAGTCTGGCTCTGCGCTGGGGAAAACAATCCCCACTGGGTGCTGGGGTACCTCAGAGCAGCACAGCTTGTGTGGGCAGCAGCTAGAAGCTGGCTCACCCTCTGCGCAGAGAATGAGGCTGCCAGGCTCTGTTTACAGCTCCAGGCCTGGCGACGTCACCCCAGAAGGGATGTGAGGAAGGAGGAGTCAGGCTCTCTCCCTGTGAGGACTACCCCAGTTTGGAGGAGGTGCGAGGTCAGTTTGGGAAATCGTGAAAAGAGCCCGTAGTGGAAATCTTCCTTTCAGAGTCTGGCATCCATTCATCCTCTTCCTGATAAAACAGTACCCCAAATATTTGGGGAACTGCCCCTCCCCACTCCTTTTCCTGGAGTTGACCTTTGCCCCAGGAGTGGGTCTGGCTTGAATTAGACATCTTCCCCTCCTCCCAGCCACAGTGATTAGATCAGGGAGGGACAGGTGAACACACACCAGGCCAGTGCGAGCCATGCCTAGGACTTTGTTCAACACTTGCAAGAGGGGTGATTTCTAAGGATGTGTGATTGAGAGACGAGAAGGGTTAGAGTTCCGGCTGTCATCTTGCGATTGTGACAAATGCGAAACTGCAGCCCACCAGCAGAAAGCAATGGAAAGGAAAGAGACAGTCCTGAAGGAACAGTTTAAACTCTGCGTCCAGCAGTACCTGAAGCCACATTACCCTTGAACATCTCTGATTACATAGCAGATGCATTCCCTTTTCTTGAAGCCGAGTTGGGTTGGGTTTTCTATCACTGGTGACCCGTGGCTGACACAGAGAGGAATGGGATTCCCAGTCCCCTACTGAGAATCCACAATGTACTGGGCAGGTACAGTGACCGGTGCTGGGGGAGGAAGTGACGCAGCACGAGGCTCCTGCCCCTGGGGCCGCTCAGTCACTTGAGAAGGCAGACATCTGGACAAGCCAGCACCCTAGTGACACATATCCACGTGCCTCCAAGGAGAGGCGCTGACAGCCTTAACCCAGAGCCGAGATGGGAAGGCCAGTGGGGGACAGAGGAGTCGGGACATGGGGTTGTCACTGGGTAACAAACACCAGCTTTAGAGATGGAAGGACTGAGACCTGAATTCCAACACCACCTCTCCAAGTCTCCATTTATTCACCTGCAAAATGGGGAGTCTTATCTCCTAGTTTTGTTGTAAGAATTAAAACATTTAATCTGCCATGCAAGACATATCTGTTGAGCACCTATTATGTGCCAGAAACTGTGGACAATACGGTGTGCCAAACAGGGAGGGAGCTAACATTCCAGTGGGAGAAGCATACAAACAAGAGCCTACCGATTTCCCTGGTGGTCCAGTAGTGAGGAACCCACCTGCCAATGCAGAGGACATGAGTTCGATCCCTGGTCCAGGAAGATCTCACATGCAGCAGAGCAACGAAGCCTGGCAGCCGCCAACTGCTGAGCCTGTGAGCCTAGAGCCCGCGCTCCGCAACAAGAGAAGCCACCGCAATGAGAGGCCCATGCACCGCAATGAAGAGTAGCCCCGCTCACTACAGCTCGAGACAAAAGCATTCGGGCAGCAGTGAAGACCCAGCATAGTCAAAACAATAGAGCCTAGAACATGTGAGCAGGACAGGGAAGGGCATGGATGGGAGAGGAATATCAACAAACACAAACGTTTCTTGACGACATCTGGACTGTGAGGGGAGGTCTGGAAGCAGAATAGGAGGGCAGCATTCCAGATGGAGAGAGACCCCTGTTACGAAGAGAGAGGGAGGGAAGGAGGTGGGAGGTGGGAGAGCAGGTGGCACCAACCCTGTGGGCCTCTGTGGGATGCTTAGTTTTGTCTTTATCTTAAGAGCAAAAGAAAACATGGATGGGTTGCTTCTGGACAATTAGGAGTTCAAAGAAAATACCTGCACTGGTTTTGCGTTCAATTGCAATGTCGTTGGGCTTCCCAGGTGGCGCTAGTGGTAAGGAACCCTCCTGCCAATGAAAAAGACATAAGAGGCGTGGGTTCGATCCCTGGGTCAAGAAGGGCTGGGAGAGAGCATAGCAACCCACTCCAGTATTCTTGCCTGGAGAATCCCATGGACAGAGGAACCTGGCAGGCTATAGTCCATAGGGTTGCAAAAAGTCGGACACAACTGAAGTGACTGAGCACACACGCATGCAATGCTATTATGGCCAAGTTGAGAATACAGATTAGGAGAGAAGCAACCTGTGCTAAGCTCAGGGCATCTCGCCTGCATTAAAGCAGTGTTGTGACGGCAAGGGAGGGAGCAACAGCAGTGTTATCCCCAGCCTGGGCAGGAGCTGCCAGTGAGGAACTGCAGACTTGCTTCCACTGTCCCCTGGAAGGGCCAGAGGGCCCGGGCTCAGGACTCCATTCCATGGTGGGGAGTCATCACTAACTACAAAACCGATGCATCAAGGGGCCCGGACCTCCTGGGACACAAAGCCCATTAAGCAGACTAAGCTTCCTGCCAGGGCATCCTTAGATGCCCAGACTTGCCTCCGGGAGCTGGAGGTGGTATCCTCTGCTCCCAGGTAAGCAGAGTGGGACAGTGGAAAGATGCTGGGCTTCAAAATAAAATAAACTGGGTTCCCAATCCAGGCTCAGTGCCTTGTCAATCACATGACTTTGAGCAGGTCTCTCAGCCCATCTCCTACCTTGTGTAGACTTCTTAAAAAAGAATATTTATTTTCATTATTTCTTTGGCTATGCCAAGTGTCAGCTCAGCACTGGGGACCTTCGATCTTCATTTTGACATGAGAGATCTTTAGTTGCAGCATACACACTCTTAGTTAGCATGTAAGATCTATTTCCCTGACCAGGGATTGAACCTGAGCCCCCTGTGTTGGGAGCGTGGAGTCTTAGCCACCAGGGAAGTCCCTCCTACCCTGTAAACCGAGGCTAAGGCCTACCTTGGAGGCTTTCTGGGGAATCTGTGAATTTAAAGCAGACAACATGCCTCCTGCTCAGGAAGTGGGCCATGACTTTCACTTCTCTTCTCCAGTCCTTCTTGGGGTTCTGGGTGACCAGCCTGAGCCACATGTGACAAGACAGATCCAGGACTGCCCCAGGCACTGCTGGAAGCATCCCAAGGTAGAACGTCTGAGTTGCCGTAAGGACTTATCTATGTAAATAAAACTCCCCTGGGAGAGGGATCGGGAGCCATGCCCACCCCAGATGGCACGTGGTGAACTCCTTTCACAGTCTCTCCTGGCAGCTGGCTGTGATCAAGGGGGAGACAAAAGAGAGCCCAGGAGGGGTGCAAAGCATCTAGGTGGGGAGGACACCTTTGAAGGCTTTGGGGTGCTGAACACAGCCGGGCAGCAAAGGCCCCATTCAGGCTCTCTGAATCAACAATTAGTGGCTGTGAGCATTTGTAGCAGCGTGGATGGACCTAGAGGTGATCATACTAAGAGAGGTGAGTCAGACGGAGAAAGACAAACATCATATGATATCACTTGTATGTGGAATCTAAGAAATGATACTATGAACTTATTTGTAAAACAGAAACAGACAGACTTAGAAAACAAACTTCTGGTTACCAAAGGGGAGATGGGGGAGAGATGATTTAGGATTTGGAGATTAACAGAGAACACCATGCACGCGTGCTCAGTCGTGTCCAACTCTTTGTGACCCCATGGACTGTAACCCTCCAGGCTCCTCTGTCCATGGGATTCTCCAGGCAACAATACTGGAGTGGGCTGCCGTTTCCTACTCCAGGGGGTCTTCCTGACTCAGGGACCGAACCCACATCTCCTGTATCTTCTGCATTGGCAAGTGGGTTATTTACCACTGCACCACCTAGGAAGCCCCTCAAAGGTGTGTGTGTGTGTGTGTGATTTTTACTTTGAATACACACACACACCCATGTATATGGGCTTCCCTCATGGCTCAGTGATAAAGAATCTGCCTGCCAATGCAGGAGACACTGTTCGATCCCTGTGTCAAGAAGATCCCGTGGAGAAGGAAATGGTTACCCACTCCAGTATTCTTGCCTGGACAATCTATGGACGGAGGAGCCTGGTGGGCTACAGTCCATTGGGTCGCAAAAAAGTTGAATGTGACTGAGTGATTAAACAACAAATACATGTGTGTGTGTATATAGGGGCTTCCCCGGTGGCTCATGTGGTAAAAAGATACACATTACTACATATAAAATAGATAAACAATAAGCACCTACTGTATAGCACAGGGAACTTTATTCAGTATCTTGCAATAATGTATAACGGAAAAGAATCTGAACAACACATACGTATATGTATAACTGAATCACTTTGTGGTATGCCTGAAACTAACACAATAAATCAGTTATTGGGGGTTCAATAAAAATAAGTAAATCAATAAAAACAACAACTGCAACAGCAGAAGAGTTAGCAGTAGCTTCAAAACTTCAAGAAAAGGAGACCTGGCGCCCCTGGCCCCTCCGTACGGTCATCGGTGCCCCGCCATGTCCTGAGAACAGCAGAGACTAGCAGGTGGGGGGAGGGAACGTGAACAGGGCACAAGAGACACGGCAAGAACAGAGTCCACGCCAAGGCCTACAGATGAGCCACTGATAGCTTTGGAAATGCATTTGACGGTGTCTCTGTGCAACGCCATCTCTTTTCAGGCAAATTCAATCCTTGGCCTGTTACCAGGGTGAGATGGAAGGTACAGCGTTCCCTGGGCAATGTCAGCATGAAATCTTCCTTCTGGGAGGTTCTGGGAAGAGGAGAAACAAGCAAGCAGAGCCTTTATCTTGTCTGAACTCCTTCTCCTCTACTCAGCCCTCGATGCTGCTCAGAATCCTGCAGTCTAATTTGTAGGTCAAGCGTGTTACTGGATGTGAGAATTAGAAGTGACAACTGAAATGCCCTGCACCATGATGCTAATACTCATTAAACCATCCCTGTCTATTATTTCAAAGAAAATACATGCTCACTAAGAACGTACTTAGCGACTGTCTGCGAAAATACACTCCTAGTGACTTAAATCAAACATGGGGAGGCCTGGGTTGTCCTTGAATTGCCACATGGCCATGAAAACCACAGTTGCAAAGAAATACTATATTCTTTCACTCTAATGGGTTTGGGGGGCTTCCGTGGTGGTCCAGTGATTAAGAATCCGCTTTCCAACGCAGGAGACATGAGTTCGATCCCCGGTGGGGGAACTAAGATCCCACATGCTGCAGGGTGTCTAAGCCTGCACATCACAAGTAGAGAAGCCCGTGTACCACAGTGAGAAACCCATACACCACAACTAGAGAAAAACCCATGTGCTCGATGAAGACCCAGCACAGTCAAAAAAAGTGCCTTGCACCAGAAGGAAAGGTTTTACCACAATGAAGCATCTGGATTAGGAAGCCTGAACTCTGGGGTCTCACCTTAATAGACAGACCCTCCTCTAACCTGGTCTCTCTGTTGGTGGCTGTCCCCTTCATTGGCCCAGTTGGGGAGATCCCTTGGAGACCTGGCCAGAGGGCCTCACCAAGACCTGGATGAAGGCTACAGAGTTGCAAAGGGGAGGTGAACACAGAGGGGACCTTTGACTGCATCAGGTCCAGTGAAGGTCCAGCCGACTCTGCGGGGCAGGTGCCGCGTGCACTAGCTTACTAGGGAGCCCGCTGGCTTACCTGAACTTCACACCTGGGAAGCCATGACTAAAAGGAAAAAGAGGAGCCCTCTTTAGTGCTTCCAGAAGGCTTGTCTCTTCTCCACCTGAGTATCTGAGCATTGACGTGGCACCTACGTAAACCTCCAGAGACCCACCATACTAGAATACAACTCAACACTGCACGTCCTCCACAGACAGCAGACGGGAAGCCTACATCAGGGAGGTGGGACGCTGCCACAAAGCAGTGGAAGGCGTAGGTGCCTGTGCCACATAGATGTCACCCTGTGGCCATTCATTTCTGAAATGGCTCTGGGCAGAGAAGTGTGTACGCTGGCAGGTTTGATAGATGATGAGTTAAAAATGAATGAAGCTGGTCAGCTGAGTTAGATTTTCATCTCCTAAACTTGAAAGCCTACACTGTAATACTTATAGATGACTCGCTCTCGGAGACTAGAAACCCCCCTTCAGCAGATATGGTGACAGGACAAGTCTGGCTGGTCTAAAAGGAGAATGGGCTCGCTCCACCACCTTCAGCCTCATGCCCCACCCAGGTATGGACTTGTCATATGCAAAGGCAGATTCTTCTTTTCCTCTTTTCCCCAACCATCTTGGGGAGTTACACTGCCCTCTGAGTCCAGGCTCAAGATGCTGCCTGAATCACCGTCCTTCCCTACACTAGCAAATTTCAGCACCAAGCATCTGGCCAGCTCCTCACTGGCCCACCCCTGGGCACTCTGAGGAAGTGTTGCAGAGGTCCTGAATCCCTGCCAACTTCTCAGGAGGGGCCCAGAAAAGGTCAGGGATTTTGCACAAGGTTTCAGAGCTTGCCAAGCAAGAAAACAGTCTGATTAGAAATAAAGCTGAGTATATTGATTTTTCTTGATGAAGTTTTGAATGCAACAAGCATTCAGGGCACGTTTTTCAGCATCCAGTAACACCATATGAGGTAGTTATTAATAAAGCCCCGGGAGAGAGAGAGAGAGAGATTGTCCCAAGGTCAAAAATAAAAGCATGGAGAGAGCACTTTAATATTATCATCAGAGGTGCATACAGTGTTGGAAGTGACTTTCCTTGACCTTGTCCCATGGAAACAGATTCACAGGCTCTCACACACTCCTTGGACTGAAGATCCTGAATATAATTTTAGAGAAGAAAATAGAAATTGAGAGAAAGTGGTTTTTAGCAAACCAAGCGCAAGTCTGCATAAATGCTGCCAAGGTCTCTGTAATACAATAAGCCCAGAAACATCCAACAAAGAAAGAAGCATTTCCTCTGGAACTAAGGTATAAAAGCTTTATGATTACGTATATTCCCGAGACTCTCATAAAACTTCTGTCTCACAACTCCTTTTAGTTTGTTTGTCTTTAGCTCTTGTTAGGGTTGACTTTTTTTTTTTTTTTTTTAGCCACAAACAAGTCTAATAACCACATCTAGTATTTTGGCATACTCCTAGTATACTGAAGGGCTACCCTGGTGGTTCAGATGGTAGAGAATTGGCCTGCAATGCAGGAGACCTGGGTTTGAGCCCTGGGTCAGAAAGATTCCCCTGGAGAAGGGAATGGTTACCCACTCTAGTATTCTTGCCAGAGAATCTCCAGGGCAGAGGAGCCTAGCGGGCTACAGTCCATGAGGTCACAAAGAGTCGGACACAACTGAGCGGCTAAGTGCACATGCACTAGGATAACGAGGACCAGAATTTTCCTGCTATGTGAATATACCTAGTCTCAGGCCCAGGAGCATCTCTGAGTCTTAAGAACCTGCATGGAAAGCTACTAAGCTCAAAGATGGCTTTCATTGAGCTTCCAATGAAAAAGGACGATGTTGTAACAACTTCTGCAAACATTCATTTCTTCAGCTACAAAATTGGAATATTGGCTCCACATACCTCATGGATGGCTGAGAGGTTAAAACAACATAATGCAAGCAAAAAATGCTTCTTAAATTTAATAAGGTCTGGCTGCATCCTTCTTGATGACCTGGACTCTAGTCTGGGTTCAGGCATCAAGATGCTGTCAGCCACAGGATGAGCCACAGGATGCTCTCTGGTCCCCTGGTTCACACCTCAGGGCCTTTGCACTGTCTCTGGGTGCTCTCTCAGCAGCACTCCCAACTCTGTATGGTTATGGTTGGGACCTTCCTGTCCTCTGTGTTAGACTCTGAGCTCCTACAGGGCAGGGGCCTCTTCCTGGTGCTCTTAGAGACACCCTTCTCCTCTCCAGCCAGTGCTATGAGGGGCAGGCTTGTTCCAACTGTGGGGAGCCGACTGTGGGCACCTCTCCCTTACTCAGCATTCAGTGATAATCTGTTGGGAGCTCAAAAACACATATGGTGTGGATATTTACACTATGGAAATTGACAAATGCTACAAATCAAGCTCTTTTTCTTTTTATCCCTGGAGAGTTACCTGTCAAAAACTTACCAGGATACTACTGACCCCTAGCCAGTGCTCTTACCTCATCCTTTTAACCTGACACATTCATGCTGGACAAATGCTGTCTACAACAGAACCAAAATCTAGTGTGTCATGACACCCTCCCTTAAAAAAAAAAAAAAAAGTATTTATTTATTTGGCTGTGTCAGGTCTTAGTTGCAGCATGTGGGATCTAGTTCCCTGACCAGGGATTGAACCTGGGCCCCCTGCATTGGAGACACAGATTCTTAGCCACCGGAGCACCAGGGAAGTCGCTACACCCTCCCTTCTTGAAACATATGTACTCTCAGTTCTATGATCTACTTGCCTGGCTTGTTCCCCAGTGGTGGCAGCAATAACCACTGTAATCAGAGCTAACATCTACTGGGACTTACTCTGGGCTGGCTGCTGGGGGATGCCTCTCAGTGAGTCCTGTCCACAGGGCTGTGAGGCTGTGAGGCTGACACTGTGTTACACTCATCTGACCCAGGAGGAAAGCGAGGCTTTGGAGCCTTGTCCACAGGCAGGCGGGGCCAGCATCAGAACCCAAGCCAACTTGGCCACGTCCCCCGCCCCGGTAACAGCCACACTGGGTCACTCACCCTGCTACCCTCCCAGCGCCCCCTCTCCCCATGGTCACGTCTCTGTGCATGTCCGGCACTAGTCACTGTGGTTCTATTTTCACCCACGTGGCAATGACATGAACAGATCTTGTTGATTATGCTCTGTGGCCCCTTATGATTTCCCTAATAGCCCCCAGTTTCATCCCTGGCTGGGGGAATGGGGCTGGCTCCCTGGTCCCCACTATAGGGGTGTATCTGAATGTCAACCAGCCTCAGAGCCCACCCTGCTACATTCTTCCTTTTGGATTGAGGTTCCCAGGGGCCACAGCTGTCCACATCGCTTCTCTGAACCTGGCCTTGGGAACAGTCACTGGGGGTCCACTGCAGTGGGCATAGGGCTGCCTCGTTTATTACTCCCAGCACCTCCCTACACCAACAAAAGCTTGATTTGATGGATAGCAGACCAGGGGACGGAGAGCTAAGAAGGGGCCAAGCCAGAGTTTCAGTCAGGCGTGCATGATGGCATTTAAAAAAATATATTTTATTTATTTGGCTGTGTCGGGTCTTAGTTGTGGCACGTGAGCCTCCGTGGTGGCATGTGAGATCTTTAGTTGTGTTGTGACTTGCAAACTCTTCGTTGTGGCATGTAGGATCGGGTTCCCTGACCAGGGATCGAACCTAGGCCCCCTGCATTGGGAGTGAGGAGTCTTAGCCACTGGGAAGACGAACAGGGAAGCCCTAGGCCTGGCATTCTTTCCATAACACCAGAGCTCCTGAGCGTAAGGCAGGGGACAGGCTTCTGGATGGCCAGGGGATTCAATTTCCACCGCCATCTCCCAGCCCCTGGCCCACAGAGCAGCAGGCCCTGCCCTGGTAACCCTGTAGGCAGGCCCTGCAGCTCCTTCTCCCATTCCAGGGCCTGGTGAGTGGGACCATACTGTGGGTTGAGCTATATCCCCTCCTGGGCTGGGGAGGGCCTGCCCAGGGCATGAAATCCCCCCAGCCACGTAGTTCTCATCCCTCGAAAGGTGGCCTCCACTCAGTGAGAAGCAAGTGGTTAACTCTGCTTAAAGGTGGTGGCTAAGTTAAGGGCAGTTCAGGTGACTGTGTGTGTGTGCTAAGATGTCCAACTCTTTGCAGCCCCATGGACCATAGCTCTCCAGGCTCCTCTGTGCATGGGACTTTCCAGGCAAGAATACTGGAGTGGGTTGCCGTGACCTCCTCCAGGGGATCTTCCCGACCCAAGGATGATGGAACCTGTGTCTCTTAAGTCTCGTGCATTGACAGGCAGCCTCTTTACCACTAGCACCACCTGGGAAGCCCTGTTCAGGTAACTGGGGAAACACATTCATCCGTTCTGAGTTGTGGTGGACACCCTGGTTTGATTGGACCTTTTTAATTTTTATTTAAAAATTTTCTGACCTCAATGGTTTCCGTTGAGAAATTTGTTGTCATCTGAATTGATCTTCCCTTATAAAAAATATATTGTTTATGTCTGGCTGCTTTCAAGATTTTAAATTTTTTCTTTAGTTTTTAAAAGTTTGATTTTTATGTGTCCTGGTGTGGATCTGAATGTATTTGGTTTTCCAAGTCATGTGTTTAGTTTTGGGGGGCTTCAAGGACATCGTCTGGCAATATTCTCAGAGAGTGACCTTTTCTCCTCAAAATCAGCCAGTGAATTTATTTGGTTTTTATTTCCCTTGAGTACCACCCACAAGCCTTATCCAGCAGCTTCTAATTTTCTCCACTCATGCTTACAAAAATCCTCTACTGCAATAAAAAGTGTAGCTGGAACACTTTTATGAGTGTGATGAGAAGTGATGTCCTTGTCACGGGAGGCGCCATTCTCTGGCACACCCGCCGGGACTCAGCATGGCTTCCCAGCTGAACCATCAGAGCCAGAGCCATTAGAGCCAAGGGCTGTGGACCGCAGATGGTTATAGGAACAGAAATTAAAAGTTTCCTAACCATGGGACAGACACCATGGTGGGCACAAATCATCCTCTCTCTAATCCTTTAGCAACCTGCTAAGCCCAGTGTCATAAATTCCCATTTTTTCAGATGAGGAAAATGATGTTCAAAGATGCTAATAGCAACTGGCTAATAGCCACACAGCTGTTACGTGCCAGAGCCAGTGTAAATGTGCCAATAAATTAAAAAAAATTATTTTAGGCAGCATGGCTTACCTGTAGTAAAGTACACTAATCTTAAGTGTCACAGAGAATGTTTACATGTGTGTTCACATGTAAGACCACTTAGTCAACATACAGAACACTGTATTAATAATCACTCCAGATGGCTTGCTGGGTCCCCTCCCATTCAGTAAGCCCTCCTACCCCCAGGGGCCATCACCATCATAGGTCAGTGTGACCATTTCAGAAGTCTACACGAATGGAATCATACAGTCCGTGCCACCTACATCTGTCTTCTTTGGCTCAGCATCACATGGTGTTCATCCATGGTGTTGCGTGTATCAATAGTTTCTTCTTTTTCATCGCTGTATAGTATTTTATTATATGACTACATCACATTTATATTCATTCTCTGCTGATAGACTTTGGGGTGGTTTCTAGTTTGGAGACATTACCAAGAAAGCTGCTGTATCTTTGCACGTGAGTTTTCTGGACGTACACACTCTCACAAAGTTAACGGACACACCCCAATTCCATCACGTGGCAGGAAGCTGCCGTTTTGTTCTATTTTGTTTGTTCGCTTTTGCTATAGAAATTATGCTTCCCTTATTTTTAGCCATAGGTGATTTAGGAAGGAAGAATCTTACTCACTTAAATAGGAAGAGGTCTGAGTAAATTTGTAAAGTTCTCTCCAAGCAGTTTTTAATTCTGTTAGGTAGTTACAATAGGGATAAGGAATCCAAAATGGCGGTGGCTAAAAGACAAGGAAGGGAAAAGCCTGCGAAAATAGAACAGAGGAAGGTCAAAGGAAGGTCCGAGGACCGGAGTGAGGACTTCAGGTAGAACAGCACTCCTGACTAAGCCCCATTTGCATAGGGCAGGCCTGGGGGAAGAAAAAAAACATATAAAAAGAGGAGCCAAAGGGCTCTCTCTCTCTCTCTCTCCCCCACCCCGCACCCTGAGGCGCTCTTCTCTTCGTGTCTTTGGATCGACGTGCCCTCACGCCTCAAAGATGGATTTTCCTGCTCTCTTCTAAATAAAATCGAGCTGTAACACTGATTTGTCTAAGAGCTATAACATGGTCCGTTCGAGACCTGAGAGCTATAACACGGTCTGTCCAAGACCCGAGAGCTGTGACATGCCGAAGGCTTTAACGTCCGTCACTCCAAATCTTCACTGTGATGAGACAGAACCAAGCAGCATACACTCGCCTGACAATTCCTTCCTGTTGAAACCTTGGAAGTGAGATGAGAGGGGATCAGTTTTACCGCTTCAGGAAACACATACACCCTCATACCTCGGCACACTTTTCGTCATTTCACACTCTGTTGCTTTACACATTCACATTCCCAGCATCAACCACCAACTACCCTCATTGACCTAAATAACGCGCTTCCTGCCTCAGCCATGCCCGTTCTGCTGTCCCCAAAGACACTGTTTCATGACCGTTCAGCGCTTTACCCTTCCTCTCTGCCAAATTCCATCCTTCCTTCAAATCCCTGCTTAAATGAAGCCTTCCCTTTTCTTTCTGGCAAGCTAACAGAATTGTAAATTGATGTGGACATAAATTCTAAATAAATAAACCTACTGTCCACACACTTTATTTATATGAGAATATGCAACAAATTTTGTTTTGTCCTGAAGGCAATTTTTAAACATACAGGACACAATTTAATACACAGGACATTTTTAAAAGGTGAGAAGCAAATTACTTCTATTTGATAATGACCTAATGACCATGACATAGGCTACCTACTGAATGGTGTAGTCTTTTCCCCAAAGTTAAGAAATAAAAGCTTAATTGATTAGAAGCAATGCAAAAATGTTAGTGCTTTATGATTTTAACTAAAAGGCACAGCCGACAAAGATTTCTTAAAGGTACTCAGTTTATTTAGGATTCGTTACACTTCCTCAATGTACAAGGCCATTCCTAGGTGTCTCTTGAAGAATCTCAACTTAGAGGTTAAGCAAATCACCTGAAGGACACAGAGTCCCAGAAAATGCAGATGTCTTTATGGGATTTAAGTCTGATGAGCCTCTGGAAGCTACTTGATTGGGGAATTGGGGGATGCTGCCCCCAGAACAATTCTTTAGGAAAAAAAAAAAAAAGAAATCCTCTTTTCTTAATTATCTCACATCCTCACTTCTACGGGTGTAAACTATAAGCCTCTCCAGTTCTTTCCTTACCAATGAATTCCTAAATACTCCCCTGACAGGGCTGCCTTTGAATTACAGAGACCATAATATTCTCTGATGCTTTTACAGTGATTCCGAGAGCAATTCACACCTCAGGCAGGATTCCTAAGAATCCTTATGACAGAACAGCTTACACATTCCAGGGTGAAGCAGCCCATTTATATGGTAAATGCGTTGGCCCTCCCATCAGGCGAGGCTGAATTAGTTTGCCTTCCTTAGGCCACTTGTTCCTGCTCTCAAATGAGAACTCAAGAAATTTAGCAGCAGTTGCTTTTTGTCTTGATTTTAAGAGCTGTTTGTAGTCTTCAGAAATGAATACAGCATCATCTTCTATATTGGTTCCTGCTAAACTTAACTGTCTTCATACTGAATACTGCTTTGTCCAAATTTTAGGGCTTAGTTTTCTAGGATCTTTTGAAGAATTTACATTTTGTAAGGTTTTTATAAAGTGAAACAGATGTTCTTCACTCTCTATCCCTCTCTTATGCTGCAGTATCAAATCCTTTTCATTTCTTAAATTGATTTTCTGTGGACTGTTCTGAGGGAACTTCAAATTTTTAAGCACTAGGCTTATCCTGGGCTTTCCAGGTAGCTGAGTGTTAAAGAATCCATCTGCCAATGCAGGAGATACAGGAGTAGGTGGGGAAGATAGATCCCTGGGTAGGGAAGATCCCCTGAAAGAGGAAATGGTGACCTGCTCCAGTATTCTTGTCTGAAAATCCTATGGACAGAGGATGGGCCACAGTCCATGGGGTTGTAAAGAGTCAGATACAACTGAATGAGCATGCAGGCTTATCCGAGGCTTGTGTATGTACTGTATGCATATCTGTGCTTTATAAATAAAAAGAGCAAGATTCCCTCTTCCCTCATGTTTGGGGGGACATAGTCCTGTCAAGAATGCATACCCTGGAGTCAAAGATTTGGTTCTGGATCTTGCTCCCACCCCTATTAGAACAGTAAGATGCCTTGGTAAGCTCAGCATCTACAATTTTAACAGGAGGTGCTATTCACCTCGCAGGACCATAAAGGGGAGAGTGCTGGCATCTAATTAACGTTCTTTTCTGGAAATCTACTCTCTACTGCCTGCAGCCTAGATTCAGCCTTACCTTGCCCAAGCTTTCCAGTCTGCCCACTGCTCTCCCTTTCCTTTGTCCAGCCTGCCTTTGCTTCCTTGTCCTCTCCTGCCAAACTCCTACCCCATGAAAACCCAGCTCAGGCAACTCTTCCTTTGGGATACCCGTCCTGCTGTTGCTTTAACCACAGTGCCCCTCTCCAACCCTGCCAAAGACCTCATGGCCTCCAGCTGAGCACTGTCCACTCGTGGCTGCTCATGTAGTACTGAGATCTGTGTGACTCTTTAACCTTGGCCATTAACACAGGCCTGGGTGCTTGCTGATGGAAAGAGCCAGTGCCTCTGCTTGCTTATCAGAGAAATTTCAGAAAGATAAAAATTTCTGGCTAAGATTCAGCACTTTCACTGCCCTATCACGGCCCGGGTTCAATCCCTGGTCAAGGAACTTGAGATCCTGCAAGCTGCAGTCAAAAACAAAGAAAGAAAGAAAGAAAAAAAAAAAAATGCCAGAAGATCAAAATTTCAGGCTGGCCTCTTCCCCATAATAAGTGTCCTGCAACTTATGCAAGGAGGCTTCAGGAAGAAAAGAAAAAAGGGACATTACAAACAAAAGGCATACCAAGAACTTGTACCAAAAAATTATACGACAAACATTGAAAGTGGACATGTGAACAGTTCTCCAGAAAATCAGTGACGGATGGTAAAGAGTTGATTGCTTTAGCACAGGCCTCCTGTGTGGGCTGAACCCAGTCAGCATTTATGGAGGAAATAAATGAAAAATACTTCATTTACCGTGAGATAGAGGTCTGTGCACATTTCCAGGAACAAGGAGACGCCCTCTTACATAACCAGGTAAAGTGATCAATTTCAGGAAATTTAAAATGAACTCAGTAGTATTCTGGAGAAGGCAATGGCACCCCACTCCAGTACTCTTGCCTGGAAAATCCCATGGACAGAGGAGCCTGGTAAGCTGCAGTCCATGGGGTTGCTGAGGGTCGGACATGACTGAGCGACTTCACTTCCACTTTTCACTTGCCTGCATTGGAGAAGGAAATGGCAACCCACTCCAGTGTTCTTGCCTGGAGAATCCCAGGGACAGGGGAGCCTGGTGGGCTGCCGTCTATGGGGTTGCACAGAGTCGGACACGACTGAAGGGACTTAGCAGCAGCAGCAGCAGTACTATTCTACCATTATCCAAATGGTGTCAACTGTCCCAGTGTCCTCTACAGCTACGTTCCTCATCTCAAGAGTTGACCAAGGGTTAGGCATGCCACTTGGTTATCATTTCTTGTTAGTCTTTAAACATTTCCTCAGTTTCTTTTTTCTTTCATGACATCAACATTTTGAAGACTTCAGGCCAGTTATTTTGCATAATACCGCTCGGTGTGCCTTTTGCGTTTCCTCAAGATGAGATTTATTCTGAAATCTGGAAGGGTCGACTGTCTCTCACAGTACATGAATGGAACGTAATCACCAACACGCCTCAATTTTTTTTTCCTTTAATTTTTTCAGTCTAGTCAAGAGCTGTGTCAATTGTGCCACATTTTCACTGAACAGCCCTGGCTAAGATGGGATTTTCCAAGTACACGGTAACTTTCCTCGACTTGCTGCATCATAGCGTGTGATGCCAGTGCAAGAGCTCCTTATTCAAAATGAACCACGTGACACTGGCACACGGTGCTGCCAGCGCAAACAACTCCACCGCACCCAGGCTCCTACGTCACACATGCTCCGCAGAGTGTGCGCAAACAACTCCACCGCACCCAGGCTCCTACGTCACACATGCTCCGCAGAGTGTGCGCAAACTCCACCGCACCCAGGCTCCTACGTCACACATGCTCCGCAGAGTGTGCGCAAACAACGCCACCGCACCCAGGCTCCTACGTCACACATGCTCCGCAGAGTGTGCGCAAACAACGCCACAGCACCCAGGCTCCTATGTCACACATACTCCGCAGAGTGTGCGCAAACAACTCCACCGCACCCAGGCTCCTACGTCACACATGCTCCGCCTAGTGTACATGCAGGATAAATGCTCTCCATTCAAAAAAGTGAAATACTTCTTTCACTAAGAAACCACCGCATATATAATTTTTAATATAAGACTTTACCCCCCCAAAAAAAAAGACTTTACCCATGCTAATACACATGATTTTAAATGTCTCATCATACTCTGTCAAGTAGAATGTGTCCTAATTTACGTCTTCTGTTCTATTGTTGGAGATGTAGATTATTAGTGATCCAGGATGTCTCATTTTTCACTGAAAAATTTTTTGTATTAAAAATATTTCATTGCCTCTTTAGGTAAAGGTTTTAGAAATTACAGGGTAAAAGGACTTGAACTTGCTAATGGCTCTTGATATATGTTGGTAAAAGGTTATGCCCATTTTGACTTCACCAGCGATGGATGAGAGTGCCTTTTTCAATCTACCCTTGTCAACACTGAGGAGAATGCGGAAAAACAAACATTAATTTAATAAGAAAAAAAGCTACTTGAAGTATAAATGTCTATTCCCTTGCTTTCTAGTGAGGTTCAACATTTCTCCATATAATTGTTAACCTGCGAATGTCCTTATCTCATAGTGGTAATTTTTTAATATCTTATCTCCTGTAGGGATGTTGCAAGCCCATTGGGATATCTCTAAAACATACTGTGGATTTTATACTAAAAGGGCAGCATGCTAATTTATGAATCATGTGGATTGTGTGAACATCAAACATTAAGTGATCAGATAGAAGTAAAGGGTATTCGACAGAAGGTGAAAAGAAATGAAGGCTTAAGTTGTCTCAGAAAAACCAAAGCCAATGCCACACGGGTAATAAGGACATATGTTTTGATTTCAGTTCCAATGGTAATTTTTTTCTCTCATTCTCTGAAAACAATCTCCCCAGTTGGTCTGCATTAAAGGTAATAGCACAAAACAAAAAAAATCAGAGAGAGCATTTTTTATAACGAAGCAAAGAACAAAGGGGCCAACTTGTTTCCAAGGAAAGTAGGAATGAGATTCCTGAATCAATTCGACACCGAATGATAACGGCTGTCCTGTGCTTCTGGGCTCACTCAGAAAGTTTGGTTTCCCTGCAGAGGACCTTAAATGCAACCACTATATGTCCTTATTTACAAAGTTTGACTGCATCTCTGCAGTAAATAGTCAAGAAGAGAAGTTTATATATAATTAGAAAATGACAGAGAGAATGATTCCATAGTATCCTATTGTTAGGTAGTTAGAATAGGGAAAAGACAAACAACACTCCTGGCTAACCCAATTTACATAGGGCAGGCCCGGGGGGTGGGGGGGGGACATATAAAAAGAGGAGTCAAAGGGCTCTCTTTCCCTCTCCCTGTCTGGCGCCCCCCCACCCCACCTCCGCACGCTGGGGCGCTCTTCTCTTCGCGTCTTTGGGTCGACATGCCCTAATGGCACCCCACTCCAGCACTCTTGGCTGGAAAATGCCATGGATGGAGGAGCCTGGTGGGCTGCAGTCCATGGGGTCGCTAAGAGTCTGCACGACTTAGCGACTTCACTTTCACTTTTCACTTTCATGCATTGGAGAAGGAAATGGCAACCCACTCCAATGTTCTTGCCTGGAGAATCCCAGGGACGGGGGAGCCTGGTGGGCTGCCGTCTACGGGGTCGCACAGAGTCGGACACGACTGAAGCGGCTTAGCAGAAGCAGCCCTCACTCCTCAAGGATGAGGATGGATTTTCCTATTATTATCTAAATAAAAGAGAGCTGTAACATGGAGCTGTAACACTGATTTGTCTAAGAGCTATAACACGGTTCGTTCGAGACCTGAGAGCTATAACACGGTCTGTCCAAGACCCGAGAACTGCGACACGCGGAGGGCTTTAATGTCCGTCACTCCAAATCTTTGTTGTGACGAGACAGAACCGAGGAGCATACACTTGCCTGACACTATTAGCTATATAACTTGTAAAATAAGTAATCCATCATTCATTGTTATTAATCTCCCAAAGCTAAAAATTTTAAACTAACCTACATTTTAATTTGAGTCACACTTGTAGAACCACACCATAGACAGGCCCGGGGTGCTTGATACAGTCATTCGTTTCTGATGCAGTCGGTTAATATTACCACACAAAGGTCTACTCTCCACTCCTAGTGCCTTAATTTTCTGTGAGCAGGACTTTTTACTATTATAATTATTCATGGCTCCATAGTATCTCAAGAACCATATGCCTATGGTAGCCACTGGATAAACAGCTAGTAATTAAACCAATGCACCCAAAATGGGCTTAATTTACACAGGAAAGAAAAAGTATGTCATGGGCAGTGGGGAGTAAACTATGGGTCTAAAAAGTGGTCATCACCACAGCTTCACAGAGCTGCTATCCACTGTTTTATTGGGATTTCACACAAAATACATACAGGTGTTTGTCACGTAATTTGACACATACAGTGTTTTAAAATCCAATTGCTTGATTATGAATATGCTGAAAGAATAGCCCAGTAATACCCTAAGTAAATCATTTCTAAACCAAGATGTGAATTTCAGATTGCATGAGAGGCAGAGAAGCTGATGGTCAAAGTGGATGCAGCACAAAGTGACCCCGAACACCATCTCCCAGCAAGACACCGGCTTTTGCCAGGTATTTAAAGTCTAAACGGTCCATTGTAAACTAACTGCTTTTGTTTCAAGAAACTGGGCAGGTTTTAAAAACTGTTATTTACCTGAAATTTTTCACATTTGATTCAAGTCAAATATTCCTAAATGTTTCCCATGATGAATTTGGCAGTGTATCCTGTATCAGGCTGAGGGGTTATACAGCTTGTTACTACTGATACATAAATAAACTCTTCTAGGGAAACCTTCAAAATGTAAAAGACTGTCAGCCCGCAGGCCATATACACCAGAGGCACTCTGACTTCTCTATCAAACTGAGCCTTAGAAAAATTTCAAGAAGCAAAACCTGCCCCATGGATCTTGGACTTCTTTCCTGGACTGGTTCCAGTGATGGACTTGACTAATATGGAAAAATAGGAAATGAGCTCAACTTTTCCATCTTTTTTGATTTGGGACAATATTCATCCCAAGACTTCTGGAGATATCCCCACAAGACATCATCACAAGATTAACCCAGCAAAATTCCCAACTTCTCCCTAACATCATCTTCCTTCATGCTCTGATTAAACAAGTTTGGGTGTGTTCTATCTGCATCAGACACACCAAATGTAGAAAACTCCTCGGTAACCCTCCCTTTTCTTAAACAATAATGCCGACCAACCACCCACTGGTGGCCCCACTCGGTTGAAGGAATATGGTGCCACCGGGGAGCTGAGACCCTGAGGGTGCACTTGGCCACTCACCTCGCCTGCTGGCAGACACAGCAGACCCACACCTTCTCGCGCTTCTGGTAGGAGCAGCAGCCCTTGCAGACGTTGAACTTACAGTCCCCACAGCGGCGCTTGGTGTTGACGAGGAAGGTGAAAGGCGCGCAGCAGCGCATGCAGCAGTGCTCCACGAACTTCTGGTGCTTGGAGAGGATGCTGCACTTACTGCCTTCCTCATCCAGCCTCTGCTTCATCTCGCTGGGAGCCGGAGGGCGGTGGGGGGAGAGGGTGAGGAGAAGAGAGACAGCACGTCAGCTCAGGGGCTCCCTCCCTAAAGCGCCCCACCCGGGTCCCCCTGTCTGCCAAGCTCCCACGTAGGGTCTTCCTGTAAAACAGTACAACTCAGGAAGTCCAATGGCTTGACATACTATCCAGAGAGGAACCCTAATGGTGGGTTAATTGTGTGTTCTCCTATATGTCATATTTTCTATAAGAAAGCACAAAACCTTCCTACTTATATTTCAGACACCAGATTGAAATATAAGTTATTATAAAACTAAGCACTTTAAAAAAGAACGCTTTAGCTTAATTAATGCCTTTTTAAAGGAGCAGAAGATCATTTATGTTAAAACATTAATCCTCACAACAGCCCTGCTGGGAATATGATAAATGCAATCCTGGCCCTCAATATCCCTGGAAACAAGCACCGAGGATTTTAAAAGCTTTCAAATCAATGTAAGTCAATAAAGATTCTCTGGGTGATGGGCTAATCCTAAACACTTGGTGACTTGAGAGCTGGATAAAAGTTAACTCCCTTTTTCCAAAGAGCTCATGGGTATTCTGGGCACACAACTGGTTATATTAATGCAAAACTGCACGCACTGTTTTCTTTATACTCTGAGAAGCAAAGGAGAAACCCTGAGAGATAAGGAATCCCCCAAACACACTGAGATACACAGGATAAAACTGACCGGAAGTAACCAAGTTATTCTGACCTGAAAGGTTTTGAATTTTTTTTTTTTTTTTCTGTTCAAAGATGGACACCCACAGGCAGGAACAGAAAATAATTATATTTTTCCATATCCATTTTGTGATTACACAGTTCATCCCTGATGAATCTATAATGTACGTGCATCATGCTAAGTTGCTTCAGTCATGTCCGACTCTTTTGCAACCCCACAGACTATAGCCCTTCAAGCTCCTCTGTCTATGGGGTTCTCTAGGCAAGAATACTAGAGTGGATTGCCATTTCCTCATCCAGGGGATATTCCTGACCCAGGGATCAAACCCATGTCTCTTACATCTCCTGCATTTGCAGGCAGGTTCTCTATTACTAGCGCCTCCTGAAATATGATGTATGTAGCTAATATTTTCCTTCATTTTGCAATTGTTTTTTCAACTTTTCATATGGTGTGTTTCATCATTTAGAAGTGTTTATTTTTTCTGTAATTAAATCTGTCAGTCTTTTCTTCTGTGGCTTATAAATTTTACATCTTGCTTATTACTTCTCCCACCCTCTACCAACCACTTATCTACTTTCTATTTCTACAAATTTGCCTATTCTGACTATTTAATATAAATGGAATCATACCATATATGTTCAAAGCTCATCCATGTTATAGTGTGTATCAGAATTTCATTCCTTTTTTTACTGTCAAGTAATATTCTATTTACAGATATACCATATTTTACTTATCTATTCATCGACTAATAAACATTGGGGTTGTTTCTACTTTTTGGCTATTTTGAATAATGTTGCTATCAACATTCATGGGCAAGTTTTTGTGTGGACATATATTTTCAACCCCAGGAGTAGAATTACTGGGTCAAAATGTTAAATGATTAAACAAGAAACCACCAGACAGTTTGGTCATTTGGCTACTCCTCCTTACATCCTACTGGCAACCCATGAGGATTCTGATTTTTCTGCATCCTCATCAACACTTATTACTGTCTGCCTTTTTTATGACAGCCATCCTAGGAGGTTTGAAGTGGTATCTGATTGTGCTTCTGATTTGTATTTCCCCAATGAGGAATAATATTAAGCATCTTTTCATGTACTTACTGGCCACTTGCACATATTCTTCGGATAAAAGTCTATTCAAATCTTTCACCCATTTTACAATTAGAATATTTGTCTTTCTCATTGTTGTGTTATAAGAGTTCTTTATATATCCTGGATACAAGTCCCTTATCAGATATATGATTTGCAAGTATTTTCCCTTTATTATATTAAACTGTAGATTTCATTAGGATTTTCAGGTGTTTTCAGTACAAAGAAGGGCTGGGCTAGCTCATCACAGCCTGGTACTAGAATTGGAAATCTATGTATGGTTTTATAATCTAATTTTTCTCTTAACAACAAAACACCGTAAACATCTTTCCATGAAAATTCAAAGAGTATTTACAGTTTTAGCTTTCAGGTGCCCTGGGCTGGCTTACACAGCTGCCAGTACACGCACAGGCTTACTACTCTGCATTGCGGTGTCCAATACCCATTTGTAGCTTGAGCATTGGAAGGGGAGAGAGACTATATCAGGCCTGCTGATAATTCTACAGGGTAAAATATGATATATGTATACTTGGCTGAATGGGGGGCTTCCCATGTGGCTCAGTGGTAAAGAATTCTCCTGCCAATTCAGGAGATGCAGGAGACCTAGGTTCAAGCCCTGGGATGGAAAGATCCCCTGGAGGAGGGCATGGCAACCCAGTCCAATAGTCTTGTCTGGAAAATCCCAAGAACAGAGGAGCCTGGTGGGCTACAGTCCATGGGGTCATAAAAAAGTCAGACACGACTGAAGCGACTTAGCAGGCATAGTTGGCTGAATAAAATATTTACAGGGAAACAGGACAGAAGGTTTTTCCTTAAGGCATGATGATGTTGTTATCCAGTCCCTCAGATTTAAAACAGAAGATGAGCTAAGTTATCAACACTCTGACCTCTGTAAACAATATAAGAATAGCCTCAGCAACTGACTTTCTTCTACTGACATTTCAAAGACACTAAATTAAATGCGATAAAACATCCAGGAAAGAAAGTCTTAGGGATCAAAAAAAAAAAGGAAAAAATTCTGTGAACTCAACGCACAAGATCACTTGAGCTTTATGTTTTGATTCCTGATATACAAAAAACCGATGGCATTTTAAGAAAATCACTGAGAGTCTAATAATAAAATTCACCAACTCCTCTAAAGTTTGTCCCAAGCAAATCGAGGATTTTTAATCACAGACTTGGAGGAGGAAATAAGAATGTCCTTCTTCTGGATCATCTCTCCCTTCTCAGATTCTACTACCCTAGAGGACCTCCTGGCAGAAGTCCTTAAAGAGAATTGTATAGGATAACCTATAGTGACTGACTGCAGGATCAACCAAGAATCACAAGACCAGGTACCTGCACCGAAATGTCCTGGGAGGGAGCAGGCCCCCAAATGGTCAGCCATGTGGGAAACAGTGATGGGTTTCGTCACAGGCAAGGGTGCAGAGCTGAGCTCAGTTACTACCAAAGACCCTTCCAGCATTTCTGAGCCTCTACCTTCTGAGCGGCAATACTATTTCCTACTTCATGGAGTTGCCAGATATTTCAAATGAGCAAAGCGGCAGTAAGTAAATAGTGCTTATTCATTTGGATCAGCAAGAAATCCAGTAGTCTGAGTGCACGTAACATTTGCTCACACTTGCTTCTGTGTGAAGAAGGCTTTGTGACAGTATCTGGGCTGGAAGGCTCAATGTGTACTTGTTGCTTGAGCACTGCATATGGGTGTGAAGTAGTATCTTAACTGTGGTTTCAGGTTTTTTTGTTTTACTTTTTAGCATCTGAGATCTTAGTTCCCCAACTAGGAATCAAACCCACACCCCCTGTGGTGAAAATGTGGAGTCTTAACCACAGGACTGCCAGGGAAGACCCTAGCCTCTTCTTAATACATCACTCTGTGATGGATATATGAAAAGCTATCAACACTTTACTGTTTCTGGGTGCACTACCATGCCAATTCTGATTCTCACCACATGCTGAGACTGCATGCAGGCTCAGTGGGGCTAGAGTGTCATAACTTAGCAGCATCCACCGTGGGCATAGCAGGGAGAAGTGATGGCATATATGTCACTTGTTTGCTATCAGAAAGACAGTAATTCTAGCCCATAGCTACAACTCTCCATGTTACAGGCACTATTATCTAGATTGCCAACTATTCACTCAACTCACACTCACTGAGTAGCTAGAATACTATTCTAGTGCGTGTGCATGCCAAGTCGCTTCAGGTGTTTCCGACTCTTTGTGACCCTGTGGACTGTAGCCCGCCAGGCTCCTCTGTCCATGGGATTCTCCAGGTGAGAATACTGGAGTGGGTTGCCATGCCCTTATCCAGGGGATCTTCCCGACCCAGGGATTGGACCTGCGACTCCTGTGACTCCTACACTGCAAGCAGACTCTTTATGGCGCAGCCACCAGGGAAGCCCATAGTACTGTTCTAGGCACTAGGGATAAAAAGACATAGGTCCCTCCCTTTCATGAAACATGTATTAAAGTAGGGATTCAAATGATTAAAAACTAAAGAAACTATAAAACAATTATAAGTTGTAAGACATTCAGTAACAGAATAGGCAGGACTGAGGACGACACGGCAACCTGCTTTAGACTGGGTGCTGACAGAAGTCCTCTCTGGAGAGGTGACATTTTAGTTGAGAAGGGGCTAAGAGAAAAAAAACAGCAGAGGAAAGAGCTTAATGTTGGAGAAAGGGGAGGGAAGATAAGACACAGCCCCTGGAAAAGTGTCTGGATTTCATTCTACGCGCAGTGGGAGGTTAATGAGGCTGGTGAGCAGGAACAGAGCAGGATCCACTCTTTGTTGTAATAGCAGCTGCTGTTACCTTAAGGTGGACTTCTCGACAGCCAGGCAAGGAAGCCTGGAGGGCCGTGCAGTCATCTAGGTAGATGGGGAGGTCTGGGCCAGGATAGGACACAGAGAGGGGTGGACAGATGCATGGCACACCTGCTGAAGGATCTGATACAGAGGTGGAGGGAAAGGATGAACCAAGAACCAGTCTCAGGTTTCCAGTTTTTGCAGCAAGTGAAGCCAGTTATGGATCAAGGGGAGATGACAAAGATGGAAGCATGTTTTAGTGAAAACTGTGAGGCATTTAAAGGGATTTGCCATGTGGACAACTGATAGGTATTTGTGCATCTCAGAGGACAGATCTGGGCCAGCTGTGTTCTTCACACACATCTCCATAAATACGGGAATGGATGAGCCACCCTAGGGGAGACAGGGCATCAAGAGGAAAACAAGAGGGCCTAGAAACAAGTCACGGATACCCCAAATGTTTACATTCAGGCTGAAACATTGACAAGGTGAAGCCAGACAAAGAGACTGGGAAAGACACCAAAGGAAGATGTTTCAGAGAGGGAATGCCTGACTGTGTCTGCCATGAGGGTGGAGGAGGGTCCACTGGATCTGGCAACATGGAGGTCAAGGGTGGCCCCGACAAAAGCAATTTCACTGCGGTGGTGGGGTGTGTGTGGGGGTAGGGCAGGAGTCACTGTCATGGGCTGCAGAGTGAACAGGAGGTGAAGCAGTGAATCAATCACTGAATACCTCTGCCAGTAATGTCATAAATGCTTTTAAGAGCCAGGCTCCAGAGGGTGAGCCCAATTGATAGGATAACAACAGTCATGGTCATTTAAAAGTATGTTTTGCTTTTAATATGTCATGGGTAATCTCCCTCTTACTGTGTAATTTCAGGCAGAATCATTCTGCTGCCCCCTGATGGTGTTATCAAAATTCATTCAAGGTTAATAGAGTTCAGCATATCACAGTACAGAAAATAAACACTTAAAGATTCCCTCTGGATAGTAGAGTTAATAGACACACACCAGGTACATGGTGATTACCAGCTCTGCAAGGAAGCAGACCATTTTAAACCAGAACTTTCAATGGTCCCTTTAGCCCCATATACCAGAGCATCAGGTTTCATATAAGCATTGTCTGTAAGGAGTTGTGGGAGCCCCATCAACCTGAATTTCTGCAGGCAGCGTAGTAAACGGTGGCTGTTGGGGGTGCTGAGGTGCGTTGGCTCTTCTCCTATGGCTACAAGTTACTCAGCTCTTCTAAACCTGTTTCTTTCTTTCTTCTTTGTCAGAGAAGGATAGCAGCAGTATCCTGAAATGTCTGTTGCAGAAGTTAATGAGAAAAATGTAACTGAGTTGACCAGTAGGTGCCTAAAAAGTAAATGTGACTCCACAGAAGTCTGATGTTATTTCAGTTCAAACCAGCTAAGCTTCTGCCCCATAGCAGGTGCTTAGAAAAGGCTCCCACTTCCCCACTGGATCTTCTGGAATATTTGATGTTTTTTTAAAAAAATATTTATTTATTTGGTTGCACCTGGTTTTAGTTGCAGCACTCAGGTTCTTTCTTTCTTTCTTTCTTTCTTTTTTAATTTTATTTTATTTTTAAACTTTACATAATTGTATTAGTTTTGCCAAATATCAAAATGAATCTGCCACAGGTATACATGTGTTCCCCATCCTGAACCCTCCTCCCTCCTCCCTCCCCATACCATCCCTCTGGGTCGTCCCTTTAACTGTAGCATCCAGTATCTTTAGTTGTGGCATGTAGGATCTAGTTCCCTGACCAGGGATTGAACCTGGCCTCCTGCATTCGGAAGGGCAGAGTCTTAGCCACTGGACCACAGGGAAGTCCCATCTTCCGGAATATTTGACTAAAGGTCATTTGTCAGAAATCAGCTAGCCCATACCAGGTCAGGAAACTAGATGATTTGATTGAAAGTATTGAAAAATTAATGTCTCCAGTCACTTTTTAAAAAGAACTGCTGCTGCTAAGTCACTTCAGTCGTGTCCGACTCTGTGCGACCCCATAGATGGAAGCCCACCAGGCTCCCCCGTCCCTGGGATTCTCCAGGTGGTGAGGGTTGGGATGGTTAAAACCTTCCTGTATCTTGACACATTTTTGCTGGTTACCATCACCATATAAAAAAAATAATGATATTGAAAAATGTGGGGTTACTGAAAAGAGTCATAGTTTATATTTAACATCTTTAGCCTATAATCTATGAAGGGATTTGCCATCACAATTCAGAAAAAAATGTAAAATGAATGAACATTTATATAAACCATCTCTGTGGAATCCACTAACCTAAGTAAAAAGAATGGAAACAGACAGTAAGCTCTATGTTTCATAAAATGAGGGAATTCCCACATCCCCCAGTTTCAAAATAGACTATGGAAGTCGCTTACTGACTTTCATTTGCAATCTGGAGGGAAGATGGTGAAATCAGACACACATCCGTCCTGGCCTTGAGCAGATAGAGTTATTGAAAAACAAACGAAGGCACCCTGGGGGCATTATAATTCTTTTCTCGAAAAGATGAATGGTCAGGTCACCAGAGAAGCTGAGACCTTCACGCTCTGGACTCACGTCAATATCACAGTATATTAGAGTTTCATTACAAACCCAGGCTGGCTGGGAGCATATGAAAAAGGAAAACCAAAGGGCATCTAGCTTGCAAGAGGGGTCACACCTCCATGGTGTTAGGCTTGTCAGATCAGATGGGAAATGTCTGGGAGAAACATCCCCACCTGAAGCTGCTTACTGACCCAGCTCACTTACATTCCAGGATCGTCCCCTCACCTCCAAACAGCCCCAGCTGTGTCTGCCTTCCTAAACCTCATGATGGCTTGGGGCAGGACCCTCCTGCGTCTTCACAGAGCCAGTTTTTCACTCATTATCTTCACAACTCAGGAAAGTAGGGCGGGCAGTCATACTTTCCACCTCCTCTTTAATAGCTATGAATGACTTCTCTCTTTTTCTTCTCAGGAAGAATGGAGGTGCAGGGGCTGAGAATCAGGGAGGCTGAGAGAGAATGTTCTAGATATTAATACAAAATAAATAATAGAAAATAAAGCAACCTCTCCTTTCCACCAAATTTGCCTCTTTATTGGCTTTAGAGCCACCTGGGCCCACTTTCACTAACAGAATTTGGCTCCCAACACGAGGCCACGCTCGCGTGATATCTGGCTCCCGAGAGTTTTCCTTAGTACATCTTCTGCCATCTTGATGCCCTGGGGCGGCCGTGAGAAGCCCCCTGCTCGTGGTTCGCCCACCCCAGGAGAAGGATTTAAGGGGGCATTCCTAGCAGCGGCCGAAACCGATTCAGGGATTCTCCCTGTTTCTTCCATGCTGGGCACTGACTGCCAACGGCACGTGAGTTTATCCTTGGTGGAACGGAAAAACGCCTCTGGACGAGCTGATGAGCTCCAAGACCAAGTCCACCGGTGTGCTCCTGGCTAACTTCTCTTTTGAGCATGAAGTGCTATTTGGGCTTTCTGCCAGCTGGTTCCGACGTGTGTCTGATGTTGAAGCGTGTTTGTGAGCAGAGTGTCCTTTGGGCATTTCTGCCGTTGGTTCCGACGTGCGTTTGATGTTGAGGGTCGTTTGTGAGGACGGGCTGCTATTTGGGCATTTTGCCCATTGATTCTGACTTGTGTCTACCCTTGGTTTGTGACTAGGAGATGCTATCTAGTGTTTTTGTGAGTCGGTTCTGTCATATCTACCTAGAGGACTCTTTGTGTTGGGGAAGTGTTTATTTGGGACTCCTTACTGGTCATTATTTTGGGGGATTTGTGATAGTCCTGTCTTCTGGTGTGTGTGTGTATTCCATTTGTGGGATTGGTATTCTTGTTGCCTTTTGTAAACTGGGAAATTCAGGTTCAATTCATTAAGAAAAGTTTACCTACACAACTATGACTAAGAAAGAGAAAGATTTCAAACAAGCAAAACAAACGAAAAACATCATGTGGCCAGCAGTATTCTTCACACTCCAGAGAAAATAGGTTAAGATAAAATTCTTCTGAAACTCCAAAACTGGTTCTTTTTGCATATGTAGCTAGAGACAGCTAGTTTGATAAAATACTGTTTCCAGAATTGGGACCCAAGAGAACAAAAATATAGCTAGGAGAAAGCTTGACCTTAACTCTTATCATGTGCTTGAGATAACAGACACAGCCCACCCTGCCCAAGACTTCAGTCTTGGGTTAATCAGTAGAACTTTGAAAGATGTTTGGGTTCATATACCCACATTTCATACCACATTGAAGAGAAATTGTGTTATGAGAAAAATGTATGTTATAGGTTATGGAATATGTTCTTAAGTTTGCCAATCAGAGAATGCCGATATAACACATAGTTCAATGACTTGTTTCTTGGTTTTGTTAAGATATTTGAAAGGTTAAAAATGATAAGGGAAGCATTTCAGCGTGTAAAGCAAGTAGGCTATGTGTTGGTGAGAGAAGGTATAAAAAAAACTAAAGTATTTTTGCTGAGGAATAAAACAATAATTTTAGCTTCAGCTGGTTCTGGATGAGAAAAAAAGGGACAAATTAATATGGAGAAAGTAATAAAAGATTTATATATAAGAAAAGAAACTCTGAGAAAAGAACTTTGCACTTTAAAGATAGATTGAATTTAATTAGATAAATCAATTTTGCTATTACTAAATTGATACAAGACGGAGTTTGGGTTTCTGTTAAGAGAACAAAGGTTTTCTAAATGAATGAGGATTATTTGGTGTATTAAATTATATGGAAAACATGGTCAAATGATAAGCATTCGTAGGTTATACTGTATGGGTAAATATCATTAATATAAGTGTTCTAGACGTTATATGATGTTTCTAAAGTTTGAATATGTTCTGGTATTATGTGGCCAGTCATAGTTCCAGTTACAGATTGTCTACTGGAGCTGTGTGACAGCTCCACTCTGTGAAGCTACACTCTGTGAGAGTGTAACTTACCCACTCATGCTGTGCAGCAGCGCTGACTTGAAGTCTCCTGCTTGAAGCACACGTACCACGTGTGTATGACAATCGGGTATAATTGACAAAACGTATAGGCTCAAATGCTTCCCCAGCAGCACATCTCTGTACTGGTGTGCTACATCTGATCAGTCTTCTCCCCATGTGAGGAACTAAGTCAATACATAATATAAACAAACAGTAAGCCTAGCACCGAGGCACATGAACAGACCCAGAGCAGGCAACTGAACCACTCTGGCAATGTTGAAAAAATATATTGATTATCAGTGCTTTCTATGGAAAGATATGCTATTATAGGGGGAAAATGATGAAAGAAATTTTCACATGTTGAGGCATGGGGAAATCATCCTGGCTTATATATGATTTAATGTGACATTTAGGCTAACCAAAACAGGCTGTTTGTGGCCTATTAGAAAAACATCTATTTCTGCTTTATTGACTATGCCAAAGCTTTTGACTGTGTGGATCTCAATGAACTGTGGAAAATTCTGAAAGAGATAGGAATACCGGACCACCTGACCTGCCTCTTGAGAAACCTATATGCAGGTCAGGAAGCAACAGTTAGAACTGGACATGGAACAACAGATTGGTTCCAAATAGGAAAAGGAGTGCGTCAAGGCTGTATATTGTCACCCTGCTTATTTAACTTACATGCAGAGTATATCAGGAGAAACGCTGGGCTGGAAGAAGCACAAGCTGGAATCAAGATCTGGGAGAAATATCAATAACCTCAGATATGCAGATGACACCACCCTTATGGCAGAAAGTGAAGAGGAACTAAAAAGCCTCTTGATGAAAGTGAAAGAGGAGAGTGAAAAAGTTGGCTCAAAGCTCAACATTCAGAAAACTAAGATCACGGCATCTAGTCCCATCACTTCATGGCAAATAGATGGGGAAACAGTGTCAAGACTTTATTTTTTTGGGCTCCCAAATCACTGCAGATGGTGACTGCAGCCATGAAATTAAAAGACGCTTACTCCTTGGAAGGAAAGTTATGACCAACCTAGATAGCATATTCAAAAGCAGAGACATTACTTTGCCAACAAAGGTCCATCTAGTCAAGGCTGGTTTTTCCAGTGGTCATGTATGGATGTGAGAGTTGGACTGTGAAGAAAGCTGAGTGCCGAAGAACTGATGCTTTTGAAATATGGTGTTGGAGAAGACTCTTGAGAGTCCCTTGGACTGCAAGAAGATCCAACCAGTCCATTCTAAAGGAGATCAGTCCTGGGTGTTCATTGGAAGGACTGATGCTGAAGCTGAAACTCCAATACTTTGGCCACCTCATGTGAAGAGTTGACTCATTGGAAAAGACTCTGATGCTGGGAGGGACTGGGGGCAGGAGGAGAAGGGGACGACAGAGGATGAGATGGCTGGATGACATCATCGACTCGATGGACATGAGCTTGAGTGAACTCCAGGAGTTGGTGATGGACAGGGAGGCCTGGCGTGCTGCAATTCATGGGGTCGCAAAGAGTCAGACACGACTGAGCGACTGAACTGAACTGAAACATAAATTGCTTATCTGCTTTAACCATTTTGGGGGAAATAACACATTCAGAGAATAATCCAAAACTGCATCTTGATTATTATCCTCATTATAATATGTCTACTAATTTTCACATGTTTGTCCAGGTACTATGAAAAAGTGATCACAGAGAGAGGTGTTTTCATAATACAAAATACTGATGCTAAGCTTGAAACTCAAGATTATTTCCAACTCTGTCTCCATTCCCCAAATTAGGCAGGACTATGCCCCACTTTGGCAGGAAGGATCCACAGCAGTTGTTGCCCTATTCCTTCAAAGATTTGGGGAAAACTTGGAATAGTCATGGAACTAACACCAAGTTCCTCTGCAAAGTTTATGATTAACCTCTCTATCCAATACTTTATTCCCTTTCTGGTTCTGCACCTGTCCCTCCTCAAGACTGAGGAGTATCAAAGAAAAGGTGGGTTTGAAATGGAGCAGGACCATATGGTCCTTCCCCTCCATGTTCTCTGCTTGCTTTTTGTCTATGGAAAAACTTAAGCCAAAGAATAAGTTTAATCAGAGAAGTGAGAAAATGCAAAGCCAAAGCAAAGCAGTCAAGATTCAATAATAATAGTTTAGTCATTAAGCAAAGTTAGGAACCTTTAGTTCCTTCTCAAAGGCTATAGATAATAGTCTAAGTCATATCCTTTGAGCTGTACTGTGGATATTGAAACCCCCACCAGGTGGAAGAAGTTAAGTACATGATGACCAGACTGTAGCCATGACATAAGCTGCCACTTGAGTCTGCACCATGGCCCAACCCCCCCGCCAATCCGTTTGCTGGCCTCCAAAAGAAAGCAAACCCCCCTTTCCAACAACTTTGCCTCTTTATTGGCTTTTGAGTGGTAAGTTGTTGAATTCCACTTTTGGTAACAGTATGTACTATGTTTTAATATTTTTGAAGCCATTGGTAGGTTGACCTGACCTATCCAGGCTCACTGACCATTGTGTGCTGGGCAGATTCACAAGCTAGCTGTGCCTGCTGTTTACACTGGACAGAGGAGCATAACTGAAGTGAGACAACCTGGAAATAGGGTGACCATGTAGAAGTGCTAATCCATGTGCCTCCAGATCTCATCATATTATGAACTATGTATGAGAAAATATATACAAAGTAAATAGGCTATTAACATCATTACTAGACCACATCTATAAGTCCTGATTTCAGGTAGTTTCACTCATTCATATGGCTTCATTTCATTAACTCATGGGCTTCATAAGTAAATATTTATACATCTGAATGTGAAGTAAGTTTATGGAAATAAAAAACCGCTTTTATATCTTTACATATTAGGAACTAGCCTGAGGTTTTATTTTTCAGACGGTTCCCTTTACTTAGATTTTAAGTCGATGCATGAGGATGCCTTAAGGCTGTAGCTTTTGAGAGTTCTCATTTTATGTATTTAATTGTTTTTTTGCCTAAAAGCGCTTCTAACACTGGGGTGGGGATTGTTTATCTTCCCCATGCCCCAGAATTTCTACTTTCTTGCTTTTAGTTCTGTCATTAAAGGTTGGTTCATTAAACAAGAGGGAGAGCACTCCGGACAGAAACTGCAGCCGCCTTCAGCTGCTGCAGTGCTTTGCCTCCCCTGAGCGTAATCACAGGCAGGTGTCTGGGCACGCACAGGAGGCCTGGGCACACACGGCGGGAGTGACACTGTCCCTGCAAGGAGCGGGGGCGGCGGGGGGTAAGCTCACGGCCTGGCTATGATCTTGGGGCTACATTAAGGTCAGACGTGTGTTAATTTTCTCCCATTCTCAGCAGTCTAAGACACTGAACCCAGAAAAAAAAAAAAAAAACAAACCCAAACCATGATTGATGGCAAGCGTGCACATTGCAGAGAAGGAGGGACAGAAGGAGGAAAGGGAAGATAACCACTCAGTCTTCTGTCCTTCACTGACAGAACACTGACTTTGAGCTGAGCCACTGCCTCCTAGAATCAAGACCGGGCTTCCCAGCACCCCTGGCAGCTACATGGGGCTGTGTGACTAAGTTCTGGCCCATGAGATATAAGTGGAAGGACATGTGGTACACAGGGCGCTTAGAGGGAGCTCACTCAGCCAGGAGGGGTCTCTCTGTGGTTTTCTGCAATTCCTCCCCACCTCACTCTGTGTTCATGACGGCACAAGCTCTAGCCGCCAACTCCATCTGTGATTTGACCTTGGGAACCTGTGTGGATCAAAAACAAAGGCTCTTGGGTCCTCATGATGTCATGGGATGTGGTGGGAGCCACCACACTAGTTCTGAACCCACCCCTGCATTTCTTCTATGTGAGAAAGAAACACCTTGTTTCATCACTGTGTATCTATTGGTCTTTTGGGTTTTTCCCTTATAGACAGATTGACCTGACTCTGAGAAAGGAGGGCAGGGCCAGGTGTCAAGCAGAGTGAGGGCCAAAATGGGGAGGGGAGGCTGAGTGATGAGGCTGAGAGCGGCAGGACTCTGGGCGGGTCAGGATGAAAAGGAAAGCGGGATAAGGCAAGTCCATAGCGAAGACCACGCATCGCCACAGTGGTGGCAGGCCCAGGGGAAGGATGTCAGCTTGAAGTCACCCCACTGGGCTGGGGGCCCAAGACAAAGCACAGTGACGTATGTAGAAACAGGCCAAACCCACCACCGCATGGGGCTGGGTGTGAGGATGGTCTAAAAGTGACCCAGACAGATGGGCAGCTTTGTTTGCAAGAGCCTCTGATACCTCCTAGCTCACCGTTTACAAGGGGTTGCTCTGTCCTCCTCCTGGAACCAGAGGGAAGCATGGCGGCCTGTCCATCAGGACCATCACTTCATGGGCCTCTGGGGTCTGTCACTGGTCACTGCTACTTGTCACCTCTCTGACTCACTCCTTCTAGAATGTGCAGAGTGGCCAGGGTTCCTCTGCCTTGATTCTCCTCCCCTCCAGGCACTGGGTGCCAGAGGTATTTCCACCATCACCTTGGCAGCCACTTCCTGAGGCCACCTTCCCGTGAGTCTCTGGTGGCTAAACTCCTCATGTCTTGGCACTCCTTTTTCTCCTTGGCCTTGCTGTCCAGCAGAATTCCCAGAAAGCCCCTGTCTCTGTTCTTCAAAACAACCACACTGTCCCGTTCCCACTAGCATCTCCCTGCCTGGACATACAGCTCCCTTGACTGGTTAGCCCTTAAATGGCTGGCAATCTTCCCAAGACTCTTCTCCTTTGCTATCTTTCCTTCCTAGTTGCCAGAATAATGTTCCCTTTCCTATGCTCATCCTCCCTTGGATGAAGAAAGGAAAATCATCTTTATTGAGAAAGTGCTGTGTGAAGAGCACAGGCCTGGCATCAGGAAGCCCAGGAGAGAATCCTGAGCCAGTATTTCAGCTCTCTGACCTCAGTTTTACTCCTCTGTAACATGGGGCCAATAATGTTCACCTCACAGAATTGTTGCAAGGACTAGAAATACACATTCATAGCACCTGTACATTATGGGCATGTGATAAAATCACTTGCCATTTTTTAAAATCACTGTAATGATATTTGTAGCATCAGTATGACCTCTTAATGGGACCCCTGAGAAAGGCAGTTTTTCTAGGACATAGCATCTCCGGTGATGTGAGGGATTTCTGATCTCAGGACACAGTCCTGTCGGTCCAGAAGACCTATGTCCCCTTGAAGCCCATCTCAGATTGTGTCTCAGCAGGGCTACTCAGGAAGCCCTGGGCCATCCTCCATCGTGGTGACCTTGCACGGGACAAGGGTCCAGCTGGCTCCACACGGGGGCTGTGCAGCTCTGAGCTCCCATCTGCCTGACACCACAGCTCGTGACCCTGCTGGAAGCCTCACCCCAGCAAGGAGCCCCTGTGCTGCTGCTACTTCCCCTTCCATCCCACCCTTCCATCGCTTTGGCTTCCCTACAGTGAGTCCTGCCACCCGACTCCCAGTCCTGGGGCCGGGGCAGGCAGCAGGAGCTTCCAGCAAGGAGACAGAAAAGGCTCAGGAAGCAGACTGACTGGGTGGAGTCTCCGCCGAAAACATCTGCCCATGTCTGCATCCCTGAAGGCCACCAGCTCCTATCTTCTCATTTCCCTGTGCTCAGATGAGAGGCAAAACCGACTACAGAGAATCTGAAATTCTGTCCACTGCTCATTCCCTTAATAATACTGCGGGGGGCGGGTGTTGACTGGAATAAGTGTGTTTTCTGGCTGTGGAACTGTCAGACCTCCTGAGGTTGAGTGTTCGCATGGAGAGCTGTGATGCCAGCTGTCCTGCAGGGTCCGGCTGTAATTACCAACACCGCTGAAGAGCTTTCTTCCCAGCTCTGCTTTCAACCCATGCACCTTTGTGTCTGAGCCGCCTCTTCATTCTGGAGTCACAGTGACAGTCCATTCCCTACCTACCCACCCCTTCCTACTGCACTCCCCTGTTCATCTACAGAGAAAGCTGGGGCCAAAGTGGGGACTCAAAGCCTGGCTAAGCCAGAGAACAGGGTCTGAAATTGAATACACAAAAGACCATTTGGGAAAGAAGGACAGTATTAGTTTCATGGCCTGCAGAGCCTTCAGGTATACATTTCTGTTTCAATAATATGATAAAATGTGTGTCCTGAAGCCTACATCTAAATTTATCCATCGCTTTAACATTTTTACTGAATAAGCTCTTCCCTGTTGACATTTCTATCCTTTGCTTTTATAAATGAATTTTACATAATTTATGTGGCCCTTTATTAAGCATACATGGAGATGCTACCTGGTGCCATATAATATCCTAAATGTGAGGTGATTCAGACCTAAAAGGAGAGAATCATGAGGTAGATAATAGGGAGCAAGAGAACTCTACTTGAAGGCCCTTCTGAGGGTGGAACTGAGCAAGGACAGCTGGAAAAGTCTAAAATGGCATTTTTGAGGACCTGTGTGATGGTTAATCTTAGATGGCAACTTGCTGGGTCACCGGGTACCCAGATACTTGGTAAAACACGTCTTGATGTCACTATCAAAGTACTTTTTAGAACATCTGTCCAGAGAACATCTTTGGGTAATGTAGATTCCATAATGTAGGGGGGTAGGCCTCATCCAATTAGTTGGGTTTATCTTTAATTTTTATTTTATATTGGGGTATAATTGATTTACTATGTTGTGTTTCCGGTGTCCAGCAAAGTGATTCAGTTATTCATATACATATATCTATTCTTTAGATTCTTTTCCCTTATATTTCATTCCCTTCTATATTACAGAGTATTGAGTAGAGTTCCCTGTGCCAATCAGTAGGTCCTTGTTGATCATCTGTTTTATATATAATAGTGTGTATACATTAATCAGTTGAATTTTTAACAAAAAGACTGACCTTCCATGGAGGAGAGGGAGTTTTGCTAGTAGGCTGAATTTGGACTTGAGCTGTAACTCTTCGCAGGGTCTCCAGGCTGCCAGCCCACCCTGCAGATTTTCTGTTTACCAAGCCCCTATGTCGTGCTGCGATTCATGGGGTCACAAAGAGTCGGACATGACTAAGCATCTGATCTGATCTGATCTGATCTATAGTTATGTGAGTCTCTTCCTTAAAACCTCTCTTTCTCTACACACACAAAACACACACTACACGTCATTCTGGTCCTGTTTCTCTGGAGAACCTATCCTCCTATGGCAAGGAGTCATGTTAGGCTTCCTATGCGCCTTAGCAGCATGAGCAGGAGAAACCAAGGTCCGTGCAGGTTGAACTTAACCTTCTCTCGTCTCAGAGTCAATGAGGGATTGAGAGAGGGTTTGAACCCAGGTCAGGAAGACTAAAGGGAACAGGACACCTGGGCTAGGCTGGGAGAATTCCTGTACCTTTGCCTCTCTATCCCTTCCCTCCCTTGAGGATCCCCTGTTTTAAAAATGGCTCTCTGTGCATGTTTTTGAAACATTTAAACAAATGCAGAATCAGAGGACAGCCTGCTCAGTAGCTCATAGAGGAACGCTGGCTGGCCAAGGCCTCGGGGCTATTATCTCAAGATGAATTGTCCCCTGACAGCTGATCAGGTCTATTTTGAAACTGCTTTCTCCGTGGCTGGATGCATTAGCTTGAGACAGAATTCTGCCAAAAATAGAGGCTGCCGCTGTCTCCAAGTGACCCAGAAGGGTACACCAATATGAGTTATTTCTCCAAAGCAAACAGATTTTCCTGAAACATGTGCTGAGGCCATACACACACGCAGAGGAGAAACTGGCTCTCGCATGCGCACGTTCCCCATGCCACTGGCACGTAGGGGAGACCACCATGGTGATTTTCCACTCAAGCACACTGCTGTTCTCATGACTCAGATAGAACCCACAGTGAGTGCAGATGCTAGACAGTGCCTGCTGCCCATGAACGACATTCCGGAGTTACCCTGTTAGTCTTCAGACTGATGGGGCAGCGTGATTCATGTTTACCAGGAAACCTTCTAGGAAGGGTGGGTGCTCAGTCACATCTCCCTCAGGTGAGTTCGTGGATGTCATCTCATGGGGGCCTCAGATTTAACCTGTTTCAGATTGTTGCTCTGTCCCTGCAAAGCTGCTCTCACCCCAGGCTTGCTGAGCTCAGTGAAGGCCTCCTCCATCTTCCCCAACTGCTAAAGCCACAGAGATCTTCTTGATCTGGCTTCTCCTTACGTAGCATAGTCAGCCCAGGTTCTACACATTCGTGATCCTAAGTAGAAAATAATCTGACATCTATCTTCTTGTCTCCATCTTTGCCGTCACCACCCACGCCCAGTCCAACCCAGTCTCATCTCCCCTGGGACCAGGGCAACAGCCTCTTTCTGAACTGAAGACACTTCCTAATCTTCCCCTGATTTCCATCTCTAAACTACAGCAAAGGAGGACCTTTTAAAAATGAAAATCTGATTGGGTCACCCACGTGCTTAACATATGTTCACAGATTTCAGTTTTTCTCAAGATATACTAGGAGCCCACATGGCCTGTGTGCCTCCAAACACACCCCCTCCCCTGATGCTCTAAACACACCACCTGTTCAATTTCTGGCTGTTCTTTGAAAATGCCTTGGTCTTGCCTTTTCTGAGGCGTTTCTATATGATCTCTCATCTTGAAAGCTCCTCTCGCCAGTGTTCACTCAGCCCAAGTCCATTCACTCTTCGCCATTTCCCCACTGAAGGCCTTCCCTTATCCTTCAGAGTGAACTAAGTCTTATTGTAATTCTCTCTTCATAGCACTTGTCTCCTTGACAGACGTTTCACAATTTCTAATTATAAATGTATGTATGTGCATTATATTTTAGTGTATTTGGTTTGTTTCACCACTATAGACTCAATTACAAAGGAGATTTGCAAAGTATTGCATGATATTACACCTACTGTGTTGTAAAATATAGTGGAGATACTCAGCAGATGAGCACGATGTGTGTCCAACACATGCGGCATGCTCAAACCTGGGCCATTAGGCACAAGGAGCTACACTGCTATGCTCCCATCACAAAATACTTCATTTTGATGCCCATGAAGTCAAATCATATTGTTTCAAATCACTTGCCTATGAAGCCTGTTTTCTACATTTTAATACTCTCATCTGTATCGTTTTGAAAACCATGATTGTTCTGACTTATTAATTTCATGCATCTGCTTTGACATTGGAGCCATGAACAAAGAGAGGGTGTACTGGCCAATGAGGCCAGAGAATGGACATACTTAATTATAGAAATAACACCTGATGATAAAATGAGGTCTGAGATATAAACAAGTGTTATTTCATGCATTGAATAAGTGTTAACTTGATACTGACTTTCTCATAGCACCGTGTCAGGTACTATGGGTCACAGAGGTGGCTTAGTAAGACAGGAGCCTGCGATGTACAGGAGCAGATGAACAGGGAAGACCCCAAACAAGGTGGGGAGTAGGAAGAAGCAGGATGTGGATGACCTGGCTTGAGCCCAGCACAAGGCAGATAGCCCCCAGTGGAGCTCTGACCCTCCAGCAGGGGTCCCCTGCCTCCAGGCTGCAAACCGGTACCTGCTGTCAGATCAGCGGTGGCGTTAGATTAGAAGGAAAGTGGGGGGGGGTGGTTTCAGGATGATTCAAGCACATTACATTTATTGCACCTGAAACCATCTCCCCCAGCCCCCGTCATGGAAAAACTGTCTTCCATGAAATCGGTCCTGGTGCCAAAAAAGGTTGGGGACCATTGCCCTATAGCACAGACCCCTTTCATCTTGTCCCAGCATTAGGGACAGAGGGTGGAAACCCTTCCTGGGCATTGTAGACTTCTTTCTGGCAAGGCTCCTGCTTTGTGGCTCAAAGTTCTATCAAATAGACACTTTTTAACATTTCACTGGTTCCTTTGACTAGTGTCAGACCCTCAGGTAAAGGTTAAAGAGGATAGTACTTTAAGAGTTTGGAAGAGAAGACATCAGGGTGGTGCAGCAGAAAGTTTAGGAACTCAGAGCCAGACATGCCTGCTCTGAAATCCACTGGGCTGAATCATGCTCACGGACACCTAAGGGGTTCCAAGAGGCAGAGCTCTAGGACAGCTGTAAGCTCTCTGACATTGTCTGGGAATTTTTGCATGATAATAAAACATATCCAAAGGGAAAGATGGCAGATGGGAAGAGGAGGGAGTTCATAAACGTCACAGTCAGGCTTCTGCTGCATCAGCTATGCTGCACTTACCTGGCCCTGGGCGAATTATTCAAGTACAAACCCCTCCAAGCCTTAGTTGCGGTGGAGGGTCAGAAAAGCAGTATGAATTATACCATGTGGCCAGAGGTGTGAGCTTTCCAGAAACAAGCAAGAATACAAGATTCCCAGTACTAAATGAGTGTGGTCCTGTCTTGGTAGGCTCCAAAATCACTGCAGATGGTGATTGCAGCCATGAAATTAAAAGATGCTTACTCCTTGGAAGGAAAGTTATGACCAACCTAGATAGTATATTCAAAAGCAGAGATGTTACTTTGCCAACAAAGGTCCGTCTAGTCAAGGCTATGGTTTTTCCAGTGGTCATGTATGGATGTGAGAGTTGGACTGTGAAGAAAGCTAAGCGCCGAAGAATTGATGCTTTTGAACTGTGGTGTTGGAGAAGACTCTTGAGAGTCCCTTGGATTGCAAGGCGATCCAACCAGTCCATTCTGAAGGAGATCAGCCCTGGGATTTCTTTGGAAGGACTGATGCTAAAGCTGAAACTCCAATACTTTGGCCACCTCATGTGAAGAGTTGACTCATTGGAAAAGACCTTGATGCTGGGAGGGATTGGGGGCAGGAGGAGAAGGGGACGACAGAGGATGAGATGGCTGGATGGCATCACTGACTCAATGGACGTGAGTTTGAGTGAACTCCAGGAGTTGGTGATGGACAGGGAGGCCTGGCGTGCTGCAATTCATGGGGTCACAAAGAGTCAGACACGACTGAGCGACTGAACTGTCTTGGTGGGGGAGGCATCTTCATTCACATCAGGGTATGCCAAAGAGGAGAAAGAGCATGTAAGAGCAAGCCACAAAGGTATAGAATCTCCAAACAGTGTTGGAATGGAGAAAAGTGCATTAGGGAAGCCAGGCCACCATGCTTTATCCACAGTGATCATTGTAAGTCAGTGTGTTAAATATTCAGTGCCTCAAGCAGACCAATTTCTTAAGTCTGGTCTCCAGCTCTGAAGCTGTTCTGAATGAGTGAAACCCCGAGTCAAGAGTTTCAACCTATGCACAAGCAGGTCTTCAGTGCCCCTATCATTTCTGGGGACGCCCCAGGAGGTTCTCATTCATAAGCCTGTTTTCTTCCTTTGGTCCCACTGTTACCTGGAGATGTCCACACTCCTTACTGTTCTTGAAGACGCCTCACAGGCTGCCACTCAAGAGAGAGATCACCAGTTCCCACGCAGAGCAAGACAAACATGCCAGTACCAGTGGCTGCCTTATTTCTCCTAATGGGTTGTTCTCAACTGTTACTTTGCACGTTGTTTCTTTCTCACCTTCTCTGCCTTGTTCCAGTTTGTCATCCTCTTTCTGATTCTAATCTTGCTGCACATTCTTTAGCTTCCAAATGCCATTTACCTGCCCAAACTGACTATGTATCAGTTAAGATTCTTGTCAGTAAGTCAGTTGGATGACTTACATGGATTAACTGAGAAACCGAGGTGACATTTCATCAGCTAGTAATTGCTAGAGTTTAGCTTCATGGTGCTAATGAAAGAAATATCTATGTAAGGGCTTCCCTGGTGGCTCCGGAGGTAAAAATCTGCCTGCAGTGCAGGAGACCTGGGTTCAGTCCTTGGGTCAGGAAGATCCCCTGGAGAAGAGAATGGCAACCCATTCCAGTATTCTGCCTGGAAAATACCATGGACAGAGGAGCCTGGCAGGCTACTGTCCATAGGGTCGCAAAGAGTCGGACACGACTGACTAACTGAGCTTGCACTGATATATGGCTATAAACACATATATACATGTAAATATAGATATTTCTTCTAATAGTTTATGGCTATTGATTGGCTTTAATATATGACCTGGAGTGGCTTTAATTTCCCTCTATGGGCTTCCCTGGTGGCTCAGATGGTAGTCTGCCTGCAATTCAGGAGACAGGGGTTCAACTGCTTGGTAGGGATGATCTGGAGAAGGAAATGGCAACTCACTACAGCATTCTTGCCTGGAGAATCCCATGGGCAGAGGAGATTGGCAGGCTGCAGTGCATGGGGTCGCAGAATTGGACACGACCGAGTGACTAACACACACACACACACACACACACACACACACACACACACACTCCTTCTGCTCACCTGGTCTCAGCTCTGCCTGTCACGAAGCACATTCTTATGTCCCTGAGGCAGAAGGGTATGGCTTCTGTTGCCTTTGCTTGTAGGTCTTTATAGTGGTAGGGTAATAATGAAGTCCAGTTTCAAAATCATTTCCTTAAAATAAAATTTTAAATGGGCAGAGGGGAGCACTCTACACCATAGGTCAACCACCCTTATGTTTTTATGCTGCAAATTCTCAATTTGTCTTTTTGTCAACATGGATCAAATGCCTTTGACATGCTTGGCCTCATGCCAGAAGAATAAGGCACCACTCGTCCCTGTGAGGAAGAACACATACACTAGCCACAGACTGCAGTATTTCCTAGATGGTTTATTATTGCACCCCCAGCAGTGTGTGCTGTGTGAGCTCTGAGGACCTGGGATCACCTTCCATGGGACTCCCGAAGCCAAAAACCTAGCGTTCTCCCCAGCCCCTCTCTTTCTCTGATCCGTGATGTCCAATCAGTCGCCATCGCCTTTTGGACCTGCCCTGGAATACCTCTTGAATCTGCTCATTTCTCCCCATTGCCACAGCCATCAGGCTGGTCCAAGTTACCTACTGCGTCACGTCTTGTCAGTCTACCCAGCCCTGCTGCCCGTCATGGGGACAGCAGGATGATCTTTCAGATATGCTGATATGATAAGTCACTCCCAGTCTTAAAATCTTATGATGTCTGGCCTTCTCTCTGCTCTAAACCCAGCACCTGGCCCAGAGCCTGACACGAGAAGATGCTGAGCAGTGTTTGTTGAATGACTGAAGGAATTCAGCTGTAGTTATCATGAGGGTTATTCTCTCACTCTGAATGTGAAAGAACTCAATGTTTCCTACCATTTCTTTATGAGACAAGAACCCAGTAAGAAAAGCAAAGTAACCTCCACTCTAAGTGGATAATATCACTGGCAGCTGCGCTGTTCCAGAGGGAGAAACTTGAGTGAGAAGAAAATCTCTCAATATGGGATTATGCCAAGTTATTACTGTTTTATGGAACTGTCTCAAAGGGTTTCCACATCCTTTAGCATTTAAGGAACTATCTGAAGGCCTCTGTCCATTAAGCATACATCACTTTCTCATGGTGAGTCTACAGGCAACCACTTTCACAATTTTTGCCAAAAGTCTGAATCAATTTTATTACTATCTAATATTTTTCTTTTAAGCACCTCACCTACAAAATCTTAAATATCATCGTTTTGACTAATTCTCAGCATTTATACCCATGAAATACTGGACTAGATATGTATTTTAACTTTTTTAATAATATACATTAAAACAAAAACATAGCTATTAATATAAACAGTGTTTAGCCCTGCGCCACCCACATTCATCTGGACTACCAGACACAGTCCACACGCTATGTACTTTGGGAAATGCTCCTACAAGAAATTTACGGAAAATATGACTGAAATGCAGAAGCTTCTAATGTCTCTCAGATGTTCAGAACCAGGGTAGGAGGAAGGATAAGGTAACCTTCCACGTTTCTAATCTCAGAGCACCGTTAGAAAAAACGGACAAGCATATATCATGTCTACCTGGAAAACCTTGCAGGATACCTGCCATCACGGCCATGGCCTGCCCACGGCCATCCATGGGGGTGACCAGCCACACGAGGAGACAATAGACGGTCTTATCAGGTTTCTTGGTTTATAATCTGGTTTTCACCTCACAAAATGAAGACTCACAAAAAAATTAAGGAAGGAAAATAAAGCAACACACAAACCATCAGGTTCAAGTCCCATGGGTATCTCCAGGGTGAGTGTGTGTATAAGGATACACTGAGACTTCCCATGACATGGCCTGGGGACCAGTTTCATGCATGATTGGAGAGATCCAGGGGCCATCTGAATGGGTTTTCTACTTGACTCTCTGACTTTGGAACTTAAGACACAAGTCAGCCATGCCCTGGGAAGGAAGGAGCCTTTTCTGGGAAGCACAGATGTTGTTTGTGGCATAGCTTCTACAGTGAAATGTCAATAGCAACTTACTTGGAAACACTCAGAATCATCTTTATGGGTGATAATATTTCAGATTGCAGTAAGCAAGTGGTACACAGTTATTTATAACATTTATAAGTTTATACCTGTAAGTTCTTTTTGCTTTTTAAAATTCTGTGTCTTTGACATTCCACTTTGTTTATACTTGAAGTCAAGTCAGTTAAATTTATACTTTGTTAAAAAAATACTGTTATAAAAGAAGTGTTTATGCTTTAAGTTATACTCAAAATCATCTTTTCAATTATTAAGTTAAAAGCAGGCAGATTCAGGATTCAAAATTATGTCATTATTATTTTATATTGGAGTACAGTTGATAAACAATATTGTATTAATTTCAGGAGTACAGCCGGAGAAGGCAATGGCACCCCACTCCAGTACTCTTGCCTGTAAATCCCATGGACGGAGGAGCCTGGTAGGCTGCAGTCCATGGGGTCGCTAAGAGTCGGGCATGACTGAGCGACTTAACTTTCACTTTTTCCTTTCATGCATTGGAGAAGGAAATGGCAACCCACTCCAGTGTTCTTGTCTGGAGAATCCCAGGGACAGAGGAGCCTAGTGGGCTGCCATCTATGGGGTAGCACAGAGTCGGACATGACTGAAGCGACTTAGCAGCAGCAGCAGCAGCAGCAGCAGGAGTACAGCAAAGTGCTTCAGTTATACATATACACGTAACTACTATTTTTCAAATTGTTACAGAATATTGAGCAGAGTTCCCTGTGCTATACAGTAGGTCCTTGTTGGTTATCTACTTTAAATATAGTAGCCTGGTGGGCTTCCATCTATGAGGTCGCACAGAGTTGGACATGACTGAAGTGACTTAGCAGCAGCAGCAGCAGCAGCAGTGTATATATGTCAACCCCTAATTCCCAATTTATCTCTTCCCCCTTTCCCCTTTGGTAACCATAAGTTTGTTTCTGTTTTGTAAATAAGCTCATATGTATCATTTTGTTTTTTTTAGATTCTGCATATAAGCAGAATGTCCTGTGTCACAGGACATTCATTTTTCTCTGACTTACTTCACTTAGCATGATGATCTCTAGGTCCATCCATGTCGCTTTCATTCTTTTTAATGGCTGAATAATATTCCATCGTATATGTGTACCACATCTTTATTCAATCTGTTGATGGACATTTAAGATTGTTTCCATGTCTTGACTATTGCAATGAACATTAGGAACTTGTATACAGGTCAGGAAGGAACAGTTAGAACTGGACATGGAACAACAGACTGGTTCCAAATAGGAAAAGGAGTACATCAAGGCTGGATATTGTCACCCTGTTTATTTAACTTATATGCAGAGTACATCATGAGAAATGCTGGACTGGAAGAAACACAAGCTGGATTCAAGATTGCCGGGAGAATTATCAATAACCTCAGATATGCAGATGACACCACCCTTATGGCAGAAAGTGAAGAGGAACTAAAAAGCCTCTTGATGAAAGTGAAAGTGGAGAGTGAAAAAGTTGGCTTAAAGCTCAACATTCAGAAAACGAAGATCATGGCATCCAGTCCCATCACTTCATGGGAAACAGATGGGGAAACAGTGGAAACAGTGTTAGACTTTATTTTTCCAAAATCACTGCAGATGGTGACTGCAGCCATGAAATTAAAAGATGCTTACTCCTTGGAAGGAAAGTTATGACCAACCTAGATAGCATATTCAAAAGCAGAGACATTACTTTGCCAACAAAGGTTCGTCTACTCAAGGCTATGGTTTTTCCTGTGGTCATGTATGGATGTGAGAGTTGGACTGTGAAGAAGACTGAGTGCCAAAGAATTGATGCTTTTGAACTGTGGTGTTGGAGAAGACTCTTGAGAGTCCCTTGGACTGCAAGGAGATCCAACCAGTCCATTCTGAAGGAGATCAGCCCTGGGATTTCTTTGGAAGGAATGATGCTAAAGCTGAAACTCCAGTCCTTTGGCCACCTCATGCGAAGAGTTGACTCATTGGAAAAGACTCTGATGCTGGGAGGGATTGGGGGCAGGAGGAGAAGGGGATGACAGAGGATGAGATGGCTGGATGGCATAACTGACTTGATGGACGTGAGTCTGAGTGAACTCCGGGAGTTGGTGATGGATAGGGAGGCCTGGCGTGCTGCGATTCATGGGGTCGCAAAGAGTCGGACACGACTGATCTGATCTGATCATTTTATGTACAAAATTGAGATTGCTCAGTCATGTGGTAGTTCAATTCTTTTTAAGAAACTCCATACCATTCTTCATAGTGGCTGTACCGATTTACATTCCCACCAGCAATGTAGGAAGGGTCCCTCTTCTCCACATCCTCTCCAGCATTTATTATACTTTTGATGATGGCCATTCTGACTGGTGTTAAGTGATGTCTCATGGTAGTTTTCCTTTGCATTTCTCTAATAGTCAGCAATGTTGAGCATCTTTGCATGTGCTCTTGACCATCTGTATGTCTTCTTTGTTGAAATGTCTATTTAGTTCTTCAGCTTGTTTTCTTTCTTTTTGATTGGGGTTTTTTTTTTTTTTAATATTGAGTTGCATGAGCTGTTTGTAAACTTTGAAAATTAATCCCTTGTCAGTCTCACCATTTGCAAATATTTTCTCTCATTCTGAAAGTTGTCTTTTCATTTTGTCTATGGTTTCCTTTGCTGTGCAAAGGCTTTTGAGTTTAATTGGGTCTTATTTGTTCATTTTTGTTTTTAGTTCCAATACTTTAGGAGATGGATTGTAAAAGATATTGCTGCAATTTATGTCAGAGTGTTCTGCTTATGTTTTACTCTAAGAGTTCTATAGTATCAGCTTACATTTAGGTCTTTAATCCATTTTGAGTTTATTTTGGTGTATGATGTTAAAAAATGTTCTAATTTTATTCTTTTACTTCTAGCTGTCCAGTTTTCCCAGTACCCAAGATGATGTCATAATTTAACTGAAATCATGGTAAAGGAAGTAACTGGAAGGTTGACAGTCTTTGAAGACTAAGTTAATTTAGCACTAAGTGGAATAAAAATCTTATAACACAAAGGGCCAGGCCTGTTGCACCCACCCCTCTCATGCCCTGAAATGCTGGGGTTACTGCATCTGCCTACAGATGCTTTATTGTCCCCCACACTTAATGTCTGTTCATCTGCTCTTAGTGGGAAGATAGAGCAGATTTGGTGGAAAGAGGAAGTCATTTGCTCTCAATTGTTTCTGTTTTCTTACTGGATTAAGAAAAGATTTAATTTTAAAAAACCATTAGAATAATACAGATCAAAATGTTAACAGTGTTTTTCTTTGGCTAGCAAGTAGCCCCTACTCTCTTTAAAGTGGAAGTTGCTCATCTCCGAAGAGGGGCAAAGATTAGACTAATGTGACTTAAGTCTTAATTTCTCTATTAAAACAATCAGTAAAGGAGGAAAACTTTGAGTGGTGGCTGGCTGACTTTTCTTTTAGGGCCAATTTACTTCCAGTTGAAATTTCAGCTATTGGTTCATTATTATTAATAAGTAACCATGTCTGGGGAGAAGGCAATGGCACCCCCCTCCAGTACTCTTGCCTGGAAAATCCCATGGACGGAGGAGCCTGGTATGCTGCAGTCCATGGGGTCACTAAGAGTCAGACACGACTGAGTGAGTTCACTTTCACTTTTCACTTTCATGCATTGGAGAAGGAAATGGCAACCCACTCCAGTGTTCTTGCCTGGAGAATCCCAGGGACGGGGGAGCCTGGTTGGCTGCCGTCTCTGGGGTCGCACAGAGTCGGACACGACTGAAGCGACTTAGCAGCAGCAGCAAAAGTAACCATGTCTGGGAGGATGGGGCTCCTCTATTAATAAAACATCAACTTTATGTCTGAGTTCAAAATAAATAAATAATGTTTGTCATCAGACCAAAAAAGAAGAGGTTTAATTAGCTGAGAGTGAGGAGGTGATGGGTGACGAGGGCTGTAGAGTGAGGACAAGGCATAAATAACTGTCATCTTGGAGAGTGGAGACTGACTAGGAAAATGATGGAAGAACCACAGCACGGTGGCACCTTTCCCTCCATCCACTCCCAGCTACTCAGGTGCAGGGGGAGGTTCAGAGGGAGACTGGAGGTTACCCAGGTGAGAACAGGTGAAGAAACAAAAGCAGAAGAACTGAAGGTGGATCCAAAGAAAAGGACTCGTGGAGTCCAGGCTAAGTAAGGTGAAGTCAGGACAGGAGGGGGCCTCAACAATGAAAAAACAGAAATCACTAGATGCCAGGGATGAAGAATTATGGACAAGGGGTCACGACGAGACAGAAAGCAGTGGGTGGAGACTAGGATGCTTGAGGTCAAGAATTCGAAGTCTTGTGCTTGCTTCGGCAGCACATATACTAAAATAAGAATTCGAAGTCTGGGCAATGACGAGGATGATGAGGACTAGAGAAGGGCCAGGGACGGGAAGATGAATGGAAGGCAGAGAACTGAGAGACTAAGATGCTGTCTGGGTCACTGAAGGGGAGCTGAAATCACCAAAGAGAAGTAGAAGAGTCACAGGAATATTGAGTGAGACTAAGACGGATGTCCACGTAATAAAAGTTTCTGTGAATGAGGGGGACTGGCCATAATGCTGACAGATGGCTGGAACAAGGATGGGTGGTGGGTATCACATTCACATGGAAGTGCTTCAGAGGACCCAAGGTTCTGGTCTGGAGCAGTCCTGGAATTACAATGGGGAAGGGAAGAAACAGCCACAATTTGAAAAAAGCTCTGGGGTAGCGGTGTCTCTGGGGGAGGGGCAGACTTCAGAGCAAGAGCCATGGCAGCTTTCAGAGGCTGAGGGACAGGCTGGCTCTGCTGATGATGGGGGCAGAGCTGGGGTGGTAGAGATGGAGGCAGAAGAGAGACTGAACTGCACCGCATGGGGAGAAATTCCACAGACCAAGGAGGCTTTGCACACGAACATGGACGTGAACACGAGGCAGATATAGGGTGGTGAGAGGCTTGATGGGATGGGTCCTGGAGACCTCTTTGGGGAGAGAGAATCAGAAGGTCTAAACTGGTCTCTTGGGCAACGGTGATGGCAACAGTGGGTGGTAGGTAGAGTTAGGCAACAATGGCCTGGTCTTTCATGAGGCATAGGAAATCTGCTCAGCTTCTCCCAGCCGTCGAGTAGAGCTGACCTTCCCTGCTGCAGCGAGTGGCCCTTCCATCAGGTGACATATTCATTTTGGAAGGTTAATCTGACACACGTTTACTAAGTCCCTTTTGTGTGCTACATACTATCCTAGGCACATGGACTATGTCCGTGTGACAAAAGAGCAAAAGAGACAAAGATTTCCACTGTCAGGCACTTATATTCATTATATTACACGATGAATACATAAATTATAGATAGATGGTTCAATCCCTGGCCAGAGAGCTAAGATCCCACATGCCTCGTGGCCAAAATCTAGAGTATAAACAACAGAACCAATATTGAAACAGGTTCCATAAAGACTTTAAAAATGGTCCACATCAAAAAAACTTAAAAACCAGGAATTTGTTTTAAAACACACTATTCAAAATCCTTAGGTGTCCCAAGAATTATCAACTGACTGTAAAATGACTTTTTTTTAGCATACATTGCTTTTAAAGATTATACTCCAATTGTTATCACTGAAAATTAGCACCTGGCATTCCAAAATCTAGTATGTTCATACCAAGTTAGTCCCCACAGACTAGAAATCGCTACTAGTCTTTTGGAACCAATGGTCTCATTAATGTTCTGTTTCACTTGAGGGATTCTTGTCCTTTCTCATGTGCTCGGCAGAACCTGTGACATTTCAGAATTAATTCTAAGAGGGTATTGTGTGTGTCCGGAGAAGGCAATGGCACCCCACTCCAGTACTCTTGCCTGGAAAATCTCATGGACGGAGGAGCCTGATAGGCTGCAGTCCATGGGGTCGCTAAGAGTCGGGCACAAGTTGGGCACAACTGAGTGACTTCCCTTTCACTTTTCACTTTTATGCATTGGAGAAGGAAATGGCAACCCACTCCAGTGTTCTTGCCTGGAGAGTCCCAGGGACAGAGGAGCCTAGTGGGCTGCTGTCTATGGGGTCGCACAGAGTCGGACACAACTGAAGCGACTTAGCAGCAGCAGGTGATAATTACTATGAAAAAAAAAAGAAGAAAAGCAGACCAGGGAAAAGAGAGAATCTGGTGGGAGCCTGTGTATTAAATAGGATGGTCAGAGTGAAAAGGTGACATCTGAGCAAAGACTTGAAGGCAGTACAGGGAAGAACATAGCAGGCAGAGGGAACACCCCGTGCAAAGATCTGAGTGTGGGAAGCCTTGCACGGTGTGCTGGAGGAGCAGTAAGAGAACAAGGTGCCTAGGGAAAAGTGAGTGAAGGGGAGAGAGGCAGGAAGATAATAAAATAGTTAAATAAATTTGATCAAATAAATGAGAGATATTTACAGAGAAAGAATCACGTTTACAGTTTAGTTCTCATTCACCTTGGGACAGTGACCAAGTCATCTTACCTCTCTGAATTCTGAGTTTCTTCTCTAGAAATGAGAAGTAGGAGCAGAGAACCAAGTTTCCATCTGGTTCTAAAACCCAAGCCTCAAGGCAATAGGGACATATATCCTGAGGACAACTGGTTGCAGGAGTTTGTCTTTAGACGCTTGCTGAGACTGAAGCTTAGACCAGTCTTCATACAGTTTGCCATTTGGCTGCAAGTTTTGTTATTTTATAACCTATTATCCTCAAGTAACATTTATTCAGAGTCCACTAGAGGGCAGCCCTGCACTTAGAAATGGGAAAAGGTCTGCCACCTAGCAATCTGACTGTGTCATCCATTGGGCCATGATGACTAGAACAATCAGAATGAATAACAAGACACTCTGAAAGTTTTCAGCAATGTTTCAGTTTTGCAACGTTTCTTTGGTCATGGGACGTGGCCTTACATCATAGACATACCAGAAGGCAGCATTTCCTGGCACTGAATTCTAAATTGGACTTCCCTGGTGGCTCAGACGGTAAAGTGTCTGTCTACAATGTGGGAGACCCCGGTTAAATTTCTCATGGGGAATCAAGGGCCATAAAGGTTCATGTTCTCAAACATTTTGTAAAGAACATATCCTCATTCATGTCCATCAGGGAGTTCTGTTTCTTTCTTTCCCATCCTTTATCACAATCTGTAACAAATGACTTTACATATCTTTTCCTGTGTTTACTTGCTAATTGTCTGCTCCACTAGAACATAACCTCCAGAAGGGCAGGGCCCAGCCCTCCCACAGAGTCCAGTAGAAGGCTGTTGGCTATTTGTTGAATAAATAGATAATTGGAATGAGTCAAGCGTCATGGTGATCACAGCAGGAGAGGCCTTAGGAACTAAAATTAGTAGAGTCAAAATAGTCAAGCATAATAAACTGAATACTTTGTGACAGAAAATATTCCTAATCAGTAACTCATATTACTTAAACTTTAGGATTAAAAATCATGTTATACAGCAAAGAAGTATAAATATATACACATATGCCGAAGGAGACATTTTTGACCAAGGAAACCAATACTACCTTCTGTTTGTTTTCGATTTTCTTCTGTGGCAGGACTACTTCACAGTTTCCTGACAATGTTTAGTTAAGTGCACCATATACTGCACGAGCACCGGGAGGGATAAAGAAACTGGATCATGTAAAGACTGAAATGTAACCCAGGCCCACCTTTTCAAATATCAGAAACCTGTATTTCAGGTTTATATTTAGCAATGTTATTTGGTTATGGATTAAGCCTTGTCTGAAGTAAAATTTCAAAAGGATTGCTGAAGAAATAAGTTTCTGTGATTGCTTTAGATTTTAAATATTTCTAATCTTTGGCTAAACACTTGCTACCCATTCATCATCACAGTAAGCACTCTTCCATACTACTCTAGACGACTCAAACTTATGGAAAATGGAGCTATGAGTTTGACATTACTGGGTAAATAATCCTGAGGAGGTTTTGCCAATACACCACTTTCTATTTTTCTTTCAAAAGTTAGAAAATGGTTTTAAGATTCCATTTTCAGAGGAAACAAGGTCTAGTAATTAGGATCATCATTTAAGCAACAAAAAAGTAGAGCTGAAGTTACTGAAAAACTGAAAAAATGTAGTCTCTAGAGCAGATCCTAAAAAGACACACCTCTCTTTCTTTAAAATATATATTTTTAAAGATTAATAATGTTTACTGGTTATATGTCACCAGTAGGTATTTTATGATGTTGAAATTACTAAATTTTAATGAAAATGTTTTGTGTCACTCCCAAGAGACTTGGCAGTCCCTGGACTTCTGAAATGCAATGATTAGCAATTATTGTTGTTTAACACAATAGAGGCCATTGAGTGTATATAATACTCAATGTAATACTTAACTGAAGCTGTAAGTGGTTCCTTTCATAATTTCCTTTGGTAATAAAACTGTCTATTCAATTCACAAAAATGTCAAGCAATATTAGGGGATCAAACCTATCTGTGGGCTCAGTCGCTTCAGTTGTGTCTGACTCTTGGCAACCCCATGGACTGTAGCCCACCAGGCTCCTTTGTCCATGGGATTCTCCAGGCAAGAAAACTAGAATGGGCTGCCATGCTCTCTTCCAGGGGGCTCTTCCCAACCCAGGGGTCAAACTTGCATCTCCTGCACTGCAGGCAGATTCTTTACCCACTGAGTCACCTGAGAAGCCCCAACCCTATCTATAGGGTCCAGGGTCCAGTTTCTCATCCTGCACAAATGTATATGACACCACCCACAGACACAGGTGTTGCTGCCAACACAGATTGTGATGGACGTGACAGACCCACAACGTCTGGTTCAATTCTCAAGACCAACCTACTAAGTTTTCTCAGATACTCTTGTCCACACTACTCTCTACAGAATTGATTACTTTCACCCTGTGCTGTATATAACTTTACCAAGTAGTGTTCTGATATCATTAAGTCTGTCGTTCTGTTAAGCATTTTATATGCAACCTTTCATTTAACACTCTCCAAAGATAGGTCTGGCCCCTAGTTTATAGATGAGTTAACTAAAGTATGTAATTATAGTCATGTGTTTTGCTTTTATCCTTGTGTTCTCCATCCTAGCTAGTTCACTTTTAGTCAACCTAGGTATATTTTCCCAAGCTCCTCCTATGTGCCAAAGTCTTCTACCCCAGCCCCTGGCTGGCAGATACTGGGTCCCACAAGTAGAACACATCCATTTGCTGATATGTGGTAGCATCCAGCGTCAAATCAGTCATTAGATGTGTGTTTTGTAAGCAATATACATTCCTGTGATTGAGGAAAGATTGTCAGATAAAATCGTCTCTCCAGGAACTTGGCAGTGTTTCAGACCTAGCCTCTGGGCTGTTCCTGAAAATGATTCAGAACATCTCAGAGGATCAGATCACAGTGTCATCAAGAGAGGCATCTCACCCTGACCCCAACAACAGAAACAGCTAGGAGGCAGCATCTTATTTTGACAAAGAACCAGGTTCCCCAAACCTCCCTTGATTATGGAAACTAAAAATAGAACTCAGAAAAGTGAAGAATGCAAGGAGGAAAAAATTGATACCAAATAATGAAATATGAATGTTGGAAAAGGTTCCCAAAAAAGCCAAGACAGCAGAGATGTTAGAGACAGACAAAGGCAGAAGTTAGGTCCCAGATAAGGAATCCCACAGTATCCAGTCATTGTTTTGTGTGAAATCAAAAGCAAGTTTTGAGGAAACTCCCTGATGGTCCAGTGGTTAGGACTTCACACTTCACTGTGGGAGGCCCAGGTTCAATCCCTGGTTGGGGAACTAAGACATCCCTTCCCATCCCCCCTCCCCCCACCACATGTATACACAGAATTTGACCTTAAAGATTCTCTATTTTTCTATCCTCAATCCTGGGCCAATTTCAAACGGAGATAGTAATGTGATCATGTTTGGTTTAGGAGAAGAGATTTCTCTGGAGCCAGAAAAGCCATATTGTATGTTAAAAGTTTTAACTTAAAATTCTAGGGCATGTATAGTCTTTGGAATAAAAATGTGTGACCACCCACCTGGGAGCCTCAACACAGAGTAATGAAGTGCAAAGTAATGCCCAAAATATACATTGCTGTTTCAACACCTGTGGCTGATTCATGTCAATGTATGGCAAAAATCACCACAATATTGTAATTAGCTTCCAATTAAAATAAATAAATTAATTAAAAATAAAAGAGAACCAAAAACCCAGCCAGAGCCAGGTTAACTAGAGTAACAGTGAGTGTCATGTCCAACAACAAGTACTGACTCAACGACATTCACGAGGTGAGGTCAGAGTGGGCACCAGCGCCCACGGGCCTTGAGAGTCTTTGTCAAGAGATTTTCTGCTTGAGATGGGAGGCCACCAGTGGGTTCTGAACAAAGAACGTGGTATCATATGTTCTCTCAGAGTCTGTAGTGCCCCCAGCCCCCCGCCCATGACTCAGTGTACTCATTCTCCTAGTCACTGCCTTTCTCCTCTGGAACATTGCCCTTGGCCTTACAGAAGTCCCTTTGCCCAGGCGCTCTATTCACTGAACCCAGGTCAGACCCTGGCTCATGTCTGACTAGCATGAGGTCGAGGAGATTGCAAGATGCCAGCCTGTGCCTTAAAATGAGGCAACTCTGGTACAACTCGTGCCCCAGAGCCCCCATGGGATCAGGCTGACACCCAGTCCAGCTGAGTCCTCACTCTTCCATGCCTCAGCCTGAGCTGGACATCGGCTTCTTCCAAGAGCACCCCTTCCCCCCAACAAATCGTGGGCGCTGAAATCCCCACCTCAGGCTCTGCTTCTAGAGAACTGGTCTTAAGCAGCATAATGACCTTTCTCCTCCATAACCTGTGCCACACTGTTAATTTTACACTTCCTTCTGTGCTTCTTTGCCTGATTTTTGCCTTCCCACCGGACTGTGAACGCCTGTGTTCACTTTTTTTTTTTCTGTTTTAACTTATATTTCCCATGGACAGAAGAGCCTGGTAGGCTACAGTCCGTGGGTCACAAAGAGTCAGACACGACTGAGCGACTTCACAGACAACTTACATTTATTTTGTGTGTGGTGAGTTGAACACTGTTCATGGGTTTGAAGTTATTCATCTCTTCTGTCAAATGTTTTTGTCTCTATTTTTCTAGAAAATTTATTTGTGATTTAGTCAAAATACTGGAAATTAAGACTACATCTTATTTTAATTTTATTTTTAATTGGAGATCTTTGTTCACTTTGGTTTCCTCAGCACCAGCCACAGTGATCTTCATCCACCAAAAGCTTTACAGATCTTGTGAAAATCTTTTTCACCACTGACATTGATTTTCATTATGAAAATATGGCACTGATGCTAATTAGAGGAGAAAAAGTATTTTAGTGGTGGTTGTGTTCACTGGAAAAATATAATCAATTGCCCATTTACTTGCCATTTAAAAATTACCTATTAAATGCCATGAAATCAAATCTTGCCTTCATCTTCCAGTAGAATATGTGGCAAAAGGTTTTTCATCTGACCATATTGGGCAAGCTAGTTACTTAGTGTTAATTACTAAATCCTGCAAATCCCCAAAGGGACAAACTCATTGAAAATCTGGGTTGAGTTCCCCACAAACGGTATATGAAAAATTTAGACTTTAAGTACTGGATAGCTATTGAGTTTGTTTTCGTACAGCAGTCAACACTAATGTCAAATGAGCCCATAGGCCATTTCTATGAAGAGCCTTTCTCTCCCCCTGTGTAATTTCCTCCTATTTTACACCTTTTTAAAAAAATGGGGGTAATAAGCAACTCCTGCATCAAACCTCATGTCAAAAGTGGGGAAATGCTACAAAGTAAAAGTGAAAGTCTCTCAGTCGCGTCCGACTCTTTGCAACCCTATGGACTATATAGTCCATGGAATTCTCCAGGCCAGAATACTGGAGTGGGTAGCCCTTCCCTTCTCCAGGGAATCTTCCCAACACAGGGATCGAACCCAGGTCTCCCACATTGCAGGAGGATTCTTTACCAGCTGAGCCACCAGGGAAGCCCCAAAATGCCACAACTTAGGACATAAAAGAGGCTGGAGATTTAGGTAACATATGTGAGGATTCTGATAACATTTTTAAAAAATCAATAGAGTTCAATAAAACACAAAGATAAGCTATAAAGCATTTTTTTTCTTTCAAATTAATGCCTTTGACAAGATTATGGAGTACCCACTTAAAGATTAGAGGCTAAACTCAAATACAATGATGTGATCAAGCTGAAGCTGGAATTGATTTCTTGGTGATCTCTAAGAATCAGCACATGGCCAGGCTTGTGACAAATTTCTGGGAAGACTATTTATGTCAAAAAAAAATATATAGTATCGAGAAATCATAAATCCTGGGTGGAACACAGAGTCCACAGTAATTTTTACAAACTAAGAGAGACGAGATCTATTTAGTCAGAGAGGGCTGCAACTCACTTTGCAAAGCCCTAAGGCCACTTAATGGCAGGCAGATAAGACAGACTGCTGTGCCAGACTTCAGTCAAGCCTCACAGTGCAGGCACCCCAAAGCCACAGAGCACATCATCCACTTAGAACATTGCATCAAACTAAAAGCTGCCTATTCAGTGCCTTTACACCAGCACCCTTATCTAGGCAAAATCAAACCTAGAGATAATCATTATCAATATTTAGCAATACTCCCTCCAGAAATTCTAAAATCAACACAAAAATCACACACACACACACACACACACACACACACACACACACACACACACACACACACACACATATAGACATTCTCTATTTACAAAACCAAAGTCTTGCTACATATGCATTTGATTATCTTTACTTTCAAAATATCAAGACAGTCCAACAGAGTCACATCACTCCTTAGATGAAATGAGAGATAAAATCAAGACTTGCAGAGCATGAACTTTTTTCTTCTGGTCCAAAGGAGATGTCTCACCAGTGGAATAGAGCTTTACTGCTGCTGTGAAGGGAAGGGTCCATTCTTCCATTTCTTTTCCTTCTTTCTGTTTTTTTTTTTTTTAACCTTTTATTTTGTACTGAAGTATAGCCAATTAACAGTGTTGTGACAGTTTGAGAAGGACAGCAGAGTGACTCAGTCATATACATAGACATGTATCCATTCTCCCGCAAACTGCCCTCCCAGCCAGGCGGCCACATAACATTGAGCAGAGTTCCCTGTGCTATACAATATGTCCTTGTTGGTTATCCATTTTAAATATACCAACCTGCCATTTCTGAAGGAAAAACACGGGAGGAAAGAGAAGTGACTGGAAGGCTAGTGACAAGCCCTGAGGTCTGCACAACACACATCTCTGTTTCCTAATCCATTCAGGTGAGCTTCAATTTCTTCTGTGAAAGGGTAATCAGAACACACGCCTATGTCCAAAAAGTAGACAGGATATTCAAAACTAAAATATCAGAATAGCAAAAATCTGATTCAGGTTTGATACTTTTAAAAAATGTATTTCTTTTCTTTTTTTCTTTTCCCCAGCATGATCAGCATGTCATAAAAGGCAATACTCATGATTTTGTGAGGTAACTCAGAACCATCACAAAGTTTAACTCTATGTTAAAATCATTTTGTATCAGTGATCCTTTAACATGATTTCCCTCTGCCAATATGGTGCTATTTTCACCCAATAACAAAGAAGTTAATATGGGAATAATTATATGCTGGGAAAGACAGCGGTACTAATAATAATCACATCTTCAGTACACTCTGAATAAGAACTAAACTGCCAAAAATTACTACCTCTGAAACTAGTGTTGTTAATAATTATTGCCATTGAAAGAGAAAATTCCAGGGTGCATATCCATATTTATTTCAAACTGTCTTGTGAGTCATTAAGTCTTGCTCACGTGAACATGAGATACTATAAGAAGTCACTGAAGTTTAACATGTTACTAGCATTTTGTAACTAACAGTCCCAGAAATGCAGATAGCTGATACTGTCCTTCGAGGTGATTAATGCTTAGGAATAGCAAAGACTCATAACTGTCAGTCATATTTTTACCAGCATTTTATTGTTCAGAAAGGTTGTAAATGCCAGTGCTGCTTTACCCCAGGAAGTAGAAATCATGCATTTATTAGAATTCCTTAGTGGGCTTTATGGTCAACAGATGACTCGTGAATTATTCATAGGTGTAATATGATAAACTGTTGCCGAACCTCCGACCTGGTTTTATTCACAGCCGGGAGCTTCATCCGTGCAGGCAGCACAGAATGCTTGCCATAAGGAATGAGTAAGAATTTCTTTTCACAACCAGCATGCTCTTGCTGGTGTCCCCAGAACCTTGATGGTCCAGATCTTTCTTGTAAAGACGATGGATTCCCTTTGAACTTCCTCTGAGATGAATTTCTGAGATGTTTCCATGTGACTTTTGATCTGAATCATCCTGACACACGAAGCGTAGTAACCTATACTATCTATAGATGCACTATTGTCTGTGCTATTATATCTATATATCCTCTTTTATAATCCTAAATACCACAGAGAAGAGAAATTACATATGTGGGCACACTTATTATATCCCAGTGCCACTATTACCTGCCTAATACTCACAGTGTTATGACATCACTTCAAAAGGTAGCAACAGCAAAGTCAGATAGTGTGCATGAGTCTCAGTTTCTCCCCACTGATGCCAAATTTGGGAGCCATTTGCTTTGTCCCTAAATTCTCCACCATGAGGTAGGTAGGAGGGGAAAGGAGTTCAAATCGGGGTAGTTTACCAATGTTCTTTTTTATTCAGGCAGATAGGTAGGGAAAAGTGAAAATGTATGGTCATCAGGAGCACCGAGAGGAGATGGGAGTTTTGTCTTATCGGAGTTTAGGTCAGACCCAGGTGTCCTGCATTGCAGGCAGATTCTTCACTGTCTGAGCCACCAGGGAAGCCCAGGTTAAAGTACACAGTATATATAAATATATACTATATGTAAGATGCTATAGTTACTCTGAAACAGTTTAAAATGCTTCTTGAATATCTTCTCTGTTTCCCTACTGGCATGTGAACCTCCTCCCTGTAACAATTACAGTAACGGTGTCAATTATAATCAACAATGGCAGCTCTTACATTAAATGCCACCTATTGTTAAAGGAAATGTACATGTACTACCTGCCCCTAAACTAACTTAGCCAGCTAATTATAATTACCCTATTTAAAATGAGAAAACTGAGACTCAGAGAAATTATACCTCTGGTTCAAGTTCATGCACTCGAAGCTGTTTATAACATTAACGGAGGGCTTGCCCCTGCGGACCTACCCTTCACTGTAACCACCAGGTAACTAATTTGGAGGGACCACATTAGAAGACTCTGTGGCCCTCTGACTTTTGATGGGTTCAGTCATTGGGGAACCCATGCAGGTGACAGAGGGAGACAGGGAGGTATATTTTCAGGGTCAGGACATTCCTGTCCCCGCAGGTCCTTCTCCTGAGGACTGGTTTCATCACCTAAGCAGGAGTCACAGGACCTATGAGGGTATCCCCTCATCCCGGGCTTGCCTTCAGACTTCAAGTATCTCTCCTCCCTTAATCCTAGACTGGGGCCCACCCACAGTGGTGACTGGGTACTATATAATGTCACTGGGGGTTTCCCTAGAGCTCAGATCAGATCAGATCAGTCGCTCAGTTGTGTCCGACTCTTTGCGACCCCATGAATCGCAGCATGCCAGGCCTCCCTATCCATCACCAACTCCCGGAGTTCACTCAGACTCATGTCCATCGAGTCAGTGATGCCATCCAGCCATCTCATCCTCTGTCGTCCGTTTCTCCTCCTGCCCCCAATCCCTCCCAGCATCAGAGTCTTTTCCAATGAGTCAACTCTTCGCATGAGGTGGCCAAAGTACTGGAGTTTCAGCTTTAGCATCATTCCTTCCAAAGAAATCCCAGGGCTGATCTCCTTCAGAATGGACTGGTTGGATCTCCTTGCAGTCCAAGGGACTCTCAAGAGTCTTCTCCAATACCACAGTTCAAAAGCATCAATTCTTCGGCACTCAGCCTTCTTCACAGTCCAACTCTCACATCCATACATGACCACAGGAAAAACCATAGCCTTGACTAGACGGACCTTTGTTGGCAAAGTAATGTCTCTGCTTTTGAATATGCTATCTAGGTTGGTCATAACTTTCCTTCCAAGGAGTAAGCGTCTTTTAATTTCATGGCTGCAGTCACCATCTGTAGTGATTTTGGAGCCCCAGAAAAATAAAGTCTGACACTGTTTCCACTGTTTCCCCATCTATTTCCCATGAAGTGGTGGGACCGGATGCCATGATCTTCGTTTTCTGAATGTTGAGCTTTAAGCCAACTCTTTCACTCTCCACTCTCACTTTCATCAAGAGGCTTTTGAGTTCCTCTTCACTTTCTGCCATAAGGGTGGTGTCATCTGCATATCTGAGGTTATTGATATTTCTCCTGGATCTTAATTCCAGCTTGTGTTTCTTCCAGTCCAGCGTTTCTCATGATGTACTCTGCATATAAGTTAAATAAACAGGGTGACAATATACAGCCTTGACGAATTCCTTTTCCTATTTGGAACCAGTCTGTTGTTCCATGTCCAGTTCTAACTGTTGCTTCCTGACCTGCATACAAATTTCTCAAGAGGCAGATCAGGTGGTCTGGTATTCCTATCCCTAGAGCTCAGTCCTTTATAAATAGGCCTTTTTGTTAACCCTTCCTCAAACTGCCTGAATTTGAGGGCCCTGTTTGTTTCCTGCTGGGATCCAAAGTGACATCTATACTATTCACATGCTCTAAGGATGTAGAGTCTGTGTCTTCAAGAAACTTTTTTGCTGAGAGTTAGGGCATGCTCAGTCACTCAGTCATGTCTGACTCTTCGCAACCCCATGGGCTGCAGCCCGCCGGGCTCCTCTGTCCATGGGATTTCCCAGGCAAGAATACTGGAGTGGGTCACCATTTTCTTCTCCAGGGAAAGAGGTAGAGCAGAAGAAAACAAATTTACTAGTCATTCAGTGTTTTCAAAAGCCCAGTACCTGTATTCCCCCTTTTTGGGGCAACTTCGCAGGTATTCTTGCTAAAACTCAGAGTGCCTTCCCCTGGTTTCCAAAGCTGCTAGGCTTAGGCCTGGTAGTTTTGGATAATCAGTCAGCAACAGACACACTCTGAACAGCCAAGGAAAGCTCTCTTATTAGACAGAGTTCTTCAGAAAGGCTAGTTCTGAGGAGCTAGAGAGAAGACAGAACACACTGGGGTGAACTTACCTTGAAATCCTTACCTCCAACTGCATGCCTGCTGTGTGTGCAGGGCAGAGAGTCTCTGTGACAACCGCCCACGTCACCTCCCTACTTCCCTATTCTCTCAGCCAACACAGAAGCGGCTTGAATTTTTACTTTTACAAGTGTGCACTTCACTGCAACACTAAAAGAACAAAACTGGATTCGACTGATGTCAAAGAAATACAATAGCACACAAATCTGTATCAGTCTTCTTGAATTTGAAATGTCTTGTTTTTACATGTTATGATGGTCCATGTTAATTACATGTCAACTTGGTGAGGCAACAGTCTCTAGTTATTCAAACATTAATCTAGCTGTCACTGTGAAGGTATTTTGTAGATGTAAGTCCAGTAATCAGTTGACTTTAAGTAAGGGAGATTATCTTAGATAATCTGGGGTGGACTTAATCAGTTGAAAGGCCTTAGCAGTAGAACTGAAGCTTCCCTGAGAAAGGAGAAATTCTGCCTGTGGACAGGAGGTTCAGCTCAGGCCTGAGAGTTTCAGCCTGCCCTTCATGATGATCCACCATATGGGTTTTGGACTTGCCTATCCAGCTCTTGCAATCATGTTCTAGGTCTTTGCAATAAATATATATCCCCTATTGTTACTGTTTCTCCAATTGACCCTGGCTGATACAAATATCTACTAGAAAGAGTAAAGAGTTGAGATTCTAAAACTATTCTTAATTGCTATAATTAAGTAAACAAAAAGTTGATTCAGGGAAGAGGGGACAAAATAGCAAATCATTAAGTGTTCCAAATGGGAAAATTGCAAAGTTTAAATTAACAGAAATCATATTTAGTTCATAAAATGCTTTATGTACCTTAATGCAATTCAGAGTTATGTGGCATTTATAAAATGGTCTTAAGGAATGTATAAGAATTCTTTCAAAATAAGTTCATTCTTATCCCAAAGAAAGGCAATGCCAAAGAATGCTCAAACTATGACACAATTGAACTCATCTCACACGCTAGCAAAGTAATGCTCAAAATCCTCCAAGCCAGGCTTCAGCAGTACATGAGCCATGAACTTCCAGATGTTCAAGCTGGCTTTAGAAAAGGCAGAGAAACCAGAGATCAAATTGCCAACATCTGCTGGATCATCGAAAAAGCAAGAGAGTTCCAGAAAAACATCTATTTCTGCTTTATTGACTATGCCAAGCCTTTGACTGTATGGATCACAATAAACTGTGGGAAATTCTGAAAGAGATGGGAATATCAGACCACCTGACCTTCCTCTTGAGAAGCCTATATGCAGGTCAGGAAGCAAAAGTTATAACTGGACATGCAACAATAGACTGGTTCCAAATAGGAAAAGGAGTATGTCAAGGCTGTATATTGTCACCCTGCTTATTTAACTTATATGCAGAGTACATCATGAGAAACACTGGGCTGGAAGAAGCACAAGCTGGAATCAAGATTGCCGGGAGAAATCTCAATAACCTCAGATATGCAGATGACACCACCCTTATGGCAGAAAGTGAAGAACTAAAGAGCCTCTTGATGAAAGTGAAAGAGGAGAGTGAAAAAGTTGGCTTAAAGCTCAACATTCAGAAAACGAAGATCATGGCATCCAGTCCCATCACTTCATGGCAAATAGATGGGGAAACAGTGGCTGACTTTATTTTTCTGGTCTCCAAAATCACTACAGATGGTGACTGCAGCCATGAAATTAAAAGACGCTTACTCCTTGGAAGGAAAGTTAGGACCAACCTAGATAGCATATTAAAAAGCAGAGACATTACTTTGCTAACAAAGGTCCGTCTAGTCAAGGCTATGGTTTTTTCAGTAGTCATGTATGGATGTGAGAGTTGGACTGTGAAGAAGGCTGAGCGCCGAAGAATTGATGCTTTTGAACTGTGGTGTTGGAGAAGACTCTTTGAGAGTCCCTTGGACTGCAAGGAGATCCAACCAGTCTATTCTAAAGGAGATCAGTCCTGGTATTCATTGGAAGGACTAATGTTAAAGCTGAAACTCCAGTACTTTGGCCACCTGATGCGAAGAGCTGACTCATTGAAAAAGACCCTGATGCTGGGAAAGATTGAGGGCAGGCGGAGAAGGGGATGACAGAGGATGAGATGGTTGGATGGCATCACTGACACAATGGACATGGGTTTGGGTAGACTCCAGGAGTTGGTGATGGACAGGGAGGCCTGGCGTGCTGCGATTCATGGGGTCGCAAAGAGTCGGACACGACTGAGCGACTAAACTGAACTGAACTGAGAGGCTTCTGGGATCCAAACTATGTATATAAAGAGGGTTAAATCCAATTGAGTCATAATACTAATCAATTCAAAAGAACAAAGTTTAATATGCAACATGTTCACTTGAGGGACTTCTGGGAAGACATGAAGAAAATATTATGAAGAATAATTTCCACTAAACTCATATATAAAATAACAAATGGTTACCCTGTACCTCAAAGTAGCTGAAAATATGAGTTTTATTATAAAGCTAGAGTGTCTCAAAGGATATGGTATTAAAACATTGTGAGTTTGCAAACTGACTTTCTATTACCACATCTAGTAAGTATACCAGTCCTCTTTTTGCAAAACTAAAAATATCTCTGTATTAAAATGACTTGAAAATACTGATTCTTGGCATGATTCTCCAAGCAGTTACACTGATCAGATATATACAGAGTAAATGAAGATGATAAGAAAAATTTAAGCTTATTCACACATTGTCATCTCCCATAAAAACTATGATGAAAGTCTACAGCAGTCTAAAGTGTCCTCCAAAGCAGTACACAATTGCAAGTTATTCTTGGACCAGTTTCATGACAATTTCTTGAAAAAAACAGAAGTTCTTCTGGATGATGTTTTTCACCTGCAGCCTTACCCTGAAGCAAGGTTTCATAAGCAGCACCGCAGTCAGGCCTCAGAGTGATCCTGTCATCAGTTTAACATCCAAACAAGACTTTGCCATGAGCAAAATTCAACCTGCATCCAGCTTTAAAGTGGGGAGCCGAAGACTGTGAATTATCTACAACTTAATAGTTGTTAATAACAGAAAAGACTCAGAGAATAGAGAAGTTGTCTCTTCTCACTTTCAAGCTAGAATAACAAATGCAGTTGCGAGGAGCCCCATGCTGCAAAGTCTTTGTTAAATGGTCCACTGCATAAGATCTTTTATCGTTTCATCTGGAATTCACACCAGCAATTTCTTAGCTGCTATGGTGGTTCAGTGGTAAAAAAAAAAAAAACAAAAAACAAAAAACAAACAAAAAAAAAACCGCCTGCCAATGCAGGAGATACAAATTCAGTCCCTGGGTCAGGAAGATCCCCTGGAGAAGGAAATGGCAAGCCACTCCAGTATTTTTGCCTGGGAAATGCCATGGACAGAGGACCCTGGTGGGCTATATAGTCCATGGGGTCACAAAGAGTTCGACACAACTTAGCAACTAAACTACCTGCACCCATCTTACGTATACCACTGAAAAACTCTTCATACTACTTGAAATACTCTGGAAACTGTTTTTTTTTTTTTTTTTTTAAGTTTATTTGGCAAAACTAATACAGTTATGTAAAGTTTAAAAATAAAATAAAATTAAAAAAAAAATAAAGTGAAAGGAACAGAACAGAACCCAAGTTGTTCATAATGGTAGTTAAGAGCTACAAATTCATCAGGGAGAAGCCAGCTATAGGAGGATGAAAATGAATATTTTGTCATCTTGAACGTGCCAGGTGGCACACTCGGGTGAAATGTCAGGCTCTGGCACAAGAAGGGAATTTAAATGCACAGCTAAAGAAGAAATCTATAACAATGAGAGCTGCTCAGCACCACATACTGCTCCAGATGGAAGATAGTAAAGCATTTTAATAGCACATTTTAAAATTAGGAATAGCATGTAATTGCCTAGACATACAATCTTTCTGGACTTAGTCTCAATCTTAAACATAAGCATAAAATAACTGATCTTTGAAGATGTATATTTCTAGTACATAATATGAAGATGTAGGTTTCCAGTACACAATATGAGGACTGATTGGTAAAATAAGCAGTTAACAATGAACAAATGAGACCACATGGGAAAACAGTACTTTTTAATTTTAATATTCATTGTTCAGTCACTAAGTCATGCCTGACTCTTTGCTGTCCCATAAACTGCAGTGCGTCAGGTTCCTCTGTCCTTTCCTATCTCCTGGAGTTTGCTCAAACTCATGTCCATTGCATCCGTGATGTTATCCAACCATCTAATTCTCTGTGAACCCCTCTTCCTTCTGCCCTCTCTTTCCCAGCATCAAGGTCTTTTACACACACACACACACTAAATTATGGACATATGTAGGACACCAAACTTCTTGTATCTTTGATTCTACAGCTAAGCTTTATGTTTTTAATGTTGTCATGATTTTATACCTAAACACCAACACACAAGATAGTGCTTAAGGAAGCAAGGTGCCATCTCTGCATTCATGTATTCAATTTAATTCCAAAAAGTTCCCCCAAACCCCCAGCTCTTTCCTTCATCTCTGTCTCAACAGTATCTTGCACACTGCGAGACACTCAATATAAAAATGGCTGGATGAGTGAATTAATGCACAAATGTATGAATAAATACGGTGGAGGGATAAAAAGAGACCTGACATGCCTAACCGAAAATGAAGTGAAAATTCTCCCCCCATTTTCCACTCTCATACTTCCTCAGTAGTCTTGATGAATTGTCCAAAGCTCACCCCTCACATCAAGCAACCCCTACACCTTTCCCAACCCTGGCTGGAGGGAGGGGGTGAAAACTGACATTGCCAGGCAGTTCATATGTGTGGTCTCATTTAGTCTGCACAACTGGCGAATCAGGCAAATACCACGCCTTTAACAGATAAGGAGACTGAGGTTCTCAGGAGTGACATACCCGGGCACTGGGTGCTCAGAATGTGCTGCAACTGAGTTCATATCCAGGCCTTTTCTGACACAAAGTATGTGCTTTATCTGTTCACATTTGTACAGCATTGAGGTGTTATGAGGTCTCTTTCTATAAGGGTTTATCTAAGTATTTGCACATAACTATTAATTTACCTTGGCTCATCTTATGCATGTCTTCTTAGAAGACTGAAGTATAACTTTATAATATGAAACTAAATTGAAAAAAATCAATCCTCCATAATTCTACCATTCTAACACAGAAGTTGTTTCTAAGGCAAATGATTTTGGCTTCTATAACTGAGCATCTTAGCCAGAAATGGCTGGCAGACACTCTTCCATCTTCCTACACAGTGAGTCTAAGTCACGGCCACAGTCAACAATTTTAGGGTTTTAAAACATGAGGCCTGATCCAAGACTTAGGAATGCTTTTGGTCCCTCCTCCCGGGACAGGGATGTCCTGGGTAGGGGAGTGCTGTGGGACAGTGTCTCCTGCAGAGGTACCTGCATCTGACCACCTGACTCCCTGACCCCTCCTTTTGTAGGGCAATTGAGGCCCTTCTTGAAAGAGAAGATATGTCTCCTGATAAGCAGACAGCATCCCTTCACCCACATTAGAAGGGGTGTTACAGGGGCTCCATTCCCATCCCTTCAGTGAACAAGTGAAAAAGCTCTCACTCAGAGAACACAAACACAATTAGCGTTTCTGGGTTCTTCCCACCTCTGTTTTCCAGCAGATTGACAGGCAATTTTATTCCTTTTACTAGTCAGTTCCTTAAACAATGAAAATGAAGAGTTACAGTGTGACAACAACCACCAGAGGTTCAGGACTTGATACACGATAACCACTGGCATTAACCAGGGCTGACCACACGTCAGTGATACCCAAAGTTTTCATGTGCATAGTCCTGCTTGACTCTCAAAACCACTCTGAGATTGGCATTATTACAGTCACCTTACAGATGGGTAAACTGAGGCTCTGAGAAATGAAGTTACTTGTTTAAGGCCATATAACTAAAAAATGGTGAGTCGAGAGTTTGAACCCCGATGAATAAGGAGCTTAGACATCATGGGCATGCTCTACTGCCCTGCTCATAACTAGCCTCATGAAGTCTTCCAAGAAAGTCTGTGCATTCTCCGTTCATGAAACAGAATCACACAATGAACATTTAAACCCTGATACTCCATCCAAATGCCCTTATGCCTTGGGCCTATCTGAAACGTTTGCCTTTAGTTCCTCTTAATGCCCCACTTTCTGATCTAACTGGCCTACTACAAGACATGTGGCTGACTGCTATAGGAGAAAGGTCTCCCAGCAGAATAGGAAAGTGTGCGTGACTGAAGGAGCTAATTCAAAAACTAGGCATGATGCGATAGGACTGCAAGATAGAGCTTTGTGACCCTCTGACACTACACACCTCTGCTAGAAATGGAAGGATTCATTCAAAGTCCACCTCTGTAATCCTCCAGAGAGTGAGGCCAGGAAACGAGGGCGTTGTGGCTGGTCTTGTCCTCCCGTGCCAGTGTCTGACCCTTGGACCCTCAACTGTCCAGATGCAACACTTTCCTTTCCTGCCTGGACTCCCAGAAGCCCAGAGGAAAACGGGCTGGAGAGGCAGGAATCTCCAGTGACTCCCTTGAGAGTAATGTCAGCTGACCCCCTCTTGCGTTTCCACTGTTATTTCCCTTTGCCAGCTCTTCTGAAGGGACTGTGGTGACATCAGTAAGCCACTTCAAATCCTTCCTGAAGCGAGACTGAAGTGTAAACGAACAGAATAGTCAGGGAGATGTGTGTGGATTCCTTTGCTCTCTGGGTCTCCTGGTATCATTTCCCCTCTACCTACAAGAACCATTCTAGGTTCTTCAGGGAAAAGAAAAAAAAAAAAAAAAACCTTGAGAAAAACTGTCTGGAAAACAACACATGCGGGAAACTAGATCCTTGATTTCAGTCCTGAACACAATGTTCTAAGGTTTTTTTTTTTTTTTTTTTTTTTTTTTTAAGCTAGGTTTCCTTCCAGAATTCAACATGCACAGGTCTGCCAGATAAACATTATGGTCTGAAACAGTAGTTAGGGAAATGTTTGTATGCTTGGATTTGAATGAGAAGGGGAAACTGCTGTGGATGAGAGATTGCACTCAGCGTGACATTAAAAGCACAGCAATGATCAAAGTGACACCTCCCCTCCCCAGGAGGTTCCTGCCTGCACAGCCTACCCCTCACAAGGGGGAAGGCATCGCTTTCCAGAAGGAAGACACAGTCCACCACTGGCTTCCTAAGAAATGCAATTGTTTGAAACCAGTGCTGACGAATGTGACTTATGTAAGCTCACATTTAAGGCAACGTCAGCCTCTGTCTTGATTCCCTCGCTAGCAGCCTGTTATGGCTAAACCACCACATGGTACCCCAGAATACTCAATTTTTTTAAGTTATAATTTTGCCAAAAGAAACACAAGTGCGTGTGGTGCCAATACATACGCTGAGACATAAGCTATTGCTCCTCTGCAAAGCTGGCTGGATTTCTTAAAAGTTCTGTTTGATGGACGAAGGAAGGAAAGCAAGTCAACCACTTAGTGAACTACATATGATTAGGGAAATAAAGGAAATGCTATCACTAAACCTGGCCTCCCTAAGTAACATTAAATAATTGCTTTATTATCAGGGTTGATGCCTTTCACAACAGGGTCGCAGGAATAAGCGCTCAGTGAGAACCGACTCCCACTCTTAATATGATGGACTTTTGGTAGCAAGATGGGGGGTGCAGGAAAGAGCGGAGGCAGGAGAGGAGCACTGTAAACAGGCTGACCATCCACCAACTTCTCTCCCTTCCCCCGACCAATTACATGACAATCTTGGGACAGTGTGGTTTTTGCAAAGCTCTCTAGGTGATTTTAATGTTTCACTGGGACTCAAGATTACTCTTCTAGGTCATCCATAGAGCTAAGATGAGGGCGCTGGAGTTTTAATACACAGGACTTCCCAGGTGGCGCTAGTGGTAAAGAACCTGCTTGCCAATGCAGGAGACGTAAGAGACCCGGGTTTGATCCCTGGGTCAGGAAGATGCCCTGGACTAGGAAATAGATACCCATTCCAGGATTGTTGCCTGGAGAATCCCATGGACAGAGGAGCCCAGCGGGCTACAGTCCATAGGGTCACACAGAGTCAGACACGACTGAAGCAACTTAGCACACATGCACACGGAAATCACATCAAGGTTTTAAAGTTAGTAAACAAAAGAGCTTTAGACCAGGGATATAAATCTAAACCACTGGCAGATTAAATGGGGCTATCTGTGACAAAACTACCTTGTTCTTCTGTCACCTGAAGAAAGGAGACCCATATGGTCACTGTTCCTCAATCAATATTTCCAAAGTACATTAAAAGGTTATCATTAATAACCAGTCTCTCTATGCCAAAGCATTTCCAGAAGGAGGATTTCTGCTAAGAGCACTAAACCTGAAAACTAAAGGTATAATTGGAAATGGTCTAATGGAATGGCAAGATTTTGATGACTCCATGGCTCTTACTCATTTTAGGTTTATGTCATATAGCCCAATATAATCAACAGCTACTGAGAAAATGAGTGAAAATGGGTGACAAATGGCATATATGGTAAATTAAATATGGCCACCAGTTTTCTGCATGTACTTTCATTAAGAGTTGAGTCTATTGGAGTTAGCATGTAATTCAGCAATTCCACTCCTGGACACATATCAGGAGAAAACTCTAATTTGAAAAGAGGCATGCACCCCAGTGTTCATAGCAGCGCTATTTACAATGGCCAAAACGTGGAGGCAACCTAAGTGCCCATCTACAGATGGCTGGATAAAGAAGATATGGTATGTGTGTATATACACACCACAGACACAATGGAATACTACTCAGCCATAAAAAGAATGAAATAATAGCTTTTGCAACAACATAGATGGACATAGATTATCATACTACGTGAAGCAAATCAGAGAAAGACAAATATCATATGATATCACTTACAAGTGAGGCCTAAAAAAAGATATAAATGAGCTTATTTACAAAACAAACAGACTCAGACTCTAAAAACAAAGTTATGGTTCCAAAGGGAAAAGGGGGTGGAGGAGGGATAAATTTGCAATTTGGAATTAGCAGATACAAACTACTATGTATAAAATAAACAACAAGGCCCTACTATAGAGCACAGGGAACTATATTCAGTATCCTGTAATAAACCATAATGGGAAAGAATATGAAAAATAATATATGTGTATATACACACATATGTATATAACTGAATCACTTTTCTGTACACCAGAAACTAACACAACACTGTAAATCAACTGTACTTCAATTAAAAAATTAAACTAAAAAAAGAGTTGGGGGTCTATTAGTCTAACCCTGATCTTTTATTTCAAGAGCTCTTGCAGCTTCTACTCACGCTTTCCTTAAAATCCTGAGACTCCCCCACTGTGGAGAAGCTCAGGATGAAAGACCAAATAGGAATAAGAAGCCTGGGCATCCCAGCTGAAACCAGCCATGGTACTGAAGTGACGGAAAAGTGAAATAAAATAACTGTGTCCTCCTGGAATTCATGACAGTGAAGAAATGAAAAGTGAAAGTGACAGTTGCTTCGCGTGTCCAACTCTCTGAGACCCCGTGGACTGTAACCCGCCAGCTCCTCTGCCCATGGAATTCTCCAGGCAAGAATACTGGAGTGGGTAGCTGTTCTCTTCTTCAGGAGATCTTTCAACCCAGGGACTGAACCCAGGTCTCCTGCATTGCATGCAGATTCTTTACCATCTGAGCCACCAGGGAAGCCCGAAGAAATGAAAATCTGGGAATAGTTAAATGCATATAAGGACCTCAGGAAAGTGTGTTTTTTCTAAAACACTGTGGGAAAATGTGTATTATCAAAAGGTCAAGCCCATGATGGAATGAATACAACTCAAAAAGGAACAGAATATACAAATGAAAACTGATAATTGTGAATAACCTTTATAAGGAAGAAAGGGGAAGAAATCTTAACCAATGTGGCTATATGAAAAATTCTCTGGTTCATTCTTTCATCTACTCATTCACACACACACACACACACACACACACACACAAATTGCCGACAAACGTCCATCTAGTAAAAGCTACGGTTTTTCCAATAGTCATGTATGGATCTAAGAGTTGGATCATAAAGTTGAGCACTGAAGAATTGATGCTTCTGAATTGATGCTTCTGTGGTGTTGGAGAAGGCTCTTCAGAGTCCCATGGACTGCAAGATCAAACCAGTCAATCCTAAAGGAAATCAGTCCTGAATATTCATTAGAAGGATTGATACTGAAGCTGAAGCTAAAATACTTTGGCCACCTGATGCGAAGAACTGACTCATTGGGAAAGACCCTGATGCTGGAAAAGATTGAAGGCAGGAGGAGAAGGGGATGACAGAGGATGAGATGGTTGAATGACATCACCGACTCGATGGACCTGAGTTTGAGTAAGCTCCAGGCATTGGTGATGGACAGGGAAGCCTGGCGTGTTGCAGTCCATGGGATTGCAAAGAGTTGGTCATGACTAAGCAACTGAACTGAATTCATTCACACACACACACAAACGTGGAAAATTGGTCACGGGCAAAGTATTATACTCTAATGAGGTCATATTTTTAAAAGTACAAGCTAAAAGTGGAAAATCCCATATCTTTGAAAAGTATATACTAAAAGCTTTTTAATGGCCAAGGATTATAAGAATATTTACAGAAAAGTTCAGAATGAGCTAAGAAATTCAAAAGAAATGGTGTCTAAAATTATGTTCCAGGGCAATAGAAATAAGAAACAAAATGTGGGATTTTTTGGAGCAGATGGTATATTGCTATTTAGCAGATGCTCGTGGGAAATTCAGAACTCTTCAACATCTTTTTTTCTTTCTTCCATCTTCTCCACTGAAGATACTATTTTCCAGTTAAAATAAGAAACTGGAACCCCAGACAAGAGACAGAATTAGTTAAAATGAAAAAAAAAAATCACATAGGTGCCTTATTTACACTGACTTCAAGTTGTCCACCTTCAGGAGCCAAATCACATCCCAGGGTCCAGAAAGAACTTGCAAGTCAACCACTGTCAATAGTCTCTGAGGACAGGCATCCAAAGCTGTGAATCAGGTTAATATGACTCTACTTTTCAAATAAGAGAAGAAGGTGCATTCTGTTTAAATATAAAGCCTGAAACCAATGCCTGCTAACATTCTAGAAAGACAGCTAATGAAATAGGTGGCTAAAGAGCATTGGGAAAAAAAAGTCAAAGACATTTGACCAAGTCCTTCTTCATATGTTATTTTCATATTTATTTGTTTTATTTTTGGCTGCATGGGTCTTTGTTGCTGCATGCAGGCTTTCTCTGGTTGCAGTGAGTGGGGCGACTCTCTATTTGTGGTGTGAGGACTTCTCATTATGGTGGCTCCTCTTGTTGCAGAGCGTGGGCTCTAGGGTGCACAGGCTCAGGAGCTGCAGCTCATGGGCTCTAGAGTATGGGCTTGGCAGTCGCGGTGCATGGGCTTAGTTGCCCCATGGCATGGGGGATCTTCCCAGACCAGGGATCAAACCCATGTCCTCTGCATTGGCAGGCAGATTCTTAACCACTGAGCCACCAGGGAAGTCCAATCATATGTTTTTAGACAAGCTAGATGGACAGAAAGGAATTGTATCTTCTTTTGGATGTCTCAAAGGCATCTCAAACTCACCCAAAAGCAAATTCATGAATGTCTCCATTACAAACCTGACTTTTTTATTCCCTTTCTCAGTGAAGGTATTGTGTGCATTCTGGGAACTTGATAGTTACTCTTGAAAAGTTTGCTTCATGACCTCTCACCAAAACCTGCCAATTTTATATTAAAATAGCTCTCCACACATGTAAGGCATCATTCCACTGTTGCTGACAAGCAAGAGTCAGCTTGGTTGTTAGTCTTCTGAAGCATGCCTTTTATCTCTGGCTACTTTTGAGATCTTCTGTTGGTCTTTGCTGGTCTACAGCTTCACTAAATGAGTCTAGGTATAGATTTATTTTTGGTGTCCTGCTTGGGAATGCTAGGCTTCATGAAAATCTTGATTGGAGCTTTTCATCTCTTCCAATGTTGCCTCTAACCCATACTTTAATCTTATAACAACACTGCTTTGCTGCTAAATTTATTATCTCAGTTTCTGTAGGTCAGGAATCTGAATGTTTTAGCTGAGGCCTCTGCTCAGGGTCTCATAAGGCTGAAAGCAAAGTGCTGGTCAGCTGTGTTCTCAAAGTGATTGCACTTAACTTTTTTTATGATGATTAAATTTGAAGGTCTTTAAGTTTCAATAAATGAGTTTAACAAATTCACATTGACTGGAATAATAAATTTGATCTTCTTGTGTCATTTTATCTTGTGCTTCTTGCTGCTCCATTGTCCCTCCTACCCCTCCACCCCAATATCTTTTTCTTTAGGGATCAAAACTTCCTTTGATTTTATTTTTCTCTTTCTGTGGTTATCCAGAAGTAATATGTAGTCTCTTAAAACTTTTAAGCAATGACTTGCATATTTTTAAAACATTTAATATTCCTCTCCCTATCCCCATAAAGAAAAAAACAGAATCTAAAGATATGTCCATGTGACTTTCTCTCCTCTTTTTGTCCCCCATCAAGTAAAAGAATCGTAACCTTTATATTCTGATTATTAATGCTTGATATACTTTTTTCTTGCTTAAGAATTCTTATATCACATTAAGTTGTACAATCATAAGAACAATTTTTTAACATTAACTCAAATTTTAAAGGTTTAATTACTCATCATTTATTTTATATTTCATTTTCCCTTAATCTGAGGTTTGATGAATTTCTTCATTGTCTGAACAATTTTAAGTAATTTTGAGTTCTGGAATGTCAGAGAAGTCCTTTGGTTTGAGAGTGGAAGGTGCCCCCCGCCACCCCTGAGTTTCAGGTTTGTTGATGGAATAGCTATTATTTCAACAGGCATTTGGAAGGAGGTTAAATGCATATGGATACTTGTGATTTCTTGAGCCAAAGACATATTCTTAAGGAAGCCAAAGAAAACATAAAACCCACCAGTGATCCCTGCCTAGCTGCAGACCTCACACACATCCTTTAACTTCTCTGAGCTGCTCCTTCCTGGATAGGAAGGAGGCTTGTCCAGACCCCCTCAGACACTCTTCGAGGTGTTCTAGTCAAGATTTTATGAAGCTCATAGAAATACCAATATTTAATGAACACATAAAAGCAGAAGAATTAATTTCCAGCAAAATATTAATGAAGTCTACTATATATTTAAAGTTTCAGGGTTACATAATGATAGACAATAAATACAAAAATAAATATTTCTCTCAGTGCCCTGTTTAGAATAAAAAGTAGAAACTCATAAATAATATTTCATTCACATATATGTACAACCACATTATTTTTGAGTGTCAGGAAAAAGAAATATACTTTTGATGAACCCTCAGTATTCATTCAGCAGCATCAAACAAGCAATTATAATACTTATGAATGGTTTTTAGGATCCACTTAAAAATGTCTCACTAGGTTTTATATTGACATGGTTCAAAATTTAGAAAATATAGAAAAATTTACTCTTAATTCTGATTTTTGCTACCCAATTTTCATCCTCTCAAAGTTCTGTATCCTTCCAAAGATATTTCATACATATACAGAGTATCTCTCCTTCTCTTCCCCTCCCTTTCCCTTCTTTCCCTATTTTTCTCTGTCTCTATTCTGTTTTTTTGCTTTTTAAAAAATTTTTGTCCCTTTTAAATTGTATTATTGTATTGAAATTGTATTATTCCATTTTCCTGAGGCTTATTTTTCACTTATTATATCTTGGAGATCTTTGTACATCAGTATAAATGCTTCCTCAGTATTTTTTTTTTTTTAATAACCACTAGCATTCCATTGTCTGGATATACCATGACTTATTTTCTCAGTAACTTATTGGTGTATATTTTAAGCAATGTTACAGTTATAACCCCAAACATACATCACTTCAAATGTGTATGAAGTATATCTCTAGGATAATTCTTAGAAATGAAATCACTAGGTCACAGGCTATACACATTTGTAATTATGAGAGTTACAGCCATGTTGCTCTCCATAAAGGAAATAATTTATGCTCCAACCCAGGAATATATGAGCCTCTTAGAGCAAGATTTTTAATAGTTCCAAAGCATGTTACATGGGACTTTCAAATTCCTGTTCCCAATTTGTTTTGTTTTGGTTTGGTGGGATTATTTGGAATGGGAGTATGAGTCAGATGAGTTCTGGTTTTTGTCCCAAATGATACTGGTTCTCTTTTCCTGGAGAATTTCATGGGGTTGCAAAGAGTCAGACATGACTGAGCAACTTTCACTTTCTTTTCCCCAAAGCATATGAATATGACAAACACACACTGTTGCTATAAAGATTCACAAATTTAGACATACTGAAATGACCAGGATCCATTACATTTGAGTGTCTCTGCAAAGCCCATCTAAATGCTAAGCTGCTTTGTAACAGCAAGAGAGAACAGGTAAACTCTTGGCCCTATGAATCAATGTCTAATGAGAATTGATTTAACAGGCTCCGGGGGACCTTATCTTATTGCTAATAAAAGAAATCCCATCTGGCACTTTCCTACACTGCCTAGATATTAAATAGGGCTTATGATGATTAAGCACCAGAAAAGTTAATTAAGAGGTAATTCCAGGGGAATGTACAGATCTCTGAGGGCAATGGTCTTCTACCGGGTAACTTAGGGAAAGGAGCCAGGAGACCAGCTACTGGACTCCGAGCACTAGGCAGAAGCCCCACAACACACAGAGTCAGGCTGGCCAGAGCCCACCCCCGGGGGCAGCCATCCTTAACTGAGGACTTCCTCCCACACGGAAAGGACGCTCACTTCCACTCCAACCCTAAAGACCTGCTCCAAGAACAGGCCCTCCACCTGGTGAAAGGGACACCAAACCATGATGAGGCATTTCCATTTGTTTTTCCTCACTGGATGGGGCCACAAAACTTTTATAATATTAAACAGAAGGACAGGATTTATAAAAAAATAAAATGTAGACCAAAGGAGGATGTCATATATTGTAGTCAGCCATCAAACAATTATGTCCCAAGTTTAATAAGTTTATGTCATCCAAATCTGAATAAATCCCATCCACATTCCTAGAGCATTATCTTTAAACACAGTCTCAGTCAAGGGTGCCCTAGATACCTCCTAGAATGCAAGAGTCAAGGTCATTAGAACAAAAAGTCTGTTCACACCAGCTCCGTCACCATATCCACAGCAGGAAACCTGCTCCAGAACAAACAAGCGCCTCATTTAATTTCCAAAAGATGATTTGTCTTTGCCTTTGTATACCTAAGATACAAAACAAATTATCTAATTCCCATTTCTATAAAATCCAGACATCTGGCATGTGGGGCCTGAAACGAACAATACTAATTCCTAGGAGATACGTAACACGCGAGGCTTTCAGCAGGGTTCAGAGAGCACACTTTTTATTCTGGCACCAAGTCTCAAGGGCTCATTGTTTCTGAGAAGGTCCGTGGTGGTCCCCTCTGCCTTTCAGTCCTGACACTCAGTGAATTCAAAGGAAACTCGAGTGGCGTGGCTCTCTTCTGTTATTCTGACCGGTACTTAACACAGGTTTCCTATTCTGAAAGCACCAGAGAGGTACTAAGTCCATTGGGCCGTTAACATTGTTAGGTCTGACGTGGAACTCAGCTGTCTATTTGCTTAATTGACTATAAACAGAGATCCTTTGCCAAATAGTGCTTGCCATAAAGAACTCAACACGGGGCACTTGGATGCTGTCCACAAGTTTCAGGAGCAAACATGAAGTGAGCAAACAAAACTGGCACGACCCTCTGGAAACCAGCTCAGTGGTGTGGCTCAGTGGCCTGGGAAGGTTTTCTTTCACGTATTTAAGTTGGCCATCCTATTTTTAGGGATAGGTTTTAAGGATAAAAAGACTGGAGAAGATGACAAAATTTCACAAAATACAGAGATGCTCCCTCTGTCATTCTTTATATTATAAAAATCATAAACAACCCAAATATCCAGTGATCAAGGCATGGTTAACTAGATTGAGACACATTCATATGATTTTATATGATGTGATATGAAATGATGTGATATCACCATATAGTTGGGCTTCCCTGGTGGCTCAGATGATAAAGAATCCGCCTGCAGTGTGGGAGACCTGGGTTCGATCCCTGAGTTAGGAAGATCCCCTGGAGAAGGGAATGGCTACCCTTTCCAGTATTCTTGCCTGGAGAATTCCATGGACAGAGGAGCCTGGTGGGCTACAGTCCATGGGGTTGCAAAGAATCGGACATGACTAAGTGACTTTCACTTCATGGTATAAGATAGCCTTATATAATGACACAGGACGTTGCTTAGTATAATATTAAGCAGGAGGAAACTATGTACACAGAATGCCAGTTTGCTTTATAAAAATCTGTCTACTGGATGTACACATGCACACATTTTTATAAGGCTGCATTTCAACAGCACCTCTCACACTAAACTGCCAGAGTACTTTTCTGTTTTGTTTTCCATCCTTCTCTCCCCTGGTTCTTGTGTACCTCCGATTCCTCTGATTGTTGGCAGGCCTGGAACACATAAGCACCACATGGCCCACATCACAGAGACAGATGTGTCTCTGCGGATAAAGAGTAGGAGTGTGTCTGAACCCCAATCCAGGGGCTTCACCCTGGGCCTGAGATGCTATCAAGGGGGTGCCTGGCACAGAAAAGGCACTCTGGATGTTCACACACCCTTCCTTCTTGAAAGTTTGGAGACAAAGATGTGAGCAAAATGCATTGGATCTCTGCCTAGAAACCCCGGTGAAGAGAGAATGTCTAAGACCCTGACTTGTAAGAAAAGAAGATTGTTTTTCAATAGGGATAATATTCCAGTCATAAGGAACACCCTTTCTGTTGTCCTGGCAAACAAGCATCTTGCCTCAAGAATGCTGAAGGCAGCTCTGTCTGTGGAAGACTAACACATCAGAGTCAGACTGTTGTTATTAGGGAAGTGGATAGGTTCATGCACCGGATTTAAATTGTGGTTGAATAAGGAAGCTTCAGGATGAGTGGACCAACCCAGCCATGGTTGTCATGCCAAGCAGTGACCGGCAAAGGAAAGGGCAAGAACAAAGAACAGTCTGATCTGTGATGACCTTTTCAAACTATATGTCGATCCCTTAAGCTACACTGTTCCTTCTTAATGGTGAAAGTCAAGAAAATTTGACAGAAGGAACTGCAAGACTAGTTTCTCCTTTACATTTTACTCTTTGGCCTTGTGCAAAATGCTGACATCTTAATCTTTTTTGAATTGTGGTTTTCTCTAGATATATGCCCAAGAGTGGGATTGTTGGATCATATGGCAGTTCTAGATTCAGCTTTTTAAGGAACCTCTATAGTGTTCTCCTTTGTGGCCATAGCAGTTTACATTCCCACCACCTTTTCTCCACACCCTCTCCAGCATTTATTGTTTGTAGACTTTTGGATGATGGCCACTCTGACTACTATGAATTGATACCTTACTGTAATTTTGATTTGCATTTCTCTAATAATTCGTGATATTGAGCATCTTTTCATGTGCTTTTTTTTTTTTTTTTTTTTTTGTCATCTGTATGTCATCTTTGGAGAAAAACCTATTTAGATCTTCAGCCCATTTTTGACTAGGCTGGTGTTCTGTTTACACTGAGCTGCATAAGCTGCTTATATATTTTGAAGATTAATCCCTGGTCAGTTGCTTCACTTACAAATATTTTCTCCCATTCTGTGGGTTGTCTTTTCAGTTTATGGTTTTCTTTGCTGTGCACAAGTTTTTAAGTTTAATGAGGTCCTGTTTATTTTTGTTTTCATTCATTACTCTGGGAGGGAGATCCAAAAAGATGCTGCAGTTTGTCGGTGTTCTGCCTACGTTTTCCTCTAAGAGTTTTATAGATTCTAGTCTTACACTTAAATCTTTAACTCATTTTGCGTTTATTTCTGTGTGTTGTGTTAGAGAATGTTCTAATTTCATTCTTTTACATGTACCTGTTCAGTTTTCCCAGCACCGCTTATTGACGAGAGTGTCTTTTCTCCACTGTATATTCTTGCCCCCTTCGTTGTAGATTAACTGACCATAGGTACATTGGTTTATTTCTGGGCTTTGTATCCTGTTCCACTGATGTATATTTCTGTTTTTGTGCCAGTACCATAGTGTTTCGATGATTGGAGTTTTGCAGTATATTCTAAAGTCGGGGGCCCTGATTCCTACAACTGATTCCTGATTCTTTCTCAGGATTGCTTTGGCTATTCAGGGTCTTTTGTGTTTCCATACAAAATTAAAAAATTTTTTGTACTAGTTCTGTGAAAAATGCCATTGATAATTTAATAGGGATTACATAGAATCTGTAGGTTTCCTTGGGTAGTATAGTCATTTTGACAGTAGTGATTCTTCTAATCCAAGAACATGGTATATCTTTCCATCTGTGTCATCTTCAATTTCTTCCATTGGTGTCTTACAATTTTCAGAGGACAAGTCCATTGTCTCCTTGCTGCTGCTAAGTCACTTCAGTCGTGTCCAACTCTGTGTGACCACATAGACGGCAGCCCACCAGGCTCCCCTGTCCCTGGGATTCTCCAGGCAAGAACACTGGAGTGGGTTGCCATTTCCATCTCCAATGCATGAAAGTAAAAAGTGAAAGTGAAGTCGATCAGTCGTGTCCGACTCTTAGTGACCCCATGGACTGCAGCCTACCAGGCTCCTCCATCCATGGGATTTTCCAGGCAAGAGTACTGGTCTCCTTAGGTAGGTGTATTCCTGGGTATTCTTTTTCTATGTGATGATAAATGTGATTGCTTCCTTAATTCCTCTTTCTGGTCTTTTGGTGTATAGAAATGCAAGAGATTTTTGTGTATTAATTTTGTATCCTGCAACTTTACTGAATTCATTGATGAGCTCTAGTAGTTTTCTGGTAGCGTCTTTGGATTTTCAATGTATAATATCATGCCATCTGGATTATTTTAAATGATGATGAGTTGCATTTAAGCAATGCAGTGAGTTTACATATTCCTGTGAAACTAATTGTGGAGGGGAGGGAAGGTGTAGATCTCCTGACACTTAACTGAATATTTAACTACACTGGAAAACAAAACCTAAACAAGAGACACTGTCACGACAGGAAACAGGATGAGACTGCCAGTGTTCATTCGCTGCGTTGCTTTATGTAACATGCTTAACTCCTGGAGACTCGATGCTTCATTGATAAAGCAGGTTATACTTGAATTCAAGACAGATTTTTAAGTTTCACGTTAGCTCTAAAATTCAATCATCTATCCTGGGATATTCTTTCTCAACTTCAAAGTTTGATACTGTCAGTTCTAGGACAGGGTTCCCATAGTTAAAAGGGAGGCATGAAGAACAGGTCAACTTTTTCTGACCAGAGGCATCCTCCGCCATCCTCAATAACAACAGCAGTTCAGTGGAATCTCCTCTGTGTCAGGCGATACCGTAAGCACATCAGCAACACTACGGCCTTTCATGGCAGATTAGAGCAGAGTGAAGGGACTCAGGGGTAGGGACTGGCCTATGTGAATCATGAAGCAGCAGCCCAGGAGGGAGGCCCGCCATACTATGGGTCTGTGACATGCAAGACTTTGGAAACCACTTTCATGGCAGAAAGATGTCTCCAGGAGAAAGCAAACACTCTGAGTGGCTGCCTCTAAGGCCAGTTAGTCCTGCTAGGGTGGCTGTGTACGTTCAGAACTTCTACCTCTATTTAAAAGTTTCCCCTTTGTGTTTATTCTGTCAAAAAAGAAAAGTGTGATTTTCACAAAACTCACTCATCTGCCCACTGGCTTTCTATTTCATACAGAAATGCTTTGTTTCTATAATCAGAAAGAAATCAGAAAGCCTGCAGGGAAACAAATACACAGAACCATCATCCCAAATAAAAGGCATCAGAGTTTCTGAGTCTAAAGAAAAAACAACAAAACCATCCTGTCAGCCAAGAGTCTTCTCTGGCCACAGCAGGTCAACACTCAAGTGAGTGTACAAATGAAGAGAGAAATCAAAGGTCTAAATAATTAAGCATCAGCTACAAAACAAACACAAGCATTTCTATTCTGCCTGTAGAAAATCATCTGATAGCAAAAAAGGGGGAAAGTATCTTGCTTTAGGAAAAGCTAAAGCATAAAAACCATTTGAATTTACCAAAAAGATATGAATATTTAAAGAGAACTTTATTTAATTGATGAACCAGATACACCAGCCTAGAATAAGGCAAGAACAGACCTCACCCTGAGTTCTCATGATTCTTTACCATGTTCCCCGGGGCTTGTCCACGGGGCTTCCCATCTACTAATTCATTTAACCTCCCCACATTCCAGGCAGATATGGGCTTCCCTTGTGGCTCAGCTGGTAAAAAATCCACCTGCCAACTCAGAAAACTTGGGTTTGATCCCTGGGTCAGGAAGAGGAAGAAGAAGAGAAAGCCCAGGACCTGCAGAAATGGGACTCAGAGATGTAGTGTAGGGAGGTAGACAACCCACAGCCATGGGAGGTCTGATTCCAGGCAGGGAGGAGATGTGGCAGGAGCACTCAGGTAGGCTCCAGCCCTGGGAAGGAGGGCAGTGGGGCAGAGGAACATGCAGGTAGGATCTGGGAGGCAACACAAAACTGTGTCCCTCCAACTAGGCCACCTTGAGAAGTGACGAAGCTCTGGGCATGTACATACCTGACATGGAATGGGGCAAAATCACAGCCCAGGCTGTGCAGGGGATGGACCCTGGTGGATGTGAGATGCTTAGCCAGGAAGATGGGAAAGGTAAGCTGAGCAGGGCAAGGTGGGAGCTGACTGGATAACTGTCACAGATACAGGGGCTGACCACACACACAGTAACTTTGGGGGGAACCTGGGAGAGGCCAGGGATACATCATTCTAGTATTAACTCCAGAGGTGGCTGGAATCACAGATCCTGCCAACCTCCTAAGATCACCACACCTGGAAACCCAGGATCCGGCTAGATATATAGGAACCAGATACTCTGAGTAGCCTCAGGCCTAGGGGATAAGAATCAGTCAGAAGAGGAGGCTTGGGTCCTAGGCCCACACACATGCATAGCTGATGCACAATGGGAGCCCATGAGTCAGGCCAGCAGGGGCCGGTGAACTGCAGAGGACTAGGGCTTCCTCTGGGCCCCAGCTCTTCTGGGAATTTAAGGCATCAGTCAGATATCCAGCAAAGGAATCTCAAGGCTGGAGCAGAAATCTCCCATCTCAAAGAAGGCACTCATTAAGAGTTATTCTGAGAGAGAAAGTGGTTCACAAATTTCCTTCACTATGATATCAGCTTAGAAACTGGTCCAGGAGATGGGCCTACTTTCTTTTTTCCCTCTATCTTCACTGACATTTATGTTTTGGAAGTATAGTTGATTTACAATGCTGTGTTAATTTCTGCTGAACAGTAAAGTGATTCAGATATATATATATAAACACACACACAGGCACATACATAGATACTCTTTTTTAATATCTTTTCCACTATAGTTTATCACAGGATATTGAATATGGTTCCCTGTGCTATACAGTAGGATCTTGCTGTTTATCCATTCTATATATAATAGTTTGCATCTGCTAACCCCAGCCTCCCAATCCCTTGACAACCACAAATCTGTTCTCTATATCCAAGAGTGTTTATGTTCTGTAGATCAGTTCATTTGTGTCATATTTTAGATTCCACATGTAAGCGATATCATGATACCTGTGTTTCTCTGGGTCTTACTTCGCTTAATATGATGATCTCTAGGTCCATCCATATTGCTGCAAATGGCATGATTTCATTCTTTTTTATGGCTGAGTAGTCCATGGGGTTGCTAAGAGTCGGACACGACTGGGCGACTTCACTTTCACTTTTCACTTTCATGCACTGGAGAAGGAAATGGCAACCCACTCCAGTGTTCTTGCCTGGAGAATCCCAGGGACGGGGGAGCCTGGTGGGCTGCCGTCTATGGGGTCGCACAGAGTCATACATGACTGAAGTGACTTAGCAGCAGCAGCAGCATTTCATTGGAGACTTGTATCACATCTCCTTTATCTATTCATATGCTGATGGACATTTAGGTGGCTTCTGTGTCTTGGCTATCATGAATAGTGCTGCCTTGAACATAGGGGTGCATGTATCTCTTTTAATTATAGTTTTGTCTGGGTATATGCCCAGGAGTGGGGTTGCTGGATCATACAGTAATTCTACTTTTAGTTTTCTGAGGAACCTCCATACTGTTTTCCATAGTAGCTGCACCAACTTAACATTTCTACCAACAGTACAGGAGGGTTTGAGATGGACCTATTTTCTTCAGGAGCTGAGTAAGGAGATGAAGGCAAGGGACAAGGCCCCCAAGGCAGGGGCCTGTTTCCAGGAACTGAAGAAGGTCATGGGGACAAGGAAGTTGTCATTCCAGTAGCACAGGGGGAAGGTGAAACTCTGATTTCCATACAGCGCATTTGTGTTCACCAATTCTGCATTTCAGGCCATTTCTGGCTAAGTGCTTGTGGCTATGCCTGAATTACTGTGGCTGAAGGAAGCCGCCTTCACAATAGCTGCAGAAACATTCCTTCTTACTCTCTTCCAAGTCCTGAATTCTGTGCAAATGCCAAACAAATGCTTTCTGGAGCCAGAGATCTGAAGAATGAAAGTCCAGCCAAGAATTTGCACCACAAAAGCTTTATCAGAGCCCAGCAGCGCTGAGCCTCTAACACTGGGAGTGGGAAAGTAAATAATATCAGGAACTTGGAGCTACAAAAGCAATCTAGACTATTGTTATTAAAGAACATGGGATTATAGGGAGGAAGTATCCAGAACTGACAAATTAGTAACTGTACATCTTGAAGGGTGACAAATTAAAAAGAGCATCAGTATGATTCTTTTTCCATGTTATAAGCACATCTGCAGCATCCAGAGAATTTAAGATTCCTTTAACTCTCTTGGCCATTCTTAAAAGCAGGCCCCCACAGGCAAATATGTGATAACTTATGGTTTTATGGCGCCAGAGACATTATATGAATCATGAATATGAGGCCATCCTAAGGCCACTTCATTATTTCAAAAGTCTTGACATAGACTTACTTCGTCAAGCATTAATTCCAAAGAAGTATCAAAGGATTTATTCTCTCCTGAGATGTGCAAACTCTCCGTGGTGAATATGGCATGATCATAATGTGCTGTCCTTTCAAACTGTACAATAAAGACAATACCAGGCGATCATTCTGAGATCACCTTCACATGGCAGATATGACAATTCTCCATAGCAAAGGCCAGTGCACAATTAGGTAGTGAAGACTTCCACTGGATCTTTCAGATACCTATAAACCTCATAAAGAAAAGGACTAGCCTTGAACAAAATTGGGGAAGAAAGCTTACTTTCTACTCCTATAAATTCCAAATTGCTTAACACAGCATTCCAAACTAGCGTTGGCCAATAAAAATATAATGTGAGATATATATATATATATATATATAGTCTTCTAGTAGTCATAGTTTTAAAAAGTAGAAAAGAAACAGGTGAACTTAATTTTATTATACATCTGACTTGGGCTCCAAAATCACTGCAGATGGTGACTGCAGCCATGAAATTAAAAGGCACTTGCTCCTTGGAAGGAAAGCTATGATAAACCTAGACAACATATTAAAGAGCAGAAACAAAAACTTTAAAGTTTGGGGAAAAAAAATAAAAGGCAGCAACATCACTTTGCTAACAAAGGCCTGTATAGTCAAAGCTATGGTTTTTCCAGTAGTCATGTACGGATGTGAGAGTTGGACCATAAAATAGGCTGAGTGCTGAAGAACCGATGCTTTTGAACTGTGGTGCTGGAGAAAACTCTTGAGAGTCCCTTGGACAGCAAGGAGATCAAACCAGACAATCCTAAAGAAAATCAATCCTGAATGTTCATTGGAAGGACTGATGCTGAAGCTCCAATACTTTGGCTACCTGATGCAAAGAGTTGACTCATTGGAAAAGACCCTGATGCTAAGGAAACATCGAAAGCAAAAGGAGAAGAGGGTGGCAGAGAATGACGTGGTTGGATAACATCACTGATTCAATGGACCTGAATTTGAGCAAACTCCAATAGATAGTAAAGGACAGGGAAGCCTGGCATACTGCAGTCCATGGGGTTGCAAAGAGTCGGACATGACTTAATGACTGAATAACAACAATACATTTTACTTAAAATGTAATTTTAGATTCATTTCAATGTGTTTTCAATATCAAATTATTAATGAGACAGTTTACATTCTTTTTCAAACTAGAGCTTTGAAATCCAGAGTGTATTTCACATCTAGACTACACTTAACATTTGGATAAGCCAAAACACTAAGTGGCTAATAACTACTGTAATGCCCCAGCTACATTTCCCCGTATCCTGACTTAAACCCTGCTAGGTTCCCATCCCTGGGAATGTTACCCCAGGTTCTAGGAAGCACAGGTACCAGATTTTCTAAGACAGCCCTGATTTCACCCATTCTGTCCCCGTGGCGCCTGGGTCACCTTTTTTTCAGTACCAAGGTAGTGTGCTGTCCTAGTTCTGGGGTGGCACTATCTAGGTTTGATCCTACCTTTCACTGTGTACAACCTGGGCCAGTTTTTAATTTCTTTTTAGACACTCACTTTCCCCATTTTGGAAATGGGTAGACGTAGTGCTTCTCCCAGGAAATGGCAACCCACTCCAGTGTTCTTGCCTGCAGAATCCCAGGGATGGGGCAGCCTGGTGGGCTGCCGTCTATGGGGTCGCACAGAGTCGGACACGACTGAAGCGACTTAGCAGCAGCAGCAGCAGTGCTTCTCCCAGAGTTTGCTGGGAATGAGAAGAGGTCATATTCCTGGAACACCACACTCTATTCCACATGATTAGCAGTGGTGCAGAAAGAATTGTTGGCAAGTCACTTTGCCCACTGCCCCCCACCACAGCTCCTGATTGGGTTGAGGAAACATGTCCTTTTTCTATCCTGTTGGCATCCCTGGCAGAGGGAATAGGCTCAGATGGCAAAAAAAACCTGCCTGCAATGCGGGATTCGATCCCTGGGTCAGGAAGATCCCCTGGAGGAGGGCCTGGCAACCCACTCTAGTATTCTCCAGAATCCCATGGACAGAGGAGCCTGGTGGGCTACAGTCTGTGGGGTTGCAAAGAGTCAGACATGACGGAGTGAGTAACACACAGGATGCTCCCTGCCGCCCAGACCTTTGTCTCAATCCACTTTAAAAATCCTGTCTGTCTTCTAGGATCAAATCAAATGTACCTCTCCTTCAGGAAGTCCTTCCTTTCTCCTACCTCCCACCTCCAAGATGAAAGTATTCCCATGGGTCTGTTTTTCTCACTCTGCATGGCATCCTAATTATTCATATCAGACTTAGTTCACCTTCTGGACTTTTCCCCAGGGGTTAAGGCACTTAATAATTTTGTGAACCTTTCTCTCCCTCCCCTACCCTTTCATCCCCTCCCATTTCCCCAGGAGGCTCCTGACATTCAGTATATGATTTTGAAGCAAATGAATGGATATCCAATAGCTTTGATTTAATGTATGTGACCTTTTCATTATTAAACGTATCAGTACTAAGTAAAAAGGCAATTTAAAAAATCTGTGCAGTCCCTTATAGCTTGAGATTGATACTCTTTATCCTACTCACGTCCCACTCTGAGGTCCCCACACCTGCCCTACACAAGCCTCCGGGACTGCTCCCAGTGTCTCTGAGTTGCTGGGCCTTCCTTGTCAAAAGGTGACTCAAACAGAGCTGTGTTTGCCCTTCCACTCGACCACAGAGTGCACCCGCTTTCGGCTCTGTCATTTCGGAGCCCCGCCAGGTGACTGGCCAGTCAACCTGATCCAGCAGAGTGCAGAGGAAGGAATCCTGCCTTGCAGCACCCCCTCTCTGCAGCAGATGCATCACCTGGACAGGTAAATGCCACAGCATTCCTGCAGCATCTCCGGGGCTACCCAGGGCAGTGAGGAAGTGCAGGACAGATGCACTCTGTGAACGCATGGTTATTTCATAAACCACAGGGCCTATGTATTCCAACTGAGTGAAGACGAGGCAATCTGACCTCCAGCTTCAAAGAAGGACATAGCCAGGAGTGTTTATTAATTCATTCCATAAATTTAAATGTCCAGACTAGGGACCCTGAGAGCAAAGGCATTTTACTTTTTGAAAAAGAAACTTCTTGAAAAATTAAATTCGTGTGATAAAATTTTAATTTGTTTAAAATGAATTTTGAATGAAGAAAGATCACTAACTCATTTCACTAAAAGCTCTGTGTTCTTTCTATTTAATAAAATCATAACTGAACCTTAAAGGGGTTTCTGTATAACAGACTAGAAACACAAAGCTTTTCTAATTGATGGAGATGCTCTGCTTTCCTGCAGTGGGCCTTCCACACGCCCTGGCAGCTTTTAGTTACTTTCTCACAATACTTAGATCTGACTCTTGGGGGATGGAAGATTGCCCTCACACCCTGTCACCGAGGTGCAGAGAGGGTGCAGGCTATGTCAGCGAGTGACAGAAACAGGTCTCCAAGTGCATTAATCCTCTTCTTAACACAGGCCAAAGGAGGAGGAATTTACATACTGTAGCTGCTGTGCTGCAGGCACTGAGCCTCTCAGAGAAAGACTAGACGGGAAGTGCCCTGCCACTCACGCTCCATCCTCCCCTCCCTTCCTTCCCCTGGCCTGGCCTTGCCTGAGCCCGGCAGTCCTTGGCAGGCAGAAGAATACTCTCAGTTCAGCAAACCCTGACAATTAATGGCCAGTCGCATTACGGGAAACCATTTCATCAAATCTAACCCCTGCTCCCCCACAGACCAAGTCCATTAGAGCAGCAGCAAATCCTTGGAAGTTATCCAGATGCTAACTAGCTTCTGGCCAGCACATTTTAAATGAGAAATTTTAAACGCTGTGACTATCTCATAAACATCTCAGTCTGAACACCAGAGTGCCACGCAATTAACACTCATTTTTAAAACCACTTTGTAAACGTGCCTGACAATATAAAATCACAGAGTATAAATTATGATCCTACTGTAAGTCATAAGATATTTCTTATGTAAGTCAGGAGATATTTCCATAGGTGTCATAGTATATGAGATGGCAGAAGACCAGGAGCCGAGGGTCCAGGCCAGGCTCTACCCACTAACAGCATGTTCATCCCACAAGCCTCCTTCTACAGCTATAAAGTCAAGGGTCGGGGCATAAAGTCAAGGTCCCTTTCAGCTCCCAGAAACTGTATTAGTCAAAGTCATACTAGACTATGCTGCTGTAACAAATAAACCCCAAGGCCTCAGTGACTTATCTCACCAAGAGTTTTTCTTTCCAGCACAAAGTCCCCTGCTGGTCATCAGAAACTCCCCCCATCCAGGGTTTTGGAGGTCAGGCTCCCTCCAGCTAACGACGAGGTAAACAGCAGTAGAAGGACCTTTAAGGTCCACATCTGTGTGAGCCGAGCATGCTCTGGTCACACAGGGAGCCCTTTATGTCTGCACCTCCCCAGGCTCCTCTGTGGCCCTGACCAGCAAGGAAGTTGCTGTGGCCAGTGAGTTCCAGATGGCAGACTTAACACTTGGTGGACTTTCCGCCTTCCCAAGACTTATTTAAAATGACAGCAAGGAAATACAAATGTAATTGATTCATAAAAGTAAACAGAAAAGGAGGAGACCAATCAGCCACCTACAGATTTCAGTGCAGTTCTGAAAGAGGAAGCAGCGAACTCCATTTTCAATCATAATGACTATTGATTTTCAACAGTAGTGTCAACCTCTGAATAAAATAAGAAAGGCTCAAATTTATGTTTGCAGAACAGCACCTGAATGGCCTCAACCTTGAATACATAAGAATAAAGGTACCACGTGGACAGATGTGAGATGAAGAAACTGGAAGGGGTGGTAGACAGAAGGTAGGAACATCATATGAATCCTCGTGCTGCCAGACCAAGAAAGGAGCGTGAACACGCATGGAACGAGACAAGGTTTCCGTGTACTAGTTTGAAAGATGACCAATAGAAAACCAAACCACAGATAATAACAAGCAAGAAACCAAAGGTAAAGTACTCTAAGTAAGTAAGCAAAGTCCCCACTATTCAGAACAGAGAAATGAAAGACTTCCTAAAATTGATACATCAAGAAATAGCAACATACCCACATATTTTAAATTTACAGGTTTAAATTTAAGGCTAGGAGGACTACAAGATTAAGGATAAAACTAATCAAACATGGAGCAGAGGACTGGCACTTTTCATCTCAGTGTTCTTTACCATTTTTTTTTACTATTTGCATGAAATCATCTGATGAAAGACAAGAAATAAAATGAATCAAGTATAGTGTGTATTTTCTACACATTTACCTGATTCATCTAGACCCCAAGCACCTGGAGGAAAGAGCAGGGTCAACATGTCTTTTGTTCTCTGATGTGCTCCATCCATAGCTTTAATACTATGGTGTGTCCTAGAAAAGGAAATCAACACTGTATTGAAGTTGTACATAAGTACCCCATCCTCTGCTGCTGCTGCACGTCCACAGTTCTCAGGCCTGCCCAGTCCTCTGCCTTCCCTCTAACTTCTCCTACTATACATATAGTCTTTAATGGGATTAAATGTTCAATACACCACATCCCCAGTGCTTCAGCTTATAGTTTCAGTGATATGGGGCCCACAGAGTCACGTTATATAGGAAGACCTCTGACTGTGTATATGTGCAGGAGTTGATGTACCCAATGGTGGTGTGACTCTGCTCATTAGAGGGTGTGGTGGAGAGTGGGAGACAGGAGTCTCCTACTTGCACCGAAGAACAGTTTTGAAAAGGCTTGATCCAATCCATATAATTCAGAGAATGTGGGAAACAGAATTGGCTCTCTCCCAGTTAACTGTGATTCTGAGAAAGCTCTGTAACCTCTCTGTACGTTGGTGCCTTCATGTACATGGGGACCCTCCTTATGGAAATTTCTATGAGGAATCAATAATAATGAAATAATGATGGATGATAATAATGGAAACTGCAGTGCACCCAGACTGCTTCATTTCTTTTAGTTATCTTTCCATGAGCTTATTTCAGTTACCTAATTGTGTTGAACTCTTCAGCCCCTGCCTGCTCTGTCTCACCATCATGTGTTCTGAGGGCATTTAATTCACACTTTCACCACCTATATATTCAGCACACTTTATGTCAGCACTGAAGAACAGATCATTAGAAACACTGTGTAACCTCTACGCCTGACACCTACCCTCACAAAAACCTAACCAGAGAAACTAGGTAAATAAAGAGCAGCTGTACAGGAGAAAAGAAACACAATTCAATTTGAAATCTTAGAAGAAAAATATTCTATTCTGAATCTTATGCTCATTGCCGCAAAAATTAAAGAACTCAAAGACACCTTCTATATCATAGCTTCCAAGACTCTTCCACGTCTCCTAAACCCAGGCAATGCAGAGAGGCAAGGAAAGGTTTGCCCACTGCAGTGGTTTTGAGTCTGGATTTCCTACGTGTGGTTCAAACTTAGGATACTGCTTGGACTTTGTTCCACCACTGCACTCTCCCCGGCTCCCTCCCTTCCAGCTTCTCTGGAAACACGGAGGCGCATTCCTGAATCAGAAGCTGACATCTGTTGTTGCCTCCGCCCTGCTTGATGTCACCCCAGAGAGCAGCCCAGCTCCCTCCCTCACCTCCTTCAAGACCACAGAGGTCTTCCCTGAGCAGCCCATGCACTAGAGAGCCCCCCTGCCCATCCCCAGCCAGTCTCTGCCCCATTTGTCCGCTTCATTCTTTTTCGTGGCTCTCATCACCTAATACATACAAGTATATTTTTATTTATTTACATCCTCTCTCTCTGCCCTCCCTCTAGGGCAGCACTAGCCAATTGAAATATAAGGTAAGACGTGTTTAATTTTAAATTTTCTAGTACCCAAACTAAAAAAGAAGTAAACATAAGCAGAGAAAATTAATTTTAACGTTTCCTCTTTAACCTCATGTATCCAAAAATTGGTGTTTCAAAATGTAGTCAACATAAAAATTATTAACGAGATAGCTTACATTTTTTGGTACTAATATGTGGAGATCTGGTGTGTATGTTTCAGTTATGGTGCAAGTCAATTCAGACTCAGCCCATTATAAGCGCACAGCCGTGTGTGGCCGATGGCTGCAGTGTGGGTAGCATAGCTCTGAAATATAAACTCCATGGGCTGAAGGCTCGTTTGGCTCACTGTTATGTACCCAACAGCTAGAACAGTGTCTGGCACATGGGATTTTTTAAGTATAGTTGATTTACAATGTTGTGTTAATTTCTGCTGCATAGCAAAGTGACTTCAGTTATACATACATATATATATACACACACACACACACACACACACACATTTTCCTTTTTAACTATTCTTTTCCATTATGTTTATCATATTATATTGAATATAATTCTCTGTGCTATATAGTAGGACCTTGTTTATCCATTCCATATACAAGAGTTTACACCTGCTAACCCCAACCTCCCATCCACACCATCCCGCCCAACCCCCTCCCCCTGGGCAACCACAAGTCTGTTCTGTAAGTTTGAGAGTCTGTTTCTGTTCTGTAGATAGGTTCATTTGTCTCATATTTTAGATTCCATGTATAAGTGATATCATATGGTATTTGTCTTTCTGACTTCCTTCACTTAGTATGCTAATTTCTAGTTGCATCCATGTGGCTGCAAATGGCATTATTTCATTTTTTTATATTACATTATATATATGTACTGCATTGTGTTTATCCATTCATCTGTCAATAGACATTCCACTTGTTTGCATGTCTTGGCTATTTTGAATAGTATTTCTAGGAACACAGGGGTGCTTGTATCATTTTGGATTGAGTTTTGTCTAGATATATTCCAGGAGTGGGATTGCTGGACATACGGTAATTCTATTCTTAGTTTTCAGAGAATACTACTTTCCACAGTGGCTGGAACAACTTACATTCTCCAACAGTGCAAGAGAGTTCCCTTTCTTCCACATCCTCTCCAGCATTTGTTATCTGTAGACTTTCTAATGATGGTCATTCTGACCAGTGTGAGGTCATACACACTGTAGTTTTGACTTGCGTTTCTCTGAAACTCCAGTACTTTGGCCACCTCATGTGAAGAGTTGACTCATTGGAAAAGACTCTGATGCTGGGAGGGATTGGGGGCAGGAGGAGAATAGGATGACAGAGGATGAGATGGCTGGATGGCATCACTGACTCGATGGATGTGAGTCTGGGTGAACTCCGGGAGTTGGTGATGGACAGGGAGGCCTGGCGTGCTGTGATTCATGGGGTCGCAAAGAGTCGGACACGACTGAGTGACTGAACTGAACTGAACTGAATAATTAGCAATGTTGAGCATCTTTTCAAGTGCCTATTGGCCATTTATATTATTTCTTTGGAGAAATGTCTATTAATGCCTTCTGCTCATTTTTCAATTGAGTTGTTTTTTGTTGTTGTTGAGTTGTATGAGCTATTTGTATATTTTGGAAATATACACCTGTCAATCACATCACTGGCAAATATTTTCTCCTATTCTGTAAGTTGTCTTCATTTTGTTTATGGTTTCCTTTGCTGTGGAAAAGCTTGTAAGTTTGATTAGGTCCCATTTGTTTAGTTTTGTTTTTATTTCTATTGCCTTGGAAGACTGACCTAAGAAAACATTGATATGATTTATGTCAGAGAATGTTTTGCCTATGATGTCTTCTAGGAATCTTAGGATACCATACCTTATATTTAAGTCTTTAAGTCATTTTGAGTTTATTTTGTGTATAGTGTGAGGATATGTTCTCATTTCAGTTTACATGTGGCTACCCAATTTTCCCAACTCTACTTGCTGAAGAGACTGTCTTTTTCCCATTGTATACTCTTGCTTCCTTTGTTGAAGATTGATTAACCAGAGGTCTGTGGGTTTATTTCTTGGCTCTCTATTCTGTTCCATTGATTCATAGTCTGTTTCTATGACACATGGTTTTTAAATCAACTAACATATTTCTTGTCTTCCATCTAACAAGCATGTATTGAATATATACAATATGGGGAAAAAACATGGTAGAAATAAAGTTAATTGCACGAGGGTGCTTACAAGAAATGGGGGTTATTCTTCTACAGAAACAGAAAGACTGAGAAACTCCAAGGGCAAAAGAAAACAACCCATGTCAGTTTTAAGCAGAGTGGGAAAGGGCATGATTCGAACTGAACTGGGGCACCACTCTGGAGAAGTAGAGAGAGGATCATGGAGAAGTCACTGCAGTGACTGGGATGGAGAGTCATGGAAGCTGGACTGGAAAGGGGTTGGGAGAGATGTGGAGGAGGCAGAAGTAACAAGGCCGGGCCCTAGCCTGCGTGAGAACCACGTCAGGGAGGAATTATAAAGACGGGTTTTGAGCTCAACGGCCAAGGAAGGAGACAGTACCATGACAAACCTGTGAGATCCTGAGAGATAACAGGTTTGTGGGGCTCTCCCTGGCAGGCCAGTATTGAAGATTTCACCTTCTAATGCAGGGTATACAAGTTTGATCCCTGGTTGGGGAACTATGATCCCACATGCCTTGTAGCCAAAAAAAAAAAAACAAAAAAACAAAAAAACACCCAAAACATAAAACAGAAATAAAATTGTAACAAATTTGATAAAGACTTTAAAAAAATGGTCCACATCAAAAAAAAAAAAAAAGAAACCTTAAAAAATTCAAACATAAAAACAAGTTTATGGAGGACAGAAGCTCATGAGGACTTGCCATCAGGTTCTAACACACAAACCCCAGCACATGACTGCATTTCCATCATTGTGACTTCTTCCAAATTTAGGCAGCACAGTACTTCCAAGAACATCCCACGAGAAAATATCAACTGCAGAGGAGTCAGAAGCCCCCCTCTCTGGGTCTCAGCCTTCCCTTCTATAAAATGAGGGGGCAGGGTTGAGTCAGGTATTCCCATCCCAGCCTGGAGATCACTCTCCTTGAATCAGGTGTTCAGAGCTCTCTTTCTATGCCATAGTAGCCAAGAGCTCTAACAGAAGAGTACACAGCTATGAGTCTAATTCTCCCATTTATATAACACTTGGGTTATTCTTCAAGAGTACCTGGACAAGAAAATAAAAGCCAGGAGCAAGCTCAAAGCAGTTCCTGTCATCACAAACTCCATCCATTCTACAGCTAATAATGTACCAGGTAAGCAGCCAAACAACAATGTTGACTGCCAGTGTGAACAGTCACATTCCTGAGCTGACATTGTGATGCCCAGCAGTCAAGCCAGTCAGCCTGACTACGGAGGGAAGGGCATTCTTTTTACATGTGTTTACATGATATAAACACTTTGAACACAGGGCTGACAGCAAGGAACATCAGGAAGCCTATTTCACTTGTCCACACGTGGTTCAATGTACCCAGGTGCAAAATAGCATCTCACCTGAGACGCTCTTCCTCTTTTTTTCGGAGATTGAAGTCTCGCTGGACCACCTGGAGAACATGCTCCGTTTCATCGTCCGTCAGACCAGACAGGTCCAGCTTCCTCCCCATGATTTAATACCAAACACAGACGGATGAGACAAGACCTGAGAAATCAAAGGAAAGACCACAAATTGAGGGCAAGAAAATAGTTCTCCATGGGTAAAATCAACCAATGTTGTTCTTAAACAGAATTAAACACAGTGTTTATATAAGGTGGTTTCCTGCTCTGCTCTCATACTCAGCAAATATTTAGAGACAACCTCAGCAAGGCTGCAGAGAAAAAGTGACAGTAACTGACCATCAACACTGTTATTTATCCCAGTTCTTAAATTAGAAAAAAAACCCGATAAATTATTCTTTTCAATAAAATGAGGTGTACATGAGATCTGCTGGAAATTTCTGCAAAACGCCAAAAGACAATATCCAAAACTTCTCAAGTTCTGTGATTTGAAGTCTCAAATTGTAATTACACATAATTGCACAATAAAAAATCATACTTTAAAAAATATCCTCTGTATCTCCTGAAGCTTTTATCACATGACTAAAATACAAACTAGAAATTGATAAACTCTCTTCTGCAAAAAAAAAAGTAAAACAACACTTTTAGACATTTTCTTAGCACCAGAAAATATATTTCAAAGAAACACCTCCCCAGAGGTGCATACCTAAAAATTATGGGAAATCACATTTTTTTAAAAAAATAATTTTTAGTGAATGGTTGCACCCAGTGGTAAAATTAAATAATTCCAGAAAAGTGCCCAGAATTGAAGGGCATCACAAACATAAATTCAAACATTCTCCACAAAAATATCTGTGGAACCAATGCAGCAAGATTTCAAAAGCATTATTACATACCATAACCAAGTGAGTTTTATCTAAGCAATGTAAAAAAATCAGAGTAACCCACTACATTCGTAGAAAAAAAAGGGAAAAATCATCCGATCATTTCAAGAGATACAGAAGAAGCATTTGACAAACTTCAGTGCCCATTCATGATAGAAACCCTCTGAAAACTAAGACTAGAGAATATTCCCTCCATCATATAAAAGGCTTTTAAAAAAGAAAAACAACAAAAACCTACAATTAGCATCAAATTCAGTGATGAAAGACTGACTGTTTCCCCCTAAGATCAGGAAAAAGGCAAGAATGACCACTCTTATAACCTCTACTCAATACTGAATGTCTTTATTATACAGCTACATTAATCAAGACTGAGTGGCATTGGCGTACACGTAGGTGTAACAGCTGTCTAGTAACAGCATCACAGATGAGGTGGCTGAGATAACAGAGATGTATTTTGTCACAGTTTTAAAGGCTAGAAGTCTGAGATCAGGATGTTGGCAGAGCTGACTTCTCCTGAAGTCCCTCTCCATGATTTACAGATGGTCATCTTCTGCCCGTATCTTCCCATGGAGTTCCCTCTGTGCACACCTATGTCTTAATTTTTCCGTCTTATAAGGATTACCAATTGCATTGGAGTAGGGTCCACTCTAATACCATCATTTTAACTTAACTGCCACTTTAAATATTCTATCTCCAAATACAGTAAAAATCTGAGGTGCTCAGGTTAGGACTCCAACATATGAATTTGTCTCAGCCTGTAACTCTTCACCCTTTGCACCCCCCTCCCCCAGAGAGCACGTCCTTCTCACATGTACATTACAATCACTTCATCCCAACAGCCACAAAAGTCTTAACCTATTCCAGCATCAACTCGAAGTCTAAAATCTCATCTCATTATCATCTCCATTAGGTATAGGTGATTCATCCTGAGGCAAAAATCCTTCCCCCTTGTGAACCTATGGAAGCAGACAAGTTATCTGCTATCGGAGTAGAGTAGTGGGGCAGGCATTTGGAGAGACATTCCATTCTAGCGGGGAGAGGCTGGAAAGGAGAAAGAAGGCTTAGATCTCAAGCAAGTCTGAAAGCAGGGAAAATTCCATTAGGTTTTTTTTTTTAATTAAGTTATACTTGACATACTATACTATATTAGTTTCAGCTGTAACACACAGTGATTCGATATTTTTATACATTATGAGATAATCACCACAAGTCCGGTTACCATCCAAAGTTGTTACAATATTATTGATTATATTCCCCATTTGTCATTTTTTCATGCATAATCTACTATTTGTTTATTTTTAATATTTTTATCCCTATGTGTACTTTACATGTCTGTGACTTATTTTATAATTGGAGGTTTGTGCCTCATAATTCCCTTCGCTGATTTCATCTGTTCCCTCCACCCCCTCTCCTTCAGCAACCACCAGTTTGTTCCCTGTATTTATGAGTCTCCTTCTGTTTCATTTTTTTAAGGCTCAAGGATAGCTCTCTTTGGCTCCGTGCTCTGTCCTCCGAGTGCAGCAGGGCGGCGGGCTCACCCCCTGGGCCCTGGGTGTAGCCGCAGCAGCGTGGCCCACTCTCAGTAACTGAGCAGGGACAGCGCCCTCCCCAGGCCATGGTGGCAGTGACTCCCCTGCAGACCTCTGTTTTGTCTTCAGGATCATTCTTTCCTTTTCCTGATGGATGATGCATGTTGGTAGCCAAATAGCTCTACTGGCCCATCCTGCAGCCTCTCAGAAGTCCAGCAGCCTTCCCTCAGTTATCCTGTCTCTATTTAGTTTAAGCTGGCAGTGTTTCTGTCGAGGTAAATTCTCCAAAACTTTGTCAGCTTCCCATACTGTTCTCAGGGGGCCAAGCCATCAGACAGGAGGACCCTCTACAGATCTGTCCTGGGTAACAGCGTCTCTGTTTCCGGCTTCTGCTGCAATGGTTGACTGGATCTGTGAGCCACAGTCTAATCTCATAAGCAAATGGTTGTCCAGTCACACCCTGCTTGCTGTCTATAGACAGACTTTCTCATTTTTGCAGTATGAGTATACTGAGAATTTTCCAAATCTGCAAGTTCTGGTTCCTTTCGTGGAACAATTCTGTCTTCAGTTTACCTCTCTCCTCTCACGTCTCATTATAGCAGCAAGCATAAACCAGTCTTTAATACTTATTTTAGAATTCTCAGGTAACTATCCAAGTCCATAGTCACTGACAAGTTCTACTTTACATAAAACACTGGAACACCATTAGACCAAATTCTCTGCCACTTTATAACCAAGAATGCCTTTCCTTCAGTTTCCAGTTATATATTTCTCATTACTTTCTGAAACCTCAGCAGACACTGCGAACATTCGTATTTCTATCAACTTTTTGTTCATGATGATATATGCGTTCTCTAATATAAGAGACACTTTCTCTCCATCTCTCCTCTTTTCTTCCCAAGTCCTCACTATAATCACCTTTAACATTCATATCTCTACTAACAGCAGATCAATTGTGAGCTGCTGAGTCAGAGGTTAAAGCGCCTGCCTGCAATGCGGGAGACCCGGGTTTGATCCCTGGGTTGGGAAGATCCCCTGGAGAAGGAAATGGCAACCCACTCCAGTACTCTTGCCTGGAGAATCCCATGGAGGGAAGAGCCTGGTAGGCTACAGTCCACGGGGTCGCAAAGAGTCGGACACGACTGAGCTACTTCTCTTTCTTCCTTTCTTTTTTTCTTTCTTTCTACCAGCAGTCTCCTAAGGGAGACCTAGACTCTTTCTAACATACAACTCAAAACTCTTCCATGCTCTGTCCTCATCCAGTTCCGAAGTCACTTCCACATTTTTGTACAGAAGAAGAAACAGACATGGCGGATACACATATACAAAGATGCTAATTTCATTGGTAGTTATCAAATTGCAGTTGAAACCATACATGTGGTTTTTCATGTGCAGTTAAAACCATACATGTGTATGAAATACATGTGTATTTCATACACACCAAAACTGTCTTTATCCAGTGTTGCCAGGAGGTGGGACAATTTTGATACAGTGAGTACAAACTGGTACAGTCTCTTTGTAACACAATTAGGCCTCATTTTCAAAATTGAAGATGCATTCACCTCAGCATTTCTGTAGGTATATTTCTCAGACATCATCTTGCAAATATGCACCAAAAGACAGGAATTGGGTTGAATCATATGAAATAAATGGGAACCTATAAAAACTCCTATTTCACATAGCTCATCCTAACAGAAGAACATTAGTAACAGTAACATGCAAAAGAGCAAAAAATATAAATAAGTAAAACCTGTAAACCGTCTCAAACAATCATAAACAGGAAGAAGGATACACAAATAGTGTATATGCTTGTTTCATACCAATGGAATACTCCACTGCAGTGAAGAAGAACATCCTAAAGGTATATTCCACATCCATGAACCTCTAATAAAACGTGCTGTTGAGACAGACAAGCCACATGTATATGCACGTACAGTATGCAAACTGTATGACTCATTTTTATATCAAGTTCAAAAGCACAGAAAGCCAAGAATACATATATTTATTTTTAAGAACGAATGTGATAAAACAATACAGAACAAAACGGGCCCTCTGTGAAGGAGAGAGAAGATCTGGTTGGGCATATCACATGTGGGTGGGAAGAGAGCCTGTAGCACCTGCTGGTCTGAGGAAGTGAATCAGGAAGAAGACCCCACCGTTGGGCTGCTCAAGAAAGGGGAGGCTTCTTAGTTGCCATCTTCTAGTCTCCCCATGAGCAGGAAGAAACACATCAGGGAGCACAGGGAAAATGCAGGCTGACTTCTCCCTTTAAAACACCTCATTAAAGGTGATAACGGCACTTTGGAGTCTCCCAGAAGGTGATATGTCTGCCCCCTTCACTTCACTGGCTTTTGGGTTCTGAGAATTCACAGTGAGATTCTAAGATGCCCAGTTTGGACAGGACAGAAGTGGCAACTTTGATCATATCAAATCTAAGTGATCAGGACTCAAGAGGCAAAAATGGTTTCTGTAGAGAAATAAACAAAGTAGCTGTAAATGGATAAGACAGAGAATAATGAGAAAACCTTTGGGGGAAATAGTTAAAGCGTCTTCCCTTTTTTACAGTAAACACAATTAGATTTCCTGCATCATAGGAGAAAGAACATCAGTAGGGCTGGAAAAGCCTCAATGTCCATGAGTCAGAGGTCACATAGGTTTGACTCTCTCATTTACAGATGGGAGAGTGTAAGCCCAGAGGGAAATGATTTCCCAGACACAAAACTGGTTCAGATGCTCTGACTTTCAGACCTGGTCCTCCCACTCCTGGATTTCTCTGGTTTATACTCAAATAAGAAGGTAGCAGAGAGAATACATTTTAAGATTTAGTAATGAGAAAATTAATAAACTTCAAGATTTAATTACATCACCATTTCCCTAACATGTATTTCTCAGGTCATTGTTCCTGTTCTGAGTGTTCTGAGAAAGGAGAGCTCAGAGATGAAATAAACTAGAGAGGAATGCCTCACCCTGTATGTCCTCTTGGGGATGCACAGCGCATATAAGCTTATCAGAGCTTCTAAGAAGTCTGTCACTAAAGAGCCAGTCTGTGTTTAACTCTGTATTCGTCAAATGCATGTGTCTGCATGCATATCTCTTTCTTTAATAACAGCTGCCTCTTCACATCCAAAGAAATGACTATTTAAGAATTATTGCCGTAAGTCCATCCCATGATGACAAACTACAGCAGCCACTATAATATAGTTACTGAACTGATTTAGCTGGGGGTTTTAAAATGCAATTATCATAGGAAACTACAGAGTTATACTAGCTTTAGAAGAAGCTGAGGACTTAAAAAGGAAAGCAGATGGATACAACTTTACACATAGGAAAACCAAAATAAAGGTAGAATTGTCTACACTGTTCTTGAACAGAACAACTACAGGGAGGATACAGATAATTCTATAGGAAACTAGGTAGCACAGACCTTGCAAATGAAAAAAACAAAACAGACATTCCAAGAATATGAAATACACACACAACAGGAAGTTCATCATGAAGGGTCAGTGTTTACACAAGCGACATTCTAGAAAGGAACCTAGAACAGATGGATAAAGGACAAATGCAGTAATGGGATCTTGACAAATCCACCGTGTGTGTGATGCACCTGATACACAGAGAGAGGTAAAGAGATTAACTTGGAATATCCAAACTCCTAAAAACAATAAAGGGTAAAGACTGCTGGGGCTTCCCTCTTTGGCCATTGCTAGATCTTGACTAGCGCTGAAGAGAAATTTCTTACTTCTACAAAGGAATCAAAATGTTAGGGCTGTTCCATTTAAGACTCTTGTTATTGGGTGGTAAAAAAAAAAAAAAAAAAAAAAAAAAAAGGAAAGAACTTGGCCTGGGAAGGAAAGAAAGAAAAGCACAAGTGGTCTGAGATGTACTTGCATTGCAACTTCTTTGGAGTAAATGGTGCTGTAGAACTCACTTTCATTCCTTCGCCTTTGAGGCTGTTAGCCCTGCCATGAATAGCCCCCTCTCTGAGACTCATTCTTTACCTGTACACAGGAAAGGCCCAGAGAAGACATGGTCATACCAACAGGGCATAGTTGATTGGACCAGGGGTGTTACAGCTCTCTCCTGGGAATGATATTAACAGGAGGGAGAAAAAGGAATAGAAAAATAGTGAATAAATTATGGTAGATAACTTTCCAAATGTGATGAAAAGTGCTGTTAGTCTTCTCATTCAGGCAGCTCCACTAACTCTTCATTGCTGTTTAGTTGCTAAGTCATGTCAGACTCTCTTGCAACCCCATGAACTATAGCCTGTCAGGCTCCTCTGTCTATGGGATTTCTCAGGCAAGAATGCTGGAGTAGGTTGCCATTTCCTTCTCCAGGGGCTCTTCCTGACCCAGGGGTCAAACCTGTGTCTCCTGCACTGGCAGGTGGATTCTTTACCACTGAGCCAACTGGGAAACTCCAACAAATTCTACGTAGGAAAAATTCAAAGAATGCACATCTAGATACATCATAGTCAATCAAAACTCAAATAAAATACAGAATCTTGATGGTAATGAGAAAAATGATTCATGCCACACAAAGGATCTTCAGTAAGATCGACTGCTGACTTCTTATCAGGAATCACTGAGGTCAAAAGGCAGAGAGATGATATATTCAAAGAACTGAAAGAAAAGGATTATTATCCAAGAATTCTATATCCAGAAAAGTATCCTTCAAAAATTAAGGATAAATTAAGACATTCCAGATAAGCAAAAATGGAGAGATTTTACCACCAACTGACCTGCTTTACAAGAAATACTAAAGGAAGTCTATTTAGCAAAGACTGACAGAATTTTTAAAAAGAAATGGACAATTCAGCAATAATAGAGATTTCTATATCAACCTTCAATAATAGAGCAATTGGCAAAACATCAGCAAGGATATAGAAAAGTTAACCCATATTATAATCTACGTAGCTCTTACAGACATCTAGAGAACACTCTACATGACGGCAGAACATACGTTCTTAAGTACACATGGAATATTCTCCAGGTAGACCATACATTAGGCTGTAAAATAAATCTCAATACATTTAAAGGAATTGAATAATATAAAATATATTCTCTAATTACAATGGAAGAAAATTAGAAATTAATAACAAATAAATTTGGTATATTTACACATATATGGAAATTAAACAATGTACAAAAATAAATAACCAAGGGGTCAAGAGAAATAAGAAAACACCTTGAGATAAATATAAATGAAAATACATATACCAAAACTTATGGAATGCAGCTAAAGTAGTGTTTAAGGGTAAATTTATAGATATAAACACCTATATTAAAAAGGAACCATGACAAATCTATAACCTCACCTTCTACCTTAAAAGATTTTTTAAAAAAGGAAAGCAAACTGAACCCAAGTAAGCAGAAGGAAGTAAATAATAAAGACCAGAGAGGAAACCAATGGAATAGAAAAATAATACAGAGAAAATAAAATCCAAAGTCAGTTCTTTGAAAAGATCAACAAAATTGACAAATCTTTGGCAAGACTGATCAAGAATAAAAACATAAGATTCAAATTACTAAAACCAAGAATGAAAGAGGGCCGTCAATGCTGACCATACAAAAATAAGAAAGATTATAAAGGAATACTGTGAACAGTTGTATGCCAGAAATTTAGATAACCTAGATGAAATGAAAAAAAAAAATCCTAGATAGTTCACCAAAACTGACTCAAGAAGAAATAGAAATTATGTATAGAACTATAACTAGTAAAGATAATGAATTAATAATAAAAGCTTCCACAAAGAAATTCAAACATTAAAAAAAGAAAAATTAACATCAACCCTTCCCCCAAAAGTAGACTAGGAGGAAATACTTCTTAATCCATTTTAAGAAGCCAGTATTATCCTGATATGAAAAGCAAACAAGGATATCACAATAAAATAAACCTATAAACCAATATCCCTTATGAATACAGATGAAAAAATCCTCAACAACATATTAGCAAACAAAAATCCAGCACATACAAAAAAGGATTAGGTACAGCATAACAAAGAAGGATTTAGGGCACAAATGCAAGGTTGGTTGAACATGTGAAAATCAATCAATGTAATGTAGCATGTTAATAGAATATAAAGGGCAAAGATCCCATAATCTTCTTAATAAATACAGAAAAGTGTTTGATAATATCCAATACACTTTCTGATATAGGAATAGATGGGAGCTTTCTTTTTTAAATTAAGTTTTATTGGAAAATAGATGAGTTACAATGTTGTGTTTCTGCTGTAGAGCAAGGTGAATTAGTTATCAGTTCAGTTCAGTTCAGTTCAGTTGCTCAGTCGTGTCCGACTCTTTACTTATACCTATATCCATTATTTTTTAGATTCTTTTCCTATATAGGTCATTGCAGAGTATTGAGTAGAGTTCCCTGTGATACATGGCATGTTCTTATTAGTTATCTATTTTATGTATAGTAGTGTGTATATGTAAATCCCAATCTCCCAATTTATTCCTCCATCCTCTTTCCCCCTTGGTAACCATATGTATGTTTTCTCCATCTGTGACTCTATTTCTGTTCTGTAAAGAAGCTCATTTGCACCATTATCCTAGATTCCACATATAACCTACATCATATGATATTTGGCTCTCCCTGTCTGACTTACTTCACTCAGTATGACAATCTCTAGGTTCATCCATGTTGCTGCAAATGGCATTATTTCATTCTTTTTTATAGGTGAGTAATATTCCATTGCATATATTACCACATCTTCTGTATTCACTCCTCCATCGACGGACATTTAGATTGCTTCTATGACCTGGCTATTGTAAACAGTGCTTCAGTGAACATTGGGGTACATGTATCTTTTTGAATTATGGTTTTCTTTAGATATAAGCCTAGGAGTGGGGTTGCTGGATCGTATGGTAGTTCTGTTTAGTTTTCTAGGGAGCCTCCATGTGTCCTTCATAGCGTCTGCACCAATTTATATTCCCACCAACTGTACAGGATCCTTTTTCCCTGTATCCCTTTTTCCTGCATCCCCTTCAGTGTTTATTGTTCATAGATTTTTAGATGATGGCTATTCTGACTGGTGTGAGGTAATACATTGTAGTTTTGATGTCCATTTCTCTAATAATTAGTGGTGTTGAGCATCTTTCCCTGTGCTTTGTAGCCATCTGCATGTCTTTGGAGAAATGTCTATGTAGATCTTCCACCCATTTTTTTGATTGAATTTTCTTTTTATATTGAACTGCATGAACTGTCTGTATATTTTGGAGACTAATCCCTTGCCAGTTGCTTCATAGAAGGGAACTTTCTTGGATTAAGGCTGTCTACAAAAAACTCACAGCCAACATCATACTTAATGTGAATGAATAGATGCTTTCCCCTCAAATGTCATGAATACAAGATTGTCACTCTTACCACTTCTATTCAGTATAGTACTAGAGGTTCTGCTGCTGCTGCTAAGTGGCTTCAGTCACGTCCGACTCTGTGTGACCCCATAGACAGCAGCCCACGAGGCTCCCCTGTCCCTGGGATTCTCCAGGCTAGAACACTGGAGTGGGTTGCCAGTTCCTTCTCCAATGCATGAAAGTGAAAGTGAAGTCACTCAGTCGTGTCCGACTCTTAGCGACCCCATGGACTGCAGCCTACCAGGCTCCTCCACATATGGGATTTTCCAGCAAGACTACTGGAGTGGGGTGCCATTGCCTTCTCCAACTAGAGGTTCTAGCCAGGTCAATTAGGCAAGAAAGGACTAAAAAGCATCTAAAGTAGGAAGGAAATTGGGACCACATCTATTCAGAGAAAACATAGTCCCATATAGAAAATTCAAAGGAATACATATACACAAAACCAATTAAAACCAAAAAACTGAGATCAGCAAGTTTGCAAGATACAAGATCAATATACACAAATCAACCTGTATCTTTTCAAATTATGGTTTTCTCCGGATACATTCCCAGGAATGGGATTGCTGGATCATACAGTAGTTCTACATTTAGTTTTCTAAGGAACCTGCGTACTGTTCTCCACAGTGGCTGTACCAGTTTACATTCCCACCAACAGTTTAAGAGGGAACCCATGACTTCCTGTAGTCTAAATGCCATCACTCTGAGACTGCCAGGCACCAGCTCCTATAAGCCCGATGAGCTCCATCTGAACCATTGACCCTCCTGATACCTCATGGAGGCTCCAAGTTGATGCTATTTTAGGCAAAACTTCCTCCCCCACCAAACAGAATTAACACTATAATTTTATATCTGGCAAATGAGAGCAGCTCTAGAAGTTGAAAATTAGTGGGAGTTCGGGAGATCTCATTATCCCCCTCCATTTGAGATTTGATGTTATTTTCTACCTGTTGGATCTTGATGGAAACTTCTTCAGAAGTTAAGTATGGTGAAAGCAGGTATTGGGAGATGTTTCAGATGGTATTAGATGGACACACACATACCCACCCATCCGCTGATCACAGAGTAGATGGAGTTAGCAGGAGAGAAGGGTGGAGGGGACATAAAATGGAAGTCTAAATCAGCAGTACTCAACTGAGTACCCTATATTGCCTCCCAGGAGATAATTAACAAGGTCTGGGCAGAGTTTTAGTTGTTTCTAATGGGAGTATGCTACTGGCATCTAGTGGGTAGTGGCCAGGTGCTGCTGCTGCTGCTGCTAAGTCGCTTCAGTCGTGTCCGACTCTGTGCGACCCCATAGACGGCAGCCCACCAGGCTCCCCCATCCCTGGGATTCTCCAGGCAAGAACACTGGAGTGGGTTGCCATTTCCTTCTCCAATGCATGAAAGTGAAAAGTGAAAGTGAAGTCACTCAGTCGTGTCCGACTCTTAGCGACCCCATGGACTGCAGCCCACCAGGCTCCTCCGTCCATGGGATTTTCCAGGCAAGAGTACTGGAGTGGGGTGCCACCAATAATGCACAGGACAGCTCTTGGCAACAAAGAATTAGTTATTCCAAAATGTCAACAATGCCAAGGTTGAGAAAACCTGATCTAAACTGAAAGCTGCACAGCAGTCAGATTCTTCCTGTGTGCTTCCCAGTAGCCCCAGGTATGCTCCACGAGTTCACAAGGGGGACTTCACTATTGCCTGCACACTGAAATTACACCATTGGTTCTCAGGCTTTGGGCTCAGACAGAAACTAAATCACTGCCTCTCCTGGGTCTCCAGCGCCCTATCTTTGGATTTGTGAGCCTACATAATCATGTGATCCAATTTCTTATAATAAATCTTTTTGTTTGATACATATGTACACACACACACACATATAGACACACATATCCTGTTGGTTCTGTTTTTCTGGAAACTCTGGTGAATATAGACACATACACACATTACATGTTATTGACAAGTCAAATGACCTGGTTTATATACCTTGATTGCATTTTTCTGTCCTCATCTGCAATGACCAAACTAACAGGTCTGTAGAAGAGCTCAGTGCATTTCTCTGCCATCTTGAGTAAGAGCAGTGCCTATAATCCCCTACTTTTGTTTCCTGAGCCTTTGGTCACAGTGGCAGCCCTGTGATGCCTCTCTTGCCTTTTGGACTTTTTCGTCTGTCTGCTTCCCATCCTTTGGGGGTTTTCATGTTGATCCCCTGCACAGATGACAGCTAATGAACACTCGATAAAAATACACAGCTCTTCACCCACTAAGAATTTCCTCTTCAGTTTCAACTAGATAATGATGCTCTCTGCTTCCTCTGTTATATAAAATCTGGTAGATTTCTTCTGACTGTAATAAAAGTGTGTCAAGATAGGAGTTGGCAACTGGCTGCATTTCAAACTTGAGCACATAAGACTATGAAAAAATGGACATTAAAGCTTCACTAATTCAGACTTCATTAATTCCAAATTTGTGATCACACAGTACGCTAAAATGTACTATTCTCAAAACAAAGGGATTAAGACAAAATAATAGTAGGTGAGAAAAGGAGAATATTTACCTTCTAAAGAGAGCAAATTATTATCAGGTACTTTCTGAGAAGTATCCATTTATATCTAAACAGCACAATTACAGTGAAAGCAAATAACAGCTGTAGAGCCTGGGTCTGTAGTATGCAAACCTCAGAGGGTTACACTGGAACTTAATCTCAGGACCTGGGTTGAGCACTGTGTACAGCTTCGCTGAGTAGAGGCTGGGACAACTAGAGATAAAGGACAATCAGACACAAAGTGGTGAGGTCTACCTCAGGAGTGAGCCGGGAGCCATTGCCCCTCGATTGGGTAAAAGAGAGAGGGCAGGAGCCAGAGATGGAGAGACTTCCTGGCATTGGTCTTGTCTGGGCCCTGGCCAGGACGGGCAAGGGTTGGTAGGTATCCAGGCTGAGGGAGGCTTCCCTTGGCGACATGCATGCATTGGTTCAGCGTGTCTGCTGCAGGGTTGCAGATGGCGTCTGCAAAGCCGTGTTAAAGAGCGTCAACTTCTCCTGAGGGCCCTGGGAGTCACTGCAGAGTTCTAAATAAGCGAGCAACCCGAGATCCAGCATTTGGGCTCAGCAGTAAAGAATCTGTCTGCAATGCAGGAGACCTAGTTCAATCCCTGGACCAGGAAGATCACCTGGAGGAAAGCATGGCAACTCACTGCAGTACTTTTGCACGGAGAATCCCATGGACAGAGGAGCCTGGTGGGCTAGAGTCCATGGGGTCACACGGAGTCGGACACAACTGAAGTGGCTAAGCAGCAGCAGCAGGATCACTTAGGTAGTGATGGGAAGCTGGGGTGGAGATGGACAGGCACAGAGGCAGGCAGCTGAAGCCACTGTCGTGGTCTAGGTGGGAGCTCAAAGTTGAGAAGAAAACAGAGACGATGACTCAAAACTGCCTATTTATTCCTAGGTTAAACTTTTTCCTCTTGGAAAATATTCAGGCAGGTCAAAGTTCAACTCCCAGTGGGCAGCTCCTTCCCTCTCCCTCCTTCCCAAGATGACATCTGGCAGGAGGGGCAGGCTTTGCTGTTCTTGGCAATAAAGACGAGTACACACAGCCTTTCCAGGCTGGGCCCTGCCATGGGGTTCATCGGCATCTGGACTATAACTATCTAAGGGGAGCCCAGTCTTCTCTGTCCTCTGTCACAAGTGGCATGCTCAGGGGTTACTCATGAGTTGATTGCCTTGGTTTGTTGATTGATCTGTTGTTGTTCAGTTGCTAAGTCACATCCGACTCTTTGTGACCCCATGAACTGCAGCACACCAGGCTTCCCTGTCTTTCACTGTCTCCCGGAGTTTGCTCAAACTCATGTCCATTGAGTCGGTGGTGCTATCTAACCATCTCATCCTCTGTCGCCCCCTTCTCCTCCTGCCCTCAATCTTTCCCAGCATCAGGGTCTTTACCTCCTTCTATCAGGAGGCCAAAGTATTGGAGCTTCAGCTTCAGCATCAATCTTTCCAATGAATATTTAGGGTTGATTTCCTTTAGCACTGACTGGTTTGATCTCCTTACAGTCCAAAGAGTCTTCTCCAGCACAATTTGAAAGCATCAGTTCTTTGGATTCAGCCTTTTTTATGGTCCAACTCTTACATCCATACATGACTATTGGAAAAAACCATTGCTTTGACTATAAGGACCTTTGTTGGCAAAGTACTGTCGCCACTTATAAATATACTGTCTAGGTTTGTCATAGGTTTTCTTCCAAGGAGCAAGCATCTTTTAATTTTGTGGCTGCATTCACCATCCTCAGTGATTTTGGAGCCCAAGAAAATAAAATCTGCCACTGTATCCACTTTTTCCCATCTATTTGCCATGAGGTGATAGGACCAGAAGCCATGATCTTAGTTGGCTTAAAACTCAACATTCAGATTGATTTGAGAGCAGCCTATCAAAAAGAACCCCTGCCAAATCTCACCAGGTCCTACCACAAGGGGTGCTAGTAAGTGCCAGCTACTTTGTGCCAGATTAAGATTATCCAAAATGCCTACTCAGTGTCTAAAACTCGATAAAGGACTTTGAAACTCAAAGATATAGTCTATACGTGAATGAACAATGGTCTCAATAGGCGAAAGGAAGACAAAGAAATGGAGATAACATCTTAAAGAATTTGGATTTTGAAGATGACACGTGGAAACATACGTGTATGCTGCTCTCAGCCATTTACTGTCATCATCCAGTTTCAAAAGGGGCCCAGAGCAAGAGATGGCTCTGTTGCAAGGCCAGGCAGTACTGCCAGAGGCTGTCTCTTGGTTTATGCAGGACCCAACAGATCCAATGGCATCAAAGTGCCTACAGCAAACAGAGATGCCATCCAGGGCCTCCGGGAAGCTCTAGGAGGAGCACCACAAAGGCTTTCAAGAGTGTCAGAGCAGAGCGCCACCCTCCTCCACAGTAACTGGTCTCCGTTTGAGAATTAGCTCCTGCTGGCTACCAGGCCCTGGTATTGAATGCCTAACTACAGGACATCAAGTGACTATGTGCCCAGGAGAAGCTAGCTTTGATCCTCTTGTTAGGCTCTGCATGAACAGTATGGACCCACTGTCAAGTGGAAATGCTATATAAGAAATCAGACCCAATCAGTTCCAGAAGGTTTAAGTTGCATGAGCAGGTAACTCGGACTTCTCCCCATCTGTGTCTGCTGCTTTGCCGCCGCTCCCTCAGTCCACACCTACATCCTCATAAGAAGTTCTTGATGATCAACCAACGTAAGAAGAAAAGCCTCAGTCTGGATTCATGGATGAGTCTGTAAAGAATCACTGACACCAACCGGAAGTGGACAGCGGTAGCGTTACAGCCCCACTCTCGGTGGCTCTGAAAGATAGCAGTGAGGGTCATCCTGCTGGTGGGCAGGATTTCAAGCTGGGTATTGATCTTCCACTTTGGACCACGAGGTGTCTGGAAGAATGGGCCTGACATCAATTCACAGACAGTAGCCAACAGAACGGCAGCATAGGAGGGAGCAGAGTTGGGAGATCAGTGAGAAGGAGGTCTGAGGAAGAGGGGTGTGGAGACCTTTCTGAGGACCCAAGTGTGATGTCATTTGAATATCTCTGCAGAAGTTCTCAGTCACAGGTGAGGAAGGCTATTCCCCTGTGTTTATTCAGTGAGTCCTTGTATGCAATGAACACGGCAGGAGGGTCCAACAATGTGGCTATCCATGGGTACAGTTTCACAGACTTCCTCTTTGCAGGCCTAATCTGCCTGTCACCAATGTCTGGGGACACATCTTCCTGACAGCAAAGACCAGTGCTTAGCGCCCCCCTGGACATGGAGGGGAGGAATCCAGTCACCCGCCTGCTGGCAATGATACACTAGGCCTTCCGTCACGGAGTGGGTAGTGAGTCCTTCCTGGATCACATATGTATGCTCTTCCCATCTCTGCCTCCACCTCTACCCATCACTTACAGAATACTTGGGGGTCACAGCTCCCCCCCCTCTGCCAGCATGTTGTGATTGACCAAGAAACTCATTTACAGCAAATGAAGTTTGGCCATGGACTTACATCCATGGAATGCACTCACCTCACTGATGTATCACATCACCTGGTGAGCTCGAGGGAAGATCTACCGATGACTTTTGATCCACCAGTTTTCTACCTCTGAACTAGATGATCTTCAAAACACCTCTCTGATCTGATCTTTTTGAATGCTGTGGTGTCTGCAATGACCCAAGGCCCAAGTGGAATAAATAGGTTTCTTTCTTCTTTTTTGAAGCCTCAATATAGTGAAAGTTGAAATAAATGTTTGAACTGGACTGCAGTGTACATTTTTCAAAATGAAAATAGTTTCAAATAGAAACACTTACAATGAAATATTGTGCTCAGCTAGTAGGCCTTTCAAACTGTGGTTACAGTCAAAGATAAATAAGCAATAACATTAAAAAGAGATTTGATCCTAGATAATGTCCTATTGGATAGATTAAAAAAGAGAGCAAAGTTGCTCTAGGCAAAAAAAAAAAAAAAAAAAAGAAATCTACAATTCAACACCATGGCAGGAGGGAAACTGTTTAATGATCTTTAACATTAGCCTGCTCCACGGCAAGTTTCACCAACCCAGCTATACTTAAGGAATCCGTCTTCCCATCTGCAGGAGGTTCAGAGACATATACTTCTTTTTAATTAAAGTTAGATACTTAAAGATAATTAAAGGTGTGTTTTAGAAATCTATAGACAAGATTCCAGAACTCTAAAGCAGAAGATAACCAAAAAGCTACTGCTTTATTTTAAATAAAGTGGTTCAGCATTTGAGAAGGATGTCAGGGAAGGTAGTTGAGCATTGAGTAGTAATGCCCATGGGTATTTAATTCAAACTGAATAGAAATGGAAAACGAATTGTCTTCATTTTTAAAAATTTTATTGAAGTATAGTTGATTTACAATGTTGTATTAATTTCTTTTGTATAGCAAAGTGGCTCAGTTATACATATCTTCTTTTTCATATTCTTTTCCATTATGGTTTATCACAGGACAGTGAATATAGCTCCCTGTATATGTAGTAGGACCTTGTTTGTCCATTCTATACATCATAGTTTGCATTTGCTAGTCACAAACTCCCAGTCCTTCGCTCCTCTACCCATCTCGCCCTTGGCAGTCACAAATCTATTCTCCATGTCTATGAGTCTGTGTCATAGATAAATTTATTTGTGTCATATTTTAGATTCCTCATATAAGTGATATGGTATTTGTCTTTCTGACTTACTTTTCTTAGTATGATAATCTCTAGGTGCATCCAGGTTGCTGCAAATGGCATTATTTCATTCTTTTTCATGGCCAAGTAATATTTTACCACACACACACACACACACACACACACACACACACACACATATCTTCATCTGTTCATCTACTGATGGACATTTAGGTTGTTTCTGTGTCCTGGCCATTGTAAATACTGCTGATACAAACACAGAGGTGCATGTATCTTTCTGAGTTATAGTTCTGTCTGGATATTTGCCCAGGAGTGGGACTGCTGGATCATATGCCAACTCTAGTTCTTTGAGAAACCTCCATGCCATTCTTCACAGTGGATGCACCAATTTACATTCCCACCAAGGTATAAGAGGGTTCCCTTTTCTCCACACTCTCCCAGCCAAACTGTCTTCATTTTTTTTCTCAAAACTCCAAAGGTAATGCACTAAAAGTACAGTGGAAATATTCTATAATATGGCCAATGGAATTTGCTATAGTCTCTGCCCACTGATTCTAAAGTCAGCAAACACGGCTTAGTCCCTATAGGGACCCAGAGAAATGCCAAAGGAGAAACCAGAAATAAAGCATGGGGCCCTGCTCTAAATTTCCACAGCCAGGGATGGGACACAGGGTCTCCAACAATGTACTCCTTCAACCTGGTCTGGCCAGGGCCCTTTTCCTGAGCCATCTCTTTACCGTCTCTTGCTTCTGGACCCTCGATTCTGCAAAACACTTATTGAAGGGGAATAATCCCAGTCAGGCATTCATCAGTAAGAACCTCTAACCAGTGTCTGCCCACCTCATTCTTTTTCCTCTAGGGCTTTTGTGTAGTTTTCAGTACCTCAAATTCCCATTTATGGACATTTGAAAGATATGATAATATCATAGAAGAAAATTAATCACCTGACATCATCAAACAAGTTCAACTAGTGCTAACCCATTGGTTCATTTAAGTCTCTTTTCCCCCACTCTTTGTAAGGACTGTTGTCATTTATATCTTATTATACAGAGAAGTATGCTATACATTCATTTCCGCTAAACTCTTTTATCTCCAGTATTTGTTTTTTTCATGTTAGCAAGAGCACTTTCAAGTCTCACTCCTAATGGCTCCATTATATTGTATCAAGTGGATATACCTGTTGACCTGTTCCTAGTGGTGAACCTCTGGGTTAATTTCCATTCTGGACTACGTCATAGAAAACTATGATAAACATCTTTGTGCGTAAAGGGTTTTCCACATTAAGGATTTTTCCCCTTTCAGGTAGATTTCCAGAAATAAAATGACTACGTTTAAGGTTAATAATATTAAGGCCCCTGAGACACATTTGCAGGCATCTAGTTGAAGAACAACAGAATAGTGAGGCCACGTGAATGGCAAAATCGGCACAGATGCCAAGAGGCCGACCACTGAAAAGTCTTATTTGTGTAGGCTCAATGGGGCACCACTTTATGGTAAAATTCTGTCTATTCCTCAGAACAGAGAAGAGAGGGGAACTGGCAGACAGGGCTAAAATAACAACTCAAACGCAGCGTTGAGAAAGGAAGAAAAATGTGGAACAGAGATTAAAAGACACAGATGATGTAGGAGAAAGATTCCGCATATCTAATTACAGTTCCAGGAGCAGAGAATGAGGAAAAGCAATATTCAAAGAAATAATGACTGAGAACTTTCCAGAACATGAATTAGACATCAATTCTCACATGAATGAAGTCCAGAAAATCCTGAGGGAGATAATTAAAGAGAAGCATGAAACTCAGAACAACGAATACACAGAAAGGGAACTCGAATCACCCATAATGAAAAGATAGATTACTGCAAAATAACAATAATCAGACCACTAGATAAATTCTTAAAATGAACCAATGAAAACTGGAAGACAAGTGGAATCATACTGTCAACAAATCGCTTACCATGTGGAAAAAATAAATAGATGGAGTTTTTAAAAAGTCTGACTAAAACACCAATGTTAACATATAAATTGTGCAGAGTGATCAGAGTTTTAAGTATAAAGTCCTTGACTTGCTCAGGAGGACAGAATGACTGATTTAGTTTGTATTTTGTTAAGGTAAATATATACGCTAAAATTACCATATAATAAATACAAGTAAATAGAAATAGAGTGTAAAGCTTTTGACTGTGGAGATGAGGGAAATGTGATGTGGGGTAGGAAAGAGAATCTAAATTAATACAAGAAGCTATTAGATAAAATAACCAAGTATATTAAAAGTGGGACAATGAAAGAGGTCAAGAGAACAAAATAAAATGGTAAATCCAAACATATTAATAGCAGCATTGTAAATGAACATAACTTTCACATTAAAACTTACAGATTGAAAAAATAAAGCAAATTTTATTGCTTTATGCTCTTTATAACTGTTTCTGTTTATATAAGTGAAATAAAAATGTACAGAACTGTTGATGGTGAAAGGATAAGAAAATAAGAAAGGCAAGTACTAAGTAAAAGAAAGTTGGTATACCTCTATTAGAAACAGGTCTATTTTTAATGATTTATTTTTTATTGAAGTATAGTTGATTTACAGGGTTTCAGGTAAAGAGGAAAGTGATTCAGTTTTACACACACACACACACACACATATATTTTTTCAGGTTCTGGTTTATTACAAGATACTGAGTATAGTTCCCTGTGATATACAGTAGACTCTTGTTGTTTTGATAGTGTGTATCTGTTAATCCCAAAGGTCCTAATTCATCTCCCCCCTGAAAGTATCCCCTTTGGTCACCATAAGTTTGTTTTCTATGTCTATGAGTCTATTTCTGTTCTGTAAATAAGTTCATTTGTTTCATTTTTTTTAAATTACACATATAAGTGATATTATATGATATTTGTTCTTCTCAGATCTAGAAACAAGAACATTGCTAGAGATTAAGAGGGTTTGTTTCATAACTGACCAGGAAAAAGTTAAACTATAATGTATCTAATAACATAATACTTCAAAAAATACAAAGCAAAAACTGAAAAAGCATAAGATTAAACTGAAAAATTCTCTATATTTCTCCCTCAGTAACTGACTAATCAAACTTCAAAAAAATGAGTAATGAAGATGGAAGATTTGAATACCACAATTAACTAGTTTAAGCTAGTGAAAATATATGGATTACTGCAAACCAATAACTTCATGGAAATATAGAACATTTGTGAAAACTATGTGCCAGGCCACAAAACAAGTCTCAAATTTCAAAGAATTGGAATCATGCAGATCATATTCTCTAATCATTATTAAAACAGAAAATATTTAAACTAGAAAAAATTTTTAAATAAAAAATAGGAAAAAACTTAAAATGTTATCTAAAATAAAAAATTAAAGTAGATATTATTAAAAATGTTAAACTAGAATAAAGATAGAATTAAAGAAAAAATAATTGTTAACAGGTTCTGGAAATTAAAAGACAAATTGAAATAAAAGCTTACAAAAAGTCATAACCCAAAGAAAAAAATCATCATGAAAATGTTAAAAATCTATATGTTAACAGTAACAAAACATGTGGAATACAAATATGGCTAAAGCAATACTTGGAAATTTATTGTGCTAAATGCATACATGTAAAAGAAGAAAAGTTGGAATTAAATGAGTAACCATGTACATTTACGGAGAAGGCGATGGCACCCCACTCCAGTGCTCTTGCCTGGAAAATCCCATGGACGGAGGAACCTGGTGGGCTGCAGTCCATGGGGTCGCTAAGAGTCGGACATGACTGAGCGACTTCACTTTCACTTTTCACTTTCATACATTAGAGAAGGAAATGGCAACCCACTCCAGTACTCTTGCCTGGAAAATCCTATGGACTGAGGAGCCTAGTGGGCTGCAGCCCATGGGGTCGCTAAGAGTTGGACACGACTGAAGCGACTTAGCAGCAGCAGCATGTACATTTAAGAGATGAGAAAAAGAATAAAGCAAAGTAAGTATAAGGAAGGTAATAAGGATGAGGACAGAGAATAAATAAAATGAAAAATAATGACACGGGTGAAAAGTTCCTTCTTTGTAAAGTCTGAAAAGAGCCTGTAACAACCCTGGTGAGATGGACCAGGTGGCATCACCCCACTGGGGCTTAGAAGGCACTTGAGTGTGGTGCCCCAGGAGAGCCCCCGCCTTCCCGAGAAGCGCTCTTGACAACATGCAGGGCACATCTCCGTGCCTCTCCCCATGCACCCCAACTTGATCTCACTTTTTCTGGCACCTCTTCCATCTTCCAACCATCTCCCAAATTTGCCAAAAGTGATATTTGGTTCTCTCATTCTCCTTGTTGCTTTTGGATCATTTATGGAAGAGAAGGGGAAATATTAGCATTACTTCAGCATCCACCACCAGCACCAGTCTGAGGGGAGGGGAACTGAGGCAGCAAGCCGGGGTGGTGGCAGTGGAAAGAACAAGCATCAGGTACCTGGAAGCTGTGGGAGGAAGGATTTAGATCTGGGAGCACAGAGGATGGGGGTGGGGGTGGCAGGCACCCAGACTGCAAGATCTGCAGTCCTGGGAGAGGTACCCAACCTTCACTGAACCGTGGGTGGAGCTGAAAGACCCACTGACAGATTTCCAGTAGGTTTTCAACAAGGATTCCATTAAAACAGCATTTAAAATTTTTCTCCTAATTAGCCATAAAAGAAAGAGATGAATCTCAGATACTCTGCTTACATGTCATTCTAGTAAATCAAAGTCCCTAATGATCAATAAATTGCTTTTCAAAGAAAGCAAAACAACAAAACCACATTTATATAACACAAACACAAAACCTGCCAGATTCTCAGAGGCTGAGCTACACAGATAAAGTAAAGTGATGATTGAGACAAAGGTTTTCATGGGGAGGTTAGGAAGAGCTTTGGGGCTGGAAGCACTGCTTATGCAGATTGGACTACTTCAGGGGAAGAAAAAAAATTATGTAAAGGGGCTTGGGTCATTTTCCTTTTCTCCAGGAACATCCAGGCTTCCAAGCCTAGGAAATGACCCGCTATACTTTTGGTAGTTAAATTTCATACCAAAAAGGGAGAACTATATAGGATAATAATGATCTGAGCCATGAGTCAGTGTGGGATTATTTGGAGACTCTGGCAAATAGCCACACTAGATCCTGGGAACATGGATCTAGAGGGGGCCATGACCTCTGTCTTGTAGGCAACCCCCTTCCCCTCTCTCACCTTCTTGTGTCCTTCTCCCAAGTGTCTGCTCAGTGAGATTAAACTGTCAGCCCACAGGATGGATTTGTGCATCCCAGCTGCAGATCACATATCTGTCACATCGGTGGCATTATGCTGTAAATCATAGCCACAAAAGGACTTACCATGGAGTGGGTTTCTTTTCTCAGCTGATGATATATAAACATACACCAAAAAATTTAACTCATATTTACCTAGGGAAGGTAATGGGGGCAAATAACACATGGTTGAATACAACACCAAAAGCGGTTTCCAAACAGCATTTATTTTAGGCAGTTTCATCAAAACTCTTTTGACTCTCTACATAAACGTGGAATTGATTCTCAGAGTTAAGTCCGAAGTGAGCGAGGTTTCTGGCAGTAAAGTAACCAGCCCGTCTCCAAATAAATCTGTCTTTGAGCCTTTTCCTCAAGAACCATCTGGTGGTTTCAGGCTGTTCTGGTCTTACGGTCACTAGTAACCGATCACGTAAGGTCATTAGCAACATGGTGTTAATGGTACATTATTATCTCAGGCTTACCAACCAAGGTCTTCGGAATTTTAAAAGAGGAGATGAAGGCTAGAGCACCTGCCCTGGGTGGAGAGGCAAAGAGCTGGGCGGAGGTGCTTTTCTGGTTGTCAAGTGCTTACCCTGTTTTATAGACTGCCCCGAATAATGGCACTGTAAGAATCACTCACCTTTAAACTCGTCTCCTAAGCCAGGTAAATATTTACATGATGTTTATGACATATACTTAATCATTTATATGATGCAGGATTCAAAATGAAAAGGTAAAAAAGAACTCTGAGATTTCTAAATGAACTTGATATTTATATATACTACAAACACATATACATACTTTTCAGTTTAGCATCTTTGTTCCTACTTCCCTAGTATTATTATTTCCTTAAAGTGACAGATACTATCATACACCCTGCTAGGGATGTTTAAGTGAGTATAACCATTTAGGGAGCAATTTGGCACCAGATAGTCAAGTTTATATATAAATATGTAATATACATATATTACATATGTAAATATGTAAGTTTATATTATAAATATGACCCTTCTGTTCTACTTTTGGGCATACATTCTCAAGAATTTCTTTCGGTGTGCATGAATACATTTCAAAGACATTTACTGCACACATCTGTGTCATAGCCACAGAAGAAATACAGAAACAAGCTAAAATCCATCATGGAGGAGACAGATTGGCAAAATACAGTATTTTCATACAATGGAATGATGTTTAACAGTTAAAAAATATGAACATAATCTGTATAAAACAATCCAATTGTTCTCTCAAAAACACTAAGTGATAATGCAAGATTCTTTCACAGAAAGTAAAAGAGAAACCACCCTTATGGAAAATTCTGTAGCAAAGTGGGCCATGAATAAACATGAAAGTATATTCTGTCCCACTAGAAAAGAAAAGCAAAGTAAAAATAAGATTCTTTGTTTCCCTTTGCCTATGAAATTAACAAAGCTGATGAATAATTATGTCTCTCACTAACAAGGCCTGGGGATCTGGCCCACTCAGACACTCGCAGTGGCAACACAAATTTATACACTTTCCTGGAGGGTCATTTGGCAATATGTATCAAATATTTAAAGAAAAGTAAGTAAATTTTGACAAAATAATTCATCCTAAGAAAACAAAAATGCGTGCAAAGATTACGTGCCAAGATTAGGCTATAATTAAAAAGTATAAAGTACTTAATGTTTTAAAAGAATGATTTTGTTGACTAAATTACAGTACACAGATGAAATGGATTATTAAGAGGATAAAAATAAAGACACAGAAGAATAATCATTGACATTAATGCTGCTCACATTTTGTTGAGTTAAAAAAATTCTCATTTGTGTTTAAAAGAATTATATTCATCTGATCCTTATTATTCAAGGATCTTTGGTACCACAGAGGAGTTACTTAGAGTAAACCCACTTAAGATGGGGACCAAAATTTCAGACTAAATAATGGGAAATAAAAAAGCTTGATTAGCACCATATTTGAAGAAAAAGAAACAAGAGAACACGTTTTCATTTTCTATTTTACCAAATTGTGATAATAGTATTTTTCATAGGAAATGATATTTAGGATAGATCCTAAAACTCATTTGAAGCCTAGAGGATCAAGAATAGCCAAGACAATTTTGAAGAAAAAGGCTAAGAAAGGAAGATTTATTGTAAAACTTTAATAATTAAATGAAAGTGATATTAGCTCAGGAATCACAGAAAGATTAATAGAACAGAACAGAACAGAGTTAAGAAAAAGATCCAGAAAAAAAAAATAACCAAAGTTGGTATATGGCAGAGGTGGCAACAGAATAAATGAGAAAATAGTTAAATATTCAGTGATAATGTGGTAACGGTTTTCAACAAGGAAAACATTAGATCCCTGCCTCACACAGTACAGAAATATAAATGTCAAATGAGTTTTAAGATCTAAAAGTTTTATTTACTAAAAAATGGTGATGTATAGAAAAGAAACTTGGAAATCAAAACATTTTTAAAAGCTCTCTAAGAGAAATGCAAAAGAAAAGCAGTGAAATACATTTCAGGCTTATCAAAATAACCAAAATTAAAACATCTAATTAATGTCAGGCATAGCCAAAGAGACAGGCATACAAAGAACTCCAGGACAGTGTTGGTGGGAGTGTAAAGTGATGCAGCAGCTCTAAAGGGCAACTTGCAAAGCCTCAAAGGGCTGAAGTAACAGCAAGACGCTTATGCAAGGACAGCCTATCATCCAGTTACTCAACTCCTAGGGATATATACCTTAGACACACTCCTGTACATTTCTACAAGAGCCCATCAAGAATATCCCCTGCAATACTTTTGATAATAGCAAAAGGGATTTTCTCAAATTGCGGTAAGCAGGGGCTAATCTCTAGGCGTGGTACGCAGGCTTCTCATTGAGGTGGCTTCTCTCATTGCAGAGCATGGGCTCTAGGCTGCATGGGCTTCAGTAGTAGCGGCACATGGCTCTAGAGCACAGGCTCAGTAGTTGTGGGGCACGGGCTTAGTTGCTCTGTGGCATGTGGGAGCTTCTGGGATCAGGGATTGAACTTGTGTCTCCTGTATTGGCAGGCAGATTCTTGAGCCACTGAGCCACCAAGGAAACCTATAATTTTTTATAATGTGTCTGTTTGTGGCTTTTTATATTTATTTTTATTTATTTGTTTGGCTGCACCAGGTCTTAGCTCTGGCACACGGGATCTTTAATTGTGGCATGCGGGATCTTTAATTGTGGCATGCAGGATCTTTAGCTGTGGCATGTAGGATCTAGTTCCCTGACCAGGGATGGAATCCAGGACTGCTACATTGGGAGCACGGGGTCTTAACCACTGGACCACCAAGAAAGTCCCTGTTTATTGTTTTAATTTTTAATACATCATTTTATTAAAGGATGGGCACAAATAGTCCTCTATGTATTTCTCCCTTCCACCTTCAATCCTCCAGGTAAACATGGAGTTCTTCTGAGAGCATCTTTTTTTATAAATGAAGTATAGTAGATTTACAATGTTGTATTCATTTCAGGTGTATAGCAGAGTGATTTAGTTATACAGACACATACACACACACAAATATATATATATATATATTCTTTTTCAGATTCTTTTCCATTATAGGTTATTACAGGTATTGAATATAGTTCCCTGGGCTATACAGTAGTAGGTCCTTGCTGTTTATCTATTCTGTGTTATAGTAGTATGTATCTTCCCTGACTTCCCTGGTGGCTCAGACGGTAAAGCGTCTGTCTACAATGCGGGAGACCCAGGTTTGATCCCTGGGTCGCGAAGATTCCCTGGAGAGGAAATGACAACCCACTCCAGTACTCTTGCCTAGAAAATCCCATGGACACAGGAGTGTGGTGCAGGCTACTGTCCATGGGGTTACAAAGAGTCGGGCACGACTGAGCACTTCACTTTCACTTATGTATCTGTTAATCCTAAATTCCTAATTTATCTTCCCTCACAGTTTCCCTTTTGGTAACTGTAAGTTTGGGTTTTTACATCTGTGAGTCTTATTTCCGTGTACATAAAATTTTAAACACAAAATCAGGCTACACATTCTGACAGGCACACACTTAGCCTCAGTGTTACAGGCTGCATGGACTCAGCTCCAAATCCCCATCCTTCACCGTGTGGATTTCCCCCTCACTCAGCGAGAAGTTTCTATTTATGGCAATCCCACACTTGGACTCAAGAAGCTACTACAAGAAGCTGTAACAAGAAGTTACAACCTGCTATACCAGGTGCCAGAGAGGACAGGAGAATTATGCAAGACTCCTCTCACCCTGCAGAGGGTACAACTCAGCTAGGGAAGCTGTCTGAGAGACTGGCTCTCAAAAACTCAAGAGTGCTTAATTGTCAAGGCCCAGTACCCTCATCAATAGAATGAGAACATCACTTTCCTCCTGTTTGGAACAGTAAGTGAATACATGCATAGTGTCCAGCATATGCAAACACTCCACAGCTCAGCAATCAAAGGTACAGCAGCCATCACATGAACAAGGTCTTCTGAGCAGAGTCTCAGTCACACTGATGGTGAAAAGGCAGTGGATGGGAGGAGGGAGCTAAACGGGTCCACTTAGCCCTCTCCACAGCTGGACCCAACACGCCCAGCCCCAGGGGGTTTCCCCTGTGACTTGGCCCCCTCCCTGTGGAACACAGGGCATTTTTTCTAGCAGCCGTTTTGCTACACTCAGGCCTATTGATTCGTCCGAGTTCGCCACAGACAGTGCTCTGTCAAGAGAGCTACCTGACTCAAGATAAAGAACTCCTTATCTCACACCCTTGGAAGAATTCTGGGGCGAAATGAGACCAGAAGGATCACAACGCACCTAAGTTAGCTTTTTGGTTGACCCCTTTAGAATTCCAAGGACATACTGCAGCTTCACAGTATTAGAGAGAAGGCAATAGTGTCTCAGGTCCACTCACCTCCAACACTCAGCTGCCTCTAACCCACAAGTCCTCCTTCTCAAAAGCTGGGATAGGGGTCTATTCAGGGCCTTAGTAGCAGGCACCAGAGAGGAGGCCTGTCTGCCAGATACAGGAAAAAACACAGTATTTGTAAGTCACTTTTGGAGATACTTTTGGAGATCCTGAGGAATTTTATTCCTGGGATTCCTTCCTGAGGATTTCCGAAAGGATGGTGGGCGTGTCAGTTACCCCGCCAGTGTGGCGCCCCCATGCGGCAACAGCACAAACAGCTCATGATTTGCTCAGTCTTGAAATTCGGTGCTGCTTCACCACATTTTAACTTTGAGGAATTCAAAATACTTCTATTTTCATATGTCAAATGAGTTCACTCATATCTTTTCTTCATTCACATTTTATTATCACTATTTTGGATTTGCATTAGTCAAATACTCTCTATGAATAAACCATCCTCAGTCAGTACTGTTGTTATGTATGGGGTTGGGATTGTTACATCATCCAAGAACTAATGATCAGATTGTCCGGGGGCAACCAGATCAGATTCCACTCAGATCTTAAGACCAAATTCTTCCTTCGCGTTTTTTGGACCAGCTTAGGTATAATCACCTTTGGTTTGCATATATTTTTAAAAAAGGAGGTGAAAACCATCGAGGGGTTTTGAAACTAAAATGATAACTAATAGGAATAAAAAACAAAACTGATCTGACAAAACTAAGCAGGATGGTGATTTACCCTCAGGGGAAGGTAACTGATAGTTTCTGCAGGGGATAATCTGGAAGCTGGGAATATTCTAGGTTTTAATCTGGGTACTTGTCACACAGGTGTGTTCAGTTTGTGAAAGTCTTCAGATCTGTGCAGTTTTCTGAGATGATAGTATCTGACCATTCAGTCAACTCTCCTTACCCTGCCTTTGAGACAAACACAATAATAACCAGGAAGGCAAAATGAGGGGCATGCCTAGTTCTCCACGAGGCACTTCAGTCTGTGTATCAATTGCTCTAAGGCCCATGGCCACAGATGAGCTCTCCTTCTGTCCCTCTGGACAGGGAGGAAGGAGACAGGACACAATCAATACCACTGTTAGCTTTAATTGCTGAGGGTGGTTAACAGTTGACTTTTTCAGATCCTGGAGCAGACCATTCCCCCTCCGCCTCCACACACAACACCTAGACCACCAAGAGAATCCTGCCGCAGAGATACACACCATCTCCACAGAAACAGCACTTTCTCCCCAACACACACACACACACACACACACACACACACACACACACACACACACACACACACACACACACACACACACACACACACACACACACACACACACACACACACACACACACACACACACACACACACACACACACACACACACACACACACACGCTTTGCCCCACCACCAGACTCCACTCCCAACTCCAGACACATCCCCCAGACCCACAGAGGGCAGCCAGCTTTCAGCCCATAGAGACAAACCACAGATGTGGTGGATAGCCAGGAAGGGAGGGGAGGGTGGCTAATGAGGCAAGAGGGGGCTGTCCATGGCCAGACAAGGAATTAGCAACAGGAAGATGGAAAGTAGTATTTTCAAAGTCTTAAACTGAATTTGTCAGGAAACAAGCATTTTTAGACCTATGAATACAATCCCAAAGTTGCTGAGAAATATATTTAAATCATCCCCATTTCCATCTACAGCTCAGATCCTCTTGGACTGTCTTCCTTTTACTTTCACATCTATCAGGTACCCTGAACCCCAGCGACTTTGGGAAAAGGGGGGGGGGGGGCAGAATTATTCCATTGTATAGATTTTAAAAGTTAAGGCGCCAAGATGTTTGTCAGATATCACAAAGCTACCTACGTGGTCATCTTATCCCTGAGGTGGGGCAAGGAAGACTGAGTTGGAGAGACAGGGTGATAATGTCAACAGAGAAGTGGCGACCCTTTCCTCCACCCAAAGCTCTGAGAACCGCCCACACAGCCCACCGGAGCTGTGTAGCGATATTTACATTCATTCTGAGACTAGGCTCCGCCTTCCCCTGGGAAAGTGGGAAATATCCAGATCAAGGGGTAGGGAGTGAAGCGGGCAGAAATAATCCAGACGTAAAGCATTTTCCAAGAGCAGATGGGAGCCCAGCGCAGAGCCTACAGCTTCTCTTAGGAAGTCCCGGGACCCAGACTGGTGTGTGCAGTTCGAGTCTCTCAGATACTTACCCTGGGGATAGGGTTTATTTGGGAGAAGGAAACGGAACAGGGCTGACCCTAGCAGGGGAATTTTCAGGCACCCAGCAAATTCCCCTACTCTGCGGGGTCGTGAGTAAATTAAGTTACAGGGAACGGAGGGGATGCTGCTAATGCTGCAGGTCCCTGGGTTTCCAACACGGGACCGCTCTGCACTCCCCATAGGCCCTCCTCGGCTACCTCCTAACCTCTGAAGGATACCTTAGAATTGGCTCCTGACTTCTCCAAAAGCGGCGGAGTTGAAGGGGAGGGAGCAGGAAGGAGACGTGGGTGGGGGGTGAAGCTGAAGTGAGCACCCCCAGACCTGCAACAGCCAACCCTCCCCAAGCAGTCCGAGAACGCTGCCAGACTCCTATGGACTCCGGTTCTTAGGCTGTGCACTGGCCATGACCTTGAGCAAGTCCCCGATTAGTCCCATTTTACAGAAATTAAGAGTGGGAAGAATCAAGTCGGCCACGCTGGGCTGCTCCCGGCGCTTACCTGACGGTTTAAGGAGCGTAGTGGGTGAGCGGTGAACCGCAGCCCAAGAGCTACGTGGCCAGTGGAATCGCAAACCTCGAAGGAAACGCTGAGCTGAGCTCCGACCCGGCAGGGAAAAAGGTGGTCCAGATTCTGTGACGACCCCCTAGCAAGTTTGATGCCGCCGCCCATGCCCCTCCGCAGAGGTTGACTGGCCGTGCCCGGGGGCCCTGGCTCAGGACACGCACGGGGTGTACTACGGGGACATGAGAAACACCTCCATACACCCACCCCCGAAGTTGCGGCAACATAAGGAGCAGAATGGCGCAAAGCTGCCAGAGAGGAGGGGACGGTACTCACACGGGGTGGCCGGGCTAGAGTAGGTACGTGACCGGGGTCATCGATGGCCTCCGGGCTCAGGCCACGGCGCTTTGGGATGCCTGGGGCACCTGCCGCAGCGCACCGCGTGGATTAGGAAGCTGCGAGCAGCAAGGCAGGGGCGCGGGTCTGTCGGCGTGATATGAGCTGCAGCGCCGCCGCGGGGGCTCGGCCGCCAGAACCGCAGCCGCAGCGGGAGCCCAGAGCAGGCGCGGGAGGCGGGAGCGCGGCGGCGGTAGCGGGTGCGAGGGAGGCGCCCGCGCCGCAGGCAGCGAGGGCCAGCGGGGCCGCAGCCCCAGCCGACACCTGCTGGCCGGGCTGATGGCCAATCAGAGGCGCTGGGAGCGGGGGCGCGTGCGGGGCACCAGGCGGGAGGGGGGCGCGTGCTCGCGCCTGCGCTGGGGCCAGGGTGCCTGCCCAGCGGGCTGCTCAGGCCCTCCTCCCTGCACGCAGGCGGCACGCGCCGGAGGGGCGGGGCGGGGCGCAGCAGGAGGCGGGGCTCGGGCTGCGCGCTGGGGACTGAGCCGCGTGCCCCTCGCTCACCAGCCTAGTGCGGTGTTGGGGCCTCGGCCACAGAGTTCCCAGACAGACCCCAGGTCATTCCCAACCGTGAAATAAGAGTTTTCCTGCCCCTACAGCCCGGGCGACCAGACCCTCCCTGACCTCCGAGTGACTGGTCACCCGAATCCCGGCCTGGCGTGGCTTCCAGAGTGTGGGCGCCCTCCCTTCCCAGCCTCACCGAAGCCGACGGGTCTCCAAACACAGCTCTTCCTCACTTCACAGTGCCCGGGTGTTGAAAGTCACCGTGGTGACCCATCCGCTGCTCTGGGTTCCTTTCGTTCTTTCCTGAATTTACTGCGCTAGCGACGCTCGTTCAACACGCATTGACTGGTCTGACGCTTGGCTCTCTGAGCCAAGGCTTTTGCGTTCCCAAATACCCCAAAGCCCCGTAGCTGCCGCACCGCAGGGTTAGTGAGCTCGCACTGTCGAAGGATGCCCAGCGATTGCCGCCAGTGAGGACTGCATTTGGGCTCTTGCCTGGAGTTCCAGATGCCAGAAGAGACTGGGAGTTGAAAGGTTCCCCTCCAGGCCAGGGCTTCGTTGCTTTTGCATCCATTAGGGCACAGGACCCGGCATCTTTCTAAGACGGACTGCCTCAGCCCCAACAACTCGGCTGTTATTTTATGAATTTTCGCTGCAGGACGGAAGTCGCAGCGAAAGACCTTTATTCTGACGAAGTAGTTTTATCAGAGTAAAGCTACATGGGTGATTCCTAAAACCTTGGGAATCTTTTCTCAGGACCATGGATTGAGCCTTTCTCTCCGTGTAAATTTGCGCAGTAGAAATGGACGGCTCATTTGCTGACCTGTTTCCAGCAGCCCCCCAAAAACACCTGTAAGAAGGGAACTTGGAAGATAAAGGAGTTGTTTTCTCTAAAAGATTGGGTTTCCTCTCTCAAACCGATTTTATTTACCCACAAACTAGTAAAGTGAAAGAAAGTTTGTGTTTTGTTTCTATTTTATTTACATTCAATTATAATTTTACTTATCTGTGCTTAATTAGCATTGGGAGTGGTACGAAAATTTAACGGTGCAAATGAATACAAAGTTAACAAGACTCGCTGTCACCCTTATCTCCCAGCCTCTCAATCTCTCTAATGCTCATGTTCATTTATGTGCAGACATTGTGAAGACCTCTGCTTCTGCAGCTGGATCCCAGGCCAGCAGGGTAAAGTTTAGCATGTAGAATGTGAAAGCATTACTCTCCACATATGGCCTGCCAGTAGCTACGTCATGACAGAATGGGGGCTGGCTTCAAAGGTTATTTGATGTCATACAGGTGTTTGCAAAACTGACCTAATATGTAAATTCACCTCTTTACAGACTGTTTCAGAATCAAGGTCCTAACATCTTCCCTAAGTTATAAACATTTTAAAAGAAAGACAAATAAGTACGGAATAGTTCAGTGATTTGGGCAAGGTCACAAATAAAACAGGAAGAAAGTACAGATGGATATCCAGAGACATTATGCGTGAGAAAGAGCCCCAGTTCCCTATTTGTTGTCCTTTGGGGCTTTCCTGGTGGCTCAGATGGTAAATAGTGAAAGTCGCTCAGTCGTGTCTGACTCTTTGTGACTCCGTGGACTATACAGTCCATGGAATTCTCCAGGCCAGAATACTGGAGTGGGTAGCCTTTCCCTTCTCCAGGAGATCTTCCCAACCCAGGGATCAAACCCAGGACTCCCACATTGCAGGAGGATTCTTTATCAGCTGAGCCACAAGGGAAGGAATCTGCTCACAATTCAGAAGACCCGGGTTTGATCCCTGGGTCAGGAATATCCCCTGGAGAAGGGAACAGCAACCCACTCCAGTATTCTTGCCTGGAGAGTTCCATCAACAGAGGAGCCTGGTGGGCTACAGTCCATGGAGAGGCAAAGAGTCAGACAGGACTGAATGACTAACACTTTCACTTTCAGGTCAGAAACAGGCATGGCTTTAGTTCTTCACCAGAGCAGAGCTCTTGTTGAACTTTTAAAAACATTCCCCAGGAAAGGTTTGGCTTTTGAAGATGATTTGGCTAACAATGAACTGATAACAAGATGACCTGAAATACTACCTCCTTGATGACTCCATCCTGAGCTGTTATCCAGCAAAACTTTACTGAGTTCCAGCAATGTCTATCTCTTCTTTTGCCCCTCATGGCTCAGCAGCCAAGCTTGCTTTTCCATCTTCTGCGTGATCTTGACCACTGTAAGAGTTTTAATGGATTCGTCCTTTATCAAGAAAAGCTCGTTGACTTTTGTGCACCAAGGAAATGTGTTGCATCTTCTTTTAAAATGTGAATCAGACAGTCCATTTCTTAGCCATAAGATTGATGAGTTTATACTGGTAGGAAAGGACATATCTCAGGAAGATTCTGGGTAGAATTAAAAGAATCACAAGACCAGGGTGCCAGTCTGACCTTACCATTTGCTGTCTGTGAGCTTGGGCAAGTTACTTAACTTTGCTGAATCCCAGATTTCTACCTGTAAAGTATAGTGTAATCCTCTCCAGTGCCCTTAATTGCAATTAATTAATATAAGATTGTTATTAATTGACACAGTGTATATGAAATTGCACATGATGAGATTTAATATATGTTAGTTATCTAAAAATTGTAAATTTTAACCTGGGTAAAAATTAGCTTATAAAGGAAATTTCTATACTGTTTTGTGGCTTTCTCTGGCATAGAAATGGAGAACCCTTCAGCTACTACTTCCCTATCAGCCAAAGCATGCTATCTGATTTTCCAAAAAATGTATCTCTCCCTCTTCAATGCCACTTAGCCCTTGTTATGTAATATTAGTTATCTGGATACATCTCCAGTCTTCCCAACTAGACTGGAAACGCACTGAGATTGGGACCACGTCACATCTTTGTTTCCTCTGGGCACCTGGAACATTTGACATATAACATTTGACAAAGGACTTGTATCTAGAATATGTAAAGAGCTCTCAACATTTGACAATATAAACCCCCAAATAAGCCAATTTTTAAAATGGGCAAAAACATCAAGATATTAGTATATGTAGTTGGCAAATAAGCACATGAAGAGATGCTGAACATCATTAGCAATTAGGAAACTGTAAAGTAGAACTGTAATAAGATATCACTACATACCTATCAGAATAGCGAAAGTGGAAGTTGCTCAGGCATGTCCGACTCTTTGCATAGTCCATGGAATTCTCCAGGCCAGAATACCGGAGTGAGTAGCCTTTCCCTTCTCCAGGGGATCTTCCCAACCCAGGGATCGAACCCAGGTCTCCCACATTGCAGGTGGATTCTTTACCAGCGGAGCCATAAGGGAAGCCCAAAAATACTGGAGTGGGTAGTCTATCCCTTCTCCAGAGGATCTTCCCAACCCAGGAATCAAACCAGAGTCTCCTGTGTTGCAGGCGGATTCTTTACCAACTGAGGGGTGAGGGAAGCCCCACCTATCAGAATGGGTAAGATAAAAAACAGTGACACCTAATGCTGGGGGAAAAGACAGAGAAATCGTATCACTTAGGCATTGCTGGTTGAAATGTAAAATGGTGCAACCACTCTGGAAAAGAGTTTGGCTATTTGCTTTAAAACTAAAATCAGTGGAGGAGGAAATGGCAACCCACTCTAGTATTCTTGCCTGGGAACTCCCATGGACAGAGGAGCCAGGCGGGCATCAGTCCATGGAGTCACAAAGAGTCAGACACAACTGAGCACCCATGCACACACACAGCCAACTTAATCTTGGGGCAGAGCCCCCCTTGCCTGCTGGCTTGCATCTCTCACAATCGTCCTATATTAATAAATCTGCATCTTGCCTATCAAAGAGAAAACTAGCCTAAAATCAGACCTATCATACAACCCAGTACCTTCACCTTGGACATTTATCCTAGAGAAGTGAAAACTTATATTCACACAGAAGTTTACACAAACCAAGTCGCACAGGACCAGCCCTCAACAGCCCCACCCTGAGATGTCAAGAGTGGAGAGTACCATGACACATATCTAGTTTGTTTGTTGAATGAGGGAACAAGATGGACCTGACTGGGCTAAGGATACACTCACATCTTTTGACAACTCAAGGCAGGTGAAAAACTTCAAACTGGAAATATTGAATTTTCTGCTCTTCAGTGATGAATTAAAAAAATAAAAAACATATGACCAAATGTATATCTTGAGTTATGAAACAGCTCCATACTGGACTAAATAGAAATAGAAATGCAGAGAAAAGAATTTGTTTCTAGTATAGTATTTTTCTTTTTTTAGAACTATTTCCATTTTTTTAGAACAGTTAATGTTTTATTATACAGCTATTTGTTTGCTACTAAATAACAGCTTTTAAAAGTCTTTGCTGCTTTCTGTAGTCAAGTTGATTCTATCTTGGAAGGACAATGTAGATGTAATAATAGAAAAATTGTCATTCACTGACTAGGGCATCTAATAAGGGATCCTGATGCTGCTGAGAGGTACTGATAATAACAGTATTATTTTACAGGCATATATGATGATTACTGACTTACAAAGTCTTGATTTGTGATTCTCTCCTGTTAGGATTTTTCTTACTATAAATTGGGTCCCTAAGAGGAAGCCCAGAGTTGGTTATAACTTCTATAGCCAAATCAGATACACTGTTTCTCTGAATCCCTAATCAGTTCAGATCCTTGGCAGCTGACTCAGCCTGCAGCTAAGCTAAGGATTAATAAAATCAGCAGTAATACCCACAAACTTAGCCTGGGCCCTCTCTGTGTGAGCGTGCATCTCCTTCATAACAATGCTCAAACACTGAGGGTTGGTTTAATTGTCTTGATCTTATTCACTGAGACTTAGCAATAAGGTTGCTATTGACATGGCAAAGGCAGGCCTCACCAAAGAAAAGGAGATAGATGAAGCCGCCCTCTTTCCCTCTGCCTGATCCTCCCTACCCTGCTCTGCATTTTCTTTATTCCATAGGCCTTGTCACCCTTTAACACACTATTAACTTTCTTTTTCTGTTTCCTGTTTATTGTTTCCCTCCCCCTTCTGGAATGTAAGCTACAGGAGGACAGGGCTCTTTGCTTTGTTCTCAAATATCTCCAAGTGCCCTGGATGGAGCCGAGCACAAAGAAAGTGCTGGATAAATATGTACTGAATGAACGAAGATGTCAGGGAAAGTTTACACCACATTCACAATTCAAAACTGTTCAGAGACTTCTATGCATGCTGAATATTCATACCGATGTGTGTTAAGCAGATAACCTGAATTTTCATGTATTTTAAAGTTCCTTCCAGAAGTGAAGAATCTGTAGGCTGATTGCTGTGCTGGAAGGTGTTTCTGGTCTCGGCACTCCCCCTTCCACCAGCATCACCACCACCTTTAAGAAAGAGCCCACAGGCTTCTGGCTCCAGGAGACAGAAACGTGGATCCTGCTCGGAACAGAAACATTTCTAAGGGTGACGGAAAAGAGGACTTAATGTAGGGGGAGCTCCTACTCTGTAGGAAGAGAGGAAAAAAAGAAGCACTCTCTCTTGCAGAAGGGGAAGAGAGTAATTTGGAAGGAACGTGAATACCCTGGAAAAACACTATTTGACTCTCCCAAGGATCTCAGGCTAAATCTTTTCTTAGTCCTTTCAGAAATGTGGGAGGGTGGTGAGAAAATGGAAATGAAAGCACATTTGAGATGGACCCTGCTGCGGAAGGAGCTAGTAGAGCTGAACTGCTGAGAGACTGAATACAAATGGACAACAGCCAGACCGTATATGATAACAGGACTCTGACCCTTGACTTCTCCAGCAGCCAGCGCAGGAAGACACACCACGACTTCTGTAGCAATCAGTCCTCAGTGAACTTGGTCAGTGGCTACCAGCTTTCTTATTTTTTAGCCCCTGTTTCCAATTACATCAATTCAGTCACTCAGTCGTGTCTGACTCTTTGAGACCCCATGGACTGCAGCACGCCAGGCCTCCTTGTCCATCACCAACTCCTGAAACTAGCTCAGACTCATGTCCATCAAGTTGGTGATGCCATCCAACCATCTCATCTTCTGTCATCCCCTTCTCCTCCTGCCTTCAATCCTTCCCAGCATCTGGGTCTTTTCCATTGAGTCAGTTCTTCACATCAGGTGGCCAAAGTATTGGAACTTATGCCTCAGCGTCAGTCCTTTCAATGAATATTCGGGATTGATTTCCTTTAGGATGGACTGGTTGGATCTCCTTGCAGTCCAAGGGACTCTCAAGAGTCTTCTCCAACACCACAGTTTAAAAGCATCAATTCTTCAGGGCTCAGCTTTGTTTATGGTCCAACTCTCACATCCATACATGATTACTGGAAAAACCATAGCTTTGACTAGATGGACCTTTGTCAGCAAAATGATGTCTCTGCTTTTTAATATGCTGTATAAGTTTGTCATAACTTTTTCCCAAGGAGCAGGTGTCTTTTAATTTCATGGCTGCAGTCACCATCTGCAGTGATTTTGGAGTCCAAAAAAATAAAGTCTCTCACTGTTTCCATTGTTTGCCCATCTATTTGCCATGAAGTGATGGGACCAGATGCCATGATCTTAGCTTTTTGAATGTTGAATTTTAAGCTAGCTTTTTCACTCTCCTCTTTCACTTTCATCAAGAGGTTCTTTAATTCCTCTTCACTTTCTGCCATAAGGATGGTGTCTTCTGCATATCTGAGATTACTGAGATTATATTTTTCCCAGCAATTTTGATTCCAGCTTGTGCTTCATCCAGCCCAGCAATTCACATGACGTATTCTGCATCTAAGGTAAATAAGCAGGATGACAATATACAGCCTTGAAGTACTCGTTTTCCAATTTGGAACCAGTCTGTTGTCCCATGTCTGCCTCTAAATATTGCTTCTTGACCTGCATACAGATTTCTCAGGAGGGAGGCAAGGTGGTCTGGTAATACCACCTCTTGAAGAATTTTCCAGTTTGTTGTGATCCACACAGTCAAAGGCTTTAGCGTAGTCAATGAAGCAGAAGCAGATGTTTTTCTGGAATTCTCTTGCTTTTTCTATGATCCGACGGATGTTGGCAATTTGATCTCTAGTTCCTTTACCTTTTCTAAATCCAGCTTGAACATCTGGAAGACTAGTTTCAAGAATTTTGAGCATTACTTTGCTAGCATGTGAGATGAGTGCAATTGTGCAGTAGTTTGAGCATTCTTTGGCATTGCCTTTCTTGGGATTGGAATGAAAACTGACCTTTCCAATTAAGAGAAACCCAAATATGCACCCAAACGAATCATACAGTCTGCCCTGCTCCTAGTTAACCCACTTTCAGCTTCCCCATGCCAACAGCCACTAATCAGAGTGAAGACTTCCCTTTTTCTCATTATAAAGCTTTCCTAGTCCCCTACTTGTCTTTAAATTTCTCCCAACCACAAGCTCTAAATAAAAAACTTCTATTTGTTCCCATTTGGCGGTCCTCATTTATTTCCACAGTTTTCCTAAAGCTCCCACCCAGACATTCTGCATTGCTCATCAGTACGGACCCCAACCTTCAGCCAGGCTCAATACCCACAGGGGCTGCTTGTGGCTTCTCACGTTCTCACCAATTGCAAGACAGCCCTGCATCTGAATCCTGCTGTCTCTGTGTTGAATTCCTCAGATATTTGTTCATTAGTACCTAGGTTTTGTTAGTGGTCCCCGTTTGTTTGGCTTCCTTGGTGGAATCAGGTCATTCTTTTCCAACCCATGTTGCTCTCTTTTGTGGTTCTATTTTGCATTGTGTTGTCTAAAAGTGTCCCAAGTGTATGAAGGAGAATCAGTGTAGAACACACTCATAGGACCTATAAACTTAAATTTGTGGTTCTCAGCAACCCAGAGTCCAGTTAAACAAATTTTGCCAAGTTGCAAATAAAACTAGTTGTGCTTCTTCTTCTATAGCATTTGCTTGTTCTTGGCATTTATCCCAAGAGAATGTTCTCTTTGGTTTTCCACCTGTGATCAAAGGCAGCCAACCATCAGGTGGGGGTTGGGGTGGGGGGTCTAACACACAGGTGTGCATACATCGCTTGGATTCACTGTTGCCTGCTCTCAAAGGATCACTTAGTCTCAGTCCTCTCCCCCTCCTCCAGAAGATGCTCCTCCTTTCTGCTGAGCTCTTGTTACAGTCCTAATTTTTGTACCTATTGTTCTAAGTAGCGTGACTTCATGACGATTTGAATCTTCAGTAGCCACCCTGGGAACACTTGGGTTGAACAAAATTGTTCACTTGAGAGACATCTTAGAAAATAAAGGAGACATCTTAGAAAATAAAGGACTAAGATTTCTCAGTTTTAATGGGCAGTATTTTTTCATGCAGAGGCCTCCAAATGAAATTCTGATCTAAAAGTTGCCTCACTGAAAGATGCTTTGACCAAAGCTAAAAGCCATCTGACAGACTTAAGCAACAACAAACTAGACTTGTTTCCTGAATAAAATCTCCCACTCTGTCCTCCAGTTGCTTCCTTGTATCCAGCTCTCTCGCCTCCCCCTTATCCTTCTGATCTCCACACGTCTGTCAACTCCTCCTTCTTCATTCCCATGTCCAGACCCCCTCCCTTTTCCTACCAACTCTCCTAAAACCCCATATACCTATTGCTTATGAAATTCATCCCTCCCATGAGTCAGGTATGCCTTGGACCTGAGCTGATTTAACAGTTATAATTCAGAATTGCCCTAACCCAGACAAGGCCAGCTGCTATTTGTAGAATTTAGACTTCCTTTGGATACGTATGTCTCAGGATTACTTGAGCTATGCTAACTTGTACACATGTTGGTTAAAATCTCATATGCTCGATCCTGGATGGCAAAACCTGATTGAACTAACACAGAAGGGATTTGCAGAGTCCCTCTGTTGACAATAAACTCAAGAGTCAAAAGAAAGTGAAGTCAGTCGTGTCCGACTCTTTGTGACCCCATGGACTGTATCCTACCAGGCTCCTCCATCCATGGGATTTTCCAGGCAAGAGTACTGGAGTGGATCGCCATTTCAAAAGAGTCATACCCAAAGCATTCTCAATAAAATTCAATTAGATGATAATTTAGTCATGCACACAGAGAAAATATGAAACTGTAAGATTATGGCCATACAATCTACTCCCTCGGGGACACGCCAGTTATCCCCCTACGATCTGGTAACTGGAAGACCCATGCCTTTAGAAATTTCACCTCTGGTATTCTACCCTGCTGCGTGCAGAGATGGCAAAATGTTGCAAGGGACTCATGCATTCAATCTTATCATCAACAGGTTAAACCTACCTTCCTGCATCTTCTTCCTACACAGCCTCAGCCTCCTCATGATCTGAAACCAGGAGATTTCATGTATTAGAAGAGACATCAGAGAAAACCTACTCTTGAACTTCATTGGAAAGGACCTCATCAGGTACTGTAACAACAAATACGGCAGTGAAACTCCAGGGAGTCGGTCCTAATTCAGAATTCCAGATAGCTGACAAGCTGGCAGGCTGTTCCAATAAGGGACCTTACATTTAGGATTCTCCGAAATCCTCTACTCACAGCCAACCTTTGGAAGTAAACAGTTGACGTAGGACCTTTGGAATATGCGGATGACTTAGGATAGTAGACAGCTTCTGCCCAAGGTATGGTGCTAAGACCCCAGACTAATTCCTATTTTGTTATTCATCTACTTGTTTAGTCTTCTCATTTTCTACCTGGTTGTTGTCCATCCCTCCTGGCCCCTTTTCTCTCCTCTTTATTATAATTTTTAGATCAAAGCACACTTTCTAACACCCAAATAGTCGCCACTAACCTGAATCTTACTGGCTGCTGTATATTTCATCCATCACCATGATCATCATGATAAAAACCTCTGGACAATTCCAGTCTCATCGAACAAGATCATAGGGAATCATGGCCAATGGCCCTTGTGTCTACATAATGAAATGAACTTAAATAAATCAACATGTGAATTTGGTAGTGTTCTCTCTTGAAGAAAAAGAACCAATTATTACAGTTGGTTCTACATTTGCATTCAACAACCTTTATGGAATGATGAGTCAGCTATTTGTCACCTGGAAGAGATTCATAGAGATCTAAACCTGTAACTCAGTCACTGATCTCCTGTTGCTAACAGCTCCTTTTCTCCTGGATTTCCATGTGCCCCTTACTGGGTACCACTTCCCTTGCAACCAGAATGTCTGATCTTGTTTTCCCCAGACTAATACCTCAAGCACTTCAGGACTTGCCTATACAAAAAGACCCTAATTTGATATATCACCAACTTAGAAAATTCCAGCTCAGATGCAAGTTTCCAAATGAGCCTACCCTTGATGATTCAAGCATTCCAACTGGGGAGATTACTGACTAATTGTTTATGTGAACAATCAGAGCAGTGTTCCCAATGGTGTGAATCATTCAAGTAGAAAGTACTCTAAGAAGCTTATTAACTTTGGCAGAAGTTATTAGCATCACCATCTCCATCCTAAATGAAATACAGACTGATATTAACTCATTGGCACAAGTTAGTGATGAACAGTTGCACAGCTCTAGACTTCTTGTTGGCTAGTCATGGAGGCATCTGTGCCGTTGCTAACACTTCTTGCTCTACTTAGATTAATGAAACAGGCAAAGTAGAACAGGCGATACAGTGCCTTCAGAAAAAAACTACTTGGCTTTTTCCATGGCCAATGGGATTCATTCACTTGGCCTAGATTGGGCAGTTGGGTTCTTGGTTCTAAGACATCTTATCTTATAGGGACTGTTAATTATTCTTTTCTTTGTCAGAGATCACGATACTGGCCTAAGGCATTTTATCCAGGATCATAACTGGATAAATTGCTCTCTTGCCAGCAAATCACCAAGATGATACAACAACAAAAAGGTCAGGATGATCTTACAGTACAGTTGACCATGGAGGCAATCGAACAATCGCCAAACAGTGACACTCTGGATACGTAGCCTTTCCTGAAATTGGTCTCAACATCATGCAAGTGAAAGGATGACCGAAAGGGGGACTGAGAGGCTGAATATACAAATAGACAATGACTGGTACAGGAAATAGGACAGGAGAATATTGACTCATAACCTCTGCAGCAGCCAGTTCGGGGAGTGAAAACACAAACTCTATAGCAAATGGCACAGAACAATTAGCACTAAGCTAATAATTGCCAACTTTTCTATTTTTTGCTCAAGCTTCCAACCGAGGACCAACCAGAGAAAGCCAAATATGCTTTCCAAACCAACCACATCGACTTCCCACTTCTAGTTAGCCTGCAGCCAGATTTCCTATGCCAGTAAAACCTTCAGTCAGCACATTCTTAAAGCTTTCCTTTTTTCTTTTAGCATGAAGCTTTTCTATACTCCAGCCTGCCTTGATTCTACCAAACACTGGTGATGGGGGATTCTTATTTACATGGTCTCAACTTATTTCCACAGCCCCATCTGGAATTCTAGAAAGAGACAGCCTCACTTGGATCCCATCTGGCAACACAGAGCAGCTGCTGTCAAATAGAAATGGAGTTGTGGCAGACTGAAGGTGAGAAAGAGCAGGAGGTGGCACCCTGGTACTCCCTTGGCTCTTATCCAGGAGAGAAGGAATTCATAAATCTCTATATACTCCCTGTGAAAGAGTATGGAAGGTACCAGGAGTTGAGCGCTACCAAGCTTGTAGAGGCCACTGCTGGGAGGGACTGGGCAATACTGCTGCAGTGGATATGAGGTGGCTTGCCACAGGACCTGATGCAGGGATTTGTCAGAAATTCAAAGGATCAGTGATGACCTTAAGAGCCAGAGTGGGGTTCAATCATCAAGGGAAGGACCCCAGATCCTCACCATGCCACAAATACTGATTAGTTAGTTGTTGTATAACAAATCATCTCAGAATTTAGCAACTTAAAACAGTAAGCATTTATTTAGCTCATCATTCTGTGGGTTGGCTGAGTGGTTCTTTGAATTGGGCTGGCTCAACTTGTATTGCTAGGTCCATTCAGGAAGCAGGTTGACTGGTGGCTGGATGATCTAGGATGACCTACCTCACTAAGCTCACCTGGCAGTTATTTTAGTGATTTTCTGTGCTTTCCCTTTGCTATTTTTGTTCTGTCTCCACTATTCTGAAAATAAACCACGATTGCAATTTTAAGGCAATTATAAAATCTTTTCTGAATATTTGTCAGCTAATAACAGTGATGCTCCTAGTTGTAATTTACCTGGCTGTCCCCTTCTAACATGAATTTTCAACATCTTTCCACGCATGACCGTAAAACTGAAACACACTACAGACTCTACAACATTTTTTAAGATGAGCAGGAAACAGGCTCTGGGAAGGGCTGTCCACACTGACGTTTGAGTTATTTGAAGTTCTCTTATTTCTTTGCCATATGATAAATGAGAATGTAATGGCCATCATGTCTGTTTTAAAATTTTTATTGCAGTATAGTTGCTTTACAACACATCAGTCAGAATCAGTTCAGTTCAGTTCAATTCAGTCGCTCAGTCATGTCCGACTCTTTGTGACCCCATGAATCACAGCACACCAGGCCTCCCTGTCCATCACCAACTCCTGGAGTTCATTCAAACTCACATCCATCGAGTCCGTGATGCCATCCAGCCATCTCATCCTCTGTCGTCCCCTTCTCCTCCTGCCCCCAATCCCTCCCAGCATCAGAGTCTTTTCCAATGAGTCAACTCTTCACATGAGGTGGCCAAAGTACTGGAGTTTCAGCTTTAGCATCTGTCCTGCCAATGAACACCCAGGACTGATCTCTTTTAGGATGGATTGGTTGGATCTCCTTGCAGTCCAAGGGACTCTCAAGAGTCTTCTCCAACACCACAGTTCAAAGGCATCAATTCTTCAGCACTCAGCTTTCTTCACAGTCCAACTCTCACATCCATACATGACCACTGGAAAAACCATAGCCTTGACTAGATGGACCTTTGTTGGCAAAGTAATGTCTCTAGCTTTTGAATATGCTATCTAGGTTGGTCATAACTTTCCTTCCAAGGAGTAAGCGTCTTTTAATTTCATGGCTAGCCATTTTCAAAAAACTTATGAGCAATAAATGCTGGAGAGGGTGTGGAGAAAAGGGAACCCTCTTGCACTGTTGGTGGGAATATGGATTGGTACAGCCACTATAGAGAACAGTGCAGAGGTTTCTTAAAAGCTACACATACAAGTAATAGATGATGGGATGGCACCCCACTCTTGCCTGGAAAATCTCATGGATGGAGAAGTCTGGTGGGCTGCAGTCCATGGGGTAGCTACGAGTCAGACACGACTGAGCGACTTCACTTTCACTTTTCACTTTCATACATTGGAGGAGGAAAAGGCAACCCACTCCAGAATTCTTGCCTGGAGAATCCCAGGGACGGGGGAGCCTGGTGGGCTGCCATCTATGGGGTCGCACAGAGTCAGACACGACTGAAGCGACTTAGCAGCAGCAGCAGCAGCAATTCCACTCTTCAGCATATACCTGGAAAAAAACATAATTCCAAAAGATACATGCATCCCAATGTTTATTGCAACAGTATTTTCAATAGCCAGACATGGAAGCAACCTAAATGTCCATCAACAGAGGAATGGATAAAGAATATTTGGCCATCAAGTCTTTTGACTTAAATCTCTAATGATGAGCTCTGCCATATGGTAACTGCATGTATCATTAAGGAAGTCCTACAATTCAGTGAACCAAATTCAATTAATATTACTGGAAGGAAACACTGCTTCATTAACAAAAAGGCTCCCAGGGTTTACTATACAAGGAGAGAGAGAGATTCTGGAGGACTGGATGACATTTTAGACATCATTCTATTCTCTCACCAAAATTTATTTCCTGTAGGTGCTCGTGGCTCTGTCTATTATGTTGACCTCAATTGATTGCTACCCTTCCTCTAATAAACATATCCAAACAGGGATACAAATCCTTTCCTTACCTCCAGAGGACACTTGAGATAAGATTTAAAAAAAAATTAAAGATCAGAGGAAAGTGAAAACTATAATAAAGAGAGTACTATTTTTTGAGACCAATGTTTCCCAAATTTTGTTCCACAGAATATTAACTTGGGGAACTATTAGAGGATGTTCCACGAGAAAGATGCTTGTTGGTTGAACAAAGTTGGAAAATGGTATATACTATACATATTCCATAGATACTAAAACATAACATGAGCCTAACAAAGGCTCTGAGAAGTCCTATAACAGACCTCTAGCTTTTCCTCATCCACTGATTCTCAAGTTTACAAAAGTATAGAATCTTTTATTTTAGTATATAACCAGTGTTCTATGGACAGCATGTCTTATGATATCAGTTTGGACACTTGTACTGTATGTTCTTCCCTAATGGCTCAGATGGTAAAGAATCTTCCGACCATGCAGGAGACCTGGCTTCGATCCCTGAGTCGGGAAGATCCCCTGGAGAAGGGAGTAGCTACCCACTCCAGTATTCTTGCCTGGAGAACTCCATGGACAGAGGAGCCTGGCGGGCTGCACTCGCAAAGAGTCAGATGACTGAGCAACTAACACACACACTGTGTCTCAACTATTACAAATGGGATCCTATAAGGCAGAGATTGTGCTGGAGTCTCTTCTTTTCCTCATCCCCCTTCAGCTATCCTTAAAAAGTTCAAGATGAACTTCTCTTTGATTAGACAAAGGGAAGGAGTTCAAGGCCTTCTCATGACTACCTGAACTCTGCACTCACAGTTCTGCTTTTCTCTCTGAGAAGCCCTTCCTTTTCAAGATGAGTAGTACCTGGAATGTCCTCTCTCACAAGACAGAAGAGAACTGTAGAATAGTCATGAGCAAGAACTCTGGAGTCTGACTTCACCCCATCTTAACTGAAATCTCTGTGCTTCAGTTTTCTCATGTATAAAGTGGTAATAATAGTAACTACCTCATAGGATGTTATAAGTATCACGTGGATTTAAGCATGTGAACTATTTAGAACAAGGTCTGGCATATAGGGGATATTCTGTAGATGTCAGTAATTAGTTAGTTTCACTTAGATTTGGCAGTCCACAGAAGAATATCACCATCAGACTGCAATGCTGATTTCAAAATTCACACAAGAGGGACACATCTTGAGGAGCTAGAGAACTGTTTTATTCTAGTTGCAAATATTTTGACAGCATGATTTTCTATGTAGTACTACAATAGTTAATTGACATATTTTTCATTTTCATTTTTATGTTTCATAATTACAAAAGTGACACTTCATAGCATTGGGAGGCTGTAAAACATAAAGAGGCATTAAAGGGAGAAATGTGCTCAAATTGTCTGTCTTTAGAAGCTCCAGTGGTCATATTTCGTTTCATACACATATACGTACATATGACATAATATACGTCTAGAAATATTTTTCACTTGGCAAAGAATCATGTACACTTATCCATGTCAATTAATATTCCTTAGAAACACTACTTTAACAGTTGCAGGCTAGCCCATCCTGTGAATATATTATGGTTCATTCCTGAACGGTTTACTCACAGGGATGATCTGGTGAATTACCCATCATAAGACCAGTGTTTTAGCAGAAGGAACCCAAACAGTCTTCCTCTGCTGAAAAATTATTAAACCCTGTTAGTTCTGTCCATTGGATTTTCCACTCACATACCATGTCTACCTCCCAATCTTCATTATTTTTGAAGGCAAATGAATTCAAGTCAAGCACGTCCGCAAGTCAGCTAGAGAAAATCAAAACACTTGAAGACAAGGCTTATTAAGTAAGATGAAAGGAACTAGTGTTCTTTTGGCCACTATCTGTTGATTCTTTCTACACTTATTCAAGGATTAGCAACATTTCTTTCTTCACATTTTGCTTAGTGTCCTTCTACTTTATATAAAAATGGATGCATCTCATTCCATAACATGTGAGGGCAAAATATTGGCCAACACATCCCTCCTTTACTCTGGGGAGAAATCATGAAGAGCTCTGGTATGTTTCAGGGCTAATATATGGTAGGAAATAAGATATCCAGAAATACAAATACTAAAGCATCCAAAATACAAAATTTGCTCTTAATGGAATTTTTTTCTCATGGTCTTCTATGTTTCAAATTATGCAAGTAGAATAAAGTAATGAGTGAATTTGCTCTGGTGCCGTGATGATGGCAGAATCTACAAAGCAATGAATGATCAATCAGTTGGAAACATCACAGCAACCAAATTCTCACATTAGAGGCAGTGAGATACAGAGCATATCATGCATTGAATATTATTATTTTTTACATTTTGCCAACTGTCACTTTCTCATAGTCCTCTAGGAAGGACCCAGGTATGGCCACCACATGTTTCACCCCCTGACCACAGTGGTAGAGCTAATTACCCAAGCAAGATCACTGATATTCAGTTGAGGGACTTTCACTCCACTATTAAAAAAGAGAGACTATTAATAAAACCAGACCTGACATGAATAGAATAAATGCCAGAGCTGCTTACAGCCATCTTTCTGAGAACAAAGGCATGTGCTGCATAAGAAATCATTCCAACTTACTTAGTTCATGATTCTGTGGGCTGCCATTGTGAGCTCCTTGGAAGAAAAGCTATGACAAACCTAGACAGTGTATTAAAAAGCAGAGACATCACTTTTCTGAGAAAAGTCCATGTAGTCAAAGCTATGGTTTTTCCAGTAGTCATGTACAGATGTGAGAGTTGGACCATAAGGAAGGCTGCTGCTGCTGCTACTAAATTGCTTCAGTCGTGTCCGACTCTGTGCCACCCCATAGACTGCAGCCCACCAGGCTCCACCATCCCTGGGATTCTCCAGGCAAGAACACTGGAGTGGGTTGCCATTTCCTTCTCCAATGCATGAAAGTGAAAAGTGAAAGTGAAGTTGCTCAGTCATGTCTGACACTTAGCAACCCCATGGACTGCAGCCCACCAGGCTCCTCCGTCCATGGGATTTTCCAGGCAAGTGTACTGGAGTGGGTTGCCATTGCTTTCTCCAAAAGAAGGCTGAGCACCAAAGAATTGATGCTTTTGAACTTTGGTGCTTCATAAGACTCTTCAGAGTCCCTTGAACAGCAAAGAGATCAAACCAGTCAACCCTCAGTTCAGTTCAGTCGCTCAGTTGTGTCCAACTCTTTGTGACCCCATGGACTGCAGCATGCCAGTCAACCCTAAAAGAAATCAAGTCTGAATATTCATTGGAAGGACTGGTGCTAAAGCTCCAGTACCAAGGCCACCTGATGCAAAGAGCCAACTCATTGGAAAAACCCCATCAGGGTTTCTGGGAAAGATTCAGGGAAGGAGGATAAGGGGGCAACAGAGGATGAGATGGTTGGATGGCATCACCGACTCAATGGAGGAGTTGGAGCAAACTTTGGGAGATAGTGAAGGACAGGGAAGCCTGGCTTGCTGCAGTTCATGGGGTCACAAGAGTCGGACACGACTTAGTGATTGGACAACAACGTGAGCTGGGCTCAGCTACATGGTTTTTCTGGTCTTGACTGGACTCACCCCCTACACGAATGGGCAGCCCCTGGATGAGCGGGGCCTGGCTGGGCTAGGATGGCCTCACTGGGGATGGCTTGTGTCTAGTCCATGTGGCCTCTCACCATCCAGCGAACTAGCCCAGGCTTATTCACATGGCAGAGGTATGGTTCCAGAAAAGTGACCAGTACCATGCAGGGCCTCTTAAAGACTAGACTGTCAACTGGGATGGCCTCAGGCTCCCCACTGCATTCTAGTTGTCAAAATAAGTCTCAAGTCTAGTCCAGATTTAGAGCAGTGAAGAAATCAGCTTCATCTCTGTGTAGAAATAGCTATCAAGTCACATCACATGGAGGCCTAGATAGAGGGAGGGAAATCGTTATGGCCATCTTATGAATAATCTCCATCCATGTGTCCATCATCTGGCCACAATTTTCATGTCCTTTTCCTGTGCAAAGTACCCTTACCTCCTCCCAATACCTCCTTCCCTCTGGATTGGGATCCACAGTCTGGGGACCTACATTCTGCCATGAGGCCTCCCTTGATTGGAGGCCATTGAATTAAAAAGACACGCCCAACACACAAATGAGAAATGTGGACAGAATTACCAAAATGGACTTTCTCATTCAAAATACCATGTCGAGGTATACCATGCTGTGAAAAACTTTGTAAATTTCAAGGAGCAAAAGACCCCATCCTTGTTGGAGAGGGCCATTAAGAGGATGTGGCATTGAGCCTCAAGTTGGGCCTGACCTCGGAATGTTTGTTCTGCCCAGCATTCCCATACCAGGAGCTGTTTCAGGGATACAGCCTTAAGAGCATAAGGTGTTAAGACCATCTGGACAGTTGACGTGATTGAGCCCAGTTAAGGCTTCTATATAAACTTTTAACATTCTGGCAAGCAGATGAGATCTGAGATCTACTCGTCTTGAGCTGGCAAAACAAGCCTCCTATGTAAGTTCCCTTGCTCGTTGAACCTGCCAACTACTAATCTAGAATGGTCCTCCTCTTTTTTCAGTCCCTCCTTGCCCTTTGTATGCAGGGCCCAGTTTGCAAACCATCACAGAGCAGGAGAGTCCGTACATGTGCAAGCTGCAGAGACAGTCCCAGCAAGAGGCACGGAGGCATTCTTTAAGAAGCTGTTTTCTTCTTTGGTCTCTGCAGGTGCTGACAATACAAATCCTGATTCTAAGTGACTTGGCCAGATTCCTATCTGCAGATCACCAGGATTTTCTGGTAAATAAAACATTCATGCATTTTTTATTAGTGCATGATGCTTTTTTTTGAAGTTGTGGTTGCCATTTTAGAGTACATTCTAAATCTTGATGTTTAGTACAAGATTTGTTGAGTGAAATAGTCACACTGTTTTATCATTAAAATTTAAGGTTTTCTGTAAAATGTCAGGTTTTTTTTTTTTTGTTTTCTACTAAATCTAAGATTTAGTAGAGTCCTAGTATTAATTGATTGGAGAAGGAAATGGCAACCCACTCCAGTGTTCTTGCCTGGAGAATCCCAGGGACGGGGGAGCCTGGTGGGCTGCCATCTATGGGGTCGCACACAGTCGGACACGAATGAAGCCACTTAGCAGCAGCAGCAGGATTAATTGAGTCCTAGCATGTAGCAGCAGCAACAGCAGCATGTAGTTTTGTTAACTCAAGTTTTCCTAAATCTTAGGTAGCTTTTTAACACTTTTTAAGCTTTTTGTTCTGGAGAAGGCAATGGCAACCCACTCCAGTACACTTGCCTGGAAAATCCCATGGATGGAAGAGCCTGGTAGGCTGCAGTCCATGGGGTCGCTAAGAGTCAGACATGACTGAGCGACCTCACTCTCACTTTTCACTTACATGCATTGGAGAAGGAAATGGCAACCCACTCCAGTGTTCTTGCTGGAGAATCCCAGGGACGGGGGAGCCCCATGGGCTGCTGTCTATGGGGTCACACAGAGTCGGACACAACTGAAGCGACTTAGCAGCAGCAGCAAGCTTTTTGTTAAGAGACAGTATACCTGTAGACAAGTACACATACCATACGTGTGTAACTTGATGAGTTTTCCAATTGCACACATTAGTGTGAACAGCATGCAGATCAAAAACCAGGATGTTACCACTATCCCTATAGTTGGTAGGGCTTCCCAGCCTCAATGTTACTGAGGTTTCAGGCTGGACAGTTCTTGCTGTGGGGAGCTGTCCTGTGCCTTGCAGGTGTTTAGCCCCACCCCTGGGCTCTACCCACTAGCTGCCAGTGGCAACCCTCCTTCCCAGTAAGACACCCAAAAGTGTCTTTCCAGACACTGCCAGATATCCCTTGTGAGTCAAATTATACCCTGTTGAAAATCACTGCCTCTAGGGTAACCATTATTATGACTTCTAATAGCATACATTAATTTAGCCTGTTTTTTATTTTCTATAAATACTCCACTTGTATTTGGCTTCACTCTGTGACTATTATCTTTGTGATAGCCACTCATATTTTTGTGTGTAGCTGCAGACTGTTTATTCTTGTTGCTATGTAATACTCCATGACAGGAATATATCACAATTTATTTATGCATTCAACTACTGAAGGGCATTTTGGTAACTGCTAGTTTTTGTTTTTACATAATATGTATTTATTTATTTATTTTGGCTGTATTGGGTCTTCGTTGCTGTCGGGGGCTTTTCTCTAGTTGCAATGTGCAAGCTTCTCATTGTGGCAGCTTCTCTTGTTGCAGAGCACTGGCTCTAGGAGGCACGGGCTTCAGTAGTTGCAGCACATGGCTCCAGAGCACAGGCTCAATAGTCGTGGGGCACGAGCTTAGTTGCTCTGAGGCATGTGGGATCTTCTCGGATCAGGGATCAAACTCATGACTCCTGCATTGGCAGGTGGATTTTTTACCACTGAGTAGCCAGAGAAGCCCCCTGCCAGTTTCAAACTAATTATAATTTTTAAACTCATTTATTTCTTATCATACTTTATATCCTGAATTACATAGCATACCATCTAAATTTTTTCTTTTTGCAGTTAAGGCATCTATGGTTTGGAAATTTTGCTAACCTGTATTAAATCACGTGCTAGGCATTGGAATAAAGTATTTTTTTTATGGTAGCTTCATAAAGAAGCTCACAATTGCCACTGATCCTGAAGATGAAATTGAGGTGGGGAAGAGGAGCCCACGTTCAGGGCAACGGGTGTTTGCTGGACACCTATGACTAGAAGGCACCGTTGGTGGCTCTGGAAATGGAAAGATGAGCAGACAAGTTCCGTGCCTTTGAGAAGTGTGTCAGCCCTTTCCTCCTATTGCTGGCCACTGTTTCTCTCCCGGGACTGATATGATCTAATGGCACTTCCTGTTTGGAAGTTTGCCTCGGTTGAGAAAATGTGAGTAGTGCCAGGAGCTGTACCTGCTTTAGGTTTCTGTCAAGAAGGTTAAAAGCAGGTTCCTAGAGTGATAGTCCCTCTCACCAGGGAAAGGAAACAGGGAGAGGTTTTGAACAGAAACTTTAGCCAAGACTAGTCAGGGTGCAGGCTGCAGGCACACCTGTGCCCTGTCTTCCAGCAGCCCTAGTCACAGGGAAGACTGGACCGGCACGGGAGGAGTAATGATCAACACAGTCCACAGGAAACCCAGCTAACAGAGGGGGCTGGAACCGCTCGTAACTAAGTCTAACATGTTCATTTACATTCATAGCATGCATCCTTCTAGACAAAGGAAATGTGAGCCTAGAGAAAGAATGACTCTGCAGGGCTTCTTTAAAAAAAAAAAAAAAAAAAAAGGCTAATTTGGTCTTTAATAGGTTTTAACCAAGTTAAGTGACTGTCCTTTTACAAGAGGAGCTTGATCATCAATATTCTGTAAAGTGTCTCTGTCTCATCTTTACTGCTCAATTATTTCCCTATCTACAAATTCAATACAGTGAAAACTAACGCCAGTCGAACAGGTGTCATCCTTCCTACTTATTCGTCCTGTCAACAAAAATTAATCAGTCCATCTAAGAAAGAATGGGAAAATTTTATTCAAGCCAAATTTGAGGATTATAACCCAGGAAGAGCATCTCAGAAAGCTCTGTTCCACCCATGAGAAGTCAAGACACGGTTTATGTAAGTTTTTTGAGACAGAGGGCTCTACATTAGATGACGTCTTATTGACAGTTTCTTTCATCCAGACTGGAGCATCAACATCTAGCAGGAATGTTATCTTTTAAGGAGTTGTCTTGTTGGTGCTGGGAGAATGTTGCTGTTTATGGCTGAGCAAGTATTCCTGCTGGTGGGGCTGGGGTGGTCCATGCATAATGTGAACACATGATGTACGGTGTGGGGATAGGGGAGGGCAATGGGCAGAGAAGAACTTTTATGTTTAAATTTTTCTTGTGTTGCCATAAATATGAATTTTATTTCACAATTCTTCTCAAGCTTCTGAGACTTTCACTTCTCTTCCTCAATTTCTGTTTCTTCATTATTACTAACGTCACTTTAAACCCAGTACCATTTAATTAAACCAACCAGAAGATTATGTTGAGTTTATTTAGGATTAACCTTTCAATTAAGGTCTCATTATCATTACCAAATTATAAATACAAAAAAGATGAAAGAATTTCAATCCAACAGAGAAAAGTTTCTAAATTTTCTCTTAAGTAAATCAATAGGAAATTGAAGAATATGTTCACTTTTATTACCTCATTGTTGAATAGATCATGCAATATTCCAGGCCTTATTTCCAGGAAGATTTTAGATGGCATTTGTGAAAATGATATTTCAGCTACTTTACTGGACAATCCTTTAAGCATCTTGCCTAATTCATTAAAAAAAAACAACAGTCAAAGCAAAAGAAAACAAACCCAAACTCACGCAAGCTCTTTAATGGTCCTGTTGTGCAGGCAGGAACCTGCCAGCCTCCCCAGCACCACCCCCAACCCCTAAGGCCAGTTAGCCAATTAGAAGTACAATGACTCATTCAGTCACTGAACTGCAGCCTTGATATTCAAAAGGCAGACTTATTTTTGTTTCTTGTCCAGCAGCAAAATCCCAAAAGAATACATTTTTCACTGTATTTATTCATCACATGCTAAAATGACCCAGAACAAATATGAGACCTTTCAGTGAACTTGTGCCTTCCTGTTAATCTGTCTCAAAAAACTGTCACTGCCAGGGATTTGTGATGGGTTATCACAGGGTAACAAATGTTTTTCTCTTTAAATTTCTTGCTTCCTTATTAATAAGCTACAATATTATAAACTATCATATGCTAAGTCGCTTCATTCGTGTCCGACTCTGTACGACCCCATAGACGGCAGCCCAACAGGCTCCCCCGTCCCTGGGATTCTCCAGGCAAGAACACTGGAGTGGGTTGCCATTTCCTTCTCCAATGCAGGAAAGTGAAAAGTGAAAGTGAAGTCGCTCAGTCATGTCCGACTCTTAGCGACCCCACGGACTGCAGCCCACCAGGCTCCTCCATCCATGGGATTTCCCAGGCAAGAGTACTGGAGTGGGGTGCCATTGCCTTCTCCAAAATTATCATATATATATGTATATTTATTATCTAAAGGAAGCTGCATATTTTTGTAAAGCAAAATATATATATGGTCATTGTAACAATCTACACATATATATATTGTTTATATGTATACATATATACATATTGTGTGTGTGTAGTCATATGTAGTACATATCTACCTATCTAGTATGTTAGACACACACGTGCTCATGCACAGTGTGTGTAACATGTACATATATGTGCACACATGCACACATATATTCATACATATTCGCATGAGTACAGTACAAAGGAATGGTTAAGAGAATGGACTTTGCAGCCAATGTTGTTCAGTTGTTCAGTCACTTAGTCATGCCCAGCTCTTTGTGACCCCATGGACTGCAGCACGGCCAGACTTCCCTGTCCATCACCATCTCCGGGAATTTGCTCAAACTCATGTCTATTGAGTCAGTGATACCATCCAACCATCTCATACTCTGTCATCCCCTTCTCCTCCTGCCCTCAATCTTTCCCAGCATCAGGGTCTTTTCTAGTGAGCTGGCTCTTCGAATCAGGCGGCCAAAGTATTGGAGTTTCAGCTTCAGCATCAGTCCTTCCAAAGAACCCCCAGGGCTGATCTCCTTCAGAAGGGACTGGTTGGATCTCCTTGCAGTCCAAGGGGCTCTCAAGAGTCTTCTCCAACACCACAGTTCAAAAGCATCAATTCTTCGGCGCTCAGCTTTCTTTATGGTCCTACTCGCATGTCCATACATGACCACTGGAAAAACCATAGCTTTGACTAGATGGACCTTTGTTGGCTGTCTAGAAAAGTCATAACTTTTCTTCCAAGGAACAAGCTTCTTTTAATTTCATAGCTCCAGTCACCATCTGCAGTGATTTTGGAGCCCAAGAAAATAAAGTTTCTCACGTTTCTATTGTTTCCCCATCTATTTTCCATGAAGTGATGGGACCAGATGCCATGATCTTAGTTTTTTGAATATTAAATTTAAGCCAGCTTTTTCACTCTCCTCTTTCACTTTCATCAAGAGGCTCTTTAGTTCTTCTTCGCTTTCTGCCATAAGGGTGATGTCATCTGCGTATCTGAGGTTATTGGTATTTCTCCCGGCAATCTTGTTTCCAGCTTGTGCTTCATCCAGCCGGGCATTTGGCAACCAGTGTAGTTAGATTTAAATTCCAGATCTATATGGTAACAAAGGCAAGTTACTTAACCTTTGAGTGCCTCAAATTCTTACTCTAAAACAAGAATAATATTTATATCAATTTCATAGGATTAGTATAAAGGCTAAATGAGTCAATATATGCACAGCCTCACACAGAACTTAGAACAGTATCCAGCCCATGGAAAATTATATGTAAACCTGTCACTAATCTGCATGAATTTGTGAATGTAGTTCAGGTATAAATAATCACCAACTCTTGTGTCTATTTTACACATTTAAATTTTTTGCATACCAGGTTTTTCTTCATGTGGAATATATGTATTTGCTTAAAGACAGTCAGAAATTTTACTACTAACTCTTCTACCTTTTTCAGAAAACTAAGATCACAGCATCTGGGCCCATCACTTCATGGAAAATAGATGGGGAAACAGTGAGAGACTTTATTTTTCTGGGCTCCAAAATCACGGCAGATTGTGACTGCAGCCATGAAATTAAAAGAAGCTTGCTACTTGGAAGAAAAGTTATGACCAACCTAGATAGCATATTAAAAAGCAGAGACATTACTTTGCCCACAAAGGTCCATCTAGTTATAGCTATGGTTTTTCCAGTAGTCATGTATGGATATGAGAGTTGGACTGTAAAGAAAGCTGAGCGCCAAAGAATTGATGCTTTTGAACTGTGTTGTTGGAAAAGATTCTTGAGAGTCCCTTGGACAACAAGGAGATCAAACCAGTCCAGCCTAAAGGAAATCAGTCCTGAATATTCATTGGAAGGACTCAAGCTGAAGCTGAAACTCCAATACTTTGGCCACCTGATTCGAAGAGCCAACTCACTGGAAAAGACCCTGATGCTGGGAAAGATTGAGGGCAGGAGGAGAAGGGGATGACAGAGGATGAGATAGATGGCATCACCGACTCAATGGACATGAGTTTGAGTAAACTCCGGGAGTTGGTGATGGACAGAGAGGCCTGGTGTGCTGCAATCCATGGGGTCACAAAGAGTTGGACACGACTGAGCAACTGAACTGAACTTCTACCGACTGTACTTTCCCAGGTCAAATCAATATAACTTTTGACTTTGCCTCACATATTTTGTATTCCAAACTCCTCACATCTTTTCATTCATTCTTGAGCCTTCCTGAGTTTTTCACACCTCTAGAGTCATCATCAAACACCAGTATTCACGTTATATTCTAACTGGGATGTGATCCTGTAACTGTGACCCCCTCTCCAGGGCTGTGAGTCCTTCAAGAGGGATTGAAGTCTCATCTCCAAGTGCCTTGTAATTGCCTCTGCCCAGAATGTCCATTCGTTCAGTGTTTCCCTGGCCCTACTGGGTTATACACCAGCAGTTGGTCACCTAGCTGAACATCAAAATCACCAGGGAAGCTTTACCAATGCTTAAGTGCCCCCAGAGCAATGAAGTCAGAATATCTGGGGAAGTGGCGATACAGTGCTATTTTAAAAATCTCCTGTGTGGATCTCAGATGCGGTCAAGGTTAACAACTAGTGCCATATAGAAAGGACATCACTGTCAGACATGTCCATATGTTTGCTCTGCTGCCCGTAAGGTGCTTGCATATACATTCCTTATGGAATACAGGCAGCAGCACCTGTCACCTTCTCAAAGAAGGTCAGTGGACAGCTTTCTGAGGCTGTGCCCCACACCTTGCCACCAAATGCCTCCAGAAAGATATTTCTGCACAGTGAGGCTGCAGACTGTGTTTTAGAGCAATAGTTCTCACATTTTTCTTCTATTGCCACACGTGTGATGGATGGTATTCAGGGGCATGACACTCTCCTGCTGTGACAGATGAGGGTCAATTCCCAGCTGTGATTCTATTTAAGGATGTATTTTAAAATGCAAGTTAGTGGCAGTGACATAATTACAGGGACAATTTGGGCTGTTACTAAACCAAGTAAAAATTTGCAAACTTAGATACTTTGGTTGCTGTGCATTCACTCAACAACTAGGTACTGAATGTCTACTCTCTCTGGACATTGGTCTAGATGCTGGACATGAAAAGAGTTTTTGCTCTACATAGATATTACATTTTAGGGGTAATTACATATTAGTTAAAAGACAGACAGTAAACATATGAGTCTACAAATGTGTATGAGGGTGAAGTGTTTACAGGTAAATGTCATGAAGAAAAGGAGAAGATGAGAGAGTGCTGTGTTCAATACATCAGTCAGGAAAGACCTCTCTGAGGAGGTGGTATTTGAGTGGAGAGAGTTCAGAAGGAAGTGAGAAGGCAACCTGTGGCGGGGGAGGAAGGGGAAATGGTCCCAGCAATTGCAGAGACCTGGAGGACGGAGCCTACTGTGCAGTTCAAAGAACATAAAGTGGACCAAAGTGGCTAGGGTGGGACAGGAAAGAGAGAGTGATGGGGGTTGAAGTCAGAGCAATAGCAAGGATTCCGGAGTCTGTAGGGTTTCTGGATTTACTTCTAATAGCAGTGGAAACCACTGGAGGGTTTTGAATTAGGGATGCTCAGATTTACAGTCTAAAAGGGTGGGTTACTCAGGCTGCCATGTAGAGCACTTACTGTACTGTGTAGAGGGATGGAATTGGAAGCAGTGCTCCATGTAAGCTGTTGGCGATCTGGTCAGAGCTGTAGCGGAGGAGGCGGAGAGACGTGGCAGTATTTCAGAAGAGTTACCAGGATCTGCTGATGCAGTGGAAGTCAGGTGTGAGAAAAAGGGAAGATTTTGGGGGTGGGGATGCTATTTGCTGAGATGGAAAAAGAGGGTGTTTGAGGGAAAATCAAGAGTTCAGTTTGGGCTATGTTAAACTTCAGGTGCATTTTATATATCCAAGTAAAGATATTGAGCAGAGAGTTGAATACATGAGCTGCAATTAAAGGGAGAGGTTAGGACTGCTGATTTCAATTTGATAGTCATTGCTATGATATGAGATTATATATTTTATCTGTTTATTTTTTTGTCTCATTCTCCCCCAAGAATATGAGTTTCATGAGGTCAGAAAATTAATCTGTTTTGTTCTTTACTGTGTCCCCAACCCCTGGAACATTGATAAGCACATAGATATTGTCCAATAAATATTATTGAATGAATGAAAAACTCAGTTCAGGACAGTATACGGTAAATGAAAAATAGCAGGACATAATAAATGCTGAAGGATGACATGGTATGTGAGTTGAGACTGGCTCCATAATCAGTGTGTGGGCTATAATGATCAAGAAAACAAGTCATGGAGGAGCTTGATCTTTATCAGGTCTTAAAAAACCTTAAGCTTTATAGGTAAGATAAGTCAAGAAGAGGAAACTGATGCCATTGGTTATGTTGAATTTGAAGTAACAGAGGAACATCTGAATTTGACAAAAAGACATTTAAGTTAGTTCTCTAAACAGCTTGGGATCTGGACTTGCAAAGGTCAGACATGGGCCCTCCTCCTTTCTGAAATTACAGTAGAATATTGATCTATAAATGTGGTAACAAGAAATTAAGTAGGAAATTTTGAGACACCAAGAAAATTGAAAAAAGGCAACACTTTTCAAAATTTAATGTGCATACAAAATCACCTGGAAATCTTGCTAAAATTCAGAGTTTTATTTTGTAGATGGGAGATGGGGCCTGAGTGTCTCTGTTAGTAACAAGCTCCCAGGTGATGCTGATGCCTCCAGGTCCTTCGACCACATTTAAATAGTGAGGTACTTAAGTGAGGTGTGAAGCCAAAAGGAACCTTTTCAAAGGAAATAAATAAAAACCTGTTATTAATGCATGACTCTTCATCTCCTTATGGACACAGAGAGTATAAAAGGATTGAGTCTCTGGGCATCAGAAGAGGCTTGTTTTGGATAGAACTCATTTGCAGGGAGTTAGGTTACTGAGTACGAGCAAGGGTCAGGCACAGAGGTCAGGTCCCTCTTAATCTCAAATCAAGAGAGAGAATTTCACCGGACTCTCCAACAGCACTGGGTTACCTACTGTTAGAGAGACAAAAAATGGACTGAGCCTGACCCCAAAAAAGCAAAGGATGAGACACAGGCCTGGCTGGCTGCTGTCTGACAGGTTGAAGTGGCTGCTTAGTAATCAGGCTCTGAATGCAATTTGTCAGGGCAAAGGAAATGGAATAGGTCAGAAATCAGATTACTGGGCAGAAGGAGAGATAGAAGGGAACAATCACAGAAGGTCCTCATTAGGAAAGTCCACAAGATTTCACTTTAAATCAAGTCTGGAATCTGGATGATTACATGGGATGAGAATTTTAATTTCTAAATTGAGACTCTGTTTTACTTTAAATGTTCATCAGTTCAGTTCAGTCAGTTCAGTCGCTCAGTCGTGTCCGACTCTTTGCAACCCCATGAATCACAGCACACCAGGCCTCCCTGTCCATTACTAACTCCCAGAATTCACTCAAACTCATGTCCATCAAGTCTGTGATGCCATCCAGCCATCTCATCCTCTGTCATCCCTTTCTCCTCCTGCCCCCAATCCCTCCCAGCATCAGGGTCTTTTCCAATGAGTCAACTCTTCGCATGAGGTGGCCAAAGTATTGGAGTTTCAGCTTCAGCATCAGTCCTTCCAATGAACACCCAGGACTGATCTCCTTTAGGAAGGACTGGTTGGACCACCTTGCAGTCCAAGGGATTCTCAGGAGTCTTCTCCAACACCACAGTTCAAAAGCATCAATTCTTCAGCACTCAGCTTTCCTCACAGTCCAACTCTCACATCCATACATGACCACTGGAAAAACCATAGCCTTGACCTGATGGACCTTTGTTGGCAAAGTAATATCTCTGCTTTAGTATGCTATCTAGGTTGGTCATAACTTTCCTTCCTTCTTTTAATTTCATGGCTGCAATCAACATCTGCAGTGATTTTAGAGCCCAAAAAATACAAAGTTTGACCCTGTTTCCACTGTTTCCCCATCTATTTCCCATGAAGTGATGGGACCAGATGCCGTGATCTTCGTTTTCTGAATGTTGAGCTTTAAGCCAAATTTTTCACTCTTCTCTTTCACTTTCATCAAGAGGCTCTTTAGTTCCTCTTCACTTTCTGCCATAAGGGTGGTGTCATCTGCATATCCGATGTTATTGATATTTCTCCTGGCAATCTTGATTCCAGCTTGTGCTTCTTCCAGCCCAGCGTTTCTCATGATGTACTCTGCATATAAGTTAAATAAGCAGGGTGACAATATACAGCCTTGACGAACTCCTTTTCCTATTTGGAACCAATCTGTTGTTCCATGTCCAGTTCTAACTGTTGCTTTCTGACCTGCATATAGGTTTCTCAAGAGGCAGGTCAGGTGGTCTGGTATTCCCATCTCTTTCAGAATTGTCCACAGTTTATTGTGATCCACACAGTCAAAGGCTTTGGCATAGTCAATAAAGCAGAAATAGATGTATTCCTGGAACTCTCTTGCTTTTTCCATGATCCAGCAGATGTTGGCAATTTGATCTCTGGTTCCTCTGCCTTTTCTAAAACCAGCTTGAACATCTGGAAGTTCACGGTTCACATATTGCTGAAGCCTGGTTTGGAGAATTTTGAGCATTACTTTACTGGTGTGTGAGATGAGTGCAATTGTGTGCTAGTTTGAGCATTCTTTGGCATTGCCTTTCTTTGGGATTGGAATGAAAACTGACCTTTTCCAGTCCTGTGGCCACTGCTGAGTTTTCCAAATTTGCTGGCATATTGAGTGTAGCACTTTCACAGCATCATCTTTCAGGATTTGAAATAGCTCAACTGGAATTCCATCACCTCCACTAGCTTTGTTCACAGTGATGCTTTCTAAGGCCCACTGGACTTCACATTCCAGGATGTCTGGCTTTAGGTGAGTGATCACACCATTGTGATTATCTGGGTCATGAAGATCTTTTTTGTACAGTTCTTCTGTGTATTCTTGCCACCTCTTCTTAATATCTTCTGCTTCTCTTAGGTCCATACCATTACTGTCCTTTATCGAGCCCATCTTTGCATGAAATGTTCCCTTGGTATCTCTAATTTTCTTGAAGAGATCTCTAGTCTTTCCCATTCTGTTGTTTTCCTCTATTTCTTTGCATTGATTGCTGAGGAAGGCTTTCTTATCTCTCCTTGCTATTTGGAACTCTGCATTCAGATGCTTATATCTTTCCTTTTCTCCTTTGCTTTTTGCTTCTCTTCTTTTCACAGCTATTTGTAAGGCCTCCCCAGACAGCCATTTTGCTTTTTTGCATTTCTTTTCCATGGGGATGGTCTTGATCCCTGTCTCTTGTACAATGTCATGAACCTCCATCCATAGTTCATCAGGCACTCTATCAGATCTAGTCCCTTAAATCTATTTCTCACTTCCACTGTATAATCATAAGGGATTTGATTTAGGTCATACCTGAATGGTCTAGTGGTTTTCCCTACTTTCTTCAATTTCAGTCTGAATTTGGTAATAAGGAGTTCATGGTCTGAGCCACAGTCAGCTCCAGGTCTTGTTTTTGCTGACTGTATAGAGCTTCTCCATCTTTGGCTGCAAAAAATATAATCAATCTGATGTTGGTGTTGACCATCTGGTGATGTCCATGTGTAGAGTCTTCTCTTGTGTTGTTGGAAGAGGGTGTTTGCTATGACCAGTGCGTTCTCTTGGCAAAACTCTATTAGCCTTTGCCCTGCTTCATTCCTCACTCCAAGGCCAAATTTGCCTGTTTACCCCAGGTGTTTCTGGAGGAACACCCCAGGTGTTCCTACTTTTGCATTCCAGTCCTCTATAATGAAAAGGACATCTTTTTGCGTGTTAGTTCTAAAAGGTCTTGTAGGTCTTCATAGAACTGTTAAATGTTCATAGGATCTTTTATTATCTATGAGTGGCCCAAAAGTAATTTTCTGAGTTAGTTTTTTAAAATATTTATTGATTATTTTTGGCTGTGCTGGGTCTTCATCGCTATGCGGGCTTTTTCTCTAGTTGCAGTGAGTGAGGGGTACTCTCTGGTTGAGGTGCTCAGACTTCTTTGGTGGCTTCTCGTGTTTCAGAGCAGACTCTAGGGCCTGCAGGCTCCAGTAGTTGCGGCAAGAGGGCGCTTTCTGAGTTAGTTTTCATCTCAGGGTGGAGAATTTCTCCCATGGAGCTTTAAAGAGACAGTGGGAAAGAAAGTAAAATTGGCTTATGGCGATGCCCAGATGCCCATGCATTATGCTCCTTCAGTGTTCTGATGGTAAGAGGGTTTCCGGGAGAGGAGGCAAGTCAGCCTTGGATCTGCATATCAGCTGCAAGTGAAAGTGAAAGTGAAGTCGGACAGTTGTCTGACTCTTTGCGACCCCGTGGACTGTAGCCCACCAGGCTCCTCCGTTCGTGGGATTCTCCAGACAAGAATACTGGAGTGGGTTGCCATTTCCTTCTCCAGGGGATCTTCCCGACCCAGGGATCAAACCTAGGTCTCTCGCATTGCAGGCAGATGCTTTAACCTCTGAGCCACCAGGGAAGCCCCCTATATCAGCTACAAGATACCCTTTAATCATGTCGCCCTTGAGCTCCTTTGTCTGACACCACCACCCACAATGAGATTATCTTCTAAGTGCTGAACTCAGAGATCTTGGACAGCTCTGTTGCTGTTAACGCTACTCTTAAAGATTAGCCCCACTGTGTCTGCACATACTGAGCAGAGTTGAAAGAGCTCCCATTTGTAAGAGACTTGCTAATTCCACTAATTCTGCTTCTCTTTGGATAGACAATGGCAGTTGAGAGAGCAGCCACCCCAGTCTCCTAGCAGCTACAAACACCAATAGGGTTTTCATATCCTGCACACATTAGAGTTAGGACAAAGGAGACTTGGAGCAGTTGTATGTCTTGTATTGTTATCTGTGCCCAAGGAAGCCATCAATATGGAGATCGAATGAGTTCTCACCGCTGCAAAGCACTTACAACCCTAACACAATCAGAGATGATTTTTCAGGTACCAAGCTTGAGATCTGTGAGTTATCATGGGAGATGGAAGAGTGGAAGGACCCATGCACCCTTCTCAATCTTCCCTTCCTGGAATCTTCCCTTTGGGTTCTCAACTCATATCTCATACACCAGCTACACTAAGATTCCTTGCTGTCCATGAACATGAAGACTTCCTTTAAGTGTCTACCTCAGTCTGTCTTCCTCCTTGTGGAGAGCCTCCTTCATCTTGTCTTTTTCAGGGACGATTGGCCAAATGAGACAACCCTCTGCATCTCCATGACACCTGGGACAAAACTCTACAGCAGCTTCTGTCTGTGTGGTCATTTCTTTCTGCATTAACAGACATGTGTGAGTGGCTTCCTATTATTGAGTAACTTTTCTTTTATTGGATGTTTGATGAATTATGTAGTTAAGATAGATTATGTTAGATAGCTCCAATGACTTAAAAGTTAAGAAAACTAGGTGTACAGCAAAGAGTCACAAAAGTGTCATGTCCAACAGCAGACTGTGGGCAAGAAGAGTCATGAGAGGGAGCCAGGCACGCTGTCTTCCAAGCTACTCTGTCTCTTTGATTCTAGAATGGCAGCATGTCAGCCTGTGTGAGCTGGAAGCCTTCACAACCCCTGTTCGCTACCTTTTTGTTTTCTTTTACAATTTAGTAGATTTTAAAGTAACCCTCTTTTCCTAATTACAAACATAATACATTTTTATGGTCTCATAACACGTGCTGGGTTTTTTGGCACCAATCCCGTTGGCACCTATGGTTCTGGTGTATTCTTAATAGCTCTGCCTTTCATTCTCAGAAATTCTCTTGTTTGAACTGGGACTTACATTGCCACCCTCCTGATGGTACAGGATTGGGACTGTACACAAATTGTCGTGTGTACCTCTGATTACCGTAGGATCGATTCCAAAAGGTAAAATTCCTGAGTCAAAGGTTATGAAGGCATTTCGGGCCTTTGTTACATTATGCCATTTTACTCTCCAGAAAAGTGGCAATGGTATACTCCAACTGGCGTTTCTTGAGAGCCTTTGATATTACTGGACCAGAGTTTGGTTATTAAAGTCAATAACCTCAGCACCAACACCAATGGAACAACTTCAGAAACCAAGACGTTTCTGTTGCCTCACAATTAAGATGGGAAAATTAGCAACTTGCTCTTCTTCCCACCTTTGTCCATTTACCATGATTTGCCAGTATCCTCTGAGCTATGTTTTTGTCTTAAAGATAGGTTATTTTTCATTTTATTCATCTTTGTACTTAAGAACTATACATATATATTATGTTTATAATCAATGTGACTCTAGACTATGATGTGTATATGGAATTATATATTAATATATAATTATATCTTTGTGTATTAATATGTCTATGTATCATACATAGATATCTATTTTTATATCATATTCAAATGGAGCCAAGAACTCCTGTGCCCTTTAATGTCAAGTTTCTCCAATTGTGAGTTCTTACCCATTTGCTGCTTTCTTGCCTTTCTCCCTCATCCTGAGACAGCTGGGTTGTATCTTGAAGCAAATTCTTTAGTTAGCATTGATTTTAGGTTTCCTGTCATATCTGATCACATCTCCCTCAGGTCTTCTTTAGTGGATGACCTTGGTCAGAGTGGAGCCACAGATTTCCTGTTTCCTTCCCAGTCAGCCTTAAATATATAGAATGGAGCTGTGTGGACAGCCAGGCTTTGGGGCACCAACACATTTATTGGAATCATAATACAACCTCACCTACGGTTTCTTTCCTCAGTTCAGTCGCTCAGTCGTGTCTGACTCTTTGCAGCCCCATGGACTGCAGGACACCAGGCCTCCCTGTCCATCACCAACTCCTTGAGCCTACTCAAACTTATGTCCATCAAGTCAGTGATGCCATCCAACCATCTCATTCTCTGTCATCCCCGTCTCCTCCCGCCTTCAATCTTTCCCAACGTCAGGGTCTTTTCCAATGAGCCAGTTCTTCGCATCAGGTGGCCGAAGTATTGGAGTTTCAGCTTCAGCATCGGTCCTTCCAATGAATATTCAGGACTGATCTCCTTTAGGATGGACTGGTTGGATCTCCTTGCAGTCCAAGGGGCTCTCAAGAGTCTTCTCCAACACCACAGTTCAAAAGCATCAATTCTTCGGCGCTCAGCTTTCTTTATGGTCCAACTCTCACATCCACACATGACCACTGGAAAAGCCATAGCTTTGACTAGATGGACCTTTGTTGGCAAAGTGATGTCTCTGCTTTTTAATATGCTGTCTAAGTTTGTCATAGCTTTTCTTCCAAGTAGCAAGCTTCTTTTAATTTCATGTCTGCAGTGGTTTTGGAGCCCAAGAAAATAAAATCTCTCACTGTTTCCATTGTTTCCCCTTCCTGTTTTTCAAGACAGAGTAGTCCTTTGCTTGAAGTTCCACGATCTTGAGGAACTGTGTCTTTTCCAATCTGATCTTGGCACCCAGGCATTGCTGGATCCCATAATTTTTCATCTAGGAAGCCACTGAGGGCCGATTTCCATCTTCAGCTGTGTGTCCTAAAACTATCAGACCACGACAGACAGACAGCAAAGGATACATTTGAATTGGAATAGGGCTTTAAGTCTTTAATTCCTTCACTTCACAGGGTTACCTAGAGCAGGTCCTTGAATAGCCCCTGAGCAGAGATAGATCAGTTGGTAAATCCTGTGACCTAATGCCTTTGGAATTTCTTTGCTCTTCACATTTGTCTCACTCTAAGTTTGAGTTTTAGATTATTTTTGACTCACATCCATACACATTTGCCTGACTCTCACTTGTTTCTTTTCAGCAGAGATATCTGAATCCATTTACATACCAGAGGACATTCCAGTCCTGGTTACAAAGGCAAATTAGTGCCAGGTTACAACCGGTAGGTGTGCAACCACCTTCAAATATATCATAATTTAACAAGTCATAAACGCAGGACACACAAAAAATAGAGTGTGTGCTCAATACTCCCTGTGTCATTTTAAATTCCGTTATAGCTTCTTGGTGTGTGGCTGACACTGGCTGTAGAATTCTTGGTCATCTTCTCTCGTCTCTTCTGCCCTCTGCACGTGTTGTTCTGTTCTCTTCTGAGGCTGCTGTAGTTCGTTTTCCTCTGCAAAGGTACCCATGAGCATATAAAGGTTGGTGATGGCTCCAAGGTTGCTCCCCCTTGTTCTCTTGGAACCTATAGGTCCGTTCACTCTGCAGGCACAAACTGTCCTTTTATCTCAGCAAGTTTGCTTTATTCATCCCTTTCCCTCTGAATGCTCTGTGATTTTCACCATCAAGCCTGTACTCCACGTCCCTGATATAATTCCCTGTACTATCAATGCTACTTCTTGCTGCTTCTATTTTGAAGTTTTCGTTTTGAGACAGTTTAAAGTTTCTCTGCCCTCCCTTTATTTTATTCCAATTACCTTTATATCCCATTCTGTTGCTTTATTGTTTATTTGAAGTGTTGTGTCTCTTTAATTTTTGTTTCATCGAGTCCCAGGTCTCTTTGACCTCTTTTTCCAAAGTGAGTTTCTATTAGAAAAGGTTCTGGTTGCACCTGATGGAACTCCGACTCAGAGTAGTTTAAAGATAACTGGGGGATGTAACCAAACTCTCCGAGAAGCAAGATTGGAGCCAGCTTTAGGAGCGTGTGGAGCTGAGGGTACAGTCCCACCAGCACCCTCTCTGGCTCTTGCCTGTCCTTCTGCCATTGTGTTAGTACCCCTCTCTCTCACTGCAGACCTGGTCCTACAGGCTCTCAGCCAAGCACTCCGTTATCACAGAAGATAAAACAATTTCCCTCTAGCTGCAGTCAAACACTTTTTGCGGAAACAGCTTGGTTACATTGCTACCCCTACACCAATGAGTGTCCCCAAACGATAACGGATTAGCCCACCGTGGGCCACAGCTCTGCCTCTGTGATCAGGGATGTGGGGTCTGTTATAATAACCCATACACTTTCTCCTCCTTTCTTTTGCAAGCTATTTTGTCCTTAGTTTTGTTGTAGATGTTACTGCTTGTTACTCAAAAAAAAAAAAAAGTAGAAGTTGGATGGTTCTAACTGGGTTTGCTGTTTGTCCAGTAATAACATGAACAGATTCTTCTTAATCATGTTTTTGCCTACCTTGTCCAAACCTCTTTGTATATTGATATTAATAGTTGGGACTCTCTTTCCAGTTATTTTGTTGTGTATGGATTGGTGAGTATACGGGATTGGAGGAGGGAGTGTGTAAAGGGAAGGATTTCTACCTGGTGAGTGCTCCCACATGCCTGTGGAAATGAGTAAGCCATCAAATGAGAAGCAACTCTCATTTGGTGAATACAGTTGTAATTTAGTCTTAGACTTCAGTGAGGCATCCATTACTATACAGACCCCAGCAATGTTAATATAGGATGGTCTGATTGTTTGGTCTTTTCAATATTGTATTAATATTTTTAACAGCTTTATTGAGGTATAATTTGCATACTATCAGTCACTCATTTTACATGTTCAGTGATTTTTAACAAATTTACAGAGTTGTGCAAACATCACAATAATCTTAAAATATTCCTATCACCCCAGAAGTCTATCCTGCTCATTTGCAAACCTCTTCTCACAGCCTAGCCTCTAGCAATACTAACCTGCTTTCTGTCTCCATAAAGTCATTTCTGAACATTTCATGTAAACGGGAACAGAATATGTGGTCTTTTCTATTTGCTTTCTTTCACTGAACAGAATTTATTTTAGGTTTATTCATGAGGCAGCCGGTATTAGAAGATGGGTCCATTTTATGCTGAACAGTATCCCCTCATATGGTTTTAGCAGCCATATTTATTGAACCTCTAAGTGAGATATATTATCTGACAAAGCTTGTTTTTCTGATTTGTAAGGGGAATGAAATATTTTGAACAGAGACTAGTCTGGTATGGTTTGAAAGCAGGCTTTCTCCCCTGCCCCTGATAGAGTTTGACACATCTGCTCAAAACAATCAGTGTTGCCACTTGGACAGAATTGGTTGACCAGAACAAATACATTCATATGCCAATGCAGCATATGAGACAGGGGACCAGAAAGAGACGATAGCAGAGGATGGTATGATTCCTGGACTAGTGAGAGCCAGCGCCTCTTTAAAACACACACAGACACACCCCAGATACATACAAAAAACACACACAGACAAAACCCCAGATACATACAAAGACACACCTATGCAAACCTCCAAAGAAACACATGAAAGCATTGCTCGTGCAGAATGTAGAGTATCTTGATTTCATTTAAGATAAAAATAATAATGATATATTCTTTCTGTTTCTAGATTGTTAAGGACAAGAAGATACTGGTCTTTTGGGGTTAATGAAGTCCAGATATTTATAAAGAATTAGTTTTCTGAACAAAGGATCTCAAAATATAGAAACCTTGGCCAAATAAGTCATCAGGAAAAAATTTCATTATTTGCATCACTCATCTTTCTTGGTAGTTGCTTATATTTCTAAAATTACAAGGATAATAATCATGTTAAAGGAAGAGAAGACAATAAGCACATCCCCCCCATCTGTCTACCTATCTATATCTTCCATCTACTATCTCTTCCCTATTTTAAGACTTGTGTGCTATTTCATATATTCATTCACTTATTTATTTTAAATGTCCTCTTTTTAAAAAGATTGTTTTCAATTTTCTGAATAAATTTTCCCTTTTTGTGGGCATTTAGATTGCTTACAGTTTTCTGAACCAAACTTACAATTAGCGTCCTTGTACACACACCCTTGTGCATGAACGAGAGCATTTCTCTGTTTTCCCAGTTGTCGAATTGTTCAATGAAGAATGCCTGTGTGCCGTATGCTCAGTCACTCAGTCGTGTCCAACTCTTCTGCGTGTCCAACTCTTTTGCGACCCCATGGACTGTAGCCTGCCAGCTCCTCTGTCCATGGGATTCTCCAGGCAAGAATACTGCAGTGGGTTGCCATTTCCCCCTCCAGGGGATCTTCCCAACCCAGGGATGGAAACTGCATCTTATGTTTCCTGCGTTGACAGGTGGGTTCTCTACCGCTAGCGCCACCTGGGAAGTCCCAAAGAATATCCCAAGTTAAAGTTTTGATAGATGCTGCCAAAGTGCCATCCAAGAATGCACCAGTTTATATTCCCATGGTTTCATAGCTTAGTAAATTTACCAAAACCCTCCTGAAATGTATGCTTTAATAGGTAAAATTTACATTTGTAAATTTGATAGCAATAAAGCTGTCCAAAAATATGTAGGTAACTTTTGCTAATTTTGTCATCTGATAAACTTGGAAAATTAAAATAAATACTTTGAGGATTTTGACTAACATCGATTTTGCTTTGCAATGAATTAAATCATGGATTAGTTTGGAAAGAATAGTTAGCTCTACATTATTGAGTTGTCCCATCAGCGTCCTGATGGGCTGTGTCTTTCTGAATAATTGAATAGTTTCCTCTGTACGAGTCTTGCACATATTCTAAGTGTCATTTGTAAGTTTTTATTTCCTTGTGAATCAATCTCTTTCTCTATTACATTTTCTGATATGTAGAAAGTAATTAAATTTTTAGACTGTTGATTGTTTCTGGCTACATTATTCTCTTAGTGGTTAAAACAGTTTTTCATTTGATTCTCTTGAATTTCTAGGCTCATAGTCATATCATCAACATACAGAGTTTAATCTTTTCAGAAAAATGTTTACATCTCATATCCCTATCTCTGTATTATTGCAGTGATAGAGGTCTATGTTATAATCTTGTGTGTTAAATAAGATAGCTTCTCCTTTATACATGCTATTTGATCAAGGTACTTCCTTAAGCAAAAGTAGTTTCTGTCTGTCCCCCATTCTAAAGATAATTTTTTCCCTTTGCAACTGAGTAGTTTGCAGGGAGACAATTTGAAACCGTTTGAATGTTCTGTTTCCCAGGAACTTTCCTCTGAATAATGTTTGTATTCATTGGTGATTCTTGCGTGAATCCATTATTACACTGAGGTTGCAAAATGGTATTTCCCCTTCCCCCAATTTGATTATTCCTTCTACATCTGTAAGCCAGCATACATTGGTAAACAAGAGATTTCTCCTCATGTCTCTATTTTTGGCTATCATGTGGAGTTTTCTCCATTTTCTAATTCAGTGTGTTCCAATACATTACGTACTGTCATTATTCTATTTAGTCCTCAAATTGTCCCGTATTTGACCGGGTGCACACCTTAGAGTTAGCTCTTATGTAATTTTAGCATGACTATCCATCTTTGAGCACTTTCTTGCTTTCTGGCACAACATAATGTTCAAGGCTCATTTTGTACTCTCCTAGTGCCAGTCATGGGATCAGCCATTTCTCCAAGGAGTTCTGGTTTCTTTTATTAGAGGATGATATTTAGAAACTAAAATCTGGGCATCGGATACACTCACTGCTTTTGTAATGTGGTTCTAGACTCCCAGTGCACAGAACTGGGAAATATATGTACAAACACATACATATACACACATCTATCTATTACCTGCCTATTACTATGTTAGAAACCATGAGTTTATGCTGGTATTTTCAATTTCAATCCCAAAACCACAGATTTGACTTTAGCTTCCCCATCCTTAATATATGTACTTATTTTCTCAATCTTAGAGTGTATGAAGAGCTGCTTTAGAATTGCTAACACACCCCACTGTGGGGGGTAGGGTTCCTATTGACTAGAGCTCAATATTTGTTTAAAGTTCTTTTTTAGTTTAGTCTAAGGAAGTATTGTCAAAATACTGTGTTCAAAGTTACATGAGTTCTTTTTATTTTCCCTTTCAGATTGGTTATGTTATTAGTATTTGAAGTATAGTTAAATGTATTTGGTTTTGTTTATATTTCAGTTAGGGCTTCCCTTCTCATCCTTGTTAGTTCTTTGTTGTTTTTTTCTTTTTGTTTATATAAAACAGGACCATAGTCCCAAAATTCAAAACTCCATAAAACCAGATGCTCAGAGGAGCGTCAGTTCATGTGCCCCAACCTGCCCCCCTCTTTCCACACGTCTCCTTTAGGTGAGCATCGCATTCATTTTCGGTTGATCTTTCTTGTGTTTCATTTTGCAAAAATAAACAGGTGTATATGTAGAGTCTTATTTCACTATTCTCTCACCCAAAGAAGTGTACTATATATAGCCTTTTGTTTCATTTGCTTTTTTGCTTTAATAAGATTCTATCATTACATTATACATAGTAATTTCATTTTAAAAGGTCAAAGCTCAGAGAAGTTGAACTTTTCTAGGTTCATGAAGCCAACAAGTGGAGGAACTAGGAAAATACACTTGTTCCCTGATACCTTCTGTCTTTCTTATGATCTTTTCTTTTTGTTTGTAATTAGTTCGTATTGCTATTTCTCAATATTAGCATTAACTGGCAAAAAGAATATTTACCTTTTTATTTTCTGGAAATATTACTGCTTCCTGGAAGCAATCCCAGCTTTGTTCAGACAGGTCGATGATACGTTTAATGGGTGTTTGGAATAAGTCTAATAGTTCCTGTTGTGGCAAAGCTTACTTTCAAAAAAATTTTTCTTGAGAGTTGAAAATACTCTGCATGATTATTTGCTTCCTTTCCATCCCACACTCCTTCTGTTTATTCCTACTTTAGATTTCCCAGCTGAGATGCATACTGCCTTCAAAATCTTTACAGTTTAATGTATTAGGGAGACATTACCACCCAAATCACAACAAAGGAAGCTATTATATGTTTCTCTCTCTTTTTTTTTCCCCTCATAATAGAGAAGATGTATTGCTTGCTCTGGTTATAGAAAGGGACACAGTTGGCAACAATATATGTTACTAATATGCAGATAAATCTAAAATATCCATCAATCACAGAAGTACTTTGAAAAGGGAAGGGTGGCTCAGTTAACCTCAGGCCCCAGGAACCCACCTCTGAGAACATTCACCAGTGGTCCTGCCATGCAGCCTTCATCTGAGAACTCACTGGTTTTTTTCACCGTCTAGCTCAGAAGATCCGGATGCAACAATATAAAGCCACTGTGACTGTAAAGCTTAAATGAAGGAAAGTGAAAAGAAATCTGGATTAGAAAAAAATATGCCTTCAAGGAAAAAAATATTATTATTGCGTTGTAAAATACAATGGATTCTCTTAAACTTTCAGATATAAGATTATATCATTGACACATAGTAAATTTTTGCCTATGCCTTTTTGATAGCCTGATATTTATATCTCTTGTTCTTCTCTTGTCTGATTGTATTGGGTATTAGTTATATTACATGTATTTGTTGTATAGCTACAGTGATAATAAGGATTCCTGTATTTTTCCTGCCTGTAATATTTTGGCACTGTAAGTGAGATTGGTCTGTCCCTTCTTCCCTCCCTCCCACCTTTCTTCCTTCCTTCCTTCCTTCTTGCATGTGCTCTTTGTGAGGTTGTTGTATCTGAGCGATAATGGTTTCAGAAAGTTTGGAAGTCATCACCTTTTTTGTGATTCAGAGTGGTTTGCTGCTGCTGCTGCTGCTGCTGCTGCTAAGTCGCTTCAGTCGTGTCCGACTCTGTGCGACCCCATAGACGGCAGCCCACTAGGCTCCCCCATCCTTGGAATTCTCCAGGCAAGAACACTGGAGTGGGTTGCCATTTCCTTCTCCAATGCGTGAAAGTGAAGTCGCTCAGTCGTGTTTGACTCTTTGCAACCCCATGGACTGCAGCCCACCAGGCTCCTCCATCCCTGGGATTTTCCAGGCAAGAGTACTGGAGTGGGGTGCCATCGCCTTCTCCTCAGAGTGGTTTACTTGGGGTCTAATAGTACCTCCCGTATGTGAATGAGAGCTAAATGCAATAATGCACGTTAAGATCTTAGGCTAGCATGTAATAACCACTGAACCAATATTAGCTATGATGGAATATGATTAGATGTCAACTCCTAGTATCAGTTGTTTTTGACCTGAGTAACAAATGCATCATTATACAAGTCTCAAGAATCTAAATGTCCTAGAGCTATAATTTCCCCTTCATCCTTGCCTCTCACTCCCCCACCACCCTAGGTTTCTGTCAGCAAGACCTGCTGTCCCAATTCCAGAACCTCGTGTCTGCTTCACGGTCAAGCTCCCTGGAGGAAGAGCAGAGGTGTGGAAGAGGCAGGTGGGTCCTGGGGCGAGGAGAGGGCGGAAAAACAGAAAAGGGACTCACACATGGTTGATAGGGTCTCCATACAGACCAGTATAAGCATTCAGAAAAAGTAAGAAGCTGTTGATAATTTTCTCTGGATTCTGGAATGTACCTATACTTGTCCACCTGGCTAGATGCTGTGTCCATGGGGTCTATGGGTTAGAACCCCAGGAATCCTAACAACCAGAAAACCAGGAATCACCCTTCCATGGCTTATTGTGGTGTTCAGAGTTCCCCAGCCCCATCCCCATACTATCCTTTAGCAATTCTCCATAAATCCCTCCAAACTCCCTCTCCCAACTCACCACCAACAACCAAAAAGGGAATGGAGTCCAGGAATTCTGGGTGAGAGTGGAACCCTATTGAAAGAGCCCTGGTAGCCATGAATGCTAGGGAGAGTTTTCCTTCTGGTACAGTGTTCTACCTGTCCAGGAGGCTGTGGTACCTGGTCAGGGGAGGACAAGAGGATCTGCCTTTGGTCCAAGGCAATCACCTTTCAGTGGAGACATCCAAGACCACAAAAATGGTACTAGGTTCAGGCACATCACCCAGCTTCAACTAATCATATATCTTAGAAGAGAACACAGTGGCTAAGTGGCTTCCATAATGAGAGAACCCCCTCCAGCATTCACATAATCTTGTTGGAGCATAATGGAGCAAATGCTCCATAATCATAATGGAGCATTTCTTGTTCAACATCAAGAACTTGATTTTGTTGTTTTTGTGTAACTTGGGGGATTTTAAGCAAAACCATATATTCAGTCTGCCATCATGATACAACCTTTTCTTTTGAAATAATATTTGCATCACTTTTGTGCAAGCTGTTTTTTGCTTATGAATATTGTATTGCAGTGATCTTTTTCGTGCTTATAAATGGAAAGAGCTTTAGTTTAACTAGAGGATATTGTTTTGCAATATATTTGAAGAAAACAGTTTCTACTTATTGTAATGATAGCTGGGGGGACGCCTACTTACAAGTTACTAGCTTTGCATAATGAGCTTCTTTTCCTAAGTAGGCCTGCCTTTATTCCTTACAACTACCTCCGCTATGCAAAATACTGTCTCTGAATGTGGCAGTTAATACCTGGGAGAATGGTACACATTCTTTCTTATTTACAGGTTGTTGTCTCTAGCTTTACAGAATCATTAGTGGGTCTTTCTTTAGACCAGAGTGAGTTCAAGAATGACTAAACCCTCTGTGCATTGTCATCTATTTACAGAGACCATCTGCCTTTATTTTATATCAACAAAATTGCAATTACATTGAGACACTTCCCAGGCTCCAGATATGGGCATTCTTAAGGTCTTGATTGTTGTCCATTTCATTGAAAGTGGCCTTGATGGAACTGAACTGAGAGGTATTAATGAAGAGGAGGGGCAGGAAATCTTTGCGTTGTGCCATTAACAAACTAGGGGGTTCCTGCCTGTGCCTGATGCTGCCCTAGTTCTCAGGATACAAGATGAATGGGTCAGGGTCCCAGCTCACAAGGAGCTCTTGCTCTCAATGTGGAAACAGGCACTGACGAAAAGCATGCTAACACACCTAAGGGCTGCAGCAGAGGTATGAATACAGAGAGAGGAAAAGCCACCCAAGGGCTCCAGCCAGTCCTGAAGAAGGAGAGCATCACCTACCTCTCAGCTGCACTTTCTACACATACACATGAGGAAGAGGCTCCTTGACTCTGCAGGACTCCTGCAATAGATGCCATTGGGGCCCAGATGCCATTTATCTGTCACCAGCTTCTGTGAGTATTAGACAACTATCCCTTTATTCTAAGACTTGCCCTTGGTCTGCTGGGGGCCACTTTTTGGAAATGCCTGGGATATTCTGCCCTTCTCATCAGTGACCCACAGTCCATCTCTGACTGATCATATAAGGTACAGAAGGCTGACCCCTTGCCTCAAGAAAGGAACACCCTGATATAACTCACACTCTGGAGCTCCTCGTGGAATCAGGCTGAGGTTAGACTTCAGATGAATTCACACTTTGGTTCGTTTCTTTCCCTTCTGTCTGATTTCCTTTTCTCTGAGCTGAGTTGCAAGGGGTCCCTCAGTCATTTTGGTCAGCAATCCGTCTCAGCCTCTGCTTTAGAGAACCTACGCAAGACCATTTCCTGTGTTTATTCTCAGCTTCTTTATTGTATGGCTCTCAGAAAAAATCATGGAGCCAGAAGAAATGGAAGGGAGAGAGTAGTGTCAGGGAATAATCTTATCAAGGCATTTCTCAGCTCTATCCCCCTTTTCTCTGTGAGAAGACCACTATATAAGGAGGAAGAAAGCCTGCATGGAGGGAGGGTGTGGGAGGGAGAGCGTATAAACAGAAGGCATTGCTGAACTCTAGTGTTGCTGATAATCTCATTTCTTTGTTGTATTATAATGTCTTTTTCCTCTGATAGCTTTTATTTTTTAAAAAATATTTTTTATTTATTGTTTATTTATTTGGCCCTCTGGGTCTTAATTGGGGCTCATGAATCTTCTGTCTCAGTCGTGGCATGCAGGAGCTTTACTTGCGGAGCTTTACTTGCGGCATGCAAACTCTTAGTTGCAACATGTGGGATCTAGTTCCCTGACCAGGGATTGAGTTCGGGCCCCTGTATTGGGAGCTAAGAAGCCACTGTTCCCAGGCCAACAGGGAAGTCCCTAGAAATTGATTCAAGTTGAAAGTGCAGTCACTTGAATTCTTGAGGTTGTGAAATTCACCTTTATGGCAACAAAAAGTGCTGGAGAAAACTGAATTTGTAATCATTTTACTTATGGTTCTCTTTGGCTGTACCTCCTGATATTTGCAAAGGACTTATATCAACCTGGGAGACCATCCTGAGTGCCACACAGGCCAAAGTCATCCATTCCTGAGACACCTGAAGCTTGCCCCAGGGATTACCTGGAACAGGAGTTTTACTTTCTAAGGGACACTCTAGCTGCTGAGGCAAGCAGTACAGGTTGCTGAGTCCATTCAGGAGAGAACATTTATGCAGAAGAGTTTGGTCTCTGAGCACAGGCCCTGGAGGAGGTACTTGGAAGCTGTCTTCGATGAAGTGTTTTTGCATGCATTAGCTGTCCTTCATTAAGAAGACTGGAGCAATTAGTGTTATCTTGATTAATGAAGCTAAATTAGCTTTGTAATCTCTAATATTTCTTCCTAACAGCTAGCATGCAAGAATTTAGAACTGATTTAATGCAGCCCACCGGACAGACTTTTACAGTGCTGGGGTTCATCTACAGTGAAACGTTTGGTAAAGTCAGGCCTGGTCAACTTGTGTACAAAACGAGGCAAATGGGGCCTAGATTTTAAGAATGTGGGTCACAGAGCTGAGGGCAGGTTCTGGCCTGGTCATCACCAGCCCTCAGTTGATTAATGTGAAAAGTGGAAATCACTCTAACACCATCCTCAGTGTTGTTCTAAATCATGCATGCTCAGTCCCTCAGTCACATCTGACTCTACAACCCCATGGACTGTAGCCCGCCAGGCTCCTCTGTCCATGGGATTCTCCAGGCAAGAATACTGGAGTAGGTTGCCGTTTCCTGCTCCAGGTAATCTTCCAAAACCCAGGGATCAAACCAGCATCTTCCGCGTCTCTCACATTGGCAGACATGCTCTTTACCACTGAGCCACCTGGGAAGCCCTTGTTCTAAATCAGTGGTCCTCAAAGGGAGGTCCCCAGACCAGTAGCATCTGTGTTGCTTAGGGATTTGTTTGAAATGTGAAACTGTAGTCCCTACCTCGGTGAATCATAAATTCTGAGAGTGACATCCAGAAATCTGTTTAATCAACCATCCAGGACATTCTGATGCATGTTAGAGTCCAGAACCCACTGTTCTAAGCAGTGGTTCTTTACCCTGATTGGTCATTAAAACTATCTGGTGACTTTTTAAAATATACTAATACACTGTTTCAACCCCAGGCAAGTCTAATATAATTTCAGGTGGGGCCAGCCAGTGTTCATATGTTTTAAAGCTCCCTAAGTCATTCTCTAATGTGCTGTCAGACTTGTTCTGAAGATTAAGTGGCATGCAGAGTATTATAGCGTACAGAATTACTCAAATGTTATTTGTTTCTCAGTTATTGTTAATAATGTGAATGAATAGGTAGCGAGTGACTCTTGGGTAGCCAGATTTATAGGGTTCTCCTCAACCCCGCTAGCGCTGCACCCCACCCAGCTGCCAGCCAAGTAGCAAAGTGGAGCACATATTGGTTTGGAAGTAAGTCAGAGCAGGTTTGAATCTGAGTTTTTTCACTAATGAGCTCAGTCACCTTAGGAAAGTCACTTGACCTCCCTGAGCTTAGGGATGTTATCTCAAAATTAAGATGACACCGTCTCATGGGCTGGGCAGCAGGAAACACTATCATTCCACGCTCCATCCTTTCTTTCTTCCCCTTTTCCCTTCTTCCCTCTTTCATACCTCCCTCACTGTCCTTTGAATTCTATGACAAGTGACACTGCAGTTGCAGGTACATTTCATTCTTAGTTTGGTTCTCCCTGTGGATCCCTTTCTACATTGTTCTGCTCTGGAGTGACCCTGGGCCACATAGGACCCTCCAAGACCCTTGGCCCTCCTCCATGAAAGGCTCTACCTGAGCAAATCCTCAGGTGCCAGAGTCAACAGTCGGCTCTCCAGAGCTGTGCCCTGGTCCACCTCAACCATTTAGCACAGACGACCCTCAAAGGCAAAAGCCACTTCCTGCAGGAGAAGACTGCGCGATGATGCTCCTGCCATCTCTATGTCCTTTCTGTCAGATGGTCAGCTCACGGCGTGGAGAAGGGAAGCAGGGCGCCATATCTCTATGGTGTTCCCTTTTGTGCATCATACGTGTTGAGGCAGGCCCTCCTGTAGATCAGAAGGTTGTGGGATCCATTTCCCTAAGAAGCTTAATTCCGTGTACAAAGGGCACCGCAGGTCAGTGTCACCTTGTGAAGTTTCCAGTAACAAACTTGGACCCCTTTCCTCTATTTGGTTTAGTGGAGCCAATGAAAGAGAAAACACGGTGACCCTCAGGTCTGAAAATGATGGAAAAACAGGAGGAGGCATAGGAAATAAATGAACCGGGCAAATAAATGGAATATGTTCCAGATTGTTCTATACTGAACCTGAATGTGAAGAGGGAAGACGCCAGACTTTTGCAGGACTTAAGATTCAAAGACAATACTATCAGCCTCTTCCTGAGACCAGAGGCAAGACCCAGGACACACCCTTTTCAATATTTTGCTGCTCATCTTTTCTAAAATCTGGTTTCCATCTGAGTATTGAGTCTTAAGCACAGAATCTGGTGTTGCAGGGAGTAACAGATGCCGTCAGTGCCTCTTTGAGTGTTCCCTTGGGCTTCACCATTTTAGTGCACGCCGGCCAACGGCCAGCTGCCAGCATCTGCACTTCCAGTAGCTCAGGTCTTCTGCCTATGTGCAGGGCAGGTCAGAAGAACATGTCCAGAATTCCTTCCCAGGAGTAATCAACCCCAGCTGGGATAACTCAGTGCATTCTACCCTGGTTTCCAGAGCCCACCCCCACCCCCAGTGGAACTGACTTTCGGTAACCCATGTGGTCACCAGCTGGATAACAAATCTTTTATTAGCTGGCTGCCCTGCCCTGCCTCACTTCCCCACATCTTGCTCAGGGTCTCCTGGCAACATCTCTTAAGTTGTCTTATGTCCTTGTCTCTGGGTCTGCTCCTGGGGAACCTGAAGTAAAGCACAGGGAACGTCAGGGGTGCCCTGTGGTCACCACTTCCAGGCAATGTGGAGGCCCTGCTCTGCTGAACTTGTGTGTGTGTGTGAGTTGCACGGTCATGTCCGACTCCATGCGACCCCAGGGACTGTACCCACCAGGTTGAGCTTACGACCCCAGCTCAAGTCCTAAACTTGAGGATGCTCATGGGATAGCCTTCTTCTTTCAGCCTACAATGAGTTAATTTTCTTCTAGCCTACAATATTCCAGTGCAGACAAAACAAATTGAGCTCCTGGAACAGGCATAGTAAAGATAAATGTATTAGGACCCATTGAATTAGGAAGGAAGTTGACTGCTTGTCCTGCTTCTCTCTGCCTCCGTGCTGGGTGATGATTCATGTCCTGAGCTTCCTTCCTAGGGATGAACGTGACTAACAGTGGCTTAGATGTCAGTGGCTCCTGAAACTCCAGTTCTGAGGAAGGCCTTAAGGATGGAGAGATGTTATCAAGGGTCAGTCACTCAGCTACTCTGAGTGTTATAGAATAAGGGGTTGGATTTATGATAGAAATTGTGTTAGTCGCTCTTTGCGACCCCATGGACTGTAGCCCTCCAGGATCCTCTGTCCATGGGATTCTCCAGGCAAGAATACTGGAGTGGGTAGCTATTCCCTTCTCCAGGGGATCTTCCCAACCCCGGGATAGAACCCCGGTTTCCTACATTGCAGGCAGATTCTTTACCGTCTGAATCACCAGGGAAGTCATGATAGAAATTGCATGTTATTCAGCTGTGGGAGGACATGGGGAAGTGAGGTTCTGGAAAAGGGGTCATGGATGGACAAGTCCAAGCTTTCAGTGAACTCTGAGCAGCCGAGAACACCCAGTGAGTTAGCCAAAGAGAGCTGTCACGGAAAGCTGTCACTGTGAGGCTCCCATCTCTGCACTCTGCGGTCACGTTTCTGCTGGGGAGCTGGCGTTGCTGGTGGTCAGCAGGACCTGCTGTTGCGAAGAGCTGCACAAGGAGTAGAGGAGAATGAGAATTAGCTGCAGTCAGCAGTGCAACTGTCCATCACCATATCAGACACCAAAGTCCTGAGAGTAATGACCAGCGCTTCACCTGCCTCCTGGATTTCGTGCAGGTCCCTCTTATTTTTTTAATGTATATTTTTATTTGGCTGCTCTGGTTTTAGCTGCAGCATGTGGGATCTTTAGTTGTGGCATGCAAACTCTTAGTTGTGGCGTGTAGGATCTAGTTTTTTGAACAGGGATTGAACCCGCACCCCCTGCCTTGGGTGGGTGGAGTCTTAGCCTCTGGACCACCAGGGAAGTGCCAGGGTCCATCTTTTGACCAGCCTTACTGGAGCCACCCAGGACTGGGCTTCTGGGCAAGCTAGTTCCCGCTCATGACACTGGCAGCAGGACTGTACAGTCAGATCTTGGGCAGAATTCATCTTCGCAAATGACCCACCCAGACTCTGACCGAGGCTCAGGCTGACTTTGTTTTTGTTTTTATATATTCTCCCCTGTCCTTAAAGGTGGGGGGCTATTTGTTAATAATTTATCTACTCCAAATGCTATGTAATTCTCAGATGAATTCACTAGAACAGAAATTCTCAACTAGGGGTGATTTTGCTCACCAGAGGACATTTGGCAGTGTCTGGAGACATTTGGGGATGTCATGACTGGGGAGGCAGGGTGGCGTTGAGTAGATGCCAGGGCTGCCACTAAACATTCTACAAAGGCACATGTTGATGGATGGCAAAAACCATCACAATATTGTAAAGTAATTATCTCCCAATTAAACAAATGAACAAACAAACGCACGGGGCAGGCCCCCACAACAAAGACATATCCCACCCAAAATGTCAATAGGGCCACAGTTAAGAACCCTGCACCAGATGTAAGAGCCTGCTTCTAATTTATTCAGTTCCTTTATTTTGCTTAATCTAGCACATTTAGAAACACTAAGAGAATAAGAAAGTATCTATTGATACCCACTGGTTCTTACCCCAGACCATGGATTCCAGACCTAAACTTGTACAATAATCTCAGGATGCTTATTTCGTGTTTTCCTAACTAGATATAATAATGACCTCATTCTTCAATACCTCCCCCCTAACATGTGAAACCTGCTCTGATGCTCCTGACCAACCCCGATCCCTCTTCTCTGGTACCTTGAATATTTCCTTTTCATCAGCATCACAACGACTTAGCACTTACTAGTAGAATCATTTCTTGTTGTCTGCTTCCCCGATTAGAAAGTGAACATTATCTCAGGTAGTCCTCACAATAATCCTATAAAGAACACATTATTATCCTGTTTTACAGATAAGGAACCTGAAATTTAGAAAGGTTGAGTGCATTGTATAAGATCACCCAGATAGTGTAGAGGAATCCAGAGGCTGCCATAGTAAACAGTCCTGCAAACGGATACACCATAACTAACAAGGAGGTGGAATAGCTGCTTTTTATGTGTCTTCCCTTAAGTATTTAAGTTGATAAGGCTGCTGAAATCCCTTCCGCCTTCTGTGGCTAAAAGCAAGCCCAGCTCCCAGAATCATCAGCCAGTATATCTAAAGTTCTTCTCTAAATAGCTGTTAGTCAGAAAAATGCAAATGAGAACTAATTGCAAATTGCTCCAGCCTCACTTTGAGACCTTCTGCGTTGACTGAGCCAAAACTTCCTCCCAAGCACACATGTGCTGGCTCCTGTGTTCTGGAGCTTAGCTGTTCCCTTGGCCGGGAGCCAAGCCTATGGCCGAACAAGACTGCCATGTCCATTTCAGGACTTCTGAATAGTGTGGTCCCTGCTGGAATCTGCCTACTGACGACAGAGCTGTGAACAGGAGCCCTCCATGTCTGCTGAGAGTGCTACATCTAGGTCCTTAGCTTTGTTTTTAATTAGAACCAAGTATGTTCTCATATTAAAGGGTAGTCAGTGAAAATAACATGAGCAGGTATTAAGACATATGTGTTTACGCACACTCACACACACACCCTCACAGTCACACGTATACTTGAGAGTGTACAACATTACTCTATTGCTTTCCAGTCATGTCCTCCATAAATGAAAGTGCAACTCCAGGAAGACAAGCTTGCTTCCAGATTTCACTCAGTTATAATCCAACAGTGTTGAGTGTCTTCAAAAGTGTTCATGTAGGACTTTCCTGTATTAAGTTAAATCAAGTGAAATTGACATTTTTGTAAGTCACAAATAAGATCATGTGGTTTAACCGAATATGTAATCAGCAACCAGCAGGGCTTTTCTTTCTTCAGGAAAATTAGAGATACCAAGGGAATATTTCATGCACAGATGAGGACAATAAAGGACAGAAACAGTATGGACCTAACAGAAGCAGAAGACATGAAGAGGTGGCAAGAGTACACAGAAGAACTATTACCAAAAACAAATCTTCATGACCCAGATAACCACGATGGTGTGATCACTCGCCTAGAGCCAGACATCCTAGAGTGTGAAGTCAAGTGGGCCTTAGGAAGCATCACTATGAACAAAGCTAGTGAAGGTGATGGAATTCCAGCTGAGCTATTTCAAGTCCTAAAAGGTGATGCGGTGAAAGTGCTGCACTCAACATGCCAGCAAATCTGGAAAACTCAGCAGTGGCTACAGGACTGGAAAAGGTCAGCTTTCATTCCAATCCCAAAGAAAGGCAATGTCAAAGAATGTTCAAACTAATGCACAGTTGCACTCATCTCACATTATTGCAAAGTAATGCCAAGATTCTCCAAGTGAGGTTTCAGCAGTACGTGAACTGAGAACTTCCAGATATTTAAGCTGGTTTTAGAAAAGGCAAAAGAACCAGAGGTCAGTTTGCCAACATCCGTTGGATCACAGAAAAAGCAAGAGAGTTCCAGAAAAACTTCTACTTCTGCTTCATTAACTACACTAAAGCCTTTGACTGTGTGGATCACAACTGTGATCCACAAGATGGAACTGTGGAAAATTCTTTAAGAGATGGGAATACCAGACCACCTTACCTGCCTCCTGAGAAATCGGTATGCAGGTCAAGAAGCAACAGTTAGAAGCGGACATGGAACAACAGACTGGCTGCAAGTTGGGAAAGGAGTACATCAAGGCTATATATTGTCACCCCGCTTATTTAACTTATATGCAGAGTACATCATGCGGAATGCCAGGCTAGATAAAGCACAAGCTGGAATCAAGATTGCTGGGAGAAATATCAATAACCTCAGATATGCAGATGACACTACCCTTATGGCAGAAACCAAAGAAGAGCTAAAGAGACTCTTGATGAAAGTGAAAGAGGAGAGTGAAAAATCTGGCTTAAAACTCAACATTCAAAAAATTAAGATCATGGCATCTGGTCTCATCACTTCATGGCCAATAGACGGGGAAAAAATGGAAACAGTGAGAGACTATTTTCTTGGGCTCCAAAATCACTGCAGATGGTGACTGCAGCCATGAAATTTAAAAGACACTTGCTCCTTGGAAGAAAAGCTATGACAAACCTAGACAGCATATTAAAAAGCAGAGACATTACTTTGCCGACAAAGTTTCATATAGTCAAATATGGTTTTTCCAGTAATCATGTATGGGTGTGAGTTGGACCGTAAAGAAAGCTAAGCGCCAAATAATTGATGCTTTTAAACTGTGGTGTAGGAGAAGACTTTTGAGAGCCCCTTAGACTGCAAAGAGATCCAACCAGTCAATCCTAAAGGAAATCAATCCTGAATATTCATTGGAAGGACTGATGATGAAGCTGAAGCGCCAATACTTTGGCCACCTGATCAAAGAACTGACTCATTAGAAAAGACCCTGATGCTGGGAAAGATTGAAGGCAGGAAGAGAAGGGGGCTTCAGAGAATGAGATGGTTGGGTGGCATCACTGACTCGATGGACATGAGCTTGAGCAAGCTCTGGGAGTTGGTGATGGACAGAGAAGCCTGGAGCATTGCTATCCACGTGGTCGCAAAGAGTTGAACAGGACTGAATGACTGAACTGAACTGAACTGAAACAGCAGAGGGAGTTAAGAGGCAGGAACCCTTCCCCAGGAGGCCCAGGAAGGAAGAACCTGGGGAGCGAGTGGTAATGGTGTGAATGAAGAGGACCTGGATGAGAGGGGAGTGTGGAGTGACTTGGAAAACTCTTCTGCAGTGGGTACCACAGAAATATCTTCAGACAATCAGGAAACCTGCTGTCTATTTCAGACTTGCTTTCAACTAGCTGTGCTCCTTGGCAGGTGGCTCGAGTTCTCTGAGCCTCAATTTCTTCATCTGTAAAATAAGAGTGCAGTTCAGACAGTTTCTGGGTCAAGGTCAGCTAGCAGAGGACCAGATTACTTGTCAGAAAATGGTTCACTGAGGGAAAGAAATTGACGTTCCTGGGCATTTTTGTTATCCTGCCTAAGGATAGAATTTTAGGGCATAATTCCAGAAACTAAGTCATAACATGGAAGCATATGTTAAATAGATTCCTTAGTGTCCTAATGTTTGTATGTGGGCGCCACTGCATTTGCTGGGGTTTCCCTTGTTCCCTGCTGGCTATTACGAATGTAGCATAAGTGTCAGTCACTCAGGCGTGTCCGACTCTTTGAGACTCCCATGGACTGTAGCCTGCCAGGCTCCTCTGTCCATGGAACTCTCCAGGCAGGAATACTGGAGTGGGTAGCCATTCCCTTCTCTGGGGGACCTTCCCGACCCAGGGATGGAACCCAGGTCTTCTGCATTGCAGACGGATTCTCTACCATCTAAGCCATGAGTAGGGGAAGCCCAAAATGTGTCTTTTGGGCATGAAGATTATTCTAGGCTGATTGTTTTTAGGAAACAAAAAACACAGGAAGTCTTTCTTTTTACTCTCCCCCCTCCCCCTTAACTACCTGAAAGACTTTAGTTAAAGGGTCTGGTCCAGGAAAGCACTGTAACCAGAGAAACAAAGAATGTGGACTTAGGTGTGGTAGGGGCAGTTTAACAGGGTGTGGAGGCCGAAGTCCTCTCTGGGTCCTCTCTGCATAGCACAGCAAACATTGGTTTACCAAACATTTGTTTTTCCATCTCCATGTAGAACTGCCTTCCTCCCCTTTGAAGTCTAAGCCCCTATCCCCTCTTTTTCTCCCAGATGGCATATAAGTCTCAATTAACTGACTTGTCCTTTTTTTTTTTTTTTTCCTTGTGGGGTCCCTGTAAGTGGGTAACTAAATTGTATTTTGTCCTGTTAGTCTATCTTGTGTCAATTTAATTCTTAGACCAGCTAGAAGAACCTAGAAAAGGTAGAGGCAAAAATTGTCCATTCCCCAACATGAAGCACAGGCCTGTGATTTAAGGAACATGTTTAAGACTCTTTTTTTTTTTTTTTTTTAAGATATCTGTATGGGTGTAGATGAAGGAAGGTCTCTTTTCGGAGAACAGAAGAGGTGCCCTAAGCAGCACCTGCCTTCCCTTGTGAAGAGCTGCAGCAGCCTTCTGTCTATTTGGGACTCAGAACCACCTTCACAGTAGCGTTCTGCACATGCTGAAATGCAGTCAATTTCTAAGAGGCATTTATGCAACCTTGAATTTATGTCTACCAATAAATTACAGCCTAACATGATCTATGGGAAATCTAAATAAGGTTTTCTATATACAGGGAAAAAAAAGCCCTCTTCATTTAAGAACTAAATTGACCATGATTTTCAAAATATTTAAACATTGCATAGTTATATTAAAATATACTCTTAATTTTCCAATTTATGAGACTATAAATTTAATTCAGAAATCTTGGGGAAACAAAAAGGAAACTGTGTCTCCTGGTCCCACCCTCACAAATTAACCTTTGTTAAAATTTTGGCATGTAAATTTCTGTTCTTCCATTCATGCCACAAATATTTATTGAGTGACTACTGTGTGCCAGGCACTGTGCTTTGTGCTGCTGCTGCTGCTGCTGCTGCTGCTAAGTCACTTCAGTCGTGTCCGACTCTGTACGACCCCATAGACAGCAGCCCACCAGGCTCCCCCATCCCTGGGATTCTCCAGGCAAGAACACTGGAGTGGGTTGCCATTTCCTTCTCCAATGCATGAAAGTGAAAAGTGAAAGGGAAGTTGCTCAGTCGTGTCCGACTCTTCACGACCCCATGGACTGCAGCCTACCAGGCTCCTCCGTCCATGGGATTTGCCAGGCAAGAGTACTGGAGTGGGGTGCCCTTGCCTTCTCCAGTGCTGTGTGTTAAGGAGAAACAAATTGAGAGATAAGTTGTTGGAGTAAGGATTAGCAACTTTATTCAGAAAGCTAGCCAGCTGAGAAGATTGTGGATTAGTATCCCAATGAACCATTTTCCCTGAGTTTGAATTCGGGCTTCTTTTATACTAAAAGAGGAGTGGTGTGATTGGTTCCTGCCAACTTCCTGGTATAGGAATCCTTTGCTCTTGTGGCTACCCATGTAGGTCCCATCACAGCATTGCTGTAAACCTCCAACAAGACAAGTGTTATTCTCTGTTCTGCAACTTTTCATCTCTATATTAATGGAAAAGTGTTACACCTTTAAAGGTCAGAGCCTTGAGAGCTGGGCTGTCCTGTACATTTCAGGCTATAGGCAACATTTTTGTAATACAAGGGTTAAAGAAAAACATGCAATATAGAGTTAGATTTGTTCTCCCCTATTACACTAAGGGTTCCATTTCTCTTTTCCTGCCTGTTCCAGGCTATTCTTTCCTACTGTGAGTTTGTAATGGAATAAGACGCAACAAAGCATTGTGCGGAGATGGGTGTTGGACTTATTCCAGTCTCACAGATTTTGTTGCAGGAATTATGACGAATAAATGTAAAGAGCCTGGCACTGAGCCCACACTTGGCAGGTGCTCCATCAACAGTAGCTATTGTTACTTTTTATTGCTGTTATTTTTCTGTAAAGGTTCTTATTACCAATTGCAGCTAATTTTAGTTCTGCTTCTACAGTTGTTTCAAATGCATTTTTAAGCTCCGAGTCTTCATCCTTTCTCTTCCTAAGGAGGATTGCATCCTTCAGTGCTGTCTCCAAAGTTCTGGCTGCTGGCTATTTATTTCCCCCAGAAATGGCTTTTCTTGCCATTCAGGGTTTTATTTTAGCTTTTAAATTCTGTGCTTCCTGCTTAGCCAGTTGCATGCCCTCTCCCCATGGTGGAGGGTGGGGTTGGTATAAATGTTACACTTCATGCTTAACTTCATGGCAGTTAAGCCATGAAGGATGATCTCTGGGAAAGAAATATCCTCTTTTTGATAGTTCCTATATCCTTCTGCTCAGCTTTCTCCCCTAGTTTCAACGACTTCATTTAACCACCCATCAATGGTAAGGAAGTGGTGCCTATCCCTAGAGAGAGAAGAGAACACAGCCTTCCAGGAAATTCCAAAGCAAGGTCCCTTTGCCCAAAAACACTTCTTCTTGTGGCCAACATTCACAGCAGCTGGGAGGTGGGGCCACTTTCTCCACAAAGGGGATCTGGGACAGGCAACCCCCAAACCAACTATGCCAGCCTAATGCATGGCTTTCTTTCCCCCAAGAATGAGCATAAGCAACTCTTAACTATTCCTCAGTGTCATTTGTTGGAAGTGATGTAACTCAACTGTATGCTGCTGCTGCTAAGTCACTTCAGTTGTGTCCGACTCTGTGCGACCCCATAGATGGCAGCCCACCAGGCCCCTCTGTCCATGGGATTTTCCAGGCAAGAGTACTGGAGTGGGTTCCCATTTCCTTCTCCAACTCAACTGTATAATTTACAACAATTATAACTACAGTTATTTCTAGAACTCCACTTAGGGAGCTGGATCTGAATATAGGGAGACTCAGGGATTAGGGGTGTGGGCAGAATGGTGCTATGTTAATAAGTGAATAAATTTGATGTTACTCTAGTAAAGGAGAGAATGAAAGAGAAAACAATAATTTTCATAGATTATTGTCAGGTATTATAAACCTCTTGCCCAACACTTTGAAGATTATTTGAAACATGAGGAAACAGTGTTTAAATAACAGAAAACACTTCTCTTTCTCTCCCTCTCTCTCCATATATGTACACAATATCATATATATATGTATGTATAAATACGTAGCAGAGAATGTGTGTATGTATGTGTGTATATACACACATATATAAATATATATGTATGTATAGTCAGTGGAAATAATAAACAATCTACAATAGGAATAGAACAGAAGTTTATTGAAGCTAATAGATTTTTATAGCCCAGAAGGCAGCACGCACACAGTGAGTTTCTGTGAACTTGGCACCTGGAAAGGGGGTCTCATCACTGAAGGAGTATCCGCATTGTCATCCCAAGAAAGGAGGCATTTAAAAACTTTATTTTTAATATGGACATTCTTTAATTCTGGTCTGTGTGCCCTCTTCTTAACAATGAAAGAAGATGTACAATGCATGTTTGACAGGTCACAAACAGGTTGTTTTAGTTAGCTTAAAATTCAGCTTATGTGTAAGTCAGTATGACTTCCCCATACCTCAATATGTGAAAATGTCTTTTATCTATCTATATATGTGTATGTGAAGAGCTGACTCATTTGAAAAGACCCTGATGCTGGGAAAGATTGAGGGCAGGAGGAGAAGGGGACGACAGAGGATGAGATGGTTGGATGGCATCACCGACTTGATGGACATGAGTTTGGATAGACTCCGGAAGTTGGTGATGGACAGGGAGGCCTGGCGTGCTGTGGTTCGTGGGGTCACAAAGAGTCAGACATGACTGAGTGACTGAACTGACTGACTGATGGAGCCACTATAATTTCTGGGTGAAAGCTTACAAAACTCACCTCACATGTAGGGGCCCCGTGCAGAAGCTCACCCCCCGCCCCAGGCATAGAATTGAACTGCATCCCTCTGATCCTCCCTGTGACCAGACGCCTTTTCATGACTATCTTTTCCACCTGTGGCCATATCATTCTTAGCCATGGTTGCTAATTGTTCCAGTTCTATGAGTCCTGGCATCATGCAAGCTTTTGATGGTTTTTCTTCTACTTGTGATCTTGTGCCAGACCTCTTCCTGATTCCCCAGTGGTCTGGAGAGGAACTTAATTCATTTCCCTGTTTCTTTACTTTTTATTGTTCAGGAAGATGCTTTGGATGCTGGAAATATTCATTATGCCACTGGTTTCTTAAAAGAAGAGAAAAAGACTCTTCTATACATTTTAGCTAGGATAACTTGATTCCCAGAGTTCCTGGACCCATTCTAATTTAAAATTATGAATAAATGTTCCCCAAATTATTTATCAAATTCTGTATCTTTATATTGAAGTTATAATGCTGTCGTTACAGTTTAGGCTGATCTCAAATAAAATCCCATTTAGCTCATGAAGTCTGAATCTCTTAGAGATTTCTGTCCCTATTGTGGATGTCTTAGAGCATTGAAATAGCATTTGATATGCCTGGCAACAAATTAATTAAAGCATTAGGCTAGGAGAAAAGTGGCCAACATTCTTATTATTTTTTTAATCATTGTCACACTGTAGCTAGACACAATAGATGTCTAGCAACTAAAAAATGGAAGGTAGCGATGTGTGACTGGGCTGCCATACAAGGTTAGACTGGTTATTTCAACCTTGTTACCCTAGCTTTGGGATGCTATTCCAAATGGAAAATGCTGAGATAACAAATGAACACAAATATATGATCCTCTATTTAGTGACCGAGGAGACAGTCCCTGTTACACACTTCTTGGATTCTCTTTGCTGATCATTATTACTGAGTCAAGCACATGTTAGTCCACTAAAAAAAATAAAAAATTGTTAACTATTTTCCGTTTCACAAGCATTTATCAAGAAACATTTGGGGAAAGTGCAAAAAAAAAAAAAAGGAATTCATTGGAAATTGTTACAGAACTGTTTTTATTCTAAGCTATCTGATCACATGTGGTCGCAGCCCATGGTGATAATGCTGGATGAAACAGGTGGTAAAGCTGCTTGAGTCTCTAATGCTTCAATCTATCTTCAGATTCAAAACTGTGTGTTGTTCTTTTAAGCAACAATATTTTTATTAGCATTCTAGTAATGCCATGTAATTTTAATAGGTAAGCTATGCTGTTAAAAATTAATTATAGTAACGTATTGTGAGATGGCTTAAAAACTGGGGTGTTCACTCACTTTGGATCAAATATTAGAGTCCAGAAGCATAGTGATCATTTATTCAACATGTATTCAATACAGATTTACTGAGCATTTACTATGTGGTAGGAATTGTTTATGCATTGGAGACACAATAGTATGTGAAGTAGAGTATATGAAATATTTTTCCTGCCTTTACAGAATTTACAACCTAGCAGGAGTAGGATGCCAAGGAAAAGAACTCAAGTGGATATGAAACAACACATCATGCTGCAAGCAATAAAGAAATAGTATGAGGTGTTTAGAAAAGTGTAATGGAGAATAATTCCTAGATGGAGTGGGATGTTTTCAGAACAGATATCTCTAAGAAAGGCATTTAAGCTGAATTGAAGTATGAATAGGGGTTAACCAGGTAGTGAGTGAGTAGAAGAACATTTCAAATAGAGGGAACAATGTGTCTGAAGGCGTAAGTTTTATGAAGGATTTATGAATTCGAGGTAGCTCAGCTGGTAAAGAATCCGCCTATAATGCAAGAGACCCCAGCTTGATTCCTGGATTGGGAAGATCCCCTGGAGAAGGGACAGGCTACCCATTCCAGTACTCTTGGGCCTCCGTGGTGGATCAGATGGTAAAGAATCCACCTGCAATGTGGGAGACCTGGTTCAATCCCTGGGTTGGGATGAGCTCCTGGAGGAGGACATGGCAACCCACTCCAGTATTCTTCCCTGGAGACTCCCCATGGACAAAGGAGCCTGGCTGCCCACAGTCCATGAGGTTGCAGAGAGTTGGACACAACTAAGCAACTAAGCATGCATGTATGAATTCAAGAAACCGAAATTGTGACTGGAGCTTAGACAGCAAGGGGCAGAATCACAGGAGAAGGAATTAGAGTCTTAGGGCCCTGTGGACCCTAACAACTTTGTTGTTGTTTTTTAATCGGAGATTAATTGCTTTACAATATTGTGTGGATTGCTGCTGTACAACAATGTGAGTCAGCCATAAGTGTGTGTGTGTGTGTATCCCTTCCCTCTTAAGCCTCCCTCCTAAGCCTCCCTCCTACCCACCATCCTACCCCTCTAGGTCGTCACAGAGTGCCAGGCTGGGCTCGCATTTTGGTGGAAGTCATGAGTAGTGAAAGACGGACTACAGTTAATTGCAAGCCATTATTATTAGAATGGGGAACTTCCCTGGTGGCTCAGATGGTAAAGCGTCTGCCTGCAATGCGGGAGACCTGGGTTCAATCCCTGGGTCAGGAAGATCCCCTGGAGAAGGAAATGGCAACCCAGTCCAGTACTCTTGCCTGGAAAATCCCATGGATGAGGGAGCTTGGTAGGCTACAGTCCATGGGGTCGCAAAGGGCTGGACATGACTGAGCAACTTCATTTCATGTTATTAGAATAGATCCACTGTGAGCTCTGCTTCAGATATTACTGGAAGACACTCTGCTGCTATTCTCAAAGGCCAGAATAAGAGCATGTAGTCCTGAGGCTAGAGGGGAAAACATTCCAAAGAAAAGAGAAGGATTTCACCAAGGCAAATGTTTGGAACCTATCAATGCCCTCTTGTACCAGTCTTGTAACAGATGAGGAAGTCTAAACAAGTATTGTTCAACTTCTCAGCAGAAAGACTTATCTAAGTCACAAAATGGGTTTGATAAATCTCATTAACATATTATCAAAAGTTTGAAGGCCCCTGAGGCATTCCAGTCTTTTCCTCTCTCTCTCTTTTTTTTTTTTTGTCTAACACTTGGATCTCTGTAAAATGCTGTCCCACTTTTCCGTCTCCTTGCCTCCATCTGTAACAGAGGGCTCAAGGAGCTTTATTTGGAAAGATTATTACCTGGGTGATATCTTTATACCCATGCAGTACTTGTTGCTTAGAACACATAAGCAAACACAACTCACCTCTGGCCATGTAAATATCAGCCAGATGACCTGAGGCTACTGCTGGATATTATTGAAATGGAAGCATCGAATTCTTTTTCTACATCTGTTGAGATGATCATATTAGTTTTCTGTTTAGTCTATTATTATGGTAAATTATATTGGTTATTCTTAAAATGTTTAGCCAACCTTGTATTCCCATGATATATTCTACTTGGTTGTGATGTGTTATCCTTTTTATATATAGCTGGATTTAACTCACTAATTTAGGGTTGGTGGTGTATCTGTATTCATGAATGATATTGGTCTGTAGTTTTCTCATGTCTTTGAGAAGTGTTTTATTACTTTTGTAAAGTAATTGTGTAGAAACAGTGTTATTTCTTCCTTAAATGTTTGATAGAATTTGCCAGTGAACTCTTCTAGGCCTGGAGTCTTCTTTATTGCTTTAAAACAATAGCCATGAATTCAATCTCTTTAAAGAATAGCAATATTCAAATTATCTACACTTCTTGAGCAAATGTTGAAGTTTATGTCTTTGAAGGAACTGATCCATTTCATCTAAACTGTCAAATTTGTGGACACTGTTTTTTTGTAATATTCCCTTATTTTATTTTTCATTCCCTGTTATCTAATTGTCTTTATCACAGATGAATTTACTGTCTATTTAGTGTCTGTCAGATCTGTGGTGATGGCCTCTCTTCTTTTCCCTTATCTTGTTAATTTGTACCCTTTTTTCCCATAGTACATCTGATTTATCAATTTTATTAATGCTTTTCAAGTACCAGCCATTGATTTTATTGATTTTTTTCCTACTGTATTTCTGTTTTTAATTTCACTGGTTTCTGCTCTTTATTAACTCCCTTCTGCTTGCTTTGGATATGAGTTTCTCTTTGGCTTCTAGTTTCTTACATTGGAAAGGTAGATTATTGATTTTAGAACTTTCTTTTTCTAGAGTAGGCATTTAAACTATAAAAATTTCTCTAAGCACTGCTTTAGCTTCTGTTTACAGCATATTGATGAGAACATGGCAGAACTGGAATTCTCATTGGAATCCACAATGCTGGTGGAATAAAAAACAACACAGCCTCTTTGGAAAATAGCTTGTCAGCTTCTTAAAACATTAAATATACACCTACCATATGGCCTAATCATTCTACTCCTAGGTATTCATGCAAAAGAAAATCATTATTACATATTATATATTTATTAGAACATGTGTTCATACAAAGACTTGTACACAAATGTTCATAGCAACTCTATTTGTAATAGCCAAGAACAACCTAAGTGTACAACAGTAGCTGAGTGGATAAGAAACTGTAGTATATCCATATAATTGAAGACCATTCATTAATGAAAATGAATGATTTGATATAAGTAACAACACACATGAGTTTCCAAGGTGTTGTGCTGAGTGAAAGAAGTTGGACTGAAAAGAGTACATTTATATAAAACTCAAGGAAATGCAAACTCATGTTTAAGCAGATAGGAATAGAAAGTATTTTCTATAACAATGCTACTCAGTTCTTTAGAACTCCAGTGTTAGAAGCCAAAAATCACATTCACTGGTATGAAACAATTTTTTAAACGATCATCAGCTTAACATTCATTTTTTTAGAGACAACAGATGCTACCTCCCTTATCTGCAAACGTGTTTTTTGCTAAGTCTTTAGAGTCATTCACTTTCTCAATCCTGATACTATTGCTCTAAATTGTCCCAGAGATATTTACACAAAAGGTACTCATGTAGAATGGTGATTTCCTGGGCGAGTGAGAGATTGATCTTACTTTTGTCAAGTAGGAAAGGCATGATTTTTAAATGGGAGTTTAGAAAGAAGAACCAAGTGACCTAGTTTTGAAAAGCAATACATATGTTCAGATTCTAGGAATCGATTCCCATAAAACCATCTGTGCCCATTCATCTCCTTGAAAAAAGTTAGTATATTCTGTAAATGTACCTTAACTGAAGACTACTGGTGTAAAATATTTATGTAATATTTCAAGAGGATTTTAAGAATAGAATTCATGTAATATTTTTCTATTGCTGTTATACATAGAAGTTTGGCAGGATACACATTTGGGGGAAGTTACAACTTTTCCCTAAACTCTTCAGAGGTTTCCTCATTGTCCTTTGGAATTGGTATTTTGGAATTTGGTATTTCCAGAGAAATCTGAGCCTACCCTGATTTCTATTCCTACTATTTTTCCTTTACTCAGTGCTTTAAAACTTTCTTCCTCTTTTTTTCATTTATTTATCTATCTATCTACCTTTCATTCTTTAAATACAAAAAAAAAAAAAAAATTACCAGGAAGTGTTTGATGTTGATATGCATGTCCTGGGGTAACTTCAGAAATTTTTTCTTTAACTATTAAATTGACAAATATTTATTTAGTGAGTCTTATGTGGCAAATGGGCTTCCCAGGTGGTGCTAGAGGTAAAGAACTCACTTGTCAATGCCAGAGACATAAAAGACACAAGTTCAATCCCTGGATCAGGAAGATCCCCTGGATCCACTCCAGCATTCTTGCCTGGAGAATCCCATTGACAGAGGAGCCTGGCAGGCTACAGTCCATGCGGTCACAAAGAGTTGGACACAACTGAAGCAACTTGGCATGCATTTGTCAAATACTCCATTACGTGTTCATGAATAAGTTACAGTTATCTCCATTTCATGATGCTAGCTTTCTCCTTTTGTTCCATAAAGCATGACGGTTTTTTAAGTTTTGTTTTATTGTCTCCAGTAAGTCATTTTTTCAAAGACTATTCTGTCTTCTAATCTTCAGGATAATGGTTCTTCTGTTAGCTATAATTTTTCATAGCCACATATTAGTTTTTAAAAATCTTATCTTATAAAGGAGAGAACTGGCAACTTTATGCAAGAAGAGAAACTTACAATTGTTTGATTTATTATTCACAGGACACAAGATGAGTAATAGCATAATTGTGGTGATAGAGAAAAACCTACCATTGTGTGTGTGTGTGTGTGTGTGTGTGTAGTTTCAAATGAACTTTGGCACTTTTCATGACAGCTGGGTCAAACAACTTTTTATGATGTAGGGAGGGAAATTGGGGATATGTGTGTGTGTTAAAATATTGTAGAACAAATGCTGAATTGTACATCTACATGGTTGCTTTACTGCTGGTATATTTGTAGTCAGTAAAAGTAGAAAATTGCCTCTGCTTCCATAATAAATACTGAGATCAGATAGACATACATAAAAGAAAATTGCACAGAAGCAGTCTGCAAAAAGAAGAAATGTGTCCAATAGCAGGAATTTATTTTGTAGACATAGCATTCCCTATAGCTGATTATTTTAATACTGATTGAGTGAATAACAACAATTTCATTGGAAAATTTTGCCTTCTATAAATAAGAAACATATTATCTCAGATAACTTACTTTTTGGAGGATAATGAAAATTTTTGAAAGATTGAATGGACCATTGAAAAAAATCCACTACTCTTCTCTCTTTTAATTCCATCTCATTGACTACATAAAGGGATTAGAATTTGACTTTATTGCCTTGAGTATTTTAATTAAAGTTTTACATTTAATCTTGAAGTAAAGGAAGTTTTATATCATTGAAGAGACACTTGTACTTATAAGAGCTCTTTGAATAATGAAAGTAGAAATTATTAGTAAGTTACATGTATGAGAAATTACTTTTCCTAAGACAATAAAAGATCAGACTAGGTAGGCATGCACATCACCATCAGCTTATTGGCCTAGAACCTGGATATGTTTGTGCTAAACAATTAATATCTGGTGATGAAAAATTTGGACTCAGAAGTCAGCAAAACATTAAGAAGCCTATATCCTAGAAAGGTAGGTCTTTGTAGGTGACTCAATTTACTTTCTCTAAGTGAATGAATACATTAGGAGATAAGAAAGGCTGAAGACCAAGGGGTCAGAGACATTGTCACAATTAGATACAGAGTCTCATACAGTGATGTTTGAATCTGTGTTGGGGGTGGGAGAAGAAGGTGATAAATGTACGGGTGTCTTTCAGGCAATATTCTCTGGTATAGCTGTACTGGTTGTTTATGGGAGTTGTTCTTTCTGAGCCGTGTGTATTGTTAAATATTGTGAGTATCACCGTGGGCACATGCATTTGTTCTCTGTGCTGTACATTTAGTCTCATTCAACTAGAATTCAGTGAACACTTAGTGTATGTTGTTGAAGTACTATATCCAGTAGAGGGGGGTGTAATTTAGGACTGACAATAGATACCCTACTTTTAGGTGAACAGGCCAAATGGGAAAAGAGATGAATGACAAAGGAATTCAAAAGCCTTGTGGACTATATGATGAGACTACAGAAAATTTTACATTTTCCATCCACAACAAAAAGTTTTTCCACATATGTGCAAATGACTCCTGAGAGGTTGTTTACTGAGACTTCTTTCTGCGGATTATTTCATCCCAGGGTAGAAGACTTTCTCTGACACTGAAGTTAGATCAAGTTCTCCTTTGGAAAACAAGTCAGAAAAAAATAGCCTGACCACATCCTTTTCCTTCTGAGCCCTTTTGGATTGATCTATAGCAGGCAAAGGTTATTGCTGACTTTCCAACAGTTCATCCATATCTTGAGGCTTTCACTGTAAATTTTAAGAGATTATTAGTGAGGCTTGCTGGAACCTTCTCCCATAACTCTGAGTTTCCTAGAAAGGAGAGTTTTGCATCAACTTCTGTCATCCCCTTCAATTTCAAGCTAATTTAACTCTATATGGTTGAAACTTATCAGTGTTGTTCAGATAAGTATCAGGTATGTGGATCATTCATTTATTCAGTCAGTCATTTATTTTCAACATATATTTATCATGGCGCTACAATGGGCCAGTCCCTATTTTAAGTAATGTGAACAAAACATAAAAGTAAATTCCCTCTTTAGCGTAGGGAGGGGGAGGAAAGAGTAATCAACACCAATAAGTATGTAATAAAGACTATGTTGATTAGTGATCTGGAGGAAAAATAAAGCAAGGAAAGGGTATAAGGAACTCTGGGAATGTTGTTGTAATTTTTGAATAGTGTGTCAGGGAAGGAATCATTGAAAAGATAGCAGTGAGTAAAGGAGGACAGGGAGATGGGGGTGCTAATCACGGGAAGAAGTGCATTCCAGCTAAAACGCGTAGCATAAAGGGGGTATATGTGTACATACAGTTGATTTACTTTGCTGTACAGCAGAACTAACACAGCATTGTACAACAACTATACTCCAATAAAAATTAATTTTAAAATGAAATGCACAGCAAGCAAAGGCTTTGAGTCATCCATGGCTTGGCAGCTTTGAGGAGGAGCAAAATGTTGAGGGTGGCTGAAGCAGAAGGAGCAAAGGGAAATCATACTAGGAAATGGTTAGAGAGCTAATAAGGAGGTCCAACTGAAGGGTCTGTTGTTGCTGTTCAGTTGCCCAGTGGTGTCCAACTCTTTGTGACCCCGAGGATGGCAGCACACCAGGCTTCCCTGTCCATCACTAACTCCTGGAGCTTGCCCAAACTCATGTCCATGGTCAGTGATGCCATCCAACCACCTCATCCTCTGTCGTCCCCTTCTCCTCCTGCCTTCAATCTTTCCCAGCATCAGGGTCTTCGCATCAGGTGGCCGAAGTACTGGAGCCTCAGCTTCAGCATCAGTCCTTCCAGTGAATATTCAGTATTGATTTCCTTTAGGATTAACTGGTTTGATCTCTTTGCAGTCTGAGGGACTCTCAAAAGTCTTCTCCAACACCACAGTTTGAAAGCATTAATTCTTCATCACTCAGCCTTCTTTGGGCTTCCCTTGTGGCTCAGCTGATAAAGAATCCACCTGCAATGTGGGAGACCTGGGTTTGATCCCTGGGTTGGGAAGATCTCCTGGAGAAGGGAAAGGCTACCCACTCCAGAATTCTGGCCTAGAGAATTCCTTGAACTGTATGGTCCATGGGGTCGCAAAGAGTCAGACACAAAATGAGCGACTCACTTCTCACTTCTTCTTCAGCCTTCTTTATGGTCCAACTCTCACATCCATACATGACTACTGGAAAAACCATAGTTTTGACTATATGGACCTTTGTCCACAAAGTCATGTCTCTGCTTTTAATATGCTGTCTAGGTTTGTCATAGCTTTTCTTCCATGGAGCAAGCATCTTTTAATTTCATAGCTCCAGTCACCATCTGCAGTGATTTTGGAGCCCAAGGAAATAAAGTCTGTCACTGTTTCCTTTGTTTCCCCATCTATTTGCCATGAAGTGATGGGACTGGGTGCCATGATCTTAGTTTTTTTAATGTTGAGTTTTAATCCAGGTTTTTCATTCTCCTCTTTCTCCTTCACCAAAAGGCTCTGTAGCTATTTAAAAGATGTTAGCTTTACATGAAATGAGATGCATATCATTTCGTGTAAAGCCAAAGTAATGATGTGATCTGGCTTATATTTTAATGGAACCTCTTGTCTGACACTTTGGCCAATGCCCAAGGGTAAAAGCAGCTGACGAATATATCTCTGTGATTCCAGCTACAGGATCCTGCCCCCTATTTTGATTATGTTCAAAAACATCTTTCTAGTGTTCATTTCTGGCCATTTTGGTAGTTAATAGTAGGAGCATTGACCCGCCACTGTTCTAACTCAGCTGGAGGCAGACACCTTCCATCACCCTCTACGTACTCGTCTTCATGATATGCTGTATTTCAGCCGGCTCCTTTGTCTTACTGTCCATCTCTCCAAACATGAAGTCTGGCCTGATTTTATTTGTTGCCGTATCCTGTGCCTATAACTTCGAGATGGCCTTTGCATCAACCTTCTAACTGGTTTCTCTGCTTCTATACTGACTCCTTATTACGAAATGAGCCATTACCTCAATAGGCTGAGTGAGCATTTAGTGTTACTCACCCCTCTGATCCAGATGGTAAAGTGTCTGCCTACAGTGCAGAATATCCAGGTTCGATCCCTGGGTTGGGAAGATTCCCTGGAGAAGGAAATGGCAACCCACTCTAGTAATCTTGCCTGGAAAATGGAGGAGACTGGTAGGCTACAGTCCATGGGGTCGCAAAGAGTCAAACACGACTGAGTGACTTCATACTCACACCCCTCTGATCAAAACCTCCAGTGGCTCTCATCTTACTTGGGGTAAAAGCCAAAGACCCCCACCAGGACTGAGGGAGCCAAATGGTCAGGACACCCTATGACTCGGGCTCTCAGCACCATCTACCCTGCCTCTCACCCAAGCGCCCTTACCAAACTGGCCTCCTGGCCACTTCTCGGTCTCACCAGGCACGTTCCTGTCTGAGGTCTTTGCCCATGCTGTTCCCTCTGCCTGGAATGCTCTTCTCTAAAATACCCACAAGACTTGCTTTTGCATCAGACATTTACCCAATGTCAGCTTCTAAACTAGGAACACAAACATTGGTACAGTTGTGCCTGCTGTGCCCTGCCTAAGCACAGAGGGCACCTATCCCCTTGTGGTCCAGAAGCAGCTCATGACTGAGACAGGACCAGCAGCTATGCGTGCTTATGGAGGGAACATCCCTTTTTACTCCCATGGGCTGGTTTTCACCTCAATTTTACACTCCTTTCTCACAGAGTTACCATGAGGATTAAGCAACTGTATCAGTGATGATAACCTTAGGAAATAACATTTATTGAGCAGTTGCTTCAGGCCAGTACTGTAGTAAACCCTTTTGAGTTTAGTGGTCTTATCCTCACAAGAACACTGTTAAAGACAGGTGCTATTATTGCCACTAAGCATAGACCATTGTGAAAACATTCATCTGCATTCCAACCAGCACCACCAACATCTTACAGTCTTCTGTGATTCTTTAGCTTGTACCTGTGTTAAGATTTCCCTTAGAAAGTCTCTCGTGAATTCTGAAGAGACAGTTGGGGTAAGACATCACTCAGTTTCATTCCAGTTTGCACAACTCCAGCCAGCTATTTTGAAGGTTAAAGGCATAGTAAGAATACAGGAAAGGGACTTCCTTTTATGCATCTCAAAAATAGAACAGTAGAAACAAATACAATAGTATTTCTGTCATCTGTTTCATCTGTCTACATAATCAGATTTTGTTTCGTCAAACTATGGTTCAGCTGTCTGCTCTCATAATGTATCTAATTCTGGGTTTTAGGAGTCCTGGAAGCTCTGCCTAATGTCCTGGCATGGTCTGACAGGTCTGCTTACAGGAGCGAGGTCAGCTTCTCTGGGAGACCTGTGGCCATGAGCAGATCCCTGGAAGTATCGATAGTTATCTGATTATCATATTCGGTTTGGTCCTTCCTGCCGGTGCTTCTAGCCTGTCCTTTTTTGTTGTTACCCCAGCTGTGGATGTGACTGGTGATAGAAGCAAGGTCCAATGCTGTAAAGAGCAATATTGCATAGGAACCTGGAATGTCAGGTCCATGAATCAAGGCAAATTGGAAGTGGTCAAACAAGAGATGGCAAGAGTGAATGTTGACATTCTAGGAATCAGCAAACTAAAATGGACTGGAATGGGTGAATTTAACTCAGATGACCATTATATCTACTACTGCAGACAGGAATCCCTCAGAAGAAATGGAGTAGCCATCATGGTCAACAAAAGAGTCTGTAATGCAGTACTTGGATGCAATCTCAAAAACGTCAGAATGATCTCTCTTTGTTTCCGAGGCAAACCATTCAATATCACAGTAATCCAAGTCTATGCCCCAACCAGTAATGCTGAAGAAGCTGAACTGGAACGGTTCTATGAAGACCTACAAGACCTTTTAGAACTAACACCCCAAAAAGATGTCCTTTTCATTATAGGGGACTGGAATGCAAAAGGAGGAAGTCAAGAAACACCTGGAGTAACAGGCAAATTTGGCCTTGGAATACGCAATGAAGCAGGGCAAAGACTAATAGAGTTTTGCCAAGAAAATGCACTGGTCATAGCAAACACCCTCTTCCAACAACACAAGAGAAGACTCTACACATGGACATCACCAGATGGTCAACACCGAAATCAGATTGATTATATTCTTTGCAGCCAAAGATGGAGAAGCTGTATACAGTCAGCAAAAACAAGACCTGGAGCTGACTGTGGCTCAGACCATGAACTCCTTATTGCCAAATTCAGACTGAAATTGAAGAAAGTAGGGAAAACCACTAGACCATTCAGGTATGACCTAAATCAAATCTCTTATGATTATACAGTGGAAGTGAGAAATCGATTTCGGGGCCTAGATCTGATAGATAGAGTGCCTGATGAACTATGGGCTGAGGTTCATGACATTGTACAGGAGAAAGGGATCAAGACCATCCCCATGGAAAAGAAATGCAAAAAAGCAAAATGTCTGTCTGGGGAGGCCTTACAAATAGCTGTGAAGAGAAGAGAAGCGAAAAACAAAGGAGAAAAGGAAAGATATAAGCATCTGAATGCAGAGTTCCAAAGAATAGCAAGAAGAGATAAGAAAGCCTTCCTCAGTGATCAATGCAAAGAAATAGAGGAAAACAACAGAAGATCTAGACTAGATCTCTTCAAGAAAGAGATCTAGACTAGATCTCTTCAAGAAAGAGATCTAGACTAGATCTCTTCAAGAAAGAGATCTAGACTAGATCTCTTCAAGAAAGAGATCTAGACTAGAGATCTCTTCAAGAAAATTAGAGATACCAAGGGAACAGTTCATGGAAAGATGGGCTCAATAAAGGACAGAAAAGGTATGGACCTAATAGAAGCAGAAGATATCAAGAAGAGGTGGCAAAAATACACAGAAGAACTGTACAAAAAAGATCTTCACGACCCAGATAATCACAATGGTGTGATCACTCACCTAGAGCCAGATATCCTGGAATGTGAAGTCAAGTGGGCCTTAGAAAGCATCACTACGAACAAAGCTAGTGGAGGTGATGGAATTCCAGTTGAGGCTATTTCAAATCCTGAAAGATGACGCTGTGAAAGGGCTGCACTCAATATGCCAGCAAATTTGGAAAACTCAGCAGTGGCCACAGGACTGGAAAAGGTCAGTTTTCATTCCAATCCCAAAGAAAGGCAATGCCAAAGAATGCTCAAACTACCGCACAATTGCACTCATCTCACACGCTAGTAAAGTAACGCTCAAAATTCTCCAAACCAGGCTTCAGCAATATGTGAACCGTGAACTTCCTGATGTTCAAGCTGATTTTACAAAAGGCAGAGGAACCAGAAATCAAATTGCCAACATCCACTGGATCATGGAAAAAGCAAGAGAGTTCCAGAAAAACATCTATTTCTGCTTTATTGACTATGCCAAAGCCTTTGACTGTGTGGATCACAATAAACTGTGGAAAATTCTGAAAGAGATGGGAATACCAGACCACCTGACCTGCCTCTTGAGAAATCTGTATGCAGTTCAGGAAGCAACAGTTAGAACTGGACATGGAACAACAAACTGGTTCCAAATAGGAAAAGGAGTACGTCAAGGCTGTATATTGTCACCCTTTTTATTTAACTTCTATGCAGAGTACATCATGAGAAACACTGGACTGGAAGAAGCACAAGCTGGAATCAAGATTGCCGGGAGAAATATCAATAACCTCAGATATGCAGATGACACCATCCTTATGGCAGAAAGTGAAGAGGAACTCAAAAGCCTCTTGATGAAAGTGAAAGAAGAGAGTGAAAAAGTTGGCTTAAAGCTCAACATTCAGAAAACGAAGATCATGGCATCTGGTCCCATCACTTCCTGGGAAATAGATGGGGAAACAGTGGAAACAGTGTCAGACTTTATTTTTGGGGGCTCCAAAATCACTGCAGATGGTGACTGCAGCCAGGAAATTAAAAGACGCTTGCTCCTTGGAAGGAAAGTTATGACCAACCTAGATAGCATATTCAAAAGCAGAGACATTACTTTGCCAACAAAGGTCCATCTAGTCAAGGCTATGGTTTTTCCAGTGGTCATGTGTGGATGTGAGAGTTGGACTGTGAAGAAAGCTGAGTGCCAAAGAATTGATGCTTTTGAGCTGTGTTGTTGGAGAAGACTCTTGAGAGTCCCTTGGACTGCAAGGAGATCCAACCAGTCCATTCTGAAGGAGATCAGCCCTGGGATTTCTTTGGAAGGAATGATGCTAAAGCTGAAACTCCAGTACTTTGGCCACCTCATGCAAAGAGTTGACTCATTGGGGATTGGGGGCAAGAGGAGAAGGGGACAACAGAGGATGAGATGGCTGGATGGCATCACTGACTCGATGGACGTGAGTCTGAGTGAACTCCAGGAGTTGGTGATGGACAGGGAGGCCTGGCGTGCTGCGATTCATGGGGTCACAAAGAGTCGGACACAACTGAGTGACTGAACTGAACTGAACTGACTAGGAAGACCTAGTTTCTAATTTGTAGCTTATAACAGACCTTCAGGCAAAATGAGAGAATGGCAGAGGATCAACTTGTTGGTGACAAAACAAAATGACTCTACGTTGTTCCAGTGATGAACAAGAGTGGAGGATGATAGAATACTTTCACGGTTAAAACATGTACACATGACTATTTTATACAGATCAGGTCAAATTAGTACCCCGAAGGTAAGAACATATTTTGGCCACGGAGAGCCTTAACTAATTTCCCAGGGCCTTCCAATCCAACTCGTTAAGTAAGCATAATGTTAAAAAGAGTTATTGCAAGAGATTGGCCACTTGATTATGGTAGGAGCACAGGGTCCTGAGGATAAAAAATGCTTGTAGCCTGGCTCCTTTATTAACCAGAATGGCAATAAAAGAGTTTCAAACAGACATAGTTGAAGGTAATCTGGAAGCTCTAGTTCTTTTAGAAGCAAGGAACTTATATTGTTTGCTTATAAAATAAGTACAAAGCTTGACAGGTATCATCACCAAGACCCGGAGTTATTCAGCTCTCAAGTGAGGGTTTTTTTTTGTTTGTTTTTTTTTTTTTTTGAGAAGATGAGGAACCTATGTTCTCTGGGCAGGTCATACAATACATGGAGAACAACTCTTTACCACCTCTTAGTAAGACCCAACTGAATACAGCAAACATCAGTTTTAAGCTACTAATTCTCTCTTCTTCCTTATCCATAAACTTCCTATGTTCATTAATTATAATGTATCTTTATACATACACTTAGACATATATATATATATATATAAAAGTTAGATGACATTTAAAGCTTTCATCTTTAATTTTAAAGTAAAATTAATTTTACTACCATGTTCTGAATTATGACATAAACACATTGATTTTATCATCTTAATTGAAGTTAACCTTCAGTTACAAAAGCAAAAACCTTAATGTGTTAATCATTTTTAAAACATCAAATTAAAAGAAATCCACTTATAAATATAAGTAGATATTTAAATGGAAAAAACTTACAGTTCTTTTTAATGGGAGTAATGACTCATCATTGTAGCCCAGAGCAAAACTTGGGGGAATAATGATTTGAGAACCATTAGAAAACTAGGTGTGAAATGTATTTGTAAATTGGTGTGCCGAAGAGCAAAGATGGATTGATTAGAAATAACTCACTTCCTGGGATAAGATATGGAAATAGTACCATGATAGCGAAAAGTATGATAATGTAGATATTTGCCTGCCTATCTGCATTGATGACCACTGTGAGCCCTTCAAGATGGGCCTTGTCCATCTCCAGGGCTGGTCCACCTCCACACCCCGTGAGGGTTGTGGAGCTGAGGTTAGGCAGGGGTTGAGCGCCTTCGGGGAATGAAGTCAAACCCTGGGCATTGCAGGTATTTCTTGCCATGGATCAGACCGAGACATCATCCTTCCTCACCTCTTTCTCCCTCCCTTTCCTAGCTCCCTCCCACACTTACAGGTTTTTCATGAAGAACATTCCCTTAATGTCCCAGTAATCCTATAATCTTGAGTCTCTCACAGGCTCTGTTCTAGGAAACCCAGCTCGAGACATATGAGCCCATATCTGAGAGCACAATGCCACTCTTACTATGGACAGTTTTCTAGCACTTTTCACTCCTCTGCTGGCCAAGAGCCTAAGCCCTTTGTTCTCCCCTTCCCTTCCCCCTACATCCATCAGTCTTTCATGAATCCTATTAGTAGGAATCAGAGAAGCGTATCTTTGAGTCTAAGATCTTGGGAATGATTGTGGTCACAGAGCCCAACCTTGTTCCCTAAAGTGAACATGCTTTCCCTCTTTCCTGAGGACAAACACCCCCCCCCCAACACACCCCCCCCACCCCCCAACACCCCACCCCAGCCCCCGCCAATAGGAGTCCAGCCAATGCAGAATTTGCTCCCTGGGGAGTTTACCACAAAATGAAAACCATTCCCCACTTTAACTTGAAAAGAGGTTGATATACAAAGTTAACAAGACAGGAGATATCCTTGGAACAGAAGTTAAAGCCCCCTTCCCCATAGCTGCCAAGTCTAGTCTGAGTTTTCATTGGCTCAGACCCCAGGAGCCACACCACTCAAAGTTCTGACTTTGCTCTACTTTGAAGAGTTCATCAGCTATCTCTGCATCTTGTCTCTTCTTCCCAGGGAAGAGCTTTCAGGATTCCTAGGTAGGGAGCCTCAGCAAAGCCAGGCACACTCACTCAAGATGCTGTTCTCCATTTCTGGCTATGATTATGGAGCTCACAGAGGCCAATTCAAGCCCTGATCTCAGTGCTCTGGCTGCAGCTGAGTTCCTCTGTCGAGTAGGGATGGAGAGGCTGACAGATGGGCAGGGAACCTGTGAGGGCCTGTGGCAGCCCTCTGTGACCCCAGAACAGCTGTCAAGACCACATACACAGATGCAGGAGATAATTAGGAGGCCACCAGTCTGCAGCCTGTACTTAAATGAGGCCACTCAGACTGTGTCTGGAGACAGATGGACAGAAGTTAATACAAACGTGTCATCACTACCCTCAAAGGGCTGTGACCAGCTCATCTCAGGAGCTCTGGGTCTAGGGCCAAGAGGGAGGCAAGGGGGCAGTAATTGACTTTAGCTGGTCTTGCTTTGCAGCCAGTCAAACCTATGTCAACCCAAACCTGAGGTTGAAGAGTGGGGACAAGGGATACAAAAGTGCTGGAAGAACAACCAAAAATTGATGACTAACTTTCTCAGTTCTGAAAAGGCATCCTAGGCTGTCAAACCACCACTGACCCACACATACCAACACCACCCCGGCACCCTTCCCAATACATTCTGTTAGCTTCCATCTACAATCATTTTCTATATCAGAGGAGTTATCACATTTTAATATGCATAAAAATCAGCTATTGGAGTTTGTGAGTAATGCAGATTCTCAGGTTCTTATCCTGGGTCAGAATGGGGAGAGCTTGCTCTTACTTATATAGCTCAAGCCAAGAATCTTCAGTGGTTGGGAGAAGAAAATGGTCAACATTTGGACCTAGAATGGCTGGAAGCAAATAGATTCCTCCATTATAGTTGCTTATCCAATAGGAACACCAAATCTTGAATCATTACAATCAGAGCCCTGAGCCTCCTCTGTAATTCACTCAGGCTAGAAAGAAAAGTGGATGAGGAACTTGGAGTCTGGGAGAGACCCTAAAGGGAGACATCCAGGTATTAAGAGGCTACTGTACTCTCTGTAGTGTTGTGCAAAGCCTCACAAAAGGTGCACTATCCTTTTCCACATCAGCATGGCAGGAGACAGTATTGATAAATACAAAAGACACCAGCATGTGTGTCCACGTGGATGGAGTTCTATCACATTATCATTATCATTGTTCTGCCTTACTGGACATAAAATCTTAGCTGCTTAAAAACTATTTCAGAAGCAAATGTGATATTGGCTTTTATACCTAAGTTTGTACCGAGTTTGAGTCCTCTCTTCAGGAAGTACTGACTCTCCCACTAGGTTTCTGGGATTGGACACGTGAATTTCAACCCCATTGGTCCCTATCATACCTCATGCAGATGAATGATTTGTCCGAGAAGATCTTCTTCGGCTTCCTCATTTTTCAGGTGAGGAAGTCTCTCCAGGAACCAATGTTTCTATGAGAACAAAAGGCTTATTCTTTGTAAAGACTTCAGAGGTGACTCTTGAAAAAACCTAACCATCTCTCCTGAACAAGATGGGTTTTAACTGGTTCTGTTACCTCGCTTCTTTCTATATTAAATATTTACAATATTTCACTGTCTTTAAAATGGTTTGCTGTTCATTAAGAATAACTTGCTTGGCTCAGTTCAAACAAAACCCTTATACTCAGAAACAGTAGCATTTGATCCACTTGACAATATTCTCAGTGGTTTTGAAGAGGTGTATAAACTTGGATATGGAAACATGGAGAGAGCTAAATTGCTCCACAAATGAACCAAGAAGAGATGATAAGAAGCCTGGAAGGCAGGTGGCTGCAAGTCCAAGAAGAGAGAATTAAGAGATACCCTGGAGTTTTTGAGTGAAATGCTATCTGTCGTGCAACATAAACTATACCCTTCTGCCTCTCTCACAAACTTTAGTTAAATCTACATTTGTGGATGAGATTTGGTATTGGAAATGATACAAACAAAGAAACAAATACTGTTGCAAGATTGGTCTAGGGTGAGACCAAAGGCTGGGTACCCATGGCAAATGGACATGGGAGCAGCAGCCATAAGTTACACTAAGAATCGAAGAGCAAGCCTCGTGGAGTCTTTCTTGAATTATCAGATATACCTGAGATAAGTATAGTACCTAGAAGACTAGAAGGGCTTTGGCCCTAGGAATCACTCCTAAAAGAGTAGGACTAAAGAGTGTCATGGATGGCCAGGCTCACAAAGAGCTGTAAGAAACAAATGCTTACATGTATTGACCTGCTTAGGGTTGGTAATGGCAAACTCTTCCTCAGAATGGAGATCCTTTAAAGCAGTGGTTAAAGAGTGTGGTTCTGGACTCAGACACAGCTGGGATCAAACCTTGGCTGGCTCTAGCTTTCTCTCTTTAAGAAAAGGCACCTAACTTAGCTTCATTTTTCTTATGGAGGCTCTGTTATCCTAACTCTGTTGCTTTTGAGTAAGTCCAATAACCTCTTCAGGCCTTTTGCTCTAGGACAGCAGTTTTACTAAAAGTATACAGGAAAGCATGAAGTATAGACTATTGAATTGTAAAACATTTTGATGGCACCTGTCCAACCCAAGAATTTGGAATCCCTCCCCACTGCACCTGGAGAGACCTTCCCAAATCCCTTTAGAACAAACAAACTTGGGTATGGGATGCATGTACTAAGTCACTTCAGTCATGTCCAACACTGTGCGACCCTATCGACTGTAGCCTACCAGGCTCCTCTGTCCATGGGATTTTTTCCAGGCAAGAATACTGGAGTGGGATCTTCCCAGCTGAGTGATCGAACCCATGTCTCTTACATCTCCTGCCCTGTCAGGCATATTCTTTACCATTAGCACCACCTGGGAAGCCCAAGGTACTGGATGAGCTGGTTTAAAAATAAAGATGGTTAAAGGGATGGAGAATCCACGAAGCTGTGGGAGATGAAGTCTCTTGTGGCAGTTCTAGGCTCAGTGGCAGATGACAGGAGATGATGAGAGAACTCCAGCAAGTATGTGATGAAACCTACTCACAGAACTGAGGGCACCTCCTTGATTGAGACTGTTAGTCCCTCAACTTCCTCATGAATGCTCCATGATGTGAGAAATAGTGTGATGGGAGGGTATAGCATTCCATGGGGCCATCACACCTGTCTTTTCTGTACTCTGAGCCTGCATCCTAACAGTCAGTTCTTATTTGATACTACAAGTCATTTCCTTCAGTATCATTTCTGTCTCTGCACATGACATCTCTGTTCTATGGCTCTTCCTGAGCAAAAATCTCCCAACCCTTCCTCAACCATGACACATTCAGAAAGTAATGGAGAGATGTGTGATAAACTAAAAAGAATCTCTTGGTAGCTTTACATATCACCGCTCTCCTTTTTTTGGACCTTGGGTTTTTCCATTTTAAAGAACTGAAATCATGAAGAATTCAGGGGGAAAAAATCATCTAATAAGTTGTTTAATCATTTAAATATTATGTAAGAATGCTTCCCCCAAATCTTCAACTCCTTCTTCCACATTATTCTTAGACAATTTAGCAACTGAATGACAAAAAATAATACCTTCACATATTAAAATTTTATAGCATACCCTCAAGTAGCCTTGACATTCTAATCTTAGAAGTGTGATTAATCTCTTCCTTGTATCTATTGATTTAAAGGTGTAATGCTTTTTATAATTGACATTTCAAAATGCCAGATGAGAGAAACTTTAACTTAGGTATGTGACCAAAAAATTCACCTGTGTCTTCCCTTATTTTTTTTAGTGGCTCTTTTTTTATTCTTTTTAAAATCTGAGATATAACTGACATAGAGCATTATGTTAGTTTCATGGGTACAACATAACAATTCAACATTTGTATATATTGCAAAATAATCACCGCAGTAAGTCTAGTTAGTATCCATCACCATACGTAACTACCAATTTTTGTGCTCCCTTGCTCAGCACTTATACATAGTTACAAATTCTTTTTATTGTGATGACAACTTCTAAAATCTATGCTTTTAGGAGCTTTCAAATATCCAATATTGTTTACTGTAGTCATGATGCTGTACATGACATCCCCATTACACATTTATAACTGGAAGTCTTGCTTTTTATGTTATCTATAGGAGAGTACCACCTAGTAAAGTGAAGTCACTCAGTCGTGTCCAACCCTCAGCAACCCCATAGACTGCAGCCGACCAGGCTCCTCCGCCCATGGGATTTTGCAGGGAAGAGTACTAGAATGGGTTGCCATTGCCTTCTCCGAGTAGGGTCCCATCATCTGTTTAATCACAGCTCCCTCCTCTAGGATTCTGAACCAATTTAGAGCTTGGACTTAAATCATAGTATCCACTTTATTATTAGCCAGATTATAGTATATGAGTCAGACCTGAGGCAAAACTCAGCTTTCAGTGACCTCTTTCCAACTCAACTCAAATCTAAACCTTGCCACCACACAGTGGGGGAATTCTGACTTCAGAGGTGACTCCTCCAGTCACATGGATGAAGGATCTGAGTGTATCTTAAGCCACATCAAGTCAAATGGACAAGAGGCCCCACCTTCTAGGTGTACTTAGCAGCTAGAAGGAGAGGGAGAGGGAAGAAAATAGCCTGCCTCCATGCTGGTCAGAGAGAGGGACACTTTTTTTCATCTCATCCATGAGATAAGTTACTTCTCCTGTTATGGAGAGAGGGTAAGAGCAGAAGCTTTGACCCAGCTCTTCCTGAGCAGTAGAAATGTTGACAAATCCTGTTCCATGGACCAAGTCAGGAAGATACGTAGCAGGAATTGAAAGATATCTCCTATTCTTTAAGCACACCATCCATGAGAAACCATAGCACTTGAAGCCATAAAATTCATTCCCAGCTCAATACCATCCAATCAGATAATTAAGTATTATCTGAGAGCCTGAACAGTGAAAATTATTTTTCTAACCAGCTCCAAACATTCAGATGAAGAGAGTGCATGCTGCTGTTCATTACAAGCTTCATAATTATCTCAGAATTCTTGAGCACACAGGTATATTCTTTTTTTTTCTTTTCATATCAAATTGAAGAAAAGAATCCTTGTTATGTTTTTATGGCTTTATTGAGGTATAGTTGATACAATGAAGGACATATATTTAAAATGTACCATTTGATAACATTCATAAAACACTCATCACAATCAAGATAATTGTCCTCAAAGTTCCCTTGAACCTAGTAACTCATACTTCTTTCCCCAGCAAGAAGTCATTTGCAGTATAGATTAGTTTATATTTCATAAATATGGTATCATTCAGTTTGTGTTTTTTGTTTGGTTTCTTTCATTCAGCATACATCCTTTTTTTTTTTTTTTACTCATCCATGTCATTGTGTATGTCAATTGTTCATCTTTTTTTATTACTGAGCAGCTTTCCATTGTATTATAAACCACAGTTTGCTTATTCATTCACTTGTTGCTGGACATTTGGACTGTTTCCAGTCTGTGGCTCTTACAAATAAAGCCACTGTGAACCTTCATCTTCAAGTCCCTCTGTGGACATATGCTTTTGTTTATTTTGGGTAAACATCCAGGATCGGTTGGGTTGTATGGTAAGCATATGGTTAATATTTGAAGAAACTACCGAACTGTTTTCTAGACTGGATGCAATAAAGACATATTCTGTTTTTTCATTTCATTTTGAACAAATGGAAAGAAAGCTTTTCCATTTTACACTTAAACATCAAACCGTCTTTGCATTTTTTTTCTCTTATGTTCTTGAGGAAGTGTCATAAGTCTTCTTATTTTGGAGAACTTTTTTTTTTTTTCCAATAATTATGTTCTGGCCCTTCTACTGGCTTGATTCTCATTTGTAAAAATGGGGTAAGTCACCAACCTGGAGAATCTCAGGTTCAGAGATGTTACATTTGCCCCCAGAGACTTGCTGTGAAGATTAATGGAGATTCCAGGAAGTCTTCAAACAAAATACCTCAATTGTGGTGGACCTAAACACACTGCCTACATTTATGAACAGCTGCAGAACAGTGTTGATTGAAAGCCAGCAACCAGACTTTGGAGTGGAAAAAAAATCAAAACAAAAAAATCTCTATGCCTTTCAGTTTCATTAAGATCTTCTCACCCCACTCACATTTATTTCAAATACTTGAGATGTCAGAGCAGGAAAATTGATTTTGCTTCTCAGAGCCCTTTCTGACATGTAGGAAGAACAGGGAGAGAGTTTTTTTTTTAAGCTTAAAAATATTCTTATGAAATGGGAAAAAGAGCTATAAGAGTTATCAGATGAACTGGGGAACCGTGGGGAGCAGGAGCTGGCAGGTTGCTGAGGAGTAAACATCACAGAACTGCGGTTTCCCAGCTTGTGCTGTTTGAAAGCAGTCTGGGGGTCTCCTAAGAAGTTTAGTTTATTCTGTTGTTTCTGAGAAAATTTAGAACACAAATTCACCAAGAAGATAGATGTCTGAATTACAAGCTTCAAACAAACATAGTCCCTTTATCCCGGTGTTTTTCCCGCTGGGAAGAAAAACTCATTTACCAAACTCTGTGAAGTGTGAAGGCGAGCTTCGGGCCTCGCTCCCCCACTCGCCGTCCAACGGGGAGGCCTGTTGGGTGAAGCAGGCGGAATGAAGCCCGCTGCCTGAAGTGTGAAGGAAGGTTGCCTAAAGCCTGGAAGGATCAGTCAGCAACTAGGACCCAGGCCTGGAAGCTGGAGGAGAAAGGAATTTGGACAGTGGACCCAAAAGAGAAAAGAGAAGGATTTTGTGTTTACTCCAGCTGTCACTCACAATCAGGGACGCAGAGATGAACAGAACAAGAGCTGCATTAGAGGGAGCCCTGGAGAAGTGACCCCTCCACCCCTCCTTGTGGAACGCGGCCCCCCAGCAGTCCTGCCTCTGTAAGCAGCTTCACACAGCCTTGAAATGATCTGGGAGTCTGGCTTCAACAGATAGCATGCGTTTGCCAAATTCATTCCAGTTCCTCCCAATTATTTTGAAAATTTTGCCTGTTGTGGGCAGAAATCCCAAAAGGATAAAGACAATAGAGGCCCATTTATTTATCTGAAGATGTCTGTTGTTTCTCACCTGCAGCAACAACACAATAATAAAACCCTGTCTTCTTCATTTTCAACCAGATCCTCGTAGTAATTCTCGTCTTGCAATTCCTATTGTCACTGCGCATGCCTCCTTCCATGTGGCATTTTCCACTGACAGTGACATTAGAGGTGGCAAGCGGGCAAGGATGTCACAGAACATAAGGAAATGTGTTTCAGAGAAATGATAGTTTTCTATTACCTGACATACCACGGGATGCCTGGTCTAAACTTGGGAATTTGGTCATTTCTAGTAGACCCATATGCGAACATAGACACGCTGCAGAAATAAACACTCTGTGTCTATCTACCTGTCCATCTACCTAGCTACCTTATGCCAGGTCTCTCTGTCCATGGATTTCTCCAGGCAAGAATACTGCAGTGGGTAACCTTTTCCTTCTCCAGGGGATCTTCCTAACCCAGGATCGATCTAAGGTCTCCCACCTTGCAGGCGGATTCTTTACCATCTGGGCCACCAGGGAAGCCCAGGATTACATACAGATGTAGATATTGCAGTGGGTAGAATTTGAAGATGGGCCCAAGCTTCCTGCTCCCTAGTGTGCATAACCTTTATAATCCCCGGGACTGTGAATAGGATGGATTTCACTCCACAGCTCGGTCCTATTTATGTGTCTTTAAGAAGGGAAGATTTTCCAGGTGGGCCTGACCTAATCACATGAGCCCTTCGAGTCTGAATCTAGAGATAGGAGTTTGAGAAGTCAGAAAGAAAAGCATGATGGGGGTTCAATTCGAGGGAGATTCCTGTTGAAGACACAGAGGGCCATGTGACAAGAAATGTGGGGTGGCCCCTGGAGCTGAGAGTAGCCCCTGACTCCAGCCAGGAAGGAATATACATGCTTGATTTTATAACATTCTGGGGCCTCCATGATAGCTCAGTTGGTAAAGAATCAGCCTGCAATGCAGGAGAGCCTGGTTTGATTCCTGGGTCGGGAAGATCCACTGGAGAAGGAATAGGTTACCCACTCCAGTATTCTTGGGCTTCCCTTGTGGCTCAGCTGGTAAAGAATCCACTCGCAATGTGGGAGACCTGGATTCAATCCCTGGATTGGGAAGATCCCCTGGAGAAGGGAAAGGCTCCCCCTCTAGTATTCTGGCCTGGAGAATTCCATGGACTCCATAGTCCATGGGGTTGCAAAGAGTTAGACACGACTGAGCAACTCTCACTTTCACTTTCTCTCATATAAGCATTTCAAGCTATAAATTCCCGTCTAAGGACTTCTTCAGCTGATATATTGCAGGGTTTTTGTTTTTTTTTTTTGAAGTATAGTCGATTTACAATATTGTATTAGTTTCATGGGTACAGCAAAGTGATTCAGTTATATAGACATATATGTATATATTTATTTTCTTTTTTATAGTCTTTTCCATGATAGTTTATTACCAGATATTGAATATACTTTCCTGTGCTATACAGTAAATCCTTGTTGTTTATCTGATAGAGTTGTTAAAATTGTCATTAGTTCAACTCTTTCACAATTTCCTTTTAGATTATTTCTTTGACCTGTGGGTCATATGGGCTTCCCAGGTGCTGGTAGTGGTAAAGAACGTGCCTGCCGATGCAGAAGACCTGAGAGATACGGGTTTGATCCCTGGCTTGGAAAGATCCCCTGGAGGAAGGCATGGCGACCCACTCCAGTATTCTTGCCTGGGAAATCCCCTGGGACAGAGGAACCTGGGGGGCTACACTCCATGGGGTCACACAGAGTCAGGCACGACTGAAGTGACTTAACACACACGCACATGGATCATATGAAAATGTGTTGTTTAATTTCCAAATACCTGGATACGTTTCACTTTTTTTTTTTTTTAACCAATTTTTAATTTAATTCCATTGTGGTCAGAGAACATATTCTATGTGATTTCAATCCCTTTAAATTTATTGAGACTTTTCCTGGGCCCAGCAAGTGGTGTATCTTAGTGAATGATCCCTGTGCCCTTTGAAGTGTGGTGTATTCTTTAGCTGTTTGGTGAAGTTTTCTCTAAATACCAAGTTTGCTAAATTATTTGAGAGTATGGCAAGTTCTCTATATGTTACTTTTTACTTTAATTGTTCTAACAGTAACTAGACAGGAGTCAAATCTACAAGTATCATTACGGACTCGTTTCTTTCTTTTTTTAGCCCTTTCAGGTTCAAATTGCTTTTAATAGATGCATAATGATTTAGGATTGTTATGCCCTTTATAAACTGAAATATCACTCTTGTTTTGAAATCTACTTTAATATGAATATAGAGACTTTGCCTTTCTTATGGTTGCTGTTTGCATATCTGTAGCTACTTAACAGTATTATTGTTGTTGTTTAGTCGTGTCCAACCCTCTGCAACCCCATGGACTCTAGCCCACCAGGCCCTCTGTCCATGGGATTTCCTAGGCAAGAACACTGGAGTGGGTTGCCATGCCCTCCTCCAGGGGCTTCCCAACGGAGGGATTGAACTTATGTCTCCTGCATTGCAGGTGGGATTTTTTTTTTTTTTTTAAACCGCTGAGCCTCTGGAAGTCCCATTCACAGTATATCTTGCTTTAATATTATAATTCTTCACATCCAATCTAAGAATTTTGCAACAAAATGTTTTCATTGACCACCCCCCTTCCAGTCACCCATTTTATTTCTACATAAGCTGTATACCCTGCAAGACATTAGTATGATTCTTTTCTTTTTCGTATGATGTTTGAGAAAAAAATTCTATTTACCCACATATTTACCATTTCTAGCAATCTTTGTTCCTTTATGTAAATCAAGGTTTCTCTTTGGTATTATTTAATTTTTTTCCTTCTGTCTGAAGGTCTTCCTTTAGTGCAAGTCTGCTGGCAATAAATTCCCTTAGCTTTTGTTGATCTGAAAGGTTTGTACTTCATTTTTTAGAAGATCTTTATGCAAGATATATAGTTTTAAGTTGAGCATTTTATTCTTTCAGCAGTTTGAAGATGCTATTACATTGTCTTTGAGTTTAATAAGAAATAAGTAGAGATTCTTATCATTATTCCATACATATAATGTGTGTTTTCCCTCTGCTTCTTTCAAAATTTAGTCTTTTTCTTGTTTTTATCAATTTGAATATGATGTGTCTGGGTGTGATTTTCTTTGTGGAATCTCTGAAATGATTTTTTTAATCAAAATTAGAAATTTTTCAAGCGTTTTTTTCTGCCCAGTCTCCTTGCTATCTTTCTAGGATTCCAATTAGCTATATATCAGACCACTGGATGTTGTCTCTTAAGTTGCTAAAGATTATTTCTTTTTAAAATATCTTTTCTTTCTGTTCAATTTGCATAGTGTCTATTGATCTATTTTCAAGTTCACTGATCGTTTCTCTTCTAGTGTCCACTCTATGATAAGCTCACCTAGTGAATTTTTAATTTTAAATATTTTGTTTTCCAGTTCTTGAATTTCTATTTAGTTCTTCTTCAAAGAAATTTCCATTTCTTTACTGAGTCTCCCATCTGTTCACTCATTCTCTTTTTCTTTATATCCCTGAATTTTTTATATAAACTTTAAAAATCCTTGTCAGTTAATTCCAGGATATATATATTTGGTATGGGTGTGTTTCTACTGACTTTTTCTCTCCTGGTTATTGCTTACATTTTCATGGCTTTTTGTGTCTCAAAATTTTCTGTTGTGTTCTGTATATTGCGGCTATTATGTAGTTGAGATTTGCATTACCTTTGACTTTTTAGCCCTCTGAGACTTCTGTATAACTATGGGAGCATGGGGAAAGAATAATAGCATCAGTTGGATTCAGAGAAATATGAAGTAAAACCATAGTCAGATATCACTCTGTTTGTCCCCTTGACCACTAAGTAGTATTCCATGGTTGAGCACTACCATGGTTTATCTGTTTGCCATTTAAGGATGCTTTGTTTCCAAATGCTCAGAATGAGCAAGCACCAGAATAGCAAAAGTGACAGAGACTGATTATACCCAAGAGGTGCTAAGAATGTGAGACAATCACAACTCTCCTTTCTTGCTGCAGTGTGCCTGGTGCAATCCTATCGGGTAACTAATTGGCATTATCTAGTCAAGCTGACTGGCTACCTACCCAGTGGCTCAGCAAGTTCACTGCCAGTGTATATCTAAGATAAAGGAGCACATACATCTACCGAGGACAATAGCTGGGTCATGAAGTTGTGGGCTATTTATACAATGAAATAATATCGAGTAATGAGAACAAACGAACCATTACTACATGAAAACACTGATGAATCTCAGAGAAATAATACTGAGTGAAAAGAGCCAGATGCAAAAGGATCTATACTGAATTTTAGCATTTTAATGAAATTCAGATGGTCATAAAGATTGGATAATAGTTACTTCTGGGATCATGGGTAGACGCGGGACCATATAGGAACACGAAGAGGCCTTCTGTGTTGTTGGAGATGATATAGAGCTTGATCTGGGTAGTGCCACATGGAGATATGTATATACACACATACACACATATATACACACATGTACACTGATACATGGGCTTCCTGGTGGCTCATATGATAAAGAATCTGACTGCAATGCAGGAGACTAGGGTTTGATCCCTCGGTCAGGAAGATCATTTATATATATAAATATACACACATACCTATATATATGTCTGTACATACATACATACACACAGATATATATTAATATATATACATACACAGATATATATACACACGCACATATTCATCCAGCTGCATACTTGAGATGTATGTTAAGCCTCAAAGAAATTTCTAAGTTAAGTATTATGCAACAGTCTTTGAAAAATAAAATCTAGCTCTAATCTTTGGGTATATGAATTAAACCATTTTAATTTCCCTTTGAATGTGAAATTAAAATGTTTTAAAATTCCTTTTAACATTTGTTAATTGAAGGATGAATCTTTTCTTAAAAACAAAGCAAAAGCCAATTCCGGCAAACAAAGCAGCCACAGATCTTTCATGTCTCTCTCAAAGTGCTATACTTAAAGTTCTTAAAGACTGTAAGAACTCAATTTCATATTTGAAAATCTTTCCCCTGCCAGATGCAGGACCTGCCTGTTGGTCCCTGATAATTTAAAGGTGCTAAATTCAGATACATTCAAGCCCTGTGCCTCTCTAGAGATCACCCTTCTTTCTATAGATGGAGCAATTAAAACTGACCTTCAGTTCTAGCTGCCACTAGTCCTCAGATATCAAAGTGCAGAATGTAAGGGGTTTGGAAACAAGATATTAAATGGGGTCAGAGAAAGTGTGTCTTTCACCAGGAATTGTACAAGGTTTCGTTTTTGCCAGATGAAAGACTAATTTTTGAGGTTTGCTGGAATCAGTGATATTTGATGGTATTTTACCTTTTTGTAGTGTGCTATACAGGATGATTCCAAATATTTCCCAGTGTAATTCTAAATAATTTTAAATTTGTACTGATTCTTGGAAAGTTTTGCCTATTTCTGTTGAATTGGAAAAAAGTTCAAAGTTTTTTTCCATATCAGTTATGCCTAAAATAGCTCTGTATTCAAAATCCAGAATTAATTTCCCAATAAAAAGGGACAGTGAACTTTGCCACAGTAGAAACTTATCATCTGGTCTTTAGAGCATGCCCATTCTGAGAACACGTCCCTGTTTCTGGGAACTGCTCCTCCATCACTGCCATGGTGTTGCCATCCAAGATCCCACCACAGCTCCACTCCCTAGTCACGATTGCTGATCTGATAGAAATCAGATGCTGATTTCTAGCATCTGATCATTTATCTATTTATTTATAGTTAATTTTTCACTGGAACTGAGAAAGTTAATCAGTTTCTTCCCAGTGGTAGAATTAATAAGAAGCGTTGCCCTATTTCCCACCAAAGCCAATACAAAAATGAGCATATGTCTGGGATCCCAGCACAGCCCTTCCTGGTCAGGCCCAGGGTGCTTCTGGACCATTTGCCATAGGCTAAGATTTATGGCACCCCACTCCAGTACTCTTGCCTGGAAAATCCCATGGACGGAGGAGCCTGGTGGGCTGCAGTCCATGGGGTCGCTACAAGTTGAACACAACTGAGCGACTTCACTTTCACTTTTCACTTTGATGCATAGGAGGAGGAAATGGCAACCCACTCCAGTGTTCTTGCCTGGAGAATCCCAGGGACGGGGGAGCCTGGTGGGCTGCCGTCTATGGGGTCGCACAGAGTCGGACACGACTGAAGTGACTTAGCAGCAGCAGCAAGACTTTCCTAATCTGGGAGCATATGAGATTGTAAATTCTCAACAGGAGAGCAGGATACAGCAATGCATAGGTTGGTCTGTTTCCTTGAGATTCTTTTTTTTTTTTTCAATAGTATGATTGATTTGAAGCTATGCACAGCTGTAATTTCTGCTTATTTTTTTAAATTTTGTTTTTAATTGGAGGTTAATTGCTTTACAATATTGTATTGGTTTCTGCCATACATCAACATGAAACAGCCATAGGCATACCTGTCCCCTCCCTCTTGAACCTCCCTCCTACCTCCCACCCTGAGATTAGTTTTATGTTAGGACAAAGGCAGAGAATTAATGAATAAATGCCATGTTCTTGCACCATCACATAAAATTTTTGCTGGCTTGCTGCTTTGAAATACCCCTTTAGAGGTATTTCAAAGCTGTGCTTAGTCACTCAGTCATATCTGACTGTTTGCGACCCCGTGGACTGTATCCCACCAGGCTCCTCTGTCCATGGGGATTCTCCATGCAAGAGTAATGGAGTGGGTTGCCATTCCCTTCTCCAGGGGATCTTCCCAACCCAGGGATCGAACCCAGGTTTCCCACATTGCAGGCGGATTCTTTACCATCTGAGCCACTAGGAAAGCCCCTTTTAGAGGGTATACAAAGCCTCAAATATAAAGAGAACCTAGAATAAGATATCATCACCATGAGTGATCCTGGACACAAAAGAGGGATGCAGATTATCTTGGGGGAGAAGCGCTGACTAGTTCATGTATGCGATACTTCATGGTAAAGGAACTTTTTGCTTGTCTCTTCCTAAGATGGGGAGTAGAGTGATCCCTAGATACAATTGCTCTTTGAAACAATTAAAGGATGGATGGATGTGTCACCAGAAGAAAGTGGAGAAAAAAATGGAGGGTATCTTCAAATTTTTACCCAATGTATCTAGAGTAGGAAAAGTATTGAATTTTGTCCAAAAAACATCTTCTGATGTTTCTAAAGTTATAAATCTTCTCCTTATGACCTTTTTAAAGGTACCTGTTAGTTCATTTGATACCTAGCTAAGAAAAATGATTCTTCTCTGATCCTTAGACAGAATTTCTCCTAAAATATTCTGATGTCATCTGTAAGAAGCCTGTGAATGACTAAAGAATTCTTATAGGTAAGCAATATGAAAGAGAGAAAGCAAGTTGAGGCATGCATGAATACATGTTCATTGCTGAATTCCCAATATCGGGTTCAATGCCTGGTATGTAGTAGGTGCTTAATAAATATTTGCTAAACGGATGAATGAATAAGTTTGATGTTGAAACATGGACTGGCAGTCTAATTACTAGTTTTTCTTTCTTTCTTTGCATTTGGTAATCCAACAAAAAATATTTACATGTGTGTTGGTTTGAAAAGTTTTTTCTAAGAATCGTAAGAAAAAGTCCACTTTGCTTATTAAATGAAAAAGGTCTGAGAAGTAGCCTTTCGGAGGACCTTACATTAAAATTTTGCACCCCCTAATGGTTATTCCTGGGATTACACTTCAGAATTAGAAAGCAACCTAATTGAAAGTCTTCCCTGGTGGCTCAGATGGTAAAGCATCTGCCTGCAATGCAGGAGACCCGGGTTCGATCCCTGGGTTGGGAAGATCTCCTGGAGAAGAAAACGGCAACCCACTCCAGTATTCTTGCCTGGAGAATCCCACGGACGGAGGAGCCTGGTACGCTACAGTCCATGGGGTCACAAAGAGTGGACACGACTGAGCGACTTCACTTTCACTTTCACTTTCAGTTGGAAGTAGGACCATATCTATTTCCATTCAAGTGAGAGTTAAGGAATAAAAAGGCCATCAGTTCAGAAGAACAAAGACAACAGGAGTTAGGTCACATAAAACCAGAGATTACACAAACTTCTATGAAGTTTGAAAGGCTGAAAATAAAATGGTTACCTGGTAACTGCCTTAGCTAACCAGGTAAATCTTAAACCTGGTCCTGCCAATGATGTGGGTCACAAGAAATAAGTGATGAGCTGCCAGCACAGAATCCAGGGACGATGCGGGAATTAGGGACAGCAGTTACCTCTAAGCAAGGAGCGGGGTCTGTAGGGTGAAGCTGACAAGGATTTGCTGCTAGTTTGAATGTGAAGCTGATAGAACCCACTACCTCAGATCAGCCCCCTTACCCCAGGCAGCCCAGGGGCCTGCTAGCAGAAGGAGGGAGATTAAGCTTCTGGAGGGCTGCCCCGCTGAGGATGGGGGGAGGTGTTGCACAGAGGAGTCAAGCTTGCACTCTGGATGATGACGCTTCTTGGACTGAGTTCCTGCTGGTATGGGAGCTCTGGTGTCAAACCTGTACATCTTGGGAAGAGACTGGAAGACTCTTCTCTGGGGGCTCTGACCTTTAAGTCTGTGTTAAGTGTATTACTTGGATTCAAACAAAATTAAACTGTAAGAAAGAGAGTGGAGGAGCTGATATGTGAGTCACCAGGAAGTTGTGATTTATAGCAGACCTCTGGGATAGTGTATGTCATGTGGCCGAGAAGGTCGTGAGATGAGCATGGGAGGACAGTCAGCTTCTCCTGGAGACACTTCTCTGAATATGCTTGTGTGAGAACTTAAACCCACTCTGAATTAATACTTCGGGGGAGAAAAGTAAGGAGTTTAAGATAGTCCCAGTTACAGGGTGATGGGGAACAACTCTGGTCATGGGAAACCCAAGAAGGAAGAATTGGATATTTGTAAGGAAAAGTCTCCAAACACATCTTCATCTCCCAGCTCTACCCCTCTGAGAGGTCAAGGGCAGGGGTCCTGGATGACCTGCTTGATTTACTTTATTTTTTAGTGACGTGCAAGAAGTTGGCTTCCCCAGAGAGTCATGTCCCACTGCCTTCTTTGTTGCTGTCATTTATTCACTGAGTCATGTCTGAATCTTTTGCAACTGCATGGAGTGTAGTCCACCAGGCTCCTCTGTCCCTGGGATTTCCCAGGCAAGAATACTGCAGTAGGTTGCCATGTCCTTCTCCAGGGGATCTTCCTGACCCAGGGATGGAACCCTCCACGTCTCCTGTTTGACAAACTGATCTTTGCCACTAAGCCACCTGGGAAGCCTGTCCCAGTGTCTGAACAGATTCTAATGGAGGCCCTGTGGCTGGCCTCCTGAATTCCTTTTTCCCCCTGGCACCCCTACCACCAGTGACTGCTGGGCTGCAGCCACTGGCTTACATGAGTGAGCTCCCCACATTAGCCTCGGCTGGTGGAAACTTCCTCACCAAGCAGTGGCCTGAGAGGTAAAACCCCCACTCCCCAGGGATGGGATCTAGACAAGGCTGTGTGCCTTTCCTCTTGGGAACGTTTGGCCTTTTTCCCTAGAATTTTTCCATTAAGCCACTTTCAATGTAGACTTGCTCAAAGGAGGCTGTTTTTAAAAACTACTCCTTACCCTTTCGGTAGAACTTCTGCTCTTAGATTTATGAACCTTTTACCTTGGTATTCTCTCTTTTGGCTTAAGTTTCTATAATTGTTAACTCTCCAAATCAACAGTCGGCCGAGGTTTTTGTCCTGACTGCAGTGACTTCCGAGAGTCTATCTCTTACTTATCATATGCTGATTTCTTTTTAAAGTTGTTAATTAACTAGTAGACTTGTTGCAGATTTGGGGGTTGGGATTTCCAAAACCTGTGAGCCCCAACTGGACACTTTGTATGGCACGGGCAACGTCCACTCATATGGGACAGGAAGAAGTTGGCTGTTGAAGCCTTTTTCTTTAGCCGCATGACTATACTTTCTTCTGCGGTAGCCCAGTGGCTTAGGTTAGGCTAACTAGAAGCAGAGTCAGCCACAGGTATTTGATTGGTTTACTGGGGGAGTGATCTTAGGAGAGGGGGATGGAGGGAAGCAAGAAGAGGCAGGGGAAGTGGCTGAGCAGGAACATGATCCCAGGTCAAGTCCAGCCTGATCCACAGCTCTGGGGTGTGTGTCTCACCCCAGCATTGCCCCACCTTAAGGCAAGGAGACAGTGTTTTGTAGCCCCATATCAATCGTTAGGCCCCCAGAGTGAGGATTAACCTCCTGGGCATCTCCAGGTGAGGAGACTCTCACCAAGAACAACTCTGAGAAGAAGGTCATAGACAGCAAAGACAATTCCTGAGAGCAAGTTTGGGGGTACGGAGGCCTGTGTATCTGAAGCTTGGCAGGGGGAGAAGAGAGATGCTGTGGAGCCTTGTAAGTCAGGATGCAATTCTATCATCATTGGTGGTCATGAGTGGGTGGGGTAAATGACGAGATGCACATTTCAGAAAGTCCACAGCTAGGGGTGGTAGAGAAGCAAGTACTGGTGTCTACAGCCCACCTGAAGGCTCTAGGAGAGAAATGGTTCAGGGTTTATGTAGGTGTGGTAGGGCTGGCAGTCATGAAAGAAAGTGATACTTTGAAAAAGCATGTTGTGAAAGCAGAGTCAACTTTATTTGCTATTTGTGCAAGAATCAAAGTAGCCAAGATTGACTACATGAGTTTTGCTCTGACCAAAAATAGGGGAAGGGGCACCTTGATAGAGAATAAGAGGGCGTGTGGAAAGAAAGGTTTAGTTTGGGGTGTATCAGCAGTTCTTCCCTTTGCACTGCTGAGTAGTGTCCCATCATATTGCATGGCTTATTTATTCACTTACTGACTGTGGACACTTGGGTGGTTTCCAGTTTGGGACTATTATGAACTAAAGCTTATAAACATATTCTTATACAGATCTTTAGTGACTATGTGAACAAATTTCTGCTCAACATATATTTAGGAATAGAATTCTTGGGCCATGGGGCAATTTCAGTAGTTTTTAATTGCAGCATTACTATTGACTGTTGCTTGTATATTCCAGTTCTCTTGTGGCGTTGTCTTGTCCTGAACATACTGTTTATTTATGCAGATTTTAATGTCCCTCTCTGACAGCTCCAGTGACATCACACCTGTGAATCTGCTGTTGCGTGTTTCTCTCCCGGTCCAGTTTCTTAGGAAGGCTTTATAATCTCTTGTTGACCGCTGTGTATTGTGTCAGAGCGTAGAAACCCTGAATGATGATTTCTTTGTCTAAGAACCCTCGATGTCTCCTCTGGTAAAGCAGATCGTGACGTGGTGGATCCCCTTAACCCAGGCAGGGAATGAGCCAGTTCAGGCTTCGGTTGCCCTTGGGGCATGAGTTCGCCCACCTCTGGTCCCCGCTGCTTCTGCTGTGTGGTCCTTTGGGGTTTCTGACTGAGCTCCTGGGCTGTTAGTTGGCCTTCTCTCTCGTGATTAGTTCTAACTTCAGTTTTTAATTTTCTTAGTACTACAGCAGTGCAGAAGATGCTGCTTTGCCCTTTTTCTTTCTTCCCAGTGTCTTTCTTCCTTGCAGTTTAAGAATTTGACAAATGCCTCCAGGAAAGCTGACAGCATCAGACTCACTTCTAAGTACTGGCTTCTCTCACTGGGGTCTTGGGCTGGTTTAGGCACCCCCACACCCCACTTTTCCTTCCCACGTCTGTGAGATTGTTAGAATTTCTGCTTGATTCTCTGTAAACAATGGTTCTCTAAAGGGGGCAGGGGGAGGGATAAATTGGTAGATTGGGATTTACATATATGCATTACTATGTATAAAACTCATAACAAGTAAGAACCTACTGGGAACTCTACTCAGTACTCTGTAATGAACTATATGGGAAAAGAATCTAAAAAAGAGTGAATATATGTTCATGTATAACTGATTCACTTTGCTATACAACAGGAACTAACACAACATTGTAAGTCAATTATACTCCAACAAAACTTAATTAAAAAACAATGGCTCTCTAGCTTTCTTTTCCTTCTACCTTGGTCAGTGCCAAGAGCTGGCATGTTCCCTGAAGGCAGAACAATTCTAGAATGCCTGCTCGCCAATCTGCAGTTCTGTTCCTCCGAAATCCAGCCCAGAGCTGCTCTGTTTGCTCAGCTGTGCTCTGTGGCCTCCAAACAGAAGAAATTTCGTATTTTCCCTGGCTTCTTTGGTCAATCCTAGGACAGCATCAGTCTGTTGCAAGTGACTGCATCATATCTGGAAGTAGACATTCCCTATCAGTTAATTTGAATAACTTTTCATCATGTAGCACATATCTTCCTTTCATTTGTTATTTTATATTTTTAAAATTCCCATGTATCCATCACTTTTCATCATTATTTTAAAAACCTTATTTATGAAAAAAAATATGGAATTCAGCCAACATGCACCAAGAAGAAACTACAGAAGATGCATATTTTCATGTTCAAACAAAAGCAAATAAAAAAATTGTTAGTGAACATTTAACTCACAAAGTTAGAATACACAAAACAAATCTGAAAAAGAACAGGAGGATTACATCAAGGTTAAAGAAGATGTTAAACAATTTGACAAAACAAATATATTAAGAGAATGAAAAGACAAGCCAGAGACAGGGTGAGAGTCTTTGCAAAACACATGTCTAGTGAGGAATGATATCCAAATACAGAAATTCTTAAGACTCAATAATTAAAAAAAAAAAAAGAACAACCCAATTCAAAAATGGGCAAGAAATCTGAACAGACACCTCACCAAAGAAGACACAGAGGTGACAAACAAACAAATGAAAAGATATTCAATATTATATATCATCAGAGAATTACAAATTAAGACTATAATTAGGTACCACTACACACACATTCCAGAGAAGGCAGTGGCACCCCACTCCGGTACTTTGCCTGGAAAATCCCATGGATGGAGGAGCCTGGTGGGCTGCAGTCCATGGGGTCGCTAAGAGTCGGGCACGACTGAGCGACTTCCCTTTCACTTCTCACTTTCATGCATTGGAGAAGGAAATGACAACCCACTCCAGTGTTCTTGCCTGGAGAATCCCAGGGACCGGGGAGCCTGGTGTGCTGCCGTCTATGGAGTCACACAGAGTTGGACATGACTGAAGTGACTTAGCAGCAGCAGCAGCAGCAGCAACACACACATTAGAATGGCCAAAATCCAAACCATTGACAATGGTGGTAAGGATGTGGACCAAGAGGAACTTTCATCCATTGCTGGTAGCAATACAAACTGGTACAGCCACTGTGGAAGGCCATTTGGCAGTTTCTTAGAAAACTAAATGGATTCTTACCATTGTTGTTGTTCAGTCGCCCACTTGTGTCCAACTCTTTGTGACCCCATAGACTGCAGCACATCAGGCCTCCCTGTACCTCACCATCTCCCAAAGTTTGCCCAAGTTCATGTCCATTGCATTGGTGATGCCATCCAGCCATCTCATCCTCTGACGCCCTCTTCTCTTTCTGCCCTCAATCTTTCCTAGCGTCAGGGACTTTTCCATGAGTCAGCTTCTCTCATCAGGTGACCAAAATACTGGAGCTTCAGCTGCAGCATCAGTCCTTCCAATGAGTATTCAGGGTTGATTTCCCTTAAGATTGACAGGTTTGATCTCCTTGCTGTCCAAGGAACTCTCAGGAGTCTACTCCAGCACCACAGTTCGCAGGTATCAGTTCTCTGGTGCTCTGCCTTCTTTATGGTCCAGCTCTCACAACTGTGCGTGACCACTGGGAAGATTATAGCCTTCACTATATGAATCTTTATCGGCAGTGTAATGTCTCTGTTTTTCAGCACACTGTCTAGGTTTGGCATAGCTTTCCTGCCAAGAAGCAATCGTCTTCTGATTTCATGGCTGCAGTCACCATCCACAGTGACTTTAGAGCCCAAGAAGAGGAAATCTGTCACTACTTCCAAATCTTCCCCTTCTGTCTGCCATGAAGTAATGGGGCCAGATGCCATGATCTTAGTTTTTTTTAACATTTAGTTTTAAGCTAGCTCTTTCAGTCTCCTCCTTCACCCTCATTAAGAGGCTTTTTGTTCCTCTTCACTTTCTGGCATCAGTGGTATCATCCACATATCTGAGGCTGCTGATGTTTCTCCCGCCTATCTTGATTCCAGCTTGTAACTCAACCAGCCCAGCATTTCCCATGATGTGCTCAGCGTATAGGTTAAATAAACAGGGTGACAGCAGACAGCCCTGTCGTTCTCCTTTCTCAATCCTGAAACAATCAGTGTTCCATACAGGATTCTAACTGTTGCTTCTTGACCTGCAGGTTTCTCAGGAGACAAGTAAGATGGTCTGGTGTTCCCATCTCTTTAAGAGCTTTTCACAGTTTGTTATGATCCACATAGTCAAAGGTTTTAGTGCAGCTGATGAAGCAGAGGTAGATGTCATCTATTTCTGAAATTCCCTTGCTTTCTCTGTGATCCATTGAATGCTGACAATTTGATCTCTGGTTCCTCTGCCTTTTCTAAACCCAGCTGGAACATCTGGAAGTTCTTAGTTTGCATAATGCTGAAGCCTAGCGTGCAAGATTTTAAGCATGACCTTACTAGCATGGGAGATGAGTGCAATTGTCTGATGGTTTGAACATTCTTTAGTACTAACCTTCTTGGGAATTGGGATGAGGATTGACCTTTTCCAGTCCTGTGGCCACTGCTGGGTCTTCCAGATTTGCTGACATATTGAGTGCAACACTTTGATAGCATCATCCTTTCGGGTTTTGAATATCTCCACTGGAATTCCATTATATCCACTAGCTTTATTGACAGCAGGGTTTCCTAAGGCCCACCTGACTTCACACTCCAGAATGTCTGGCTTTGGGTGACTGACCATAACATCGTGGTTATCCAGTTCATTAAGATCTTTTTGTGCAGTTCTTCCATGTATTCTTTCCATCTCTTCTTGATCTATTCTGAGTCTACTAGATCTCTACCCTTTCTGTACTTTATTAGGCCCATCTTTGGGTGAAATGTTCCCTTGATATTTCCAATTTTCCTGAAGACCTCTCTGGTCTTTCCCCTTCTGTTGTTTCCTTCTAGTTTTATGCACTGTTCTTTGAAGAAGCCCTTCTCGTCTCTCCTTCCTATTCTCTGGAACTCTGCATTTAGTTGGATGTACCTTTCCCTCTCTTCCGTGCTTTTTGCTTCTCTTCTTTCTTCAGCTATTTGTAAGGCCTCCTCAAACAACCACTCTGCCTTCCTGCTTTTCTTTTTCTTTGAGATGGTCTTTTTCTCTGCTTCCTGTACAATATTACAGACTGCCACCCATAGCTCTTCAGGCACACTGTTTCCTGGATCTAACCCCTTCAGTCTGTGTCCTCTGCAGCATATTCATAGGGGACTTGATTTAAGTGGTACCTGGCTGGCCTAGTGGTTCCCCCCACTTTCTTTAGTTTAAGCCTGAATTTTGCTATGAGAAGCTGATGATCTGAGCCACAGTCAGCTCCAGCTCTGGATTTTGCTGCCTGTGTACAACTTCTCCATCTTTGTCTACAAAGAATGTAATCAATTTGATTTCAGCATTGACCATTTGGTGATGTCCATGTGTAAAGTCATTTCCTACAGTGTTGAAAAAGGGTGTTTGCTATGACTGGTGCATTCTCTAAGCAGAATTCAGTTACCATACAATCCAGCAATCATGTTCCTTGGCGTTTACCTAAATAAGCTGAAAATGTATGTACACACAATCACTTGTACATGAAGGTATATAGTAGATTTATTTGTAATTTCCAGAACTGGGAAACAACCAAGATGCACTTTTTTAGGAGAATGGACAAACTAGTACGTCCAAAAAATAGAATATTATTCAATGATAAAAGGAAATGAGCTATCAAAGCACAAAAAGACATGGAGAAAAGTTGAATGGTTACTACTAAGGGAAAGTGAAAGAAGACAATCTGAAAACATTTAAGTACAGAATGATTCCAGCTCTGTGCCAACATCCCAGAAAAGGTAAATCTCTGGAGACACTAAAAAGATCAGTGGTTGCTACTGGATCGGGGCAGGGAGGAAGGGATGACTAGAGGAAGCGTGGGAGATACTTAGGGCAGTGAAACTGTTCCATATGATATTGTAAAGGTGGATGTCTGGCATTATCACTTGTCAAAACCCATAACTCTATGATATTAAAAGTGAATTCTAATATAAACAGTAGACTTCAGTGAATAATTTATTAGTATAGGCTCATCAACTGTATCAGATGCACCACACTAATGCAAGATGTTTATTAAAGGGAAAAACTTGTTTGTTGGAGGGAGGGACAGGTATGGAAACTCTATCAGTTCAGTTCAGTTCAGTTCAGTCACTCATTCGTGTCCAACTCTTTGCGACCCCATGAATCGCAGCACGCCAGGCCTCCCTGTCCATCAACAACTCCCGGAGTTCACTGAGACTCACGTCCATCGAGTCAGTGATGCCATCCAGCCATCTCATCCTCTGTTGTCCCCTTCTCCTCCTGCCCCCAATCCCTCCCAGCATCAGAGTCTTTTCCAATGAGTCAACTCTTCACATGAGGTGGCCAAAGTACTGGAGTTTCAGCTTTAGCATCAGTCCTTCCAAAGAAATCCCAGGGCTGATCTCCTTCAGAATGGACTGGTTGGATCTCCTTGCAGTCCAAGGGACTCTGAAGAGTCTTCTCCAACAACACAGTTCAAAAGCATCAATTCTTTGGCACTCAGCTTTCTTCACAGTCCAACTCTCACATCCATACATGACCACAGGAAAAACCATAGCCTTGACTAGACAGACCTTTGTTGGCAATGTCTCTGCTTTTGAATATGCTATCTAGGTTGGTCATAACTTTCCTTCCAAGGAGTAAGCGTCTTTTAATTTTATGGCTGCAATCACCATCTGCAGTGATTTTGGAGCCCAGGAAAATAAAGTCTGACACTGTTTCCACTGTTTCCTCATCTATTTGCCATGAAGTGATTGGGACCAGATGCCATGATCTTCATTTTCTGAATGTTGAGCTTTAAGCCAACTTTTTCACTCTCCACTTTCACTTTCATCAAGAGGCCTTTTAGTTCCTCTTCACTTTCTACCACAAGGGTGGTGTCATCTGCATATCTAAGGTTATTGATATTTCTCCCGGCAATCTTGATTCCAGCTTGTGCTTCTTCCAGCCCAGCGTTTCTCATAATGTACTCTGCATATAAGTTAAATAAGCAGGGAAACTCTATACTTACTATTAAATTTTTCTGTGAGACTACAATGCTATAAAAAAATAAAATCTATCAATTTTTAATTGAAAATAACAAGATATAACTGATGAATTAGGTTATGCACTGGTTTCCCCAGGGGCTGGGGAATCAATAATAAACAAGACTAAAATCTGTTAACAATTAACAAAGAAAAATAGTTAACACTTATCACACACCAACACAACAGTCCTAAGACATTACTATTCCCATTTTACAATTGAAGAAACAGCCAGGGCAGGTTTGGATAATTCATCCCAGCTCACAAAACTTGCAGAGAGTCACATAGAAAGTGATGGGGCTGGGTGTTAACCCAGTTTATGTTGCCCCAGAGTCTATCCTGTTGGGTACAAAGAGGTACTCCCAGAACATAGTGAGTAGCCATGTGTTACCTATGATTGTAACAGTCATATAAGAAATAGATTTTGTTGATGACCAAACATAGTAATAAATGTAGTAATAAAGCTGAAGATAAGAAATTGTTATATGTGACGGTGTGACAGAAACTCTCTTGTCTGGGACCCCTGCCCACCCTCTCTGTATGGATTTCTGGGAACTGCGCTAGTTTTCACGGTGCCACAGCCGCTGGAAATCACGCCTAATCCTCCCCAATCCTCGCCCCCGACAACCACTGCTATACTTTCTGCCACTACAGCTTTGTCCATTCTGGACATTTCATATAAATGGAATCCTACAATATCAATACAACTGGATCTTGGCTTCTTCACTGAGCATCGTGCTTTCAAGGTTCATTCACTTCGTGGCATGTTTCAACCCTTCATTCCTTTCTTTTGCTGAATGGTATTCCTTTGCTGCTAAGTCACTTCAGTCATGTCCGACTCTGTGCGACCCCATAGATGGCAGCCCACCAGGCTCCGCCGTCCCTGGCATTCTCCAGGCAAGAACACTGGAGTGGGTTGCCATTTCCTTCTCCAATGCATGAAAGTGAAAAGTGAAAGTGAAGTCGCTCCGTTGTGTCCAACTCCTAGCAACCCCACAGACTGCAGCCCACCAGGCTCCTCCATCCATGGGATTTTCCAGGCAAGAGTACTGGAGTGGGGTGCCATTGCCTTCTCCATTGCATGGACATAAAACCACGTTGCACGTATTCGTTCGTCAGCTGATGGACATTGGGTTGTTCCCACTTTGTTACTATTGTGAATAATACTGCTAGGAGCATCCTGGAAAAGGTTTTATGTCGTCACATATTTTCATTTCTCTTGAGTGTATATCTAGGAGTGAAATTGCTAGAAAATATGATCACTGTTTAACTATTTGAGGAACTGCCGAGCTGTGGTCTGCAGTTGTTGGGCACCATTTTACATTCCCACCAACCGTGTATGATGATCCCAATTTCTTTACATTGTCGCCAACACTTATTATTATCTGTCTTTTTTGGTTATAGCCATCCAAGTGTGTATGAAGAGAGTATTTCACTGTCATTTTTATTTCATTTTCCCGATGGTTAATAATGTTGAACATCTTTTCATGTGCTTATTGGCCATTTTTATAGCTTTTATTTTTTAAGAAATATCTGTTCAAATGCTTTGCCCACTTAAAGAATTTTATTGAAGTATAGTTGATTTACACTGTTGTGTTCACTTCTACTGCACAGAGAAGTGACTGAGTTATACATGTATATATTCTATTTCATTATGGTGTATCACAGAACATTGAATATACTTCCTGTGCTATTCAGCAGGACCCTGTTGTTCATCCACCCTATCTATCCTAGTTTGCACCTGCTGATCCCAACCCCCAGTCCTTTCCTCTCCCACTTCCCCTCAGGAACCACAAGTCTGTTCTCTGTGTCTGTGAGTTTGTTTCATACATAGGTTCACCTGTGTTGTATTTTTGATGCCACATATAAGTGATATGATATATTTGTCTCTCTTTTTGTGACTTACTTCACTTAGAATGATCATCTCTAGGTCCATCCACGTTGCTGCAAATGGCATTATTTCATTCCTTTTACGGCTGGGTAGTATTCCATCGTGTGTGTGATACAGCACGTCTTCTTTATCCATTCGTCTGTCTATGCACACTTAGGTTGCTTCCACGTCTTGGCTATCTTGAATAGTTACTTTGCCCATGTTTGAAATGGGTTATCTTTTTTTCTTTTAACTGTTGAGTGCAGGAGTTCTTTTTATGTTCTGGGTATAATTCCCTTATTAGATATATGGTTTGCAATGTATTTGTTTTGAACATTAAAAGTTTAAGGTGTTTATAGTTGATTAAATTTATAGGAGTGTGAGTCTTTTAAAGCACAAATATGTTATATTCCCAAGACTGAGTTATTGACAGACAGAGAATGTATGAACTTTGTAAACCATTTTACTAGATTATAAAGTATAAACTAATCTCCAAAGATCTATGTTTAATAATGAAACTTTCCATATTTCACTTCAGCAATTCAATTTTAATAAGGAATGATTTCATTTTTCTCTGTGTCTTAAGAAATTTTATTAATAATGCATCATCCTTAGACTCCTTAGACTAGAGTAACTATATCAGAACCTCAGAAGAAAAATTGACGGTATACAGCATTTTAAAAAAGAATTTAATCAACATTATGCCCAGATTCCCTTTTGTCTAGCCCAGGTCTCCAAACAGCAGAGACCCATATGACAAGGCACACAGGGATGCCCTAGCATACTGTGCTAGGGAAGGCAGTCAATAAAGGGACCACAGAAATGACCCCTAAGCAGAGTCTCACACGCAAAGCATTCCTTTATTCATTCAGCAAATACCTATCGAGGCTTGCTGCATGCCAGGCGCTGTTCTAGACACTAGCATGACAATGGAGAGTGAAAACAAAGATAGTCTCCATGTTAGTGGGGAAAGACAGGTTAATGAAATAACCACCCAAGGGAATGAAGTGTTACATTTGCAACCAGGCAGTGCCAGAGCCCGGTTAGGGGTGATCAAGGAGAGCCACTGGAGGCACTGGCATCCAAGCTTTTTCTGAAGTCAGAGCTGGAGTTGATGAAAACGAAGGCTGAGAGCTTCTCATTGCTCTGAGCCAGGCTTGAGAAGAGGGGTCCAGGGATAAGTGATGAACAGAGCTCACCAGTGAGTGGAGAGGCGCTCCCTGAGCCGGTGTTCCAGGTGAGGCTGGAGGTGTAAACCCAAGCTTGTGGGCGAAACAGGCTCAGTCCAGATTTCCCTCTACCTCCAGCTGTGTGACTTTGGATAAGTCATTTAATCTCTAATCATGCTAAATAGGAATCTTTCTACCTAGTAGGATTGCTATGAGGATTAAAGGAGATGCAGAAATAAAATGCCCAGAACAGTGTTTTGTCTCTAGTAACCACTCCAAACAAGTAGAAGAAAATATAAGCCAACACAAGACCACGGTGTCTTCCTTGCCTCTGGCTCCCCCGTCTCACCTCTGTTGCAGTCATGGGCCCCCAGAGCTGATGCCAACCTGGGAAGCCCTAGAGCCCCTCCTAAGTCCTAGCTTTCTTCCTCCAATGTATGTAGCTTTTGTTGCATTGTCTTTGAGTATTTTCACTTGGGGATATCAGTAGGGAATTTTAAAAATATTTTTATCTATTTGGCTGTACCAGGTCTTAGTCGCAGCCTGTGGGACCTAGCTCCCTGACCAGGGATTGAACCCAGGCTTCCTCCTTTGGGAGCTCGGAGTCTTAGCCACTGGACACCAGGGAAGTCTCTCAATAGGGAATTTTTTAAAGTACTATAATTCATATTTCTGAAGAAAATTTTAAGAATCTTTTCCTTCTGAACAGAAATGCACCATCTCCTTATGTTATAAAGTTTTAAAAATAAAAAAAAATTTATATTCATATATTTATCAAATATTTATTGAACAACTATTAGGTGTCAGGCCCTGTTCTGGGCACTGGGCACATAGTGACCAACAAAAGCAGGCACTGTTGCTGGAATGTGGCCTCCAGTGGGGGAAGACTGACTTTAGTCACCAGGGTCCAAGGTCTTGTGTTTACTGGGGACTGGATTTTCTGAAGTTTCTCCAACTGGCTTACAGATGTTCTCTTGCCCTGGTATTGGCAGTGTTCCCTACAGGGTATCTGAATTATTCTTGTATGTGTAAAGCTCATCAGATTCTCTGTTGTTTCATCACTCAGGGCTTTTTCTTGCAACATGGAATTTCCTGATAAAGGCAATGACATCCATGGTCTGCTTGATGGCTTTAACCCTCCTATCGTCTGTGGATTTTCTGATTTTAGCATGTATAGCTCTTCCCTAACAATGATCCCAGAATTCTGCCAGGCTAGCCATATGAAACTCAGTTCAATCAGATGTTCACACCCACTGTATTCCACATGTTCAAAGAAATGTTGATTCTTGTTTCTCATGACTGATCTAATGTCCTTAAGTCCCCACCCACTGGGTTGTAGGGAAAACCAACCAACCAAACTAACAAACCTTAAATGTTCCAGTGGATGGTTTCTTGGTCTCTTCTGATTTAAAGCTGTTCCTTTGGATCCCTGAATCTTTTGGGGTAGATACTTGAAGAATTTGAAGATTCTCTATCACGGAAGTTCCTCCCTTCTATCTCCTTTTTCTCAACCTGGCAAATGAACATGTGGGGAAACTTGAGAATCTACCTTCTGAAGGAGAGGAGAGGCCTCTTTGCATCCTATCCTCTGGGCCCTTATACATCCCAGTAAAGGTATCAGATCTTGCTTGTATCTGGGCAAGAGCTTCTGGTCTCCCTGGGGTCACTGACCTTGTCACTGGTTCTGGCCAATGTTTGGGCTGGTAAGAAAGTTCTTTAAATTCATCGGAGACCAAGACTTCTCCAGGTTTTTACTTCTGCTGTTAAGGGATAACCCAAGATGTCTTCATATCTACATTCCCTTCAGCAGAAAGGAGAAAAGGGGAAGGGAAGTGCAAGCCGCTCCCTTTAAGAATGGCTCCAGGAAGTTCCACGTGCTACTTCCGTTTATATTCCATTGGCAGAACTTTGTCACATGGCTACACCTGGTGCAGGTCAGGCTGGCCAGGACTAGTGGTTATTCTGGATGGCCAGGAGCCCAGATACTCAGAGGAAGAAGGCAAGATGCCGAGGGTACTGGTAATTCATTTTCTGTCTGTAAAGTAAGACAACCCTGAAATTGTGCTCAAAGGGATAAGAACTCAATCTGTAGAATCTCATCTTAAGGGAATTTTCCTGGGACCACTCCTGACACCAAGAAGTATATTGATCAAGTTCCTGAGGAACCACCCTAAATTTTTGAAACAGAAAATTTAACACCAGAGATTCTACACCAGTGATAGAAAACCTGGGAAACCAAACGGGAAGATGGTAAGGCCATCCCTAAAGTAACCTCAGCAGGAAACTGCTTTCAAACAATTTCATATCAGAAACCCAGGTTCCTCTTACTCGTCAGAAGCAATCACCCCGGACAGTTACCAGCCCCATTTCAATGACTGTTTTGCCTGTTGTTTCAGTAGTGTGAGGAACCAACCTGATCAGGGGATGGCCTGTGTTTCAGATTTAATGGGACCATTGTGTGCCCCCTGGTGAACGCCTCCCTCCCTTGAGAATGAAGACTTAGATCAACAGAACCCAAAGTTCTGAAATGGGAAGCAAACACTCTGCCAGCAAGTTACCAAGTGTAAGGATGAGAGAAAGCACTTCTGCTTTGTTACTTTGTTCTCAAGCCATGTGTCTCGGTTGTAGGTCGAGAATATATCACACATTCTGAAAGAAGCACCCCAACCCACACAGCTTTCCCAGTTAGCAACACAACCGACGTAAGGGGCCAGCTTCTTCTTAGTGCTAAAGATGATGAGTCCAGGGAATCCCAGAGGCGAGAGTGAAGCGTCACAGCTTTTATGCTGTGAGATGGGTTGCTCAGATAGAAGCTATGTGGTGAGGGGTATTTGATGAGTCTTAAGGCACTCAGTGAGTCCATGGGTGGTGCTGGCGCTAGCAGAGAAGTCAGGACCCTTCTCTCAACAGGAACCTATCCTGGTAAAGACAGATCACTGCCATTTCCATGGTGAAATGGGTCCCGTGTTATCAACTTAATGTTCCCCAGTCTTTCATCAGACTTGCATTATTTAAAAAAAAAACAACAACTACAAAAATTGCATTATTGATCTCTCTAAAAGAAATAAATTCATCTACAGGGTGTGTGTGTATACATGCAAGTGTATTCGCATCTTTCTTTTGAGAGGAAATTTTTGAGGAAAAATGCAACAACCTAGATAATTCAAAAGAAAATAGGAAGTCCTAATAAGCTAAATTTTTTTCAAAAAAGACACCTTGCTCAAATATAGAATTAGTCCCTGCCCCCGCCCCCCGAGCCTTCATGCCAGATGAAGCCAGTTGCCTAGCACTCTCAGAAATAGCAGTCTGGTAGTTTCATAGGTTTTTAAGTCTTGAGCCAGATGTTTAATGTCCTGTTGAAAATACTGCTTATTTTAGTAGGTTCTTAGCTATACTTAGGGACTTCCCAGTTGGTGCTAGTGGTAAAGAAACCAGCCTGCCAATGCAGGAGACCTGAGGGATGAGGGTTTGATCCCTGGATGAGGAAATGGCAACCCACGCCAGTATTCCTGCCTGGAGAATTCCATGGACAGAGGAGCCTAGCGGGGACACTCCACAGGGTCACAGAGTCGGGCATGACTGAAGCGACTAACACTCATTTTCAGCTACACTTGCATCAGGTGGCTTGTCTGGGATGAGAGCAGCAATCTATTTCAGGTAATCTTATATCTGTGGAAAAGTTTGCAGACCATGACCGGAACCTGGGAACAAAGTTTTCAACTTTGCTTTTGAGAATAAGGTCTTTATATTAATAATATATTCAACCATGTAGACAGAATCTGATGTTGGCTCATTCCTTGAGATACTCATCCATCTGCTCTCTATTAATAGAAGTTTTTAAGACACTTTAAATGCTTTGGTTGCTTCATCTTAATTTACCTTTTGGTTTTAGTTTTCTTGCTCACAAATCTTGCTCTTTTTTTGGCTTTTCCCTACTAAACTGCTACTGCTAAGTCACTTCAGTCGTGTCCGACTCTGTGCGACCCCATAGATGGCAGCCCACCAGACTCCCCCGTCCCTGGGATTCTCCAGGCAAGAACACTGGAGTGGGTTGCCATTTCCTTCTCCAATGCATGAAAGTGAAAAGTGAAAGTGAAGTTTCTCAGTTGTGTCCCACTCCTAGCGACCCCATGGACTGCAGCCTACCAGGCTCCTCCATCCATGGGATTTTCCAGGCAAGAGCACTGGAGTGGGGTGCCCTTGCCTTCTCCCTTCCCTACTAAAAGGGCTCCTAAATAAGCCTCATACAGTGACTGCTTTGCCCACAACTTAGTCTAGATTCTGAGTTGGAGCTTAGAACTGAAAGAACCTCATGGGGCCAGTTGTTTAATTAAGAGATAAGAATATTAAACGTTGAACTATCCCCTCCCTCAAATAGACATGCTAGCTGAGGATTTGAAATGATTGGCTAGGTAAGGGTTCATAATGCACATCAGAGAGATTGCCCAATTACAAGGTTCAAGCCCCAGATATATAGTCCAGAGACTCATTGTTATCAATATTGCAAAGATGGCCATGGTCTAAACAACAGTCTCACACGTATCATACTCTCCAGAGACTGGGAACAGGGACTTTCAGGCTGTTTCTCTCTCTATAATTCTGACAGCTCTGAGAGTGAATCTGAGTCCTGCAAACCATTGCATTCAGCAGTGAAGTGGAAATTCTGTGTCTGGCTTTGCTAGCCTTCAAGGAGGAGATTCTGTCATTACCCAAATGCAGAAAGTTAGCAAGGCATGTTGTGATTGGACTAGAAGACCTAGGGTCCATTTCATGACATTTCTAAAGTTCCCATAGAATTCTCCAGGCCAGAATACTGGAGTGGGAAGCCTTTCCCTTCTCCAGGGGATCTTCCCAACCCAGGGATTGAACCCTGGTTTCCCGCATTGTAGGCAGATGCTTTACCAGCTGAGCCACAAGGCAAGCCCAAGAATACTGGAGTGGGTAGCCTATCCCTTCTCCAGCAGATCTTCCCAACCTAGGAATCGAACTGGAGTCTCCTGCATTGCAGGCAGATTCTTTACCAACTGAGCTATCAGGGAAGCCCAAGTTCTCAAATATTTATGTCCAAATGCAGGGCTTCCAGGCTTATTTGTTGTCAACATCTGATATCAAGAAGTTAGTTGTAGGGAACAAAATAAAGAACTTAAAACTAGGACAAAAGGTGGTTTCATGTATGATAGAAATCAGTTTGACTTCAGAGAAATCGTACAAGCATGCCTGAATGTCTTTCACTTGAAGGAAAACAAACACTCCTTGACTCCTTATCTACTTCCAGGTGTGGCTACATTTTCTACCCACTTCAAAGCCAAACCACAAAATAATTGTCTACTCCATGTTTGCATTTCTTCACTACCGGGTTTCTTTTCTTCCCACTCCCATCTGGCTCTGCCCCTACCACTTTCCTGAAATTTCTGTTGCCAAAAGTCACCAACAACCTCCACAGAGCCGTGCATAATGGATACTTTTTTTGTCATCACCCTGGCCTCCCAGTAGCATCTGGCATAGTTGACCTCCCTGGTTTTCACGAAGCACTCCCTTCTCTTGGGTTCCATGGCACCACCCACTCTTAAGTTTACTGATCACACATTGGTGGACTGACTTCTTTCCTATAACCCTTCTCCTAGCTACTTTTAATGGTTGGATGGACCTCTTCAAATTTCAGTTCTCAACTGTATTATTTATCTTATTGATGTTCTCCTGGGTGGCATATTATTTGATTGCCTACAGCTTAGATCATATGCCTGGCCAATTGGAAGTCATGATTAAAATCCCCACTAGTTGTACATGGGATGGACAGGAAATTCTCCAAAGGTATCAGAAAGGGATTGAGTGAGAAAGACATTGGGTGAGCAGCTCTAACCCATTGTAATCGGTTGAAAAATTACTAACAGGCTCTCCTCCCATGTGCTTACCCTACAAAAAGTGGCTCTAAATGCTGGGTTCATTTCTCAGTGTTCTGTTCTCTTCCTATTTCCTGGACCTACAGCTCCTCATGTTTTTCACTATCTTCTTAATTCTCTGATGCCTCCAAACAGATTCTTTAAAAATGCTTTCTTCTATTTTTCTAAGTGTTCTTGGTGGAAGTCTGGTCTGAATTACTTAGGCACTGTGACCAGAACTGAAAATTCCTAATCTGGAATCAGTGGGTCACAAACACCCATTAGAGTTGGTCGTGCCTTATCCGCTAGTTTGATGGTCTGTATACTCTGATCACAAGCAAAGATACCCTTAGATTCTGCCTTTGGTAACCATAGTGTTTTTGAACAAAAACTCTTCTCTAGAGTTCTTAGACACTCTGACAGTGGAAGAAAAGGTTGTTCTAGTTCTTGCATTAAAAGTCTAAGTAGAATCTGGATTGAATGTCCTAATTTTCCAAAGGTAGTGTGGCATTTAATCTGTTAACTAAAGTTCATTCATGATGAATCATTGCTAGAAGACGCTGGATCACGCACCAGTGATTTTTCTATCGATGTAAATAATTTGCAGAGGAAAAGCTGTGACTGTCTGATAAATGGTCTCGTTTAGTCGCAGGACACTTGCTCAACTTGTTGGATTTTCAATAAGTACTGAAAACTCAGAGAGAGCATGGATGTTCTCATTTTGAAATACTTTATCATCAGGTTGGGTTGCTTCTAAAATTTATCTGAAAATATAGAGGATAAATGGGCTTTGAGTGGGAAGACGACAGACTCGAGAACTTAGATTTAAATTTATATAAGAGAAGAGACAAAAGATGACACTAATTGGGTACTGGTCGATAGACACAGATGGCTTAAGTGTGGAACAAGACTTAGTGACCATCTTTCAGTGACCAGCTCTCCCAGTCACTCAGGCTCAACTGGGAGCAGTCGAGTGTCTAGAGCCCTAATGCAACACCCCTGCAGTGATCGTTTTCTGTAAATGTTTACTCTTGATACTAAATGTGAGTCAGTATTTAGAATGAAATGCAGACACATCAGAAGTGGTAGGTGTAGAGCCCAAACTTGGAAATTCGAAAGCATGGAGTCACAATAAGAGAATGTCCCAAGAACTCACTGCATGGACTACTTGGTTTGTGCTTTAAATTTCAAAGGCAAGTCAGAATGGCTGCGATCCAAAAGTCTACAAGCAATAAATGCTGGAGAGGATGTAGAGAAAAGGGAATCCCCTTACACTGTTGGTGGGAATGCAAACTAGTATAGCCACTATGGAGAACAGTGTGGAGATTTCTTAAAAAACTGGAAATAGAACTGCCATACGGCCCAGCAATCCCACTGCTGGGCATACACACCGAAGAAACCAGAATTGAAAGAGACACGTGTACCCCAATGTTCATCGCAGCACTGTTTATAATAGCCAGGTCATGGAAGCAACCTAGATGTCCATCAGCAGATGAATGGATAAGAAAGCTGTGGTACATAAAAACAATGGAGTATTACTCAGCCATTAAAAAGAATGCATTTGAATCAGTTCTAATGAGGTGGATGAAACTGGAGCCTATTATACAGAGTGAAGTAAGCCAGAAGGAAAAACACCAATACAGTATACTAACGCATTTATATGGAATTTAGAAAGATGGTAACGATAACCCTGTATGCGAGACAGCAAAAAAGACACAGATGTATAGAACAGTCTTTTGGACTCTGTGGGAGGGGTGGGGGATGATTTGGGAGAATGGCATTGAAACATGTATAATATCATATAAGAAATGAATTGCCAGTCCAGGTTTGATGCAGGATACAGGATGCTTGGGGCTGGTGCACTGGGATGACCCAGATGGATGGTATGGGGAGGGAGGTGGGAGGGGGCTTCAGGATTGGGAACATGTGTACACCCATTGTGGATTCATGTTGATGTATGTCAAAACCACTACAATATTGTAAAGTAATTAGCCTCTAATTAAAATTAAAAAAAAACTTTCAAAGGAAAGTTAGCCTTGTTCTCAGAACAGCTTTAATAAGATCTTCAGTCTCCTATTCTGTGAAGACTTAAAGAAGCTCAAACAGCCAATATCTAATTAGATTATTTTAACAGATAGGACAGTGATTTCTTCAGTAGCTGCTGCTTCCTGTGGTAGCCATCAAAATAGCTTTGCATTCCAGCTGACTCTAGTAACCAGGTCAGTTTTCACTGACTTCCCCTGCTTCCAAAAATACTTTAGACTGATGGAGTACCTGTCATCTGTGGCCTGCGTGCTTTAGGAATAATTCATCCTTAACATCTGTGAGAATGAGAGGCCTTGCCTCTTGATTAATGAGTTGATAAAATGGTGGCCTTAACACTTGCTCATCCCTAAACATAAGTATTTGGCAGATTTGATTTTTTTTAAGTCAACAGAAAATGCATTTGGGGTTTAATATTTGCTCCATTTCCTTTTTTCTTTTGACATGTACCACACTCCTGAACCCAATCTGTTCTATTGCACTTTCTAACCCCACCACTCCGTGTGCTGTTCCCCAAATCTAATATGCTTTGGATCTGCTTACCCATATACTTGTGAGTGTGCCAGAGGCCATATGGGAGGCAGGGTAGGGAACCCGATGGAGCCCTGGACTGGGTATTAAGGAGATTCTAAACTCTAGTCCCTACATGAACTTGGACTGAAGCCTTAGGACTGGGCTTCCTATCCAAGCAGTGAAGTTGGACTGTATCAGAGATTCTATTGCTATTTTCTGTTGCTATCTAGATGCTACCGAGATAAGGAAAGGAGGGGGAGCAGGCAGAACCCCAGCTCACCTCTTCATACTCACACACACCCACACATACACATACACCTTAAACAGAAAAACTATGTTCTGTTCTTATTAAAAAAAAAAAAGTAGAATTCTGCATGGATTGCTTGGGAAATGTTCAAATTATAAATGAATTGTTTAAAATCATGAATCTTGATGCTCAAGAGGACCTTGACTGAGGCTTCATGGATGTTATGAGTTTGCTCCACTTACAGACTAAAATGCTTCCCTTGGATGAAGCAGGTTCTCAAGGTGTCTGTCCTAGAGGGAATGAAAATACCCCCTCACTTTATTTAGGCATTTTCCAAGCCCCGTGGGGTGGAAGGTTTGAGAGAAGAGCGTCCGTGGGAGGGGGGTCAACAGCCGTGCACGCCTCTCTGCCCACCTTCTCTCCTCACACTAGATGACCTAGAATCCCCGAGGCAAGTGGACATGGCTCCTCAGGAAAGCTCTCACTTCCCAACGCAAGTAACCACTAGCCCCACTGGCCTGTGCCACTTAACTTCCAGGGATTATCATGTGGGATCCCTTTCATCCCTCCAGAGCTGCTCTCCACCCTTTTCCCCTCTTCACCAGAATGCTACCCTCTGTGAATTACCTTAACAAGTTCTCTCGTCTTCTGGCTTCCACTTGAGAATTCCTAGAGATTGGAAGGAAGGAGATAAGGCAGGAGTCGGATCATGTAGGGCCTTGCACGTCATGAGAAAGACTTGGGCTTTGAGTCCAGCACAGTGGTAAGCTGTGCTTGGATTTCCAGCCAGGGAGATAAAGATCTCATTTACACACGACAAAGATCACCCCAGTGCTACACCTAGCTAGAGATGAGGGAGGTGATGGTAATGGTGGCCAGCAGATTGGTAAGCCTCTAAGCATCCCCCACTCACAGTTCCTTCATCCCTGATCTAGTGGCTGAACCTCTTACAAGAGAGAGTGAAAGCTACTGGGGAAAGGTACCATGAGGGTGCTCTGCTTAGTCGCTCAGTCGTGTGCGACTCTTTGGGACCCCATGGACTGTAGCCCGCCAGGCTTCTCTGTCCATGGAATTCTCCAGGCCAGAATACTGGAGTGGGTAGCCATTCCCTCCTCCAGGGGGTCTTCCCAAAGTGGGGATCAAATGCAGGTCTCCCACGTTGCAGGCGGATTCTTTACCATCTGAGCCATCAGGTAAGCCAAAGGTAACGGTCAGCTGAAAAAGCCGGGAAGGTCACTCACAACGGTCAGTCAAACTCAGATTGTAGCACCCACTCCTTCCCTCTCTGCATACTGAGATGTTCCCACCTTATTTCTTAACTCACCTAATGAAGTTGTTTAAGAGTTGCTCAAGTTAAGTTTTTAGGCTTGTTATATTTTTCTTACTGGGTCAAGCCAAGTTAATTCATAAAACAAAATAACCCCACATCTAAGGAATATAAGTGCTCTTCAAGAAAAGCAGACTGAATGAACTATACTGAAGGAGGCCAAATTAAAGAACCATACAGATTAAGAATTTAAAGTATGTTTATTATACATCCTCAGTGTGATAAGAATGTTTAAGACATGAAGCTTGAGTAAGTTATTATAGTAAAAGAATCAAGTACAAATATAGAGCATGAGAAAGAAAAATCAGCCCAAATCTGGTCAAAGAACTTTTTTGTGTCATGTAATTAAAATTTCACATCAAGCAAGATATGCCATTTTGCTATATATTTTTCTGTGATACCATAGTGACATTTCATTTTAATAGATGTTCAGGTTGTTGCAAAGCTTCTGCTATTGTAAAGACTGAAGCTATTGTTACCTTTTAGTCAAATCCTTTCATCCTTAACTGTGCCTCATACTCTTTTTACTGAACCATGTTGCCAAATTTGTATCTCTCATATATATATATATATATATATATATATATATATATATATATAGCTCTACAGGTGCTAACAGGCTTCCTGATGGCTCAGAGGTAAAGACTGCCTGCCAATGCAGGAGACCCAAGAGACATGGGTTTGACCCCTGGGTCAGGAAGATCCCCTGAAAGAGAAAATGGCAACCCACTCCAGTATTCTTGCTTGAAGAATTCCATGGACAGAGGAGCCTGGTGGGCTACAGTTCATGGGGTCACAAGGAGTCAGACACAACTTAGTGACTTAACGACAACAGGTGCTAACAAGGAAACATGCCCAAGACACAGTGTTAAGTGATATTAAAAATATTTGTTGAGAAACAGTATATATTATATCCCACATCTGTCCAAATATATTTATATGCCTTTATATAAACATAGAATATTTCTGAAGTAACACAAGAAAGGTTTTAGATTGGTTGCTGCTGAGTAGTTGTTGGGTATCAAAGTATGTAGAAGGAAACTTCATTTTATATGTTCCTGTACAGTTATACTTGCCTGTAGTACACTTATAATACTTTCACTGGAAATTATTTTAGAATACCTAGTGGTCATCAATACTAGTAGAATTAGAAGTAGTATCAGTATTATTAAAAGCATCAAGACTAGTAAAAATGACAAAGAATAAAAAGCAACAAGCACAAGACAGCTGATAGCTCTCTTCCCCGTTCTCTAAGCCTTTGAACAGCCTGTTCCCCTCTAGCCTTCTGGCAGCCGTGCTGTGTCTCTGCAAGCATGTGCTGCAACACTAAACTATCCTCCCCTTCACCCCCTTACTCCCGAGTTTGTCTGGGCCCTGAAAAGACAGAAAAGCAAACCCTTGTTTAAATTACATATGGGATCTGGGAAATGTCCTTCTTCCCATGATCTATTGTTACATTTGTAGAGTTTTTTGTTCCTCTTGTGCACGCGTGCTCAGTCGCTTCAGTCGTGTCTGACTCTGCGACCCCATGGGCCCGCCAGGCTCCTCTGTCCCTGGGATTCTCCAGGCAAGAATACTAGAGGGCGTTGCCATGCCCTCCTCCAGGGGATCTTCCCAACCCAGAGATCAAACCCGTGTCTCTTGCATCTCCTGCACTGGCAGGCAAGTTCTTTACCACTTGCACCACCTGGGAAGCCCCTTTTATTCCTCGCATGTACTTAATTCACTCTAAAAGTTGGGAGAGTAAACAAGTTAGCTGAGAGTAGAGCGTGTGGGGTAATTCATGAGGGACCATGTTCCCTCAAAGACATGGGATCTGGTGTAGTTTTCCGCTTTCCTTTCCAGTGTCCAACTGTGGATTTTATGTTGCATTGTCAGGATGCTCTCTTGTATTTGAATACAAGGCTCAGCTGTGAAGTTTCTGCCCAGATCATCTTTACCAGCTTGGCCTCAGCAGAGGAATCTGAAGTCCTTGCTTCCCCTGCAGCACAGTTTTCCCTTTATATACCAGAAAGGAAGCATGTTCTACCCACTATGACCTTTACCTCTGGGTTTTAGGAAACTATTTGATTTTCTGTTCAAGGAGAGCACTGTAACCCTCGCAACCGGACGCCATGGTACAGATGGGAGATCTAACGTCCAAAGGCAGTTTGACAGGCGCACACACACTAATGCGGCAGCTGAGGCATCTCTCATCTGTACTCTGACAGGACTTGAGATTGAGCTCAATTCTGCAAAGTAGAACCTTCCCCTTTTCTAAACGCAGTAGGGCTCTCAGTGCTTTGCCTCCTCTCCACCACTCCACAATCCAGCTGATGCTCAAGCTCTGATCCCTGCCTCAGTCACAGAATTCAGATGGTTAGTGTTCAAAATACTGAGCACAACATTCCATAGGTCATGCACTGTGACCATGAGCGGTGAGTGAACCATTCAACTGTTGCCACTTCTGATCCAGAATTGAAGAGACTTGGACTGTTGCCATTACACTAGCTGTGTGAATGTGAGCATGTTGATAAGCCTCTTTTAGCACTCTCATATGACTGTGCCTCATCAAATCTAGACGAAGTATTAAAGTTTGGAAGTATGTATAATTCATGACTGATAAAATATAAGTAGGGCAGGCTAAATGCTATAACAGCTAAACCTCCAAATCTTAGTGTGTAATGCAGTACAAGATACCTTCTTGCTCATATCATTTGGTGTTTTATTGATTCATGATCTTTGCGTCATCCAGCTCCACCATCAGGCAGATCCCCAGACCCTTCTCCATTATGTACATAATATACATTCTGTCCGTACATAATTGTACATTACACCATAATGTACATATTGTTTTTTGTTTAGTCTGTAAGTTGTGTCCAACTCCTTTGCAACCCCATGGACTATAGCCCACCAGGCTCCTCTGTCCATGGAATTTCTAGGGCAAGAATACCGGGGTAGGTTGCTAGTCGTGTGACCATGCCTAATTGCTCGGGAGTCTGGGGAAAGAATCTTCACTGTGTACCCTGGGGAAAACAAAAAGAGGTGGTGGTGAGCACGTCCGGCGGTCTATCACATATCCAGTTTATTCTTCTTTTTGCTTAGAGAACATCCAAAACCTCTTCTGCAAGAGACAACCGAGAATCCCACCGTGAGCCTGCACACAGCTCCTAGTCCAGGATCTCAGGCTGTTGTGAAGCCCTGTCTCTTAGTTTCATCCTTTTAGGAATGACTCCTAGCACTCAGTGCAGCAGAGACACTGATTTCAAACTCTACCTGAAACACCCACATATCTTCCTTAAGAAGACTTAGAATTTCCCCAGGAGAGGGAAGAAGCTGGGCAAGGGCTTTGAGTCCCAGATGTGCAACTAGCATTTCTAAATCATTTATCCGTTGCATGCCCATGACCTCAGTTCTAGTCCTGTGCTGGCGAGGACAACACAATCCGAAATGAAAGTGAGGAAAGGGTTGCTGAGTGACTTTCCTCAGGTCCCACAGCCTGATAAACCCTTCCAGGATGCTTGCAATCCTCTCAGATGTCTTTCTTTTAGTTTCCATCAAGTGTCATCCCTCACCCTCTTCAGGGATTTCTTTGAGACTCATATTCTCCTTGTTGAGCAGACTAGACGTCTTTTCGATGGACCCCTCCGTGACAAAGAGCAATCTGCTGCAACCCAGTGTGATGTAAACATCTGCACACAAGTGTGTGCATATGGGCTTCATTCCTTCTCCTAACGGTTGGCCGTTGTGCTTGTACCACCTTCCAGCTTGTGGTCCCCTATCCCCATCTTCCTGTCCTCTGCTCCCTGGCACTGCCCTGACGGGTGGGCATACACCTGGCTTCATCCAGCGTCTAGCACAGGCCCGTGCACTCAGGCATTTCAAAGAAGGGCCCTACCTCACAGCAAAAGGGGACTTGGAATGTTTTAATCTCCTTTCTGCTTCCCACAGGTTGTGAGACCTTGAGAAATTCCTTGATTTTCTTTGAATCTTGGTGTGTTTTATTGTTGTTATTTTGCTTAAAAAAAAAAAAAAAACTAGAAAATTGGATACAGTTAACTTGAAAATGCTCAAACTACCGCACAACTACACTCATCTCACATGCTAGTAAAGTAATGCTCAAAATTCTCCAAGCTAGGCTTCAGCAATATGTGAACCATGAACTTCCTGATGTTCAAGCTGGTTTTAGAAAAGGCAGAGGAACCAGAGATCAAATTGCCAACATCTGCTGGATCGTGGAAAAAGCAAGAGAGTTCCAGAAAAGCATCTATTTCTGCTTTATTGACTATGCCAAAGCCTTTGACTGCGTGGATCACAATAAACTGCAGAAAATTCTGAAAGAGATGGGAATACCAGACCACCTGATCTGCCTCTTGAGAAATTTGTATGCAGGTCAGGAAGCAACAGTTAGAACTGGACATAGAACAACAGACTGGTTCCAAATAGGAAAAGGAGTTCGTCAAGGCTGTATATTGTCACCCTTTTTATTTAACTTCTATGCAGAGTACATCATGAGAAACGCTGGGCTGGAAGAAACACAAGCTGGAATCAAGATTGCCGGGAGAAATGTCAATAACCTCAGATATGCAGATGACACCACCCTTATGGCAGAAAGTGAAGAGGAACTCAAAAGCCTCTTGATGAAAGTGAAAGTGGAGAGTGAAAAAGTTGGCTTAAAGCTCAACATTCAGAAAACGAAGATCATGGCATCCGGTCCCATCACTTCCTGGGAAATAGATGGGGAAACAGTGGAAACAGTGGCAGACTTTATTTTTGGGGGCTCCAAAATCACTGCAGATGGTGACTGCAGCCAGGAAATTAAAAGACGCTTACTCCTTGGAAGGAAAGTTATGACCAACCTAGATAGCATATTCAAAAGCAGAGACATTACTTTGCCAACAAAAGTTCATCTAGTCAAGGCTATGGTTTTTCCCGTGGTCATGTGTGGATGTGAGAGTTGGACTGTGAAGAAGGCTGAGTGCCAAAGAATTGATGCTTTTGAACTGTGGTGTTGGAGAAGACTCTTGAGAGTCCCTTGGACTGCAAGGAGATCCAACCAGTCCATTCTGAAGGAGATCAGCCCTGGGATTTCTTTGGAAGGAATGATGCTAAAGCTGAAACTCCAGTACTTTGGCCACCTCATGCGAAGAGTTGACTCATTGGAAAAGACTCTGATGCTGGGAGGGATTGGGGGCAGGAGGAGAAGGGGACGACAGAGGATGAGATGGCTGGATGGCATCACTGACTCGATGGACGTGAGTCTGGGTGAACTCTGGGAGTTGGTGATGGACAGGGAGGCCTGGCATTCTGAGATTCTTGGGGTCACAAAGAGTTGGACACGACTGAGTGACTGATCTGATCTGAACTTGAAAATACATTTCAGGACTTCTCTGGCAGCCCAGTTGTTAAGACTCTGCCTTCCAATGCAGGAGGTATGGGTTTGATCCCTGGTTGGGGAACCAAGATCCCACATGGTGCTGTGCAGCTAAAAATTGAAAAAAGAAAATGTCTTTCAATGAAAATAAACTATGACACTATGGTCAAGCTTTTCAAATGGGTTGCCTAATTGTTTCTCTTTCTTTAGAACCTTTACACTAGGAGTCTAAAAACGTCTCTTCCAGATCTTGTAGCTTTCAGCTGCCACCTGTAATTATATATTCACATCATTGTACATAATTCTTTCTGATCCTACTCCTAACACACAGACCCACACAGACACACACAGAGACCCACACAGAATGCACAAACACAGACACTCTAATTGTTGTCTCTAGAACAATTGGCTAGACTTCCTTATGATATTTCAAAGAACATCCTGGGCCTCCATGGAAAAGAACTAACATTTTATTAAGTGCCTATTGTATATTAGGTACTTTTCTTTTGCCCCCATTTAATCCTCATAATTTTCAAAGCTAGGTCTTATTGTCTCCGTTGCTACATATGAGAATATTGGGGGTCAAAGAAGTTAAAAAATTGTGTGTTGCTGCAAATTTGAAGTAGAAGCCAGAATAACCTCAGATCTATCTGATTTCATAGCCCTGCCACCTCCTGACAATTTATATTACAGCAGTCCTCCGGTCACTCCCTCAATGGGTCATAAAGCACATATTGGCTCAAAGAAAATTGTCTTTCAAAAATACTCAGGATGTCCTCGTTTCTTGGTCACCTCACACCGTCCTCTAATCCTGTATGTGACGCAGCAGCACTGGGGGCCCTGTGAGGTTAGGCGGGAGAGTTAGGATCCACTTTCCTTCAGGACCTGGTGCTATCAGTGTGGTCTCTGATAATAAGAGGCCGCTTTATAAATCTGGTCACAAAGAGCTTAGTGTCGGTCAGTGCTATGGAAACAGAACTGGGCTGGCAGATTTTCTTTTATTGGACATATTGTCACAGACTTGATGAGTGAGAGAGTGTGGCTCATATCAACACGTTGCTTAGTAATTGGAGAGCTCCACTGTTTACTGGAAAGCGAACCGTGAAACTAGAAAATATTTCATTGAGAATGTGAATTACATCAGATGTGCAAATGAATGCTTCTTTTTTTACAAACTCCCCTTTCCACCCACTCTGAATTAGCTGCTGTTTGTTTATTTTGCCTTCTAGGAGAGCAGTAGCAAAAATCTCAAATTCCTCTCATTTTGCAGAAAAGGAAACCTGAGCCACAAAGAATAATGACTTGTTTAATAAACATCTGTTTTAGACCAATGTACATATACTCTGAGCACATGTTTACATTTGGGAAGGCTTATCCTGACTCCTACATATCCTTTTTCATAAACATAATGTGTGATTTTCTTTACAGAAAGATAATACATATTAAATATAACTTAAAAACTAGAAAAATGAGAAAAACCATCCAGGGCTCCCCCACCCCAACAGTCATAAATGACTACTGTTGACATGTTGGTTAATTTTTTTTTCCATCTTTTCATCCCTAATATGTAAGACTTTTTAAATACAGTATTTGTATGTATACTATAAATAAGTAATATAATCATTTGATTACTTGATATGCAATTATAAGTATGTTTTCATGTTTTTACATATTTGACAAACATTTTCAACAGAATGGTAAACAAAAATAAGGACCCTTTTTTTAAATTTAGCATGGTTAGTAGTTTTTTAAAACGATTAAAAATTTTTTTTACTGAGAAAAAGTTTACATGCTGGGGAAGTCACCCTATTTAGTATACAATCCTGTGACTTTTGACAGATTCATACTTGACAAATACATAACAAACACCTGCGGTCATCACTGCAGTCAACACACAGAACAATTAAAAAATTCCTGTGTCCTTTTGTGGTCAGCCTCCCCCCCTGCTCCCAGCTCCTAGCAACCGCTGATGTGTGTTTTATTCCTGTGGTTTCTTGCCTGTCCCAGAGTGTCATGGACGTGGATTTACACAGTGTGTAGTCTTTGAGTCTGGCTTCTTGCACTTAGCTTAATGAATCTCAGATCCACCCTTGTTGTTGCACGTATTAACGTTCTTTTCTTTTTATTGCTGTATAGTATTCCTGGGCAGGGCTGTACCGCAGTTCGTTTATTCGTTCCTCGTGTCGTTTCCAGTTTGGGTCAATTAAGAATCAAGTTGAAGGCAATTCCTTGGCTGTCCAGTGACTAGGGCTCTGTGCCTTCACCACCGAGGGCACAGGTTCAATACCTGGTCTGGGAATTAGGATCCCATAAGCTGTGCAGCGCAGCCAGGAGAGACAAAAGTCTGTTATAAACGTTCATGTATAGATTGTGTGAACACGAGTTTTTGTGACTTCTCATCCCCGTTAGCCTCAGGCAATTGCTAATCTACTTTCTGTCTCTATGAATTTGCCTGTTCTGGGCATTTCATATAAACGTGATTATATAACCTCTAGCCCTTTGTGACTGGCTTATTTCACTTCCTGTAATGTTTTTAAGATTTGTCATGTTGTAGCACATATCAGTATTTCATATCTTTCTATTGCTGTATAATATACCTTCGTGTGGATATCACCTTTTACTTATCCACTCATCAGTTGATGGACATTTGATTATTTCTATTTTTTGTCTATTATGAATAATGCTGCTATGAACATTCAGGCACCAGTGTTAATGTGGATGTCTATTTTCAGTTCTCTTAGGTAGATATCTAGACATGGGTTTGCCGGATCATATTTGAACTCTGTATTTAACTATCTGAGGAACTGCCAAACGATTTCCAGGATGGCTTACCATTTTACATTCACCCCAGCGATATATGAGCATTACAATTTCTCCACATCCTTGTCAAAACTTGCTCTTATCTGACTTTTTGATTATAACTAACCATGCTGCTGCTGCTGCTGCTGCTGCTGCTAAGTCACTTCAATCGTGTCCGACTCAGTGCGACCCCATAGACAGCAGCCCACTAGGCTCCTCTGTCCCTGGGATTCTCCAGGCAAGAACACTGGAGTGGGTTGCCATTTCCTTCTCCAATGCATGGAAGTGAAAAGTGAAAGTGAAGTCGCTCAGTCGTGCCCGACTCTTCTCGACCTCATGGACTGGAGCCTACCAGGCTCCTCCATCCATAGGATTTTCCAGGCACGAGTACTGGAGTGGGGTGCCATTGCCTTCTCCGACTAACCATGCTAGTGAGCATGAAGTAGCATCTCATTGTGATTTTGTTTTGAATTTCCCCAACAACTAATTATATTGAGCATCTTTCCACATGCTTATTGGCCACTTATATATAATTTTTGGAGAAATGTATATTCGAACGTTTTGCCCATTGCAGACCTGCTCCCTTTTTCCATGTTGGCAGTTGGAGGGGCCCAGGTCTTACCTGACTTCCTCATCCTGCTGACAGTCTCCAGTCAGAGCCCAGCTGACTCACTGTCCTGATAAGTCAATGAATCATAAGCCTGGTGACTCAGCCTTTTCCCTTTTGTTAACATAACAAGGAAGTCTCTGCATACAGGCATGGAATTCATTTTCAGAAAGAAAATTCGGTGAGATTAGTTGATGAACACATTTTTATTCAGTACAGAGAAAGGTCACATTAAACTGAAAAATAGAAAATCAGAAATGACTTTATAGGTGATATTTGAGGAAGAAAATGAGACCAACGTGCCCTCTTTGAGTGAAAGAGAATTACTCTCTTCCCCCAAGTAAGAAGTAATGGCTTCAGTAGTGGGTGGAGTATTGAACTGAAAACGTGGCTAGATGACGGTGTGAGCATAACAGAATGCTATTAAATGTGATTTTATCTCTGATACACTAAGGGGAATGACACAAAGAGTGAATATCTAATAGTGTCACGTTTTTATAAAGCAGTCTCCCAGACTTCAACTGCTTATGAACAAACTTCATTTTTTGAATTTCAAACTTTAATAACCTATCCTAATACATTTCTGAAAACTTAATATATGAACGCAGCATTATGTTACACATAGGAAGACAAAATTTGGTATGTGCTATTTAAAAGCTCACAGTTGGTGGGGCCTAAAATTTGTGTTTATGTTTATTTATTCAGTATTTATTCAGTGTCTACCATGTAGTAGGTAAGTTGAAGGTAAATCAACATATCCTCTGTGCTCTGGTCTCACACTGGAATTTTCCCCCATTTCAGTGTCATGTTATGAAGATGTTGGCATGGTTGACCATCTTCTGAACACTCTTTTTGCCTTATCTCATTGTTTACAGAACAGTATGGGAGGTTTTGTCATCCTGCTTTACAGATGAGAAAACCGAGATCCAAAGATGTTAAGTCATTTACATACAGTGATACAGCCAGTAAGGGCCAGGATTTGAACCTGGGTTGCGTCACCATAAATCCAAGCTCTTTTCAGCATACCATGCTCTGTATTGTGCCAAGAGAATGGTAAATCCTAAACTTTCATGAGATAGGGTTCAAGTGGAAGCTGCTTCTTCCCCGTGGCTTCAGTCTTATTTCCTTGGATATGAAAGGAAATGGGTTGATGTTTTTGTAGCCAGACTGGGGGTGTAGATTGAGTGTTTCAGGGTGTCACAGTCATGACAGACATGAATTGTTTAATGTGATGGTTAATTTTATGTGTCAACTTGACTAGGCTACAGGGTGCCCAGATATTTGGTCAAACATTATTCTGGGTGTTTCTGTGAAGATGTCTTTGGATGAGATTAACATTTGAATCAGTAGACTGAATAAAGCAGATTGCCCTCTCTAATGTGGGTGGACCTCAACCAATCAGCTGAAACATGAATGGAAAAAAAAGTTGTCCGTTTCATGAGTAAGAGAGAACTTCTCCTTCTTGACTGCCTTCAAGCTGGGATGCCAGCCTTTTCTGCTTTTGGACACAATGGAAACTTCTTGGGCTTCAAGCCCACCAGTCTTTGGATGGTTCTTGTGATTCTCAGACCTCCCGACTGCTACCAGAACTACATTGGCTGTCCTGGGTCTCCAGTATGATAACCTACCCCGTAGATCTTGAGATTCATCATTGTTTATAATGATATGAGCCAGTTCCTCATAGTAAACCTCTTTATAGATACAGAGTCACCATATATATTAGTCCTGTGTCTCTGGGAAACTCTGTGGCTGTGAAGGCACTGGAGGATTCTTCTCTCCATCACTCCCAGTGGGCGTTATCCAATGGGCAGGTGTTTCTAGCAAACAGGCAGAGGGAGGATCCAGCCGGACCACCAGGATCAGTCCTCTCAACATGGCCATGCTGCCACCTTCCACACGTCTGAGCTGTGGCTGAGTCCCAAGCTCTGAGCTAGGCGAGGAGTTGGCATGTAGCATCCTGAGCCTTGTGTCAGCAAGAGCTGGCACCAGTGAATGTGGAAACCCAATGGCTGTCTGAAGGGAAAAGACAAGTGAGCCCAAACTCTGGAATCTCATCAACCCCCTTTCTTTACCATGAAGAAATATATAAAAAAAGAGCCTACACTTTCCCAAGTCTTGACTCCAAGTCATCTCTAGCTGTCCCTGTGTGGCACCATCCTGATTTGCCCACACTGCCCAGGTATGGACTGGTGATCTACAGAGATCCTCCAGCATCCTTGGCTTGCTTTCTCCACAAACCCAGGCGTAAAGAGCGGACACAGTGGCCTGCCCTTGAAGAGAGCTCGAAAGAAACGGAGCATGTGCTTTGCTCTGTCAACAGAGCCTGGAGGATTTTGCTGGTAAAAGGAAGGAAAAAAAAATCAATGTGGCTGTTTAAAATGTAACCGTGGCAGTGAAGCAGTACAGAAAGGTCATTGCAAGGAGGAGGTTCAAGGCCGTGGAGGATGCTGTGCCCCAGCCTATCGAGGAGAACTGCCCAAGGAAGCCAATTTTCAGAAAAGATTCAATTCCTCTCCATCCATCTTTCCCCTACTTGTGAATCATCTTCACTTCATCCTACACAGCATCTGCAGTAGCTCCCAGATCTCGAGTACCCATCAGGTTCTCCTGACTGCTACTAGAACTACATGGATTGTACTGGGTCCCCAGTTTGATGACCTACCCTGTAGATCTTGAGATTCATCATTGGTTTATTCAGCATGTTCCCTACCTTTGGAAATCTGCTATACACTTTATACACAAATATAGATGCAAAGATTATCTCTAGTTTACCCTTAAGGAAACTCAACCCAGCAAGGTTAAGCAACTTGTCCATTTTGACACAGATAGGGGAATAGAAAAATTCCATTTAAGTCCAAGTGAACTTGATTTCAAAGCACACACTTTTTAGGTCTTAGCATGTCACCCCAGCCAAAGTCAGCCAAGAGGAGGTTTACCTGCTTCTGTGCATTAGAATTGGTTGGTAATTTTGGAGCCTCTCTCAAGTACATCACTTGGGTATTTGGCTGCCATTCAGTTCCTAAGCCGGAGAAGGCAATGGCACCCCACTTCAGTACTCTTGCCTGGCAAATCCCATGGACGGAGAAGCCTGGTAGGCTGCAGTCCATGGGGTTGCTAGGAGTCGGACACGCTGAGCGACTTCACTTTCACTTTTCCTTTCATGCATTGGAGAAGGAAATGGCAACCCACTCCAGTGTTCTTGCCTGGAGAATCCCAGGGAAGGGGGAGCCTGGTGGGCTGCCATCTCTGGGGTCGCACAGAGTCGGACACGACTGAAGCAACTTAGCAGCAGCAGCAGCCCCTAAGCTACTCATGGGTCAACTCACTAGTCATCCAGGCAAGATTAATGGGTGTATAAATGGCTGCTGAGTATTGACAATTTTAGTCCTTGGTGACTGATTAAAGTTGCTTTAGAGTCTTTGTCCTTAGGTCTAATGTTCAGTGGTTCATTTCCCATTTAAGAGTGTGGCTTGTGTACACTGGGGATTTCATATCCAACTCAGAATTTGAAAGAAGATATACAAGCCCTTTTGTGGAACCTGACTGTTTTCTATGGTTTTTTTCCCTAGATCTATAAAGAAGTTCTAAGCATGAGGCTGTCAGTAGGAGTGAAAAGAAGGTAAGAAAACATGCCTGTAACTTATAGTTGATCTTAACCAAGCTTCCTCCATCTCCACAGGGCCGCCTCTGCGGATTCAGCCCAGCACAGATCATGTAGTACTGTCATACCCATCGCTGATAAAAACCCGTGGAGGAGTGACCCTGTGCAGTTCAAACCCATGTTGTTCAAGGGCCAGCTTTACATGCATATACATATCACATTTTGCTTATCCATTCGTCTATCAGTGGACACTTAGGTGACCTATTAGATATTGTGAGTGTTCCCATGAACCCGGGTGTGTAGTTTTGTCCATTTTTACAAATAAGGATCTTCAGGTTCAGAGAAGTGGGATAACCGTGTCACATCGCATAGTCACCATGTGATAGAGCTTGGAAAGCTGAACGATCAGGGAGGTAAGGGAACTCTGCACTTTTCACGGAGGCCGAGCTCCTTTGGTCTGCGTCCAGGGTGGAGGTGGATGGGATAGCTTGCCGAGGCCGGGCTCAGGGCTCAGCTGCCAATGCTCCCCGGAGGAGGTCTTGCAGAGGCTACTGGAGGGATGCTTGTCGGGGTGATGGGTCCTCTCCCTCCCCGGTGCCCACAACCCAGAGAAGAGAAGAACCAGTGGTGACCTGTGCCAAGGGTGGCCTGGGAAGAGAAGGGACCATCCTGAGAGCTTTCCTTCTGAAGGGGTGAGCAGGAGACGCTAGAGTGCGAAAGGGACACGGGCAGTGTTGGGTATGGAAGTCTGGGTCTGTGTGCCTCGTCTTAGAGGGACCATCTGGAGTGTGATCCGTAACCAGCGGAGTCAGCGCCACCTGGTGAAAATGCAGACCCCAGGCCCCACGCTAGAGCAGCAGAGTTACATCCGGATTTTACAAGTTCCACAGCCGTCTGAGCAGACTTTAAAGTTGGAGGAGTGCCGCCTTAGAGCCCTTTGAGGCACACATTTATGACATTTCTTCATTGTTAAATTTCATAAAGTCCTCACCAGACAGGGCTGATGGTGCAGAGAACGAGCTGCCTGCTTTTTGCTGTTTCCTGGAAACAGAGGCGAGCCCCCTGGGGTAGAAGGGCATGTCCTCCAGAGACAGGGAGCAGCCAGAGCTGCGGGAGGGGAGGGAGGGGAGGGAGGGACGAAACAAGCAAGTGTCACTTCTGTTGAGTAAAGATTCAATTCTGCAAGGCATGTACTTTAGAGACTTACTTAATCTCTGAGTAACCCTCTGAGGAATTCACTGTTTACACCATTTTGTAGATAAGAAGAAAGATTCAGAGAGGTGAAGTGCCTTACCTGGGGTCACTCAGCTAACTGGCCAGCTCCCCCTGAAGACAGTTGTCCCAAATGTGGCTCTTTCCCTTGCTGCCAAGTGTCAGGTTTGGTGTTTCAGTCCCAGTGCTAATTCCTCAGTCTTACGACACTCAGGCAAGGGTGACAAGGTCAGCCATTGCTCCCAGGCTGGGAGCAGAGTGTGTGAATTTAAGGAATTAGAATAATGAGTAAGTGTGCACTTCAGTCAATAGCTTAGTTCCAGGCACATATGGGTCACCCAATAGGCATGTGTTGAATAAATGAATAGAAGAAAGAGCAATATCTGGCCTGTTCCCTGATTCTTAGATCCTTGGTTGTTATTGTTCAGTCACCCAGGTGTGTCCAACTCTGCAACCCCATGAACTGCAGCACACCAGGCCTCCCCGTCCCTCACCATCTTCCGAGATTTGCCCAAGTTCATGTCCATTGCATCAGTGATGCCATCCAGCCATCTCATCTCTGATGCCCTCTTCTCCTTCTGCCCTCATCTTTCCCAGCATCAGTGACTTTTCCAGTGAGTCGGCTGTTCACATAAGGGGACCAAAATAATGGAGCTTCCACTTCAGCATCAGTCCTTCCAATGATTATTCAGGGTTGATTTTCCTTAAGATCGACTGGTTTGATCTCCTTTAGACCCCTGGCTGCTGCTGCTGCTAAGTCACTTCAGTCGTGCGACCCCATAGATGGCAGCCCACCTGTTTTCAACTTCCCGTGTGTTGCCAGGAGCCAACACTAGAATCAGAGAGTCCAGAGTTTCAATCCAGTGCACTCATCATCACCTCCCACTTTTTTTGTCAGGAAGCAGCAAAGAAATTTGTTTCAATTATAGATGTTATTTTTGTCCTGGCCTGTGCCATGCCTGTATATCGTCTCATCGCTGTCTGTGCATTTGGTGGTTTCCACAGGCCCTACCGCTGCAAGGGGAAGTCCTGTGCTGTTTTTGTTCTCTCCCAGTTCCTGCCCGGAGGGAATATCTGTCTCCTGAGACAAAGGATCTGGGGGTGGGACGATGCAGTCATTTTTTTTCCCCTCTCTCTTTTCTCTCACTGCTTTGCTCAGAAGGCAGCCCAAGTCACAAGCAGGTCTGTCTCTTGGGCCAGAGGAATCAGGAAAAGAAGCTGGAAAATGAGGGGGAGATGCTAGGGAGAAGAGAGTACTTCTGTGGAACGTATATATATCTAATAGTGGAATTACTGGGTCAACGTTTGGACTTGTCTTATGGTTTTACTTCGCATTTCCCTGATGATTAATTTGCATTTCCCTCATATTTCATATATTTTACATATGAAAAGTGCCCATCTTTCTATTGAGTTGCCCTTTTCACTGATTTGTGGAAGTTTTTTATATTATCAATATATGGACTGCAAACATTTTCTCCAGCTCTATGGGGACTTTTTCACTTCCTTAATGGGGTTTTGATGACTAAAAGTTTTAAAATTTTCTCTTTTTCCCCCTCTTTTAATAAGGAGGGAAGATTAGAGAAGGGATTTAGAGAACTTTCTCTAAAAGTTCTTAGCCTTTCTGAATGCCAGCTTATCAATTTTCCCCTTAAGCACTCATGCTTCCTGTTATCCTTTGAAGACGTCTTTACGTACTTGAAAGTCATGAACATATGTTTCCCTATGCTATCTGCTAGAAGCTTTAACGGCTTCATAGTCACATTTAAATCAGTAATCTGTCTGGAGTTGGGCTTTGTGAATAGTGTGAGACAGGGGATCTTACACCACTTATTGGAGAGACCCTGCTCCCCAAACTGTATAGCAGCCGTTACCTTTGTGACAGTCTGATAAAGCCCGTATGTGGATCTCTTGCCAGACTCTCCACTCTATTCCATTGATCTATTTACCCAAACTTGCATTCATTCATGCAGTTGTAACTTGTCTCAATATCCTCCAACTTTGTTCTTCAGTACTGCTTGGCTAGTCTTACACGTTTCCATTTCCTTAAGATCCACTTGTCATTTTCTCCCCAAGCAACAGCTTTCTGAGATTTGACTCTGTATTGAATCCAAACATCAGTTTGAAGGAGAACTGACATTTTCACAATATTGAGTGTTCTATTTCATGAACATGGTATATTCCCTCTATTTTTTTTAAAGGTATCCTTTAAAGTCTCCTATGCTGAATTTTAGTTTTCACTGTGGAGGTCTTGAACATATTTCATTATATTTATTCCTAAATCTTTGATACACTTTATGCAATTGTACTTGTAAAGTAAAATTTAAAATTTATTTTCTATAATGTTTCTATAAAGAAATACAGTAGGAATTTATGCACTGCCCTTGTAGCTCAAAGACTTTTAGAATTCACTTACTAATTCTAAAAATTCACTTATTAATTCTTCAGTTCAGTTCAGTTCAGTCGCTCAGTTGTGTCCGACTCTTTGTGACCCCATGAATTGCAGCTCGCCAGGCCTCCCTGTCCATCACCACCTCCCAGAGTTCACCCAGACTCACGTCCATCGAGTCAGTGATGCCATCCAGCCATCTCATCCTCTGTCGTCCCCTTCTCCTCCTGCCCCCAATCCCTCCCAGCATCAGAGTCTTTTCCAATGAGTCAAGTCTTCGCATGAGGTGGCCAAAGTACTGGAGTTTCAGCTTTAGCATCATTCCTTCCAAAGACATCCCAGGCCTGATCTCCAGAATGGACTGGTTGGATCTCCTTGCAGTCCAAGGGACTCTCAAGAGTCTTCTCCAACAACACAGTTCAAAAGCGTAATTCTAATAATTCTATTAATTCTCCATCTATGTCTTTCCCTAGTTTTCCCTCATCTCTCACCTCTGCCCAATTTGGTAGCAATGCATGGAAGAGAAATGAAATTCACCTCATCCCATAGCCCTTAATATGTCAAAAGTATGATGAGTACTGGGGCAAAGCATGGTCTAAAATGAGTCTGGGCTTATGATCAAGTTTGATCTTTCTGTCAAACTTTATTTAGCAACCTACATTATAAGTGGGTTGAATTTGTGAGGCTGCACTCGCTAATGCTTCCTTATATTCTCTGTGATGTTATATGGGAGATATTTGGTGTGACAGTTATTATTACTGGTCAAATGTTAAAAAGGATTGATGAGGAAGCTGGAGAGCTTGATGCTGCCACAAATATAAAAGCCAGCCCCCTCATCCTGTGTGCTGCAGACCATGACAGGGAACATCTCTTTAAATCGCATTTGCTTCATTAGCAGAAGCAGCTCAAGATCATGCAAGCTCACTCTAATTTATCTTGGTTTGTTGTCATCCTGTGAGTCAGGAAGGGGACTGCATTTCTGTTTCCAATTAAGGCTTGATGAACTCCAAGGCAAGGAGCCGGGGTGGAAAGCTGGAACTAGGGAAGCAGGAGGATTAAACCTGGTGGAGCATAGCCAAGAGCATTTAGCAAACTCAGGCATTCTTCATCGGAGTCTGCTCTGTGCCTGTGACTCTGCCTCAGAATAGCAAAAGGAAAAAATAGCAAATAGAAAATCTCCAGATCTCCAGGAGGGCTCTGCACACCTCCTCACTGCTCCCCAGTCCACAGACCCTTCCTAAATGTCTGTGCCATGAATGGAGGGCAAAGGCACTCAGAGACAACGTTGTGTAGGGGAAAGAGCAAAGTTTTTGGAATCAGACCCCCCTAAATTGGACCCTGGGCTCTTTCACTCCTAGCTGAGTCACCTTGAACCCACTGTCTCTCCTCACTGAGCCTATTTCTTCAACCATGGAAAGGTGACCATGATGCCTACTTGGCACCATGGGCCCTACCCTCTAGCATGGCACCAGCTGACATGAGCTGAGTCTCAGCTTAGGCTCTCCAGCTGGCCTCACTCGTCTTCACTGGCCACCCAGACACCTCTAGGGTTTGAGTTTGCAAGCCTTGACCTGGCCCAAGTACCAAGCCACTTCCTGTTTCTATGGAGAACATGATGAGTGAGCCATTGATGAGTGCAGCCATCTGTCTCTCAAGCTCTGTTTAAAATGCCCCCAATCATCAGTGTTCTCTATAAGCCACCAGGGCAGAAACCGTTGGTGGGCTGAGAGTCAGGGATAAAAGTCTTCCTGAAGGACTCCCTAGAGGGTGGGCTTCGGATCAGCAGATTGGCATCACTTTACACTCGTTAGAAATGCAAATTCTTAGGCCCCTCTGAGACTACTGAATCAGAAACACCGAGCAGAGCCCAGCAACATTTGCTTCAGCAAGCTCTGCGGGTTCCTGGAATGCAGGCTGACGTTTGAGAACTGCTGGTCTAAGCAAGCGCTGGAAGCAACACAGACCCAGCTCTATAGTCTTCTCCTGCCTGGGACTGAGAAATAGCCGCGGGACTCTGGGGTGCTCGCCTAGGGCCACGGGGCAGCCTGTGAGCTTCTCGCGGGTCTATCAGGAGGTGGCCCATTGAGGAACAGGACACACAGCTTCCTCGTGAAAGTCTAGTCCTTCAGCCAGCTGCTCAAGCCTTTCCAAATGGCATCTTCTTCTTCTCTAAGCTTATTTGCCAGACTGCTCTGCTCTGCTCCAGCTCCTCTTATCCCTCGTGTGGACACTCCCCGTTTGTTCATGTCTCCACTGAGCTCTTAGTTTTCTGACGGTCCTTCCAAAGTGTAAAGGTCCAGGTCAGCTTTCCCAAAATGTGCTCCTATTGATGCCAGTCGGTGATGCTGAAAGTAAGCTCTGTGGTCAATGAATGTGGGAAATTGTGGCTTACATGGCTCACCTGGTGCAGAATCTACCATAATGTTTAATAAACTAATATCCATTGTAAATTCCCAAGAAAGTAGACTTCAGAGACAGAATTTTCAAGACTGATTTAAACACAAACCCTTTACACCATATTTTGAAGGACGTTTTCTGTGGGTCACACTTTCAGAGAAGTATGTGTTGTCCTGTACTTCCTCACAGAGTCATTTAGGTTTATTTACGAATCCAGGCTCTCCAGCTAGGCAGATTATACAGCTGTTTCACTGTGCTAACACCAAGCTCTGGGTATCTTAAGTATCTTTGATGCTGCTGCTACTACTGTTTTCCATTTGAATAACATTTCTGAAGCAGCCATTTAGTCTTTACAGTATCTCTCTAATCACTGTGCTGAAGTCATCTCTAAGATCCAGGTGCTTTAAGAGCCAGGTTGGGGCAGTAGATTCCTCAGATGTTCAAAAGTGATATTTGCAGAATGAGCTGGACCAGAATCCTGGTGTCCTGATCACTGGTTCTGGGGGAGGAACAGGTCTTGGGGTTTTTTCCCATATGCCCAAGTGTCTCACTGTTGACAGAGGGAAGAACATGAGGGTCTAGGCAACAGCAGGAGTCTGTGTGGTTGTTCCTGCTCCCCATTGTCCAGCATTAGAAATACTTAGATTTCATAACACTTTGTACACCTCAAACTTACAGTGTTATATGTAAATTACATCTCAATAAAGCTGGAGGTGGAGGAAAGAAAAAAGTTTTCTTTCAGTAAGCACAACGCAGGAATTCTGGCTTATCTGGATGCCTAGAAGGTACCTTTCTTATAAAAGATGAGCTGGTTGCAGAAATGAAAAGGTAGAGAGAGGGGCCAGTGAGGAAAGTTAGTCCTTATTCCCAGCTCTCAAAACACCTGTCATCAAATCACAAACCACTGGACAAAGGCAATGCCACATATTAGTATCTGGAAGTGGGAATTCCTGGTCACTTGGGGGTTTGAAGTCCGGTCAGGACACTGCCACTGCCTAGCCATTAGGTCTGCCTACTTTGGTTCCACTGGAGCAAGATAGTTACAACATTCAAAGTATTATCTGAATTCCTCAAGAGAATCTATTTTTAGCACAATGATACACTTCTTTGCTGATTCCCCCCACCCGCATTTGCTCCAGAACACCTAGATCCTGAAGGAAACTTACTTTCATGATTGCTGTTCTTAAAGGAAATAGGGGAAATCTCCAAGGAACCCTCCTTCCTAAAGAAAGGGTACTAGACTCAGAGCCAGAACCAGAGCTGGGAGCAGAAAGTGGTGAATAACCTGAAAGAACAAGGCTTCCCCCAGGGCAGCGCTGAGAGCAGGGCTGTGGTTTGCAATCGTGATAGGAAGTCTCAGCCACAGCACGGGGGAGAGCTGAACGGACATCTCTGCATCACACCCAGCCGGCAGTGACCCTCCGATTCCCGTGCATGCCGCGTTCTTGTGTTTCAGTAACTGCAAAATTGAATCTCCCTGTGCCCTCCACTCTTCCTTTTCAGGATTTTTATGTCTGTTCTCCTAAGCTTATTTTTTAGATGGATTTTATATTGTGACATCACATTCTACCATGATTTTACAGATTGTCTTGGGAAAGACATACACTTTTACAATGTCAAATCTTCCCATGTATGAACAGGATGTGTTGGGAGGATTGTCTTCTGGCATAAAGGTCTCTCCTTGCTGATCAATGCCACCACTGCGCAGTGACAAAGATGGCTTTGGTGAGAGAGATTTGGTTCAACGTGTTGTTGAAACCAAAGGGCATTCCATTTAAAAGCCACTCATTGTGGTCGTCCTTTTGGCCAAGCCCTGTATCATGTCCTGTTATGGAAGACTCAGTCATGAGTGAAAGCCCATTAGGATGGCTACTTACTATCATATCAAAAAAACAGAAAATAGTATGTGTTGGCAAAGATGCAGGGAAATTGGAACCCTTGGGCACTGCTGTTGGGAATGTAAAATATTGCAGTGCTTTGAAAAACACTGCAACGGCTCCTAAAAAATTAAAAACAGAGTTAACATATTTTCCAGCAATTCCACTTATTGAAAGCAAAGACTCAAAGAGATATTTGTACACCTAGGTTAACAGCAACATTTTGCACAATAGTCAAAAGGCAGAAGCAAACCCTACTGTCTGCTGACAGATGAATGGATAAACAAAGTGTGGTGTGTGTATATATACACAGCGGTATATTATTCGGCCTTAACAAGAAAGGAAGTTCTGACATGTGCCACAGCGTGGATGACCCCTGAGGACATTACGTTGAGTGGAATAAGCCAGTCACAAAAGGACAAATACTGTATGGTTCCACTTATGTGAAGAACCTAGAGCAGGGAGATTCATAGAGAGAGAAAGTAGAGTGGTGAGAGTCAAGGACTGTTGGGGAGCGGAAAAAGGGAGTTAGTGCCTAATAGGTACAGAGTTTCAGATTTGCCAGATGGAATGCGCTTTGAAGATGGATGGTGGCCATGACGGTTGTATAACAGTACGAACGTACTTGATGCCACTTAAAAATAGTTAAGATGGAAATTTTACGTGTATGTATTTTACTGCAATTAAAAATAAAAATAATTTCAGAAAAATTTTTTAAAAAGATGAGTGAGGAAAACTGTGCATGTTCAGGGAACTCCGTGGGGGAAGAACAGTGGCAGAGGGCACAGGACAGAGGCACCCTGGCCTGCCAGTGGTGGGTGGAGAGCAGCTCTGTGGCATAGACCTGCCTCAGCAGCAGACTTAATCCCCCAGCGCATGGAGGCTGGGTGGCTTAGGGAAGGACTCTAAGCTGGCAGAATAATGGTCCGAAGAGATGAGGGAAGGGATAGTGAGGGAGTTGGGGGTGGACATGTACACACTGCTATATTTAAAATAGATAACCAACCAGGACCTACTGTATAGCACAGGGGACTCTGCTCAATGTTATGTGGGCAGCCTGGATGGGAGGAGAATTTGGAGTTGCTCCGCTGTGTGCCTGAAACTATCACAACATTGTTAATTAGCTATACTCCAATATAAAATAAAAAGTTTTTTTTTAAAAAAACAAGAGACTTCCTAAAAGCATATTCCAAAGCCCACCACCACATTTATCTTGTCATTGGGTATGTTCATGAACTTCCTGAAACCTAAACATCACTCCTGATTTATGGATTTCCTTGCTTTCTCCTTCTCCCTCTCACATTTCTCTTAGGTGCTCTGCTTTTTGCCCTTGCTCCTGACAGATGCTGCAGCCCACACCCAGGTCCAGCCATCCTCTGTGGAACTCAGGTGAACAATTTTCCTGCTCTGAAGCTTTTAGTTCCCATTGCAGAAGGTCACATTATTAATTACAACAGGCCCAAGCACATTTGGGGAGGTAACTCTGTTACCTTGCAGAAACTGCAGAGTTGACACTTCATTAATTGAAAGTGTAGATGCTGGCATTAAGCATCCAAAGAAATCCATTAAATTGTATCTAAATGTAATCTAAATGCTGAGAAGAAAGGGGGTCCAAAATGCTTCTAGTAGAATTCCTGCAAAAATTGTGACTCATTAAAACCAAACTCCATTATCTCAGCCCCAACATGGTTCATAAATATAAAAGAGCCTATCTTCTTAGTCACATGGTTTTTGTTTTAGGAAATACAGTTATTTATTATAAAAAGATAGCATTTATGTTAACATATAAGGGGTTGGTTTATTTTCAGTGAATTAATACATATTTGTAATGTCTTGCTATTCATTTCTAATATGGTAAATATTAGAAATATTTACCATATTTCTAATAGTCAAAATAGCCCATATCAACAGTCTCTTTTGGGGGTTCCTTAATAACTCATAAGAGTATAAAGGGGTTCTGAGTAAAGAAGTGAAGTGAAAGTCGCTCATTCGTGTCTGATTCTTTGCAACCCCACAGACTATAGCCTGCTAGGCTCCTCTGTCCATGGAATTCTCCAGGCAGGAATTCTGGAATGGGTAGCCATTCCATTCTCCAGGGGATCTTCCCAACCCAGGGATCAAAACCAGGTCTCCCACATTGCAGGTGGATTCTTTACTGACTGAGCCACCAGGGAAGCCCAAGAATACTGGAATAGTAGCCTATCACTCTTCCAAGGGAACTTCCCAACCCAGGAATCGAGCCAGGGTCTCTCACATTGCAGGTGGATTCTTTACTCTCTGAGCCACCAGGGAAGCCCAAGAATACTGGAATAGTAGCCTATCACTCTTCCAAGGGAACTTCCCAACCCAGGAATCGAGCCAGGGTCTCTCACATTGCAGGTGGATTCTTTACTGGCTGAGCTACCAGGGGAGCCCATAAGAGGGTCCTGAGACCAAGCATTAAAGGAGTCACTCAGCGTAGGAGTCCCCCAGGGAAGAGGAAAGATGTTGGTCCCCACATCACAGTATGCAGGTGGTGATTCTCCAGGCTTACAGCACTGACGATAAGCAGGAGGACCAACAAGCCGAGCCAAATGTGAGAACTGCGCCTGACAGTCAGGGCCGTTTGGGAGGCGCTGGGCTTGTCTGCATGGCACTTGGTGCTGGCACCGTGGCCAGGCAGCCCTTGTTATTTCATCCCCTCCTCGTCCCCACAGGTCACCTCTGAGAGTAAGAACTGTGGTCTCCGAGTCCTCTCTGCCCACATCTTCTGCCCCTGCACAGCGCCCCCTGGAATCTGGCCAGACTCCTCCCCTGGGTAAGTGCCCGTGTGACCGTCCATACCGCTACACATACCGTCCATGGATATTGTTCTCCTGGCAAGACCAGCATGCTCTACATCATGTGTTAGCTGCTTGGCGAAATGTCGTATTGTCATTGTCATGGTTACTATTCAGAGATTATATTCGAGTTCACTTTGCCTTTCTGAAAAGTGAAGATAATATTCCCTGACTTCCGTCCTCCCAGGGTTGCTTCAGGAGACAAACTGGCTAATGTGTCACTCAAATACATGCATAGGGCCCAACCATCAGAGGTGGTCCATTCAGGACGCAGGAGGGAACATGTGGCTTCCCTCTGTGGAGTCAGGCTGGCTGGTTTGATCCTGAAGCGATCGCCAAGCAGTGAACTGATCTGGGTGACGTTATGTAATTTTCCTGTGCGTGTCCATCTGTAAACGGAAGCGGCAGATGCCCCTGAAGTTCAGGGCTGTCGTGAGGATGAACTAAGATGAGGCATAGAGCTCTGCGTGTGGGTGCCTTGACTATAGGAAGCTTTCAGGGGAGGCTCTTTTTGTAATATGAAGGGAGACATCTGGTTTTATTATAAAACTCCACTGGAAGGGGATATCGTCTCTGTTTCTGGAACTCTTTGCTCAATGAAGGGGATCGAGTGTCTGGACAGGATGCAGGGCCCATTCATTCAGGTCGGAATTCTACAAATGATGGGGGATCAGGAAACCGCCTAAGCAGGGGAAAGGTTTCTTAAAAAGATAAGTCGGGTTCCTGTGCATGGAGACTGTTCCATGGAGACCGTGTACTGAGGAGGCAGACAGGAAGGAGCTGCAATGATACAAGAGGTGAGAAGTGGCTGGTTCTAGCAGGCTCTGGGAAGTGGAGGTGATGGGCTTTGGTGACTGGGTGGATGATGCTGGAGTTGAGGAGAGGAAGGGGTGTAGAGTGACTTCATATTTTGAGTCAGAATAAATAATATTTTCCTTCTGCTGACCTGGGCTCTGGAGAAAGTCAGGGAAACAAATGTTCAGTCTTGACCTTGTGGAATTTAAGACTTTTCCAAGCAGCGCCTGCCAGCATCCTTCCTTCTCCACCTGGCCCCACTCAAACCTCCTGCAAACCCCAGGCCTCCAGCTGCCTAAGAAGCTGAGAGCCCTTTGGATAGTGTTCATCCCTCTAGGGGCATGACTTCCTTCCTATGGGAAGCCGGGCCAGCTCACAACATGTGGGCCGCTTCTGCCCCTGTCAGCAGACACCTGGCCCCAAATCCCTTCTGTTTGAGCTAAGGGAGGCCTGGACTCTGCTGCCCATTGAAGACCCCTGCTTAGGAGCCAGAAGCACACAGAAACTCCTCCTCCAGGGAGTCCACATGTCACCAACCTCCTTTTCAGAAAGACCAGCTGATCAGGTCACACAGCTCATGAGGAACAAAGCTGGAATCCCACGTCAGGGCAGTTAGACTCCAAACCATTCCTCCTCCTCTGCTTGGCCTTGGCTCTGGGTTCTTCTCTGAGCCCCTTGGCCCCAAACTGCTAGACCACCTGGGCCGCTGTCTAGATCCGTCTTCCCAGTTCTTTGCAAACCCTGTCACCACACACACCTCCTAGGAGAACCATGTGCGCTCCCGGACATGCAGAAATCCCTGTCCACCCACAGCGTTCAGTCATTCAGCAAATGGTCACTGAGGGCCTCTACATGGTAGCAAACCTCACATTCACACGCACACACACACACACACACACACACACTCACACGCGCACACACACACACACACTCACACACACACACACACACAGGAAGTCTGCTCACTTTCCTTCCCCTATTGATTTGTGCAGCTCAAATTGGCCTGGTTTTACTCCTAGACCCAGGAAGAGGCCCTCATGTACCCATCATCTTTCAAAGCAGAGTGAGCAACCAATACTCATTTGAGCCTACTAAAGATGATTTAAAAGTAGCCCAAGAAGTTTGCCTCAAGGTCAGGGCCATGGATTTTTTTTTATCCACCCTCCCTCCCCCACAGACAGAATCCAGGAAATGCCTTTATGTGAAGAAACAGTTTGCTGAGCACTGGAATAGTGCAAATGAGATTATAGGGAAACTGTTTAATCTTCCCAACAGAATAATTCCCACTCAGCATTCTTAAACTGAGCATCTCATAGGGGAAAAAATTAATGCTTATTATAAATCAGCCTTATCTGTTTCTTGATGCACTTTCTAAAGTCCTAACCACTTCTTTAAAGATATAGGATAACCCAGGCCACTCTGATTCAGCCTGTAAGACAGAGTTGGTTCTGTTTCTGTGTTTGCACAGACCATCCATCTTCAGAAAAGCGTGTTCAGCCCTAACCCTGCCCTCCAGTACTTCCAGACCTGTCATGCTGCTTTGTGGAAACTTTCCATCACCACCAAGCAAGCAAGGCAATTCCACAGGAAGAGCAGATGATGAGGGAGTTGGCCAAGACACAGGGCAAACTCATCAGATAGATGTCTTCTTCTTTATTACTCTTTTTTTCAACACCAGTTGTCTCCTGAATGAGTGAAAGTGAATTATGAGTATTATTAAATCAGTTTCCAACAAAAACTCTTGCCAGTTCTGTGAACCTGGCTTCGCACGATCTGCTCCTGAGAACAGTGCATCTTTTCTCGATGCAGGCAGATGGGTTGGGAGGGATAACAGAGGACGAGATGGTTGGATGGCATCACCAACTCAATGGACATGAGTTTGAGCAAGGTCGGGGAGATGGTGAAGGACAGGGAGGCCTGGTGTGCTGCAGTCTGTGGGGTTGCAAAGAGTCAGATACGACTGAACAACAGTACAGCATCCTCTTGGATCGTGGAGAATTAGTGATTTCCTCCCTAATTAGTGTCAGTTAGATCTGCAGAGCCTTGTTAGAGAAGGGACCCGATGTGACGCTGCAGAACCGTGGGAGCAGATTGTCTGGGACCAACCCTCCCATTCTCTCCTCACCAGGGCCCCCAGTAGGACTCTGGGCTTCTGGACTGGAGTTGACCCCTGACTCTCTTCTTACTGAAGTTTATCTAAAGTAGCTTCTGGTGGGTGGCGAGCAGCAGTCAGCTTACCCCTGCAGGGGAGGAGGGTCAGGAGGCCTGAAAATAAGAGAGGAGAACCAACCCAGCTAGAAAGCACACTGAGCCCTGGCGTTGTCCCATCAGCCTTCACGTTTTTCCCCGCTGTCATCTTCCTTTGTTCTGAGTCTCTTTCACTTTCATTCTTTTTTTTTTTTCTTTTTATTCTTTTGTGTTGCTCATGTTTCGCTAACTGCCCTCAGATCTTCTTTGTGAACAAGGTGAGGTTTACAGGAATAAGTGAGAATGAGTGAGGGACCGACCTCCCTCACAGCATCCTCTAAACCAATGTAAGGATGTTTCCCCATCTGCTTGAAGAAACATCCTTACAGAGCCAGAAGGGGCTTGACCTGAGAATTCTCTGCCACTGGAAGGAGAAGCTGATGACAAACCCCGTCGCTTGCTTCCTTTCATGAGCTCAGCCACTGACTGTTAGAAGGCTCATATCCAGTGGCCCAGCCAGGAGGAATCTGCCCACAGCAGGCCACCCCAGGTCCCTGTGGACCCAGAAACTCATAGTGGGGCTGTAGGAAGTACATCCAAGGTCGACTGTCCCTCCATTTATGATTATACTGGCCCAGATGGTGGCCATCTGAAAGCTGACTCTGGATGAGGTGCTTCTGTAGAGTGAGCATCTGCAGGATACCCAGGGCTGTCTGGTAGGTCTTTGGGGCCAAAGAGAGCCTGCTTAGCTTCTTCCACCTCTGCCAACAGCAAAATGTAGTGTCGGTACCACAGTCTTTGGGCAGAGAATGCCCTGGGCACCAAGGCAGAAATCCTATAACGGGCAAGGCTCTCGGCCAAGCACATTTAAATAGTGCTGGTAACAGCGTGAGGACCTTCGTTTCCCCAGCACAGCATTCTTTGTAAGCAGGGATCTTGCCAGCTGGGCAGGAAGCCACCATCCCCCTACATTTTGTGGAGGTGGGGTTGTAAGTGCGGATTCATCCAGGACACTAACCAAGGTCATACCGTTGGTCTAGGACAGAGGTGACTTCTTTCTGGGAGGCTGGCGTCCTATTTACTCTACAAGGACGTCTGCCCTCAGGCACTGTCAGTGCTGGGTGGAAGCTGCAATCAGCCTGTGACGGGACTCTATAAATGTGCTTATTTGGAGAAACTCTGTGATAGGAGGGCTTCCCTGATGGCTCAGACGGGAAAGAATCTGCCCACAGTACAGGAGACCCAGGTTCGATCCCTGGGTCGGGAAAATCCCCTGGAGAAGGGAATGGCTCCTCACGCCAGTATTCTTGCCTGGAGAATCCCATGGACAGAGAGCCTGGACAGCCACAGTCAATGGGGTCACAGAGTCGGACACAACTGAACGACTAACACTTTCACTTTTTCTTTCTTTGATAGAAAGAAAGGAGGATGTCCCAGTGGGGCCTAGTGATTAAGACTCCATGCTCCCACTGCAGGGGCTGCAGGTTCGATTCCTGGCCAGGGGGCTAAGATCCCACATGCCTCATGGCATGGCCCCATAACAAACAACCCTGTGATAAATCCTTAAAGGAAATATTCTGCTGTAGAGTATGCCTACCCACCTACGTTCCCATGAAAGCACCTCTCCACTCCCCACATCCATCCTGCCCTTACTTTGCCACTGTTTATCACTTCTGGGAATCACAGAATTCCCTATGGAGGCTCTGGCAGGTGGGGTGGGCTGCAACCTCAGATGCCTGTTTGGTTCATAGGGAAAGCATCCATGCTTAATAGGTCTATGCAAGTCTACATCAAACAAAAAGTAGCATCATTGAAAACAGGAATATAATCAGACCCACATCCCTTCCTCTCTTCCTTTGTCGTAGCAGCTCAGCCAGACATGGCCTCATCACCTCAGTTAGGCTCCTGCAGAAGGTGAGTTTTGCCTTGAGATGATTTAACAGAACACTGAGCCAGGCCCACACAACACCTCTCAGGGGTTCTGATGAGGATTAAAAGCTGCATGAATCCTGCACTGGGTCAGCTAGCTGTTACTTCTATGCCCACCCCATTTGGTGGTGGAGAGAAGTAACCCCACCCACAGTTCCTACTGAAGGGATAGCCTGAGGTTGACCACAGCTGAGCAAAGGTGGCCATCCAACCCCACTGTGGGGAAAGATGCAGGAAGAGCAAATCCATGGACTGGGCTCAGGCTGGTAGGCTTCTCTTTTGAGAATGTCAGTTACAAAACCCAGACCCTGCGACTAGACCCTGGGGCATGAGGAGTCAGGCCCATGCTGTTGCCATGGTAAGTCTGAGCCAGTCTTTCAAGTATTCGTTGAGAATCTCTTATGTAGAGGAATCAGACAGAAGCAGAAATGGGAGAGTCTTAGGACCGAAGGGTAAGAGACCTTGGGTTCTGACTCAACAGACTCTGTCCCGTGAGCCTGGCTGACTTTATTTTCAGCCCTTGGAAGTCTATTCAGTTGCCTGTTAAGGCCTCACAAATAACCCTCCTTTTCTTAAACCTCCACAAGGGGGATTCTTTTTCTTGCTGATCTGTGTGCCTGGAGTAAGACAGCTCTTTATACCCACCATGAAAGTCAGTGATGGTGGGATGTGTGCTCAGGCCAGTGATCCTGCTGCTAAGGGCAGGAGGCTGGGGTGCAGGCACACTGGCCAGATGAGAGGGCTGTTTGTGGGAGGCAGAGTTGCCATAGAACGTGCTCAAGGAGGAAAAGCATAGCTGCTACAATGAAGCAGATCCAAGGTATTTGTCTCTAAAACATGGTTGTTTTTTTTCCGTCATAGTTTCTCATTTGTGAAATCAGGACGTCTCTCACAATTCGCTGTCTGGCAGCTAGAACCGTTACAGTTATTGTGAACAAACTTGGCCAGGGCCGTTCCCAGTGTTGTCACTTCAGCTGAGTTATATGCATTTGTCAGACCCACAAATGCTGAATTTGTTACTGAAAATATCTTCAGAAAGGTTTCACTGTAATTTGGCAAACAAAAAAGTCATTGTGTTTGTAGAAAGGCATGAAAACGGAGCAGTGGAGTATATATTTTATATTAATGAAGCCCGTATTTTTGTTAAAGGAATGATTGCAATCTCATATTTCTTTCAAAGCAATAACCAAGTGCTTTAGAAACTTGCGGGTAGAAGAAATGGAGGTACATTTTGTCCTGAGATAAATGCACAAGGATGGCTTATCAGCCACCAGCACAACGCGACCGCAGGCAGGAGAGATTACCAAGGGCCTCAGAAGAGATGAAAGGCATTTCAAAGCACCAGGAAGCTGGCATGCCCTGTCCATGCATTGCTAAGGCTGTGGCCCAATGTACTGAGCAGTGGTTTTCTTTCTTTTTTTTTTTTTTTTTGGTGGTACGAAAAATATTGATATGACTTATAGTTGAAGGAATCTTAGATGAGATGAAATACATTAATAATAATAATCAAACTGTGGCTGAACAGGCTTATGCCCAAAAAGGAAGAAAGGCCACTCATGCTTCAGTCCCTGTTTATCCGCAGCAGGTCACAGTAGGGGAGAGCAAAGGATCTCATAGCTCTGCAAAAGTGTGAAGTCAAAGGTTCTGTGGCTATGGATTTAACACATGAAGCCCACCCTCTGCGCCACACCAGACACTCAGAAACTTGCCGTTGGTCACGTTGTCTGCCAGCGACAATGAACGTGTGGAGTGACGACTAGGGGAGTTTCAGTATCCTGTGTTTCTCTTCACTGCAGGGTGCCCACACTCCCAGGTCCGCACCTCGGTTCTCCTCTTCCCTACCTGACTCTCTTGTTCCTTCTTTCTCCATCACTCTCAGGGGCTTCAGAAGTAGTGATGTGAGAGCATGAGTTCCTCCCAGTGTATCAAAAAAGTCCATCAAGAAAAAATATACATGTGTTCCCCAGTATAAAGTACCTCTATTTTCATTCTTTTTATGGCAGAGTAATATTCCATTTAGTGTGTGTGTGTGTGTGTGTGTGTGTGTGTGTGTATACAACATCTTCATTATCCATTCATCTGTGGATGGACGTTTTGGTGGCTTCCATGTCTTGACTCTTGTAAATAGTGCCGCGGTGAGTGCTGGGGTGTGTGTGGCTTTTTGAATGATAGTCTCTGGTTATACACTCTGGAGTGGGATTTTAAGATTGTATGACGACTCTGTCTTTAGTTTCTTAAGGAACCTCCATGCTGTTCTCCATAATGGCTGCACCAATTTACATTCCCACCAAGGTGTAGGAGGGCTCCTTTTCAGTTTGCAAAATGACTTAACAACTCTGAAACCTTATTCTATGACAATGCTTTCAATTGATTTGTCATAGAATATTTCAATTTTGATATTATTGTTGCCAAAGAGAAAATTTGTCTTTACGAGTACAACGGTAATTATAAGTCAGCTGTTGTCATTTTGACAACACCAACCTAAAGTCATCCAAAAGGGGCTTAGCAACAGATTAAAAGTTCAGGACTTCAAGACAAGGATCACTTGGTACCCACTTAATGTCAACATAGCTCATAGACTGTACGGCAGAAGCAGGGTTGAAGGTTGAGTGTATCATCCATGTGACTGAGAGTATGCTTAAGATAATTCAAACGAACAGTTTTTGAGAACATAACATTTTCAAGGTTATCTTTGGGGGAAAGAAAAAAAAAATTAACTCTCCAGGATTCTCCCATCCATGGATACCAATGTGTATTATACTCTAATCTCTGCCATCTTCATTGTTGGGGAGAGACAATAGGCCAGGAGAGACGAGAAGCAAGTGACTCAAGGCTATTCGGTCACTTCCCTGGCATGGCTGGAGCTCAAGCCCAGAGCCTGTCCCATTCCACCCAGCTTTGTCTTTATCATTTCAGCTCTTGTGCTCCATGAAGCAAGTCTGGGCTCACTCAGTTCAGAAATACAAAATGATGATGCTAAAGGATACTTGGTATCTCTTAGTTTAGTTTTGTTTTTTTTAATATATATTTTCTGTGTCTCCATTAAAGCCTAGAAACTTTCCCATTAACATCAATTCATTGAGGACAATTTTGTTTCTAAGCTGCAACCAGAGCTCCCTCTAATGGCTATTTATTTGAAAAACAAATTCTAGGGGAAATGAAATAACTCCTGATCTTTTAGAACTGAGGACCTTTAAAACTATTGTTGTCTAACGCGCCATTACTGACCTTTGCAACTAGGTCATTTTAAAACAAGACTTAACCCAATGTGCTGATTAATTTTGTGTGTCAGCGTGACTGAGCGACAGGATGCCCGGATATTTGGTCGCACGTTATTTGGGATATTTCTGTGAGCGTGTTTTGGATGAGATCTCCGTTGAATCAGTAGCCTGAGTAAAGTAGATTTCCCTCCCTCGAGTGGGTGGACTTCATGCAGTCAGCTGCAGGCCTGGATAGAACAAAAAGGCTGATCGTGTCTGGAGCAAGAGGGAACTCTCCTGCCTGACTGTTGAGCTGGGGCGTCGGTTTTTCCTGCCTTTGGTGTGGAACTGAAACATCAGCTCTTCCTGAATCTTGAACCTGGCCGCTCTGGGATTGAAACTGAAAATGTCAGTTCTCTTGGTTGTCAGGCCTTTGGTCTCGGACTAGTTACACCATTGGCAAGCTTGGGTCTCAGCTCACAGTTGCAGATCTCAGCTTCTATAATCAGGAGAGCCAATTTTGTGTGTGTGTGTGTGTGCGAGCGTGCGCGCATATGTATATACACACAGTCTATCAGCTCTGTTTCTCTAGTGAACTCTGACTAATTCACTAAAACACTTGATTTCAAGGCACTTAAATAAAATATATGAGGGACTTCCCCAGTGGTCCAGTGGGTAAGACTCTGCCTTTCAATGCAGAGGATGTGGGTTCACTCCCCTCTCAGGAAGCTAAGGTCCCACATTGTGTGGGGTACAGCCAAAAATTTTTTTTAAATAAATTAAAGCAGTTGTACTATTAAAAATGTTCAGCTCCACTGATGTTGCATTTTACATATTCTTATAGCACATTTGATAGGATCCTCACAAGCCATGCTGGGAGACAGAGCAAATATCCTGAGCTCAGAACAGATAGAACTGATGCCCTGATCCCCATCGATAGAGCTGACCTCTAATATTGTGCCTTTTCCATTATAATCGCAGTATCACTCTGAGTCATTCTCTGCCACAAAACAGGAAGACAGCCTCTCCAGTTGTTTCACTCACATACGCTATTGCTGATTTTCAATCCAATACGTGCTCTTCAATGGCTGTTTTATGGCTGACTTGGTTCAGTAACCTAGCACACAATGTGAATAATCCCAGGCTCTTACGATAGACAAGAGAATAAGATTACTTACTGTCTCACACAAACAAGTCCATACTGGAATTCCAGGGTTTTTTTGTTGTTTTTTTTTTTCAGATAGTTTTACTGTGATCCTTTCTTTCCCACAGTTTCCTAAGTGGAAACCTGATTATGAGGCTCCTGTAAAAGTATTGATTTATCTATGGGAAGGAGGTATAAGTGATCCACATTTACCAATGTTACCATTCCCCTGCATCTAAAAATGAGCAGGAATTGTTCCCAATAAAAACCAGGACTTGCTCTTTAAACTAGGTTTCTATATTGTCTGTTTCCCTGGACCTTGACTTCTTCATTTATATGTCTTGGAGATTATTTAATAATAACAAACAAAGCTTTCACTCATTTCCCAAGTATTGTATATTATTCCCTTATGTGAATTCCCAGTAATTAATGGGACATCTTATTAATGAAATTCAAGTTTGAAGGCAGAATAGAATATATTAATTAGTGATGAATAATAAACATGTCTCAAAGACCATGCATTTAATCTTCTTTTTATACAGAATATTTATAAATATGGTGATTTTTACTTGCTCTGTCTTCATGGAGAAAACTGTAACTAGAATTTCAGATAAAGAAGGATGGATTGAAATTCCTCCGTCATATATCTATAATATGCATAATCACAAGTTGGGAATCAGGTCACCTGTATTACAATTACAGGAATATCTACATAGAAGAGAACCGTGTTCAGTGTATAACCTGAGAGCTGTAAAACCTTGACAATGTTACCCAAATGTAGGCCTTTCCTCAAGAACAAAAACAAGAGCAAAAACTTGCTATTTTCCCCTTTTCTTTTCCATCTATGTGTAGAAGAGATAGAAATACTTTATACCCTGTCATTTTCTACTACATTCATTTATATATATATTATTATTGAAATATAGTTGACTTACAATGGTGTGTTAATTTCTGCTGTTAGTAAAAGGGTTCAGTTATACAAATATATGCATTATTTTTTGTATATTGTTTTCCATTATGGTTTATCGTAGGATACTGAACATAGTCCTCTGTGCTATACAGTAGGACTTTGTTGTTGATCCTTTCTATATATAAAAGCTTGCAGCTCCTAATCCCAACCTCCCACCCCAGCGCCCCCCCAACCACCTCCCTCTTGGTAACCACAACTGTGTCTATTTCTCCATGAGTGTTTCTGTTTTATAGATAGGTTCATTTGTGTCCTATCTTAGATTCCACATAGAAGTGATATCAGATGGTTTTTGTCATTCTCTTTCTGAGTTACTTCACTTAGTATGATAATCACCAGTTGCATCCATGTTGCTGCAGATGGCATGACCTTCTTTTTCTGGCTGAGCAGCATTCCACTGTATGTATGTAGCACATCGTCATATCCATTCATCTGTCAGTGGACATTTAGGTGGTTTCCGTGTCTTGGCTATCGTGAATCATGCTGCTATGAACATAGGGGTGCATGGACCTTTTTGAATTAGAGTTTTATTTGAACATATGCCCGGGAGTGGGATTGCTGGGTCATGTGATAGTTCTATTTTTAGCTTTCTGAGGACCTTCCATGCTTTTTCCTTAGTGGCTGCACCAAGTTACCTTCCGACCAACAGTGCAGGAAGGTTTTCTTTGTTCCGCATCCTCTCCAGTGTTTGTTATGTGTAGACATTTTTAACAAAGGCTATTCTGACCTGTGTGAGGTGGTACCTCATTGTAGTTTTGATTTGCATTTCTCTAATAATTAGTGACGTGAAGGATCTTCCCATGTGCCTATTGGCCATTTGTATTTCTTCTTTGGAGAAATGTCTATTCTGGATGTCAGTCCAGTTTTCAACTGGGTTGCTTATTTTTTTGTTGTTGAGTTAAATGATCTGCTTGTATATTTTGGAAATTAAGCCCTTTTTGGTTGCATCGTTTGCAAATATCTTTTCATTCTGTAGGTTGTCTTTTCAGTTTTATTTTTCTATGGCTTCCTTTGCTAGGGAAAAGCTTGTAAGTTTGATCAGGTCCCATTTGTTTATTTTTGTTTTTATTTCTATTGCCTAGGCAGACTGACCTAAGAAAGCACTGGTATGATTTACATCAGACAATGTTCTGCCTATGATCTCTTCTAGGAGTTTTATGGTGTCTGTCATGTCTTATGTTTAAGTCTTAAAGCCATTTTGAGTTTATTTTTGTGTATGGTGAGAGGGTGTGTTCTAACTTAATCAATTTACATTCTACTACATTCATTTTTTTAACTTTCTGCCACTTTCCATAGAAGACTTAAAGAAAAAACACAATGAAGTAGAAAATTATTACTATGTAAAACTGACATCAAGAATATGCAAAAGAACAAACTGAAGAACAAAGTCAAATATGAGTGTGTAAACTATTACTTATCAGAAGTAGAGTGGCAGGAACAGTTCATTGTTCACCAAAACCTGTTTTACTTCTTCTTGGGCACATAACTGGATTGTACTCCCCAGCCTCCCTTGCAGTTTGAATTTCAGCCAAGGGAATGTGAACAGAAGTTGTGTGTACTACTCATGGTCCATGAAAGCCTTCCTTTACATTCTTCCATACTCTTTCCTCCTTCCACTTGACCGGAAGGGACATGGCAGAGCCCTGCTCTGATTATGGCAGAGCATCTGTCATCCTAGGTCTTAAATACTTCTGTGAGGGAGAGGTATCCAGCCAATCCACATGCCTTCCCAGGATTGGCCCCTGAGCCAAGGCCCAAATGTTGATTGTCTTTGATCCATTAATCAGTGTTTGTTATTTCAGCCTAGTGTCACCTAAATAATGCATGCAATTGACACAAAGCACAATAAACCTGTATTTTCTTTTTGGAAAGTCTTTTAACAAATGGGAAATAGACTAGACAGAGATCCATGCAGCAAATAGCAATTCAGGGCATGCCTGGCTTTAAATTAATTAGTCCTCTTTTTTGACATTGGAGTAAGTCTCAGCTGGAGGAAGAGGTTAGTTAATCCTCTGAAGGGGTAAGCCCACAACACTTGGGCAGTGTGTCCACTGAGTCTCAGGAACCTTCGTGGCCAGGAGGTGTCCAGTTGAAGGACATCACCAGTTCAAAACACAGAACCATAACTGGAGACTGAGGAGCCCACGTTGTCTGTGAGCCATTGATTTGAAACCAAGAAGAAGATCCGTGGCCAGTGTCTGGAGTCAGTCAAATAGCAAAATCAAGAGCCCTGGGGAATGGCAGGTCTGTGTGGAAGTCAACAAAGCCAGGATCCAAGCTGCAGAGTCCATATCCCAGCTTCATTCCTGACTAGTTATGGATTCTTGAACAACTTATTCATGTTTCTGGGCTGATTTCTTCTCTTATAAAACTTGGATAATAAAGCCATGTAATTCAGAGCATCATGAGAATTAAATGTATCTAAAGGGCTTAGTTCAGTGTCTGGCACATGATAAGCATTCAGTAAATGATGACTGTTTTTTATTCACATGAATGAGAAGGATAATCAAGCACACCTTGGGAGCATCAGGATCCAGTGCAAGCCAGGAGCCTGGCCAGCAAGAGCTGAGCCCCAGGCTTTGCCCAATGTAGACATTCCCCTCTGATGCTGTGGGATGTGGTTCTCGGTCTTGGCCCACCTGGATCTGAAGTGTGGAGGAGTAGCCAAGTCATCCCACTACCCTGCAACTTCCATGGTTCACCTCCAGTGGCCACCAGTGGCCAGACAGCACGTAGGAGCTTGCTGGCCACTCACATGGGGGAGAGAGGGCAGCAATAGCAGGAATCACCCATCCTGAGGGAAGACACCCCTAAGGCCTCCCACCCATGCAGGGGGGCACCAGGGATTGTCAGTTATTGAGATTTACCAGGAAAAGAGGGTTTGCCTGGGCATCAGAATCTCAGATCCTCTAAATATCAGCTGTGTGACTTTGGGGTGAGTCTCTCAACTTTACTTCCTCCTCATCTAAAATACTGTCTTAAATTGCTATGTGATGAATAAATAAGATAACGTGGTATCTTATGGGATAACCAATAGGATATAGCTGAGTAAATCTTTAACACACGTCAGTGGAAGAAGGGAAATAGTGTTTATATGGTCTGTGCTGATGGGTGAGTGGCTGGGTCGGGCATGTGAACAACTCAATTTATTCCACAAACCACACTTGGAAGCATGGCTGGCTGTGATTAAACGCTTAATAACGTCCGGTGTGTGGCGAGCTGGTCCCCGTGCAGTCAAGGACCGCAAAGACGCTGTGAACGCCTCTAGTGGGCGCCCCATCCTACTCAGGGGCTGCTCCCTGGGTTCCTGTCTCCCACATCCTCGCATTAGCAGTGCTGCTAATGTGCATAGCAGAAGCTGTGGGTGATTCCATTTGCACTCCTTTCATTACTGGGCTCGCAGTATTTCCACCATATATTGAACCCTCTTCTGGGACTTCACCACAGGCTGAGTTCCTGGGTACAGTGAATTTTTTCCAAACTTTGTGACAAAGTCCCGATTCCATAGAAGTGGCTTTATCACCTGCTTTCCCTCTACATGCCTCTTAAACCCCATCCAAGCTTAACCACTCGGAGCTCACTTTCCTGCCTCCGTCTGACCATACACGGTGTTACCTCACCTAGGAGAGTCTGGTTCCTGGGAAGTGTTAGGGATGGGCAGGTGGGTCTCTGGGTCATTTGCTGGTGAGGCAGTTTATCTAACAGAAGAATCTCTACTCCTTTGACATTACAGTCTATTCCTTCATCAACTATTTTCTGGACTTTATAAATATCCTCCTATGTTTTTCCTGCCAGTCTCCTCCCCACTCATCTCTCTTCTCACAGCCTCCAGAACTGACATCGCTTACTAAACTGCTCTTAATGATGGAAAGTGTTTTGAACAATAAGTCCGGGTGTGTCGCTTCAGCACAGCTTCCCTGAGGAACTTGCGGCAGATCATGTACCCCTCAGGGATGCAGCTTTTCACCTGTAAATTAGGCATGTTGGCCTATGTGAAGTCTAAAGTTGTACTTGCTCTACAGAGCTGAATGAAGGGAGTGCTTTTACAAACTTCTCCGTCTTATAGCCTCGAATGACCCCTGTGCATGAGGACATTTCTGGCTCAAAAATGTCACTGGCTCTTATGAGAAACTGTGGGATCCATTTTGTGTAAAAATAATGTTAGTGAAGAATTAATTGGGGTGAAATGCCCACTGGTTTATAGGAGTACAGAGAAGAGACGGACTGCATGGTGAGAGAGGATCAGCGGGGTGTGTTTGTGTCTCGGGAGTGTGGCATGAAGGCCCGTGGGTAAGAGAATTCAGGCAGAGGAGCGAAGCCAGGAGTAGGCGGCCTCTCAGAATCAGGAAGAAGCCACTGCCCAGGACCTAGAGGGAAAGCTGGGTTGGGCCACACAAAGTTCAGATGGTGATGGCAAAAACCAAGAAGAAGCCGGGCAACATCAGGGGAAAAAAAAAAACAAAACACTACAAGATAAAAATCCAGAGCAAGGGAAAAAAGTCAGAGCAAGGGAAATCGGAGTGTAAGGCACAGGTTTGAGAGAATTTGTATCTGGAATGTTATTTTGACTGTGACCTCAGCGGCCTGTGACTATAGACATGGGATAACATATATTAATGCTCCCAAAACAAACTTCAAGTCCCAACAAAATACCTCGAATTTCCTGAGTGATCACAGTGGGGTTGACCTCCCAGGCTTCCTCAGCAATTCCCATTAAATCTGCCTTCTCTTCAAGCTGACGTTCCTATCTGCAAGGGCTCCCATCTCTCTGCTCTCTGAAGGTCTAGAGGTAGAGCCTTCTGGACTTTTTTTACTAGATCCAGACCACAGGGTCTCAGCGGAGCCAGAGCCATATCCCCTAAATCATGTCCAGAGATTTAAAGAGCCAGGACGGGGACAATGCTCACGTGGTAACAGCCTTCCTTTTCACCCTGTCTTCGGGAGTCTCATGTATCCTTCAGAGACGTTAGGAAAAAGGGCAGCTTGCGTAGAGCCACAGGCTTTCTCCATCACTGTGAACCCAGTCTGACTCACAGCCCCTGGTGTGAGTTCTCACAGGGACACCCATGGGAGAGAAGAGGAGACTAAGAAAGGGAAACCTGCCAGTCCCATGTGATTGACACAGCCCTGCGTAATTGACACCGACCATGGACAGTGCTCAGAGGCTCACAAACACCCATCCTTGGACTTACATATTTAAACAAAGCCCAAAGCCCTCGTCACTCCATTTCCACCCATTACTTCCTGATGCCGGCCGCTGAGCAGCCCCTCCATGTGCTGACTTCTTGCTCAAAGCAGCCCCCCTCACACCCCCACAGCACCTCCTCTGGGAAGAGGCTTCAACCTCCTCCTTGCACGGTTGACACCCTGCTCCCCTTTGTTGATGATAAACCTGTTGCTGGGTGGATTCCTTCCGATCTTCTGTAAAGCACAGTATGTGCCTAAGATACCGATTTTGCAAAGAACCAGATGTTCTCAGCAGCACCAATTCATGTCTGAATGACCTTTTTCTCGTTTGTTTTTTCATACATTTAGTTTTTATAGATATCAGTCGACATTGTATTGACGTGTTTTCCACCTGATTTTTGTGCTCTTGGTTGCGGTTAGTGCAGGCATTTCTCTTCATCTATTCATGACCAAGCTTGTCCCTTGTCGTTCTACTTTTTGTCCCTTCACTTACCTTCTATACTCCCTTAAAGTCTCCTTAGAAAGAGACGCTTACGTAAAATTTACGTTTTTGTGGCACATTTTCCCTTT